>NC_069501.1:1053357884-1054677884 GCF_027579735.1 Bombina bombina | reverse complement strand
CCCCTGGTTGCATGCCAGCCCCAGTCAGATTCAGACGAGTTCTGAATCTGATTGGCTGAGAGTCAGACTAGTAGTGAGAGGCGGCCAGGACGGAGGCTAGCCTCCTGTGGAAGCGTATGGGGCGCATTGGAGAGCACTGCATTAGCACCTTTTCTCCTCTGGTGGCAGTCTCTCAGCGTCCCATACACTTCCACAGTAGTCAATGCATTCATATTGCGCAATGCAAGGACAGCCGGCTGTCCTTGTCTTGCGCAATATGAATGTATTGATGTATAAACAAACAGTGAGTCAGTTTTAATAACATTTACACACAGAATCATGATTTTGGTGGAGGGGTGGGGGGGTAGGGGGGGTCACCTTATTTTATAAAAAAAAAAATATGAAAAAAAAAATAATAATTTTTTTATTTTTTAATTTTAAATAAATGCTGCCTGTAATTACATAGATTGGCCAGGGTAGGCGCTGCCTCACCTGCCTCCTGTGACTGCACGTCACTGCCCTAATTAACCCCTTCACTGATGGGCATAATACACGTGTGGTGCGCAGTGGCATTTAGTGGCATTCTAATTACCAAAAAGCAACACCAAAGCCATATAAGTATGCTATTTCTGAACAAAGGGGATCCCAGAGAAGAATTTACAACCATTTGTGCCATAATTGCACAAGCTGTTTGTAAATAATTTCAGTGAGAAACCTAAAGTTTGTGAAAAAATTTGTGAAAAAGTGAACGATTTTTTTTATTTGATCGCATTTGGCGGTGAAATGGTGCCATGAAATATACCAAAATGGGCCTAGATCAATACTTTGGGATGTCTACTAAAAATATATATATACATGTCAATGGATATTCAGAGATTCCTGAAAGATATCAGTGTTCTAATGTAACTAGCGCTAATTTTGAAAAAAAAAATGGTTTGGAAATAGCAAAGTGCTACTTGTATTTATTTCCCTATAACTTGCAAAAAAAGCAAAGAACATGTAAACATTGGGTATTTCTAAACTCAGGATAATATTTAGAAACTATTTAGCATAGGTGTTTTTTGGTGGTTGTAGATATGTAACAGATTTTGGGGGTCAAAGTTAGAAAAAGTGGGGTTTTTTTTCAATTTTTCCTCATATTTTATAATTTTTTTTATAGTAAATTATAAGATATGATGAAAATATTGGTATCTTTAGAAAGTCCATTTAATGGCGAGAAAAATGGTATATAATATGTGTGGGTACAGTAAATGAGCAAGAGGAAAATTACAGCTAAACACAAACACCGCAAAAATGTAAAAATAGCCTTGGTCCCAAACGGACAGAAAATGGAAAAGTGCTGTGGTCATTAAGGGGTTAAATCACTAGTCAGTAAGACTGATTTGAATCAATTTAAAAAATATTTTTCATTTTTAGACTAAATAACTTTTCAGATTATTTTTCCAGTTATATCAGACCATTACTGATTTAGTTATATATCATTAGATATGCATAGATAGATTATTCAAATGAATGAAATTATTTTGTTGTGAACTAACCCCAGTTTAATAGGTTAATTATTCATATTTGATCAACTTTTCAGCTGCACTGTATTGGGAAAATACAATAATGATTACTTTAACAATAAAAATGTAAATCGTATTATTTAACTAAAGAAAAAAAACTAATAACTTAATAATAATTTAAGTAGCTTACTTTAACTAAAACAATAACATTATATTTAGTTTTGCCACTTGCCCCTCCCTCCTCACACTTAGGTCCTAGTGCAGATCTATTCCACTCCAAACAATTTCTATTTAGTGAGCTTCTTGAAATTTAGCATAGGTTGATTCTGTGTACATAGATTTTCAGGGGAGCAATGTCATTAAAGAAACAGTAAAGTAAAAATTAAACTTTTATGATTCAGAAAGAACATGTAATTTTTAAATAATTTTCTATTTTACTTCTGTTATCTAATTTGCTTAGTTCTCTTGGTATCCATTGTTGAAAAGCATACATAGGTAGGCTCAGAAGCAATGCACTACTGTGAGCTAGGCCCCAGTAGAGCACTGCTTTCCTTCAACAAAGCATACCCAGAGAACGAAGCATGATTGATCATAAAAGTAAATCTGAAATCTGAAAATTGTATGCTCTATCTGAAACCCCAACGTTCTCTTTCATGATTGTGCCCCTTTTAGATCTATTTCTCAACTCTGTATGTTTGTTTTATAACATTTTTGCTTTGAAGAAGGGGCATGTTATTTCTGCTGACACAAATTCAGTTTTGAGAACTACAAAACAAATAATATGTGATGTCTTCTAGATAGAAAAATTGCCCAAAATAATCTTACAGAAACCTCTGGGAGAGTTCTACATTATGAATGGATCAATGGAATTAATTATCCACAAACATCACAACCATGTGCACTGTCACAACCACCCCCGCGGCCCCCCCCCCCCCCCCCAGCCCCAGGCCCCTTCAGTCTGACAGTGACTCTGAGGCTGAGCTGACTGAGGGGGGGCATGGTCATGCACGGTGAGCTCACTGAGTGAGCTCACCGTGCATGACCATGCCCCCCCTCAGTCTGACTCTGAGGAGCTCACGTTGCCCCTGCGGCCCCCCTGTGTGTGAATAAGCTTTAACTTACCTTCCACTCCATTCTTCTTCACTCGGTAGTCACTGGCTGTGACACTGCTGCTGCCAGTCTGCCGTGCTTTCCAGAGTCTCCCACTGGACCCAGGGCTTTCCACAGACAGACCACACTCCAGACTTCTGCTACTGACAGACTGCACCGCACGTGCAGTCACAAGACAATTGATAAATGTGCGTGCGCAGCGTGCAGCCAGTCAGGAGGGAGCAGATATCAGTGCGCACCAAAATGCAAAGTTCCAGCCGGGGCAGGCAGCGTACACCGCTCTGATCAAAGAAAGTGACAATTGGCTGCCCTAGTGCCCCCTGGGCCCCTGGTCATTATGAAAATGTGAATCGAACATGTCATAATAAGTTTTTTTTTTGGGAAAAAAATAAAATAAATAATAATAAAAAAACACCACCTGTCTTGTTGGGCCCCCCTGTTTGGGAGAACTGCTTGGCCCGGTCGCAATGGCGACCTTCACATCACCATTAGTTACGCCCCTGGTTGCATGCCAGCCCCAGTCAGATTCAGACGAGTTCTGAATCTGATTGGCTGAGAGTCAGACTAGTAGTGAGAGGCGGCCAGGACGGAGGCTAGCCTCCTGTGGAAGCGTATGGGGCGCATTGGAGAGCACTGCATTAGCACCTTTTCTCCTCTGGTGGCAGTCTCTCAGCGTCCCATACACTTCCACAGTAGTCAATGCATTCATATTGCACAATGCAAGGACAGCCGGCTGTCCTTGTCTTGCGCAATATGAATGTATTGATGTATAAACAAACAGTGAGTCAGTTTTAATAACATTTACACACAGAATCAGGATTTTGGTGGAGGGGTGGGGGGGTAGGGGGGGTCACCTTATTTTATAAAAAAAAAAATATGAAAAAAAAAATAATAATTTTTTTATTTTTTAATTTTAAATAAATGCTGCCTGTAATTACATAGATTGGCCAGGGTAGGCGCTGCCTCACCTGCCTCCTGTGACTGCACGTCACTGCCCTAATTAACCCCTTCACTGATGGGCATAATACACGTGTGGTGCGCAGTGGCATTTAGTGGCATTCTAATTACCAAAAAGCAACACCAAAGCCATATAAGTATGCTATTTCTGAACAAAGGGGATCCCAGAGAAGAATTTACAACCATTTGTGCCATAATTGCACAAGCTGTTTGTAAATAATTTCAGTGAGAAACCTAAAGTTTGTGAAAAAATTTGTGAAAAAGTGAACGATTTTTTTTATTTGATCGCATTTGGCGGTGAAATGGTGCCATGAAATATACCAAAATGGGCCTAGATCAATACTTTGGGATGTCTACTAAAAATATATATATACATGTCAATGGATATTCAGAGATTCCTGAAAGATATCAGTGTTCTAATGTAACTAGCGCTAATTTTGAAAAAAAAAATGGTTTGGAAATAGCAAAGTGCTACTTGTATTTATTTCCCTATAACTTGCAAAAAAAGCAAAGAACATGTAAACATTGGGTATTTCTAAACTCAGGATAATATTTAGAAACTATTTAGCATAGGTGTTTTTTGGTGGTTGTAGATATGTAACAGATTTTGGGGGTCAAAGTTAGAAAAAGTGGGGTTTTTTTCAATTTTTCCTCATATTTTATAATTTTTTTTATAGTAAATTATAAGATATGATGAAAATATTGGTATCTTTAGAAAGTCCATTTAATGGCGAGAAAAATGGTATATAATATGTGTGGGTACAGTAAATGAGCAAGAGGAAAATTACAGCTAAACACAAACACCGCAAAAATGTAAAAATAGCCTTGGTCCCAAACGGACAGAAAATGGAAAAGTGCTGTGGTCATTAAGGGGTTAAATCACTAGTCAGTAAGACTGATTTGAATCAATTTAAAAAATATTTTTCATTTTTAGACTAAATAACTTTTCAGATTATTTTTCCAGTTATATCAGACCATTACTGATTTAGTTATATATCATTAGATATGCATAGATAGATTATTCAAATGAATGAAATTATTTTGTTGTGAACTAACCCCAGTTTAATAGGTTAATTATTCATATTTGATCAACTTTTCAGCTGCACTGTATTGGGAAAATACAATAATGATTACTTTAACAATAAAAATGTAAATCGTATTATTTAACTAAAGAAAAAAAACTAATAACTTAATAATAATTTAAGTAGCTTACTTTAACTAAAACAATACCATTATATTTAGTTTTGCCACTTGCCCCTCCCTCCTCACACTTAGGTCCTAGTGCAGATCTATTCCACTCCAAACAATTTCTATTTAGTGAGCTTCTTGAAATTTAGCATAGGTTGATTCTGTGTACATAGATTTTCAGGGGAGCAATGTCATTAAAGAAACAGTAAAGTAAAAATTAAACTTTTATGATTCAGAAAGAACATGTAATTTTTAAATAATTTTCTATTTTACTTCTGTTATCTAATTTGCTTAGTTCTCTTGGTATCCATTGTTGAAAAGCATACATAGGTAGGCTCAGAAGCAATGCACTACTGTGAGCTAGGCCCCAGTAGAGCACTGCTTTCCTTCAACAAAGCATACCCAGAGAACGAAGCATGATTGATCATAAAAGTAAATCTGAAATCTGAAAATTGTATGCTCTATCTGAAACCCCAACGTTCTCTTTCATGATTGTGCCCCTTTTAGATCTATTTCTCAACTCTGTATGTTTGTTTTATAACATTTTTGCTTTGAAGAAGGGGCATGTTATTTCTGCTGACACAAATTCAGTTTTGAGAACTACAAAACAAATAATATGTGATGTCTTCTAGATAGAAAAATTGCCCAAAATAATCTTACAGAAACCTCTGGGAGAGTTCTACATTATGAATGGATCAATGGAATTAATTATCCACAAACATCACAGCCATGGATATACATTATCTTGCTATATAATTAAAAATGATTCTATATTACATGATTAAATTATAATGTATCCTAAATAGAAACTATCTTTAGATAGATTTTTACTCAAAAAGCATTTTCCTCAAAAAGCATTTCATTGAAACAAAATCTTATTTACGTAAGAAAAAAAAATCAGATTTAAATAAAAAACGAAATAAATCAGATTTAAGCAAATAAATCCATAAAAATAAAACATTGATATTTATCCATCTTGGTTTACTCACTATGGGCTTTTTTCCACTGAGCCGCAATTGGGTTTTCACAAGTTCGTAAAACGAAAAAATTGCTCTCTGTAGCCATTATGGTTATCGCCAGTTTTCGATGGCGCGATTTCCTTCATTACCAGCGGCCGGACTTATGTGTCCCTGGTGTCCCATAGAAAATAACAGAAGCCGAGAAGCACAAATTTACACCCGGTTAAACGTGCAAACAGTGTGACAAACATTATGGTATGTTCAACTAGGTGTAAAAGAGGAAAAATAAGGGTACTACAATACTAGTACCCTTAGCAGCCAGCTAATTAACCTGTTCACAGATTATGAGTGGAGCGCTAACAGTTAAACATGAGCAATAAGGGGTTTATCACAGGTGTTTGCATGCATCGGGTTTTACGCTCGTATTACAAGATGAAATTAAACTCGGTTGCTTGAGTGCAATCGCAATTTACACTAGAATGATTAGCGTGTCCTCTGGTTAACTGTTTTGCAAAACAAAAAAATGTCACAAAACACATCAGAAATACATTACAAGTACAGTTACACTCATAATAACACCATCTAATAAAAATTATTTAAAAAAAATAGTGCACACAAAAGTTAAAAGGGCTCAATGATACGAGGCAGGCAAGGGGCTTTAACATAGGCAGACATACATATACATGTCTAAACATGTATATTTGTGTACATATATATGTATATATATGTTACAGAAGCATTAGTTATTTTGTTGTGAAGAAACTTATTTCCCAGCAGCAATGCCTGAACCAGCCAAGCCAGCGCCTAAGAAGGGCTCCAAGAAAACTGTAACAAGTATCATTTCATAAAGGGTTAACTCTGTTCAGTTTTGAGAAAACTATTTTCTGAGGCAGGTTTCCTAGCATATTGTGTACTGTAATTAAGTTTGTGATAAGCATTCACTGCTAGGTGATAAGAAGGACTCAATTGTTTTCTTGTGTGTACTTGTTATCTGCGGTGGCCTGTCCAAGGGCTTTGTCTAAATGTGTGATGGGGGATTTTATGCTTCCCCCCCTGGGAGTGCCCTGTGTGCATGTAACCTAAATAAAAAGCAGGCTGGGCATCCCAGTCCTCAGTTCTTGGTTGTCCCTCAATCGCAGCGTTGACTCGTTTTTGTGGGCAGAAGGGTATCCTAGCTGTACTACAGCTAAGGGGGATTATTCTACATTTGCGAGACTCATATAGAATACTATGGAAAGCAGTTTCTCCCCTCTTCAGCAATAGGAATCCAGGCTACTAAGCGGTCCATCTCTCAGCGAGACTAAGGGTAACCGTAACATTTGGCGGCAGCGGTGGGATTTTTCCTGGATTTCCTAGGAGAGGTACAGAACGGATGGAGAGCGCTTATGAAAAATTGAAGCGTACAACCCTAAAGGATTTACTTGAAAGCAGAGGGGGGTACGCCAGCAACCGGCCGAGGAGAGAGCTGATCGCAGAATTGACCGAACTGGATCAGAGCTTCACAATGGCGGAAACACCGACCACGATTAGTGACGAAAAAACCAGGATTGTTCGGGAGAGGCTCTCACTGTACGGGCCGAACCCCTCCATGGAATTGGTACAGCAGTTGATGGCGGAAGCGGACAAGGATATACGAGAGACTCGAGCCCACGAACTCAACCTAGCGAACGCACACTGCAATGCTGAAGCCCCGCAGGTAATCATCCCTGTCGAAAATGCTGGGAGGCCCAAGATACCCTATGCGGCATTTCGACCCTTCCTAGAGAGCGAGACAGGGATTGATGAATATTTGGCGGACTTCGAAAGGCAATGTGCCCTGCACCAGATTCCCAACAGGGAGTGGCCCACGATATTGTCTGGGAAACTATCCGGGCGAGCCCTGGAAGCCTTTCGTACTCTGGGTGCTGAGGAAGTGACACAGTATGAGCTAGTTAAGGAGACACTGTTGCGACGGTACGCAGTAACTCCGGACGCATATCGCCGACAGTTTCGGGGCACGAAAAAGAAGCCTAACGATACCCATATGGAATGGGCGCACCGAATGCGGAGAGCGGCAAATCACTGGATGAGCGGAAGTAAAGCGGTGACTGGTGAGGAAATTTTACAATTGTTTCTCTTAGAACATTTTTATAATGGCATGGAACAGCAAGGGAAGGAATGGCTGCGAGACAGGCGACCTTCTACCTTAGAAGAAGCAGCCAAATTGGCCGATGAACATTATGACTCCCGTCTTCACGAACCCAGAGAGGTTTACCGTGCACCCCCTCGTGCTGAATTCCGAGCCCCGGTGCCCGCAGGGCCTGCCCGACACTCAGGACCACCCAATAACAGCTCTGAGCGTCCCAGACCGACTTGCCACCGATGCAAGCAACCAGGGCATTTCATGGCTAGCTGCCCCCTTAATACGCACCAGACACCCAGGAATTACAATTACCCCTCTGGGGCATATCGTCCGGCCCGGACCCTCTGTGTTAACCAAGAGGCCCCTATGGAGGAATATTTGGGGCCGCTTCACGAGGCGGACCCTGTATATGCTGCCTCAGATAACCGCCAGCACCATCGGCAGAAGGTATGGCTCGAGGGGCGATCTACCGAGGGATTGAGAGACACAGGGGCTACTATCACGCTGGTACAGAGTCATTTGGTGCCGGAGCACAAGCGATCTGGACAGACTGTGGCCGTTAGAGTGGCGGGGGGGGATGTGTACAAAATTCCAACAGCTAAAGTGCATCTTGATTGGGGAGCGGGAAAGGGGGCTGTGAACGTGGGCATAATGGATAATTTACCTGCCGAAGTACTACTGGGCAATGATTTGGGCCCCATGACTTCTGCCTATGCTCCAGTATGCAACAACGAGGCGGACCCAGTGACTACACGGGCCCAAGCCCGGACGGAGCGAGAACTCTCACCAGTGCGGGAGACACAGGTAAGACCTACCCCGACCTTGCCTGACATGTTAGGCCCCATACCCTGGGACACCCCAGATGCTTTCGAGACAGAGTCTAAGACTGACCCGACCTTACAAAAGTACCGGGAACGAGCAGAGACCGGAGGGGGCGGGGCAGATAATGAAACATTCTTATGGGAAAAAGGGAAACTATACCGCTGGACAGAGAAAAGGGGACAGCGTAGGCGACAGCTGGTAGTGCCCCACAAATACCGTCAAGAAATCCTCAAGATAGGCCACGACATCCCCTTAGCAGGCCACCTAGCTGTAACCCGTACCCTACACCGCATTACTCACACGTTCTTTTGGCCAGGGGTACACGCTGACGTTAGAACTTACTGTAACACCTGCGATGTGTGTCAACGAGTAGGAAGGCGAGGCGATCACCCTAAAGCCCATCTAGTAAATATGCCCATTGTAGAGGAACCCTTCAGCCGGGTTGCTATTGACCTAGTGGGACCACTGGCTACCCCTAGTCCCTCCGGTAAGCGCTACATTCTTACCGTAGTGGACTACGCTACCAGGTACCCAGAGGCTGTCGCCCTATCCAACATACAAGCGGATACGGTAGCGAATGCACTAGTACAGGTGTTCTCCCGGGTAGGATTTCCAAAAGAAATCCTATCCGACCGAGGCACCCAATTTACGGCTGAATTGACCCAACAACTCTGGCAGGTTTGCAAAATTAAGTCCCTCCTGAGCTCCCCATACCACCCCCAGACGAACGGGCTGTGTGAGAGGTTCAATGGGACCCTCAAGCAAATGCTCAAGACGTTCACTCAGGAATACCGAGACTGGGAACGCTTCCTGCCGCACCTCCTATTTGCTTATCGGGAGGTGCCCCAGGAAACGACAGGGTTCTCTCCCTTCGAGTTGCTCTACGGAAGAAAGGTACGGGGACCCCTAAACCTGATCCGGGAGCACTGGGAGGGAGAGATGGAGACTGACGGTGTCCCCATTGTGCCATACGTGCTGGAACTCAGGGACCGAATGGAGCAATTAGCCAAATCCGTGCGGGCTAATCTCCAGTCGGCCCAGAGAAGACAGAAAGTATGGTACGATCGGGGGGCCCGAAAGAGAATCTTTACCATAGGACAAAAGGTGTTAGTACTTAAGCCGGTGAAGACAGACAAATTGCAGGCGTCCTGGCAGGGCCCCTACCAGATCGTAGAGAAAAGGGGAGACACCACTTATGTGATAGCTAGCTGCCACGACAACAATCTTAGAAAGACATTCCATGTAAACATGCTCAAGGAATATTTTGAGCGACCAGAGAACGTGACGGCCGTATGTTGTTCCCCTCAGGAAGGCCCCGACAGTCTACCCATTCCAGACCTATTAGAGAAGAGTCTCCCCACAGGTATAGTGGCTCAGGTTCAGATAGGAGACCGACTTAGCCCCACTGAAAGGGAGCAGCTCAACCAACTCCTACAGTCCAAACACCTCACCTTCTCCCCGAAGCCAGGGTACACTACTTTAACCACCCACCAGGTAGATACTCCGGGACAAGCTCCCTTGCGCCAGGCTCCGTACCGAATCCCCGAAGCAGTTAGGATAGGAATGAAGAAGGAGATCGATGAGATGCTCCAACTCAGGGTAATTGAGCCCTCCGATAGTCCCTGGGCCTCCCCAGTTGTCTTGGTGCCCAAGAAAGATGGGACCACCCGGTTCTGCGTAGACTATCGGAGGCTCAATGAAAAGACCGTGACGGACGCTTACCCTATGCCCAGGGTAGACGAGCTACTCGATCGTATAGCCAGGGGAAATTACCTGACCACTATTGACCTCTGCAAAGGTTACTGGCAGATTCCCCTGGCCCCGGAGGCTATCCCCAAGTCGGCATTCGTCACCCCATTCGGCTTATATCAGTTTAGGGTAATGCCGTTTGGGATGAAGAATGCCCCAGCTACATTCCAGCGCTTGGTGGATAGGCTCCTGGATGGCTTCCAGAGTTTTGCTTGCGCCTACCTGGACGACATAGCGATCCACAGTGAGTCATGGGAGGACCACTTAGCTCACATAGGAATGGTTCTGGATCAGATCCGGGCTGCTGGCCTGACTCTGAAGCCAGAAAAATGCCACTTTGGGATGGCCGAGGTACAGTACCTGGGTCACCGGGTGGGGTGTGGAAAGCAGCGACCAGAGCCGGCCAAGATAGAAGCTGTCGCCAATTGGCCCACCCCCATCACTAAGACTCAGGTCCTAGCCTTCCTGGGCACGGCAGGGTACTATAGACGGTTCGTACCAGACTACAGCACACTTGCCAAACCCCTGACTGACTTGACCAAGAAGAACTTACCTCGACAGGTCCTGTGGTCTCCCCACTGTGAAACGGCTTTCCAGGCTCTCAAAAATGCTCTAATTAACGCTCCTGTCTTGGCGGCTCCAGCCCTTAACAAACGTTTTATCGTCCATACAGATGCTTCCATGTTCGGGCTGGGAGCCGTCCTCAGCCAAGTAGGCGAAGATGGAGGGGAGCATCCAGTTGCCTACATCAGCCGGAAGCTCCTGCCCCGCGAAGTCAGCTATGCAGCGGTCGAAAAGGAGTGTTTGGCTTTGGTGTGGGCATTAAAGAAATTGACTCCCTATTTATATGGGCAGGAGTTCACTCTGGTCACCGACCATAACCCGTTGGTGTGGCTGAACCGGGTCTCTGGAGATAATGGCAGGCTATTACGTTGGAGTTTATCGTTGCAACCCTTCAATTTCACCATTACTTACAGACCTGGGAAACAGAATGGCAACGCCGACGGGTTGTCCAGACAAACCGACCTCAGCCCCGCATAACCAGCGGTCTGGACAGCCTTAGTCTGCCCCGAAAAGGGGTCAGACCGTGTCTGCCAGAGTGTTCCACAGAAAGGGAGCACTGTTACAGAAGCATTAGTTATTTTGTTGTGAAGAAACTTATTTCCCAGCAGCAATGCCTGAACCAGCCAAGCCAGCGCCTAAGAAGGGCTCCAAGAAAACTGTAACAAGTATCATTTCATAAAGGGTTAACTCTGTTCAGTTTTGAGAAAACTATTTTCTGAGGCAGGTTTCCTAGCATATTGTGTACTGTAATTAAGTTTGTGATAAGCATTCACTGCTAGGTGATAAGAAGGACTCAATTGTTTTCTTGTGTGTACTTGTTATCTGCGGTGGCCTGTCCAAGGGCTTTGTCTAAATGTGTGATGGGGGATTTTATGCTCCCCCCCCTGGGAGTGCCCTGTGTGCATGTAACCTAAATAAAAAGCAGGCTGGGCATCCCAGTCCTCAGTTCTTGGTTGTCCCTCAATCGCAGCGTTGACTCGTTTTTGTGGGCAGAAGGGTATCCTAGCTGTACTACAGCTAAGGGGGATTATTCTACATTTGCGAGACTCATATAGAATACTATGGAAAGCAGTTTCTCCCCTCTTCAGCAATAGGAATCCAGGCTACTAAGCGGTCCATCTCTCAGCGAGACTAAGGGTAACCGTAACAATATATATATATATATATGTGTGTGTGTCTATATGTGTGTACATATGTATTTATGTATTTATATGTGTATTTATGCTTTTACAGACATATATACACATATAAATACATATGTAGAGCCCTTTGCAGTTAAATAGATGAAAACATGTAAAAGCATATTTATGCAATATTCATATTTAAAAGTGTTATGCTGTATATTTACTGTAAATATTTCACATTCCAATGTTCTGCACATAGCAGAATATGGTCTAAGTATTTATAAATAGATATTCCTATATATATCTGAATATATCTATACCTATATATAACCATCTGTCTCTCTGTCTCTGTCTCTGTCTCTGTCTCTCTCTCTCTCTCTCTCTCTCTCTTTCTCTTTCTCTCTCTCTCTCTCTCTATATATATATATATATATATATATCTATATATATATATCTATATATATATATATATATATATATATATATATATATACACAAAAGAATATATCCAGACACTCCACTTAATAAAAACGTCCAAAATGTATTAATGAATATAAAAACAGGAGGTGTCTACAACTTAGAAACCGGACTGACAGACAGTGCAAAAAGAAAGGTCAACTGGGTTCCCATGCAGCAGACATGTTTCGTGCCTGTATGCACTTGTTCACAGCTCATGGGAATTCCAGCTTGTCCCAGTTTAAGTAGACTCACCTCTTAAAGGTGTATACTCATATATTTATTAATAGACCTTACTCTGCAGTATATAAGAAACAAAAAATGTGTAAAAACACATAGATACAGATATGCATAAGCAACATAATCCTGAATGAACAAGAATTTTAACTTCAAGAAACTTTTTAGACAGAACATTATTATAATGCACTTAAGTATATGAACCTTTAAACATTCAATATTAAATATTGGTTATACCTAGACCTCTAAAAATTATTATCTGTCGATTCAAAATAGCTATGACTAATATTCTGTCAATTCCCTTCAATATATGTAAGAATACAATATGGATACAATAATAAGGACTATACACAGAGATCAATATCTCATCTAAAGTTTAACCCATGTGGTATAGTAGTATTGAGAGTAAATATCCAAAATATTTCCCTGAGGCCTAATTTTGCTTCTCTATCACCCCCCCCCCCACCTTTCCATATAGGGACATGGTCAATGGCTTGTATCATCAATAAGTTAGTCTGAATTGTGATTTTCCCTAAAATGTCGTGCTATGGGGCTGTCTGATTCATTCTATGTCCTTTATTGATCTTAAATGTGCTAAAACCCTGTCCTTTATGGGTCTCTTCGTTTTCCCAACGTATTGCTTCGAGCACCCCCTGCAAGGTAAATAAGTAAATTACATGTGTAGTAGCACAATTTATGTAGAATTTAAAATCATGAGACTTTTGGGTACTTGTTGAGGTGAATTCATCACCCTCTATTACATAATCACGTCTTGCAAATTTTACGTCTACATCGGAAGAATCCTTTCCTCTGTTTTAACCAGCATTTATTTGTTGTTTTTTCTGAACAATCTGAAGGGGATACGTAGTTTCCTTTCGTCTTTCCTTTTCTGGGAATACAATCACAACCTCCTTGTACTATCCCTTTAAGCATAGGATCTGAATATAGAATAGGGATGCACTCTTTAACAACACTATGTGCAGAATTATATAACATAATTTTATAGGTTTACTGGCCCTTTAAGTGATAGATTGTATTTCTGTTTTTTTATATTCTTATTTAGATCTCTTCATTTCTTTTCTGGAAGATTTCCACTGCTTGTGATCTAGAATTAATGGGATAAAATTACTCTTTTTTTTTAATTCAGTTAGATCAATATCCCTTTCCGTAACCAAGTGATCTAAATCCTCAATATTCTCTCTCAACATATCTTGTAAATTCAAAGCAGTACATATTTCAGGAAATATGAGATTATCCTCTATTTGGACTTTTTGAGTCCCATCCATATTCTTTTGTTCCTCCTCAGCACCAATAAAATGTTTGCGGAGTACCAACTTTCTCACAAACCTATTAATATCCAAAATGGTGTTAAATAGATTGAAGTGTTAGGAAGGAACAAAATTGAGGCCTTTTGATAATATTTGCAATTCAGGATCAGTTAGATTTACACTAGACAAATTCAGTACATTATTATTCATGCATATTTTTTGTTGTGTTTCCCTGATCTTGGGTATTGGCAGACAGCTGCGAGTACCAAAGATGGATGTCACTATTGGGAGGAGGAGAGCTGCTTGGAAGGTATCAGGGGTTGGGAGGGATGAGGATGGATCTCTGCACTGCAGGAAAAGAAATAATTAAAAATGAAAAAATAAAAAGCACTAAACTGCATAGTGACAAACTGTCTGCCAGTACCTAAGATGGTGATGAGGAGTGTGGGTGGGGGGAGGAGAGAACTGTTTGGGAGGAATCAGGTAGGGATCATGGAGGTGGAAAGTTTCAGTTGGGAGGGTAATACCTACATTACAATACTAGTACCCTTACCAGCCAGCAAATTAACCTGTTCACTGTAAGAAATTTCAGAAATGTGGTGAACAGCTGCAATTAGCAGCCTTCTAATTACCAAAAAGCAATGGCAAAGCCAAAGGACCAGATTATGAGTGGAGCGCTAACAGTTAAACATGAGCGATAAGGGGTTTATCACAGGTGTTTGTATGCATCAGGTTTTACACTCGTATTACAAGATGAAATTAAACTTGGTTGCTTGAGTGCAATCTCGATTTACACTATAATGATTAGCGTGTCCTCTGGTTAACTGTTTCGCAAAACAAAAAAGTGTCACAAAACACATAAGAAATACATTACAAAGTACAGTTACACTCATAATAACACAAAAGTTATAAGGGCTCAAAGATATGAGGCCGGCAAGGGGCTTTAACTTAGGTATACATACAGTACATATACTGTACATGTCTAAATAAGCCCTTTTAAGGGATTTTGCTGTATTTTAGTGTTAGTATAGGTTTGTTTTTTGTTTTTTGTTTTAAGTTGGATTCAGAATATCCATAACTGTTTTTTTTAATTTTTTTGTAATTTATTTTTTTCTGTAATGGTAGTTTTTTTTTTATTATCTGTAATGGCAGATTTTTTTACTGTAATTTTAGGTTATTTTATTTTTCAGTTAGTTTTGTTTTTTCAAGGTAAGGTTAGGTTTTTTATTTTTTTAAGGTAAGGTTAGTTTTTTTCAGGTACAGTTAGTTTTTTATGGGGTATCTTAAGGGGTGCTAGGATGTTAGTGGGTATTTTGCGGTGGGGGTGTGGCGGTTTATGGGATAATGGGGTAGAGGGGTATTTTGCTATGTGGGGATTTAGGGGTTAATACAGTAGAGGGGTAGTTTGCAATGTGGAGGTGTGGTAGTTTAGGGGTTAATAGAGTAGTTTAGTGCAACTGTTTCCTCCGGCCAAGCTGAGGCTCTCAATCGATTTGCACATACTGTACAATAATCATGTGAGACTGTAATGCGCATCAGTGGAAATTAAATTATACAGGTACTCTATTCTAATGAACCTTGCTAATAAAAACTGTTTTGAAGAAACTTTGTAAAAGACACATTAAAAATCGAGCTCAGCATCATTAATGATTTGCATAAAACAGTAATTCAGCTGCAATTAAATTGGATTTAGGAATGATGTTTTTTACATCTATATCCAATAGACAGTTACACTGCTAATTACTGAGGACAGACCTGCAGGGCAGTATTGAAAATATATAATTTACACCCTTTGTCTGGGAAATTGTTTTTTTATCAGTAAGACTGGTTAAAGAGCATAAAGTAAAAAAAGCAAATACAATTTTGCTTATCATATTCTACATTTAGCACAGTTTACAATAAAGAACATGGCCACATCTTAAAGGGACAGTAAGCCTTAGTATAGCAAATGTGCCATAATATATACTTACCCCAGTATCGAGTATTGGATTTTAACCAATATCCCACTGCAAAAAATATTTCCTTAATAATATATTTTTAAATCCATAGAAGTCCTCCAAATATCATGCATGGCTGCCACCGACCCCAACTATGTATAACATTGTTACAAACATTGTTGAAAACATTTCCCCCATATAGGACTAGATTATGAGTAGTGCACTAACTGGGGATAGTGAATAGGGGTTTATCACGCTTCAGAGCTCTGGTTAACTGTTAAACAAAAGTTGCACAAAAAAAACATCAAAAATAAATGTAAAAGTACAGTTTCACTCATAATAACACTATCTGAAAATTTATTTATTTTTTAATTGAAATAAAAAGTTATAAGGGCTTAAAGATATGTTTTTAGTCAAGTAGCTGAAAACATGTAAAATCATATTTATGCAATATTCATATTTTAATAAAGTGTTTAATTGTGTATTTACAGTATATATTTTACATTACAGTCAGCTAGATTACGAGTCTTTCGTTATGAGTAAAAAAGCAGCGTTAAGCCTCATAACCCTGCTTTTTCACAACCTCTGCTATTACGAGTATTGGGGGCGATCCCATATATACGGCGCAGGTTTTGGCACAAGCGTGGAAACCTGCGCCGCCCGTAGTTTCACCTCGCACATTGGGCTATCACATATATGGCACAGACAGTTGCTAAAGTGCCGTAAGTCGGACAAACTAGCGATGTCCAGAAATAAGCGTAAGTACAAATTTCTGGAGTCGCCAGTGACTTACGGCACTTTAGATACTGCCGCCGCCTAAAAAAACTTACTAAAGTCTTAAATCTCCTGTAACTGTCTAACACGCCTCCCAAAAATAGCCTGACACGTATACCCCTCTATCCGCAATTCCCCCTCTCACTCCTAACAATAAATGTATTAACCCCTAAACCGCCGCTCCCGGACTCCGCCGCCACCTATATTATATGTATTACCCCCTAATCTGACCCCCCTACACCGCGGCCAGCTACATTAAATATATTAACCCCTAATCTGATCCCCTACACCGCCGCCACCTATATTAAATATATTAACCCCTAATCTGATCCCCCTACACCGCCGCCACCTATATTAAATGTATTACCCCCTAATCTGACCCCCCCTACACCGCCGCCACCTATATTAAATTTATTAACCCCTAATCTGATCCCCCTACACCGCCGCCACCTACATAAAATATATTACCCCCTAAACCTAAGTCTAACCCTAACACCCCCTAACTTAATTATTATTTAAATAAATCTAAATAATATTAATATTATTAACTAAATTATTCCTATTTAAAACTAAATACTTACCTATAAAATAAACCCTAAGATAGCTACAATATAATTAATAATTACATTGTAGCTATTTTAGGGTTTATATTTATTTTACAGGTAACTTTGTATTTATTTTAACTAGGTACAATAGCTATTAAATAGTTAATAACTATTTAATAGCTACCTAGTTAAAATAATTACTAAATTACCTGTAAAATAAAACCTAACCTAAATTACAAATACACCTAACACTACACTATCATTAAATTAATTAAATAAACTACAATGATCTAAACTAAAATACAATTAAATAAACTAAACTATATTACAAAACAAACAAACGCTAAATTACAAAAAATAAAATTTCCCTACCCTAAACTAAATTACAAAAGTAATCAGCTCTATTACCAGCCCTTAAAAGGGCCTTTTGCGGGGCATTGCCCCAAAGTAATCAGCTCTTTTACCTGTAAAAAAAAGAACAACCCCCCATTACAACCCACCACCCACACACCCCTACTCTAAAACCCACCCGATCCCCCCTTAAAAAACCCAAGTCTAACAGCCAAGTGCTCCTTAACTGTCCTGAAGACCGGCAGAGAAGGTCCTGTTCCAGGCGGTGAAGTCTTCTTCCAAGCGGCAACCTCTTCTTCTTCCAGGAACCAGCCGGCGCAGAGCAGAGGAGTTGAAGACAGATGACTGCGGAGCTGAAGACCGTCCACTCCGGAACTGAAGACCGGCGATGCTGGAACTGAAGATCGGCGACGCTGGAACTGAAGACCGCGGAGCCATTCAAATTCAAATCAGCCAATCGAATGAGAGCTACTGTAATTCTATTGGCTGATTTGAATAGCCAATAGAATAAGAGCTACTGACATTCTATTGGCTATTCAAATCAGCTGATTTGAAGATCCACTTACAGTTTTGAAGATCCGACATCCATCCTCAACGAAGCCGGGAAAAGTCCTCAACAAAGCCGGGAGAAGTCCTCAGCGAAGTCAGGAGAAGTCTTCATCCAAGCCGGGAGAAGTTGTCCTCCACACTGTCAGGGTTTTTTCCCTGTTGTGTTTGCCATGTGCTGCTGGCAGCCATTTTACTCACCTCTCTTCCTGACTATGGTGCATTGTGGGGGATGCTGCTCATTTCCTGCACTTCCTTTTATGGCCAGACTGGTGTGCATCATCCATGTGAGACAGGATGCAGTCTCAGAATTGTGATGTCATCACTTATTATTTAAAGGGCTATTATTTGCTATTAATAAAGGTGTGATTATTTTTGAACTTCTCGTCTCAGTCTGATTCCTGGCACCCTGACATTACGCAAAGGCCATGAATCCTGATGTGCTAATAATCCACCTTTACCTGCCATCATTTCCAGGATGGATGAACAGGATCACCGCTTGAATCAATTTGCACTAGCCCTGCAAACCCTGCTGACTCGCACTGCACATTTGGACCAAAGTGTCCCGCAAGTTCTGGCTGCTCCTGTTTCCGCTGCTGCACCTAGTTCTACCAGGAGCATGTCCGGTTCTGCACCTCTACCTCAGCGATATGGAGGCGATCCTATTCAATGCAGAGGGTTTTTGAACCAGGTGGGTATTTGCTTTGAGATGTTACCTCAGGTGTTTCCCTCTGACAGAGCTAAGGTGGGATTTCTCATCTCGTGACACAGCTCTTGCCTGGGCTAATCCCTTGTGGGAGACTAATAAACCTGTGATTTCAAATTACCCTGAATTTATGGCCTCCTTTCGAAGAGTATTTGATGTTCCGGCTCGCTCCTCCTCTGCTGCTAAACGACTCATGTCCATTCAGCAAGGTACAAGATCTGTTGCTCAGTATGCTATTAAGTTCCATACGCTTGCCGCAGAGGTAGGTTGGAACAATGAAGCCCTTGTTGCCGCCTTCTTTCATGGGCTCTCTAATGCGATTAAAGGCGAAGTGGCTGCCAGAGATTTACCAGAGGATCTCGAGGCATTGGTGTCTTTTTTTATCCTAATTGACATCAGACTCAGAGAGAGGCCCTCTTTCAAGGAGCGCTTGCGGAAGCCTCCTGTTCTGTTGTCTCCTACGTTCATTCCCACCCATGCCTCCCTCTCCCTCCATGCCTCCTGGTCCCCAGTCACCAGGTACTGCTGAGCCGATTCAGCTGGGATTCACGCGTCTCTCCGTGGCGGAGAGGGCCTTTAGGAGGAGGGAGGGGTTCTGTCTCTATTGTGGGTTACAGGGTCACCTTTTGAAGTCTTGTCCTACACGGCCGGGAAACGCTCACACCTAAGATCCTGTCGGGGGCAGACCTTGAGTGATTTATCCTCGTCCCCGGAACCGCTGAAGGAGAAACCTTTGGTCATGGTTGTCCTTTCTTGGGTGGACTCCTCCATAGTCACTCAGGCTCTTGTTGACTCTGGTGCTGCAGGCTATTTCATTCCTGTTTTGTCTCGGTCTGTTCTGCTTGCTATTGAGGCCATTGATGGCAGGCCCCTTCAGCCCGCACTCATTACTCATGAAACTGCTCCGTTGTCCATGGCTGTTGGGGCTCTCCATTTTGAAACCCTCCAGTTCCAGGTGATAAACTCTCCGCATTTTCTGGTTGTTTTGGGTTATCCCTGGCTCCAAAAGCACAATCCAAGTCTCGACTAGCACAGGTCCGAAATTTTGTCGTGGTCCCGCTTGTCTTTGGAAACCAGTTAAAGTCTTGTGCACTTCTTCGGTATCTCAATTGCCAGAGGAGTACTGAGAGTTCCTAGACGTGTTCAACAAGGTGCGTGCTGGTACGTTGCCTCCTCACCGGTCTTACGATTGTGCCATAGACCTGCAACCCAGAACCATTCCTCCTCGGGGCCGGGTGTACCCTCTGTCTGTTGCAGAGAATTGTACTATGGAAGAGTATGTTGCCGATGCTCTGTTGCAAATCCTGCTCTACTGCAGGGGCTGGCTTCTTCCTTGTGAAGAAAAAGGGTGGCGAGTTAAGACCATGTATCGATTATAGGGGTCTTAATCGTCTTACCATTAAGAATGCTTACCCTAATCCGCTTATTACTTTTTGACCGCCTCAAGGGAGCTAAGGTCTTTACTAAACTTGATTTGAGAGGAGCGTACAATCTTGTTAGGATTAAGGAGGGCCACAAATGGAAAACATCATTTAACACCAGGAGCGGGCATTATGAGTATCTTGTAATGCCCTTTGGCCTATGTAATGCTCCTGCTGTTTTTCCGGAATTTATTAATGATGTCCTACGAGATATGTTGCAACAGTGTGTTGTGGTGTACTTAGATGACATCCTCATACACTCACCCACACTTGAGGCTCATTGTTCTGATGTTACACAGGTTCTTCAGAGACTACATGAGAACGGCCTGTTTTGTAAACTCGAGAAATGTGAGTTCCATCAGACTCAAGTAACCTTCCTAGGTTATGTTATCTCCGTTGCAGGGTTCTCCATGGATCCTGACAAGTTATCTTCAGTTCTGCAGTGGCCCAGTTGGTCTTCGGTCTATTCAACGTTTTTTGGGGTTCGCCAATTACTATAGAAAGTTTATTAAAAACTTTTCTTCCTTGGTCAAACCTATAACCGACATGACCCGTAAAGAGAATGATCCACTCCATTGGTCACCTACTGCCATTAAGGCCTTTGATAGTCTTAAGACTGCCTTTGCTGCCGCTCCAGTTCTGGCTCATCCTAACCCTGTCATGCCTTTCGTTCTTGAGGTCGATGCGTCTGAGACTGGAGTAGGTGCCCTCTTGTCTCAACGTCCTACGCTTGATGGTTCCTTGCATCCGTGTGGTTTCTTCTGTAAGAAATTATCTCCAGCGGAGTGCAATTATGAAATTGGCGACAGGGAATTACTGGCCATCATTTTGACACTTAAGGAATGGAGGCATCTTTTTGAGGGTACTAGCGTGCCTGTGCTCATTCTTACTGACCACAAGAATTTAACTTATCTATCTGAAGCAAAACGTTTGTCGCCCCGACAGGCCAGATGGGTGCTATTTTTGTCTTGGTTTAATTATGTGGTCTCCTACCTGCCTGGTAGTAAGAATGTTAGGGCTGATGCCCTCTCTCGACAATTTTCACCTCTGTCCAAGGAGGAGTCTGTACCTACTCCTGTTATACCTCCTGACCATATTTTTGCTACCATACATACTAATTTGACTTCTCCCTTGGGGGAGGAGATATTGGCTGCACAAACCAATGCACCTCCTGAGAAACCTAGTGGTAAGTGTTTTGTTCCTGAGAATCTTCAAACTAAACTTTTGCACACTTACCACTATCCTAAAGCCGCAGGTCACCCAGTCAAGAACCAAATGATTTGGTCTGCCACTCGACAATTCTGGTGGCCAGGTCTTCGTTCTGATGTTGCAGCATATGTTGCCTCCTACTCAGTTTGTGCACAGAATAAGACTCCTCGATGTCTTCCTGTGGGTCTTCTTCAACCTATTGCTAATGGTGAGCGTCCTTGGACACATCTTTCCATGGACTTCATTGTTGAGCTCCCTGTTTCCAATGGTAATACTGTTATACTTATGGTGGTTTACCATTTTTCTAAAATGTCACATTGCATTCCCTTGATGAAGCTGCCTACCACTCAGGAGCATGCTTCAATTTTTGCCCCTAGAGGTCTTCCATTTACATGGGTTACCCAAGGAGATAGTGTCGGACCAGGGTAGCCAGTTTGTCTCCAGATTTTGGCATTCCTTTTGTGCTCAAGTGGGGATCCAGCTTTTCTTCTACTCGGCATATCACCCTCAATCCAATGGCGCTGTGGAACAGTCTAATCAAGCTCTGGAACAGTTCCTCCGTTGCTATGTCTCAGATCACCACAATAATTGGTCTGAACTGTTACCTTTGGCAGAGTTTGCTCGTAATAGTGCTATTAATGCTTCCTCCAAGTTATCCACGTTCATGGCGAATTATGGGTTTCAACCATCCTTGTTGCTCGATTCATTCATGTCTCAGGGTATTCCGGCTTTGGAGGAGCATCTCTGGCAACTCCGTTCCACGTGGATGCAGATTCAGGATTGCCTTCATCGTTCTATGCAGCGCCAAAAGTTCCAGGCTGATCGTAGGCGTCTGCCCGAGCCTTCCTACCAGGTTGGTGAGAGAGTTTAGCTGTCCTCCCGCAACTTGAACCTTTGTGTGCCTTCCAATAAATTGGCTCCCCGTTATGTTGGTCCTTTTTGAATACTCCGACAGGTTAATCCTGTGGCCTACGCTCTTGACCTTGACCTCCTGCTATGTGCATCTCTAATGTTTTTCATGTCTCCCTCTTGAAACCATTGGTGTGTAATTGGTTTACCACTGTGTTGCCTCGTCCCCATCCTACCTTTGTTGACAACCATGAGGAGTATGAGGTCAGCAGCATTATTGACTCTCGTATGTCCAGGGGCCGTGTACTGTATTTGGTTCACTGGAGGGGGTACGGTCCGAAGGAGCGTTCTTGGGTTCCCTCCTCTGATGCTCATGCTCCTGCCCTCCTCCGTGCCTTCAATGCCTGTTTCCCCAATAAGCCTTTTGTCCTCCCACGGGGGAAGGGTCGTTGAGGGGAGGGTATTGTCACCTCTCTTCCTGACTATGGTGCATTGTGAGGGATGCTGCTCATTTCCTGCACTTCCTTTTATGGCCAGACTGGTGTGCATCATCCATGTGAGACAGGATGCAGTCTCAGAATTGTGATGTCATCCCTTATTATTTAAAGGGCCTCTGTTCAGTATGCTTTGCCTTTGCGTTGTCTCAGACCTGTTTTTGAGAGTTCCTGTGTATTACCTGGCTGCCTGACATTCTTCCTGGTTCCTGATCCCTGGCTTGTTCCTGACTCTGCTGTTTTCCTTGTTCCTGATTCCGGCTCATCTGACTATTCGCTTTGGCTCCTGACTCGGCTTGTCTGACTACCAGCTCTGGTTTTGACTCCTGGCTTTTTATTTGACTTGTGGACTTTTTATTATTTTTTGCTATTAATAAAGGTGTGATTATTTTTGCACTTCTCGTCTCAGTCTGATTCCTGGCACCCTGAAACAGACGGGCAGAAGTCTTCATCCAGACAGTATATTCTATCTTCTATCTTCATCCATCCGACGCTTGGCGGGTCCATCTTCAAGACATCCAACGCGGAGCATCGTCTTCTTTCCGACGACTAACGACGAATGAAGGTTCCTTTAAATGACATCATCCAAGATGGTGTCCCTTAGATACTGATTGGCTGATAGAATTCTCTCAGCCAATCGGAATTAAGGTTGAAAAAATCCTATTGGCTGATGCAATCAGCCAATAGGATTGAACTTCAATCCTTTTGGCTGATCCAATCAGCCAATAGGATTGAGCTCGCATTCTATTGGCTGTTCCAATCAGCCAATAGAATGCAAGCTCAATCCTTGGCTGATTGGATTAGCCAATAGGATTAAAGTTCAATCCTATTGGCTGATTACATCAGCCAATAGCATTTCTTCAACCTTAATTCCAATTGGCTGATTGAATTCTATCAGCCAATCGGAATCTAAGGGACGCCATCTTGGATGACGTCATTTAAAGGAACCTTCATTCGTCGTTAGTCGTCGGAAAGAAGAGGATGCTCCGCGTCGGATGTCTTGAAGATGGCCCCGCTCCTCGCCGGATGGATGAAGATAGAAGATGCCGTCTGGATGAAGACTTCTGCCTGTCTGGAGGACCACTTCTCCTGCCCATACAAATGCCTTTTTCAGGGCAATGGGGAGATTATGTTTTTTTAGTTAGGGTTTTATTTGGGGGGGTTGGTTGTGTGGGTGGTGGGTTTTACTGTTGGGGGGTTGGTTGTATTTTATTTCAGGTAAAAGAGCTGATTTCTTTGGGGCAATGCCCCGCAAAAGGCCCTTTTAAGGGCTATTGGTAGTTTAGTTTAGGCTAGGTTTTTTTTATTTTGGAGGGGCTTTTTTATTTTGATTGGGCTATTAGATTAGGTGTAATTAGTTTAAATATCTTGTAATTTGTTTTTTATTTTGTGTAATTTAGTGCTTGTGTTTTTTTTGTAATTTAAGTAATTGTATTTAATTGCATTTAATTTAGGTAATTTATTTTATTGTAGTGTAGTGTTAGGTGTTAGTGTAACTTAGGTTAGGTTTTATTTTACAGGTAAATTTGTATTTATTTTAGCTAAGTAGTTATTAAATAGTTAATAACTATTTAATAACTATTCTACCTAGTTAAAATAAATACAAACTTGCCTGTGAAATAAAAATAAAACTTAAGATAGCTACTATAGATAGATAGTTATATTGTATCTAGCTTAGGGTTTATTTTACAGGTATTTATTTTTAAATAGGAATTATTTAGTTATTAATTGTAGGTTTTATTTAGATTTATTTTAATTATTTTTAAGTTAGGGGGTGTTAGGGTTAGGGTTAGACTTAGGTTTATGGGTTAATACATTTAATATAGTGGCGGCAACGTTGGGGATGGCAGATTAGGGGTTAATAAGTATAATGTAGGTGTCGGCGATGTCCGGAGTGGCAGATTATGGGTTAATAATATTTAAATAGTGTTTGTGATGCGGGAGTGCGGCGGTTTAGGGGTTAACATGTTTATTATAGTGGCAGCGATGTCCGGAGCAGCAGATTAGGGCTTAATAAGTGGACGATTAGGGGTGTTTAGACTAAGGGTTCATGTTAGGGTGTTAGGTGTAAACATAACTTTTGTTTCCCCATAGGAATGAATGGGGCTGCGTTACGGAGCTGTACGCTGCTTTTTTGCAGGTGTTAGACTTTTTTTCAGCCGGCTCTCCACATTGATGTCTATGGGGAAATCGTGCATGAGCACGTACAACCAGCTCACTGCTGACTTAAGCAGCTCTGGTATTGGAGTGCGGTATGGAGCTCAATTTTGCTCTATGCTCACTTCTTGCCTTTTAACGCCGGGTTTGTAAAAATCTGTAATACCAGCGCTGTAGGTAAGTGAGCGGTGACAATAACGTGCAAGTTAGTACCGCACCTCTCATAACGCAAAACTCGTAATCTAGCCATAACAAACTAACCAACTAACTAACAGTTGCCCTCTATCTCCTCACTAATATCATTCTCACCTCTGCAGTCCCCACCTCCTGTTTCCAATCCTCCTACCCATCTAGATTGTAGGTTCCCACGGGAACAGGGCCCTCAACTCCCCCTGTATTTGTCTGTAAAATTTTGTGTCTTATCGTATTGTTTCTCCACTGTACTGTTATCCTTGTACCCATGGGCAACGCTGCGGAATCTGTTGGCGCTTTATAAATAAAGAATAATAATAATAATAATAAGTATTTTTAAATAGATATTACTATATATATATATATATATATATATATATATATATATATATATATATATATATACACAGTATATATATATATACACAGTATATATATATATATATTTATATATGTAGTTCTGGGGTCCAAGTATATTTGTATCTATATATATGTATATAGCTATACCTATAGATATATATATTATTTATATATATATTGTAGCAAAATTCCATATATATATATATATATATATATATATGTATTTATGAATAAATAAAACATATTCTTCTATGTGAAGAACATTGAAATGTGAAATATCCATATTCATGTTAGCACACTTAAGAAAATGTGATCGGGTTTGTGCGCAAGTAAGGGTGTTAACTTTTCTCCATTGAAGTCTATGGGGGAATACATTAACACAGTCTCAACATTCGGACTTGAGCTTTCGGTGCACATTGGGTTATTGCGCAATTTAAAACTTTTTACTTTCAACTTGTAATACATGCGATACCCGACACACGCAAAAAGCATTGCATTTGCATTGGGAAGTGACACTAGTTATTCTATAAATTATAGTTGGTACTTCAATTGTTACAATTTTCTAATCTCAATCATTGGTAGCATAATCACATGTACCCTGCAACTCAAGAAATCTAGTGTTCATGTTAATTGATTATATCTACAAGAAACAAAGTGTTATAATACAAGACAAACCCAAAACACAAACATTTGCATCAATTGTCAGGAGTGGGAAAGTTTCAGTAATGAGGATGAATATATTGTATAACTTGTATGAATTAATGAATATATAAAGGGAATACAGTTTTACAATGGAACTTGATGTAACACTTGGAAACATTCAGAAGGGAGCATTTGTTGGTATACCGAACAGAGCACTTCATATTTACCAAAAGGTCAGTCTTAAGAAAAAACTGCTGAGGATCATCTGACTTGAAAAGAATGTAGAGAATGTTTACAAAAAGTATAAAAAAATCCTACATTATTTGTTAATAAAATTAGATTTCCCTTGGTTTAAATTGTGCATTTGCGTTAAAGGTGTCTTTACAAGAAAGTAAAGAAATATTTTACAGTAATTATAGCAGTGTAGTCATGATGTTTATGTTTATCTCCAGAAGGAGAAAATACTCTCTGATGTAGTGGCTAAAACAAAGTGCAGAAGTCTGTACTACTTTCTTTCAATAGTAGGGGTAGTATAGGCAGCACCACCTGCCATGACTTAGCTAAATAAATGATTGAATGTGATGGTTGGCTGGATAAGACTGACAACATATACTTCTGGAAGATTTAAATATTAAGTAAATGAATACTTTAGTGTTTGTTACCTGTATGCAATGCTATACTAAATCTATGTTTAAGGTCCTTTTAAACTATGAAGGCCACGTGTTTCAGCATGAATTATAGAAAATAAAAAATCCAACTACAACACCTTATAGCTGTCTGTATCTAGCTTCTCTCAATGGTTTGGTACATTTACATCTTGCACCAATGAATGAAGGCAGGTGGTCAGCAAATTGTTGCCATACTTTTCACAGGTAGTGAAATTCAGCTTTTAGGCTCCTGGGATCACATACGTGTTAGATGCAGAGTATGTCATCAAGCTTTAAACATCAGTATAGAGGGAAGTCCACATGTTTGAGAAGTTTTCAATAGGACAGGGACATCAGTCCTGTGTGAAATAGTCTCCCTCAAGCATTTGATTTTATCACATCTAGGAATTTGAGGTTTCAAGTACAGGTGTGAAGGTGTAGATTACATGTTGTAAACATCAGACTTTAGCCTTAGGATCTATTAAGAAAAAATAACTTTGAGACAGTTTAATGGCAGGGATGAAAGTTATCTGAGTGTGCAGAGGACATATAACTTGCAAACTTTTATTTTAGAGTAAACATCTTACTTCTTTATAGCATTTTTAATAACCTATTTACTGTCAACCAATTGGATGTTTATTTTAGTCAGGATCAGTGGATCTACATAGACTTTATCTAATCTGAGGATGCTTTATAACAGCAAGGTATATGATATTTATTTTATGTATTATATCTAATACTATTGGAGCAGAGGTTATGCTCAAAGAGATTCTCTGCATATCTTTCTACCTATAACATCTTGCTTATCTTATGGTAATAAAAAAAGCTTATCTTCTAAAATATCCATCAATCAGTCTTGCATATGTTTACTGGAATAGGAAAGTAGGGTTGCTAGGTTTCCAGTGTTCAAATGAACAGTTCAGTGTTTCAGCAGGCTGTCCAGTAAAATGTACAGACAAAAATGGACATTTAAATGTTCAGTTTGTAAAGTCCTTACATCAACTAAATTTTAAAGGCCTCCTATGCCTCTGTGCATTACAAATATGGCCCTAAATATGGCACTGCGCATGATCTATTCTATCTTTGACCGGCAGCCAAGGGGTAAAAAATTGTCTTATGTGTTACTTGCGGTCATGAGGGTGTTAAATCGCCGCTCTATGGGGCTGATTTATCAAATGCCGGACGGACATGATTTGCTGCAGCGAATCATGTCCGCCGGGCATCGCTAAATGCAGACAGCATACGCTGTTGGCATTTAATATTGCACAAACATTTCTGGTGAAATACTTGTGCAATGCCGCATCCTGCACACTAGCAGGGGGTGTCAATCATCCCGATCGTATCGGATCTGGATGATTGTAGTCCCCCACCTCAGAGGTGGCGGACGAATTAAGGAGCAGCGGTCTTATGACCGCTGATTCTTAACTTATGTTTCTGGCAAGCTGGAAACATCAGGAGTAGATTGCAGCATCCGCTGCTTGGTAAATCTACCCCTATGTATGCTCCATGTTATATAGGGACTTAAATCACAAATCTGTATATGTATTACTGGCAACCTAAGGGATAAAATTACTGCTCAGTTGTGCAAAATATACAGGGTGGAGTCAAGTATGTGACCTAAGTTGAAGCTTTGGGGAGGGGTCATTGTGTGACTCCACTTACCACCCATGCCCAATCACCTACAGGTTTTCCCAACCCTAGTGCCAAGTAGCATTAGTAACCTCTGATCTTATCAATATGAACATGGTGTATACTGGTCCTATTTACTATTGCTTTAGCTGACTAATGTAAATGAAAGTTTAAAAGGACAGTCTACACCAGAATATTTATTGTTTTCAAAGATAGATAATCCCTTTATTACCCATTCTCTAGTTTTGCATAACCAGCACAGTTATATAAATACATGTTTTACCTCTGTGATTACCTTGTATCTAAACCTCTGCAAACTGCCCCTTATTTCAGTTCTTTTGACAGACTTGCATTTTAGCCAATCAGTGCTGGCTCCTAGGTAAGTCCACATGCATGAGCACAGCATTATCTATATGAAACACATGAACTAACACCCTCTAGTGGTGAAAAACTGTCAAAATGCCCTGAGCTAAAAGGCGGCCTTCAAGTGCTTAGAAATTAGAATAAGAACCTCCTAGATTTAGCTTTCAACTAAGAATACCAAGAGAACCAAGCAAAATTGGTGAAACAAGTAAATTGGAAAATTGTTTAAAATTACATTCTCTATCTGAATAATGAAGGTTTGTTTTGGACTAGACTGTCCATTTAAAAGAGCCAGCCCTGGGATAAAGTAGTACAGAACTGCTCATGAAGTAAGCTGAGTTAAATAATAAGCATGTCAATATTAATACACATCTCCATAAATGCTATAAAATTCATAATAAAAAGTTCAGTGTTAAACATCTTTAAAGATATTATTATTATTAATAATAAGGAACAGAAGCGGCCTGCTTTGTGTAGACCAGATGTGACATCAGTAATATTTAGAGATGCACCAACTTTTGAAAATAATGTAAATACAACTAAAGTTTTTAATAAAAGTGGATATTTTTATATCATGAAACAATATATATTGTGAGCTTGTCACTATAACGTATGGTTAATATATATGCTTTGGAAATTGTGACAGCTTGTCTTCTCCTGTATTAATATGTGGCATTGCAAAATATTTGTGTAGCACTGTATCGTACTGCTATGTACCCTTGTTTATTACTCAGTACCCTTGTTCACTGTTAGTTAATATGGCTGTGCTTTAGAAATAAAAAATAATATCATAAGGTCCAAGGCCGTCTTTAATACTGACTGGACCCTGGGCAAACATTTTCTTGCCCCCCCCCCCCCCCCATGCAATTTCGCTCTCCACCCCAACATCCCAAAAAACAACTAAATCAATTTATTTTATATATTTTTTTAAATTATTAGCCCAGCAGTGGATCATCCACTGCTGGGCTAATCATTAAAAAAAATTGCAATATGTGAAACTGGACCTAAGCAGTACTAATAAGTAAATATATACATTCCTCCCTCCACTCTGGATTAATTTAATATGCTTTTGAATGTGATTCTGGTGTGAGGTTAGCTGGTTAAAGAGATTTAGGGCAGCCAACAGGAGCAAAGCAAGGTAAAGACTGAGGTGGAAGCATAGAGGTGCAGACAGATATAAGTTTACTGACTGTAACAGTAGAACTACTATGGGAAGCTGTAAAATCTGAAATAAACCTTACCTTAATGTGTGAAGTATCAGCATGACACTATACATCAGCCACAGCAGCACATGTCACTACTTTGCTAGGAACAAGTTCCCTCTCATCCTGCACTAGACAAGGCTGCATGGGGGAGGGGCATGTGTACACTCACTTATTCTTCCCACTGACACCTTTCTGCAAAGCACTGTTTTCCTAACAAACTTCAGTTAGTTGATCTTAGAGCCACAGCAGAAAGAGCAGGGCTAAGGGGACCAGCAGACTGGATGCTCTCTGCCCAAGGCTGCATGGATACAGTGTGAGATGAGTCACACAGCCTCAAGACTGAAGAGAGCAGTGTGTGCAGCTGCACAGATGCTCAAATCCTCACGTGCCTGCCACTCCAGCTTTCTGCTGCATGCGCCTATAGTGAGCCCTACCCAGAAACAATCCCCACCACCAGAGCAGTTACCTGGTAACAGTGGTAACCCCAGTAGGACCTTTTCTGATGCAGTTGGATTGACTGGATGCCTAGTTAGGACTTAGCATCCAGTGCTGCACAGTGTACATCTAAAACAGCACATGGCACTAGCTTGGAATGTCACATGACATTTTCACGGTCTGGCACAGTTTCTCACAAATACATATAAGCAGAGAACTTTTGACTGTGACAGTATTAGGACTGACTGTGTGTGTATCCCATGTCACATGATATCAGCAGTCTGGCATGAACTAAAAAAAAAAATTTTTTTTTTTTTTGACTCTTGGGCCCCTCAACAAAGACTGGGCCCAGGGCAACTGCCCCTTTTGCCCTGTGTTAAAGACGGTCCTGATAAGGTCTAGTAGGTCTGGTTCGTGCATAGTTAAGAAGATGAAAATCATCCTGGATTTCTTTGCCTTTATACAAAGACATTTATTGTCTTTTTACATTTATATTGTAATGGAATTATATGGATCCTTGTCATATTATTACTTTATATACAAACAAAAGGGGCATATTTTGTTCATTTGTTGCATCTAGAATAGACATGTTTATATATGCTTGTGGGGCTTGAGGCTGTCACTTTTCTGAGTTTCAAAATCTAGTAACATACGGCCAGATTCCGAGTTTTGCGTTATGAGCTGTGCGGTGCTAACGTGCAGTTTTTTCTCACCGCTCACTTACCTACAGCGCTGGTATTACAGGTTTTTACAAATACAGCGTTACAAGGTAAGAAGTGAGCGTAGAGCAAAATTGAGCTCCATAACGTACTCCAATACCAGCGCTGCTTAAGTCAGTGGTGAGCTGGTCGTACGTGCTCGTGCACGATTTCCCCATAGACATCAATGGGCAGAGCCGGCTGAGAAAAAGTCAGTCACCTGCCAAAAAGCAGCGTAAATCTCAGTAACGCAGCCTAATTGATTCCTATGGGGAAACAAAAGTTATATTTACACCTAACACCCTAACATGAACCCCCGAGTCTAAACACCCCTAATCTTACACTTATTAACCCCTAATCTGCTGCCCTGACATCGCCGACACCTACATTATACTTATTAACCCCTAATCTGCCGCTCTGGACATCGCCGCCACCTACATTATACTTATGAACCCCTAATCTGCTGCCCCAATGTCGCCGCAACCTACCTACACTTATTAACCCCTAATCTGCCATCCCCAATGTCGCCACCACTATTCTAAATGTATTAACCCTTTAAACCTAAGTCTAACCCTAACACCCTCTAACTTAAATATAATTTAAATAAATCTAAATAAAATTACTATCATTAACTAAATTATTCCTATTTAAAACTAAATACTTACCTATAAAATAAACCATAAGCTAGCTACAATATAACTAATAGTTACATTGTATCTAGCTTAGGGTTTATTTTTATTTTACAGGCAAGTTTGTATTTATTTTAACTAGGTAGAATAGTTACTAAATAGTTATTAACTATTTACTAACTACCTAGCTAAAATAAATACAAATTTACCTGTAAAATAAAACCTAACCTAAGTTACAAAAACACCTAACTCTACACTACAATTAAATCAATTCCCTAAATTAAATACAATTAAATAAATTAAATTAGCTAAATCACAAACCCCCCCACTAAATTACAGAAAATTAAAAACAAATTACAAGATATTTAAACTAATTACACCTAATCTAATAGCCCTATCAAAATAAAACAAAGCCCCCCCCCCCAAATAAAAAAAACCCTAGCCTAAACTAAACTATCAATAGCCCTTAAAGGGGCCTTTTGTGGGGCATTGCCCCAAAGAAATCAGCTCTTTTACCTTTAAAAATAAATACAAAAAAAACCCCAACAGTAAAACCCACCACCCACACAACCAACCCCCCAAATAAAAGCCTAACTATAAAACCTAAACTCCCCATTGCTCTGAAAAGGGCATTTGGATGGACATTGCCTTAAAAGGGCATTTAGCTCTATTGCAGGCCCAAATCCCTAACCTAAAAAATAAACCCACCCAATACACCCTTAAAAAAATCTTAACACTAACCCCCGAAGATTTACTTACCTGGAGAAGTCTTCATCCAAGCGGCAAGATGTCCTCAAGGAAGCCAGCAGAAGTGGTCCTCCAGACGGGCAGAAGTGGTCCTCCAGATGGGCAGAAGTCTTCATCCAGACGGCATCTTCTATCTTGAATGTCTAGGGTTAATTCGAAGATACTACACTCTGTCTCTTAATGCTAATCCCAGTGTAGGTGATATAACCTCAGAAAAATCACCTAAGTGAATAGAAATAGAAATGGTAGGGATAGCGCTATAAGCTAAGAGAATGTGGAATAAATATGTCCTTTTATAAGTATTTGATGTTTTTCAAATATACTTCAATATTTGTATGGTAAGACCTTATATCTAATCATAATACAGGAGACTGTGATATCCGTGAATATACCTACACAGCCTGAAGCATATAAGGTATAAAATGCAATAATATGCTGCTATATAAGTTATTCACCTGTTATGTTAATGTAGGTATATCAGCATGGTATTATGACCCAGGAGGGTGAGCGTAAAAAGTCTGATAAATAACTACCTACACAGTCTGAAGATATAATGTATAAAATGTAATAATATGCTGCTACGATAAAATAAAAGAAGCTATAAAGGTTAATCACCTGTTATGTTAATGTAGGTGTGTCAGCAGGGTGTTTTGACCCAGGATGGTGAGCATAAAGAGTTTTTTTACTACACCAAATTAGTAATTTATTTAATAGGTAAGTATTTAGTTTTAAATAGGAATAATTTACTGTAGTTAATGATAGTAATTTTATTTAGATTTATTTAAATTATATTTAAGTTAGGGGGTGTTAGGGTTAGGGTTAGACTTAGGTTTAAAGGATTAATAAATTTAGAATAGTGGCAGCGACGTTGGGGATGGCAGATTAGGGGTTAATAAATGTAGGTAGGTGTCGGCGATGTTGGGGGCATCAGATTAGGGGTTAATAAGTATAATGTAGGTTGCAGCGATGTTAGGGGCGGCAGATTAGGGGTTAATAAGTATAATGTAGGTGGCGGTGATGTTAGGGATGGCAGATTAGGAGTTAATAATATTTAAATAGTGTTTGCAAGGCGGGAGTGTGGCGGTTTAGGGGTTAATATGTTTATTATAGTGGCGGCGATGTCCGGAGCGGCAGATTAGGAGTTCAAAATTTTATTATAGTGTTTGAGATGTGGGAGGGCCTCGGTTTAGGGGTTAATAGGTAGTTTATGGGTGTTAGTGTACTTTTTAGCACTTTAGTTATGAGTTTTATGCTACGGCGTTGTAGTGTAAAACTCATAACTACTGACTTTAGAATGCGTTAGGAATCTTGGAGGTAGAGGGTGTACCGCTCACTTTTTGGCCTCCCAGGACAGACTCGTAATACCGGCGCTATGGAAGTCCCATAGAAAAAAGGGTTTATGAAGTTTACGTAAGTCGGTTTGCGGTAAAGCCAAAAAAGTGTGTGGGGCCCCTAAACCTGCAAAACTCGTAATACCAGCTGTAGCGAAAAAGCCGCGTTAGGACCTGTTAACGCTGCTTTTTCAGCTTACCGCAAAACTCGTAATCTAGCCGATAGTTTTCTTTTAAAGCAAAATGTTCTTTTGTGATACGAACAGTGCATACAATTTTGCAAAAGTTTCCAATTTACTTCTATTATCAAATTTGCTTTGTTCACATGGTATTCTTTATTGAATACCACTTGTGACGTCTGTGGAACACTCGCCTCCCATATATGCCACTTAGATGGGTGATTTACTTCTAAAAAATAAGTGACGTGGTAAAAGTTCAGTAAATAGCCATTCGGCAGACTTTTTAAGCTCATTTTTATATAGGCAACTTTAAATCAATCCCAAGAGATAGTAGAATGGGCACTAATAGTGATAGTAAACAAACTCCCATCAGATATACATCTTATAATTTATAGAACTAGGAATATACATTGGGCATTTTTAACATAAGTGAGTTTGCTACACATATATTGTGGATTTTAGATTCCCTTCAAATGAGAGGATGAATAGAGTGTACAGTTATGTTTTTTAAATATTGTGCAAATGTTTTGTTAATACAATGTATTGATACAAGTTACTTTTTTGTTAGCAACATTTTGATTAATTGATATGCAACACATGAGGTAAAGTGGGTGTGAGCAAATGCCACATCCTGATAGGTAGTTAGTTCTTTTAAAAGACTGTGCTTGTTAGTAAGAGACATATGCCTGAGGAAACAGCATGTTGTAGCTGAGAAACGCGTTGCAAGTGTCTAAAGGGACAATTGTATCCCCCTGATTTTAAGAATTGATTTTATTCTGTTTTAATGAACCAACTTTTTGCACTACAAGCACAAGTCTGTTTGGGAGATGTGAGTTTGCTACACAACACTATCGTTGGGGCAGTGAGCTGGGACACTGAAAGTCCGTGTCATTCAGCAAATTGGTGCTGCCACAATTGTGAGTACAGCGATTTCTACTTATCCATCTGTTTGGTACACCAGAGTGTTACACTAGGAGGCGCCCTCTGTTGTTTGTGTCTCCACACAGATTATTTATTGAAGACATAACTACTGTAGGTAGTTGTCAGGTAGGTGTCTGGAGCACTACAGGGTAGCAAATAATGCTGCTATCTAGTGCTCTTGCAAATAAATAATATTCTTCCAAAACTGCTGCCATATAGTACTCCGCACATGCACACTCCTGAGATTATGCCATTGCTTTTCAACAAAAGATACCAATAGAAGTAAATTAGAAATGAAACATGAAACATCTTTTGTTTGTGCAAATGTTTTTTTCCCACGCTCCCTAGAGAGGCCAAAAAAATAAATCTGTAACCTTGAATTTCAAAATGTTGCAACTTGCCTAAACCAGTTATTTGATTTGCAGGCGGCAGAATTAGCTTTTTATACCCAATGTATTAGCGCAATTTGGAAGAAGCGAGTGTAAATTAAAATACAATAAACTAAAAACACAACTGCTATGTAAAAATAACAACTGCTGTGAACAAAATAAACAAATGATGGAGAATATCACGTGGAGGTTTAGCAATGACACATCAAACAAAGCAGGACTCTCCTAGCAGTTCAATCCTGCTGCTAGGAGAGTCCTATACCAAGAAATAGTCTTATCAAAAAGTGTTAAAAGATTTCTGTTTGACAAAGTATCCTTCTTATATGCAGTAAGTCGTCATATCCACATAGAGCATGTAATCATTCACTGTAGTTGCGTGCAAGAACCGTTTCGGTAGGTGCTTCTCTTTGTACACCCAGAGCGTTTTCTCTCTTCAATACATCATAGATCTACAACAACATAAACACAAATTCAAGGTAAAAGTATTTATTGCAATTAAAACAATGCTTCTATATGCGCACAGAATATATGCTTTTTAGCTGAAAGGGACAGTCTACTTAAAATTTGTATTGTTTAAAAAGATAGATAATCCCTTTATTATCCATTCCCAAGTTTTGCATAACCAACACTGTTATATTGATACACTTTTTACCTCTGTGATTAAACATACAAGGATAACGAAACCTTTAAGAGGTGCGCTCGCATAACAAATGCATAAGTAGAGGGAAAAAAACAAAAAACAGTCCTGGAAGGGATGATCCGAGTCCTGAAATAAGGCAGCACTCCCAAGAAGGGTAATTGAGTAACAAATTCTGTAAGACAGAAAGGAGGCGCCTCATAGGGTAATGTCATCTATCAAGGGAACATGAAGGGGATAGACAATTTCAAACTCATATAGGTACTAGCACACATAGTGTCATATACAGCAAGCCGAGAACTCTAAGTCGCCCAGCAGACTCATTCCCGATATCAGGCCGCTGGTCACGTGATGGTACGTCCGCCAGTCAGGGTTAGCCTCTCCAGTCCACTCAGCTGGCACGGTTCGGGGGCATGTATGGATCGAGAATTCAACTCGTACAAAAACTTAGCACAGAGCAGGGATATACTAAAAACTGTTTATTATAACAAGTTAAAAGACAGCAACACATTTCTCGGCAAACAGTGCCTTTTTTTAAGGCTGTAAACATAATAAAAATCCCTTGCTCTATTTGAACCCCCCTTAGACCAATCATTTACCAGTAATCGATCTAGCTACACACCCTCAGTGGATATCCTGCCTCTAAAACTGTGAATAGCAATTGCAACATGAATAATTGTAAGCATAAATACAATTGCAATCTATTGGAAAAAACAAAAACACATACGATATAGACATTAAAAACACTGTATACACACAGAGAGAACAACCAGCTCAATACCATTGTTAGCCTGTTCTATGGGGATTTACCACCTGGGTGCAACTTCTTTTAGCCCAGTAATGCTTTTCACAGAGTAGAACTTTCCTGTAGTATCTCAGTCGGATCCTGCCTATTAAGGTCAGTCCAGCGCCGAAATACCAGGCAATTCCTCTCAGAACAAGGAACACAGCAACCCCAGACGATCATTTCGGCCTTCATCGGGCATCGTCAGTGAGGTGTAGCAGTGTTCCTCTAAGCACACTGAGCAAGGAGTCCACGTCTGGTTGCCACTGTGTCAAATGATGTCCACATTGGAGTGAGCATCCAATTTTATATCGCTTGTAAATATGATAACCAGAAACCAGTCATTCTAATAATAACACCAGATAACAAAAATTGAAAATTTGGGAATAAAAGCACAACAGTACGTGATTGAAAAACCAGCATTATGAGCTTATAGAGCTGGCACTGTATCCTTGATAGGCCACAGCCCTCTCACATATGACACAATGGTTCCAATAATCAAACAGTTAATCCCCCACAGCATCACATCATTTTAAAGTTGTACTTCCATTATAAGTGCTATTATGCAATCATTAATTTATCATGTGTGAAGATGGGGATAGATGTCTTTTAACTTGTTGTAATAAACAGTTTTTAGTATATTCCTGCTCTATGCTAAGTTTTTGTACGAGCTGAATCCTTGATCCATACAAGCCCCTGAACTGTGCCAGCTGAGTGGTTGATTCAACCAGGAAACATCCCCTGACGTGACTGGAGAGGCTAACCCTGACTGGCGGACGTTACCAGCGGTCTGATATCGGGAGTGAGTCTGCTGGGCGACTTAGAGGTCTCGGCTTGCTGTATATGGCACTATGTGTGCTAGTACCTATGTGAGTTTGAAATTTTCTGTCCCCTTCATGTTCCCTTGATAGACGACATTACCCTATGAGGCGCCTCCTTTCTGTCTTAAAGGATTTGTTACCTCTGTGATTACCTTGTATCTAAGTCTCTGAAGACCCCTTATCTCAGTTCTTTTGACAGATTTGCATTTCCATCCATCAGTGCTGACTCATAAATAACTCCACAGGAGTGAGTGAGCACGTTATCTAATATGATACACATGAATTGGCACTGTCTAACTGGGAAAAACTGTAAAAATGCCCTGAGATAAAAGGCAGCCTTTAACTGCTTAGAAATCAGTTTATGAGCCTACCTAGGTTTAGCTTTTAACAAAGAATTCCAAGAAAATGAAGGAAATTGATGATAAAAGTAAATTGGAAAGCTGTTTAAAATTGGATTCCCTATCTGAATCATGAATGTTTAATTTTGACTTGACTGTCCCTTTAACACAGGAGTCCAATACAGTTGTCCCTCTGGTAACCTCTGGATCTGAAACCCAAATGCAAACGAGTCCTTTGATAGGTATACCATCTGCTAAGTACTCGTATCCTTTTTTCCTGGTAGCAGACGGCACAAATAATAAGTATACTGTATGCATTTCATCTGCCTATCACGGCAGACTTCCTCAGGGGTAGTTTGATTGGGTAATAATATGTAGAATTTGCTTTTTTAGTTCTCAAGGGAGTGTGGGACAAAGCACAATTTAAACAATAGCAATAAGCATTTAATGCCCTTTTAAGTATCACTATACAACATTATTTCATGTGAATTATATACTTTTTGTAAATGTAAATGGACACTGTAGGCCAGTGAATGAGCATTATCAGGAAGTACACAAATTATACTATTATATTTATTCAATTAAAATAGTATTTTTTTTCTAGTGAAATATTATTTTTTAACATAGTTGAAAGCTAAACCTAGGAGGTTCATATATCTAATTTCTTAGACCTTGAAGGCCGCCTCTAATCTAAATGCATTTTGACAGTTTTTCACCACTAGAGGGCGTTAGTTCATGTGTTTCATATAGATAACATTGAGCTCATGCACGTGAATTTACAGAGGAGTGAGCATTGATTGAATACAATGCAAGGTTGTCAAAAGAACTGAAACAAGGGGGCAGTCTGCAGAGGTTAGATACAAGGTAATCACAGAGGTAAAAAGTGTATTATTATAACTTTGTTGTTTATGCAAAACTGGGGAATGTGTAATTAAAGGATTATTTATCTTTAAAACAACAAAAATTCTGTTGTTGACTCTCCCTTTAAAAGCTTTTTTATCATATTACATCTAGGAAAATATTTAAATTACAACATCCCTTTAATGCTCCTTTAATTTTCAAAATATTTGATTGATGTGTGAACTACTTACAACCCCCCCCTAACGCTAACCCAAGGTTAGACTATTACTTCTACGTTATTAACTGCTCCTGCCCTTGCAGACGGATGACTTCTAAACTAACAGGGGACTGGTTAATCTAAAGAGGAAAATAATAAATCTGTGTCAAAATTTACCACCCACTTGCATCTTATTTATCTGTTTTTCTTTAAATGATAAATCACCTCCCTGCTTATATTTTGCAGCATAAACTGGAAATACCTCCTATGCATATATATTATTTTTATGGCAACTGCAGATGTAACATTTACAGTATAAATATTAGTGTGATAATAAAGCTGCGTTTCAGTCAACATTATTTCAACCTCCTTAGATTCATGGGAGTCGTAACTATTACTGTCTGGTCACAATGAAGGTTCCCCACCTTTCTTTATTTTACCCCCATATGTAAAACATTGTGTATTTTTTCCTAATTTCCAGGTTCTACAAAATGACCACATTGTGTATTTTTTATATGACTGAACCATAAGCATATTTCGCTGTCTGTGAAACTTAAAGTGATGGAAAATCCTAGCATTTGTGAAACGCTAGGGTTTACCATTGGAAGAAATAAAGGGGACTTTCAGTCATGAAGTATAAAAATACTTCATGCTGAAAGTTCCTTTATTTGTTTGAAGCATTCGCCGCACTGAACTTCTCAGGCAGCCGGCGGCAGAATGCTATTTTGCTGTGAGGTGGACGTTTCCACCTATTAGCAAATAGCCTTTGTGTTCCAGCTGGCATCACGCCGGATAGCTAGCATGCTATTGGCTAACATCACCTCACAGATAAAAAGCGTTCTGATGTGGGCTGCCTGAGCAGCTCAGTGCGGCGAGACGCTTCAAACAAATAAAGGAACTTTTAGCATGAAGTATGTTATACTACATGACTGAAAGTCCCCCTTTAATTTCTCCAATGGTAAATCCTAGTGTTTCATAAACGCTAGTATTTACAATCACTTTAAGCTGCTTATATTTTAAATCATGTTACACTGTAGTAGTGGATATTACTGTAATTTTACACTACTCCACTATCTTGCACTATTGACATCACAAAGTACTAGTTTGATTTTCAAGTATCTAAATTCTTTCTTAGTTTTTGAATGTTATGCATATGTTGCTATGACTGTTGTGTATGTGTAGGTTTGCAGCACTTTTATTGTGATATATTAGAATTTCAATAATTTGCTGCCACTCATTTTGTCAGTTTGACACCCTTGTTTAAAAGCTTCTTCATCTTTTTGCAAGCGTGGGTTTAATTCACCTGCATGGTTGACCTTCAATCAATTGGCTGTCGGAGTTCTTAGATATTGGCTTTTTGTGACTACACAAAAGTACAGTCACTCAGGCAGGCACTGTATCACTGAGACAAGCTCAGTGTGGATATCTGATAGTAGGAATGAATAAAAAGGGACAGGCAGATATACTTATCACTCCAATTAACATCAAACATATTGCTGGTTTTTATAGCATGCTCCCCAGTGGGGCACATTATACAATTAACCGGAATGCTGGGGAGTTTTAAGGGTTATGGGGGAACATTCTACACTAGGAAAACTGTGCTCTGCCAACTGTAATTGCTGCTTGCCTACTTTGCATAGAAATTCTACATCCTCTTTATATCATTGCACAGAGAACCCTGTGGAGAGTCGTCTGCAGATTCATTAGCCTGGGTGAGGATGTAAAAAGCAGAAGAGTGTAACATTTTAATTAGCCCTGAACAATAAACAGGTTTAATGAGCAGTATGAACGTTCCCATGTGAACTCTGAGTGGTCTTAAAGAAAGGGAGGGCCCATTACACTCTCAGCCAATTTCATGCTGACTCTATGCACAAGTATACTCCTTATTAGCTATATATGGGCACCTCAAGCCAGTGTTGCCTTGTTTATTGCTTCCTCTTCCTCACAGACACCTCTTATGACAGTGATCTAGCAAAATACACAGACATCAAAGGCAGTGGCCTTAAGGCACATACTGCATGCAGGTCAGGAATACATTTTCAAACGCAAATAAATAAATGGTAGGTTACATTATTATATATTAAATAGAGCAGGGATTCTCAACTGCAGTGTCTGGACTTATAAGTGACGTTACTTGTTTCAGGTTATTACGCAGAATAGGGGTTAAAGTGATGCAAGAGAGAACTTCTAAGAAAAAAAAATCACATATAAAGCTGATTTGATAACTATAATATAGTTAATTTTTTTATGTGGTTTATTCAATTTTTTAAAGTATTTTAAATTGATTTTAAATATGTTGTTTTTTCATGTACATTATGAGATGCTGCCCACCCTGGGGAGTCCAAAGTGTTTAAAGTGAGTCAGGGTGTCACTTTGAGAAGCACTGAATCAGATGTTAAAGGGACATGAAACCTCTGATTGAGGCAGAGCATACAATTTAAACTAATGTCAAATTTACTTGTATTTTCAAATTTGTTTCATTCTATCTGTATCCTTTATTCCACTACTAGGAGCTAGATGAAAACATCTGTAAGCCAATGATAAGAGTCATATGTGTGCAGACACCAACAAGCAGCTATCTCCCAGCTCCTGATCCTACCATCCTATAATATAAAAGGCCAAGTGTGTTTGTCCGAAGCTGTTATGCGCAGTAGAGACAGCACAAGGGCAAACACACCTGGCTTTACCTGACATGCTGGCCTCTTTGCGGTGAAAGTGGGCGTGGCCAAGCGTGGGTGTGGCTGGGTATGACCGGGCGTGGCGGGGGGGGGCGTGGTCATGAGCAGTTGGCAAGAGAGAGGGGAGAAAAATAGAAAGAGAAGGGGAGAGACAAAAAGAGATAGGAAAGAGCTAAAGAGAGGGGGAAGAGCAGAAGAGAGGGGAAAGTGCAGAAGAGGGGGGAGAGCAGAAGAGAAGGGGAATAGAGAGCAAAATAGAGGGGAAAGAGCAAAAGAGAGGTGGGAGAGAGAGCAAAAGAGAGGGGGAAGAGAGATCAATAGAGAGGGGGAGAGAGAGAAAAATAGAGAGGGGAGAGAGAGAGCAATAGAGAGGGGAGAGAAAGAGCAAAAGAGAGGGATGAAAAGAGAGAGCAAAAGAGAGGGATGGAAAGAGAGAGCAAAAGAGAGGGGAAATAGCAAAAGAGAGGTGGGAGAGAGAGCAAAAGAGAGGGGGAAGAGAGATCAATAGAGAGGGGGAGAGAGAGAAAAATAGAGAGGGGAGAGAGAGCAATAGAGAGGGGAGAGAAAGAGCAAAAGAGAGGGATGAAAAGAGAGAGCAAAAGAGAGGGATGGAAAGAGAGAGCAAAAGAGAGGGATGGAAAGAGAGAGCAAAAGAGAGGGATGGAGAGAGAGCAAAAGAGAGGGATGGAGAGAGAGAGCAAAAAAAAAAGGAGAGATAGACAGAGCAAAAGAGAGGGGGGGAGTGAGAGCGCAAAAGAGAGGGGGAGAGAGAGCGCAAAAGAGAGGGGAGAGAGAGAGCACAAAAGAGAGGGGGAGAGAAAGCGCAAAAGACAGGGGGAGAGAGAGTTCGCAAAAGAGGGGGGGAGAAGAGAGCGCAAAAGAGAGAGAAGGCAAAAGAGAGGGGGAGAGAGTGTAAAAGAGTGGGGGGAGAGAGAGCGCAAAAGAGAGGGGCAGAGAGAAAGAAAAAGAGAGGGGGGAGAGAGGGAGCAAAAGAGAGTGGGAGAGAGCGCAAAATAGAGGGGGGAGAGAGCGCAAAAGAGAGGGGGAGAGAAAGCGCAAAAGAGAGGGGGAGAGAGAGCGCAAAAGAGAGGGGGGAGAGAGAGAGAGCATGCAAAAGAGGGGGAGAGTAAGTGCAAAAGAGAGGGGGAGAGAGCGCAAAAGAGAGGGGGAGAGAGAGAGCCCAAAAGAGAGGGGGAGAGAGAGCACGCAAAAGAGGGGGGAGAGAGCGCAAAAGAGAGGGAGAACGCAAAAGAGAGGGGTAGAGAGAGAGCGTAAAAGAGAGGGGGAGAGAGAGCGCAAAAGAGAGGGGGAGAGAAAGCAAAAGAGAGGGGGGAGAGAAAGCAAAAGAGAGGGGGAGAGAGTGAGCAAAAGAGAGGTGGAGCGAGAAAGAGCACAAAAGAGAGGGAGAGAGAGCACAAAATAGAGGGGGAGAGAGAGCAAAAAAGAGGGGGGAGAGAAAGCGCAAAAGAGAGGGGGAGAGAGAGAGCAAAAGAGAGGTGGTGCGAGAGAGCACAAAAGAGAGGGGGGAGAAGAGCGCACAAAGAGAGGGGAGAGAGCAGCAACAAAAGAGAGGGGGAGAGAGAGAGAGCAAGGGATGGGACCGCTGTACTGCAAAAAATGGCCGTGTGAACGTGCTTTAGGACTAGTCTCATATAATTTACTATAAAAAAAATTATAAAATATGATGAAAAAATGGAAAGAAACACACTTTCTCTTGTAAAGGTGTATCCAGTCCATGGGTTCATCCATTACTTGTGGGATATTCTCCTTCCCAACAGGAAGCTGCAAGAGGACACCCACAGCAGAGCTGTCTATATAGCTCCTCCCAAAACTGCCAACCCCCCAGTCATTCTCTTGCAGCTCTTGACAAGAAAGGAAGTATCAAGAGAGATGTGGTGACTTAGTGTAGTTTTTACCTTCAATCAAAAGTTTGTTATTTTTAAACAGTACAGGCGTTGTACTGTTTTTACTCTCAGGCAGAAATTGGAAGAAGACTTCTGCCTGGAAGTTTGATGATCTTAGCGGTTTGTAACTAAGGTTTATTGCTGTTCTCACACATAACTGAAGAGTATGGAAAGAAAACTTCAGTTGGGGAGACGGTCTGCAGATTGCCTGCTTTGAGGTATGTTCAATATTTTTTTTTCTAGAGAGATGATAAGGTCTAGAAAAAGTGTCTGGCATATTTAAGGTAAGCCTGATACAGTGATTTAACAACAACTGGGATCATGCTTGAAAAAGGGATAATATTCATGTTAATACCTATATTACTTAGTGTAAAAACGTTTGCATGATTTATAAATAAAAACGTTTTTTCTCTGAGGGTGATAAATCTTTATTTGGGGCCTAGTTTCCACATGGCTTGTTAAATTACTCCTAGGAGTACTTTTTTATAGCCCTCTGGCCTATTTTCGTTTTCAGTCTGAGACATCCAGCTTCCCTGAAGGAGTCCTCTGGCTTATAGAACCTCTATAGAGGGTTTTGTTCCTGCAAAAATCGTTTTTAAGGGCAGGTAGGAGCCACAGCAGAGCTGTGGCAGTGTGTTTGACTGTTTGTTAACAGGTTTAATGTTTTTCTAATTCGTTTTTGGGCCTGAGGGGTTAATCATCCATTTGCAAGTGGGTGCAATGCTGCTTTAGTCCCTTATACACACTGTAAAAATTTCGCAGAGTTTACTAATTTTTTTCACTGTTTTGCAGTTTATGTGGTAGTTTTTTTCTTTTAAGAAAATCTTTATACAACAAGGTTTTATTCTCCAGCCTCTTGCATGCATTGCCCCAGTCACTGCTGCAGCGGCTTTCTGGTTCGAGTCTCTGGAGGAGGCTTTACAGGTAGAAACCCCGTTGGATGATATCCTTGACAGGCTTAAAGCTCTTAAGTTAGCCAATTCATTTATTTCTGATGCCGTTTTTCATTTAACCAAGCTAACGGCTAAAAATTCAGGTTTTGCCATTCAGGTACGTAGGGCGCTATGGCTTAAATCCTGGTGAGCTGATGTCACTTCAAAGTCTAAACTTCTCAAGATCCCCTTCAAAGGGCAGACCCTATTTGGGCCTGGATTGAAGGAGATCATTTCTGATATTACTGGAGGAAAAGGCCACGCCCTTCCCCAGGATAGGTCCAACAAGTTAAGGACCAAAAGGACTAATTTTCGTTCCTTTCGAAACTTCAAGAGTGGCGCAGCTTCATCTTCTTCTTCTACATAACAAGAGGGAAATTTTGCCCAGTCCAAGCCAGTCTGGAGACCTAACCAGGCTTGGAACAAGAGGAAACAGGCCAAAAAGCCTGCTGCTGCCTCTAAGACAGCATGAAGGAGTAGCCCCCGATCCGGGACTGGATCTAGTGGGGGGCAGACTTTCTCTCTTCGCCCAGGCTTGGGAAAGAGACGTCCAGGATCCCTGGGCTCTGGAGATTGCTTCCCAGGGATATCTTCTGGATTTCAAAGCTTCATCTCCAAAGGGGAGATTTCATCTATCACAATTATCTGCAAACCAGATAAAGAGAGAGGCATTCTTACATTGCGTTCAAGACCTACTAGTTATGGGAGCGATCAACTCAGTTCCAAAGGAGGAACAGGGGCAGGGCTTCTATTCAAATCTGTTTATAGTTCCCAAGAAAGAGGGAACTTTCAGACCAATCTTGGATCTCAAGATCCTAAAAAAATTTCTCAGGGTCCCATCTTTCAAGATGGAGACTATTCGAACCATCCTACCTATGATCCAGGAGGGTCAATATATGACTACCGTGGATTTAAAGGATGCTTATCTACATATTCCGATACACAGGGATCATCATCAGTTTCTCAGGTTCGCCTTCCTAGACAGGCATTACCAGTTTGTGGCTCTTCCCTTCGGGTTAGCCACGGCACCAAGAATATTTACGAAGGTTCTAGGGTCCCTTCTGGTGGATCTAAGACCGCGGGGGTATAGCAGTAGCCCCTTACCTAGATGACATCCTGATACAGGTGTCAACTTTTCAAATCGCCAGGTCCCATACGGACATTGTTCTGGCATTCCTAAGGTCTCACGGGTGGAAGGTGAATGAAGGAAAGAGTTCTCTCTCACCTCTCACAAGAGTTTCCTTCCTAGGAACTCTGATAGATTCAGTAGAAATGAAGATTTATCTGACAGAGGTCAGGTTGTCAAAACTTCTAACTCCCTGCCGTGCTCTTTATTCCATTTCTCGTCCATCAGTGGCTCAGTGTATGGAGGTAATCGGATTAATGGTAGCGGCAATGGACATAGTTCCGTTTGCCTGCCTACATCTCAGACCACTGCAACTTTGCATGCTCAATCAGTGGAATGGGGATTACACAGATTTGTCCCCTCTACTAAATCTGGATCAAGAGACCAGGGATTCTCTTCTCTGGTGGCTATCTCTGGTCCATCTGTCCAAGGGAATGAGTTTCTGCAGGCCAGAATGGACTATAGTAACGACAGATGCCAGCCTTCTGGGCTGGGGTGCAGTCTGGAACTCCCTGAAGGCTCAGGGTTCGTGGACTCAGGAGGAGGCCCTCCTTCCGATAAACATTCTGGAACTAAGAGTGATATTCAATGCTCTTCAGGCTTGGCCTCAGCTAGCTGCGGTCAGGTTCATCAGATTTCAGTCGGGCAACATCACGACTGTAGCCTATATCAACCATGAGGGGGGAACAAGGAGCCCCCTGGCAATGTTGGAGGTTTCAAAGATAATTCTATGGGCAGAGGTTCACTCTTGCCATCTCTCAGCTATCCATATCCCAGGAGTAGAGAACTGGGAGGCGGATTTTCTAAGTCGGCAGACTTTTCATCCGGGGGAGTGGGAGCTCCACTCAGAGGTATTTGCCCAGTTGATCCAACTTTGGGGCAAACCAGAACGGGATCTCATGGTGTCTCATCAGAACGCCAAGCTTCCTTGTTTCGGGTCCAGGTTCAGGGATCCCAAGGCAGTGCTGATAGATGCTCTAGCAGCGCCCTGGTCCTTCAGCCTGGCTTATGTGTTTCCACCGTTTCCTCTGCTCCATCGTCTGATTGCCAAGATCAAGCAGGAGAGAGCTTCGGTGATCTTGATAGCTCCTGCATGGCCACTCAGGACTTGGTATGCAGATCTGGTGGACATTTCATCCTTTCCACCATGGACTCTGCCACTAAGGCAGGACCTTCTACTTCAAGGTCCCTTCAAACATCCAAATCTAATTTCTCTACGTCTGACTGCTTGGAGATTAAACGCTTGATTCTATCAAAGCGTGGTTTTTCCGAATCGGTCATTGATACCTAAATTCAGGCTCGAAAGCCTGTCACCAGGAAAATCTATCATAAGATATGGTGTAAATATCCTCATTGGTGTGTATCCAAGGGTTACTCATGGAGTAAGTTCAGGATTCCTAGGATATTATCTTTTCTCCAAGAAGGATTGGAGAAGGGTTTGTCAGCTAGTTCCTTAAAGGGACAGATTTCTGCTCTGTCTATTATTTTGCACAAACGTCTGGCTGAGGTTCCAGACGTTCAGGCATTTCGTCAGGCTTTAGTTAGGATCAAGCCTGTGTTGAAACCTGTTGCTCCGCCATGGAGTTTAAATTTAGTTCCTCAAGGGGTTCCGTTTGAACCTTTGCATTCCATAGATATTAGCTTTTATCTTGGAAAGTTCTGTTTTTAGTAGCTATCTCCTAGGCTCGAAGAGTTTCGGAGTTATCTGCTTTACAATGTGATTCCCCTGATCTGATTTTCCATGCAGATAAGGTAGTGTTACTTACCAAACCTGGGTGTCTTCCTAAGGTGGTATCTAATAAGAATATCAATCAGGAGATTGTTGTTCCTTCACTATGTCCTAATCCTTCTTCAAAGAAGGAACGTCTATTACACAATCTTGATGTGGCTCATGCTTTAAAGTTTTATTTACAAGCTACGAAGGATTTTCGTCAAACATCTGCTTTGTTTGTTGTCTACTCTGGACAGAGGAGAGGCCAAAAGGCTTCGGCAACTTCTCTTTCTTTTTGGCTAAGAAGTATAATACGCTTAGCTTATGAGACTTCTGGCAAGCAGCCTCCTGAAAGAATTACAGCTCATTCTACTAGAGCAGTAGCTTCCACATGGGCTTTTAAACATGAGGCCTCTGTTGAACAGATTTGTAAGGCGGTGACTTGGTCTTCGCTTCATACCTTTTCTAAATTCTATAAATTTTATACTTTTGCTTCTTCGGAGGCTATTTTTGGGAGAAAGGTCTTACAAGCAGTGGTGCCTTCCGTTTAAGTTCCTGCCTTGTCCTACAAGTAATGGATGAACCCGTGGACTGGATACACCTTTACAAGAGAAAACAAAATTTATGCTTACCTGATAAATTTATTTCTCTTGTGGTGTATCCAGTCCACGGCCCGCCCTGTCATTTTAAGGCAGGTGTTTTTTATTTTTAAACTACAGTCACCACTGCACCCTATAGTTTCTCCTTTTTTTCTTGCTTGTCTTCGGTTGAATGACTGGGGGTGGCAGTTAGGGGAGGAGCAATATAGACAGCTCTGCTGTGGGTGTCCTCTTGCAGCTTCCTGTTGGGAAGGAGAATATCCCACAAGTAATGGATGAACCCGTGGACTGGATACACCACAAGAGAAATAAATTTATCAGGTAAGCATAAATTTAGTTTTTTTCTAACTTTGACCCCCAAAATCTCTTATGCATCTACAACCACCAAAAATACACCCATGCTAAATAGTTTCTAAATTTTGTCCTGATTTTAGAAATAAGTAGTAAGAAGTGAAAACAGCGCCAACAAGAGGCCAAGGGATAAATATACTCACAGAGAGATAAAAGAAGATTATTTAATGAACCATGTTAAAAAGCATCAGTAATAAAAGACTATATATAAAAAATGTAAAAAGCACATATAAATAAAATTACAAATACAGGAATATCTTACAGAAGCGGCTCAAAGGGCCAAAGCTGATAATTACAGTAAAAACAGAGGTAATAACAGGTGATCAGTGTGAGTGGTACACCAGAATAATAGTGTATACTAATAAAACAGAATTAGCCTAAGTACAACTATAGCAAGTGCATCAAGCAAAAAACTAATAAACAATAATACAAACAATAGTGTTCAAAATTAGTGTTTCAAAAATAGTGTTCCAAAAAATAGAAAAATGCACTGCAGTGCAAAAAAAAAGGGGGGTAGCAAAATAATTATATAGATACGATCAAATAGTGAGTGAGTGCAAATGGATATAAAAAACTAAATTTATGCTTACCTGATAAATTCCTTTCTCCTGTAGTGTGGTCAGTCCACGGGTCATCATTACTTCTGGGATATTAACTCCTCCCCAACAGGAAGTGCAAGAGGATTCACCCAGCAGAGCTGCTATATAGCTCCTCCCCTCTACGTCACCTCCAGTCATTCGACCAAGGACCAACGAGAAAGGAGAAGCCAAAGGGTGTAGTGGTGACTGGAGTATAATTCAAAATTTTTTTTACCTGCCATAAAAAAACAGGGCGGGCCGTGGACTGACCACACTACAGGAGAAAGGAATTTATCAGGTAAGCATAAATTTTGTTTTCTCCTGTTAAGTGTGGTCAGTCCACGGGTCATCATTACTTCTGGGATACCAATACCAAAGCTAAAGTACACGGATGACGGGAGGGACAGGCAGGCTCTTTATACGGAAGGAACCACTGCCTGAAGAACCTTTCTCCCAAAAACAGCCTCCGAAGAAGCAAAAGTGTCAAATTTGTAAAATTTGGAAAAAGTATGAAGAGAAGACCAAGTTGCAGCCTTGCAAATCTGTTCAACAGAAGCCTCATTCTTAAAGGCCCAAGTGGAAGCCACAGCTCTAGTAGAATGTGCTGTAATTCTTTCAGGAGGCTGCTGTCCAGCAGTCTCATAGGCTAACCGTATTATGCTACGAAGCCAAAAGGAGAGAGAGGTAGCCGAAGCTTTTTGACCTCTCCTCTGACCAGAATAAACGACAAACAGGGAAGACGTTTGTCGAAAATCCTTAGTTGCCTGTAGATAAAATTTCAGGGCACGGACTACATCTAGATTGTGTAGCAGACGTTCCTTCTTCGAGAAGGGTTAGGACACAAAGATGGAACCACAATCTCCTGATTGATATTCCTGTTAGTGACCACCTTAGGTAGGAACCCAGGTTTAGTACGCAGAACTACCTTGTCTGAATGAAAAATCAGATAAGGAGAATCACAATGTAAGGCAGATAACTCAGAGACTCTTCGAGCCGAGGAAATCGCCATTAAAACAGAACTTTCCAAGATAACAACTTGATATCAATGGAATGAAGGGGTTCAAACGGAACCCCCTGTAAAACATTAAGAACTAAGTTCAAACTCCATGGTGGAGCAACAGTTTTAAACACAGGCTTGATCCTAGCTAAAGCCTGACAAAAAGCTTGAACGTCCGGAACTTCTGACAGACGTTTGTGTAAAAGAATGGACAGAGCTGAAATCTGTCCCTTTAAGGAACTAGCGGATAAACCCTTTTCTAAACCTTCTTGTAGAAAAGACAATATCCTCGGAATCCTAACCTTACTCCATGAGTAACTCTTGGATTCGCACCAATATAAGTATTTGCGCCATATCTTATGGTAAATCTTTCTGGTAACAGGCTTCCTAGCCTGTATTAAGGTATCAATAACTGACTCAGAAAAACCACGTTTTGATAAAATCAAGCGTTCAATTTCCAAGCAGTCAGCTTCAGAGAAATTAGATTTTGATGTTTGAAGGGACCCTGGATCAGAAGGTCCTGTTTCAGAGGTAGCGACCAAGGTGGACAGGATGACATGTCCACTAGATCTGCATACCAAGTCCTGCGTGGCCATGCAGGCGCTATTAGAATCACTGATGCTCTCTCCTGTTTGATTCTGGCAATCAATCGAGGAAGCATCGGGAAGGGTGGAAACACATAAGCCATCTCGAAGGTCCAAGGTGCTGTCAAAGCATCTATCAGAACCGCTCCCGGATCCCTGGATCTGGACCCGTAACGAGGAAGCTTGGCGTTCTGTCGAGACGCCATGAGATCTATCTCTGGTTTGCCCCAACGTCGAAGTATTTGGGCAAAGACCTCCGGATGAAGTTCCCACTCCCCCGGATGAAAGTCTGACGACTTAAGAAATCCGCCTCCCAGTTCTCCACTCCCGGGATGTGGATTGCTGACAGGTGGCAAGAGTGAGACTCTGCCCAGCGAATTATCTTTGATACTTCCATCATTGCTAGGGAGCTTCTTGTCCCTCCCTGATGGTTGATGTAAGCTACAGTCGTGATGTTGTCCGACTGAAACCTGATGAACCCCCGAGTTGTTAACTGGGGCCAAGCCAGAAGGGCATTGAGAACTGCTCTCAATTCCAGAATGTTTATTGGTAGGAGACTCTCCTCCTGATTCCATTGTCCCTGAGCCTTCAGAGAATTCCAGACAGCGCTCCAACCTAGTAGGCTGGCGTCTGTTGTTACAATTGTCCAGTCCGGCCTGCTGAATGGCATCCCCCTGGACAGATGTGGCCGAGAAAGCCACCATAGAAGAGAATTTCTGGTCTCTTGATCCAGATTCAGAGTAGGGGACAAGTCTGAGTAATCCCCATTCCACTGACTTAGCATGCACAATTGCAGCGGTCTGAGATGTAGGCGTGCAAAGGGTACTATGTCCATTGCTGCTACCATTAAGCCGATCACCTCCATGCATTGAGCTACTGACGGGTGTGGAATGGAATGAAGGACACGGCATGCATTTTGAAGCTTTGTTAACCTGTCTTCTGTCAGGTAAATCTTCATTTCTACAGAATCTATAAGAGTCCCCAAGAAGGGAACTCTTGTGAGTGGAAAGAGAGAACTCTTCTTTTCGTTCACCTTCCATCCATGCGACCTTAGAAATGCCAGTACTAACTCTGTATGAGACTTGGCAGTTTGAAAGCTTGACGCTTGTATCAGAATGTCGTCTAGGTACGGAGCTACCGCAATTCCTCGTGGTCGTAATACCGCCAGAAGAGCACCCAGAACCTTTGTGAAGATTCTCGGAGCCGTAGCCAATCCGAATGGAAGAGCTACAAACTGGTAATGCCTGTCTAGAAAGGCAAACCTTAGATACCGGTAATGATCTTTGTGAATCGGTATGTGAAGGTAAGCATCCTTTAAATCCACTGTGGTCATGTACTGACCCTTTTGGATCATGGGTAAAATTGTCCGAATAGTTTCCATTTTGAACGATGGAACTCTTAGGAATTTGTTTAGGATCTTTAAATCCAAGATTGGCCTGAAAGTTCCCTCTTTTTTGGGAACCACAAACAGGTTTGAGTAAAACCCTTGTCCTTGTTCCGACCGCGGAACCGGACGGATCACTCCCATTAATAAAAGATCTTGTACGCAGCGTAGAAACGCCTCTTTCTTTATTTGGTTTGTTGACAACCTTGACAGATGAAATCTCCCTCTTGGGGGAGAGAATTTGAAGTCCAGAAGGTATCCCTGAGATATGATCTCTAACGCCCAGGGATCCTGGACATCTCTTGCCCAAGCCTGGGTGAAGAGAGAAAGTCTGCCCCCCACTAGATCCGTTCCCGGATCGGGGGCCCTCGATTCATGCTGTCTTAGGGGCAGCAGCAGGTTTCCTGGCCTGCTTGCCCTTGTTACAGGACTGGTTAGGTCTCCAGCCTTGTCTGTAGCGAGCAACAGCTCCTTCCTGTTTTGGTGCAGAGGAAGTTGATGCTGCTCCTGCTTTGAAATTACGAAAGGAACGAAAATTAGACTGTCTAGCCTTAGGTTTGGCTCTGTCTTGAGGCAGGGCATGGCCTTTACCTCCTGTAATGTCAGCGATAATTTCTTTCAACCCGGGCCCGAATAAGGTCTGCCCTTTGAAAGGTATATTAAGCAATTTAGATTTAGAAGTAACGTCAGCTGACCAGGATTTTAGCCACAGTGCTCTGCGTGCCTGAATGGCGAATCCGGAATTCTTAGCCGTAAGTTTAGTTAAATGTACTACGGCATCTGAAATAAATGAGTTAGCTAACTTAAGGGCTTTAAGCTTGTGTGTAATCTCATCTAATGGAGCTGATTCAAGTGTCTCTTCCAGAGACTCAAACCAAAATGCTGCTGCAGCCGTGACAGGCGCAATGCATGCAAGACGTTGCAATATAAAACCTTGTTGAACAAACATTTTCTTAAGGTAACCCTCTAACTTTTTATCCATTGGATCTGAAAAGGCACAGCTATCCTCCACCGGGATAGTGGTACGCTTAGCTAAAGTAGAAACTGCTCCCTCCACCTTAGGGACCGTTTGCCATAAGTCCCGTGTGGTGGCGTCTATTGGAAACATCTTTCTAAATATCGGAGGGGGTGAGAACGGCACACCGGGTCTATCCCACTCCTTAGTAACAATTTCAGTAAGTCTCTTAGGTATAGGAAAAACGTCAGTACTCGCCGGTACCGCAAAATATTTATCCAACCTACACATTTTCTCTGGTATTGCAACTGTGTTAAAATCATTCAGAGCCGCTAACACCTCCCCTAGTAATACACGGAGGTTTTCCAGCTTAAATTTAAAATTTGAAATATCTGAATCCAGTTTGTTTGGATCAGAACCGTCACCCGCAGAATGAAGCTCTCCGTCCTCATGTTCTGCAAATTGTGACGCAGTGTCTGACATGGCCCTAATATTATCAGCGCACTCTGTTCTCACCCCAGAGTGATCACGCTTACCTCTTAGTTCTGGTAATTTAGCCAAAACTTCAGTCATAACAGTAGCCATATCCTGTAATGTGATTTGTAATGGCCGCCCAGATGTACTCGGCGCTACAATATCACGCACCTCCCGAGCGGGAGATGCAGGTACTGACACGTGAGGCGAGTTAGTCGGCATAACTCTCCCCTCGTTGTTTGGTGAAATATGTTCAATTTGTACAGATTGACTTTTATTTAAAGTAGCATCAATACAGTTAGTACATAAATTTCTATTGGGCTCCACTTTGGCTTTAGCACATATAGCACAGATATCTTCCTCTGAATCAGACATGTTTAACACACTAGCAAATAAACTAGCAACTTGGAAATACTTTTCAAGTAATTTACTATAATATGAAAACGTACTGTGCCTATAAGAAGCACAGAAAAAGTTATAACAGTTGAAAATTAATAAACTGAAAGGTTATAGCATCAAATCTTTGTAAAAAACACAAATTTAGCAAAGGATTGCTCCCATTAGCAAAGGATAACTAACCCTGATAGCAGAAAAAAATACAGAAATAAACGTTTTTTATCACAGTCAACTACAATCTCACAGCTCTGCTGTGAGTGATTACCTCCCTCAAAACAAGTTTTGAAGACCCCTGAGTTCTGTAGAGATGAACCGGATCATGCAGGGAAGACAATAAGCTTCTGACTGAATTTTTTGATGCGTAGCAAAAGCGCCAAAAAGGCCCCTCCCCCTCACACATAACAGTGAGAGAGATCAGTAAACTGTCATAAATTAAATAAAACGACTGCCAAGTGGAAAAAAATAGTGCCCAAAACATTTTTTCACCCAGTACCTCAGAAAATTAAACGATTTTACATGCCAGCAAAAAACGTTTAACATTAATAAATTAAGTGTTATTAAAAAGCCTGTTGCTAGTCCCTGCAAATTAGGCTAAAGTTTTATGCATACAGTATAATTCCAGTGAAGTGCCATTCCCCAGAATACTGAAGTGTAAAATATACATACATGACAGCCTGATACCAGTTGCTGCTACTGCATTTAAGGCTGAGTTTACATTATATCGGTATGGCAGAATTTTCTCATCAATTCCATTGTCAGAAAATAATAAGCTGCTACATACCTCTTTGCAGATTAATCTGCCCGCTGTCCCCTGATCTGAAGTTTACCTCTCCTCAGATGGCCGAGAAACAGCAATATGATCTTAACTACTCCGGCTAAAATCATAGAAAAACTCAGGTAGATTCTTCTTCAAATTCTACCAGAGAAGGAATAACACACTCCGGTGCTATTATAAAATAACAAACTTTTGATTGAAGGTATGAAACTAAGTATAATCACCACAGTCCTCTCACACATCCTATCTATTCGTTGGGTGCAAGAGAATGACTGGAGGTGACGTAGAGGGGAGGAGCTATATAGCAGCTCTGCTGGGTGAATCCTCTTGCACTTCCTGTTGGTGAGGAGTTAATATCCCAGAAGTAATGATGACCCGTGGACTGACCACACTTAACAGGAGAAATGCTAGCTCCTATGGTATCCTAAAAAGTGTCCCTGTAAAAAAAGGGACACTTTTTAGGATACCATAGGAGCAGCTGACAGGTGCTAGGATCCAATCAGCTACTTCAGCTACCACACTCAGGAATTTGGATCTGTTAAAGTAACTAACATTGGAAGGAATCAATTTCCTCACTTTCACCTTGCTTTTCATCACCTATTTTTTCCATTTTTTAGTTTTGATTGACTTATTTTTGTTCTTCACTAACATTTGTTGATCAACTTTTTGAACACTTTTTTGGATTATATTTTTTTTTTTATTTTATATTTTATTTTTTATTTTTTATGTTATTGCATATTGTGTTTTATTTTTTATGTTATTGCATATTGTGTATTTTATTTAATTATTTCTTAACCTCACTGGATTAAGTAGCTAGCATTTTTATATCCATTTGCACTCACTCACTATTTGATCATATCTATACAATTATTTTGCTACCCCCCTTTTTTTTTTGCACTGCAGTGCATTTTTCTATTTTTTGGAACACTATTTTTGAAACACTAATTTTGAACACTATTGTTTGTATTATTGTTTATTAGTTTTTTGCTTGATGCACTTGCTATAGTTGTACTTAGGCTAATTCTGTTTTATTAGTATACACTATTATTCTGGTGTACCACTCACACTGATCACCTGTTATTACCTCTGTTTTTATTGTAATTATCAGCTTTGGCCCTTTGAGCCGCTTCTGTAAGATATTCCTGTATTTGTAATTTTATTTATATGTGCTTTTTACATTTTTTATATATAGTCTTTTATTACTGATGCTTTTTAACATGGTTCATTAAATAATCTTCTTTTATCTCTCTGTGAGTATATTTATCCCTTGGCCTCTTGTTGGCGCTGTATTCACTTCTTACTACTTGTGCATATATTTTGGAGGTTGGTTAGGATCTCTGTTTGGATACAGCTTGGGGATTACCTTAGCGCTTGTACACTACCCCTTTTTCACTGATTTTAGAAATACCCAATGTTTACATGTTCTGTAGGATAATAAGTACAAGTAGCACTTTGCTATTTCCAAAATATTTTTTTTTCAAAATTAGCTAAAGTTTTTTAACACTGATATCTGTCAGGAATCCATGAATAACCCTTCACATGTATATATATATATTTTTTAGTAGACAACCAAAAGTATTGATCTAGAACCATTTTGGTATATTTCATGCCACCATTTCACCGCCAAATACGATTAAATAAAAAAAAATTGTTAACTTTTTCACAAAAAAAAAAAAAAGGTATCTCACTGAAATTATTTACAAACAGCTTGTGCAATTATGGCACAAATAGTTGTAAATGCTTCTCTGGGATCCCCTTTGTTCAGAAATAGCAGACATATATGGCTTTGGCATAGCTTTTTGGTAATTAGAAGGCCGATAAATGCTGCTGCGCACAACACTTGTATTATGCCCAGCAGTGAAGGGGTTAATTAGGTAGCTTGTAGGGTTAATTTTAGCTTTAGTGTAGAGATCAGCCTCCCACCTGATACATCCCACTCCTGATCCCTCCCTGACCCCTCTCAAACAGCTCTCTTCCCGCCCCCCCCCCTAAAGGTCACCCCATCTTAAATACTGGCAGAAAGTCTGCCAGTATAAAAACACATTTTTTTCCGTAGTGTAGCTGCCCCCCCTCTTTTCCCTACCCCCCTACACCCCCTCCCAGATCACATTTCAAACTATTATCCCCCACAGACTGGCCCTCTCTGCATTGGTTGCTTAGCAGAGGGTATTGCATGATGCCTCAATATCGAGGCATCGCTGCAATACCCTGAAAGTGGCTGGAAGCGATAACTGTTGGCGCTCTACAAATAACCGATAATAATATTATTATTATTATCGGTTATTTGTAGAGCGCCAACAGATTCCGCAGCACAATTAACAAAGGCGGAGTACAAAAAACAGTTATAGGGATCAAATGGGTAGAGGGCCCTGCCAAGAGTTGCCCTGTTGTAGTCAGCTCTTGAGAAGGTGATCAACAAACAGCTGGACTCTTAAGCTTACATGCTAGGGGGGTTCAGGGGATAGCAATGGAGGAGAGGAACTGGTATAAAGAAAGGTTTGCGTAGGTTGTATGCATCCCTGAACAGTAGAGTCTTTAGGGAGCACTTGAAGCTTTTAAAACTAGAAGAGAGTCTTGTGGAGCGAGGCAGAGAGTTCAACAAGATGGGAGCCAGTCTGGAGAAGTCCTGTAAACGGGAGTGTGATGAGGTGACAAGAGAGGAGGAGAGGAGGAGGTCATGAGCAGAGCGAAGGGGACGGGAGGGAGAGTATCTGGAGACAAGGTCTGAGATATAGGGGGAGCAGTGCCGTTGAGGGCTTTGTATGTCAGAGTGAGAATTTTGTGTTTGATCCTAGAGGCAAGAGGAAGCCAGTGAAGGGATTGGCAGAGAGGTGCAGCAGATGAAGAGCGACATGTAAGAAAGATGAGTCTGGCAGAGGCATTCATTAAGGATTGTAAAGGAGCTAGGCGGTAGGTGGGGAGACCAGAGAGGACAGAGTTGCAGTAATCGAGGCGGGAGAGGATGAGAGAGTGGATTCAAATCTTAGTTGTGTCTTGTGTAAGGAAGTGTCTAATTTTAGAGATGTTTTTAAGGTGGAAGTGGCAGGCTTTAGCCAAAGACTGAATGTGAGGAGTGAAAGAAAGATCTGAGTCAAATGTGACACCGAGATATCGGGCATGCGGGGTAGGGGTAATGATGGAGTTGTCGACAGTTATAGAGAGATTGGGGGTGGAGAGTTTAGAAGAAGGGGGGAAAATAAGGAGCTCAGTTTTGGAAGATTTAGCTTGAGGTAGTGAGAGGACATCCAGTTGGAGATGTGAGAAAGACAGTTAGTGACATGGGTTAGCAAGGAAGGAGAAAGGTCTGGTGCCGAGAAGTAGATTTGGGTGTCGTCGGCATACAAATGATATTGTAAACCATGGGACTTTATTAGGGAACCTAGTGATGACGTGTAGATTGAGAAGAGAAGGGGACCGAGGACAGAGCCTTGCGGTACTCCGACAGAAAATGGTGACGGGGCAGAGGAGGCCCCAGAGAAGGCTACACTAAAGGTACGGTTTGACAGGTAGGAAGAGAGCCACGAGAGGGCTGTGTCACATATGCCGAAGGATTGGAGGGTTTGGAGCAAGAGAGGGTGGTCAACAGTGTCAAAGGCTGCAGACAGATCAAGGAGAATAAGCAGAGAGAAGTGGCCTTTTGATTTTGCTGTAAGTAGGTCGTTGGTAACCTTAACAATTGCTGTTTCTGTGGAGTGATGGGGACGAAATCCAGATTGCAATGGGTCAAGGAGGGAGTTTATTGTAAGGAAATGGGATAGGCGTGCATAAGCTAGTTTTTTGAGAAGCTTTGATGCAAGAGGGAGGAGGGAAATAGGGCGGTAGTTGGATGGGGAGATAGGATCAAGGGAAGGCTTTTTGAGGATAGGTGTGACCAGTGCATGTTTCAGCGATTAGGGAAATATACCGGTGCTGAAGGAGAGGTTGAAAGTGTGTGTGAGTATAGGGTTAAGGGTGGCAGAGAGGGAGGGGAGTAGCTGTGAGGGGATAGGGTCAAGGGGACAGGTAGTGAGATGAGAGCGCAGTATAAGTGCCGAAACTTCTTCCTCAATAACAGGGGAGAATGAGCTAAGTTTAAGGTAATGTGGGTTGTGGTTGATTGAGCGCATTTGAGGGGGTGAGAGAATGGAATTATGTTGAGAGCTGATTTCATTTCTGATGGAGTTGATTTTGTTATTGAAGTGGTTGGCAAAGTCTTGAGCTGACAGAGAGGTTGTATTAGGAGGAGGGGGAGGGCGGAGAAGAGTATTGAAAGTGGAGAACAAACATTTTGGGTTTGAAGAAAGATTAGAGATAAGAGTAGAGAAGTAGTGTTGCTTATGGAAATTAAGGGCAGAGTAGTAGGAGTTCAAGATAAATTTGTAGTGTTGAAAATCAACTGAACTCCTAGATTTATTATTATTATATTATTATAATAATAATAATAATAATAATAATAAGGGATATGAGCTTACATGCACATACATTTCTAACTCTGCACACACAAAAATTATAATGCACACACAGAGCGGCCCCATTTTTTCTAATAATTGTGTTAACTTGTTACTTTATTGCGTTTATAGACAATGCAATTGAGAAAGCATATTCTGTCAGAAGAATCAATCGCCTGGATTCGTGAAACTAATATCTGTCTGAGAAAAAAAAATAGTAAAAGATTCATAAAGATTTGTACTTTACCCTTGACATAGCAGCAGTTTCTGAGTTACTCTCTATTATCATCAATAGATATACATATATCTTGGAACCGTTAACTTCTTGCCACATAGAATGAGTTCCACTGCCAAGATTACGCAATCACAAAAATGCCTTCATAACCTTACAAAACAAATTAATTAAAGGGACACTCAAGACAAAATTCAACTTTCCTGATTCAGATAGAGCATGAAATAAAATAAAAAAAATTCTAATATACGTCCATTATCAAAATGGGCAAAATCTTTTGATATGTACACTAAATACATATATGAGTTTAATGATTGGCTGATGGATGTTTATGCAATTTAACTGTATTTAGTGGTCCTCTAAAATGGTAAAACCACACTTTATAAAACAATCCTCTCTAAAATATGAACAAAAGAAAACTTTAGAGAAGTAAAAGGAAAAAGGAAATTCAAATGGAGCCAACCTCATCATGAGACGAGATACCTCACAACTAAGTATAGCAGAGTCTTTATGATTTTTACATGCTTGAATAAAGTTTAGTTGAAAACTCCAAACCTCTAATAGACCCTGAGATGCCCACAGCCTGCCCCTTATTCACATCTGTAAGTTTTCTGATACACCTCTGGTTCTATCAAGTGAGAAGTTCCATTTTGTCAGCGTAGAGCCGTTTAGGCTAGCTAAGTGTTAAGTGTTAAGGCCTGATGGAAAGGGAAGAGATGAGGGTTGAATCATGGGGCTGCTACAATGTTGCAGTCCAGGGGGTGTAGACAGCACACCTGTTAAAAAGGAGCTGCAGCAGGCTTGAGGCCTCTTTTTTTCTGGTGGATCTGCAGGGAACCTTTATTCACCTGATCCAGACATCCAGTAGGCCACAATGGATCATTTTTAAAAGATCCATAGTACCACATAAACGATACAGGGATCAAGAAGAAGGGGAGACAAGCAGTTCCACTACACGGGAAAAAGAGATAAGTGATAGCCAGATTGAGTTTGTGCCATCATCATTACCCCCATCTCAGTTTCAAACTCTCCCTCCCCCTCAATTAGAAATAAATGCTCCTGCCTTGGATCCGGTTGCTCTGGTTCCCCAACAGCCCCCACAGGCCGTATTAAATCCACCCCTGGTGTCCTCCATGCTTTCCCCTGCTTCTTATGCCTCTCTTCAAGGCTTACCTGGTGAGGCGGCCGAGGCTATGGCCCATCTCCTCCTCACTTTGGCCTCCGTTGTGTCCAGCTCTGCTTCTGGTGGAGCGCCATCCAGTTCAGTGGTTTTACCGGCATCGGATTTAGGCCTTTCACTAGGCCCTGAGATGCACCAGGGAACACGCTGCAGCCACAGGCTCCACCCCTTCCAGTCACGAGGTCAAGAGTGGATCGAGGCCATAGTTACAGCAGGGGCAGGCAGGCAGAATCATAAGGGCCTGCCATGGATCACCACACACAGGTGAGTCCGAGTACAGCCTGGTGGGTGGGAGGTCAGGCCCAAGTAGCATCAACTGTTCCAGGGCCACAAGCCCAAACAAGGGAGTCAGGAACTTGCATTAGGGGAAGGTTGCCTACAAGGAGCGGTACCCAAAGAGGGATTGGAGCTCACAGGGGTTTGTCAGGACGGCCCAAAAAGGGTTTCACAGTTCCACAAATAGAATCAAAGGCATTGCAACAGCCCAATATTATGCAATCTTATATCAGCAATATAGCTTATCCAGATACAGATGATTTAACAGAGCAGGATTACATTAATATGGTAGAGGAGATAGAGGAGGACACTCCACATGAACATGTAACTAAACAAACACATCCACAATACTGCAAGAGCTAGCAAGTGTACACAAACCAGTTTCTAGGTTGTCCAGGCAGCAGCAGGTAGGACCTACTCAGCACAGGCACCTAACTTATGCAAACACTTCAGTTCAGAATCTACCATCCACTTCACATACAGCTGTAGGGGCAGATAGGGGTGCTGAGCATCTGGGGTTCCACATCCTATTCATCAAGGTACTCCAGACATTATTTCTCTGTTGCAGGATTTACTGACTGAGGCAACTAAACAGCAGCAGATGGCAATGGCGGCCCCATCGTTTTCAGAACCGCAAAATCGGAGAGACATCGTTCATATATATATATAGATGATTATAGATACACATATTTAGACATGTATATGTATATATCTCAATGTTAAAGGGATAGTAAAGTCCAAATTAAACTTTTATGATTCAGATAGTGCATGTAATTTTAAACAACTTTCTAATTTACTTTTATCATCACATTTGCTATGTTCTCTTGTTATTCTTATTTGAATGCTAAACCCAGATAGGCTCATATGCTAATTTTTAAGCCCTTGAAGGCCGCCTCTGCATTTGACATTTTTTCACAGCTAGAGGGCATTAGTTCATGTCTTTCATATAGATAATATTGTGCTTATGCACGTGAAGTTATTTAAACATCAGCACTAGTTGCCTGAAATGCAAGTCTGTCAAAAGATCTGAGATAAGGAGGCAGTCAGCAGAAGCTTAGATGCAAGGTAATCACAGAGGTAAAAAGTATATTTCTATAACAGTGTTGGTTATGCAAAACTGGGGTATGGTAAATAAAGGGATTATCCATCTTTTTAAACAATACAATTTTTGGTGTCTACTATCCCTTTAAAGCCCTTTGTGGAGATCTCATATCTTTGAGTCCTTAAAACATTTTGTGCAATATTTTACTTTAAATATTTTTTATTAGACAGTGTTATTATGAGTGTAACTGTTCTTTGTAATGTATTTTTGAAGTGTTTTGTGCAACTTTTTATTTTTGCCAAACAGTTAACCACAGCTTGTGGTAATGATTTAGGGGTCTATTTATGTAGGTGTGGACAGACATGATCCGCTATAGCGAATCATGTCCACCGCACATCGATAAATGCCAACAGTCTGCATTTATCATTGCACCAGCAGTTCTGGTGAAGTGCTGGTGCAATACCGCTAGCAGGGGGTGTCAATCAAACTGATCGTATTCGATCGCCGGAGTGCGATCGTTACTACGCCTCCATATGAGGGCAGATGCCTGATCGTTACAGGGGAGGTTTAGAGGGTTAGTGCAAGCCTACACTGCAGAAAGAAAAAAAATATATGAAAAAAAAAAGTTTTTATTTTTTTTATTGGCAGACTGTCTTCCAGTACTTAAAGTGAAGGTAAATTTTGACGAATTAGTGCCCGGTTATCCATCTTAATATGGGAAGAGTCCACAGCTGCATTCCTTACTTGTGGGAATTACTGAACCTTGCCTCCAGGAGGAGGCAAAGACAACCCAGCCAAAGGCTTAGATATCTCCCCCACTTCCTCATAACCCCAGTCATTATTTGCCTTTCATTGCAGAAGGTTGGCAGAGAAGTGTTAGAACATTTCGGAGTAGTCTCTTATGGAGGGCAGTACTCTTCGAGATGGGACTGGACTTTTAAGTAGTCCTGTCAGCCTCTCAGTGAGAGCATGGATGAAAGTTAGAGTCCGGAGATGCAGGGAGAGTCTTTCTGCGAAACCATTCCGACTCATATTAACAGCTCCATAGGCAATCAGCGTTGACGAGTATCGCTGGCTGCTTTCTTCACTCAAGTCCATGTCAGAAGCGATGCTACTATCTGTCACACTTGAAGGGCCATTTCCTGTTCCATGGCGTAGATTCTGGTAAGATCGTTTCATATTTTATACATGTATGATAACACAAGAAGACAGGGTCACAGTGTGACTCCTTTTATCTGTATAGAATAAAGGGTTAATATCTCCTAAGGGGGATTATTGAAAAGGGGGGAATAATATTATATGTTTATTTGATTTTATGCTGCTTTATGTGTGAGATGTTATGGGCTCATAGGCTGTTATGGAGTATACAGGATTCACTTTTACTTTGAGACCCATGCAGCTTACAAGCTTGGGGCGCTTTCTCATAGCAGGGTCGGTCCTGCATTGTGCACCATGTGATTTATTCCGTTTTTCCTGACCGGTTGTCTATCAGAGAGGAGTCATAAATCTCTGTACTGTCTGGTTCATAGGAGGTGGTGAGTACCCCAGCCATTGGGGTATAAGGGTGCCATTTTTTTTAATTAAAAAAAATGTTTTATTTCTCTATTTCTCCGGTTATTGCACTAGCGATGGAGGATTCTGTTACTTAGAGGGCATTCCCTCTATTCCTAATGAGTAATTCCTGTTTATATGATGAAGAGGCCTTAGTTCCGCCCTCTCAATTATGTTCCATATGCCTTGATAATGTGATAATATCAAACATGTTTGATACCACGGAGCCATCCACTTCTGACGAGTTGTCGTCCAGTGAGGTGCGTAACCTACATTCTTATCCCTCTACACATGCAGTTTTCCTGTAGCATTGCTGATCCTCCATCTGGAGGGGGCCTTTTTTCACCAGACGGCAGTGTCTGTGGCCTTTAATGCTTTACCTCGCACTGCTAAGCGCAATCGAAAGTTTACATATTGCACTCCTTCCCAGAGTACATCAGATAATTTATTGTATTTAACTGAGGGTTATCCGAGGATGAAGTTCTTTCTGAGACTTCAGAGTATGAACATTCTGGGTTGGAGTCTGCTGCCTCTAAACCTCTGGCTGTGGTGGAACCAGACTTTAGTTTAGGAATTTGCGCTTTCTTCTAAAGGAAGTTTTTGTCGAATTCAGAGGTTCCAGAAGCCAAATTGCCTGATGAACCTTTAATTCCTAAATTGGATGAGTTTGAGGACAGGGTGGTACCTTATCCTTCCCTGCTCCTGATAGATGGCGAACATTATTAAGAATGAATGGGAAAGAATTGGATTCCTTTTCCCCCTCTTCTCCCTTTAACAAATTTTCCCACGTCCTGGACTCTAAATAGTGTTGTGAGGTTCCGTCCCTAAATGGGATGGTGTAACCTTCACCCTTGATAAACGTACTACTATCCCGCTTGAGGATAGTTCTTCGTTTGAAGAGCCCATGGGTAAAAGATGGAAACTCTTTTAAGAAAGATGTTTCAACATACAGGATATTTGTTTCAACTGGTGGCAGCTGTTGCCGCAGTTACTGGAGAAACCACCTTCTGGTGTGACTCCTTATAGGATTTGATCGAGGTGGAGGATCCCCCCAACGTTACTCAGAAAAGATTTATGGCCTTGAGGGTTGTTAATTATTGTATCTGTGCTGCTATTAGGCAGTTTATTCGTTTGAATGCTATGGCTTCAGCTTTTTCTGTCCAGGCCCGTCGGGCTCTGGCTGAAGTTAAGGTCTGCGGATATGACTTCTAAGTCTAGACTTCTTCCCTCCCTTTAAGGGAGTGATTTTGTCTGGTCCAGGCCTGGACTCAATTATCTCCACGGTCACAGGGGGCAAGGGTGCCCTCCTACCGCAAGAGTTTATGAACTTATCTAAGGGACAATTTTCATTCTTTTCGTTCTGATAAAGCCCATGTCAGCAGTCCTCCGCTACGCCAGAGCAAACCAAGAGCTCTTGCAAGCCAGCTCAGTTCTGGAATAAATCCAAGCAGAGCAAGAAGCCCGGCGAGTCTACATCGGCATGAATGGGCAGACCCCAGTCCTCTTCTGGATAGTGTAGGGGCAGTATGTCGCTCTTTTCAGTCACTTGGTTCAGGGACGTGCAGGATACATGGGTCCTGGAGGTCATAGCTCAGGGTTACAAGATAGGTTTTAAGTCTCAGCCACCCAAGAGCAGATTCCTCCTGTCTTCTTGACCAGAAAGGAGGGAAGCCTTTCTGGGGTGTTTACGGGATCTGTCCTCTAGGAGTTATTGTCCAGGTGCATATCACAGTGAGAGGTTTGGGATACTATTCAAACCTTTTTGTGGTCCCTAAGAAGGAGGGAACTTTTCGTCCGATTCTTGACCTGAAGTGCTTAAGTGAATGTAAATTTTGATGCTAAAGTGCCTGTTTTTTAAAAATTTGATTCAAAACGGGCACTTTAATTAATCAAAATTTACATTTCACTCCTGTTGTGAAAAAAAACTTACCTTTTAAACTTGACAGCAGCTCCAGCAAGCCATTTCTGATGTCAGAAATGATGGATAGGTCATCCTCCAATCACAGCTCCCCCCCCCCCAGGGGAATCAGTGTCTGATTCAATGCCGTGATTGGAGGAAGCCGTATTCCTCATTTTAGACCCAGGAAGAGGCTTTGCAACGGGTGGAGGAAGCTGGAGCTGCTGTCAAGATTAAAAGGTAAGTTTTTTTCACAACAGGAGTGAAATGTAAATTTTGATGAAGTTTAGCATCAAAATTTACATTCACTTTAAGCAGGTTTTTAAATGTCCTCTCGTTTAAGATGGAGACAATAAGGTCCATTCTTCCCTTCATTTGAGAGGGGTAGTTTATGACCACGATAGATCTGAAGGATGCTCCCTTCTCGTACCAATCCTCAAGGACCACTTCCAGTTCCTACGGTTTGCATTCCTGGACCAGCACTTCCAGTTTATTGCCCTTCCGTTTGGTCTAGCTAAAGCAATTTTTTGAAGAGTCGACCATTCAGAATATCTCCTCTGTCTTCTTCGATCCCATGGGTGGCAGATAATCTAGAGAGAGTTCTCTTGTATCAAATACCAGGGTAGAATTCTCGGGTACTATATTAGTCTCCATAGACATGAGAATATTTCTAAGAGACCAGAGATGTTTGCAAGCTAGCTTCAACATGTCTTGCCCTCCAGATCTCCTTAAGGCCATCTGTGGGTCAGTGTATGGAGGTAATTGGTCTCATGGTGTCCAGCTTGGACATCATTTCCTTTGCCAGGTTTCACCTCAGATTGTTGCAACTGTGCATGCTGAACTAGTGGAACGGCGATCATTCGGATCTGTCTCAACAGATCTCTCTGGACAACCAATCAGGAGACTTGCTCTCGGTGTTTTTTTCCGGATCACTTGTCCTGAGGGACGTTCGTCTCAAGACCATCCTAGGTGATTGTGGCTACGGTTGTGTGTCTATCAGGATGGGGAGCTGTTTGGGGTGGCAGGAAGGCACAGGGCCTCTGGTCTCAGGAGGTAAAGCTCCCTCCTGATCTCATTTTGGATCTTTGGGCAATATACAATGCTCTGAAGGCTTGGCCTCTGTTGGGTTCATCCCAGTTAATCAGATTCCAATCAAACAATATATCCTCGGTGGCTTACATCAACCATCAGGGGGGAACGGGAAGCTCCCTAGTTTTGATGGAAGTATTTCGGATTCTGGTGTGGGGGAGACACGCATTTGTTCACTGTCAGTAATCCACGTTCCGGGTGTGGACAACTGGGAAGTGGATTTCCTCAGCAGACAATTCTTTCATCCAGGAGAATGGTCTCTCCATCCCGAGTGTTTGCAGAGATTTGCAAGAGAAAGATCTTATAACGTCTCAATACCAAGCTACCCAGATAGGGGTCGAGGTACAGGGATCCTAATGCGGAGCTAACAGATGCATTAGCGGTACCTTGCTGGTTCAATCTAATTTATCTTTTCCGACCGTTACTACTACTTCCTAGTGTAGTGGCTCGAGTCAAGCAGGCGTCAGTGAAACTGAATGCTCCGTCTTGACCGCAAAGGATATGGTTTGCGGATCTAGTGGGGATGTCATCATCTCCTCCATGGAAGTTACCTTGTCGCAGGGATCTGCTGACCAAGGTCTCTTTGTTCATCAATGTCTAGATTCTCTGAGGCTGACTGTGTGGAGATTGAACGCTTAGTCCTAACCAAGAGAGGGTTTTCTGAGAGAGCTATTTTTACTCTCATTCAAGCTTGTAAGCTGGTTACTCGTCACATCTATCATAAGGTGTGGAGGACCTACTTATTCTGTTCTCCAGGATGAACTGGAGAAGGGCTTTTCTGCAAGTTCCCTGAAGGGACAGTTTTTAGCCCTGTCTGTGTTACTGCACAATAGGTTTGCAGAGCTTCCAGATGTGCAGCCATTTGTTAAGGCTCTGCTGGGATCAGACCTGTGTTTAGATCTAAGGCTCTTCCTTGGAGTTTAAATCTTGTCCTTAAGGTTTTGCAACAGGCTCCGTTGGAGTCCATGGATGAAGTAGACATTAAATTATTGTCTTGGAAGGTTCCTTTTCTATTGGCTATTGCTTCTGCGCGCAGAGTATCTGTGATTGCTGCCTTGCAATGCGTTCTCCTTATCTGGCTTTTCATGCCGATAAGGCTGTTCTACGAACCAAGTTAGGTTTTCTTCCTAAGGTTGTGTCAATTCGCAAGAGATTGTGGTTCCTTTCTTATGTCCTAATCCTTCTTCGTCGAAGGAACATTTACAACGTATTTCTGGTTGTGGTTTGTGCCTTAAAGTTTTATCTTCAGGCCACAAAGGAATTTAGACAAATCTCTTTCTCTGTTTGTTCTCTTTCCGGGAACCATAGGGTTTAGAGGGCCTCTTTGACTTCCTTATCTTTTTGTCTGAGGAGTGTCATCCGTTTAGCATAGAAACGGCGGGACATAAGCCTCCTCTGAGGATTACGGCTCATTCTACGAGAGCAGTGGTTTCCTCTTGGGCTTTCAAAAATGAGCCCTCTATGGATCAGATATATAAGGTGGCTACCTGGTTCTCCTTACATACTTTTGCCAAAATTTTACAAGTTTGATGTTTTTGCTTCTACTGAAGCAGCCTTCGGGAGAAAGGTTTTGCAGGCTGTGGTGACCTCAGATTAGGGTCTGCCTCTCTTTTTTCCCTCCAGTTAGCATTCTGTGTACTCTAGAGCTTGGGTATATGTTTCCCACAAGTAAGGAATGCAGCTGTGAACTCTTCCCATATTAAGATGGAAAACATAAATTATGCTTACCTGATAATTTCATTTCCATCCGCATGGGAAGAGTCCACAGCTCCCGCCCGTGTTTTTAATTTTTTTCTTCTGGCACCTTTTTCACCCTGATATTTCTCCTACTGTTCCTTGTTCCCTCAGCAGAATGACTGGGGTTATGAGGAAGTGGTGGAGGTATTTAAGCCTTTGGCTAATGTGTCTTTGCCGCCTCCTGGTGGCCAGGTTCAGTATTTCCCACAAGTAAGGAATGCAGCTGTGGACTCTTCCCATACAGATGGAAATTAAATTATCAGGTAAGCATAATTTATGTTTTAATAATCCTATTAAAAACAAGGTCACTTTAATTCATCAAAATTGACATTTCAAGCGTTTTCTTCAAAAACTTACCTTTTAATACTGAAAGCTGCTCCATCGATTCTCCCCAGCCGTCGGAAGCCTCTGCTTACATCAGAAATTATGAACCCGGCTTCCTACAATAACGAAGTTCCCCCCAAGGGATCATGGCCTGAGGGAACGCCGTGATTGGATGAAGCCGGATTCATCATTTTGGATCCGCGAAGAGGACTTGCTACGGGCGGAGGAAGCGCTGCAGCGGCTCTCAGGATTAAAAGGTAAGTTTTTTTAAGAAAACGCTTGAAATGTAAAATTTGATTAATTAAAGTGCCCTTGTTTTTAATAGGATTATTAAAAACCAGGCACTAATTGTCAAAATTGACCTTCACTTTAAGATGGCGGTGACCAGTGGACGGTGGGAGAGGGAAGAGAGCTGTTTGGGAGGGATCAGGTAGTGATCAGGGGGTGGGGAGTGTCAGGTAGAAGGCTAATCTCTACACTAAAACTAACGTTAACCTTTTAAGCAACTTAATTAACCCGTTCACTGCCGGGAATAATAGAAGTGTGGTGCGCAGCTGCAATTAGCAGCCTTCTAATTACCAAAAAGCAATGGCAAAGCCATATATGTCTGCTATTTCTGAACAAAGGGCATCTCAGAGAAACTTTTACAAACATTTGTGCCATTTGTGTGTATATAAATAATTTCTGTGAGAAACCCAAAGTTTGTGAAAAAAGTACCATTTTTTTTATTTGATGGCATTTGGCGGTGAAATGGTAGCATAAAATATACCAAAATGGGCCTAGATCAATACCTTGGGTTATCTACTTAAAAAAATAAAATATAGATTTGATAGGTAAATAAAAAAAAAAACCAAGGTTCTATTTTTGTTTAAATGGAGTGATAGCAAAAATGCTAAAAATGCTCTGGTATTTTCGGCAATTTTTTGTCTGGAAGTCCCTGAAGTGAAAGGGTTAAAAAAGCTAATGCAATAGCACTTATATATTTCAAATGAGTAGAACATTTTTTTTCTGGCAAATTACTGTCGTGTATAAATTAGTTTTCTTGTCATATTTGCAGAGGTATGGCCTTTTCTACCAGAGAAAGCAGCTTTTTTTTCTGATATATAAAAATACTGCTATTTCATATACATACAAACACCTGTCTGCACTATTCAGGAACACTAAAAATAAGCCCCCCCCCCTCGCCCTCAGAAAGTGCCGACAAGTGACAATGTCGCCAATGTTTTGCTGACATAGTGCTCCCTATTATATCCTATGGGAGACGCATCGCCACTTGCCCCCTTTTTTAGAAAATGTTGATGCTTTGAATATCGGGGCCAGTATGGGAAGTGGAATGTACATCCTACATTTAGCTTATGAAGAAGTGTTTATGGTTTCAGAGGGTATATTGGTCTATGATTACAGCATATCATATAGCCAAAACGTGGCAGGCGTTTGTTTTTCTCTGTTTTCATGCTTTGTAAATAAAGTTTAGAGTTTTTGACACTCTTAAAGAAGACCATTTTTGTCTTTATATACATTGTAGCGAGTTGGATGAGCTTGCTTTCTTCTATGAGTTTATTAGTGGCTCTAGGCCTCATATCACACCTGGCAGTGTCAGCTGAAGATATCTAAGCTAATCATGTGATCGACATAGTACAGGAAACTCTGAACCGGAGCCATCACTGTGTGTGGCCGTAAGGATCGCCTGTTTGCTTGGATCTGGAACTCAAAGTTCTAGGCTGGATGCAGAAGTACTGATGCTGGCTTTATGCTGAGTTATACCTGTGACAGTGAAGTTGGTAAAATAGTGAGTAAATGAGTCAGAAAGAAAGTTTGTTGTGCCTTCTCTAATGCTGAATGCTGGGTACAGATATGAAAGTCTTGGCCTTTTTTTTTGTCATAAGAAGCAGTGGTGTATAGTTTGCTGTATGGGATGTAGAATATAGTGTAATTCTTTATGCCCTACCAAATGCCCCTTTCAGGGTAATCTTTTTTTAGGATAGGGTTTTTTTTAAGTTTAGGGTTTTTGTTAAAGGGACATAATACCCAAATGTTTAAACACTTGAAAGTGATGCAGTATATCTGTAAAAAGCTGACTAGAAAATATCACCTGAGCATCTCTATGTAAAAAAGGAAGATATTTTACCTCAAAAGTTTCTCAGTAGCCACATCCCATTGTAAAGGACTTCTTAGCAGCAAATCAGTATGTCTGTCCAGGGACAGCTGAAGGATTGAGCCTTGTGCACACTCATCTTATTTCCCTATTCAGTGTAAGGAAATTTACAATGAAATCTCATGAAAGTTAAGTGAAATCTCATGAGATCACAGTAAAAGAGTTCATGACCTCAGCACTGTTGATGCTGATTGGCTGCTGTTCATTTCTTATTTTTTTAATTTTTTTTACCTGCAGTTTGGCAGTAACTGAGTATAACATTTTACACAGAACTTACTCTGCTGAGCTGAGGAAATTGTGAGGTAAAATATCTTCTTTCCAGGCTCAGGTGATATTTTCCTGTCAGCTTTTTACAGTTATACTGCATTAGTTTCAAGTGATTTAGCATATGAGTATTATGTCCCTTTAAATTAGTCCTTTTTTGGGCGGTTACTTTTATTGTAGATAAATGTAAACAAAGAGCTGTGACACTTTAGGGCAATGCCCTATAAAAAGCCCTTCTATGGACTATTCTTTTAGTAACTGTTAGTGTTAGCTTAGGTTTTTTTTTTGTTTTGCTCCAAGATCTTCTGTGTTGCAATGGCTGACCTTGCTTTATTAAGGCATAAAGGGTATGGTAAAAACTGTCTATGACTATATAGATATAAAGATGTGACTCAACATGTGATATACACTTGCGTGGTAAGAAAGTAATCCACTAATTAAAAAATAAATAAATAAATTCAATTTATTAGTAAAATAGTGAAACTGCTAATACATTTCTAATACACTCCTAATAGAATAGTATTAAAACATTGCTATAAGTTCACGATATCAGCTGATAATACTTTTTTTAAAATGAGAAGCATCAATCAATGTAAAACAATTTAAAATTTAAAATAACAGTTTAGTTACCTATAGTACTACAAATGTTAAACTCCTAAACAATAAATTCATTGACTAAATGAGCTAATAGGATCCTGGGTTATGTAAACCTGTATGAACGGCTATATTTTCTAGTTAGTAGATTCAGGTAAGCACTGTGTGCTAATAACGATAGATAGTCTTTTGATAAAGGAAAACTAAAATTTAGCACATTGTTCCTTATGATACAGTTCAAGTAAGTAGCTACGAGTCTTCACCCCCAATTTTGAGGGTCTTGCAGAAAACACAGTCAGTGATAGGCACTCACCCGGAGCTCCGATGTTTAGGGGCGGGCCTCTTTACTCTTCTCACCTGTGATAATCCTTTAGCCACTCGATATTGTCTTCACATGAATTGGGAAAACAAATGCTGCTTCAAAGTGTGCACACTTTCTTGAATAATGCTCCTACCGCTTTCGCTCAGTCCCTGGGTCAGTTTAACTTGGTTCTGGCTATGCGGTCCTGGGAGCTAGTCGGGTCTGTGTCCTTTCCAAAGTAAGCTGGATGCCGGTATGCTCTACGCGTTTCAGCTCGCCAGGGAGCCTTTGTCAAGATACCTTCCTCCAGCTGTGATCCCTTTTTTAAAGGGTTCCTTCATTAACCCTATATGTGCTTAGGTAAACCAATTAGTGCTTCCATTTGCTTTATTCACCTTACTTGTGCCTCATGTCCTATTAAAAATATATAGCCCGTTTCCACTACAGGTTTGTTATGGTTTATCAGTTTTGTGAAGATAACCCGGTCATTAGAACAATATACAATATACAAATGGTCACGTTATCTTTAAATATTTTACTCGTGTTGACAATTAATAACCCCATAAATCTATTACCTAATTTAATTATCACGGATCGCCACAACTTCATATCTATATAGACACTAAAATTTAATTATAAACACTAAGATAAAATACCAAGACAATGGCAAAATTTAATGGAACTTACAAAGTGGTTCCTACTTGGATTCGAACTTACAACCCCTTACGCCTGAAGTCCGACCACCTAACCATTAGGCTATGATGATTGTTTGCCTAAAAAGACTTTAACATTAGTATTTGTCTTTTCAATTCACAAATAAGTGGTCTCATCATTTATATTTCAACAAATATCTTTTGGTTTAATATGTCTAGATTGAAGAAAATTCTGTTGATATCAACTTGTTGAAATTAATTGTGTGAAAAAAAGGATTCCTTTTAGCTTGGATTCGAACTCAGGACCCTTATGGTCAGAGTTTGACCTAAACACCATTGGGCTAAGGTGGATGGTCATATCTAGTCGATTCTACTCTTAACTTCTATCTCATTTATTAGGCAGGGAAAAAGTTTTCCAGTATACAATTTATTAGGCTCAAATGACAAAGTCAGAAGATGATTATGTTTATTATAAATATAAATACTAACAGTACTACGCATGGGGATTGTCTACCAAAAAGTTATCCCAATTAGTCAATGGGACTTAGATAAAGACAAACAGGACTTTGCCAATTTCTAAAAAGGAATAAAAATCCTTGACCTCTAACATACCAGGAAGCACTGACTAGTGTCAACATGAGCTCAATTTCTGACCCCTACTATCTTTAAACTCTAAGTTTTTATAATAATCCCTAGTGGCCAATATTCCATCTGAAATTCAAGTATATTTATTCAAATTAAATGAGAAAGAAGTGCCTCTTGATTATATAAAGGCATTCAGGTCCATTTCACTATTCAATCCCTTAGGGTGAAGGGTATCGAAATTATAGATAAATTCTGCTTCATGTCTAAGTAATTTCTTACCCATATTCCCTCTTCTACCATCCTGTACTATTTTTTTAATCCCCCAAAATTTTAGTGTTCCTGTATTACCTTTATATACCTCTTTGAAATGTTTATATAGAATAGTGTCTTCTCTCTCGTGTTCTATTGCCAACAGATGTTCACGTATGCGGTCTTTCAATTTCCGTCCAGTTTGACCAAAATACCTTAAGTTACAGTCACATTGTAACAGGTAAATAATATTTATATCGGTACATTTTATAATGTCCGTTATTTTAATAATTCTCCCATCTTTATCGGATTTAATCTGTTTCAGTTTCGTGCTATGTTTGCAAGACTTGCATTGGTGGCAGGGGAAGAACCCCTCTATTTTGTTACCATCAAGTGTTCTATACCCTCTCTTACAAATTTCATTCCCCCCTTTATATTCGCTCGGGGCTAATATTGTTTTTAGATTCCTGGCCTTTCTATAAATAAATTTGGGGTTTCTTCCTAAATTTGGGCCTATTAAAGGGTCTTTCAATAAAAGATGCCAGTGTTTCTTAACTACCTTTTGGAATTGTTTGTGATGGGCAGAATAGGTGGTAATTAACGGTATGTCTAATGTTTCCTTTGACTCCCCCTCAAGAGGTTTTTCCTTTTTCCTTAATAGTTCCTCTCTATCCATCTTTTTCACTTCGTTCACTGTTTCTAGAATCTTATGGGTATCATAGCCCTTTTGTTCGAATCTCTTTATTAATACTTCTGATTGTTTCTCAAAATCCTCTAAATCCGTACAATTCCTCCTTACACGCATTAATTGACCCTTTGGTATGTTCTTTTTCCACTGACTGAGATGGCAACTCTCAGAGTCAATGTAATTGTTAGAATCGACCTTTTTGAAAAAGGTCTTTGTTTTAATTTCGTTATTACTTATCTCAATTTCTATATCCAGATAATTAATTCTTTCTTTACTAAACTCATGCGTGAATTTTAATCCAAAGTTATTGGAATTGAGGTCATCAATAAAAATATCCAATAGTTCTGTATCCCCTTTCCAAACAAAGAATAAATCGTCAATGTACCGTCTATAGAGCACAAGGTTCGCACCCCATGGGGATCCTTCAATCACTCTGAGGGGTTCTTCCCCTGCCACCAATGCAAGTCTTGCAAACATAGCACGAAACTGAAACAGATTAAATCCGATAAAGATGGGAGAATTATTAAAATAACGGACATTATAAAATGTACCGATATAAATATTATTTACCTGTTACAATGTGACTGTAACTTAAGGTATTTTGGTCAAACTGGACGGAAATTGAAAGACCGCATACGTGAACATCTGTTGGCAATAGAACACGAGAGAGAAGACACTATTCTATATAAACATTTCAAAGAGGTACATAAAGGTAATACAGGAACACTAAAATTTTGGGGGATTAAAAAAATAGTACAGGATGGTAGAAGAGGGAATATGGGTAAGAAATTACTTAGACATGAAGCAGAATTTATCTATAATTTCGATACCCTTCACCCTAAGGGATTGAATAGTGAAATGGACCTGAATGCCTTTATATAATCAAGAGGCACTTCTTTCTCATTTAATTTGAATAAATATACTTGAATTTCAGATGGAATATTGGCCACTAGGGATTATTATAAAAACTTAGAGTTTAAAGATAGTAGGGGTCAGAAATTGAGCTCATGTTGACACTAGTCTGTGCTTCCTGATGTTAGAGGTCAAGGATTTTTATTCCTTTTTATGAAATTGGCAAAGTCCTTTTTGTCTTTATCTAAGTCCCATTGACTAATTGGGATAACTTTTTGGTAGACAATCCCCAGTGCGTAGTACTGTTAGTATTTTATATTTATAATAAACATAATTCATCTTCTGACTTTGTCATTTGAGCCTAATAAATTGTATACTGGAAAACTTTTTCCCTGCCTAATAAGATGAGATAGAAGTTAAGAGTAGAATCGACTAGATATGACCATCCACCTTAGCCCAATGGTGGTTTAGGGTCAAACTCTGACCATAAGGGTCCTGAGTTCGAATCCAAGCTAAAAGGAATCCTTTTTTCACACAATTAATTTCAACAAGTTGATATCAACAGAATTTTCTTCAATCTAGACATATTATACCAAAAGATATTTGTTGAAATATAAATTGAGACCACTTATTGTTAATTGAAAAGACAAATACTAATGTTAAAGTCTTTTTAGGCAAACAATCATCATAGCCTAATGGTTAGGTGGTCGACTTCAGGCGTAAGGGGGTTGTAAGTTCGAATCCAAGTAGGAACCACTTTGTAAGTTTCCATTAAATTTTGCCAATGTCTTGGTATTTTATCTTAATGTTTATAATTAAATTTTAGTGTCTATATAGATATGAAGTTGTGGCGATCCGTGATAATTAAATTAGGTAATAGATTTTGGGGTTATTTAATTGTCAACACCGAGTAAAATATTTAAAAGATAACGTGACCATTTGTATATTGTATATTGTTCTAATGACCGGGTTATCTTCACAAAACTGATAAACCATAACAAACCTGTAGTGGAAACGGGCTATATATTTTTAATAGACATAGCACAAGTAATGGTGAATAAAGCAAAATGGAAGCACTAATTGGTTTACCTAAGCACATATAGGGTTAATGAAGGAACCCTTTAAAAAAGGGGATCACAGCTGGAGGAAGGTATCTTGACAAAGGCTCCCTGGCAGCTGAAACGCGTAGAGCATACCGGCATCCAGCTTACTTTGGGAAAGGACACAGACCCGACTAGCTCCCAGGACCGCATAGCCAGAACCATGTTAAACTGACCCAGGGACTGAGCGAAAGCGGTAGGAGCATTATTCAAGAAAGTGTGCTACACTTTGAAGCACATTTGTTTTCCCCAATTCATGTGAAGAACAATATCTAGTGGCTAAAGATTATCACAGGTGAGAAGAGTAAAGAGGGCCCGCCCCTAAACATCGGAGCTCCGGGTGAGTGCCTATCACTGACTGTGTTTTTCTGCAAGACCTCAAAATTGGGGGTGAAGACTCGTAGCTACTTTACTTGAACTGTATCATAAGGAACAATGTGCTAAATTTTAGTTTTCCTTTATCAAAAGACTATCTATCGTTATTAGCACACAGTGCTTACCTGAATCTACTAACTAAGAAAATATAGCCGTCCATACAGGTTTTACATAACCCGGGATCCTATTAGCTCATTTAGTCAATGAATTTATTGTTTAGGGAGTTTAACATTTGTAGTACTATAGGTAACTAAACTGTATTATTTAAATTTAAATTGTTTTAACATTGATTGATGCTGTTCTCATTTTAAAAAAAGTAATATCAGCTGATATCGTGAACTTATAGCAATGTTTTAATACTATTCTATTAGGAGTTGTATTAGAAATGGTATTAGCAGTTTTCACTATTTTACTATAAATTGAATTTATTTATTTATTTTTTAATTAGTGGATTACTTTCTTACCACGCAAGTGTATATCACATGTTGAGAGTCACATCTTTATATCTATATAGTCATAGACAGTTTTTTACCATACCCTTTATGTCTGAAGCACATTTAAATAAAAATTATTTTATAATTTAATTATTCCCCACCAGATAGCCTTTTGGCGCCTTCTCCAACCTTGTTTTTTTTCTGCTGTTAGAATTGATTGCATGTATTGTGAGGAGTGCAATTAGGAGATAAGGCCATTCTGGTTTAGCTTAGCAACAGCTTACACACCCTTTTGACTTTCTTGCTTTATTAAAGGCTTTTCTAACACTTGCCTCCTTCTGCACCATGTGGGACCATGAGTTGTAAGGTATGCACCACACACGTGTCCGGTCCATGTTCGATCTGTTGGTACCTTAACAAGAAAAGGACAGAGCACAGCCAAATAAGCATAAAGTATAGAATTGGTTACATTCAATTTTTTTAAACCCTCAATATCTTAATGATGGGAATTACTTTTACATAAAATTAGTACAGATTTCAAAGTAATGGAAATAGAAAAAATAACAACAAAAGATAGAGAGTAGAAATAAGAGCATAGTCAGGTCAGCCCACCCCCAACATCAAATCTCATATACATCCATTCCATGGTAAAATCGACTGTCATGAGAAAGATAACAAAACTGATAAAAATGGGCTCACCACAAGTCATCAATTTCAGACTCAGACGACTCAGAGTCACTTTCCGTATGGGGGAGTCTCCTCACTAAAGCTGGGGTGGTTCTTTCTGCTGCTGCTGTGGGGTGTTTTAAATGCTGCCACCATATTACTCCCATTGTCTGTTATCACTGTAAGGATCTTCCACTTTGGTATGTCCCACTCTTGCAAGCATTTGTTCACACATGATTTGATTGACTGTGCAGTGTGTGGGGTGTGCTACTTGTTCAGAGGGCCAACAATATGTGTTCACTTTATTTTGGTCAACACAAAAGTAGCACGCACTTATACCAAGGAATGAAGCTGTTACATTTTCAATTTGCACTCCTAGGGTTAGCGCGAGTGAATGACCTTGTGTAAAGGGTTAGAGCTAAATCTAAATGTGCACCAAACACAACATAAATACATTAAGATAAAGTGTTGGGGGCCGAATTATCAAGGCTCAGAGAAATGTATTTGTGTTGGAGACAATTTGTAATTCCCTGGCACCCCTGGAAGAAACAAGATGTTATACTGAGAAGGGGGTTGGAATGGAATGTCACGTCTGTATCATGTTAAAATGGTTTTGTTTGCTTTGTGATTCTGTAATTGGCACTATGAAGAGAGATGCAATGTGAATCAGTGTTTATCAGACTCACAGGCCAATAAAAAGAATACAGCTTTAGCAGGTGAAAAAACCCCTTGTCTGACTAAAAATCACACAGGATGCCACAACATCATATTTTAAAAAAAGGGTGTTTAAAAAAACAAATCAAAGCCGTTGAGGCTGCCTATAAAATACACAAGTACTAGAAGGAAAGGGAAGCCTTATCCTCAAGTCCAAAAAAATCAACACCCATCTCTAGCATATAGTACCATAACCAGACCAACACCTGAAATAGCTGCACATTTTCACTGAACCATTTCAGGTTTTCTGCCAGAGAAGACCTTGCTTATTCATTTTCATAACATGAGTCAACAGATTCACTAATTCTGAACAGGTTTTTATTATTGGGCGTGTGCTATCATTTTCAGTTATGCAAGTTATTGTTTTGCTATTCTTTTTATTTTTACCAACAAAGTTATCTTTCTAAATATATGTATTTTTGTGAATAGCTACTTATTATATATACACTTATAAAATACAATATGCAGCCTCTGATATAGGATGTGAACTTCTGATTAATAAAGGTTACCCACCACTGACCTAAGCTATGGTAATCTTTAGGAGCCCAGAAAGTGACCCTTATTATTTGCACATTTAATTTGCTATTTCTTACAAATACGTTAAGCAGAGTGTTATTCTGAAGCAGGGAGTGCATTATTCAATATAACAACTCCATATATTTTGTTTTATATGAAGAGCTGGACACACATGATGGGATTGCGGGAGCCACATTACATTATACTGACAAACACTGCGGGGGACTTTAAAAATGCCTGGGACAAGACATCTATCCTAGGAACTAGATATCGTTTAGTACTTTAAGGTAATATCGGGCAGATTTGCTGGGCCTATGGCTCTTATCTGCCGTCAATATCTATGTTTCTATGTTTCATTACACTTCACATGCTACATGTAACACCAATATAAAATTGGGATTTTACAACATTTTTAGTTACAGTTTTCACAGGCAAATATTTAATATTAATGAAATTTAGCTGTAAATATTTCTCACAATTATGAAATGTGTTTGAATATGGTTAATTACTTAATAAGGTTTGTGTAAGTGATTTTTTAACAAAAAAAAATTAGATATCTGTTTTCTGCTCCGTGGTGGGGAGCAGGGCCGGCCCTAGCCATTTGCGGTACCCAAGGGCAGGATGACAAAATGGGGTTCCCTTTCTCCCCACCTCCAACCCCGCCCCGTCTCCACCTCCAACCCCGCCACATCTCCAGCACCATCCCCCGCCCCATCTCCGCCTCCAACCCCACCCCCAGTTTTTAAAATGAAAAAAAAAATGGGAGAAAAAATAATTTAATGGTAATACACAACATTTTATAAAAACAAAACAAAACATACACACACCCCACACACAGCCCAGCCCCCACCCCCCCCCACACCCCCCCACACCCCCCCCACACACCCCACACACACAGCCCACACACCCCCTCACCCCCCCCCCCCCAACACACACACACAGCCCACACCCACACACCGACACGCAGCCCACACACACACACACAGCCCACACCCCCACACACGACAAACACCTACACACACACACTCCACACACAGCACAGCCCAAACCCCTCACCCCCCTCACACACACCACCCCCCCAACACACACACACACAGCCCACACACACAGCCTACACCCCCCACCACCACACACACACACACACATCCAACACACACACCACACACACACATCCCACACCACCACCCCCCACAAACACACACACCCTACCCACACACACACTCCCCAAACACTCCCCACACACACACCACACACATACACCCCCCCCCACACACACACACAGCCCAAACCCCCCCACCCCCCCCCCCCCCCCCCACACTCACCCCACCCCCCACACACACCCCACCCCACCCCCAACACACTCACAGCCCCCTCCAAACACCACCCCACACACACACACACACACCCCCACCCCCCTAACACCCCACCCCCCCCCCACACACACCCCATACACACACCAACCCCCCCCACACACACACCCCACACACACACAAGTGTAATAGAAATACTTGTAAACAAATATTTTTTTCAAGATGTTTACTTTATACAATTTTAAATCCATATATTGAGGTATTGTGACACATGATGGTATGCCAAGCTTTGTTATTGAGCTTTTATTAGTGACACCTCACATAACTTGCACCACACCAATAGGAGTCAGTGGTCAAATCATAAATGATACCCCCAGCCCCACTGCAATCAAATGATGCCCCCAGCACCCCTGCAATAAAATGATGCAACCCAGCAATAAAATGATTCCCCCAGCACCCCTGCAATAAAAGTATGCTCCCAGCCCACAACTGTAATAAATTATGCCCCCAGCAATAAATGATTGCCCCCAGCACCCCTGCAATAAAATTATGCTCCCGGCCCCCTTCTGTAAAAATATTATGCCCCCAGCATTAAAATTATGCTCCCACCCCCGAAACTTCCCCACCCCACCCCCAACACACACACACAGCCCACACACAACAGCCCCCCCCCACACACACTCCACACACACAGCCCAAACACCCCCACCCCCCACCCCACACACAACACACCCCCACCCCAACACACACACACACAGCCCACACACACACAGCCTACACACACCCCCAACACCACACACACACACCCAACACACACACCACACACACACACATCCCACACCCCACAAACACACACAGCCCACACACACACACCCCCACACACCCACCCACACGACACACCCCACACACACAGCCCAACCCCCCCCCCCACCCCCCGAACACACACACACAGCCCCCCCCACCCCCCCACACACACCCCACCCCCCTACACACACCCCCACACACACACACCCCATACACACACCCACCCCACACACACACACACACCCACCCCCCACACACACAAGTGTAATAGAAATACTTGTAAACAAATATTTTTTTTTTAAGATGTTTACTTTATAAAATTTTAAATCCATATATTGAGGTATTGTGACACAAGATGTATCCAGAGCTTTGTTATTGAAGCTTTTTTTTAGTGACACCTCACGTACATGCACCACACCAATAGGAGTCAGCGGTCAAATCATAAATGATACCCCAGCCCCACTGCAATCAAATGATGCCCCCAGCACCCCTGGAATAAAATGATGCACCCAGCAATAAAAATGATGCCCCCCAGTACCCCTGCAATAAAAGTATGCTCCCAGCCCCCCTCTGTAATAAATTATGCCCCCAGCAATAAATGATTGCCCCCAGAATCACTGCAATAAAATTATGCTCCCAGCCCCCTTCTGTAATAAATTATGCAATAAAAGTATGCTTCCAGACCCTTTTTGTGATAAATTATGCTCCCAGCAATAAATGATTCCCCCCCGCACCCCTGCAATAAAATGATGCCCTGAGCCCCCGTGCAATAAATGATGCCACCAGCCCCACTGAAATAAATGATGCCCACAGCAATAAAATGAAGCCCCCAGGCCAGTCCCTCTGCAATAAAATGATGCCTCCAGCAATAAAATCATGTCTCCAGCCCCCCCGGCAATAAAATTATGCTCCCAGCCCTCCTGCAATAAAAATTATGCCTCCAGCCATAAATGATGCCTCAGCCCACCTGCAATAAAATTATTCTCCCCAGCCACCCTCTGTAATAAATGATGCCCCAGGCAATAAATGATGCCCCCAGCCCCCCTGCAATAAAATGATGCCCCAGCACCCCTGCAATAAAAAGATGCCCCCCAGCACCCCTGCAATAAAATGATGCCCCTAGCCCACTGCAATAAAATGATGCCCCAGCTGCAATAAAATGATGCCTCCAGCACCCCTGCAATAAAATGATGCTCCCAGCAATAAAATGATGCCCTGAGCCTCCCCTGCAATAAATTATGCCACCAGCTCCACTGCAATAAATGATGCCCACAGCAATAAAATGAAGCCCCGAGGCCAGCCCCCCTGCAATAAAATGATGCCCCCAGCAATAAAACACCCCACACACACACAGCACACACACAGCCCCCTCCACACACACAGCCCCCCCCCCCCCCACCACACAGTCCCCCCCCCCACACACCCCACACACACACCCACACAGCCCAACCCCCCCCCACACCCACCACCCACACACACCCCACCACACATAGCCCACACACACACAGCCCCCACACACCCCCCAACCACACACACACACACCCCACACACACCTAACACACACACCACACACACACACAGCCCACACACAACCCCCCCACCCCCCACACACACACCCCACACGCACAGCTCAAACACCCCCTCACCCACACCCCCCAACCCCATCCCCCAACACACACACACAGCCCACACACCCACACGCAGCCCACACCCCCACACAGCCCCCCCCACACACACACCTACACACACACATTACACACACACAGCCCAAACCCCCCCCACACACACACCACCCCACCCCAACACACACACACAGCCCACACACACAGCCTACACCCCCCCACCACCACCACACACACACCCAACACACACACCTACACACACACATTACACACACACAGCCCAAACCCCCCCCACACACACACCACCCCACCCCCAACACACACACACAGCCCACACACACAGCCTACACACCACACCCACCCCCCACCCCCCACACACACAGCTCACCACCCCCCCCACACACACACACACCACCCCCACACACACACACCCCAGCCTACCCCCACCCCCCAACACACACACACAGCCCCCCCCACCACACCCCACCCACCTACACACACCCCACACACACACACACACCCCACACACACACACACACCCCCTACACACACACACACCCCACACACACACAAGTGTAATAGAAATACTTGTAAACAAATATTTTTTTTAAGATGTTTAATTTATACAATTTTAAATCCATATATTGAGGTATTGTGACACATGATGCTATGCCAAGCTTTGTTATTGAGCTTTTATTAGTGACACCTCACGTAACATGCACCACACCAATAGGAGTCAGTGGTCAAATCATAAATGATACCCCAGCCCCACTGCAATCAAATGATGCCCCCAAGCACCCCTGCAATAAAATGATGCACCCAGCAATAAAATGATGCTTGCAGCACCCCTGCAATAAAAGTATGCTCCCAGCCCCCCTCATGTAATAAATTATGCCCCAGCAATAAATGATTGCCCCCAGCACCCCTGCAATAAAATTATGCTCCCAACCCCCTTCTGTAAAAAATGATGCCCCAGCATTAAAATTATGCTCCCAGCCCCACTCTGTAATAAATTATGCCCCCAGCAATAAATGATTCCCCCCGTCCCCCTGCAATAAAATGATGTCCCCAGCACCCCTGCAATAAAATTATGCTCCCAGTGCCTTTCTGTGATAAATTATGCTCCCAGCAATAAATGATTCCCCCCAGCACCCCTGCAATAAAATGATGCCCTGAGCCCTCCTGCAATAAATGATGCCACCAGCCTCACTGAAATAAATGATGCCCACAGCAATAAAGTGAAGCCCCCAGGCCAGCCCCACTGCAATAAAATGATGCCTCCAGCAATAAAATCATGTCTCTAGCCCCCCCCCGGCAATAAAATTATGCTCCCAGCCCTCCTGCAATAAAATTATGCCTCCAGCCATAAATGATGCCTCAGCCCACCTGCAATAAAATTATTCTCCCAGCCCCCCTCTGTAATAAATGATGCCCCAGGCAATAAATGATGCCCCCAGCCCCCCTGCAATAAAATGATGCCCCAGCTCTGCTGCAAAAAAAAGAAGCCCCCAGCACCCCTGCAATAAAATGATGCCCCTAGCCCACTGCAATAAAATGATGCCCCAGCTGCAATAAAATGATGCCTCCAGCACCCCTGCAATAAAATGATGCTCCCAGCAATAAAATGAAGCCCCGAGGCCAGCCCCCCTGCAATAAAATGATTCCCCAGCAATCAAATGAAGCCCCGAGGGCCAGCCCCCCCTGCAATAAAATGATTCCCCAGCAATAAAATGATGTCCCCAGCCCCCTGCAATAAAATGATGTCCCCAGCACCCCTGCAATAATATTATGCCTCCAGCCATAAATGATGTCCCAGCCCCACTATAATAAAATTATGCCCCCAGCCCCCCTGCAATAAAATGATGTCCCCAGCACCCCCTGCAATAATATTATGCCTCCAGCCATAAATGATGTCCCAGCCCCCTATAATAAAATGATGCCCCCTGCACTCCTGCAATAAAATGATGCCCCCAGCAATAAAATGATGCCCCCAGCCCCCCTGCAATAAAATGATGCCCTGAGCCTCCCTGCAATAAATTATGCCACCAGCCCCATGGCAGTAAATGATGCCCCCATCAATAAAATGAAGCCCCCAGCCCCCCCGCAATAAAATGATGTCCCTAGCTCCCCCCCACAATAAAATGATACCCCAAGCCCCCTGCAAAAAAAATTATGCCCCCAGCACCACTGCAAAAAAATGATGCCCCCCCCGCACCACTGCAAAAAATGATGCTCCAGCAATAAAATGCCCCCCCACGACCCCCCCACTGGCCCCCCATTTTTAAAGAAAATTTAATAAAAACAAAAAAACAAAACCTGACTTGTCTGAAGTTGGTTTCCTGTGGGACCGTCACATGCATCACCACTGAGATAGTTCCGCCACTGCTGCTACTACTCATGGCTGTGCCACTGCTGCCTGCTCTGCTGCCTGCTTTCCTTTGATGTTGAAGCTTCTTCTGCTTCTCACACGCCAGTACGCCACACAGTCATGTGACTCCTCACCTCTCTGAGTCCTCAGTTCCCGGGCTGCCGGTTAAACATTTTTTTTTAAGTTTAAAATTGCCACAAGAGCGGGGCCCAAGGCGGTGCGGGCCCCTAGGCAACCGCCTCGCTCGCCTTGCCCTAAGGCCGGCCCGGTGGTGAGGGCCACAATAATAAAAACAACTTTGGCAGCTAAATATGGTCCTGCAACATAGGTATATGTGTTTATGTTTCTTTGGATTGTAATGTTCTTAGTGATATGCTTGTATAAAGAACTATCCTCTTCCTGCTGGTTACAAACCATTTGCCTCATGACATCATAGTTCATCATTTGCTTTGATGTGACCATATACCAATTCTATACTTAGCAAACACTGAGAAATACTGTGTCTAAGACAGATGAATGCGATTGGCCCTGAATGATGTAACCGTAACATGATCAGAAAAGTGAGATGGTTTCGTATTAGCCTGTTCGTTCGTTAACAACCAGGACCTCTACTATTGGACGAAGGACGGTCATATGATTTTGAAAGGTCACCATTGATTGGCTATTATTCTCTGTACTAAATTGTCAACATATATTTTACGTAATGTCTATTTATCTCATTGTTAAACATTGCTTTCTTTATTGGATAAATTGTATGCTCAGATTAAAACTGGTTACACTGGAACTAGTGCATATTCTGAGAGGTCAGTAGTTTACTCTAAATAATTTCTTTCACGATAAGGTCCTTTTGAGATGAAAAGTAATTTCGGTTGTATGGTAATTAATGACACATCCTGAAATTTTTAAATCTTTTACTGGAATCCTCTTTATAATCTTTTTTTTGTAGTGGCCAAATAATTCATATAGAATGGAAGCTTCTTTTGTTATGAAGTGTCAACAGGTAAATTAATTAACGTTCACTGGCATACTTGATTACAATTTAGACTTTTATTTGACACCTCCTAACAAAACAGGATAGTGATAGGTACATCCCTGATGTAAGCAAGACTCAGCACATCTGTGAATGGGTGTGGTCTGGGAAAGGTAGGCAGGACTGATGGCTATAAATATTTTGTATAACAATGCTAGGCTAAAAACAACTTGCTTTGACCTGTATTGATTTTATGCTCTTGATAAAGGCTTGTTTGCCGAAACGCGTTGAACTTTATTTAATCTATATTTTAATAAACCCTGAAGCTGCATCTGAAGACACCATTGTGATGTTTTTTTTTATAAAGGGCTGATTTAAATTGATTGCTTGTGAGTATAACCTATGTGTGCGCCTACCATACTGCTTGAAGCGTGCTACACCATTGTGAGCTTTTTTATTTTGGAGGTGGAAGTAGCCAGGTTCTCAGTGGAAAAGAGCAGCTTGTATTCCCAGGGGTGACACAGCGCTGCCACTTTCGATATTTCTTGTTTCTGGATACAGTTTGGGAGAACCGGGGCTGGCAGCTGGCATCTGAAGGGAAGTGCTAAGATAGCTTCATACTTTACTGCTATCTATAAGATGCGCTTATAAAATTAATCAGAGATTAGATCTATGTTTAATCTTATAAACGTCCCCCAAATTTTAGTGTTAGTTTTTTTGTAGCATTTAAAAAAAAAACCCCTGCACTTAGCAGTTTTGGGGGGCTTAATTCGGCGACTGAGGGTTGTTAGAAATAAAACGGCACTGAAAAGTGTCTTTACATTGTGGTCTATAGAAACTGTGTGTCCCCTTACATTTTCTGCCCATTGCTGCGTGACTTACCCCCTTTGCTGCGCTACGTTATCATGCCTTGTCTCACAGCATAAGAATGAGGCTCCCATTGGAGCCTATGGAAGCGTGCTCTTCTGAGCGCAATTGCACCTCACCTGTAATACCAGAGCACAAAGTGGAGTGGAGTATTACAAAGTGGAGTGCAAATATCGCTTTAGTGAAAGCGATATTTTGCACTCCACTTTTAAAATGGCCCTAAATGTTTTAATATTGATTGAAATTTAGCTCCTTTCTTTCCCCTCAGTTCAATTTATTTTTTTAGCGTCTACTCCAGAATTTTTATTGTTTTAAAAGATAGATAATCCCTTTAATACCCATTCCCCTGTTCTACATATCCAAGACATTTATAATAATATACTTTTTACCTCTGTGATAACCTTGTATCTAAGCCTCTGCAGAATGCCCCCTAATTTCAGTTCTTTTGAAAGACTTGCATTTTAGCAAATCAGTGCTGACTCATAAATAACTTCACGGGAGTGCACACAATGTTATCTATATGGCACACATGAATTAGTGCCATCTAGCTGTGAAAAACTGTCAAAACTGAGATAAGATGCGGCCTTCAAGGGTTTAGAAATTAGCATATGAGCCTACCTAGGTTTAGCTTTCAAGAAAGTATACCTAAAGAACAAAGCAAATTTGATGATAAAAGTAAATTGAAAAGGGGGCGAGCCGACCATGGACTGAAATGGCCGCATAGTTCTGAAGCTCTGTAAATCCTAAGACACAGTTGGGGCATAAAACTTCATCTACTTATGCTTTAATTACATAAATATGTTTTGAAACCTCATTGAACTCTAAAGCACTGAGAAAAGCAAAGAAAGAAAACGCGAGTATCATGATAGCACTGCTTATAAAGAAGCGCCAAAACCGCCATACAAGGCACAGCACTAATCCTATGAAGGAAGTTAAATTTGCCACAGTGATAGGACTGTTTGCCGCAATCTAGATCTGGCATCATTCCCACGGAAAAAGCAACTACCCGATCACTGACTGAGTGAGCAGACATAGTGACCGAACGGGTGCAGAGAAGGAGCTGAAGGAGGCGGCCATTACAACGCTAGCGCAACTCAAATGTGAGCGCCATACTTAATTATAACAAGCACACAAGCGAACAGATACACTCACACCGCTGCAGCATAAAACACGGGTCACACGGAGCTGACCGAAGCATACACCGGGTGGGAAGCCCTCCGTTACAAATAGCGCCGTTTGTCACATAGCTGACAGGAGCTGCTTCAGTGAAATAACATCAGGCATAGCAGCAGGCCCACGCACACTAACCTCGTGGCATGGGAAATGGTAAACCAAACATTAGAGTCTAAGACTCATCTCTTCACTGCAAAGACAGATAACGGAACCCCCAGATAGACTTTATCAATCCGGCTCAGTGTAAGAGAGGTTTGGGAGACGGTGCATGTTTATTTTTTCTTTCTCTTCCACCTAATCCACCAGAGGCATTTGTTGAAAGATTAGGGTATACCCTTGTGAGACTCAAAAGGGCTTATAGCTTCATACCCCTACCACACAATATATAAATAATTAAAGAAATAAATAAATAAAAATAAAGCTAAAAGGAAAAAGAAGAAAAGGAGAGAGGAAAAAAAGAATAAATAAGGAAAACAAAAAGAGGGAGAGAGGGAGGAAAAAAAGAGGAAGGAAGAAGGGGAAAACAGGCGATAATTTGGATTAAGTCACCCAACACCCACAAATATAAGCTGTGCTTTGGTGGCAGGGAACCTAGGCCCTGGGAAGGAGCATAGTTTTACTAGACACCCATTGAGGCTTCAAACATGGCTTCAAGGAGATCAATTAAAAGTGACAAAAGTATGAAAAATAACCCCAACAAGATGAGTATGTTCTTTAAAATGTCACAGGCATTAACAATGGAGGATGAGGATTCTTCTCAGACCCCAGAAGAGGCGGAAATCCAACAAGATACAACAGTGGACACTCCACTCACAAGAGCTGATTTAAAAGATCTTCCCACGAAAGGAGAATTCACCTCATTCATACAGCAAGTAGGCCGCATGATCAAAGATGGACTGGCGGAGGTGAGGAAAGAGGTTAACGAGTTGGGAAATAGAGTGGAGTACCTAGAAGAACAGACAGAGACACAGACATCTGACATGGATTTAATAAATAGAAAACTCTTGGCCCAAGAATCCCAAATATCTTTCCTTCAGGAAAAACTGGAGGATTTGGACAATAGAGGGAGGAGGCAGAATATAAGGATTAGAGATCTACCAGAAAGAATTACCCCTGGAAATCTGCACTCCTCCCTCCAGGACTTATTCAAGACCATATTAAAAGAACCTGAATATATTGAAATACCACTTGATATGGCCCACAGGGCATTACGCCCACAACCCAAAGATAAGGATCCCCCAAGGGACGTAATCATAAAGTTCCACAAATATCTGGACAAGGAGAGGATAATGAAAGCAGCGAGACAACAGCAATCAATATCTTTCCAGGAGCACCAGCTACAACTTTACTCCGATCTCAGTCCACTCACGCTACAAAACAGAAAAGAAACAAGATTCCTGACACAACATCTTCAAGACAACGGAATCCCTTATAGATGGGGGTTCCCCTTCAGTATTAAAGTGCTGAAAAACAACCGCATGCATGTCTACAAATCACTAGAAGACCTGGAAGTCTTTTGCACTCAACTTGGAATACCACAACCCTCCTTACCGTCTCTACATGAACCAAAAGCTCCAGCAGAATCCAATCCACTACAGCAAAGACCTCGCTGGCAAACAGTTCAGCGAAAGCGCTCAAGAGCCCCTACTGCAGACGGCTCATCAGCAGAACAAGACTCTGATGAAGGATGACTGATCACCCTGTAAACAGAATACAGATCCTAAGACGAAACCAAGGGCTTGGAAGTAAGCCTTTGGTCCACCTCTGCCATAAAGAGGAGACTTCTCATTCGCTCAGGTAATAATGTTTGTTGTTTCTTATGTTACATTGTTCAGAGCCCTCTAGGAATAGACATTGAGCCTAAATACAAAAGACTGAGCTGAGGACTTATGCTCTGTTATAAAGCCCAAATTTCATTGATATTGAAAGACTTTGCATTAATAACAAGTCACCAAAGTCACTGGAGTTTGCCGAATATTTATCTAGTATAGGTATTAAAAATATCAATAATAATAAAAAAATAAAAAAAATAAAAAACATATATAAGAAGCAAGTGTAATTTTACTACTTTGTAACCCTAACTGTGTCTAGATCTAAAATGGTCTTGTTTTACTTTGTTACCAGGTTATGTTTGAATTTTATGTATTGTTGGTCACTACTATATAAGAGGTAATATTATATTGCCTGCTAGATAGAGATGATGATTAAGAAAGTGCAAATGCAAATTAAATTTCTAGTTAATGGCTTATGATATAAAGTTGATATCACAAAACTGTAAGGGTCTGAACTCCCCTAACAAAAGGTCAATTGCCCTGGCGTGGTTTAAAAAATCACAGGGATCGATAGTGTTTCTACAAGAAACCCATTTTCCCAAGCACAGAGAACTAAGCCTATATTCAAAAATTTACACTCAACAAATTTTTAACTCTAACGCTAGAAAAAAGAATGGGGTAGGCATCTTAATAAGTAAAGACGTCCCTTTCCAAATTTTAGATCAATATTCAGATGAGGATGGCAGGTTCTTGATATTAGTGGGTACATTATATAACACTCAGATAACTTTAATGAACATATATGCGCCCAATACAGGCCAACAATCTTTCTACAACAAGACTCTAACCAAATTGGGAGAAGTCCGGAGAGGGGTAGTGATAGTGGGCGGAGATTTAAATATCGCACTGAACCCTCTTATGGACTGCTCCACAGGGAAAAGTCAAATAACACAGAAAAATAGAACACGTATCACCCAACAAATCGACACTTTCTTGCTAATGGATGTCTGGAGGTTAAACCATCCCAGAACACGAAGCTATACTTTCTATTCGCACCCAGGTCATTCATATTCCAGAATAGACTATTGGTTGTTAGACCACAACAATATAGCCTTAGCCACTGATGCAGAGATTCTACCGATATCATGGTCGGACCACGCTTCTATCACCCTAGACCTTAAGTGGCCCTCAATGCCCCAACGCCAATCTATGTGGCATCTGGACCCCACTCTATTACACAATCCACTCATTAAAAACCATATAGGTGAACACATAAAATAATTTTTTATTTGTGTTGAGTATGGAGGTCCTGGCCCATAAAATTAGACAAAACACGCAAATTTCAGGCATTAAAATAGGGCAAAATAATTATAAATTGTCACTCTACGCCGACGATGTGTTGCTCACACTGACTAACCCCATAGAGTCAATCCCAGTGGTGCTGAGGGAATTTAGGGAGTTCGGAATTTTCTCCAATTTCCTACTAAACGATCAAAAATCAGAAATTTTAAACATCACTATGCCAAGTAAAGAATACTCTGAATTACTAAAGAAATGTCCATTCATTCCCCAAAAGAAGGCTATTAAATATCTGGGGATTTACCTGTCACCTAGACCCAGTACCCTGTTTGAGAAGAATTACCAAAACTTATATAATGAGCTAACTAAAGACCTAACTAGGTGGAGCGACAAATCAATCTCATGGTGGGGATGCATTCAGGCAGTGAAAATGACTGGGTTACCCAAAATTCTCTATATGCTCCAAACAGTACCAATTGGCTAACTATCTCATTCCGCAATAAGCTCCAAAAACTGCTAAATAACTATATCTGGGGCAAAATTAAACCAAGAATCATTAAATCCACAATGTATAGACCCACCCAAAATGGAGGTTTAGGAATCCCCAACATTGAAACATACTATAAAGCAAAATGTTTACAAAAAATATTAGATTGGCACCGAAATGCGGACAATAAAGCCTGGGTGGTGTTAGACTCCCATATTTTGAAAACCCCTTACCCCGGGGTGTTGTGCTGGGTAGATAGAAAACGTCGCCCGCCATGGATTAAAGTATACCCACTATATCAACATGTATTCGACATCTGGGACAACACTATAGCCGGTAATAGTAAGATATCGTCCCTGAGATCCCCGATGTCTCCAGTTTCACCTAATGCAGAATTACATGGGGGTTTGGAACAAAAACTTACTATGCAGCTTGACTGGGAAATAGGCTACAAAACACCTATACATAAATTTTTAACTAACGGTAAACTTAGACAGAGAACTGATCTTAGTGATATTATGGGGGGTGCCTTCTCGAAGTGGTTGAAATATTTTCAACTTCGTCACTTTCTGGCCACTTCACCTGACAAAGAAAAGCTGACTAGACAACCCACTTTGTTTGAGCAACAGTGTCTTAGTAATCAACCTTTATGTCATACTCTGGCATGGGCTAGGAGGGCACTGTCGCTCAGTGAATTGAACAAAGTCCCTAACTATGTGAATAGATGGCATAGGGAACTGGGGAGGGAACTAAATGAAAAGGACTGGAAATACATTATGCAGAACACCAGAATATCCTCGACATCTGCCAAGGCTCTGGAATTAAATTTTAAAATCCTGGCGAGATGGTACCTCACCCCAGCGAGAATTAAGACGATCTATCCGACAGCCTCTGACATGTGCTGGAGGGGGTGTGGTAGTAGGGACACCATGATACACATCTGGTGGTCCTGCACCAAGCTACAACCTTTCTGGTTAAAAATAGGGGATTATATTAAATCTATCAGCAATCAAAGCAACGAGTATCAAATCCAACCCACTATAGCATTACTAAACCTACTCCCAAAATGTAAATGTAAAATACACAGGAAATTAGTACAGTTAGCTCTAAACACTGCCAGATCCCTGATAGCCACTAATTGGAAGTCACAAGTAATCCCCACATACAGGGCCTGGGAAGCGTTAATGGATCACACGATCCACCTAGAAGAATATGGTTATTTTATAAGAAAAGATATGGAAATGTTTCATAATATAAAGTTCTACTGGGAGACACGAATGCATGCACATTGAGTGCTGCATTTAACCGAGGAGAAATTTATAGCAAATGGGAAAGGGAACTCCCTATGGTAATCATACAGGCAATGCATTGATAAGCATATCCTCACATCGAGATGGGCAAATGAATCTTTAGCTTCTGCATAATTAAAGTGACCAACCTTTGTTTTGTTTTCTTAGTAAGTTGTACAAGTTGTTTCATAATCTATCAATGATAAGGTAAAAATACTGGATGTTAAGCCTTCGCAATACACAGAATGACATGTGAATTTGTACCCAATGTGATTTGAAATGCATTACCATGTACTGTTTTATTTTTCATCCAATAAAAATTTTTATGAAAAAAAAAAAAAAAAGTAAATTGAAAAGTTGTTTAAAATTGCATACCCTATCTGAATTATGAATGTTTAATTTTGACTAGACTGTCCCTCATCACATGCTGGAAGTGACTGTTCTCAAATGATATGTCATTTATATTCTCTCCATTTTAGGGCCAAGCATTGAAATCCTCAAGGGAATATGAAAGATTTTAATACTGTGACAATATAAATTATGTCAGCATTTGGATTCTCATTTGTGCTGTTTTTTTAATATAACCTATTTTGGGCGGTATTTAGCGCTCCCGCTCCACTGGAAGTAATCTATAAAGTAAATAGTTTTTCGCTTGTGCGCTAAACCGACACGCGTAAAAAGCCAAACTTAGAATATCATACGCAAAAAGTCAAAGGAGCAAAAAAGTGGGAAAAATCTTAACACCCTACTTGCATGCAAACCCGATCATATATTCTCATGTGCACTAACCCGACATGAAAATAGAAATATTTTACATTCCAATGTTTTTCACAAAGCATAATATGTTCTATTTATTCATAAATACATATTTCTACAGATATCTGATGGTATTCTGGTAAAATATATAGGCCAGATTCGAAGTAAGCGCTAGAAGTAAGCTTTTTGCGTTCACCGGGTTGTGCTCATATTACAAGTAGTGATGTCGCGAACTTAAAAATCGCGCGAACCGCCATTGAATTCAATAGGCAGGCGAACTTTAAAACCTACAAGGACTCTTTCTGGCCACAATAGTGATGGAAAAGTTGTTTCAAGGGGACTAACACTGGACTGTGGCATGCTGGAGGGGGATCCATGTCAAAACTCCCATTGAAAATTACATAGTTGATGCAGAGTCTGCTTTTAACCCATAACGGGCCTAAATCACCTAACATTCCCAATTTTTTTGCAATAACGTGCTTTAAAACATCAGTTATGATGTTGTATCGATCAGGTAGTGTAAGTGTTACGGCCGCTTCACAGTGACAGAGCAAACTCCAAGTGTAACGCACCGCAAAGAACCGCAAACAGTCCATTTGCACAACCATAAGATAGATAGATTGGATAGATAGATACATAGATTACATAGCTCAATCGATGCAATATACATATGATCGATACAAATTACATTGACCAATAGATGCAATATACATTTGATAGATACGAATTACATCGATCAATAGATGCAATATCCATTTGATAGATACGAATGTTATCGATCCAAAGATGCAATATACATTTGATAGATACGAATTACAGCAACCAAAATATGTAATATACATTCTATAGATACGAATTACATCGATCAATAGATGCAATATACATTTGATAGATACCTTTGATAGTTAGATCGATTTGATAGCTAAATAGATAGATTTGAAAGATATATAATTTCCCTGACAGAGTATAACAATAAGACATGCGGTCTGTGACCCGTGGTGTGTTAAGTAGTACTATTCTTAGCAGTTTACTACAACCTGTTACTCCCCCTATCGGGGAGGTCTATATGGCCTGTGTTTTTGGAACCGGGAGATGGAAAAAGAAGCTTGGACAACCAGTACACTTTGTTGTCCTTCTGCCTTTTTAGACGAGGGTCCTGGGCCCTCAACAGGCACAACAGCATGAAACACCACATATGCCATCCTTTTGCACAATAGAGAACAGGTATGGCATCCATTTTAGAAACCCGGAGATAATTTTTAGGAACCGGGAGATGGAAAAAGATGCTTGGACAGCCAGTACACTTTGTTTTCCTTCAGCCTTTTTATAAGATGGCACACGAACCTCAACAGGCACAACAGCATGAAACACCACATATGCCATCCTTTTGCACAATCGACTACAGGTATGGCATTGATTTGAGGAACCCGGAGATAATTGAGAGGAACCGGGAACATTTAACAAAAAATGTGCTTGGACACCCAGTACAGGTCGTTCTCCTTCAGCCTTTTTATACCATGGGCCACGACCCTCAACAGGCACAACAGCATGAAACACCACATATGCCACCCTTTTGCACAATAAACTACAGGTATGGCATAGATGGAACCTGGAGATAATTTAGAGCAACTAAGAGACGGATAAAGATGCTTGGTCGGTCCTCCTCCTTCAAATTTGGGGCACTGCGTGTGCAATTTATTGGTCAACCAGATATGAGTGGTGTGTTAAGTTGTACTATTCTTAACAGTTTAATCACTGTTATGTGCCTTTTTTTTTGCTTTGAGTTTTGTAGCCACAGAGCAGCAGCAGAGGCCAGAAAAATTAGGCATGTACAAATGACTGAAGAATTGGGTATTGTTGCAGCCACTGCTGTAGCAGCGGCCAGAAAAATTGATGTTTGTAAAACTTTTAGAAAGTGCCCTAAAAGCTTACGGCTTGAACACTAGTTGCTGGCGGATAAGTCACGCAAGTCATCCTGCATTATAAGTAAAAAAAAAACCCAGCGTGTGTACCAGTTGTAGCCCAAGCCAGCTCATATCATCATCAGGCCTTTTTTACTCAAATGTATCGCCCAATGTCAGTCCCTTTGGGATCCAGCCCTCATTCATTTTAATAAAGGTGAGATAGTCAAGACTTTTTTGACCTAGGCAACTTCTCTTCTCAGTGACAAAACCTCCTGCTGCACTGAAGGTCCTTTCGGACAGGACACTTGAAGCGGGGCAGGCCAGAAGTTCAATTGCAAATTGGGATAGCTCAGGCCACAGGTCAAGCCTGCACACCCAGTAGTCAAGGGGTCCATCGCTCCTCAGAGTGTCGAGATCTGCAGTTAATGCTAGGTAGTCTGCTACCTTTCGGTTGAGTCTTTCTCTGAGGCTGGATCCCGAAAGGCTCTGGCGATGCATGGGAGTTAAAAAGGTCCGCATGTCCTCCATCAACAAGATGTCAGGAAAGTGTCCTGTCCTTGCCACCATGGTCGTGGGAGGATGAGGAGGATTACTTTCATCTCTTCCCCTGTTACATTCCCGTTGTGCTGTGACATCACCCTTATACGCTGTGTAAAGCATAGTTTTAAATTTTTTTTTAAAATGCTCCATCCTTTCCGACTTGCGGGAATTTGGTAACATTTCAGGCACTTTATGCTTATACCGGGGGTCTAGTAGCGTGGACAACCAGTACAGGTCATTCTCCTTCAGCTTTTTTATACGAGGGTCCCTCAACAGGCACAACAGCATGAAAGAGCCCATTTGCACAAGGTTGGATGCCGAGCTAATCATGTCCCGTTCCTCATCCTCACTGATCTCACTGAGTGTATCTTCTTCCCCCCAGCCACGTACAACACCACGGGTACCAGAGAGGTGACAACAACGAGCACCCTGGGATGCCTGTTGTGCTTGGTCTTCCTCCTCCTCCTCCTCCTCAAAGCCACATTCCTCCTCTGACTCCTCTTCCTCACAATCCTCTTCCTGCGTTGCTGCAGGTCCAGCAAGCGATGCTGATAAGGCTGTTTGTGGTGGTGATGGATACCACAACTCTTCCTCTTCACGCTCATCTACGGCCTTATCCAGCACTCTTCGCAGGGCACGCTCCAGGAAGAAAACAAATGGTATGATGTCGCTGATGGTGCCTTCGGTGCGACTGACAAGGTTTGTCACCTCCTCAAAAGGACGCATGAGCCTACAGGCATTGCGCATGAGCGTCCAGTAATTTGGCAAAAAAAATCCCCAGCTCCCCAGAGGCTGTCCTAGCACCCCGGTCATACAAATACTCATTAACAGCTTTTTCTTGTTGGAGCAGGCGGTCAAACATTAGGAGTGTTGAATTCCATTGTGTCGGGCTGTCGCAAATCAAGCGCCTCACTGGCAGGTTGTTTCGACGCTGGATATCGGACAAGTGCGCCATGGCCGTGTAGGAACGCCTGAAATGGCCACACACCTTCCTGGCCTGCTTCAGGACGTCCTGTAAGCCTGGGTACTTGTGCACAAATCGTTGTACAATCAGATTACACACATGTGCCATGCACGGCACATGTGTCAACTTGCCCAATTTCAATGCCGCCACCAAATTACTTCCATTGTCAGAAACAACCTTGCCAATCTCCAGTTGGTGTGGAGTCAGCCACTGATCCACCTGTGCGTTCAGGGTGGTCAGGAGTGCTGGTGCGGTGTGACTCTCCGCTTTCAGGCAAGTCAACCCCAAGACGGCGTGACGCTGCTGTATCCGGGATGTGGAATAGTACCTGGGGAGCTGGGGGGTGCCATTGATGTGGAGCAAGACGCAGAAGCAGAAGAGGACTCAGCCGAGGAAGAGGTTATGGAAGAGGTTATGGAAGAGGATGGAGTAGGAGGAGTAGAGGAGGTAGCAGCAGACCTGCCTGCAAGTCGTGGCGGTGTCACCAACTCTTCTGCAGAGCCACGCATTCCATGCTTGTCAGACGTCAGCAGGTTTACCCAATGCGCAGTGTAGGTGATATACCTGCCCTGACCATGCTTTGCAGACCAGCTATCCGTGGTCATATGGACCCTTGCCCCAACGCTGTGTGCCAGACATGCCATTACTTCCTTTCGCACAACAGAGTACAGGTTTGGGATTGCCTTTTGTGAAAAGAAATTTCTGCCAGGAACCTTCCACTGCGGTGTCCCAATAGATACAAATTATTTGAAAGCATCAGACTCCACCAGCTTGTATGGTAAAAGCTGGTGGGCTAAGAGTTCAGACAAGCCAGCTGTTAGACGCCGGGCAAGGGGGTGACTTTGAGAAATTGGCTTCTTACGCTCAAACATGTCCTTGACAGACACCTGACTGTGGGCAGATGACCAGGAACTGCTACGGAAGAGAGACTCAGTGGAGGATGGTTGAGAGGGGGCAAGGAGGACAGCAGTGGTTGACGTGGCTGAAGATGCTGGAGCAGGAGGAGGAGGGCGGCTTTCAGTTTGTGTGTTGCTTTTACTCATGTGTTCTTCCCATCGGCATTTGTGATGGGAGACCATGTGCCTTCGCAAAGCAGTTGTACCTAGCTGGGTGTTGGACTTCCCACAACTCAGTTTCTTTTGGCACAGGTTGCAAATAGCATCGCTGTTGTCAGAGGCAGACAAACAAAAAAAATGCCACACTGCTGAGCTCTGCGATGACGGCATTCTGGTGGTGGCAACAGCATGCGTTGATGGGCATTGGCGTGCTGTCTGGCTGAACCAGGGTGCCGATGCATGCTGTCTGACTGTGCCACTAGCTCCTTGCGACGAACTCCCCCTGCTTCCAACTCGTCTCCTCCTCCTCCTCTCTGTCTCCCCATCTGAACTTTCCCCCTCTTCTTCTTCTCTTCTAGCAGGCACCCACGTGACATCCACTGACACATCATCATCAACCGCTTTACTTGTATCTGACACATCAAGAAAGGAAGCAGCAGCGGGTACAAAATCATCATCATCATCATCATCACACTGTACCTCCATGTCTGTAATGCTGCCTGACTGAGACATATCACTGTTATCTACATCCTCTGTCAATGATGGTTGCGCATCACTCATTTCTTCCAACTGATGTGTCAATAACTCCTGTGACAGATCAAGTGAAGCGGCTGTGGTGCTAATGTTGGTGGTGGCGACAGGCGGGCGAGTGGCACTGGTCACTTGAGAGGTGCCCATAGCACAGCTGGACATAGATGGTGCATCAAGGTTAGGAGGACTAGGAGCGGAAGCTGTAGAAGATTGGGTGTCCTGTGTTAGCCATTCAACTAGGTCCTCCTCAGAACTTTTCGCGTCCCCCCTGGCACCCGGCGTCTGAGCAATGTGCATATTTGTAGGGTCTAAAGGAATCACAGCACCACGACCACGACGGAACCTGCGGGGTGGCCTGCCTCTGCCTGTCATTTTTTTAAAAATGGACACTTACAATACTATTACACAAATTATGAGTGATGGCACTGGGCAAGTGGGCACAGTATACGCTGTGAGACTGACAACAAAAAAAAGACTGATGTTTCAAAGTCAAAAATGTTTATTTTTTAAATATTAGAAGTACTGTGACAACAAATATGATTGTTGGCACTAGTTGGCAAATGGGCCTGTCTGGCACACACGCTGGGAGTAAGGCAACTGCAATTAGATTAAACTAGCTGAGTCATGCTTCTTAGTCCAAATTTTTAAAAAAAATAAATAAATTGACAATACTGTTAGAACAAATATGATTGGTGGCACTAGTTGGAAACGGCAAGTGGGCCTGGCACACACGCTGGCAGGCAGGCAACTGCAATTCAATGGCACTAGGAGACTAAAGATTCACAGTCAAAAAAGTTATGATTTAACATTTTTTCAATACTGTTACAAGAAATATGATTGGTGGCACTAGTTGGCTAGTGGGCCTGGCACACACGCTGGCAGGCAGGAGGAAACTGCAATTCAATGGCACTAGCAAACTGATGATTCACAATCTAACTATTTTTTATTTTAAATATTAACAATACTGTTACAACAAATATGATTGGTGTAACTAGTTGGCAAGTGGGCCTGGCACACACGCTGGCAGGCAGGCAACTGCAATTCAATGGCACTAGAAGACTAAAGATTCACAGTCAAAAAAGTTATGATTTAAAAAAAATTCAATACTGTTACAAGAAATATGATTGGTGGCACTAGTTGGCTAGTGGGCCTGGCACACACGCTGGCAGGCAGGAGGAAACTGCAATTCTATGGCACTAGCAAACTGATGATTCACAGTCTAACAATTTTTTATTTTAAATATTAACAATACTGTTACAACAAATATGATTGGTGTAACTAGTTGGCAAGTGGGCCTGGCACACAGGCTGGCAGACAGGCAACTGCAATTCAATGGCACTAGGAGACTGAAGATTCACAGTCAAAAAAGTTATGATTTAAAAAAATTTCAAGACTGTTACAACAAATATGATTGGTGGCACTAGTTGGCTAGTGGGACTGGCACACACGCTGGAAGGCAGGAAACTGCAATTCAATGGCACTAGCAGACTGATGATTCACAATCTAAGAATTTATTATTTTAAATATTTATAATACTGTTAGAACAAATATGATTGGTGTAACTAGTTGGCAAGTGGCCTGGCACACACGCTGGCAGGCATGCAACTGCAATTCAAAGGCACTAGCAGACTGATGATTCACAGGCAAAAAATTATTTATTCTAAATATTTACTATACTGTTATAACAAATATGATTGGTGGGAATAGTTGGCAGCAAGTGGGCCTGGCACACACGCTGGCAGGCAGGCAACTGCAATTGGATTACACTAGCAGACTGATCTTTCAGAGTCAAAAAATTTATTATTTTTAATATTTAAACTACTGTTATAACAAATATGATTTGTGGCACCAGTTGGCAAGTGGGCCTGGCACACACGCTGGCTGGCAGGCAACTGCTATTCAATTGCACTAGCAGGCCGATGATTCACAGTCAAAAAAATATTTTATTTTAAATATTTACACTACTGTTATAACAAATATGATTGGTGTAACTAGTTGGCAAGTGGGCCTGGCACATACTCTGGCAGGCAGGCAACTGCAATTAAATAACAATAGCAGAGGGATGTAACAGTTTGTTTTTACAAAAGTTACAAAAATGTTACAACAGATAGGAGTAATGGCACTCAGGATAGAACTAGAAATATTAGTTCACAGGCTGGCCTGTGAACTAATATTAAATAACACTCGAAGAGTGATGTAAAAGGTTTTTTTTTTTAATTTTTATATTATGTTACACCAGATAGGAGTCGTGGACTGGCACTGAGGATGGAAGTAGGAACAGTATATGCTGGCAGCCTGACACACAGGCTGGCACTAATGGCAGCCTGGCTGGCCTGTCAACTAAAATTATATAACACTAGAAGAGGACTGATGTAAAAAAATTTTTTACATAGAATTTACACTAATGTTGTTACACCAGATATAAGTGGTGGAAAAAAAAATATTAATCTGTGTCACACTATATGATGTGGCCCAGAAACACACAAGCCAGATGGAAAAAGAAATTAAATTACACTAGCAAAATGATTTAAATTTTTTTTTTTACTTTAAAATAATGTAAAGAAGATATGAGTCGTGGCTGGTAGGTAGGGCAGCAATTTACCACAGTATGCTGTGTAAGTGAGAAAGACACAGGCCTGATAGAAAATGAAATTAGATTACACTAGCAAAATAATTAAAAGTTTTTTTTTTTGGAATTTAAAAAAAGGTTAAGCACATATGAGTTGTGGCTGATAGACTAGGGAGGGCAGCAATTAAACACAGTATGCTCTGTAAGTCAGCAAAACACACAGGCCTGATAGAAAATAAAAATAGATTACACTAGCAAAATGATTTAAAGTTTTTTTTTTTAATTTAAAGAAAAAGGTTAAGCACATATGAGTCGTGGCTGCTAGCCTTGGTAGGGCATCAATTAACCACAGTAGGCTCTGTAAGTCAGATACACACAAGCCTGATAGAAAATAAAATTACATTACACTAGCAAAATGATTTAAAGTTTTTTTTTTTTTAATTTAAAGGAAAAGGTTAAGCACATATGAGTCGTGGGCCGGCTGCTAGCCTTGGTAGGGCAGCAATTAACAACAGTAGGCTCTGTAAGTCAGATACACACAGGCCTGATAGAAAATAAAATTAGATTACACTAGCAAAATGATTTAAAGTTTTTTTTTTTTAATTTAAAAAAAAGTTAAGCACATATGAGTCGTGGCTGATAGACTAGGGAGGGCTGCAATTAAACACAGTATGCTCTGTAAGTCAGCAAAACACACAGGCCTGATAGAAAATAAAAATAGATTACACTAGCAAAATGATTTAAAGTTTTTTTTTTTTAATTTAAAAAAAGGTTATGCACATATGAGTCGTGGCTGATAGCCAAGGTAGGGAAGCTATTAACCACAGTATGCTCTGTAAGTCAGGAAAACACACAGGCCTGATAGAAAATGAAATTAGATTACACTAGCAAAATTATTTAAAAGTTTTTTTTTAAATTTAAAATAATGTTATAAGCAGATATGAGTGGTGGCTGGCACAGAGCAATTAACCAAAAGACTGAAAAAAAACTGAAGTATATGCTGTGTGAGCCTGAGAGACACAGGCCTGATAGAAAATGAAAATAAATTACACTAGCAAAATAATTTAAAATTTTTGTTGGTTAAATTTAAACTAATGTTAAGCAGATATCAGTGGTGGCACTAATCACAGCATATGCTGTGAGCCTCACACTCAGGCTGAAAGCCAGGCAAATGCAAATAAAAATACAAAGAAAAAAACAACAAAAAAACAACTTAAATTATAGCCCTAAAAAGGGCTTTTTGGGGTGCTGTCCTTGCAGCAGAGATGAGATGAGTCCTTCAGGACTGTAGTGGACACTAAATACACTAGCCTAGCTATCTATTTCCCTATAATGTCAGCAGCAGCAACACAAAAGGTCCTCTCACTAAGAAAGCAAAGTCGTAATGAGTCTAAAATGGCTGCTGCCAAGAAGCTGGGAGGGTCTGTAAGGGAGTGTCTGATGCTTATTGGCTCTAATGTGTCAGAAGGCTGTGACATACAGGGTCAAAGTTTCCTCAATGATGACACATAGGGGGCGGATCGAACATAGCATATGTTCGCCCGTAGCGGCGAACGCGAACAAGCTATGTTCGCGGTGAACTGTTCGGGACATCACTAATTACAAGTTGAAAGTAAACTGTTTTTGCTTGCACATTAACCCGACAAGTTTTAAAAGCTATTCCCCCATAGAAGTCAATGGAGCAACCATCGCTAAAATGCTGTCGGCATTTAACATTGTACAAGCATTTCTTGTGAGATGCTTGTGCAATGCCGTCCCCTGTACATTTGCAACCAATCAGCTGCTAGCAGGGGGGTGTCAATAATCTTATGACCGCTGCTTCTTAACTTCAATTTCTGGCGAGCCGGAAACTTCGGGTGGATTCAGCAGCATCCGCTGCTTGTTAAATCCGGCCCTATGAGTGTAAATGTACTTTTAAATTAATTGTGATCTGTTTTGTGACACTTTTTTGTTTCACAAAACAGTCAACCAGAGCTCTGAGGACGGTCATTTTTGTTTCCCCATATAAAACTCATTATGGCATGTTGTAGTTTCCTAAGATAGCTTTTTGGAAGACATTGGGAGAGCTTGGAGTAGGTAAAGTATTTTTGGTAAAGTGGTCATTTTAACAGATTGTATTTTGCCCCACCAAGATAACTGATTTTTGAACCAAGAGAGGAAATCGTGATATTGATTTATTTTTTTAGATAGCTATATCATAGATTTCATAGAGTGTTTTAGAGTTGGGTGTGAGGTATATGCCCAAATATTTTCTGGCTTTGTGTTGTAATTGTAAAGGACGTAAAGATCATAAGAATTCAAACTTGTTCTTGGAGAGGTTAATATTTAAAATTTCCGATTTTGTATCATTGAGTGAAAAATTGGAAAAGCGACTGTAATAAGTATCATTTTGGATTACAATTTCTTGTGTAATTCAGACTTAATATCTAAACCAGTTTCTTGGGACAAGTGAAACTGGAGATGGTATCTCTCTGAACAGATCTTCAAAGTATTAAACCAGTTTCTTAAGAATGGTATCTCCTTGCAAATATGCACTAGACTGGAATACAACAGATGGTATCAAATTCAAAGGATGTCCTTATCACAGAGTCATCACAGAGCTAAAGGCTTATGAAGTCCTTGGGAGGGTCAGTACCATAACAACTTCATTTCATTCCTGGAACTTCAAAGGATGTATATGTACTTATAAAAAGGTCATAAACAGCATTGTCCAACATCAAAGGAGGCTAACAGCTTATGCCCTGGAGTCCTGACAAATGTAATTTCTTGGACAAGGGTGACACCTATAAGTAGCTGGCTACTTTTTATGGGATTTATCTACTGGACATAATTTAAGCATTTCATTGGTTCTTCATGGTGTGACTTGGTGGCTTTATATGTGCTGTGTTGGAAGGAACTAGAGATGAAGAAGATCAGGATATGACCAAGATAATAGAGCCTTCCTTACACACATACATGTAACAGGATAGTATAGATAGAAGAATAGAGCTTGTATGTTAGACACTTCTCTCACCACTCATGTATAGATCTGTCATTTAATAAATTCATCCTTTTATAAGACTGGTGTAAGTATCATTCTTTAAATAAGGTAAATGGTATATAAAGAAAAAGCCGGACACAGATTTTAGTCACTGACCCAATATTAGAAAAGGGGCTTTTTCACAGCGACCATATGTTTGTATTTCTGAAATTGCTGGTTAAAGGGAAGTCAAGGGATTCGACAGAGAGAGAGAAGTAAGTTGTTGGCATACATTACTATTTAGTATGAGTGTAGCCCTATCTGTATTCCTGAAATTTGTTTATTTTGACGTATGCGGGAAGCTAATACTTCCATTGTAAGGATGAAGAGTATGGGAGAGAGGGGACATCCTTGTCTCGTCTTCTTGTGGATGCGGAAAGTATTTGAAAGAATTCCATTTGCTTTGACCTTAGCTGATGGTTTTTAGTACAAACGAAAAATTATAGTTATTTTCTTTGGAGCAAAATTGAATGCCTCCAATGTTGCTCGGAGAAAGGACCAGTACGTGCAGTCAAATTTTTTTTCTGCATCCATGGCATCCAGTACAGACCTGGTCTTGGTGAGTATAGCATAGGACATAAGTATTTGGGCCCTTATGGTGTTGTCATGAGTTTCTCTAGTGGGGACGAAGCTCACCTGATCGATATGGAGTAAATATTGTAGTACTGTATTTATGTGTTTGGCTAATATTTTTCCAAATATTTTTATATTTGTGTTTAATAAGGAGATGGGACGATAGCTGCCTGGGTCTTCAAGTGGCTTTCACATTTTGGGGATCATGTTAATATAAGCTTTCACATAGGATTTTGTGTCATCTAGGTTTTTATATATAAAAATAACAACAACACCTACTGGTCATCCTGAACAACACATATGTCTCAATACTAAGAATTAGGGTATAAAATAAATATAAAATATAAAATAAAAAATGCAAAGCTTAAATGTAATAATACTGAAAGGACCCAATCTAAAGTGTAAAGTAATATAAAATTCAAAGCACAAAGTGTAAGATTCTCCTGCTTGGAGGGAAATTGAAGTCCAGAACTGAATGCTAAAAGCAAAAGGATGGAACCCTCCAGTACTGCACAATGTCTCACAAGATCAGTAGTAAACCTAGTCAACAGAGGGTGCTGGTGCATTTTTTATGCTGCCGTAGTAAGCAATAGTAATAATATACATGCTGCTCTTTATAATAATGTTGAGGATATACAGATGGATAGATAGATAGATAGATAGATAGATGGAGATGCATACTGCACTAATAAAAGCCCCCCCCCCTTTATTAATATGGTACAGAATGGCTTCTATGGGCCCCCAGCTTTTGGACCCTGGTGCAACTGTATCTGCTACACCGGGTAGTTCTGCTCCTGCACAAAATTATAGACAGTTAAATTTTGCTATACTAAGGGATGTTCTATGCATTTATGCATGTGAATAAGAGGCAAGCCTAGTGTTATATAGCACTGCATGATATGACAGTTCTGCAGCATTTACACTTTGTGCTTTGTGTTTTATCTTACTTTAAACTTCAGATTAGGTTTTATTACATTTAAACTTTAAACTTTATATTTTGTATTTTATTTTGTATACAGCAGTGTATTTATGATTGTGATTTTACAAATTCTGATTATGCTTTCACTGTTTCTGTGTAAATTTAACAAATTAGGATCATACTTTCTATATTTCTGTGTAGAGTGCACTTTGTCGTTCTTCTATTTAAAATAAAACTAAAAGAAATGACACCTTCAGTTTCCCAGAGAGCTTTGTTACTTTCTATGTGCCCAATAAGCAAAGATTCTCTAGTTTGGAGAGGAATTGTAGCGCAGACTTCACAAGGGCTGAGTTCACCGAATTCTGTAAGAAAAAGGGCGGAACCTGGAAATCCCATAGAGATGAGAGATGCCTTCCATAGAAAGTAATGCTGTCTTGAATACAGAATTTCACAGTGGAGAGAGAAGGTAACTGGAGAACACCTGGAGCTATTAAAAAGGCTTAGTTTGCATCAGTTACAAATTAAACTGAAATGTTTTCACTACAGTTTAACTTGCTTTGCCAATAGTTTAATACTTTTATGTCACTTAAATAAGTGTACTGTGGGGGAGCTTTGGGGCGGCGGCCATGATAGGTCATGATATTGATAGCTGGAGCATAGCTGAAACTTATCTAATATATATATTTTGATGTTACAAGCATCCACATACTTTTCAAGCGGATACCGATTAAGGTTGTTTTACTGTATAAGCTCCAAGGCTTATTTTTTTTCCAGCTCCAATATTCCGAGAATTTCTAGTGAGGCCTTTGTCTGGAGAGGCCCCAACTTTACCCCCCGGCAATATCAAAACCAATATGATATTGGCTGAACAGCAGTGAAGCCTCGTCAAAACACTGCATGAAATAACTAACTCCCCTCACATCACTGTAAAGCATTTGCCTATTTTACACCTGCTTTAACATGGATTTTGCTATGTACATTGTGGAGGAGCTATGCTGCCTACTCGAAGGCCACAGTGCTGCTTTCGAAGAAAAGCTTTTCTCAACATTTAACACTAGGGATGACTACACTAACCAAAAATTTAACCCATTTGAGCTGCCTCCGATAGATCTTGCCAGGGCCGTGAGGTTCCAGCACTTGTTACCCGCCACTACCAAAGTTCAGAGGAGACTGGAGCCTGTTTTGGTGGAGTTTGAAGATCGACAAGGTGGAGCTGAACCCCAGTATAGCAACACAAAGAGTCTCTCAGTCCGACTGAAGGTCGATGAAGAATATGGAGATAACAGTGCCTTTGATCCTTGGCGCTCTCTACTCACCAACAATAAACCTCAGTGGGACTCTGAGTCTTCCCCAGTTACATCTACGACGGACACATCTGAGAGCTACTGGGTCATCCTAACAATTTGTGTGGGGCTCTTTAAGAATGTCTCATCACATCTGTCCTTTTAATTTACTACATATGTTGTCAGATCTGATTTTCAAATTTGGGGCAGTAACACTGAGAACAGGTATGGGATAAGACAACACTACACTTTTTAACCGTGATATATGCTTGAGGAGAACAGTATAACTTTGCCCATGCTGAACTTACCAATATGTGTAGTATGGAATTTGCATTTCTAGTAAATTGAGCTCTCTACATATACGTATGCCTTTCAATGTTGCAGGTTCCATATTATTGTTTCATTGCGCACGATTGAGTGTTACTTGTACCTCCTAATTTACCACTGTCAGTATGTTAGCAAATTTTCTATGATTCTATATTAATTATTTGTTGCCTCTGTACCCGATGATTTCATATGTCATGTTAAATATTTCTTTCATTATGTGCTATCCTTAGTCTAGCAAAACTCCCTTACAGTAATATTGTAAATTTATGATTGAAGCCACAGGCTTTTTTGCTACAGATGCATTTAATATTGTTATAGTTGGCTTACGTTTAAAACTTGATTGTATGTCATGCCTCTACACTTTTGTTAAAATTTGAAGTTGGGTTAGTGTAAATTTTCCAATGATATGAAGATGTATCTTGCAGCGCCAAGATCTCAACCATACAAGCTATACTCCAAATGCGGAATCTCCCTACCGGATCCCAAAATGACAATAGAATAAAGTGCTAAATGAGTACAGCGCTACAAGGCCCTAAGGAAAGGGTATGTGGCTAAAGATGGTGTCCACGATTGGTTATACTATCTGTGATTGGTGTGTCAAATTATATAATATAATACAAATAACCAAAGGGTCTAAATACAAAGATAATTATAATAGAGAAATACTCCTATAGCTTGGTTTAAACATTTAATATGACATATAAAGTTTAAAATCCTTAGCAATATAAGCGTACATAAAATACATAGAATACAATTACAAAAAATTAAAACAATATCTGATAGTACCGTTGCATGTACATGGAATAAAAAAGGTCCGGTTATAAAAATAAAGTCCTGAAAGTCCAAAGAACAGTTATATGATCCTATGATATATCGAACTTGTATAATGTCCCAATGCTGGTGTATTCGAGCTTATTGAAGAAAGTAAACCACTCAATGATATATGAAAAAATGTGAAAGAATAATTTGCATATAGATCTCCTTACAAAATAGAAAAAACAGAAAATCTAAAATTACAGCATGTGAATCACAACTGTGTGTGAAAAAATAAAAAATGGAAAAATTGAAAATCAAAAATCAAAATGCAAAATCGAAATTGAAACAAGTGATAAAGTGAAAAAATATATAAATAAAAATGGTGGGGTGTACACCAAAAATAAGCCTTGGTGAATGTCTAATGTGTCCTTAAAAACAGAACAAACTGTTCCCAAAAATGATCTGTGATAACTCAATGTGTATCCAAACAAAATTTGTGCAAGAGGTCCAAGATGACATCACCAAAGTTTTAACACATACCTTAAGAAGAGGATCAACACTTCAGAATTATATAACCACACTTGTTTGGATACACATTGAGCGGCAGATTAGGGGTTAATAACATTATGTAGGTGGCGGCAATGTTGGGGGCAGCAGATTAGGGGTGTTTAGACGTGAGGTTTATGTTAGGGTGTTAGGTTTTAACGTATCTTTTTTTTTCCCCATAGAAATCAATGGGGCTGCGTTTCGGAGCTTTTCATTCCGTGATCGCAGGTGTTAGGTTTTTTTCTGACACCTTTTCCCCATTGATGTCTATGGGGAAAGTGTGCACGAGCATGTCAAAACAGCGCTTGTATTTTGTGCTTAAAACCACCATATCGCACGCACAAGCCGACTGTTTCAAAACTTGTAATGGCTGCGCTATAGAGGGTTAAATAACCCAACTTTTGTTGCGTTCGTTAAATTCCCTATAGCGCGCATAACTCGTAATCTACCTGTATGTGTTTACTTATGGCTTGGTGGGATCCTATATAGATCATTCTCTTTATTACCTATCATCTATAAACAACATCGTGGCTTAAAATATTTAGGTGTATTTGCATATTATAAGCTGTGTTGCAGTTAGTGTGGGGCCCAAAAGATCCCAGTATGTGTTAAATATCAGTGTGGTGTCAATTTGGTTTTTGTTCTTATTTAAGAGTTTACTACCTATATTATATAGATAACTAAAATGAGGTTCATCCCTGGAGATCCAAGAGTGGTCTCCTTTTGTTCCAAATTACTTCCTGTAGACTTGTATTCTCTATATTACTAGGAGGTCCAAGAGTGGCCTCAGTTATCAACTAGGAGGTATACAGCTTTGATGGGCAAGCAATATATTTCCTATAGTTTCTCAATATGTCATATAAATATGTACTGTATATTTTCCCCCTATTGCTCTTATGTTTTGTAACAATTTTTCTATGCATTTTCTAATGATATAGATTTGTATGTATGCCTTGAACTGAACATCAATAAAAAATAAAATAAGAAAAAAATACCCAAACAGGACATTAAACCTAACATTTGTATTATCAATAAATTGTTATATTGATTAAAGTAAATGTACTGTGAATTTTGCGCAACCTTCACCTGCATACAGCTGGCAATAAAAATCAGTAAGATTAACGTTTTTAAAATGCCTGCAGCTTTTCACAAGACTTGTGAGAGAGCTTCCGATATACCCTGGGAAGTCCCCTGTTCTGCCCAGGAAACTTCCCTATCTCTCCCACTTTCTGAAGCTGTATTTTATTTTACAATAGAGAAAATACAAATTGCAATGTAATTTGCAAAAGATACACAGAAATATACAAAGTATGATCCTAATTTGTTAAATGAACACAAAAACTTTCAAAACATAATCATAATTTGTAAAATTACTGCTGGATCTAAATCTAAATGTATTCAAATATAAAATATAAAGTGCAAAGTTTAAATGTAATATTACTGGAAGGACCCAATCTGAAGGGTAAAGTAATATAAAATACAATAAACAACGTTTAAGTAAAACAAAACTCTCTTATCATGCAGTGCTATATTGCACTTGTCTTGTCTCCCCTTCAGATACAGCAATGAAATAGATCTCACAATGCTGGAGAGTTCCACCCTTTGAGCATCCAGTGAATTCAGCCCCTGTGAAGTCTGCACTACAATTTCTCTCCAAGCAGGAGAATTTTTGATCATCAGGCTCCTGACGAGATGGAGTTCCTCCGGTGTGATGACTGTTATCTGCTTCCCTGCCAGTTTATGTCATCTTTGGCAACTAAGCCGGTAACAATCAAAGCTTAGTATTGCCTAATATATAATCATAAGTTGTCAATAAAAGTGATCTATTTCACACATTTCCTGTGTTTTCCCTTTATTCAGTACTAATAATTACCTTAGAGCTCTAAATGGTGAAAACACCAAGAGAACTAAGCAAATTAGATAATAGAAGTAACATAGAGCATGTGATTTTAAACTACTTTCTATCTGAATCATGAAAGAAACATTTCAGATCTCATGTCCCTTTAAGCCTTTTTATGTAAATGAGGGTATACAAAAAAAATGATGTCATAAACCCACAATTTCACTTTACTCAAATAAGTTTGTCAAAGATCCAATACAAATAAAATATCAGCAAATAAAAAGTAAAGAATATTTATTTTAATTTAAATATATAGGGGCCCATTTATCAAATGTCTGTCGGACCTGATCCGACAGTGCGGATCAGGTCCGACAGACATCGCTGAATGCGGAGAGCAATACACTCTCCGTATTCAGCATTGCACCAGCAGCTCACAAGAACTGCTGGTGCAACCCCGCCCCTGCAGACTCGCGGCCAATCGGCCGCCAGCAGGGAGGTGTCAATCAACTCGATTGTACTCGATTGGGTTGTATTGTGGTGATTGCTGTCCGTCTGCTCAGAGCAGGCGGACAGGGTTATGGAGCAGCGGTCTTTAGACCACTGCTTCATAACTGCTGTTTCTGGCGAGTCTGAAGACTCGCCAGAAACACGGGCCCACAAGCTCCATTTGGAGCTTGATAAATGGGCCCCAATGTCTTGCCTTTATTAGGGTTTAATGGTAAGATTTACCATCCGGCAAATTATAGTATAAGCAAATAATTGGCACATCTGGTTTGAGTACCAATACTATGAGGAATCCTGACTCAAATGATGCAGTTTTGCAATTGAGTGCATTTTATCTACTAAACATCTGCCATGTTGAGATAATTCTGGATTCTACAGGCTACTTAAAGGGACAGTATACTTAAAAAAATATTGTTTAAAATGAGAGATAATCCCTTTATTACCCATTCCCCAGTTTTGCATAACCAACACTGTTATATTAATATTCTTTTTACCTCTTTGATAACCTCTTTGATAACCTCTTTGATAACCTTGTATCTTATCTTATCTGAGGGCATTTTGCAAACGTCCATTTCAGCGAATTAGTGCTCCACGGGAGTGAGCACAATGTTTTCTATATAGCACACATAAACTAGTACTTTTGGCTCGTGAAAAGCTAATAAAATGCATTGAAAGAGGCTGCCTTCAAGGGCTTAGAAATTATCATATGAGCCTACCTAGGTTTAGCCTTCAACAAAGAATACCAAGAGAATAAAGAAAATTTGATGATAAAAGTAAATTGGAAAGTTGTTTCAAATTGTATGCTCTATCTGAATCATTAAAGATTAATTTTGACTGTCCCTGTAAGTAGCAATATGACAATTTATTTGTAAATATCAAGTTCCATGTAAGTTTTTTTTAGCCACATGGTTTGAAGAAAACATTTTAAAGCTGTAGGTTATTTAACATCAGTGCATCTGGTAAGACCATTTCCTAAACAGCAAAAAAAAAAATAACAACGATAACGGGCGCAATCTGATATATGGCGTAGTTTTCGGTGCAAGCGAGGGAACCAGCGCCGCCCGTAGTTTCACCTCAGGGTATTACATATATGGCGCCGGCAGTTGCTAAAGTGCCGTAAGTCTGATAAACCAGCGATGTCCAGAAATGAGCGTAGCTACAAATTTCTGTCGCCAGTGACTTACGGCACTTTAGAAACTGCCTGCGCCTAAAAAAACTAACTAAAATATTAAATCTCCCGTAACTGTCTAACACGCCTCCCAAAAATCAGCCCGACACGTATACCCCTATACCGCAATCCCCCCTCTCACTCCAAGTAATAAATGTATTAACTCGTAGACCGACAACCCCCCACAACGCAATAAGCCTAATTATTAACCCCTAAACCGCCATAGCCCACACCACAATAAACCTATCCTAGTACTATTAACCCCTAAACCGCCGCTTCCGGAGCCCACCGCCACCTACATTATATGTATTAACCCCTAAACCGCCGGTCCGCCGGTCCCGGACCCCGCCGCACCTAAATAAAGTGATTAACCCCTAAACTGCCGCTCCCGGACCCTGCCGCACCTAAATAAAGTGTTTAACCCCTAAACCGCTGCTCCCGGACCCCCCCGCCACCTACATTAAATTTATTAACCCCTAATCTGACCCCCCTACACCACCGCCACCTACATTAAATATATTAACCTCTAATCTCTAACCTCTAATCTGACCCCCCTACACCGCCGCCACCTACATTAAATATATTAATATATGGATCAGCCAATAGAATTGACCTCGCATTCTATTGGCTGATCCAATCAGCCAATCGGATTGAACTTCAATCCGATTGGCTGATTAAATCAACCAATCAGATTTTTCCTACCTTAATTCCGATTGGCTGATAGAATCCTAGCCATCTTAGATGACTTCATTTAAAGGACCAGCCATTCGTCGGGTAGTCGTCGGCCTAGAAGGATGTTCCGCGCCGGAGGTCTTCAAGATGGAGCTGTTCCTTGTTGGATGGATGAAGATAGAAGATGCCTCTTGGATGAAGACGTCTGCCGGTCCGGATGTCCTCTTCTGCCCCTGATAGGATGAAGACTTCTGCCGGTCTGGATGTCCTCTTCTGCCCCATTGGATGAAGACTTCGGCCCGGCTGGGTGAAGACGGCTCAAGGTAGGGTGATCTTCAATGGGGTAGTGTTAGTTTTTTTTAAGGGGGGATCGGGTGGGTTTTAGAGTAGGGGTGTGTGGGTGGTGGGTTGTAATGTTGGGGGGGGATTGTTCTTTTTTTTACAGGTAAAAGAGTTGATTACTTTGGGGCAATGCCCCGCAAAAGGCCCTTTTAAGGGCTATTTGTAATTTAGTTTAGGATAGGGAATTTTATTATTTTGGGGGGCTTTTTTATTTTATTAGGGGGCTTAGATTAGGTGTAATTAGTTTAAACTTCTTGTAATATTTTTTTATTTTTTGTAATTTAGTGTTTGTTTATTTTTGTACTATAGTTTAGTTTATTTAATTGTATTTTATTTTAGATAATTGTAGTTAATTTATTTAATTAATTAATTTATTAATAGTGTTAGGTGTATTTGTAACTTAGGTTAGGATTTATTTTACAGGTGATTTTGTAATTATTTTAACTAGGTAGCTATTAAATAGTTATTAACTATTTAATAGCTATTGTACCTAGTTAAAATAAATACAAAGTTGCCTGTAAAATAAATATAAACCCTAAAATAGCTACAATGTAATTATTAATTATATTGTAGCTATCTTAGGGTTTATTTTATAGGTAAGTATTTAGTTTTAAATAGGAATAATTTAGTTAATAATAGTAATATTATTTATATTTATTTAAATAATAATTAAGTTAGGGGGGTGTTAGGGTTAGACTTAGCTTTAGGGGGTAATACATTTAATGTAGGTGGCGGCGGTGTAGGGGGGTCAGATTAGAGGTTAATATATTTAATGTAGGTGGCGGCGGTGTAGGGGGGTCAGATTAGGGGTTAATAAATTTAATGTAGGTAGGGGCGGTGTAGGCGGGTCAGATTAGGGGTTAATAAATTTAATGTAGTTGGTGGCGGTGTAGGGGGGTCAGATTAGGGGTTAATAAATTTAATGTAGGTGGCGGCGGTGTAGGGGGGTCAGATAAGAAATTACTTTATTTAATGTAGGTGGCGGCTGTGTAGGGAGGTCAGATTAGGGGTTAATAAATTTAATGTAGGTGGTGGCGGGGTCCGGGAGCAGCGGTTTAGGGGTTAAACACTTTATTTAGGTGCGGCGGGGTCTGGGAGCGGCAGTTTAGTGGTTAATGCACTTTATTAGGGATTGCGGTTGACAGGTAGATAGACATTGTGCATGCGTTAGGTGTTAGGTTTTTTTTGGAAGGCATTTTAGGGAGTTATGGTGCTCCAATACTCAGCGCAAGGCCTGCTATGGCTGCATTTTATGGCGAGGTAAAAATGGAGTAAGATTTCTCCATTTACGCCACGTAAGGCCTTGCGCTGGATATTGGATACCAAATTGCGTGTGTTTTATTTGTTAGTCTATGGGTAAAAAAAACTACGTCCGACGGGTGAAATATATGTGCCGCATTGATATGCGGCACTGTATATAGGATACCAAACCCGCGCACCTCTGCATTTTCACAAAACAAATGAGAAATACTGACGAAATTCATTAGTATTCATTCATTGGGACCGATTTATCAAAGTCTGGTGGACATGATACTCTGTAGCGTATCATGTCCGCCAGACATCGCTGAATGCCAACAACATACAATGTGGGCATTTAACATTGCACAAGCAGTTCCAGTGAACTGCTTGTGCAATACCGCACCCCACTAGCAGGAGGTGTAAATACCGCACTCCCGCTAGCAGGAGGTGTAAATCAGCCCAATCGTATCGGGCGGATTGATGACCGCAGCCTCAGAGGCAGCGGACCAGTTAAGGAGCAGCGGTCTTAAGACCGCTGCTTCATAACTGCTGTTTCCGGCGAGCCTGAAGGCTTGCGCGGAAACAGGGGCATCAGGGGCCATTAGGCCCTTGATAAATCAGCCCCATTTTCTTTAAATTACCTTTAAGGGGTTAAATACCTCTAGCTAATACTTACCTGGTCCTCTTCTTTCCAGAACCCTGGCCATGCTAATATAAGGCTTAGCACAGCGGCTCCAACAGCCTGCGCTAAAGGAGATGTGCCTTTAATGCAGGCCCTGTGAGTTGCTGCACTAAGCCTCCTATTACTCAGTTCATTAAAGGTAAGTATAAAGCTACAGGGGAACTTTTTCATCTGTAGCTTTGGAACATTTACATTTGATTCACGAAAATGAATGCAAATGTTTTAAGAATATTCTGTATTTGTTTAGTTTAAAACAAAAAGAGATCTGAATAGTGCAGCCAGCAAATATTCGAAGAAACAAAATTTCCCTGAATATTGTTCCGAAAGATTTGGATGAAACATTTTTTTTGGCACTGTACAAGTCTACTGCATACATCTCTTAACATCTGGTCTAGGACATACAATTATCGCCTCTTCATACCTCTCAACATTCTCTGGTCTGGTACTGGGAGTCTTGGGGCAGTGTCACGTTTATGCTAATTGTAGAATCTTGATTTGAGCTAATTGAACTAATGTAGAGCCAAGGTATTTTATGGGACAGATTTTACAAAATAATCCCACATAAAAAAAAAATATTAACAGAAATACAAGCTTTTAAAACTTGATTGTTAGTTTTTTTTCTACCAATAATTTAAAAGTTAACATAACTCTTACACACTACATATGACTGTGATGCAAAGCTACCTTTCAAGTTAATCCTTTGTTGTTCTTAAATAACTTAAAAATGTGATTATTACTGTAGTTTACAGGCACCCCTCCCCCTCCAACACACACACTGCTCCTCAAGTTTTTTTTTTTTTTTTTTTTTAAACTTGGGGGGAACATAGATTCCAGTGAGGGGCTATATCCCCTGAGCCATTAAAGTGAATGGAATGTAGTCCCATCTCTTATTTTTCATAGGAAAGAGACTGAGGGGCACTGTATATATAAACAGCACTTTGTACCCTACTTGCCTCCTAGCTTTTTGTCCTGGTAAATCAGGGTGGAGGTATAACACTAGGCAGTGCTCACATAGAGCATTAAGACTGGTACAGTGATCAGTGGTTTGTAATGTCTGTTAAAATGCAGTAAGGATGGTGGATCTGCAGGACAGAGATCTGAATTGTGCAATGAATTGGTAACATTTAACAAATAAACAATAATAACAGGAGGAGGGACGATTGGATCTTCTGGTCTCTTGTTCTCCTCATGTAGCAAAAAACAGGTTGGAGTATCATATTAGTTGCTTAAAGGGACATTAAAGTCAAAATTCAACTTCCTTGATTCAGAAAGAACATACAATTAGGGAGACTTTTCAGGGCATATTTATCAAAGTGCGAGCGGACATGATACGATGCAGCGTATCATGTCCGCTACACATCGATAAATGCCGACAGCATACGCTGTCTGCATTTATCATTGCACAAGCAGTTCACCAGAACTGCTTGTGCAATACCGCCACCTGCAGATTTGCGGCCGCTAGCAGAGGATGTCAATCAACCCGATCGTATTCGATTGGGTTGATTTCTATCCGCCGCCTCAGAGCAGGCGGACAAGTTATCGAGCAGCGGTCTTTAGACCAATGTTTCATAACTTCTGCTTCCGGCGAGCCATTCGGTTCTTGATAATTCAGCCCCTTCAAGTTTACTTCATTCTCTTTTTAGAAGAGAAGCAGCAGTGCACAGGAACATGTACACTACAGTAAAAGTGCACTCCTAATATTTTATATTAAAACAGGTTAGCATGAGAGCGCCATATTGTACATTCTTCCTCCCTCACTTTATTTCACATAAGGCGATTACTACAGAAGGTGAAGTTGGGTGGCATTTAACTCACCCTTATTTAGAATAGAAGAAGCAACTGCTGTGTTACAAGCGGGAGTTTCCTCAGATAAATATAAAACAAATGGGCAGCTGTTACCTGGGTTACACCAGACCACCTGTGTCCAAGGAAAAGTGACGCCCTTGACAAATGCGTTCATTTGTTATATTTTAGCAACACAGAACATGAATAGGCAGCCATTCCTTTAGAAGAGGAATTAGATGGGATAAGCTTCAAGAGCTCATTAATCAGACAGAAGCCAGATGAGAAAAGCCGGATGCAATATTCACTCAGGAGGAAATGCTGTACAGCAGCCATCAAATCTGATATCTATTAGTACATCGTGAGTTCGCCAAACCTGAAGTTTCAGTGGTCCACTATCATATCAGACTAAGAGCTAGATTACGAGTGGTGCTAACTGTTGCACGCTTGCGATAAGGGGTTTATTGTGGTTCTTTGCACGTGCTGAGAGTAGCATGCGTATTACAAGTTGAAAGTAAACATGTTCGCTCTAACTCGATTGAATTTAACGCGTTTCGTGATAGTGCGCTCTCAGAGCTCTGGTTAACTGTTACGCTCTAAATGAAAAGTTGCACAAAACACATCAACATTACATTTAAAAGTAAAGTTGCACTCATAATAACACTATCTTATAAAAATTATTTTAAAAAATTGCAATAAAAAATTAAAGGGCTCAAAAATATGAGGTCTCAGGAGTAAGAAAAAAAAAGGCTGCAATGGGCTTTAACATAGAGATACATATATACACATTTATAAATACATATATACAATATATATACATACATACATGTATGTGTGTACATATTTATTTATATGTGTATATATACACATAAATATAAATATATATATATAAGTGCTTTGGAGCCCTTTGCAGGCAAGTAGCTGAAAACATGAATAATTATATTTATGCAATATTCATATTTAATTAAGAGTTTAACTGTGTATTTACTGTAAATATTTAACATTCCAATGTTCTTAACATAAGGGAATATGTTCTAAGTATTTTAAATAGATTTTCCTATATATATATATATATATATATATATATATATATATATATATATATATATATATATATACCTATATGTAATGATAGATAGATAGGTAGATAGATAAATAGATAATTTTACCAAAAAAACATCAGCTATATATAGAAATATGTATAAAATAATGTATAATGTATAAATTAAGAATAAATAGAACATATTCTTCTATGAAAAGAATATTGGAATGTGAAATATTAATATAATTTCACTTTTCATGCTCCATTGAAGTCTATGGGGGGATATGTTAATGCGGTGGTGAGATTCTAACTTTAGGTTGTTATGCGCGTCAGGTTAGTGTGTGAACGAATTTGAGCGGAGTTAATGTGGTAGCAGGAGAGGAAAATATTGCTTCACTCGTAATCTAGCCCTAAATGTGAAAGAGTCATGCAGAGGAGGTTTCAAGGTGAAAAGTGTAATTATTATTGCACTGACTCAAGTTATTACAACACTTGGAGCACAAGGATCAGGGCATATAATGAGTTGTACAGGCTTGGGCACACCTGTCAAACATTGCCCTTAAAATGTTTAGAGATGAAAAGTTTATTTGCTTTGGTAAAAATCACTTTGTTTGGTGTTGGTGGTTAAGAGTTTCTTTTTGTGGAGATGTAAACAATTTGTTTTTGGGTAAGGGTGCAGGTTTGGGACTAAGGGGTGCATATTGTGTAAGTGAGAACAGGAGGAAAGCATTCATTTATGGTTGATCTAAAAGTTGCAATTAGGCACTTGGGGAAGCCTAATGGGAACAATAAAGGGCTAGATTACAAGTGGAGCGCTATTTTAATGTGTGCCCGTAAAGGGGCAAATTTGCCTGTTTACGGACACACATTAAATAACCAGCCATTATAATTGACTTCACTTTGTTCCAAGCACAATTAACCAGAGGTTAGACCTCTGGTTAATAAAAAAGTTTCCCTAATTGCCCCCCATTATAAAGTGTACAGTTCATTTTACTAAAATAAGAACATAAGATATATTTTATTTTTTTAAATAACTGCACAAAGTAGTTTTTAGGGCATAAAGTGAGGGGATGTGGGGTGAAAAGTGCCTTTACATTGCGGTCTATGGGGACTCTATGTTCCCTGTAAATATATATGTATATGCTTATGTACATATATTTATGTGTTAATATGTGTATATACACATATTAAGTGATATAAGAAAATAAGTATGTATTTTTAGGGTATTCGAATATCCTCTGGTAATTAAACTATTCCCTTAAAGGGACAGTCAACAACAGAATTTTTGTTGTTTTAAAAGATAGATAATCCTTCAATTCCCCAGTTTTGCATAACCAACACAGTTATAATTATACACATTTTACCTCTGTAATTACCTTGTATCTAAGCCTCAGCAGACTACCCCTTTATTTCAGTTCTTTTGACAGACTTGCATTTTAGCCAATCAGAGCTGTCTCAATGGTAAATTCACGTGCATGAGCTCAATGTTATCTATATGAAACACGTGAACTAATGCCCTCTAGTGGTGAAAAACTATCAAAATGCATTTAGATTAGAGGCGGCCTTCAAGGTCTAAGAAATTAGCATATGAACCTACTAGGTTTAGCTTTCAACTAAGAATACCAAAAGAGCAAAGCAAAATTAGTGATAAAAGTAAAATTGGAAAGTTGTTTAAAATGACATGCCCTATTTGAAACATGAAAGTTTTTTTTGGACTTGACTGTCCTTTTAATGTTTATATATATGTATAGTTATTTATGTAATAACTGTATACACTTATCTATTACCATGTTTTTACATTATTGGAGTATCTCCATTTGAATGAATTTGTGGCTAAATAGTGGCATATATGATTATCAGTATATATCACTATTATTTGTTTTTTAATGAATTTTCAATATATGCCATTATGTCGGTGGTTTTAGATTGTATTTATATTTAAAGATTTTTTATAATGTTTATCTTAAATTTTATTTGTGTAGGCTTTTTTAATGCATTATTTATTGCTCTTTTATGTACAGCCCGGTTTTACCTTAAGGTTAATGTTAACGAGCACTTCCCTCTCTGCCTATAAAAGACAGGAAGGAAGTGCTTTCAAATCACTCTTGAAAAAGTTTCATCTCAGGAACGAAACGTACGTTGAGTGAAATGCTATCAGTTGGATCCAGTGAGGCCACGGTAGTGCTATCAATTGGTAAGCATGTGGGCTGAGGATCGATGTTTTAATAAGAACCCGCATCAGGAGTTTGTACCCAGTTGCCATACGGACACTTTACAACAGCATAAGTTTCACTGACAGAGTTGAATCTACAGCGTGTTACATTTAACATGAGCAGTGTTGGTTGGTACACACCTCTAAGTTCTTAACCAATGAAAGAACGGCAAAGTGTTTGAGGATCATCTGATTGGCCTAATCTGGACACACCAGCACCTTGTTCAACTGGTGCTGGATACGCTGACCTGAACCTCTATCCATCTGGGAAAAGACGCTGAAGCGGGTTTGCTGTAATTTTAAATTGCTGTCTAATTGTGCTTTTATATTTTACATAGTGTGAGTGTGATTCTATTTCAAGATCAACATTAAAGGTGTAACATTAATCTGCACTTAGATGCGTTTGTGCGCTCCTGTTCTTTTTCTTGTTTCAGTTTTCAACGCAGAGTTCGTGATGGGACTCTTTTAAAGGAGCAGCAGTGTGTATATATTTTCCTGAATTGGACTTCCTCCATTTTTGTACGAACTAAATATACTAAAAGAGCTACACATTGTATTGTTTTATTTTTTGTATCTTATAGTGGATTATTGGAGTACACATTACTAGTACTGTATTAATCTTATAATTATAGTGATACTTAGGAAGGAAGTGATATATCTTATAGAGAGTTTACATGTATGCTGCATAGTTAAACTATTGAATTAACTCTCATACTAGCAGTCTTTTGAAAGTTTTAGGGCAGCACCTAGTACTCCCTCTGTTTTATTCTCTTGTAAGAAAATAAGTATTTGCGCTAAAGTGTAACTCACTGTCTCTCCTAGGTACCCCTTCCACAGGGCGCTCAAATCGGAGCTAAATAACAATAAGTGATCAATAAATTATATACATATATATTGGTGAAAATGATGAAGAATTAAATAATTAGGATTTATTCAAAACTCTATAACCCGGTGCTAAACAGAGAAAAATCTACTGAATAAAAAATATAATATTTATTATAAAAAGCAGGCCAAATTTCCTGAGAATATTTATATATCCAGAAAATAAACATATAAGAGGTGGGCGTTCAGTGCGGTAAAGGAGTAGCTACAAATATATACAATACGTTCAATAAATCAGAATGTTTAGATACCCTTGAGTGTTACACATGATAAAATACACATCGCAATAAATCCAAACATTTTGAATAGCAATTAAAATACTTAGATAACACGTAAAATTTATACTGAGCAACCCTTATATAAAACCTGACTGTAAAATCAATAAAAGGTCAACCTATTTTGATATAATGCGTTACGTCTCCCAGAAATACCACCTCATAGATGTTAAAAGTCCAGAGCAGGTTATAACAAACACATTCAATAGCGTGTGCATAATGTCAGTTCGAGCACATGTTCACAATATCTTCAATCACAGCTAATAGTCATAAGTGATCTATATTAATTCCGGGAATCTGAAGCAGGAGCAAAGTACTCACCGTCTCGATCTTTTAAAATAAGTTAGGGTGTGTTGCGATAAGGGAAAATGTACCTCTTACAATCGACTCTTCATGGACACTTTGATCCGGTCCTGCTTACGCTGTAGGTTTATTCACCACAAGGATTCTGTTGTTCACATCACATATGCTAGGAGTGCTTGGATCCGAAATCAGCTGTGGGACTCCTCTGCTGATCTCTAGGTGCCTGCACTTAGTGCATTTGCATCCAATGTAAGATTGCCAAATCCTCTTTTAGTACAGGAGATCATAGTAATCAGTCCAATAACGGGGTTTGGCCAAACTCTCACTTCAGAAATGATGGATTGCCGGAACAAATGTTTCAGATCAAAACTGGCAGTGCTTCAACGCGTTTCACCCGCAACTCTGGTTTTCTCAAGATAGTTTGCCAGCTGTGATTGATCATCCTTATATACCTATACTTCTCTTCTCATTGGTTGATTCAAACAGGTAGTTGTAGATCGATTTTTTTCGTGTTTGTTTTTAAGGTGGGGTTTTTCCAATGTCTCTGAGATGGCATACAATGCTTTGTTTCATTGAAGTATTGTTTTAAGGTGGTATTAATTACTAATAGGTAATCTAAAAAAAATCTTTTTGTGCTTTTGTATACACATATTAACACATAAATATATATGTATATAAGCATATACATATATATTTAAAATCTGCTGCCCATCGTTGTGCGACTTACCACCTTCGTTGCACTAGCTTCTCAGCCATGTCTGACAGAATGAGGCTCCCATTGCAGCCTATAGAAGCACGCTTTTGTGAGCGCAAAACTTCCATGCAATGCGAACGCAAGGTTACGTTCGCATTGGGCTTTAATTGTAATCGATTTACTTGTAATAGACATTTGTGTACACTGGTATTACTGAGTGCAAATATTGCGCTCACATAAGTGATATTTTGCGCTCAACTCGTAACCTGGCCCTTAATGCAGTGACTAAAATGGGAATGTAACAGGGTAAGTGTTGCCCACAGGGTGTATATAGAGTGAGTGTCTCTGCTGGTGAACTACCTAGATGGGGGTTGGTTGATAGGACTGCCATGAATGAAAAGGACAAATTAGAAGTGTAGAGTAAAAAGGGAGAAGGTTAAAGGGCTATGAAACCCAAACTTTTCTTTCGTGTTTCAGGTAGATTATACAATTTTAAACAACTTTTTAGTTTACTTCAATTAGCAAATTTACTTAATTTCTTTGGTATTCTTTGTTAAATGAGGAGCATTGAACTACAGGAATCTAGCTAAACACATTTGGTGAATGACAAGAGGTAAATATTTTCAGCCACCAATCAGCAGCTAGCTCCCAGTAGTGCATTAATGTTCCTGGGCCTACCTAGGTCTTCTTTTTAACAAAAGATAACAAGAGTACAAAGCAAATTAGATAATAGATGTCAATTGGAAAATTGTTTAAAATTGTAATGTCTATCTGAATCATGAATTACATTTTTTGGGTTCCATGTCCCTTTAAGGAAAGAGAATAAAAGGCTGAGCAGCCAAGCAAACACTAATGCTTAGATTTCAATTTGAGCGCCATAAAGGGTCAATATTGCTGGTATACAATTAATGCAATTTGCATTTTGTTGCCTAATATTTATTACGAGCAGTGAGCTACAGTAATCATGTTAGATAGCACGGATGCAATGAGTAATTTTAGTAAGTCAATTTCCCTCTCTAGCCAAAACTTCTGCTCAGGCAGTGGTGTTTTTAGTTTATTACTTTGCTATATACTTTCTGCATTAGTTTAATTGAACATATGTAACTACATACACCTGTGACCTTTTACCTTCCCATCCCCAACTGTCCTATACCTTATCTTTGCAACTCCGCAAACTTTTCTTTTCTTATTTACTATTTGTTCTCCATTGATTAAGCCTCAATTTAACCACAATTTATTTATTTCTATAGTATTGGAAGAATTATTTGAAAATACTATAGCAAGTGATTATAGTTAGCACAAGGTTTTCAAAAGTGTTTTTGTTTTTTCAGAGAGCAATATTCAACTGATGTCATAATTTTTCTATTGGCTTAGAATATAATAATAAAAATAACATTTATTTCACCACAAAAAATGTACATGGTATGGCATGGTATAATACATTGTTATTATAATTATGTAGTTAATAACAATGGTATGTCAAAGTCAAAGGATTGGTTTACACACACACACATAGTATTACATCATAAAAAATAAGGGGATCTAACACTTAAACCAAATAAGACAATTGTGTCCCACAAATAATTACTTACAAGAGACAAAAGAAGTGGAAGCACAAAGGAAAGAGCTGTGTTGTAAATAACTGCTGTCAATTGGTGGCATAATAAATATACAACATGAGATGGGAACTTAGTTGTCAGATCATGTAAGGACTAGCAGGATTTTTATTGACATTTTTGCATGATATAAATAAAGAGGCCATTAATAATTCTGCTCTGTCTCTGACCTTATAAACACTGCACAGAGCATTATTAGAATGTTCAGATAGGGTGTTTTTTTTTTTTTTTTTACTATATTACTGTTCTAAAACATGTGTCCCTGCCTTTTTGAACTATAATTCTTTGATGCAAAATAAAGGTCCAATTCTTTGCTTTACCTTGAAAATTAAGATATACATGGTCAAACAGCTTGATTAAAAGCCCCCCAGGGGGGGCGGAGCCAACCTTCACCGGAGTAAGACGCATATCTTAGGAGCTCCTGCTATCTATCATAAACCTAAATAAATATATTATCTATGCTAACTGCTTATGACTATATAGTTGAGGACTATAAAACTGAAAGCTCTCTTTGGATTTAAACTGGAGGAACTTTGCAGCACCTAACGTCCCAATTGTTTCAATCCCAGCTCTCTATCTTCCATAGTGATACCGGACATTTGAAATCATGGCCGCGCTCCTCCTAGCACAACTAAAAGATCTATTGGATCGACACAATGAAGCCCTGTTGGAGTCGGTGGCTGAAGCTTTTCGACCCTCTAATGTCCTTACTGCAGCCTCAGTTGCTCTACCTGCCTGTGAGGTTCAGTGCGCTGCAGCTGCAATTGGTCCACGGCAGTCGCCATCTTTACTCCCCACACCAGGACAGCTCTCACTCCATCACGGCCAAAAGGGGACTGCAGAGCGAGATACCGATAGAGATCTGGACTCTACCTCCATGTATCAGGATCCACAACCAGAAGCGCTTTGCAGGGGCTCAGATGCGGTAACGCTGACAGATACTCACTACCGCATTAAAAGATGGCGCTGGCTGAGAGACCCCCGCGTGGCTGTCGTCTATCTACTAACCCGCCGACACCTCTCTTTGAAACATGGCACAGAGTACACTATCGCTCCATGGCTAAGGGACCCTAGAACAAGTGGGCCACAAAAGATCTACTACATAGCCTTGGCGGTAAGAGCCTCAAGAGTCGGAGTGGGTTAATTATCAGGTTGCATTCATTCTGATGCCTTGTTTGAGTTTTTTATGGCTGGTGATAGGTTTCATGGACTCGGTTTCGTGTTTTTGGACTCTCTCTACCGGTCAGCTCTCTTAACGGATCCAAGGCAACATAAGAATACTGTCGATGCTAGAGGAGGGTTGTTGCAAATGTGGTAACTCTCCTATAATTTAGACCTACCAGACAACTTGGGTATCCCTGAAAACTTTGCCGATCTTTATTTGAGAAATTGGGATCTAGCCGAGAGACAGGATAATTGCTACAGCTAACTATCAGATGTGCCTTACTAAACTGAGAAATGGATGTGACTTACGGGACTTCTAATACTGATTAGATGTCTTTTGCTGGGCTATGTGTTGCCTTGCTGGTTTGGGGGGCTTCCTATTGTTTTGCTTATGTTTATATTTCTCAGATACTAAATGGTACATGTGTAATGGTTCTTACTTTTTCAGCTTGGACTATCGTTTTAGCACAAAAGATATTATTTATAATTACTATTGAAGCAGCTCAGGGAGGTTAAGCAGACAATTTTTAGACACTATACACTTATATATATATAATTGTCTTGCCTGTCGCTTGGACATAGGGCCCGTGTCTGGGTGTCAGGGCATTAAAGCTTGGGGAAAAACTATACTCCCTAATCTTACCATCATGGCTAATTTAACTAGGGGCTTGGATACACTTTTAATATACTAATTGTTTATATTTCTCCCTGAATGTAATAACATTTCCCACAATCTGAAGGAGATGTAATCTCTGAATTTTAAGACTCCCTTTAATTAAGCATGCAACATAAGATTTTGGTTACCGACATTACATTTATTTTTTTTCTAGGTTCTTTTTGTTGGTCTTTTGAACCACTTTAGATGGTTATATATTTGTTCTGTGCATGATGAGTACCCCATAGATCATCCTACAGCAGCTCCTGCTCAATAAGAGTTTTTTTTTGAACCTATATGAGATGATCTTGTATCCTAAAGCCCATCATTCACCTAGCTATGTTTATTGTGTTCTTTGTCCTACGCCTAGAATAAATGTATATAGTCATATATCGTACAACATCACTCACTGTGATTAACTAGTGGCTGGTTTATCGCTATTATTATAGATGTACCCATAGGATTTCTATTTTCTATATCCCATAATTACTGAGTATTCTATGCCCTCCCCCCAACCCACAATACACTTTGGCTTCCATAACTATGTCTAAAGTGTTTCTGTATGGTTTTTCTCGCAGAGCATCGTCTATATAATTTTTTTTCTTCAAGCTCAATAATCCCATCTATTTTATACCTTATGTACACAGAAATCTATTAGCATGGGGATAGCTTATAACATAGATTTTATCAATATCCTGTTGCCAAATACCCAAGCTTGTGTGGCTCATATATATTCTCATACATTTTGATAGCTCATGCCTTAAGATCCATGGTTTGCAACATAGATATTAATGAAGCATTCCTCACTTTTCTTTATGTTGAGTAATAAGTTATTTGTGTCTACAGAAGCTTCAAAGCAGGACAAAAAGTTGGAAATGTGGATATTTGCGATATTATGGGTCTTTGCTTACATGGTTAATGTGTGGTTTTTTTTGGTTAAAAAGTTATAGATGTTCATTCTTTCCCATCACATTTCTTAATATGCCCTGTTGTATAGCCTTACACGTGGCTATTTCACTATCCGCATACCCAATGTATCATATCTGTCTATACTTTATCGGTAGAGTTTATTACTGCATGTTTACATTCTTCCTATTACTTTTTTTATGTGATGAAAGTAGTTATACGTGCATTCTATTATGTTTTAAAAGTTCCCAAACGGTGAGATAGATTTGAAAATATGAAACACACCACCTCCTCCCCCCCTACAATAATGTATCCCCTACTTTAGGGGAACTTCCAAGGCGGTTTGTCTTGTCTATACCGCACTTGTACTATTGCTTTTAATTGCTCCCTGAGTGTTTACTTCTTCACAGTACAATAGGAATGCGTCTATATACCCTGTCCAGATCAGCAGGTCTGATCATCATTACATGTCACCTACCCATGTGACTTTTACACAGCTTTCAGTAAACTTTATGGAGGTGTTCCAATGTTTCATCATAAATATACGCTTATCAGTTAGGGAGCTTGACATCATATCACACTACACAATAAAAAAAAAAAAAAATGAGGTTTTTTCAATAAGGGTCCATGAGTGACCCTCTCCAGTTTTCCTTTTTATTCCCTGTTACTCTTGTTGGCCCAAGAGTAATCTATTGTGTCATATAAAATGTTCCTGAAAGATCAGCATTCTATCTGTATAATGTTTGCAAGTTATGTAAATTGTTGGCTATACGACTCTTTCATGTTTATTTTATTACTCCTGTAACATTGAAGCCTTTTCTCATGTGACATAAGACTCTGCTATTATGATCTTTGTATGCCTCTAACTAAACCTCAATAAAAATTATATTTAAAAAAAAAAAAAAAAAAAAAAAAAGCCCCCCAGTCTCAATAAGAAAATACAGACAGACATTCACCTCAGCTGTACCATTGCTATGCAAACAGCTTGATTTTAAAAGCACCCCAGTCTTATTAAGAAAATACAGACAGACATTCACCTCAGCTGTACCATTGCTATGCAAAGAGCTTGATTTTAAAAGCACCCCAGTCTTTATAAGAAAATACAGACAGGCATTCACCTCAGCTGTACCATTGCTATGCAAACAGGTAGCCTGTGGAAGATAGTAAAATCACTTTATTTTACCTACCCTGTTATTTTCTGATGTGTGTATTGCTATATATATTGATTTTTGTTTTTTTGCTTAGAAAATTGTAAATGCATATTTTGTCACCATTATGTCTGAACATTATGTTAAAAGTTAGTTTAAACAGTTAAAGCCCATATATATTTTTTGTACTTTGCTTAATGGTTTATTCCCCTGCATGAATGCCTCTGTCTTATCTCTGTAATTTTCAACTTTCCCTGTGTTTGCTTAAGACATAGTACCTCCCCATTCCTTTAAACTTTTGCAGGCTAATCTGACGCTAATTTATCTCTTTCCTTCAGCTTGATTTTAAAAGCACCCCAGTCGTAATAAGAAAATACAGACAGAAATTCACCTCAGCTGTACCATTGCTATGCAAACAGGTAGCCTGTGGAAGATAGTTTCCCTTCCACCCACCCCAGGCTTATTTCTTCATTTATAGATAGTCTCCCAAACTACTTTATTTCTCATTAAATGACAGGTGCAAACACTAGTCAACACATCCTTCCTTTTGCTTAACCCTTTAGAATACATACCCTCTCTTCCTACAAATAACTACATATCACACAACAATAGTATATATATATATATATATATTTCCCCCCCCCCCCCTCCCATCTACACACCTTATACCACTAACATGAATCCAAATATGACCATACTGTTATTAATGATAACTCTTTAAAGGGACAGTATACTGTAAAATAGTTTTTCCCTTAATGTGTTTACAATTGCTTTTTTTACCAACTGCAGAGTAAAAAATGTATGAAAATTAGCTTTTTAAGGTTTATTTCTGTATATTAAAGCTCTGATTTTGTGAAGCCACAGCCTAATAAAATAGGTTGAGCTTGTAGGTATAATCAGATCTCATTACTGTATCACATTGTGCACATATACCTGCTTCTTTATCGTATATCTGTCCTTAAAACAATCACTAATACTTTGAGAGAACAATGGAAAATCAACATTTTATTACCTTATCTCTGCTATATCACACTGGGAGTGTAATTTCTTCTGCTGGCTGTGTTTACAAAGCTTATCTATAGCTGGGACCTGCGGCCACAAACTTTCAGAATAGGTGGGGATACCACATGCTAAATTAACAATTTCAAATGCCAATATAAGGGTAAAGGAGCTACTTGTAAACAATTTAATACACTCCAGCAGGTAAAGTGGATCATTGGGAACAAATTAAAGGGGAGAAATTTTTTGAGTAAACTGTCCCTTTAATCACTCCAATTTTGTTCCTATCATTACCACCATAAACACACATTTCAAACTGGAAAACACATTATCATACACCATGGCCTGCTCTGTTGCTGTAACTTATCTACTAAGTGCTGGTGGAGGGTTATTAAAAATAACCCTCCTACCCCCACCTCACAAAATTATAAAGTATCACATTCGCAATATGGCCAAACAAAAATTATTTCAAAATGCAATGCTGTTGAAGCTCAGTGTGCCGGCAATTGCTAAACCGGTCACAACCCTAATTAATGAATCCTTGGTGTCTGGATACATACCCAAACTTTGGAAAACTGCAAGAGTAGTGCCTATCCATAAAAGTCGGGAGTTAACCTTGGTTTCTAATTATCGCCCTATATCTTTGCTCCCAGTATTGTCAAAAATCTTAGAAAAATGCGTCCATACGCAATTATGTGAGTATTACCAACAATCTAACTATCTGACCCCTGATCCATCCGGTTTTCAGCCGAATCACTCCACTACAACTGCCATCCTAAAAGTTTGCAACGACATCCAAACTGGCATGGAACAAGGAGACCTAACTGGAGCTATTTTCCTTGATTTTGCAAAGGCCTTTGACACAGTGGACCACGACATACTACTGCTCAAACTAAAAAACTCTGGCATTGCTGATCGTCCGTTAACCTGGTTTCGATCATATGTATCGGATCGATCGCAATATGTCTCCATTTCTGACAGTGACTCCCTCCCTCTCCCAGTCACGTGTGGTGTACCCCAAGGTTCCATTCTCTGCCCCCTACTATTCACATTATTTATAAATGATCTACCTAATGTCTGCAAATCCTCAACTGTACACATGTACGCAGATGACATGGTAATCTATGCAAACAATTCCGATCTGTCGCAGCTTGAAGCAGTGCTCCAAGACCAGTTCACAGAGGTAGAAAAGTGGATCTCAAAAAACAAACTCTTCCTAAACACTGACAAAACTGTCACAATGATCTTTGGAACGGGAACTAAATTACACAAATTACAAAATTACGGAGACAAATTACAAGATTATGGAGACGTAGTATATGCACCTGCACCGCAAACTCATCTTAATAAACTTAATACGTTGTATAACTCGTTCTGCCGCTTTGCGCTACAATGTAACTACAGGACCCACCATTGTGACATGCTAAAAGAACTAAACTGGCTGACGCTGGAAACCAGACGCACCCTTAATCTTTCCTGCCTTGTGTTTAAGAGCCTTTCTGGGAAGCTCCCACCCTACCTGAGCAGAATGCTCTCCCAGGCTATTACCACCTCCTATAACCTCCGATCCAGTTCCAGCACATTATTTTGTTTGCCTCAATACAAAAAGAAAGCAGCTCGATCCTCCTTTTCCTACAGAGCACCACAATTATGGAATAACCTCCCTCACACTTTAAAAACTTCCCCAAGCCGAATATCCTATAAGAAATCCCTCTCTACATATCTCAAAACAGAATGTGCCTTTCATGGTTGATTAAATATTTCCTACCAGTTCTATGTTAAATGTTTGCATATATTGTGTATTATTATTGTTTTTGTATTTTATTGTACCCTATTGTATCAATGCAATGTTTTGTGGTCCCAGGACATACTTGAAAATGAGAGAAATCTCAATGTATCTTTCCTGGTAAAATATTTTATAAATAAATAAAATAAATAAATAAATAAATTTGTAGAGCAAAAGGGACTTACAAAAAGTTAATAATTATGATCAATAGGTGTATATATATATATATATATACATGGTTTATTTCTCTTCTAGAACCCGATTCTCTAAAACTGTTTGGTCTGGTGAGATTCGATGAGATACCTTTTCTGTATTATAAGGACCCTGAGACATTGTTTTAAAGGCAATTTTTACCTTGGAATCTGTACATCCCGTTTGGGATCAGTAACATGCTCGGTGTTGAAGAGAGACACTTACTTTACAATATAAATTAAAATAAGTTGATGATTTCTCTTTTTTTCTTATCTGAAATGTGACAGGACTGTACAATAAGTTTTTGCTATAAGCTTCTACATCTTCTTAGACACCAGAGAGGGCTTATTCGCATATTTTAGTTTATTTTCTAAAAAATATTATTATTTATATGTAGATATGATATATCAGTAATTAAAGGGGCATAAAAACAATGCTATCTTGAAGGTGTACAGCCTCAACATACTGTTAGAATGCATTAAAAAATGCTGTATTATCATTTATGACTCCAGAGAGTGCACAGACCATTAACAACCTCAAAGCTTACATGTGTGCTGCTTGGTGGGTATACAAAGTCCACAAGGTTGCCTGTCAATCAAGGTAAAGCACAAGAATACATATATCAATCAACAGCTCAGGTCAGCACAAGTTTTTGACCTGTCTCATTGTGTAATTGTCTAAGAATCTGTCCCCTATTTGTCCTAAGATGTTGGGCTGTGGGATTTAAAAATGAGGTCTTTGTTGGCCATTTACGGTAGCCACATTGATTTAGCTCCTATTTGGGATAACTATGGACACTGCAATTTTCAAGGATACATGACTGATTTAAATGGATTCCTTAGAGTAAAGGGATTGCATCTTGGATTACAATATCAGTATTTTAAAAACTCTCCCCTTTTTCATTCATTATAGGGAGTACATCTCTTTTTTTTCTCTTTTTTTTAGTAACCAGTCACTTATACAGCAGAGACACCTTGCTATTTATTTAATTTAATTATTTATTATGGTTCATTATTTAAGTTGCATTTCTTGTGGTTGTATATTTGATTTATTTACATATATTGCAGTTATCTCCCTGGAGTTCTCATATGGATTTATTTGGAGTACTCTGGAATAAATTTTGTTCAATGTCGATCTCTCTCTGTGGTTTTGCTCAGGAAGTTCTCCTCAATGGGGGTTTGAAATTATTTGATATTACAGATAAAGATAGACTTTGAAAGTTACTTTAACAAGTGATTGTCGGATTCTCTGGTGTTATTCATGAAAAAGAAGAAAAAGAAAAATGTTGGGTTTCATGTCCCTATAATGGGATAAAAATTACTCTTTTTTTAAAATTCAGTTAGATCAATATCCCTTTCCGTAACCAAGTGATCTAAATCCTCAATATTCTCTCTCAACAGATCTTGTAAATTCAAAACAGTACATATTTCAGGAAATATGAGATTATCCCCTATTTGGACTTTTTGAGTCCCATCCATATTCTTTTGTTCCTCCTCAGCACCAATAAAATGTTTGCGGAGTACCAACTTTCTCACAAACCTATTAATATCCAAAATGGTGTTAAATAGATTGAAGTGTTAGGAAGGAACACAATTGAGGCCTTTTGATAATATTTGCAATTTAGGATCAGTACATATTTTTGTTGTGTTTCCCTGATCTTGGGTATTGCCAGACAGCTGCGAGTACCAAAGATGGATGTCACTATTGGGAGGAGGAGGGCTAGAGAGCTGCTTGGGAGGGATCAGGGGTTGGGAGGGATGAGGATGGATCTCTGCACTACAGGAAAAAAAATAATTAAAAATGAAAAAATTAAAAACCACTAAACTGCATAGTGACAAACTGTCTGCCAGTACCTAAGATGGTGGTGAGGAGTGTGGGTGGGGGGAGGAGAGAACTGTTTGGGAGGAATCAGGTAGGGATCATGGAGGTGGAAAGTGTCAGTTGGGAGGGTAATACCTACATTACAATACTAGTACCCTTACCAGCCAGCTAATTAACCTGTTCACTGTAAGAAATTTCAGAAATGTGGTGAACAGCTGCAATTATCAGCCTTCTAATTACCAAAAAGCAATGGCAAAGCCAAAGGACCAGATTATGAGTGGAGCGCTAACAGTTAAACATGAGCAATAAGGGGTTTATTACATGTGTTTGCATGCATCGGGTTTTACACTCGTATTACAAGATGAAATTAAACTTGGTTGCTTGAGTGCAATCTCGATTTACACTATAATGATTAGCGTGTCCTCTGGTTAACTGTTTCGCAAAACAAAAAAATTTCACAAAACACATAAGAAATACATTACAAAGTACAGTTACACTCATAATAACACAAAAGTTATAAGGGCTCAAAGATATGAGGCCGGCGAGGGGCTTTAACATAGGCATACATACATATACATGTCTAAACATGTATATATATATATATATATATATATATGTATATGTCTATATGTGTGTACATATGTATTTATGTATTTATATGTGTATTTATGCATTTACAGACATATATACACATATAAATACATATGTAGAGCCCTTTGCAGTTAAATAGATGAAAACATGTAAAAGAATATTTATGCAATATTCAAAATTAAAAGTGTTATACGTATATTTACTGTAAATATTTCACATTCCAATGTTCTGCATATAGCAGAATATGTTATTAGTATATATAAATAGATATTCCTATGAATATATCTATACCTATATATAACCATCTCTCTCTCTCTCTCTCTCTCTCTCTCTCTCTCTCTCTATATATATATATATATATATATTTATATCTATATCCTGCTATGTTCAGAACATTGGAACATGAAATATTCATATTTTCATGTTGAGCTAGCACACTTGAAAATATGCAATCGTGTTTGCGTGCGAGGCGCAGTTTTTTCCCACTTTTTTTGCTCCGTTGACTTCTATGGGCAAATAGGTTATCACACACGCAATATTGTAAGTTCGGCTTTTTACGCGAGTCGGCTTAGCAAACAAGCTAAAACAGTTTACTTTTAACTCAAAAAAACGAGCGCAACCCGACACGTGCAAAAAGATTACTTCTAGCTCAGTTAACTCTCGAGTGGGAGCGTTAAATAGCGCTCCAGTGGTCCATAATGTCCATAAAGAATCCCAGAAAAGGTTTTACAACCATTTGTGTTATGACCGCACAATTGGTATGTAAATAATTTCAATGAGGAAAAAAGTAAACGTTTTTTTTTTATATGATCGCATTTGGCAGCGAAATGGTGGAATGAAATATAATAAAATAGGACTAGATCAATTTCTTGGGTTGTCTACTTACTAAAAATAAAATAATATTTTTTTTTTATATATATATATATAATCCAGCTTTTTGTGAGAAGTGGGGAAGCATACTTAATAAGTGCTCACTTGACCTCATTCTCTTGGTTATACAAGAGGTTAGTGCACTGCTACAACAAACCAAGATAGAGATACAGCAGTATGAACATCTTAACTTGGAAACCATGCAACAAGATAAACAAGAAAATTGGCTGGATAAGCTCCAAACACAGCTTTATCAATATGAGAAGGATCTGACACAATTTAAGAACAAAAACTAATGACAGTTACAGAAGATTATAGAGACAGACGTATCTACATCTGGCAGTTATCTTCACAGGATAGACAAAGAGCATACTAGGGATGGAGGAGACAAAGATATAGAAAACCGGCCGCCCTACAGACTGTGGATACATCAGGCTCCAGTTCGGAGGGAGAACCCCCAAATCAAGGATCAAATATTTAACAAACCATAGCAACAGGTGTGACAACACGCTCAAAAAACGGAGGAGGCAAAGACCACACCCCAGACGGGGTGTCCACAAAGAAAAAGCCTCCACGACCTCCCAACATACAGAAGTCAGCATAGTGGTAAATCTTAGAGACAGGATGCTCACCAGTACAGAGGAACATGTACTCAACAGGGGCTTAACATTTATTCCGACGTGCAGTACGGATGAGTTTGGACTATATATTGACTTACAAAAATTCCAAAGACAATTGAAATTAAAAGGAAAATTTTGGAATACAGAAGAAGCAAAACAAGAACAGTCAAGATTCAAGCAAAAATCTACTTTTGAACCCCAAAGTCACAACGCGAGCAACCGCACTTACCATAGATTGACCACTATGGACATGAAAAATCAAATACAATAACAAAAAACTAGAGGCTATAATAACTTATATATCCAGAAAAGAACGTGAAGCTAAAGACTCCACCATTATTATTCGGGAAGCGGACAAGGGTGGGGCCATAGTCCTACAAAACTATAGAGACTATCGGGAAGAAGCCCTATCCCACTTGGATGATCCCCAGACATATCGTAAGCTATCCAGAGACCCCACGGGACTCTTTAAAGACAGGATAGACAAATATCTGGACCAGACCTTTAACAGTGGTTTCATCACTAAACAAGATTTGGAATTTCTTAAAACATCACACCCTAGAATACCAGTGTTTTACACAGTCCCAAAGATCCACAAAAGGCTGTAGCACCCTCCAGGAAGGCCTATTGTGTCAACTATCCAATCCATACATCAGCCATTGGCGAAGTTTGTCGATTCATTTTTGCAACCCCTGGTTAGACCCTGGTTAGACATATGAGTACATTCTTACTGGACTCTAACATGCTATTAACAATAACCCGGGAATTAGGACCATTGGAAGCTACAGATATTCTGGTAACACTTGACGTTACCAGTTTATATACTGTCATTCTGCACCATCTGGGACTTAGAGCCATATCAAGACAGTTACAACATTATCCATACGAGGGCCCTCCTGTGGAGGTACTTTTGACATTGCTAGAATTCTGTCTCACTACCAACAATTTCAAGTTTGAGAAACAGCTGTATCTTCAGTTAATGGACACAGCGATGGGGTCCAATGTGGCCCCATCCTATGCCAATTTATTTATTGCAGAATTTGAAACTACTGATACCAGTCTCTTCCAGGATCCTCAAATAATGCTATTTAAGCAGTACATAGATGACTTGATAATGATTTGGCGTGGAACAGAAGAAGACCTACTCATATGGTTCCAACTACTTAACCAGACATCACCACATATCAAGTTCAAAATGAATCATAGTACTACAGCTATAGATTTCTTGGACCTACACCTTTATAAAGGTGAAGGAAGACTGCAATCGACACTCTTCAAGAAAGAAACGGATAGAAATTCATTATTATACTATACAAGCTGTCATCCTCCTGCCCTAAAAAAGGCTCTACCTAAGTCTCAACTACAGAGAGTTATTAGAAACAACACAAAGACAATCAACATCAATAAGCAACTTGAGGAAATGAAAGATAGATTCATTCAGAGAGGATACCCACAAGAAAAACTGAACAGGATGGAACAGGACCTAAAGACGGTTGAAACATATAATAAGGAAGGATCAACAGAACCAAGAATGACATTCACCACTACATACACCCATGATAAACAGGGTTTAGTGAACAGTCTTAGGAAAAATTGGGAGATCCTGACAACAGATCCTATGCTTCCATTTAAACATCATGCCCCCCCACGAGTGGGCTACAAAAGGGCCAAATCCCTAAGAGATCTTCTGGTACAAACAGATCCAGTACACAACTATGAACAGAAAACTTGGCTTCACCCCAAAAAACTGGTTGCTTCAGATGCCTAGGATGCACCACCTGTAGTGCATTGATAACAGGTCCCCACTTTTCACATCCTTATAAGAAGAAGAGATACATCCATAGACTTGTACCACCACATATGTTGTTTACCTCTTACATTGCATCTGTGGACTGTTCCATGTGGGAAAGACCACAGATGATCTTCGAACGAGGATGACCAATCACAGGTCATCAATACGCACAGCTATAGACAAAGGAACATCGGAGCATTTTGTACAAGCTGGACATACAGTCAAAGATTTGAAATATACTCTCATTGACCATATTCCGCCCTCCCCTAGAGGAGGGGATAGGGGATGGAGACTCCTCCAATTAGAAGCCAGGTGGACCTATGAACTATGAACCTTATCACCACAGGGTTTAAATACCCACTTGGATTGGCATAGTTATTTATTATAATCCAACTACCATGGCTTTATATGCCTATAGTTCTATAGTCAATATGTATACCACCTTAACTCTATAGATCTATTTTATAGTCAGTATTATTGTTATAGCAACACATCAACGATAACTCAGTTGATGTATATCTATTAGGATGTCAGTATGTATATACATTACTATCCCCTAATTCATGGTTAAATCCTATACTGCCCCATACTATACTTCGTAGGCAGTTTTTCCCTATAGTATCCTTTCTCTAATTCCCTGTTTTAGTGGGTCCCCCTCACTATGATCAGACCCCCTGCACTCTTTTAACTATAGATAAGCATAGTATATATCTATTCACTTATGTATCTAACCCAAATTCCTAAACACTTGGATTACACATTGTACTCCCTTAAACATTTTTGTATTTGTTGCATTCTATGTTATTTGCACTATGTCACGTTTTACATCTCTTGCCACACAGGGGCGGCTCTGGCGCTACTGATGCCAACGTGATGACGTAGTGATGCTTGGACGTCACTTCTGGTTTGCTCCGGTGTGGCAGCGAGGGGGCCAGTGGTGTCTGGAATGGCTCATAGGCTAATTAGCCACTGTGAGGTAAGAATTAACATACACTGTTTGATTTTTCAGGAGTCTGAGGACGGGGATTATACCCCGAAAACGCTCACTCTATAAAACACTTTATTACTACGGCGAGTGCCTCTATTGGATTCTTATATATATATATATATATATATATACATATATATATATATGTATATATATATATATATATATGTATATATATATATATATGTATATATATATATATATATATATATAGTATATACAGTATACTACTGCTAAAACTAAAAAACTCAGGTATTGGTGATCATCCGCTAACCTGGTTTCGATCATATGTATCGGATCGATCACAATATGTCTCCATTTCTGACAGCAACTCCCTCCCTCTCTCAGTCACGTGTGGTGTTCCCCAAGGTTCCATTCTCAGCCCCCCTGCTATTCACATTATTTATAAATGATCTGCCAAATGTCTGCAAATCCTCAACTGTACACATGTATGCAGATGACACGGTAATCTATGTAAACAATTCCGATCTGCCGCAGCTTGAAGCAGTGCTCCAAGACCAGTTCACAGAGGTAGAAAAGTGGATCTCAAAAAACAAACTCTTCCTAAACACTGACAAAACTATCACAATGATCTTTGGAACGGGACCTAAACTACACAAACTACAAAATTCCCATCTATGCATCAAAACAAAATCAAATTGCACACTGACCGCAGTCCACTCTTTTAAATACTTGGGTATTTTGTTAGACCCCAATCTATCTTTTGGCCTCCATATAGAAAAACTGGCATCTAAACTTTATCCAAAAAAAAGATTGTACAGCAAATTCTGATGCCAATCGTGGATTATGGGGATGTAGTATATGCACCTGCACTGCAAACTCGCCTTAATAAACTTAATACACTGTATAACTCATTCTGCCGCTTTGTGCTACAATGTAACTACAGGACCCACCATTGTGACATGCTAAAAGAACTAAACTGTCTGCCGCTGGAAACCAGACGCACCCTTAATCTTTCCTGCCTTGTGTTTAAAAGCTTTTCTGGGAAGCTCCCACCCTACCTGAGCAGAATGCTCTCCCCTGCTATTCCCACCTCCTATAACCTCCGATCCAATATCAGCACATTATTTAGCTTGCCTCAATGCAAAAAGAAAGCAGCTCGATCCTCCTTTTCCTACAGAGCACCACAGTTATGGAACGACCTCCCGCACACTTTCAAACCTTCCGCATGCCTAATATCCTTTATGAGATCCCTCTATACATATCTCAAAACAGAATGCACCTGTCATGGTTAATTATATATTTCCTACCTGTTCTATGTTAAATGTTTGCATATATTGTGTATTATTATTGTACCTATTGTATTAATGCAATGTTTTGTGGTCCCGGGACATACTTGAAAACGAGATAAATCTCAATGTATCTTTCCTGGTAAAATATTTTATAAATAAATTAGATAAAATATTTATATATATATAATGTGACATCTGAGTACCTTCCATTTTACATTAGAATAGCAGATCTAGTTTGGTCTACTAGATCTGGTGTAACGCTATGGTATGGTCAGTAGCTTTCACCAACACCTAGGTTGCATTTAAAGTATGTTCCTAAAATATATGGCCACATTGTTTGCCCCCTGTTTCCAGCTCTGATGAAAAAGCACTAATAGCCTCTCACCCTTATACTGATCAGTTCTCAAACTATCTACGTACTTGGCATTACCTGTCTTTGTGTCCCTAATTTTTTTATTTCCTAAATGTGTAGGCTGTGTAGAATTGGCATACGATTGTATTTTAGGTCCCTAATCTTTATCTATAATCTGTAAACTAACATGTGTTTGGTCTACTAGATTTAGTGTAACGCTATGGTATGGTCAGTAGCCTTCACGAACACCTAGGTTGCATTTAAAGTATGTTCCTAGAATATATGCTCACATTGTTTGCCTCCTGTTTCCAGCTCTGATGAAAAAGCACTAATAGCCTCTCACCCTTATACTGATCAAATGTCTAAAAACATGTCAGGATAGATGGTGATGAGTCTTTTTCTAATCTATGTCTATACCAGCCCTCTTATTCATAACCTGTCTAATATCACTTATGGCCTTGTAATGTCTAAAGATACTCATAAATTTTTGTCTAAGTTTTTACAGTTGAAGTGCTGGTTGTTTTGCTGCTGTGACAGATAACCTGTAACGTGTTTTACTCTTTCATTTTTGTGTCTTTCCTAATAATTTGCAATCGGCTGCTATAAATATATCTTTATTGGTATAGAAATTATAGCTTATTTACTTCTAAAACTTAATTGATTGTGTTTTCGGTGAACTTAAGGATTTTAACAAAAAATGTTGAAAGATAAATTAATTAAAGGACCATTAAATACAGTGTTATACTGGATCTCACTCTATTTACTGCTTTTGTGCAAACTAGATCTCACTCTACTTACTGCTTTTGTGCAAACTAGATATGACTCTACTTACTGCTTTTGTGCAAACTAGATCTAACTCTACTTACTGCTTTTATGCAAACTAGATCTCACTCTACTTACTGCTTTTATGCAATCTAGATCTCACTCTAATTACTGCTTTTATGCAAACTAGATCTCACTCTACTTACTGCTTTTATGCAAACTAGATCTCACTCTACTTACTGCTTTTGTGCAAACTAGATCTCACTCTACTTACTGCTTTTGTGCAAACTAGATCTGACTCTACTTACTGCTTTTATGCAAACTAGATCTCACTCTACTTACTGCTTTTATGCAAACTAGATCTCACTCTACTTACTGCTTGTATGCAATCTAGATCTCACTCTAATTACTGCTTTTATGCAAACTAGATCTCACTCTGCTTACTGCTTTTATGCAAACTAGATCTCACTCTACTTACTGCTTTTATGCAAACTAGATCTCACTCTACTTACTGCTTTTGTGCAAACTAGATCTCACTCTACTTACTGCTTTTATGCAAACGAGATCTCACTCTACTTACTGCTTTTATGCAAACTAGATCTCACTCTACTTACTGCTTTTATGCAAACTAGATCTCACTCTACTTACTGCTTTTATGCAAACTAGATCTCACTCTAATTACTGCTTTTATGCAAACTAGATCTCACTCTACTTACTGCTTTTATGCAAACTAGATCTCACTCTACTTACTGCTTTTGTGCAAACTACTTACTGCTTTTATGCAAACTAGATCTCACTCTACTTACTGCTTTTGTGCAAACTAGATCTCACTCTACTTACTGCTTTTATGCAAACTAGATCTCACTCTACTTACTGCTTTTGTGCAAACTAGATCTCATTCTACTTACTGCTTTTATGCAAACTAGATCTCACCCTACTTACTGCTTTTGTGCAAACTAGATCTCACTCTACTTACTGCTTTTATGCAAATTAGATCTCACTCTACTTACTGCTTTTGTGCAAATTAGATCTCACTCTACTTACTGCTTTTGTGCAAACTAGATCTCACTCTATTTACTGCTTTTGTGCAAACTAGATCTCACTCTACTTACTGCTTTTATGCAAACTAGATCTCACTCTACTTACTGCTTTTGTGCAAACTAGATCTCACTCTGCTTACTGCTTTTATGCAAACTAGATCTCACTCTACTTACTGCTTTTGTGCAAACTAGATCTCACTCTACTTACTGCTTTTGTGCAAACTAGATCTCAGTCTACTTACTGCTTTTATGCAAACAAGATCTCACTCTACTTACTGCTTTTATGCAAACTAGATCTCACTCTACTTACTGCTTTTATGCAAACTAGATCTCACTCTACTTACTGCTTTTATGCAAACTAGATCTTACTCTACTTACTGCTTTTATGCAAACTAGATCTCACTCTACTTACTGCTTTTATGCAAACTAGATCTCACTCTACTTACTGCTTTTGTGCAAACTACTTACTGCTTTTATGCAAACTAGATCTCACTCTACTTACTGCTTTTGTGCAAACTAGATCTCACTCTACTTACTGCTTTTATGCAAACTGGATCTCACTCTACTCACTGCTTTTGGGCAAACTAGATCTCACTCTACTTACTGCTTTTAGGCAAACTAGATCTCACCCTACTTACTGCTTTTGTGCAAACTAGATCTCACTCTACTTACTGCTTTTTTGCAAACTAGATCTCACTCTACTTACTGCTTTTGTGCAAACTAGATCTCACTCTATTTACTGCTTTTGTGCAAACTAGATCTCACTCTACTTACTGCTTTTATGCAAACTAGATCTCACTCTACTTACTGCTTTTATGCAAACTAGATCTCACTCTACTTACTGCTTTTATGCAAACTAGATCTCACTCTACTTACTGCTTTTATGCAAACTAGATCTCACTCTACTTACTGCTTTTGTGCAAACTAGATCTCACTCTATTTACTGCTTTTGTGCAAACTAGATCTCACTCTACTTACTGCTTTTATGCAAACTAGATCTCACTCTACTTACTGCTTTTGTGCAAACTACTTACTGCTTTTATGCAAACTAGATCTCACTCTACTTACTGCTTTTATGCAAACTAGATCTCACTCTACTTACTGCTTTTGTGCAAACTACTTACTGCTTTTATGCAAACTAGATCTCACTCTACTTACTGCTTTTATGCAATCTAGATCTCACTCTAATTTCTGCTTTTGTGCAAACTAGATCTCACTCTACTTACTGCTTTTGTGCAAACTAGATCTCACTCTACTTACTGCTTTTATGCAAACTAGATCTCACTCTACTTACTGCTTTTATGCAAACTAGATCTCACTCTACTTACTGCTTTTATGCAAACTAGATCTCACTCTACTTACTGATTTTATGCAAACTAGATCTCACTCTACTTACTGCTTTTGTGCAAACTAGATCTGACTCTACTTACTGCTTTTGTGCAAACTAGATCTCACTCTACTTACTGCTTTTTTGCAAACTAGATCTCACTCTACTTACTGCTTTTGTGCAAACTAGATCTCACTCTATTTACTGCTTTTGTGCAAACTAGATCTCACTCTACTTACTGCTTTTATGCAAACTAGATCTCACTCTACTTACTGCTTTTGTGCAAACTACTTACTGCTTTTATGCAAACTAGATCTCACTCTACTTACTGCTTTTATGCAATCTAGATCTCACTCTAATTACTGCTTTTATGCAAACTAGATCTCACTCTACTTACTGCTTTTATGCAAACTAGATCTCACTCTACTTACTGCTTTTGTGCAAACTAGATATCACTCTACTTACTGCTTTTGTGCAAACTAGATCTCACTCAACTTACTGCTTTTATGCAAGCTAGATCTCACTCTACTTACTGCTTTTATGCAAACTATATCTCACTCTACTTACTGCTTTCATGCAAACTAGATCTCACTCTACTTACTGCTTTTATGCAAACTAGATCTCACTCTACTTACTGTTTTTATGCAAACTAGATCTCACTCTACTTACTGCTTTTGTGCAAACTACTTACTGCTTTTATGCAAACTAGATCTCACTCTACTTACTGCTTTTGTGCAAACTACTTACTGCTTTTATGCAAACTAGATCTCACTCTACTTACTGCTTTTGTGCAAACTAGATCTCACTCTACTTACTGCTTTTGTGCAAACTACTTACTGCTTTTATGCAAACTAGATCTCACTCTACTTACTGCTTTTGTGCAAACTAGATCTCACTCTACTTACTGCTTTTATGCAAACTAGATCTCACTCTACTTACTGCTTTTATGCAAACTAGATCTCACTCTACTTACTGCTTTTGTGCAAACTACTTACTGCTTTTGTGCAAACTAGATCTCACTCTACTTACTGCTTTTGTGCAAACTACTTACTGCTTTTGTGCAAACTAGATCTCACTCTTCTTACTGCTTTTGTGCAAACTACTTACTGCTTTTATGCAAACTAGATCTCACTGTACTTACTGCTTTTATGCAAACTAGATCTCACTCTACTTAATACTTTTATGCAAACTAGATCTCACTCTACTTACTGCTTTTGTGCAAGCTAGATCTCACTCTATTTACTGCTTTTTTGCAAACTAGATCTCACTCTACTTACTGCTTTTGTGCAAACTAGATCTCACTCTATTTACTGCTTTTGTGCAAACTAGATCTAACTCTACTTACTGCTTTTATGCAAACTAGATCTCACTCTACTTACTGCTTTTATGCAAACTAGATCTCACTCTACTTACTGCTTTTATGCAAACTAGATCTCACTCTACTTACTGCTTTTATGCAAACTAGATCTCACTCTACTTACTGTTTTTATGAAAACTAGATCTCACTCTACTTACTGCTTTTGTGCAAACTAGATCTGACTCTACTTACTGCTTTTGTGCAAACTAGATCTCACTCTACTTACTGCTTTTGTGCAAACTAGATCTCACTCTATTTACTGCTTTTGTGCAAACTAGATCTCACTCTACTTACTGCTTTTATGCAAACTAGATCTCACTCTACTTACTGCTTTTGTGCAAACTACTTACTGCTTTTATGCAAACTAGATCTCACTCTACTTACTGCTTTTATGCAAACTAGATCTCACTCTACTTAATGCTTTTATGCAAACTAGATCTCACTCTACTTACTGCTTTTGTGCAAACTAGATCTCACTCAACTTACTGCTTTTATGCAAGCTAGATCTCACTCTACTTACTGCTTTTATGCAAACTAGATCTCACTCTACTTACTGCTTTCATGCAAACTAGATCTCACTCTACTTACTGCTTTTATGCAAACTAGATCTCACTCTACTTACTGTTTTTATGCAAACTAGATCTCACTCTACTTACTGCTTTTGTGCAAACTACTTACTGCTTTTATGCAAACTAGATCTCACTCTACTTACTGCTTTTGTGCAAACTACTTACTGCTTTTATGCAAACTAGATCTCACTCTACTTACTGCTTTTGTGCAAACTAGATCTCACTCTACTTACTGCTTTTGTGCAAACTACTTACTGCTTTTATGCAAACTAGATCTCACTCTACTTACTGCTTTTGTGCAAACTAGATCTCACTCTACTTTCTGCTTTTATGTAAACTAGATCTCACTCTACTTACTGCTTTTATGCAAACTAGATCTCACTCTACTTACTGCTTTTGTGCAAACTACTTACTGCTTTTGTGCAAACTAGATCTCACTCTTCTTACTGCTTTTGTGCAAACTACTTACTGCTTTTATGCAAACTAGATCTCACTCTACTTACTGCATTTGTGCAAACTAGATCTCACTCTACTTACTGCTTTTGTGCAAACTAGATCTCACTCTACTTACTGCTTTTTTGCAAACTAGATCTCACTCTACTTACTGCTTTTGTGCAAACTAGATCTCACTCTATTTACTGCTTTTGTGCAAACTAGATCTCACTCTACTTACTGCTTTTATGCAAACTAGATCTCACTCTACTTACTGCTTTTGTGCAAACTACTTACTGCTTTTATGCAAACTAGATCTCACTCTACTTACTGCTTTTATGCAATCTAGATCTCACTCTAATTACTGCTTTTATGCAAACTAGATCTCACTCTACTTACTGCTTTTATGCAAACTAGATCTCACTCTACTTACTGCTTTTGTGCAAACTAGATATCACTCTACTTACTGCTTTTGTGCAAACTAGATCTCACTCAACTTACTGCTTTTATGCAAGCTAGATCTCACTCTACTTACTGCTTTTATGCAAACTATATCTCACTCTACTTACTGCTTTCATGCAAACTAGATCTCACTCTACTTACTGCTTTTATGCAAACTAGATCTCACTCTACTTACTGTTTTTATGCAAACTAGATCTCACTCTACTTACTGCTTTTGTGCAAACTACTTACTGCTTTTATGCAAACTAGATCTCACTCTACTTACTGCTTTTGTGCAAACTACTTACTGCTTTTATGCAAACTAGATCTCACTCTACTTACTGCTTTTGTGCAAACTAGATCTCACTCTACTTACTGCTTTTGTGCAAACTACTTACTGCTTTTATTCAAACTAGATCTCACTCTACTTACTGCTTTTGTGCAAACTAGATCTCACTCTACTTACTGCTTTTATGCAAACTAGATCTCACTCTACTTACTGCTTTTATGCAAACTAGATCTCACTCTACTTACTGCTTTTGTGCAAACTACTTACTGCTTTTGTGCAAACTAGATCTCACTCTACTTACTGCTTTTGTGCAAACTACTTACTGCTTTTGTGCAAACTAGATCTCACTCTTCTTACTGCTTTTGTGCAAACTACTTACTGCTTTTATGCAAACTAGATCTCACTCTACTTACTGCTTTTATGCAAACTAGATCTCACTCTACTTAATGCTTTTATGCAAACTAGATCTCACTCTACTTAATGCTTTTATGCAAACTAGATCTCACTCTACTTACTGCTTTTATGCAAACTAGATCTCACTCTACTTAATGCTTTTATGCAAACTAGATCTCACTCTACTTACTGCTTTTGTGCAAGCTAGATCTCACTCTATTTACTGCTTTTATGCAAACTAGATCTCACTACTTAATGCTTTTATGCAAACTAGATCTCACTCTACTTACTGCTTTTGTGCAAGCTAGATCTCACTCTATTTACTGCTTTTATGCAAACTAGATCTCACTACTTACTGCTTTTATGCAAACTAGATCTCACTTTACTTACTGCTTTTATGCAAACTAGATCTCACTCTACTTACTGCTTTTATGCAAACTAGATCTCACTCTACTTACTGCTTTTATGCAAACTAGATCTCACTCTACTTACTACTTTTGTGCAAACTAGATCTCCCTCTTCTTACTGTTTTTATGCAAACTAGATCTCACTCTACTTACTGCTTTTATGCAAACTAGATCTCACTCTACTTACTGCTTTTATGCAAACTGGATCTCACCCTACCAACCACGTTTATGCATTCTCACTCTACCGACTGCATTTATTTAATCTCATGGGGTCGACCTTTGTTTGTGCAATCCTAATTGATATAGTAAAACTGCATAAATTACATTTGTTGAGTGAAATCTAGTTTGAATAAACACGGTTGTTACAGTGCAAAACATTTTGCATAAGCTCTTTGGTACAGTGAGAAAGAAATGGCTCATTAGTTTCAATGGTAAAATGGCCCCTTTTTACAAAACATGTTTTAAAATGCACTAGCATGAAAAAGAAAAGCCGTGGCCACTTTTTAATGCAAGCAAGGTATTGATTTCCTGTTAATCTTGTTTCTAAACCAAAAACCTGCAGAAATAAAAAAAATAACTTTTTTTTTTTTTACAAGAAACGAACTTTGAAAAAAAATGTAAATGAACATATTTACAGTATAATGCATATAAATTACTTCTCATAGACACATTATTATTATTCTTTATTTATAAAGCACCAACAGATTCCGCAGCGCTGCCCATGGGTACAAGGATAACAGTAAAGTGGAGAAACAATACGATAAAAGACAAAATTTTACAGACAAAATACAGGGGGAATTGGGGGCCCGATTCCCATGGGAAGATGGATAGGAGGATGGGAAACAGGAGGTGGGGACTGCAAAGGTGAGAATGCTGTGCATGCACTGTATACCCATAATGCCCCAGCTCAAATGGATTAAACAATAATAGTTTTTTTTTTTTAAAATGCCATTGATTTTAAAACCTCTAAATATATAAATACTGTATATATATATATATATTTATATATATATCGTCACCACATCACAACACAAAATAGCCTTATCCAAGATGGCGTCTATCAGCCAATCGGAATTCAAGGGACGCCATCTTGGATGACATCACTTAAAGGAACCTTCATTCGTCCTTAGTCGTTGGAAGAAGAGGATGCACCGCGCTGGATGTCTTGAAGAAGGAGCCGCTCCGTGCCGGATGGATGAAGATAGAAGATGCAGTCTGGATGAAGACTTCTGCCCGTCTGGAGGACCACTTCTGCCGGCTTGGATGAAGACTTCTCCCGACTTTGCTGAGGACTTCTTGCCGCTTGGATGAAGACTTCTCCCGGCTTAGTTGAGGATGGATGTCCGGTCTTCAAAACTGTAAGTAGATCTTCGGGGGTTAGTGTTAGTTTTTTTAAGGGTTTATATGGTGGGTTTTATTTTTAGATTAGGGGTTTGGGCAATTGAAAAAGAGCTAAATGTCCTTTTAAGGGCAATGCCCATCCAAATGCCCTTTTCAGGGCAATGGGGACCTTAGGATTTTTTAGATTAGGTTTTTATTTGGGGGGTTGGTTGTGTGGGTGGTGGGTTTTACTGTTGGGGGGTTGTTTGTAATTTTTTTACAGGTAAAAGAACTGATTTCTTTGGGGCAATGCCAAACAAAAGGCCCTTTTAATGGCTATTGGTAGTTTAGTTTAGGTTAGGTTTTTTTTTTAATTTGGGGGGCTTTTTATTTTGATAGGGTTATTAGATTAGGTGTAATTAGTTTAAATATCTGATAATGTCTTTTTTTATTTTGTGTAATTTAGTGTTGTTTTTTTTGTAATTTAGGTAATTGTATTTAATTTAGGTAATTTATTTAATTGTAGTGTAAGGTTAGGGGTTAGTGTAACTCGGGTTAGGTTTTATTTTACAGGTAAATTTGTATATATTTTAGCTTGGTAGTTAGTAAATAGTTAATAACTATTTAGTAACTATTCTACCTAGTTAAAATAAATACAAACTTGCCTGTGAAATAAAAATAAACCCTAAAGTACATACAATGTAACTATTAGTTATATTGTAGCTAGCTTAGGGTTTATTTTATAGGTAAGTATTTAGTTTTAAATAGCAATTATTTAGTTATTAATAGTATACATAGTAACATAGTAACATAGTAGATGAGGTTGAAAAAAGACCGAAGTCCATCAAGTTCAACCTATACAAATCTAAAATATATACAAAAAGCTCCAGTTAAGCTTAAATAATCCCAATAAAAGGTGACCCATTTAATACTAGCAATCATATCCATGAATGTTGTGTATATACAAAAATGTATCCAAATAATTTTTAAATGTATCTAGGGTATTGGCATTCACTACCTCCTTTGGTAATGAGTTCCAAAATGTTATTGCTCTTACAGTGAAAAAATGTTTCCGTTGCAGGAGATTAAATCTCCTTTCCTCCAACCTTAAATTGTGACCTCTGGTCACAAACAATTTTCTTGGAATAAACAGCGCTTCTGCTATCTCTGTATATGGGCCTTGAATATATTTATATAAAGTAATCATGTCACCTCTTAAGCACCTTTTTTCTAAAGAAAACAGACCCAGTTTGGCTAGCTTCTCCTCATAGGTTAAATTCTCCAATCCCCTTATTAGCGTTGTGGCCCTTCTCTGAACTTTTTCTAGTTCTACAATATCTTTTTTTGTGATCGGTCCCCTGAACTGCACTCCATACTCAAGGGGAGGTCTTACCAGGGCTTTATATAGTGACAGAATTATGCTTTCCTCCCTTGAGTCAATGCCTCTTTTAATACATGCTAGTATCTTATTAGCCTTTGAAGCTGCTGCCCTGCATTGTGCACCCATCTTTAGCTTGTTATCTATTACTACTCCCAAATCCCTTTCCTCCTGTGTTTGGCTAAGTCTTGTCCCATTTAAATAATACGTTGCCTGCTTATTTTTACTTCCAAAATGGTGAACCTTGCATTTTCCCGTATTAAATCTCATTTTCCATTTACCTGCCCATACTTCTAATTTTTGCAGGTCCCTTTGTAACGAAAGTTCATCCTGCTCTGACCTAATGACCTTACTTAACTTAGTAACATCTGCAAAAATAGAGATGTCGCTATTTAATCCTAGCTCCAAGTCATTTATAAAATATTAAAAAGAATAGGGCCCAGCACTGATCCCTGGGGTACTCCACTGATTACCTTTGTCCAATCTGAGTATGATCCATTTACTACTACTCGTTGCTCCCTATCTTTTATCCAGTTATTTATCCACAAACTAACATTTTCAGCTATTCCTAGTCCCTTAATTTTGTGCATTAATCTCTCATGTGGCACTGTATCAAACGCCTTTGCAAAATCTATATTCTTTAGAATATATATTCTCTATTTTCTTTAGATTTATTTTAATTATATTTAATTCAGTGGGTGTTAGGGTTAGACTTAGGTTTAGGGGTTAAAAAATTTAGTATAGTGGCGGCGACGTTGGAGACGGCAGATTAGGGGTTAATAAATGTAGGTAGGTGGCGGCGATGTTAGCGGCAGCAGATTAGGGGTTAATAATATTTAGTGTTTGTGATGCAGGAGTGTGGCGGTTTAGGGGTTATTATGTTTATTATAGTGGCGGCGATGTCCGGAGCAGCAGATTAGCACCTCACCCCTCATAACGCAAAACTCGTAATCTAGCCGAATGTTCTTTGTAAAAGGACTTGAAATAGTGTGAAAAAAAACCTTAGAGGACAGTTTTGTATTTTTTGAAGTTCTGTATGAACAATGACTTTACCAGAGCTTTTCCCTTTGGTTAATATCTAAAGGGTTCATCTGATTATAGCTTGAGTCTAAGGTTAACAATAGACTGGTAATATGAGCGTGGTGTTTCACTTGGCACTCATCATTGAAAGTATAGGGAGTGTTAGTTACATCGATTGCACTTCACTTGCAATCTAGGCCAGTATTTTTCATGCAATGTTTTAGGAAGATCTCAACATACAAGCAATTCATTGATTATAAGTCAGATTATGAGTGAAGCGCTAACAGTAACGCACAAGCGATAATGGGTATATAACCGGTGTTTGCAAGTGCCGGGTTTTCAGCTCGTATTACAAGTTGAAAGTTAACATGATCGCTTGAGGGCAATCACGAATTACACTAGAATGATTACCACCTCCTCAGAGCTCTGGTTAATGGTTTCGTGAAACAAAAAAGTGTCACAAAAAAAAAATATTACAAAGTACAGTTACACTCATAATAACACCATCTAATAAAGTGTTTTAAAAAATATTGCACAAAAATGTTATAAGGGCTCAAAGATATGAGGTCTCATGTGTTAGAAAAAAAAGCAGACAAAGAGCTTTAATATAGAGATACTTACATATGCATGTCTAAAGATGGATTTATATTTATATGTGTGTACATATTTATTTATGTATTTATATGTGTATATATGTATTTACAGATATATATGTTATGGGTAAAGTAAGAAATATGGTTAATCCTAGGATCACCCGGGTAAAACGGACATTACCCAAGAGGCTGTGGGTAAAGCTTGAAGTCTTTTAATTCCCCCATCTACACTATTTATTTTGCCTCCGTATGGGGTGTTCAAGGAAGGCGCCCCGCCAATCCTTTGGCATCCACCCCAAGTAAACCTTGGGGAATGAGGTTTTAAAGGGGGACCTAGCCCCCCTTGAACCCTCAGGCAGAGGCAAACAAGATAGTGAAGATAGGGGAATTACAGAGCATGCTATATATGTTTGATGCAGTGACTCTGCACTCTGAGGGGATTTATGATCATACATCAGGCTTTACCAACAGCCACTTGGGTAATGTCCATTTTACTAGGGTAATCCTAGGATTAACTAATATCTGACTTTACCCAAAACATATACACATATAAACACATATGTACACATATAAAGACATTATATATATATATATATATATATATATATATATACATATATATATATATATATAAATGTATTGGACCACTTTGCAGGTAAGTAGATGTAAACATGTAAAAACACATTTATGCATTATTCATATTTAATAAAGTGTTATACTGTGTATTTACTATAAATGTTTCACATTTCAATGTTCTGCACATAGCAGAATATGTTCTTTATATTTCTAAATAAATATATATATATATATATATATATATATACACATATACATATACATATATTGTATTTATAGCTATATCGAAACATGCAAAAAGCTTACTTCTAGAGGAGTTAACACTCGAGGAAGAGCGTTACATAGCACTCCACTTGTAATCTGGCCCTAAATTGGCCAAATTAAAAACCTGCCTTCAGAACCTTTCGTTCCAGTCAATTTTATATAGATGAGCATGAGTACCTTGCTGCAAGCCCAATGGGAAAATGTTAGAAAATTCAAGGTAGTCATCAATATCAAACACTGGGTTAGATACAAACATGTAGCTGATATCAACCAAAATATAATGCCAGCAGATTTTTTTTTACATTTGTATCATACTGAGATTGCTATTATTCAGTAACTGGTCACACTCTGAATGTTTTTAATCTATATACTTTTTTAATTTAATTTTATAATTTTTTTATACAACATAATGTAATATAGGACTTTTACAACCATAAGAATGAGGTTGTAAAACTGCTAAAATCAGAGTGAAATACTGTAGTAGCATGGAAGGTGAAGCATTGTAGTGACGGCCAAAAGATATGTACCATCTCTGTGTTCTTTTTGTGCTTCTCGTAGACTGTACAGGCCATTACTATCTGGCACAAGTTGTCGCTAACCAGCTGCCACATATGTTTGTGTAGTTAGCTGGGTATGATAGCTTGTGAGTCACAGCTTGTAGTGACGATTCAGCAACATTACTTCTTATGCCAGTATAACGAAAGACTTGTATGTGGCGCATTGTACACGTACATTGAGCTTTGGTCTGTATAATGGGCATGTATACAACCCATTTGATTTAGCTGGGCTCATACTGTAAATATACCACATATGTGTGATATATATGTATTCATGTAGAGTTATGGCTTGTTAAATGGAGACATCTGGTTAAAATTCAGTCTCCACTGGTCTCTGAGAATAACGTAATTTGCCAATTATCTTTATGTTTTCTACCTCTTACCAGATGTGTTCTGTAAATTGCTGAACCATTGTTATAATTATTGTTACCCTTTATGTATCTAGCAATGTGCTTGTGCATGTTCCACTTTTATAAAGTGATAATAATATACTGTGTGCAATATATTGCGTTTTTGGAATACTAATAAATAATTATACTAAAATAAAAGAAGGAGAAATCATTCACATGAAAAAAAAATGAATGTGCACCTCATATGTGCATTATTAGAAGCCTAAGAAATGCAATCATTATACCACAATAGCACTTGTAAAACTTCTGCTAGACATATGGGGGCATATTTACACAAGAGCATTTGTTTATTGGAGACGAGAGCTTCTAATTGTATATTGATGCCAAAATACAAAGTTCAAAAATAAAAGTTAAAACAGGAAAGAGCAAGGTACAGGCAACATATAGTAAAACAGCATCAAACCTCTGGCCTTACAGTAAGTAATATCTTGATATTTAGATTGTTGTTGCTGAGCTTTCACACTTCTCTTGATATCTCTGCCTAGGAACTGTGCTCCCCATATTGTTTTTACTTTAGCAGCAGGGCTTATCCACATACCATGTTTTCTTAAAGGGACACTGAACCCAAAATTTGTATTTTGTAATTCAGATAGAGTGTGCAATTTTTTTTTTAATTGTTTTATTTATAATCCAAGTCACTGTCCAAAAACAATATCAACCATTTTGAAAACATGACATAATCAAAAGATACAATAAATTTGACAACATAGTACTATGTTCATTTATACATGTAGTTAAATTTAGGCTAATCATCACATTAATGAACACAAACATTTTATTTTCCTACAATGCTTGGAGTTTTTGATTTTCAGTATAACCCCCCCCCCCCCCTTGTTCCCCCCCCCCCCCCATGCGAAGAGAAAACATAACAAAAAAAAAAACCCAAAAAAAAAAAACCCAAAAAAAAAAAAAAAAAAAAAAAAAACCAAAAAAAAACAAAAAAAAAAATTACCATCACTTTCTTCCTCCTGAAGCTTTACCAGTTCCCTAATAGAACAATTTCTGTATTTCTAAAGGGGAAGATTATATAATCTATTTCTGCAGCCGGAAAGATTTTTAAGAAGGCAGCCCATTTATCAAAGAACCTTTTAATGTCTTGTTCATTATTTATATCCGCGTTTCTCTGGTCTAAAATGCATTGTTTTTTCATGCAGTTTTTAATTTCAGTAATACTTGGCATTGCATGACTTTTCCACTTCTTACAGATTAAATACCTGGTAGCAAGAATAGCGGAGATTATTATTTTTTCATCAGTTTGCTTACCAGGCTCTTCCTTAAGGCAGAGTATTATCTGATATATTGTCAAAGAGACATAGCCTATCTTAAGCACCTTTTTTAGCCAGTATTCGAGCCTAGCCCAGAGATTTTTAATCTTTGGACAATACCAAAACATATGTATTAAATCAGCTGCCTGATACGAACATTTAGGACATTTATTAAACCCTACATTCACACATTTGAAACCTCTCTCGGGGGTAAAATATGCCCCATGAAGGAGCTTAACATGTGCCTCCCTCCAAGTTGCAGAGAGCGTTACTTGTGCAATTTTTTTAATTGACAATTGAATAGTTTTAGACTCAATATTACTCTGAGGGATTGCTGTATTCCAGTAGAGGGCAATCTTTGCCAGTACCGGTTCTCCTTTATTTGTACCCAGAAGATGATAACATGGTGCAATTGACATATGACCATTTCTTGTTAGAGCAAGCCAAACATCGAGTTTACCTAGTCCCCATTCCCAACCAGCTTTCTTAACTAGGTCCTGTGCAAAATGCCTTAATTGCAAATACGCAAAGAAGTCTTTATTGGGCAAATCAAAATCTCTTTTTAATTCCTGGAATGTTTTGATATATTTTCTCTCTTTATCAATTATTTGGTATACCTTGGTTAACCCCCGATTACGCCATTTCCTAAAGACTTCGGAATGCAATCCTGATTGAAAAATAGGGTTACCTATTATAGGCAAAAGACAGGTAGCACTATTATTAATTGAAAGAAAGGTTACTATCTTGTGCCAAGCTTTAAGTGGGTTAAGAATTGTTTTAAATCGTTTAATTTCTGAGGGGATTTCTTTAGGTACTAAGTGTATTAATGCAGATAGAGAATATGGGTAGCAGACACTGGTCTCGAGATAATTATTCAAGACATAGTTATTAGATGAGATCCAGTCTGTTACGACACGAGCCATAAAGGAGAGGTTATATAGCCTTATGTCTGGTAAGGCAAGACCACCATCCTTTCTTGGTATTGAAAGTTTCATAAGAGATATCTTTGACCTCTTATTCTGCCATAAGAACTGTATAAGTGAAGTATTGATTGAACGTATATCCTTACCTAATAGAATTATTGGTGTATTTTGAAGTATATATAAAAGTTTTGGAAGAAGAGCCATTTTAAAAAGGGCAATCCTTCCAGAAAGTGATATTGGGAGATTTTGCCATAACAAAAGCTTTTCTTTGATCATTTTTACTACTGGGGGTATATTCAATGTATAGAGATCTACGGACCTTGTCGGAATATGAATCCCTAGATATTTAAAAGAATCTTTTACTTGGCGAAAAGGAGTTTTTAATATTGAAGTTTTATTTTTCCTGAGCCACACTATCTCTGATTTTGTCATATTTACTTTGTATCCAGAGAATGTACCAAATTGTTCCAAGATCTGAAGAAGTTTTGGTAAGTTCAGTTTGGTGTTAGCCAAATAAAGCAGCAGATCATCAGCATACAGACCGATTTTTATTTCGCAGTTACGAATTTTTATACCATCCAAATGATGGCGTATTTTAATTGCCAGAGGTTCAATGGAAATATTAAATAAGAGCGGGGAAAGAGGACAGCCCTGCCTTGTTCCTCTACCTAACAAGATAGAGGGGGAAATGTTGTTATTCACTATCAATCTTGTAGATGGGTGTTTATATAGATTTTCGATAAATTCAAGAAAATTACCTCTGATGCCAAATTGTCTTAACGATGTTTTGATATGTTCGTAAAATATTGAATCAAAGGCTTTTTCAGCATCTAAGGAAATAATAGCAAGGTCAGGTATGTCCTCCCCCCGCTAGTTAAATTAGATAGTACCTCAAAATATTCTGTCACCAATAGGGCTTCCCTAATTTTTGAGGCTGAGTTGCGGTTATTTAGAAAACCTGCTTGATCAGTATGTATAATTTCTGAGAGGGGTCTTTGAAGTCTAGATGCTAGAATTGCAGTAAGAATTTTGTAATCTGAATTTAACAGTGCAATTGGTCTGTAGGATTCCTTGTATTCAGGGTTTTTTCCGCCTTTTAATATCAAAGTTGTGTAAGAATTGGTAAATGAAGAGGGGATCATTTTACCACTAATAAAGAAGCTGTTAAAGAGCGTGCAAAGATGTGGGGTGGCTTCACCAATCAGGATCTTATAGAATTCACTAGGCAAGCCATCTGGACCTGCTGCTTTATTTGAGGCAAGCTTGGATATTACTTTCTCTATTTCTTCTATGGAAATAGGGACATTGAGGCTATCAGCCATTTCTGATGTGACAGTAGGATACGTGATATCTCTCCAAAAGTCATCAGATGTATGCGTATCACTTGTTTTAAATGAATATAATTCCTGGTAATATTCATTAAATGCAGCTAGTATGTCTTCGGCTTTAGAAAGCTGAAGACCTTTATTATACAATTTGTCTATGATTGGTTGTTTTTTCTCATTTTTTATTAATTTGGCCAGCAAATTACCATATTTATATAGCTTAGCCTGCATTTTTAATTCCTTTTGAGTTTCTTGCAGTAAAACAAAAGTATCCCTTTCATTTTTTGCTTTAACGTATTTTGCCCAATTTAAGGGGGTTTTGTCAAGCAGATAATGATTATAAGTGTTAGTTAAACATTGGCATGATTCTCTTTCTCTAGATCGAATTTTCTTATGCAGGGCTGAGCTATATGAAATTATTTCGCCTCTCATTACTGCTTTTGCAGTGTCCCAAAATACTTCAGGGCGGTTTAAATAGTCTTTATTAAAATGTACAAATTCCTTATATCTATTTATAAGCCAGTTCTTGAATTTTACCTCAGTCGTCAGATAGTAGGGAAAAAAGAAACGTGTTGCAGCAGAATACAAATGTGAAATCTGAAACTCAAGTACAATCGGTGCATGATCTGAAAGAAATATTGGTCCTATATCTGTTTTTACCCCTCTCATCACCATACGTTCATCAATTAGAAAAATGTCGATTCTGGAGAGCGTCTTATGCGCCTTGGAAAGACAGGTAAAATTTTGAGTAGAAGGATTTTGCTGTCTCCAGATATCCCGCAGTGCTAAGTTCTGCATTATTTTTTTAAACATCTTACCCTCTAGATTATCTTTTTTTTGTTTTAACTGTTTGACATTATGTCTTAGCCTATCGATCGGGCATTGTGGTGCCATATTGTAATCTCCTCCCATAATTAAAGAGCCTTCCGTGAAGGATAATAATTTGGTCTGCAAAGTGTTCCAAAATTTTGGATCAAATACATTAGGGCCGTATGTATTACATAATGTATACATCTTCTGGGCAATCTTTATTTTCAGTAGTACATATCTCCCCCCGATGTCAGCCTCAAAATGTGTGACTTCGGTATCAATTTTCTTTCCTATTAGAATTGCTACCCCCCTTTTCCTCTTAACACTAGGTGCAAAATAGATTTCTTTTACCCATGTTGATTTAAGTTTTAAAGATTCTTCAGCTGATAAATGGGTTTCTTGAATAAAACCTATGTTAGTCTGGATCTTTCGCAGGTGATTAAGGATTGCTTTTCTCTTTATAGGGGTAGATATACCACCTACATTCCAAGATACTATTTTACAATTTTTATTCAGCATATTCATTTATACATTAAGGAGGGAGAAAGAGAAGAGAGAAAGAGAAAAAAAATAAATAAATAAATAAAATAAATAAATTAAAAAAAAAAAAAAAAAAAAAAATAATAATAATAAAAAAAAAAAAATAATAATAATAATTTAAAATTAGACACCTAAATTTTCTCCGCACAGGTGGGGGTTGGGTCCTAGGACTCACGTCTAGAAGAGACACGGTCTTTCCCATAAGCAAAAACCTATAGCTTACACTCAGTCTAATAATAAGATATTCAATATTGCTGTTATTAAGCTTAGGAACCCAGTGTGTTATAGAAGCTCTCAGCCAGTTGAGCTTCTTCAAAGAAGTGTGTGACTTCCCCAACTTTAACCTTTAATTTGTAGGGGTACATTATGGTTGCCTGGTACCCTTTTTGTATCAGTTTGGAACAAATAGGAGCAAGCTCCCTTCTCCTTGCTGCAGTGTCAGCGGAGAAATCTTGAAACATAAGGATTGTAGCGTCTCCAGCCTTAACAGGCTGTTGTTTGCGATAATGCTGGAATAAGGTAAGTTTGTCTTGAAAATTTAATATTCTAGCGATAACAGGCCTAGGCCTAGTTCTATCTTTATTGCCTGAGCGAGGTAGACCAAGTCTGTGCGCTCTCTCCACTGGGATGGGATATAGGGTAGATGGCATCTTTAAAATTGTAGGCAAGGTTTCTGATATAAAATTAACAAGATTGTCATATTGTTGTTCTTCCGGAAGGCCTATAATTCTTATATTATTTCTTCTAGAACGATTTTCTAGATCTTCTAATCTGTTTTGAATTTTCTGTACATTATTATTTATACCTTCTAGATTAGAACTATGCGTTATTGTTAGATCTTCCAGGTCCGAAACTCTTTGTTCGGCTTCCTGCAGCCTATTAGAGAATTGACGAACCTCTTGTGTCAGAGAAAGAAAATCTTGTTTGATTTCAGCTCTAAGAGCCTCAAATTTAGGAGAGAGCGCATCAGATATACTAGCGACTAAGCTGTGAATATTGGTTACTTCTTGTACAACTGGTACATTTAACATAGTTGGTTGCGCTTCTGTGGGAGGCTCCTGATTACCCTTCAATTTTCTGTCTCTCTGTCTTGCTGCCATGGCTGGAGAAATATTCCGGGGTGAGGTGTGAAGGAATTTATCCATGTGCCAGAAAAGAAAAGAGAATTAAAAAAAATTGAAGTGAGGCAATTTATCTAAGTGAAGATCAATACAGGGAGTGAACTTAATTTTAGAGTTAAGTTTGAGAAGGTGAAGCGTTCTCAAATAGACAAGTGAGGATAGGGATGTGCACTATTGTGACCAAGTGAGGGAAAAGAAAAGGGGAGAGACAAAAAAAAAAAAAAAAAAAAAAAAAAGGAAAGAAAGGAAAAATAATAAACTGTGAATTAAATCGTGTTATTTAGATCCAGCCAGGGATGCAGAGATCAGGGACGTTATTAATGTTAGGCAATTTTATGCCAGTTTGTTAATTGTCTTACTGTTGCTAATCTTCAAAAGACACAATAAAGGAAATGGTATCTCTGAAAGCAGCAACAGCAATTTCTTAATTAGATTTATATCCAAGAAAATATTATTCCAGCAATTATATACAGTATATTTTATGGGTAAGCAAACATATTCACAGTGACCTAGTTATATCCTGGTTCAGTCAGTTTCATTTGTATTTTATTTTCAGAGAAGTTAAAATATCTCTTCTTTAAAGAAAATTTATAAGGTAGTTTTAACTAATGATCTTTATATTTCTATATAAACTTTCTCCCTGTCCAATAGTAAGGGATAGTATTTTATTTTCAGGGAGCATAGGAGATTTATTCTTAGGAAAGAGTTATTAGATAATATAACTGAGGATCTTTTATCTCTATATAGCCCTTCCCTCCAAGCAGTAATAATGGGTAATATATCCTGAAAAAGGTTATAGTAAATTTCTCTGGTATTGAATTATTAATTCCTTATTCACACTCAATAACCTTTGATTTTTTTTTTTCCTCCCCTTCTCCCCTCCCTTCTCTCTCCCCTGAGAATGTTTCACTTTTTAGAGGAGAAAGTACAATGTCTTTTTACATACTATGCACATTTTACACATTCTTAAGCATTAACATTTTTGCCTAGATTTGCTCAATACATTGATATGACAAAAATTGTAGCGACAAGTAATATAGTTAAATAAAATTAAATGCGCCAAACAAATCATATGCAGAAAAAAGAATCATATAAGGAGCCAATGAAAAAAAAAAAAAAAAAAAAGTTCCTTTATATAGTTAATAAAGTTCAGCCAGTTCTTGTATGTATGCAGCTCGTCACCTTACCTGGGTCATTCTATGCATCAGCGTTCAACTAATAGCCAGGTAGGTGGGCGGAAAGAGCCTTCAATATGAGAAAATGCCAAAATTGCTGATACCTATTAGAGGGGTTAATTATACAGCCATCTTCCATAGCATTTTTACCAGGATCCATACAGTGTTCCCCAGGACATGCAGCTCTGGTTGGTATCCCCAAAAAAAAGGTGAAGAGAGAAAAACATGCTCCCAGATTGAGCACCTCCTAATTTAGCGCTTACCCACAGCGTCTCGAGGAACCAGAGCAGAGATATGCAGAGGCGCTGCACAGGGAGATCTCAGCGGCAACTGCCAGGCTAGCTACACACAGCCCCGACCTCCCACGCAGCACCGGTGGGGGAGGGGGGATTCTCCAGCAAGCTTTCAGTCCGGCACCGAGCAGAGCCGCTTCGAGTACTTATCGCTCCCTGCTTGAAGATGCGGCTCCGCCACCACACTTCAGCTCAGTCTCACGGATGATTTCTGTCTCCCTCGCAACTTCGGTGGGGGAGAGGAAGGTATGTGGGGGGTCCGCCGCGCTGCTGTGGGTACTCAGGGCAGGAGTCAGGAAAAAAACATCAGGTCCTTTGTTAGTGCAGCAGTGTTGATATATGTAAATAGCCTTATCCTCCCACGCAGCACCGGTGGGGGAGGAAAGGGTATGGAGAGAATCTGCTGTTATCCTGCAGGTAATTAGGGCCAGGTTCAAGGCAGTTTATCAGTATAGCAGAGAGAGTGTATAAAGATAGCCTCAACCTCCCACGCAGCACCAGTGGGGGAGGGAGGCACTCTGTTCCTCTTTGAAGTTATATCACAAATTCTAATATATATAAAAAGAGGAAGCCCAAGGTATAGGCTTTTTGCAAGCTGACTAATAATGTCAGCACAGTGGGATGTCTGTCCACTGTCTGGTTCCAGGAGCGTTGATACAGGCTATCCAAGAAGCTACCCAGGTCCCTGGGTTTGGCACGAGAAACTCCACCAGCAGCTGCAGGACTGGAAGGTAATCACACACAGGTGTGTGCAGTTAGCTCCTCCTCCGGAAACCACTCCCCAAGATCATCAAGCAGAGTGTGCAATTTTAAGCAACTTTCTAATTTACTCCTATTATCAATTTTTCTCTTGCTAACTTTATTTGAAAAAGAAGGCATCTAAGCTTTTTTTGGGGTTCAGAACTCCGGACAGCACTTTTTTATTGGTGGATGAATTTATCCACCAATCAGCAAGGACAACCCAGGTTGTTCACCAAAAATGGGCCGGCATCTAAACTTACATTCTTGCATTTCAAATAAAGATACCAAGAGAATGAAGAAAAATTGATAATAGGAGTAAATTAGAAAGTTGCTTAAAATTTCATGCTCAATCTGAATCGCAAAAGAATTTTTTTGGGTACAGTGTCCCTTTAACTATAGCTATCCATTGCTGCTGGGCTTTCCATGTCCAGTAGTATATCAACAAGAGTTGCAGGGTAGGTCAATCCCCTTTGAATGTTTCCATCTATGATTAAGGCAGCAGCAGCAGAAACCCATAAGACTGCTGCAGCCTGGAGGTTTGATGCTATGCATGTCTTTTTTTACTTTTGCCCATGTAAATAAAGTTTAAGTCTTTTTGTGCATTTCCATTTGTATCCCTATTAAAGCTAAATAGCTAGCGCCCTCACTATGACATCACTACTATACCTTTTGTGATCCCCACATCCCCCCTTGCTACAGATTAAATGCTACCTCTTTTCCCATAGTATTTTACACACTTCCTGTATAATTTTACTTTAGCTAAAGGGCTTATTTTTTCATGGTATAGATAACAGAGGTGCAGGAGTGCCCAAAATCTATAGCTGCAGGTCCCTTCACGTATTATCTCTAAATACAGTTACTAGGCCACATACTACCAGTGGTAGCACCATAAGAGTTGCAAGGTTCCTTTACTTCCCTCTGCATCTATACTATACATGAAAGGCTTTCATGTGTCCCACAATATCTCTACTATTGTCATAGGGCTCCTTCACTCCCACTAAATATCTACTATAGCTGCATTATCTCTACAAAAGTGGTCAAACTGTCCCCTGCCATATCTTCTCCACAGCTGCAGGAATCAATAAGTGTGAATCCTCTACTCACCAACAGATCTTCATTGATGCTCAACATTTCTTCAGAAATTTCTGTTACAATCTCTGAAGGCTTCACTCCTCATGGTAGAATTATTATATTACCCAATGCGTTATTATATTACCCATGCACTATTATATTACCCATGCATTATTATATTACTCACGCATTATTATATTACCCATGCATTATTATATTACCCATGCATTATTATATTACTCACGCATTATTATATTACTCACGCATTATTATATTACCCATGCATTATTATATTACTCACGCATTATTATATTACTCACGCATTATTATATTACCCATGCATTATTATATTACTCACGCATTATTATATTACTCACGCATTATTATATTACCCATGCATTATTATATTACCCATGCATTATTATATTACTCATGCATTATTATATTACCCAATGCGTTATTATATTACCCATGCACTATTATATTACCCATGCATTATTATATTACTCACGCATTATTATATTACCCATGCATTATTATATTACCCATGCATTATTATATTACTCATGCATTATTATATTACCCATGCATTATTATATTACCCATGCATTATTATATTACTCATGCATTATTATATTACCCATGCATTATTATATTACCCATGCATTATTATATTACTCACACATTATTATATTACCCATGCATTATTATATTACCCATGCACTATTATATTACCCATGCATTATTATATTACTCACGCATTATTATATTACCCATGCATTATTATATTACTCATGCATTATTATATTACCCATGCATTATTATATTACCCATGCATTATTATATTACTCATGCATTATTATATTACCCATGCATTATTATATTACCCATGCATTATTATATTACTCACACATTATTATATTACCCATGCATTATTATATTACCCATGCATTATTATATTACCCATGCACTATTATATTACCCATGCATTATTATATTACCCATGCATTATTATATTACCCATGCATTATTATATTACCCATGCACTATTATATTACCCATGCATTATTATATTACCCATGCATTATTATATTACCCATGCATTATTATATTACTCATGCATTATTATATTACTCACACATTATTATATTACCCATGCATTATTATATTACCCATGCACTATTATATTACCCATGCATTATTATATTACTCATGCATTATTATATTACTCACACATTATTATATTACCCATGCATTATTATATTACCCATGCATTATTATATTACTCACGCATTATTATATTACCCATGCATTATTATATTACCCATGCATTATTATATTACTCATGCATTATTATATTACCCATGCATTATTATATTACTCACGCATTATTATATTACCCATGCATTATTATATTACCCATGCATTATTATATTACCCATGCATTATTATATTACTCACGCATTATTATATTACCCATGCATTATTATATTACCCTTGCATTATTATATTACTCATGCATTATTATAATACTCACGCATTATTATATTACCCATGCATTATTATATTACTCATGCATTATAATATTACCCATGCATTATTATATTACCCATGCATTATTAAATTACTCATACATTATTATATTACCCATGCATTATTAAATTACTCATGCATTATTATATTACTCACACATTATTATATTACCCATGCATTATTTTATTACCCATGCATTATTAAATTACTCATGCATTAATATATTACCCATGCATTATTATATTACCCATGCATTATTATATTACTCACGCATAATTATATAACCCTTGCGTTATTAAATTACTCACACATTATTATATTACTCACACATTATTATATTACCCATGCATTATTAAATTACTCACGCATTATTAAATTACCCATGCATTATTAAATTACTCACACATTATTATATTAACCATGCATTATTATAATACTCATGCATTATTATATTACCCATGCATTATTATATTACCCATGCATTATTAAATTACTCATGCATTATTATCTTACCCATGCATTATTAAATTACTCATGCATTATTATATTACTCACACATTATTATATTACCCATGCATTATTTTATTACCCATGCATTATTATTATTACTCCTGCATTATTATATTACCCATGCATTATTAAATTACTCATGCATTAATATATTACCCATGCATTATTATCTTACTCACGCATTATTATATTACTCAAGCATTATTATATTACCCATGCATTATTATATTACTCACGCATAATTATATAACCCTTGCATTATTAAATTACTCACACATTATTATATTACTCACACATTATTATATTACCCATGCATTATTTAATTACTCACGCATTATTAAATTACCCATGCATTATTATAATACTCATGCATTATTTTATTACCCATGCATTATTATAATACTCATGCATTATTATATTACCCATGCATTAATAAATTACTCACGCTTTATTATATTACACATGCATTATTATATTACTCACACATTATTATATTACCCATGCACTATTTTATTATTCATGCATTATTATATTACCCATGCATTATTATATTACTCACCCATTATTAAATTACCCATGCATTATTTTATGACTCATGCATTATTATATTACCCATGCATTATTATTATTACTCATGCATTATTATATTACCCATGCATTATTTTATTATTCATGCATTATTATATTACCCATGCATTATTATATTACGCACGCATTATTATATTACCCATGCATTATTTTATGACTCATGCATTATTATATTACCCATGCATTATTATTATTACTCATGCATTATTATATTACCCATGCATTATTATATAACCCATGCGTTATTATATTACCCATGCGTTATTATATTAATCATGCAATATTATATTACCCATTCATTTTTATATTACCTGTGCATTATTATATTACTCATGTATTATTATTTTACCCGTGCATTATTATATTACTAATGCATTATTATATTACCCATTTATTTTTATATTACCCATGCATTATTATATTACCCATGCATTATTTTATTTCTCATGCATTATTATGTAACCCATGTACTATTATATTACCCACGCATTATTATATTATTCATAAATTATTACATTACCCATGCATTTTTATATTACCCGTGCATTATTATATTACTCATGTATTATTATATTACCCATTCATTTTTATATTACCCATGCATTATTATATTACCCATGCATTATTTTATTACCCATGCATTATTATATAACTCATATACTATTATATAACTCATGCATTATTATATTACCCATGCATTATTTTATTACTTATGCATTATTATATAACCCTTGTACTATTATATTACTCATGCATTATTATATTACCCATGCATTATTATATTACTCATGCATTATTATATTACCGATGCGTTATTATATTACTCATGCATTATTAAATTACCTATGCATTATTATGTTACTCATGCATTATTATATTACCCATGCATTATTATATTACCCATACATTATTTTATTACTCATGCATTATTATATAACCCATGTACTATTATATTACCCATGCATTATTATATTATTCATAAATTATTACATTACCCATGCATTATTATATTACCAATGCATTATTATATTACTCATGTATTATTATATTGCCCATTCATTATTATATTACCTATGCATTATTATATTACCCATGCATTATTATATAACCCATGTGCTATTATATTACTCATGCATTATTATATTACCCATGCATTATTGTATTACTCATGCATTATTATATAACCCTTGTACTATTATATTACTCATGCATTATTATATTACACATGCATTATTATATTACTCATGCATTATTATATTACCAATGTGTTATTATATTACTCATGCATTATAAAATTACCCATGCATTATTATGTTACTCATGCATTATTATATTACCCATGCATTATTATATTACCCGTGCATTATTATATTACTCATGCATTATTATATTACTCGTGCATTATTAAATTACCCATGCATTATTATGTTACTCATGCATTATTATATTACCCATGCATTATTATATTACCCATGCATTATTAAATTACTCATGCATTATTATATTACCCATGCATTATTATATTACCCATGCAATATTTTATCACCCATGCATTATTTTATTACTCATGCATTATTATATAACCCATGTACTATTATATTACCCATGCATTATTATATTATTCATACATTTTTACATTACCCATGCATTATTATATTACCCATGCATTATTGTATCACTCATGCATTATTATATAACCCATGTACTATTATATTACCCATGCATTATTATATTACCCATGCATTATTATATTACTCATGCATTATTATATTACCCATGTATATTATATTACCCATGCATTAATATATTACCTGTGCATTATTATATTACTCATGCATTACTTTATTACCTATGCATTATTTTATTACTCATGCATTATTATATAACCCATGCACTATTATATTACCCATGCATTATTATATTACCCATGCATTATTATATTATTTATACTTTATTACATTACCCATGCATTATTATATTACCCATGTTTTATTATATTACTCATGCATTGTTATATTACCCATGCATTATTATATTAATCATGCATTATTATATTACATATTTGCATTATTATACTACCCATGCATTATTATATTACCCATGCATTATTAAATTATTCATGCACTATTATATTACCCATGCATTATTATATTACTCATGCATTATTATATTACAGTTATTATTATATTACCCATTCATTATTATACTACCCATGCATTGGTATATTTCCCATGCATTATTATATTACCCATTAACTATTATATTACACATGCATTATTATATTACTCTTGCACTATTATATTTCCCATGCACTATTATATTACACATGCATTATTATATTACCCTTGCATTATTATTTTACACATGCATTATTATATTACTCTTGCATTATCATATTACCCATGCACTATTATATTATCCAGGCATTATTATTTTACAAATGCAGTATTATATTACCCATGCATTATTATATTACTAATGTATTATTATATTACTCATGCATTAATATATTATCCATGTATTATTTTATTACTCATTCATTATTTTATTACCCATGCATTATTATATTATTAATAATTTATCATATTACCCATGCATTATTATATTACTCATTCATTATTTTATTACCCATGCATTATTATATTATTAATACATTATTATATTACTCATGCATTATTATATTACCTATGCGTTATTATATTACCCATGCATTATTATATTATTCATAAATTATTACATTACCCATGCATTATTATATTACCCATGCATTATTATATTTTTCATAAATAATTACATTACCCATGCATTATTATATTACCCATGCATTATTATATTTCTCATGCATTATTATATTACCCATGCACTATTATATTACACATGCATTATTATATTACTCTTGCATTATTATATTTCCTATGCACTATTATATTACCCATACATTATTATATTACTCATGCACTATTATATTACCTACGTATTATTATATTACCCATGCATTATTATATTACCCATTCATTATTATATTACGCATACATTATTATATTACCCATGCACTATTATATTACCCATGCATTATTATTTACCCATGCATTATTGTTTACCCATGCACTATTATATTACCCATGCATTATTATATTACTCATACATTAATTTTTTACCCATGCACTAGTATATTACCCATGCATTATTATATTAGAGACAAGGAAATAAATGAATCCGGCACTTCTTGAAGTTTTTAAGAGCACACAGTTTTTATTGGCAGGTAAAAAGAAAAGCAAAAGTAATGCATAGCAGCCCCAGCAATTTAGTCATTGCGGCACAGCAAACAACGAGTTAGCATGGATGGTGGTCACTAAAGCTGACGCGTTTCGGCATCCCCCGCCGTAGTCATAGCATAATTAGTGGCCATCATCCTCAAGTTTAAAAAGGGCACTCTTTCACCTCATTGGTTAAAAGTTAAACACACCTCCAATGTTAGATAATAATAATGCATAATCATTATTATATTACCCATGCACTATTATATTACCCATGCATTATTATTTTACCCATGCACTATTATATTACCCATGCTTTATTATATTACCCATGCATTATTATATTACTCTTGCATTATTATTTTACCCATGCACTATTATATTACCCATGCATTATTATTTTATCCATGCACTATTATAGTACCTATGCATTATTATATTACCCATGCATTATTATATTACCCATGCACTATTATATTACCCATGCATTATTATATTACCTATGAACTATTATATTACCCATGCATTATTATATTACCTATGAACTATTATATTACCCATGCACTATTATATTACCTATGCATTATTATATTACCTATGCATTATTATATTACCTATGAACTATTATATTACCCATGCACTATTATATTACCTATGCATTATTATATTACCTATGCATTATTATATTACCCATGCATTATTATATTACTCATGCATTATTATATTACCCATGCATTATTATATAACCCATGCGTTATTATATTACCCATGCGTTATTATATTAATCATGCGTTATTATATTACCCATGCATTATTATATAACTCATGCAATATTATATTACCCATTCATTTTTATATTACCTGTGCATTATTATATTACTCATGTATTATTATTTTACCCGTGCATTATTATATTATTCATGCATTATTATATTACCCGTGCATTATTAAATTACTCGTGCATTATTATATTACCCATGCATTATTATATTACCCATGCATTATTTTATTACCCATGCATTATTTTATTTCTCATGCATTATTATGTAACCCATGTACTATTATATTACCCACGCATTATTATATTATTCATAAATTATTACATTACCCATGCATTTTTATATTACCCGTGCATTATTATATTACTCATGTATTATTATATTACCCATTCATTTTTATATTACCCATGCATTATTATATTACCCATGCATTATTTTATTACCCATGCATTATTATATAACTCATATACTATTATATAACTCATGCATTATTATATTACCCATGCATTATTTTATTACTTATGCATTATTATATAACACTTGTACCATTATATTACTCATGCATTATTATATTACCCATGCATTATTATATTACTCATGCATTATTATATTACCGATGCGTTATTATATTACTCATGCATTATTAAATTACCTATGCATTATTATGTTACTCATGCATTATTATATTACCCATGCATTATTATATTACCCATACATTATTTTATTACTCATGCATTATTATATAACCCATGTACTATTATATTACCCATGCATTATTATATTATTCATAAATTATTACATTACCCATGCATTATTATATTACCAATGCATTATTATATTACTCATGTATTATTATATTGCCCATTCATTATTATATTACCTATACATTATTATATTACCCATGCATTATTATATAACCCATGTACTATTATATTACTCATGCATTATTATATTACCCATGCATTATTGTATTACTCATGCATTATTATATAACCCTTGTACTATTATATTACTCATGCATTATTATATTACACATGCATTATTACATTACTCATGCATTATTATATTACTCATGCATTATTATATTACTCGTGCATTATTAAATTACCCATGCATTATTATGTTACTCATGCATTATTATATTACCCATGCATTATTATATTACCCATGCATTATTAAATTACTCATGCATTATTATATTACCCATGCATTATTATATTACCCATGCAATATTTTATCACCCATGCATTATTTTATTACTCATGCATTATTATATAACCCATGTACTATTATATTACCCATGCATTATTATATTATTCATACATTTTTACATTACCCATGCATTATTATATTACCCATGCATTATTGTATCACTCATGCATTATTATATAACCCATGTACTATTATATTACCCATGCATTATTATATTACCCATGCATTATTATATTACTCATGCATTATTATATTACCCATGTATATTATATTACCCATGCATTAATATATTACCTGTGCATTATTATATTACTCATGCATTACTTTATTACCTATGCATTATTTTATTACTCATGCATTATTATATAACCCATGCACTATTATATTACCCATGCATTATTATATTACCCATGCATTATTATATTATTTATACTTTATTACATTACCAATGCATTATTATATTACCCATGCTTTATTATATTACTCATGCATTATTATATTACCCATGCATTATTATATTAATCATGCATTATTATATTACATATTTGCATTATTATACTACCCATGCATTATTATATTACCCATGCATTATTAAATTATTCATGCACTATTATATTACCCATGCATTATTATATTACTCATGCATTATTATATTACAGTTATTATTATATTACCCATTCATTATTATACTACCCATGCATTGGTATATTTCCCATGCATTATTATATTACCCATGAACTATTATATTACACATGCATTATTATATTACTCTTGCACTATTATATTACCCATGCACTATTATATTACACATGCATTATTATATTACCCTTGCATTATTATTTTACACATGCATTATTATATTACTCTTGCATTATCATATTACCCATGCACTATTATATTATCCAGGCATTATTATTTTACAAATGCAGGATTATATTACCCATGCATTATTATATTACCTATGCACTATTATATTACCCATGCATTATTATATTACTAATGTATTATTATATTACTCATGCATTAATATATTATCCATGTATTATTTTATTACTCATTCATTATTTTATTACCCATGCATTATTATATTATTAATAATTTATCATTTTACCCATGCATTATTATATTACTCATTCATTATTTTATTACCCATGCATTATTATATTATTAATAAATTATTATATTACTCATGCATTATTATATTACCTATGCGTTATTATATTACCCATGCATTATTATATTATTCATAAATTATTACATTACCCATGCATTATTATATTACCCATGCATTATTATATTTTTCATAAATAATTACATTACCCATGCATTATTATATTACCCATGCATTATTATATTTCTCATGCATTATTATATTACCCATGCACTATTATATTACACATGCATTATTATATTACTCTTGCATTATTATATTTCCTATGCACTATTATATTACCCATACATTATTATATTACTCATGCACTATTATATTACCTACGCATTATTATATTACCCATGCATTATTATATTACCCATTCATTATTATATTACGCATACATTATTATATTACTCTTGCATTATTATATTACCCATGCACTATTATATTACCCATGCATTATTATTTACCCATGCATTATTATTTACCCATGCACTATTATATTACCCATGCATTATTATATTACTCATACATTAATTTTTTACCCATGCACTAGTATATTACCCATGCATTATTATATTAGAGACAAGGAAATAAAGGAATCCGGCACTTCTTGAAGTTTTTAAGAGCACACAGTTTTTATTGGCAGGTAAAAAGAAAAGCAAAAGTAATGCATAGCAGCCCCAGCAATTTAGTCATTGCGGCACAGCAAACAACGAGTTAGCATGGATGGTGGTCACTAAAGCTGACGCGTTTCGGCATCCCCCGCCGTAGTCATAGCATAATTAGTGGCCATCATCCTCAAGTTTAAAAAGGGCACTCTTTCACCTCATTGGTTAAAAGTTAAACACACCTCCAATGTTAGATAATAATAATGCATGATCATTATTATATTACCCATGCACTATTATATTACCCATGCATTATTATTTTACCCATGCACTATTATATTACCCATGCTTTATTATATTACCCATGCATTATTATATTACTCTTGCATTATTATTTTACCCATGCACTATTATATTACCCATGCATTATTATTTTATCCATGCACTATTATAGTACCTATGCATTATTATATTACCCATGCATTATTATATTACCCATGCACTATTATATTACCCATGCATTATTATATTACCTATGAACTATTATATTACCCATGCATTATTATATTACCTATGAACTATTATATTACCCATGCACTATTATATTACCTATGCATTATTATATTACCTATGCATTATTATATTACTCATGCATTATTATATTACTCATGCATTTTTATATTACTAATGTATTTTTATATTACCCATGCATTATTATATTACTCATACATTATTATATTACTAATGTATTTTTATATTACCCATGCATTATTATATTACTCATACATTATTATATTACTAATGTATTTTTATATTACCTATGCATTATTATATTACGCATACATTATTATATTACTAATGTATTTTTATATTACCCATGCATTATTATATTACGCATATATTATTATATTACTCTTGCATTATTATATTACCCATGCACTATTATATTACCCATGCATTATTATTTTATCCATGCACTATTATATTACCCATGCATTATTATATTACTCATGCATTATTATATTACCCATGCACTATTATATTACCCATGCATTATTATATTACCTATGAACTATTATATTACCCATGCATTATTATATTACCTATGAACTATTATATTACCCATGCATTATTATATTACCTATGAACTATTATATTACCCATGCTCTATTATATTACCTATGCATTATTATATTACCTATGCATTATTATATTACTCATGCGTTTTTATATTACTAATGTACTATTATATTACCCATGCATTATTATATTATTCATAAATTATTACATTACCCATGCATTATTATATTACCAATGCATTATTATATTACTCATGTATTATTATATTGCCCATTCATTATTATATTACCTATACATTATTATATTACCCATGCATTATTATATAACCCATGTACTATTATATTACTCATGCATTATTATATTACCCATGCATTATTGTATTACTCATGCATTATTATATAACCCTTGTACTATTATATTACTCATGCATTATTATATTACACATGCATTATTACATTACTCATGCATTATTATATTACTCATGCATTATTATATTACTCGTGCATTATTAAATTACCCATGCATTATTATGTTACTCATGCATTATTATATTACCCATGCATTATTATATTACCCATGCATTATTAAATTACTCATGCATTATTATATTACCCATGCATTATTATATTACCCATGCAATATTTTATCACCCATGCATTATTTTATTACTCATGCATTATTATATAACCCATGTACTATTATATTACCCATGCATTATTATATTATTCATACATTTTTACATTACCCATGCATTATTATATTACCCATGCATTATTGTATCACTCATGCATTATTATATAACCCATGTACTATTATATTACCCATGCATTATTATATTACCCATGCATTATTATATTACTCATGCATTATTATATTACCCATGTATATTATATTACCCATGCATTAATATATTACCTGTGCATTATTATATTACTCATGCATTACTTTATTACCTATGCATTATTTTATTACTCATGCATTATTATATAACCCATGCACTATTATATTACCCATGCATTATTATATTACCCATGCATTATTATATTATTTATACTTTATTACATTACCAATGCATTATTATATTACCCATGCTTTATTATATTACTCATGCATTATTATATTACCCATGCATTATTATATTAATCATGCATTATTATATTACATATTTGCATTATTATACTACCCATGCATTATTATATTACCCATGCATTATTAAATTATTCATGCACTATTATATTACCCATGCATTATTATATTACTCATGCATTATTATATTACAGTTATTATTATATTACCCATTCATTATTATACTACCCATGCATTGGTATATTTCCCATGCATTATTATATTACCCATGAACTATTATATTACACATGCATTATTATATTACTCTTGCACTATTATATTACCCATGCACTATTATATTACACATGCATTATTATATTACCCTTGCATTATTATTTTACACATGCATTATTATATTACTCTTGCATTATCATATTACCCATGCACTATTATATTATCCAGGCATTATTATTTTACAAATGCAGGATTATATTACCCATGCATTATTATATTACCTATGCACTATTATATTACCCATGCATTATTATATTACTAATGTATTATTATATTACTCATGCATTAATATATTATCCATGTATTATTTTATTACTCATTCATTATTTTATTACCCATGCATTATTATATTATTAATAATTTATCATTTTACCCATGCATTATTATATTACTCATTCATTATTTTATTACCCATGCATTATTATATTATTAATAAATTATTATATTACTCATGCATTATTATATTACCTATGCGTTATTATATTACCCATGCATTATTATATTATTCATAAATTATTACATTACCCATGCATTATTATATTACCCATGCATTATTATATTTTTCATAAATAATTACATTACCCATGCATTATTATATTACCCATGCATTATTATATTTCTCATGCATTATTATATTACCCATGCACTATTATATTACACATGCATTATTATATTACTCTTGCATTATTATATTTCCTATGCACTATTATATTACCCATACATTATTATATTACTCATGCACTATTATATTACCTACGCATTATTATATTACCCATGCATTATTATATTACCCATTCATTATTATATTACGCATACATTATTATATTACTCTTGCATTATTATATTACCCATGCACTATTATATTACCCATGCATTATTATTTACCCATGCATTATTATTTACCCATGCACTATTATATTACCCATGCATTATTATATTACTCATACATTAATTTTTTACCCATGCACTAGTATATTACCCATGCATTATTATATTAGAGACAAGGAAATAAAGGAATCCGGCACTTCTTGAAGTTTTTAAGAGCACACAGTTTTTATTGGCAGGTAAAAAGAAAAGCAAAAGTAATGCATAGCAGCCCCAGCAATTTAGTCATTGCGGCACAGCAAACAACGAGTTAGCATGGATGGTGGTCACTAAAGCTGACGCGTTTCGGCATCCCCCGCCGTAGTCATAGCATAATTAGTGGCCATCATCCTCAAGTTTAAAAAGGGCACTCTTTCACCTCATTGGTTAAAAGTTAAACACACCTCCAATGTTAGATAATAATAATGCATGATCATTATTATATTACCCATGCACTATTATATTACCCATGCATTATTATTTTACCCATGCACTATTATATTACCCATGCTTTATTATATTACCCATGCATTATTATATTACTCTTGCATTATTATTTTACCCATGCACTATTATATTACCCATGCATTATTATTTTATCCATGCACTATTATAGTACCTATGCATTATTATATTACCCATGCATTATTATATTACCCATGCACTATTATATTACCCATGCATTATTATATTACCTATGAACTATTATATTACCCATGCATTATTATATTACCTATGAACTATTATATTACCCATGCACTATTATATTACCTATGCATTATTATATTACCTATGCATTATTATATTACTCATGCATTATTATATTACTCATGCATTTTTATATTACTAATGTATTTTTATATTACCCATGCATTATTATATTACTCATACATTATTATATTACTAATGTATTTTTATATTACCCATGCATTATTATATTACTCATACATTATTATATTACTAATGTATTTTTATATTACCTATGCATTATTATATTACGCATACATTATTATATTACTAATGTATTTTTATATTACCCATGCATTATTATATTACGCATATATTATTATATTACTCTTGCATTATTATATTACCCATGCACTATTATATTACCCATGCATTATTATTTTATCCATGCACTATTATATTACCCATGCATTATTATATTACTCATGCATTATTATATTACCCATGCACTATTATATTACCCATGCATTATTATATTACCTATGAACTATTATATTACCCATGCATTATTATATTACCTATGAACTATTATATTACCCATGCATTATTATATTACCTATGAACTATTATATTACCCATGCTCTATTATATTACCTATGCATTATTATATTACCTATGCATTATTATATTACTCATGCGTTTTTATATTACTAATGTATTATTATATTACCCATACATTATTATATTACTACTGTATTTTTATATTACCCATGGATTATTATATTACTCATACATTATTATATTACTAATGTATTTTTATATTACCTATGCATTATTATATTACGCATACATTATTATATTACTAATGTATTTTTATATTACCCATGCATTATTATATTACTCATTCATTATTATATTACTCATGCATTATTATATTACCCATGCATTATTATATTACTCATTCATTATTATATTACTCATGCATTATTATATTACTCATTCATTATTATATTACTCATTCAATATTATATTACTTATTCATAATTATATTACTCATTCATTATTATATTACTCATGCATTATTATATTACTCATTCATTATTATATTACTCATGCATTATTATATTACTCATGCATTATTATATTACCCATGCATTATGCCGGACAACCCTAGATTGCGACCTGCTGTTCTTTCCTTCTGTTTTGATGTCCTAGATTCTCTTCAGTGTAGCTTGTGCTCTCCAACTCCAACTTGCAAACATTATGGGCTAGATTTATCAAAGGCTAGGCGAACTCTGTATGTTCTTCGCCTGTAACTGCGCCCCAGCTCGCCTCCGGAGAGGCGCACATGTGCGCCTAAATTTATAAAAAAAATAGACGAAACTTTGCGAGCTGGGGCGTAATAATGATAAATTGCGCCTGTCGGAAAAAGCATTTACTCCCTATTTATCACAGTACATCCCTATAAATATTTGCGCTGCCATCTTTTGATTATTAAAAAAACTTTTTTTAGGTAACTATTTAGCTAATATTTATATTATATAATGTTTCTGTGCTGTTTGTGCCATATGTTGACACAAAAATAAATATATCAATATATCGATATATATATATAAAACTTTTGGTACCATATGCGCCTGTGGAAGCGCAAATTACTGGGAATAACAGTATCTTCTTTGCGCTGAACTTTTGAAAAATTAGTTAAAAGAGTAAAGTACTGCATCACAAGATGTAAAAGCATGTATTATAATGGTATTCGACTCAGTCTGTATGGCGAAATATACAAAACGCAATTACAGCCGAAATTATCGGCGCAAAGCAATGATGAATAAGCAACTGGGCATATTTATAGTTTGGGCTGTTAAATTACGCCTATTACTAATGTATATTGGTGCACTCGGGAGCGAGTGGAGTGCGAAGAAGTTTCTTTCAGATTTGCGCACTTATAGGCGCAGAGTGCTTTGATAAATATGAGGATCCATTCATATGCGTTATTTTGGACGATATTATAGGAGAATGGCTTTGATAAATCTAGCCCTTTGTCTCGATTTGGAAACCATGGTGGGCGTGTATCCAAGGGCTTATATTATCTCACAGCCTCTATCCCAACTGATTATGTCATCACATAGGGGAGTGGTTAGCGTTCGTTCACTTTTGCGATCCTACGTTCTTGCGAAATGCTGAATGGGTAACTACACGGCCCAGCATATAGAGGTTAAAGTAGACTTCTTCTATGAACATTACACTGTTATCTTAGATTTATATGATCGAGGCTCGATCTGACATGTAGATGGTATGCTACTTCACAGTTGGCGAGAGTCTGTTGATTCTAGATGTCAATGTCTAATTTGAATTACGTCCTGTCAGCTTTTGTCTCGCTTTCATATGGGGCTGAACATGGTTGTGTAGCCTGATGAGTATATAACTTTTTAGTTTTAAGTGTCAATATTAGGTATTATATGGGATGATTTTATGTTTTATGATTATATTTTATGCTTATGTTTTCATGATGATATTACTTTGATTTATTACAATATTATTTTTTGTTATATTGTGATGATTTGATACCACAGTTTTTTGTGTATATGTTTTTAATTATATTTATTGGTACATATAGGTTTTAATTATTTTTTATCATGTTTTTATTTTCATTCTAGTGTGATACCCCTTTGTATGTCGTTTATACTTTGTGTATATGATCACCATGACTACTGATTGAGGGGGCAGGATGTTCTTTAGCCTCACAGGTGTTTTTCATCAAATAATGACACACATAGATGTGTCCCACCCACTATTGCACCTTAAGTGGGTGGGACTCAAGTAGGTTTAGCCTTAGAAGCAGTCAGTTACCTGATCCAGAACAAATTCTGAAATAAAAAAGGATAATTTATTTGCGCCTAGATTTAGAGTTCTGCGGCCAAAGGGGTGTGTTAGCTACGCTGGCTTTTTTCTGGCCGCACCTTTTAAATACCGCTGGTATTGAGAGTTCACAGAATGGCTGCGTTAGGCTCCAAAAAAGGAGCGTAAAGCATATTTACCGCAACTTCAACTCTCGATACCAGCGGTGCTTACGGACGCGGCCAGCTTCAAAAACATGCTTGTGCACGATTCCCCCATAGAAAACAATGGGGCTGTTTGAGCTGAAAAAAAACCTAACACCTGCAAAAAAGCCGCGTTCAGCTCCTAACGCAGCCCCATTGTTTGCTATGGGGAAACACTTCCTACGTCTGCACCTAACACTCTAACATGTACCCCGAGTCTAAACACCCCTAACCTTACACTTATTAACCCCTATTCTGCCGCCCCCGCTATCGCTGACCCCTGCATATTTATTTTAACCCCTAATCTGCCGCTCCGTAAACCGCCGCTACTTACATTATCCCTATGTACCCCTTATCTGCTGCCCCTAACACCGCCGACCCCTATATTATATTTATTAACCCCTAATCTGCCCCCCACAACGTCGCCTCCACCTGCCTACACTTATTAACCCCTAATCTGCTGTGCGGACCGCACCGCTATTATAATAAAGTTATTAACCCCTAATCGGCCTCACTCCCGCCTCAATAACCCTATAATAAATAGTATTAACCCCTAATCTGCCCTCCCTAACATCGCCGACACCTAACTTCAAACATTAACCCCTAATCTGCCGACTGGAGCTCACCGCTATTCTAATAAATGTATTAACCCCTAAAGCTAAGTCTAACCCTAACACTAACACCCCCCTAAGTTAAATATAATTTAAATCTAACGAAATAAATTAACTCTTATTAAATAAATTATTCCTATTTAAAGCTAAATACTTACCTGTAAAATAAATCCTAATATAGCTACAATATAAATTATAATTATATTATAGCTATTTTAGGATTTATATTTATTTTACAGGTAACTTTGTATTTATTTTAACCAGGTACAATAGCTATTAAATAGTTAAGAACTATTTAATAGCTAAAATAGTTAAAATAATTACAAATTTACCTGTAAAATAAATCCTAACCTAAGTTACAAATAAACCTAACACTACACTATCAATAAATTAATTAAATACAATACCTACAATTACCTACAATTAAACGTAACACTACACTATCAATAAATTATTTAAATACAATACCTACAAATAAATACAATGAAATAAACTAACTAAAGTACAAAAAATAAAAAAGAACTAAGTTACAAAAAATAAAAAAATATTTACAAAAATTAGAAAAATATTACAACAATTTTAAACTAATTACACCTACTCTAAGCCCCCTAATAAAATAACAAAGCCCCCCAAAATAAAAAAATGCCCTACCCTATTCTAAATTACAAAAGTTCAAAGCTCTTTTACCTTACCAGCCCTGAACAGGGCCCTTTGCGGGGCATGCCCCAAAGAATTCAGCTCTTTTGCCTGTAAAAAAAACACATACAATACCCCCCCCCAACATTACAACCCACCACCCACATACCCCTAATCTAACCCAAACCCCCCTTAAATAAACCTAACACTAAGCCCCTGAAGATCTTCCTACCTTATCTTCACCATACCAGGTTCACCGATCGGTCCTCGGAAGTCTTGATCCAAGCCTCGGAAGTGTTGATCCAAGCCCAAGTGGGAGGCTGAAGAGTGACGTCCATCCTCGGGCTGAAGTCTGGATCCAAGTGGCGGCTGAAGAAATCCATCATCGGGCTGAAGTCGGAAGTCCATCATCGGGATGAAGTCTTCTATCAAGCCGCATCTTCAATCTTCTTTCTTCTGGAGCGGAGCCATCTTCTTCCAAGCCGACGCGGAACATCCTCTTCAACCGACGCCTACTCGCCGAATGACGGTTCCTTTAAGGGACGTCATCCAAGAATCAAGTTCAATCCGATTGGCTGATCCAATCAGCCAATCAGATTGAGCTCACATTCTATTGGCTGATCGGAACAGCCAATAGAATGCAAGCTCAATCTGATTGGCTGATTGGATCAGCCAATCGGATTGAACTTGAATCTGATTGGCTGATTCCATAGAATAGAATAGAATAGAATCCTATCAGCCAATCGGAATTCGAGGGACGCCATCTTGGATGACGTCATTTAAAGGAACCGTCATTCGGCGAGTAGGCGTCGGTTGAAGAGGATGTTCCGCGTCGGCTTGGAAGAAGATGGCTCCGCTCCGCTCCAGAAGAAAGAAGATTGAAGATGCGGCTTGATAGAAGACTTCATCCCGATGATGGACTTCCGACTTCAGCCCGATGATGGATTTCTTCAGCCGCCGCTTGGATCCAGACTTCAGCCCGAGGATGGACGTCACTCTTCAGCCACCCGCTTGGGCTTGGATCAACACTTCCGAGGCTTGGATCAAGACTTCCGAGGACCGATCGGTGAACCTGGTATGGTGAAGATAAGGTAGGAAGATCTTCAGGGGCTTAGTGTTAGGTTTATTTAAGGGGGGTTTGGGTTAGATTAGGGGTATGTGGGTGGTGGGTTGTAATGTTGGGGGGGGTATTGTATGTGTTTTTTTTACAGGCAAAAGAGCTGAATTCTTTGGGGCATGCCCCGCAAAGGGCCCTGTTCAGGGCTGGTAAGGTCAAAGAGCTTTGAACTTTTGTAATTTAGAATAGGGTAGGGCATTTTTTTTATTTTGGGGGGCTTTGTTATTTTATTAGGGGGCTTAGAGTAGGTGTAATTAGTTTAAAATTGTTGTAATATTTTTCTGATGTTTGTAAATATTTTTTTATTTTTTGTAACTTAGTTCTTTTTTATTTTTTGTACTTTAGTTAGTTTATTTCATTGTATTTATTTGTAGATATTGTATTTAATTAATTTATTGATAGTGTAGTGTTAGGTTTAATTGTAGGTAATTGTAGGTATTTTATTTAATTAATTTATTGATAGTGTAGTGTTAGGTTTAATTGTAACTTAGGTTAGGATTTATTTTACAGGTAATTTTGTAATTATTTTAACTATTTTAGCTATTAAATAGTTCTTAACTATTTAATAGCTATTGTACCTGGTTAAAATAAATACAAAGTTACCTGTAAAATAAATATAAATCCTAAAATAGCTACAATATAATTATAATTTATATTGTAGCTATATTAGGGTTTATTTTACAGGTAAGTATTTAGCTTTAAATAGGAATAATTTATTTAATATGAGTTAATTTATTTAGTTAGAATAAAATTATATTTAACTTAGGGGGGTGTTAGGGTTAGGGTTAGACTTAGCTTTAGGGGTTAATCCATTTATTACAGTAGCGGCGAGATTGGGTCGGCAGATTAGGGGTTAATAATTGAAGTTAGGTGTCGGCGATGTTAGGGAGGGCAGATTAGGGGTTAATACTATTTATTATAGGGTTATTGAGGCGGGAGTGAGGCGGATTAGGGGTTAATAACTTTATTATAGTAGCGGTGAGATCCGCTCGGCAGATTAGGGGTTAATAAGTGTAGGCAGGTGGAGGCGACGTTGAGGGGGGCAGATTAGGGGCTAATAAATATAATATAGGGGTCGGCGGTGTTAGGGGCAGCAGATTAGGGGTATATAAGTATAACGTAGGTGGCGGTCGGCAGATTAGGGGTTAAAAAAATGTAATCGAGTGGCGGCGATGTGGGGAGACCTCGGTTTAGGGGTACATAGGTAGTTTATGGGTGTTAGTGTACTTTAGAGCACAGTAGTTAAGAGCTTTATAAACCGGCGTTAGCCCAGAAAGCTCTTAACTACTGATATTTATCTGCGGCTGGAGTTTTGTCGTTAGATTTCTAACGCTCACTTCAGCCACGACTCTAAATACCGGAGTTAGAAAGATCCCATTGAAAAGATAGGATACGCAATTGACGTAAGGGGATCTGCGGTATGGAAAAGTCGCGGCTGAAAAGTGAGCGTTAGACCCTTTAATGACTGACTCCAAATACCAGAGGGCGGTAAAAACCAGCATTAGGAGCCTCTAACGCTGGTTTTGACGGCTACCGCCCAACTCTAAATCTAGGCCTTGGTTTGTTAACACATAGATAAATGCACATATGTATGTTTACTGACACGTAAACAACATTTATATACATTATTGCAATATACATACATTATTTATTGTGCTGTAAAATACATCTGTAAATGTATCCCAGGGAAATTAGGGTTAAAATGACAGTAAATATTTTGAGAATATCATACAAAATGCTTTATTATGCATAGTAACACAAGTTTGAATTACATTTTCATTATTAATTTGGAGCCCTTTTCCTGTAATTTAAGCGTACAAATTGTGGATTTTTCACTGCTGAAAATTGAAGACGCACATGGAAGGCTCATATCGTTCCCTAATTTTTAATAATGCCAATTTTTTTGCACTTTGAATAAATATAATGTTTTTTTTACCTTTTCAAATAAACGTATTTTAGTATGTAAATATTTCTGCGCCTAAGTGATCACACAGTGTCATTTTACTTGTGTTAGTTGGAGAACAGACCTCAAACAGTGTGTCATACTGTCTCATTGCTAATGATAAGTGCATAGCTATAGCTACAGTATGTTATAGTTGATGGGTTTGTTGTTGAATTTATTACTTTTTTTTAGGATCAGTACATTTGGAATCCCTCCAATCTTCCAAAGACTCATATTCAATCACACTGAAAAAAAATCACAATATGCTAAATAAACTAATGGTAATGAAACTGACATATTTAGTATTTCAAATGACAAATTTGCAATTTGCTTGTTGGTAATTTCATCAAAGCATATTCTCACTAGCAGATTTAATTACTACTGTTTATAGTTGCAGTTGCTACTTCTGCCCATAGATGGCAGTATTATTCAGCTTCATGGCTCAGTCTGTTATAAATACACAATTTACAGTTTTGGGCTGAAGGAAGTCTGGTTTATATTTATCTGTTATTTTATTTAATTTATTTGTTTTTTGAACACACAGTACAGTTTTAAAAAGCTCTTGTATTTCTTTCAGTTTGGGCTTTCACAATTTAGTAAATCATGCTGCCATAAGAATACTTTAATGGAAAATTAAATATTAAATACATATATTTTGAACTCTGTTCACTAAATTTTAGATACCATCCTTAAAACTTGAGGTCAAAGTAAACATGTTAAGAATTTCTGTTAACAAGAACAAAAATGTTGGGTAGTAACTGACAGGAGAAGACTTACAAGTCATACTATGAGATGGTGTGACATACGTTTTGAAGTGTCTTCTCCAGAAATGATATAGATAAGAATTCTCAAAAATAGCATTTATTCCATTCTAGCTAGGAGGCTTATCTGGCCTATTCCAAACTAATACAATAATTATTTATTGGTTGACATAGGGGCAAGGAAAATAAACAAACTTAACCGTGATCCACGACTGATGCAATAAACCCAATAAATATTACCAAGGAGTTCTGAGACCTATTAAACTTCAATATCAATCAACACCTTGAATATTTTGCTAAATGCTGTTCTGCTCTATCAGGAAAAGCTAAAAAAACATAGCAGACCTAAATGGGTTTAGGGTAATTGACCAATGCAGTCAGTATAGTAAACTTTTCCAATACATCAACCCCCTCCAAGGCCTCCACCATCAGTAAGTCAACCTTTTAAAGTTAACATGGAAAACAGTGATTAAAAATGCTGCTGCACTATAAAGCATTGCACATTTAACCACAGTTTCCAATACTGATATATCACTGTTGACATTCCAGCCCCTCTGTCCATGGAGGGAGTAGGTGATGGGCCTGCGCAGCCCAGCTTACTTTCAGGCTCTCCTCTATCCATGGCAGAAGTGTGACAGCAGAAGAGAGACAGGAGGATATAAAAGTGAACTAGAGAATTTCATTTTGCACGGTTTCTTGCATATAACTATGTGTTTAACCCTTGCAAAGAGATTAAACACATAGTTAAAGTCAGCTCCCGAGCAGCAATGCACTACTGGAAGACAACTGAACACATCTGGTGAGCTAATGATGCGAGAAATGTGTGTAGCCCCCAATTACTAGCTAGCTCCCAGTATTGTAGGATTTGCACATATTTTTCTTAACAAAGGATACAGAGAGAACAAAGTACATTTAATAATAGAAGTGAATATATAAGTGTACTAAAATAACATACTCTTTCTGATTTAGCAAGGCTTAATTTAGATTTTTCTATCCCTTTAATGTGAGGAGGAATGAGCAGTGAACTCTACCATTCTGCAATGGTAGTAACAGAATCTCAGGGATAATTAAATTCCTTTTATTACAGCAACACAGAAAGCTGGCAGTAGATGTTTAGAAAGCATGAAGCAGCCAGAAGCTGTCCTATGATGTAAGTCTGGGCTGCATCCCCCACCAGCTATCACTTGAGTATAGCTGGATTGTCAATACTAATATTTACAGATGATTTTTTTAGACGTTGTTTTGAATATATCAGTGTTTTAACAAACGTTTTAAAGCGGAAACCCCCAAAAGTTTCAAATCTCCAACTTATAGCAACCTTCTAAGGAAGCAGGGCAGTCTCTTTAGGGTCCCCTCTATTTTAAAGAGGAACACATCAGTCCTAAGGTACTGACCAACACTTTATCCCATCAGAATCAGAGTGTTGATAGTTAAATGTGAAACATGAAGACAGCAGCTTAAAATGATTTTCACACCTTTGAAGTAAAAAACATTTAGCCACCTGACATTCCAACTCCTCTGCCAATGCAAATAGCAGGACATTTTGTATAGTTTGGTTATACATTTAGTCCGCAGGGTGTTCACTCTGTGTAGCACCCCCTTTCACTTTGGTGCTGATAAAACATAGCAGAAGATATCTGGGATGTGTTGCCTTGATGTAAGACTGGACTACGTAGACCACACCCTCCCCCTAGACAGAGTAACTGGAGGATAATAACTGAAATGTCAACATTTAAAATGGCGGAAAAATGTGTCATGCATCAATATTTTAAGTCACTATTTTGATTGTTAAAATGTAAATATTTGTATGCTGAAATCAACTTTCCTAATGCAACCAAAGGAACCTCTTGTTCATGCACAATGAACGTGACATTCAACATAAACCCAATGCAACAACCTCATCAGCGGGATCCCTGAAACATAATATAGTTAATTATGTAGGCCATACATCCCATGTAACCTTTGGTGGGCTTCAAAAAAGGAACACTTTGCTTTATTCGACTCCCAGATCCTTATTTTTTAGCCATTACTTTTGCCAGATGTTCAGTATTGAACTGGACAGTCTGATATTTCAACAGCTCTCCAGTAAAAAATATATATATAAAAAGGAAAGAAGAAACTTGAGCTCTAGTTATGCCATAGTATTTTACATATAAAGGCCTAGATTTAGAGTTCGGCGGTAAAAGGGCTGTTAACGCTCCGCGGGCTTTTTTCTGGCCGCACCTTAAATTTAACTCTGGTATCGAGAGTTCAAACAAATGCTGCGTTAGGCTCCAAAAAAGGAGCGTAGAGCATTTTTACCGCAAATGCAACTCTCGATACCAGAGCTGCTTACGGACGCGGCCGGCATCAAAAACGTGCTCGTGCACGATTCTCCCATAGGAAACAATGGGGCTGTTTGAGCTGAAAAAAAACCTAACACCTGCAAAAAAGCAGCGTTCAGCTCCTAACGCAGCCCCATTGTTTCCTATGGGGAAACAGCTTCTAAGTCTGCACCTAACACCCTAACATGTACCCCGAGTCTAAACACCCCTAGCCTTACACTTATTAACCCCTAATCTGCCGCCCACGCTATCGCTGACCCCTGCATTACACTTTTAACCCCTAATCTGCCGCTCCGTAAAACGCCGCCACCTACGTTATCCCTATGTACCCCTAATCTGCTGCCCTAACATCGCCGACCCCTATGTTATATTTATTAACCCCTAATCTGCCCCCCACAACGTCGCCGACACCTACCTACACTTATTAACCCCTAATCTGCCGAGCGGACCTGAGCGCTACTATAATAAAGTTATTAACCCCTAATCCGCCTCACTAACCCTATCATAAATAGTATTAACCCCTAATCTGCCCTCCCTAACATCGCCGACACCTACCTTCAATTATTAACCCCTAAACTTCCGATCGGAGCTCACCGCTATTCTAATAAATGGATTAACCCCTAAAGCTAAGTCTAACCCTAACACTAACACCCCCCTAAGTTAAATATAATTTTTATCTAACGAAATAAATTAACTCTTATTAAATAACTTATTCCTATTTAAAGCTAAATACTTACCTGTAAAATAAATCCTAATATAGCTACAATATAAATTATATTTATATTATAGCTATTTTAGGATTAATATTTATTTTACAGGCAACTTTGTAATTATTTTAACCAGGTACAATAGCTATTAAATAGTTAAGAACTATTTAATAGTTACCTAGTTAAAATAATAACAAATTTACCTGTAAAATAAATCCTAACCTAAGTTATAATTAAACCTAACACTACCCTATCAATAAAATAATTAAATAAACTACCTACAATTACCTACAATTAACCTAACACTACACTATCAATAAATTAATTAAACACAATTGCTACAAATAAATACAATTAAATAAACTAGCTACAGTACAAAAAATAAAAAAGAACTAAGTTACAGAAAATAAAAAAATATTTACAAACATAAGAAAAATATTACAACAATTTTAAACTAATTACACCTACTCTAAGCCCCCTAATAAAATAACAAAGCCCCCCAAAATAAAAAATTCCCTACCCTATTCTAAATTAAAAAAGTTACAAGCTCTTTTACCTTACCAGCCCTGAACAGGGCCCTTTGCGGGGCATGCCCCAAGAATTTCAGCTCTTTTGCCTGTAAAAGAATAAATACAATACCCCCCCCCCCAACATTACAACCCACCACCCACATACCCCTAATCTAACCCAAACCCCCCTTAAATAAACCTAACACTAAGCCCCTGAAGATCTTCCTACCTTGTCTTCACCATCCAGGTATCACCGATCCGTCCTGGCTCCAAGATCTTCATCCAACCCAAGCGGGGGTTGGCGATCCATAATCCGGTGCTCCAAAGTCTTCCTCCTATCCGGCAAGAAGAGGACATCCGGACCGGCAAACATCTTCTCCAAGCGGCATCTTCGATCTTCTTCCATCCGGTGCGGAGCGGGTCCATCTTGAAGCAGGCGACGCGGATCCATCCTCTTCTTCCGATGTCTCCCGACTAATGACGGTTCCTTTAAGGGACGTCATCCAAGATGGCGTCCCTCGAATTCCGATTGGCTGATAGGATTCTATCAGCCAATCGGAATTAAGGTAGGAATTTTCTGATTGGCTGATGGAATCAGCCAATCAGAATCAAGTTCAATCCGATTGGCTGATCCAATCAGCCAATCAGATTGAGCTCGCATTCTATTGGCTGTTCCGATCAGCCAATAGAATGCGAGCTCAATCTGATTGGCTGATGGGATCGGCCAATCGGATTGAACTTGATTCTGATTGGCTGATTCCATCAGCCAATCAGAAAATTCCTACCTTAATTCCGATTGGCTTATAGAATCCTATCAGCCAATCGGAATTCGAGGGACGCCATCTTGGATGACGTCCCTTAAAGGAACCGTCATTAGTCGGGAGACATCGGAAGAAGAGGATGGATCCGCGTCGCCTGCTTCAAGATGGACCCGCTCCGCACCGGATGGAAGAAGATCGAAGATGCCGCTTGGAGAAGATGTTTGCCGGTCCGGATGTCCTCTTCTTGCCGGATAGGAGGAAGACTTTGGAGCACCGGATTATGGATCGCCAACCCCCGCTTGGGTTGGATGAAGATCTTGGAGCCAGGACGGATCGGTGATACCTGGATGGTGAAGACAAGGTAGGAAGATCTTCAGGGGCTTAGTGTTAGGTTTATTTAAGGGGGGTTTGGGTTAGATTAGGGGTATGTGGGTGGTGGGTTGTAATGTTGGGGGGGGGGTATTGTATTTATTCTTTTACAGGCAAAAGAGCTGAAATTCTTGGGGCATGCCCCGCAAAGGGCCCTGTTCAGGGCTGGTAAGGTAAAGGAGCTTGTAACTTTTTTAATTTAGAATAGGGTAGGGAATTTTTTATTTTGGGGGGCTTTGTTATTTTATTAGGGGGCTTAGAGTAGGTGTAATTAGTTTAAAATTGTTGTAATATTTTTCTTATGTTTGTAAATATTTTTTTATTTTCTGTAACTTAGTTCTTTTTTATTTTTTGTACTTTAGCTAGTTTATTTAATTGTATTTATTTGTAGCAATTGTGTTTAATTAATTTATTGATAGTGTAGTGTTAGGTTAATTGTAGGTAATTTTAGGTAGTTTATTTAATTAATTTATTGATAGGGTAGTGTTAGGTTTAATTATAACTTAGGTTAGGATTTATTTTACAGGTAAATTTGTTATTATTTTAACTAGGTAACTATTAAATAGTTCTTAACTATTTAATAGCTATTGTACCTGGTTAAAATAATTACAAAGTTGCCTGTAAAATAAATATTAATCCTAAAATAGCTATAATATAATTATAATTTATATTGTAGCTATATTAGGATTTATTTTACAGGTAAGTATTTAGCTTTAAATAGGAATAAGTTATTTAATAAGAGTTAATTTATTTCGTTAGATAAAAATTATATTTAACTTAGGGGGGTGTTAGTGTTAGGGTTAGACTTAGCTTTAGGGGTTAATACATTTATTAGAATAGCGGTGAGCTCCGATCGGAAGTTTAGGGGTTAATAATTGAAGGTAGGTGTCGGCGATGTTAGGGAGGGCAGATTAGGGGTTAATACTATTTATGATAGGGTTAGTGAGGCGGATTAGGGGTTAATAACTTTATTATAGTAGCGCTCAGGTCCGCTCGGCAGATTAGGGGTTAATAAGTGTAGGTAGGTGTCGGCGACGTTGTGGGGGGCAGATTAGGGGTTAATAAATATAACATAGGGGTCGGCGATGTTAGGGCAGCAGATTAGGGGTACATAGGGATAACGTAGGTGGCGGCGTTTTACGGAGCGGCAGATTAGGGGTTAAAAGTGTAATGCAGGGGTCAGCGATAGCGTGGGCGGCAGATTAGGGGTTAATAAGTGTAAGGCTAGGGGTGTTTAGACTCGGGGTACATGTTAGGGTGTTAGGTGCAGACTTAGAAGCTGTTTCCCCATAGGAAACAATGGGGCTGCGTTAGGAGCTGAACGCTGCTTTTTTGCAGGTGTTAGGTTTTTTTTCAGCTCAAACAGCCCCATTGTTTCCTATGGGAGAATCGTGCACGAGCACGTTTTTGATGCCGGCCGCGTCCGTAAGCAGCTCTGGTATCGAGAGTTGCATTTGCGGTAAAAATGCTCTACGCTCCTTTTTTGGAGCCTAACGCAGCATTTGTTTGAACTCTCGATACCAGAGTAAAATTTATGGTGCGGCCAGAAAAAAGCCCGCGGAGCGTTAACAGCCCTTTTACCGCCGAACTCTAAATCTAGGCCTAGGCCATTGTTTCTTCAAGAAGGAAGTTACACAGTAGAGATTCATGGGTCAAAATAAATTTAAATCAATTAACAACATAGTACTGGTGTCAAAGATTAAACCACTGCTCCTACTGGTATACGCAAGATTAAATCACTGCTCCTACTGGTACACAGGAGAATAAATCACTGCTCCTACTGGTAAACACAAGATTAAACCACTGCTCCTACTGGTACACAGGAGATTAAATCACTGCTCCTACTGGTACACAGGAGATTAAACCACTGCTCCTACTGGTACACAGGAGATTAAATCACTGCTCCTACTGGTACACACAAGATTAAATCACTGCTCCTACTGGTACACTGGAGATTAAACCACTGCTTCTACTGGTACACACAAGATTAAATCACTGCTCCTACTGGTAAACAGGAGATTAAGTCACTGCTCCTACTGGTACACACAAGATTAAATCACTGCTCCTACTGGTACACAGGAGATTCAATCACTGCTCCTACTGGTACACACAAGATGAAATCACTGCTCCTACTGGTACACACAAGATTAAATCACTGTTCCTACTAGTACACAGGAGATTAAATCACTGCTCCTACTGGTACACACAAGATTAAATCACTGCTCCTACTGGTAAACAGGAGATTAAATCACTGCTCCTACTGGTACACAGGAGAATAAATCACTGCTCCTACTGGTACACAGGAGATTAAATCACTGCTCCTACTGGTACACAGGAGATTAAATCACTTCTCCTACTGGTACACAGGAGATTCAATCACTGCTTCTACTAGTACACACAAGATTAAACCACTGATCCTACTGGTACACACAAGATTAAACCACTGATCCTATTGGTACACACAAGATTAAACCACTGCTCCTACTGGTACACACAAGATTAAATCACTGCTGCTACTGGTACACACAAGATTAAATCACTGCTCCTACTGGCACACACAAGATTAAATCACTGCTCCTACTGGAACACAGGAGATTAAATCACTGCTCCTACTGGTACACAGGAGATTAAATCACTTCTCCTACTGGTACACAGGAGATTAAATCACTGCTCCTACTGGTACACTGGAGATCAAATCACTGCTTCTACTGATACTCACAAGATTAAATCACTGCTCCTACTGGTACACAGGAGATTAAGTCACTGCTCCTACTGGTACACAGGAGATTAAATCACTGCTCCTACTGGTACACATGAGATTAAATCACTGCTCCTACTGGTACACTGGAGATTAAACCACTGCTCCTACTGGTACACACAAGGTTAAATCACTGCTCCTACTGGTACACACAAGATTAAATCACTGCTCCTACTGGTACACAGGAGATTAAGTCACTGCTCCTACTGGTACACACAAGATTAAATCACTGCTCCTACTGGTACACAGGAGATTCAATCACTGCTCCTACTGGTACACACATAATTAAATCACTGCTCTTACTGGTACACAGGAGATTAAATCACTGCTCCTACTGGTACACAGGAGATTAAATCACTGCTCCTACTGGTACACACAAGATTAAATCACTGCTCCTACTGGTAAACAGGAGATTAAATCACTGCTCCTACTGGTACACACAAGATTAAATCACTGCTCCTCCTGGTATACAGGAGATTAAATCACTGCTCCTACTGGTACACACAAGATTAAATCACTGCTCCTACTGGTAAACAGGAGATTAAATCACTGCTCCTACTGGTACACAGGAGATTAAACCATTGCTCCTACTGGTACACACAAGATTAAACCACTGCTCCTACTGGTACACACAAGGTTAAATCACTGCTCCTACTGGTACACACAAGATTAAATCACTGCTCCTACTGGTACACACAAGATTAAATCACTGCTCCTACTGGAACACAGGAGACTAAATCACTGCTCCTACTGGTACACAGGAGATTAAATCACTGCTCTTACTGGTACACACAAGATTAAGTCACTGCTCCTACTGGTACACACAAGATTAAATCACTGCTCCTACTGGAACACAGGAGACTAAATCACTGCTCCGACTGATACACAGGAGATTAAATCACTGCTCCTACTGGTACACACAAGATTAAATCACTACTCCTACTGGTACACACAAGATTAAATCACTGCTCCTACTGGTACACACAAGATTAAATCACTGCTCCTACTGGAACACAGGAGACTAAATCACTGCTCCTACTGGTACACAGGAGATTAAATCACTGCTCCTACTGGTACACACAAGATTAAGTCACTGCTCCTACTGGTACACACAAGATTAAATCACTGCTCCTACTGGAACACAGGAGACTAAATCACTGCTCCGACTGATATACAGGAGATTAAATCACTGCTCCTACTGGTACACAGGAGATTAAATTACTTCTCCTACTAGTACACAAGAGATTAAATCACTGCTCCTACTGGTACACAGGAGATTAAATCACTGCTCCTACTGGTACACAGGAGATTAAATCACTGTTCCTACTGGTACACAGGAGATTAAATCACTGCTCCGACTGGTACACAGGAGATTAAATCACTGCTCCTACTGGTACACAGGAGATTAAATCACTGCTCCGACTGGTACACAGGAGATTAAATCACTGCTCCTACTGGTACACACAAGATTAAATCACTGCTCCTACTGGTAAACTGGAGATTAAATCACTGCTTCTACTGGTACACAGGAGATTAAATCACTGCTCCTACTGGTACACACAAGATTAAATCACTGCTCCTACTAGTACACACAAGATTAAATCACTGCTCCTACTGGTACACAGGAGATTAAATCACTGCTCCTACTGGTACACACAAGATTAAATCACTACTCCTACTGGTACACACAAGATTAAATCACTGCTCCTACTGGTACACAGGAGATTAAATCACTGCTCCGACTGGTACACAGGAGATTAAATCACTGCTCCTACTGGAACACAGGAGATTAAATCACTTCTCCTACTGGTACGCAAGAGATTAAATCACTTCTACTGGTACACACAAGATTAAATCACTGCTCCTACTGGTACACACAAGATTAAATCACTGCTCCTACTGGTACACAGGAGATTAAATCACTGCTCCGACTGGTACACAGGAGATTAAATCACTGCTCCTACTGGAACACAGGAGATTAAATCACTTCTCCTACTAGTACACAAGAGATTAAATCACTGCTCCTACTGGTACACAGGAGATTAAATCACTGCTCCTACTGGTACACAGGAGATTAAATCACTGCTCCTACTGGAACACAGGAGATTAAATCACTGCTCCGACTGGTACACAGGAGATAAAATCACTGTTCCTACTGGTACACAGGAGATTAAATCACTGCTCCTACTGGTACATAGGAGATTAAATCACTGCTCCGACTGGTACACAGGAGATTAAATCACTGCTCCTACTGGTACACAGGAGATTAAAGGGATACTAAACCCAAAAAATGTATTTCATGATTTAAATAGAGAATACAATTTTAAACAACATTCCAATTTACTTCTATTATTTAATTTGCTTCATTCTTTAGATATCCCTTGATAAAGAAATAGCAATGCACGTGGGTGAGCCAATCAGACGAGGCTTCTATGTGCAGCAACTAATCAGCAGTTACTGAGCCTTTTCAACAAAGTATATCAAGAGAATGAAGCAAATTAGACAATAGAAGTAAGTTATGCCAAGTTATTTAAAATGGCATGCTCTTTCTAAATCATGAAAGAAAAAAATTGGGTTTAATGTCCCTTTAAGTCACTGCTCCTACTGTTACACATGAGATTAAATCACTGCTCCTACTGGTACACAGGAGATTAAATCACTGCTCCTACTGGTACACAGGTGAATAAATCACTGTTTCTACTGGTACACAGGAGATCAAATCACTGCTCCTACTGGTACACAGGAGATCAAATCACTGCTCCTACTGGTACACAGGAGATTGTTAAGATTACTGCAGCTTTTACTGTATCTTTGCACTAACCTTGTCTCATAATTATATGTTAGAAGTGCTTCAGCTTTAAGCTCAGCTCACCACACCCTCTGGGTGTGCCTGGGTCTCTGTGACATCATCAGAAACCATGTTAGTTTTACTGATGAACCTGTTAGTGAATAAGCCATGTGGATGTAGCTGAATAAAAGTTATCTAAAGTACCTGCTGCAGAGTCTTCATGATATGTACAAGAGACATCAGACACAAGGTAACAGCACACAACTGAATGTTCTAATCCTGACTACACAGAGAACATAACAGCTGGCGACGAGGATCTGTGGTCTGACCCTATAATGGCACTTATTGGCACCTTACCTGTGTTTGCACCAGACACAGACAGATAGGACACATGGGTTAAACAGTTTGAGCTATATTGTACAGCAAATAACATAGGAGCTAATAAGCTGTGTTTCTGACAACTATAGGCTCAGCAGCTTACACTACATTAAGGGACATTCTCTCACCAGATAAACCTAATACTAAACCTCTGTCTGACCTGATCTGCCTGTTATCTGACCACTACCTACCTAAGCCTCTAGAGATAGCAGAACGCTTTAAGTTTTACACACACAAGCAATTGCAGCATGAGGACATTAAAACTTATGTGATCAGTTTAAAGAAACTAGCAAGTAGCTGCAGATTTGGTGATTATTTAAACACTGCTTTACGTGATAGGTTTGTTATTGGACTCATGGACTGTACTGTACAAAAGAGACTATTAGCAGAGGATGCTTTAACACTAATGAAGTCTCTGCTCCTACTGGTACACAGGAGATAAAATCTCTGTTCCCACTGGTACACAGGAGATTCAATCACTGCTCCTACTGGCACACAGGAGATTCAATCACTACTCCTACTGGCACACAGGAGATTCAATCACTGCTCCTACTGGCACACAGGAGATTCAATCACTGCTCCTACTTGTTCACTCGAGATTCAATCACTGCTCCTACTGGTACACAGGAGTTTCAATCACTGCTCCTACTGGTACACAGGAGATTCAATCACTGCTCCTACTGGTACACAGGAGATTCAATCACTGCTCCTACTGGTACACAGGAGATTAAGTCACTACTCCTACTGTTACACAGGAGACAAAATCTCTGCTCCTACTGGTAAACAGAAGATTAAATCACTGCTCCTACTGGTACACAGGAGATTCAATCACTGCTCCTACTGGTACACAGGAGATTCAATCACTGTTCCTACTGGTACACAGGAGATTCAATCACTGCTCCTACTGGTACACAGGAGATTCAATCACTGCTCCTACTGGTACACAGGAGATTAAATCACTGCTCCTACTGGTACACAGGAGATTCAATCACTGCTCCTACTGGTACACAGGAGATTCAATCACTGCTCCTACTGGTACACAGGAGATTAAATCACTGCTCCTACTGGTACACAGGAAATTCAATCACTGCTCCTACTGGTACACAGGAAATTCAATCACTGCTCCTACTGGTACACAGGAGATTCAATCACTGCTCCTACTAGTACAAAGGAGATTAAATCACTGCTCCTACTGGTACACAGGAGATTCAATCACTGCTCCTACTAGTACACAGGAGATGAAATCACTGCTCCTACTAGTACACAGGAGATTCAATCACTGCTCCTACTAGTACAGAGGAGATTAAATCACTGCTCCTACTGGTACACAGGAGATTCAATCACTGCTCCTACTGGCACACAGGAGATTCAATCACTGCTCCTACTGGTACACAGGAGATTCAATCACTGCTCCTACTAGTACACAGGAGATGAAATCACTGCTCCTACTAGTACACAGGAGATGAAATCACTGCTCCTACTGGTACACAGGACAATAAATCACTGCTCCTACTGGTACACAGGAGAAGAAGTCACTGCTCCTTCTGGTAAACAGGAAAATAAATCACTGCTCCTTCTGGTACACAGGAGATTAAATCACTGCAGCAAATAGCAGCTAATGAAGAAACCTACAACCCTACTGCAGTTACTTGCTGGTTGTCTAGTACTGCGAAGAAAAGCTGGCAAGCCGATAAGCTACATATTTCCCTCCTAATTAATTAAAGACAAAATACTGTAAATAAAAGAGACCTAAAAGTTAGGTGGTATGCTGCAATCTTTCTTGACAATATACTTTATTGGTTGGTTATCAACGGAAATTAATTAGAGGGCTAAGTATCATGATTGAGCTATCCCCTCTACTGTTTTCTAATAACCATTTAGGGGTCGATCACAATCCTTTAGAAAAACAAACAGAAATTAAATGAATCTTCCTACTAGGGACTATAATCCATCATGATGGATCTTCATCGTTATATCAGTGATACATTTTAACACATTTTTTTTGTTTTGAATTTTGAATGTTTGCACAACATTCTAACATAGCATTTCTAAAGCAATCTTTCAATGTAATATTTAATTCAACATTTTCTAATAAAAATATTGCATGATTCGAATCAAATAATGCCTTTAAAAGTTATACTGAATGATGCAATATTTGAAATAAAATAATTCTAATTGATACATTTGTAATAGTATTTTTAATGCTTTCTTTAAATGTAATATTTAAATTATGCAGTATTCGAAATAGAAAAATTTGAATATTTTTATATCTATTATGTATCAATTTACCAAATTCCCTACCACATGAACTATATGACCATCTGAATAGTATTTGTTAAATTGAATGTTACATTCAAAATTTCGAATGTGGATATTCAATCTAATTATTAGCAAGACAGGTGATTGAAATTAACGTGTCATTCATATGCTACTGTATGTAGAGGAATATAAAGACCCTCATTGAAAGAGGGCCATCCCATCTTTAAAATGAAGATCAATGCATGTAGTAAGCTGTGTTTAGAGTGTACACACATCTTTAGAGCTATTACCCCCACACAGAAAAGATGCAGTTTTTTTCCCTACTAACCCTCTTTTAAAAATAGGCTTCTCTATTTCCAAAATGTGGTCTTATACCCCTGTGTATATCATAGTGGGGTTAGAGGTTGCCCTGGTGCCTAGCTAGGCTAGCTGACAGCTATTACCTAAGGGGACAAGTGAACCCTCATTTTAAAGAGGGACGTATTTATTTTCAAATAAGGAGTTACTTGGTTTTCTACAAGAAACTAAGGAGGGCTCTGGTATAGACCCAAAGGCAAAAAAATAAAAAATAAAAAAACCCTATTAGTCTTATTTTTACTTGATGGCAATCACATGCATCTGAGAGGAAAATGTAACCCCCCTCATTTGCGAGGTAAGTCTCTACTCTTTTAAACAAGGGGTTGTAGGCCCCTCTAAGTGGTGTGGAGCTGGTTTATGGGGTCTGTAAAATCCTCCTCTCCCTGTGCAGTGAGGAAATCCTCTGTCTCTTGGCACTTTCTAATTTATAAGAACATTAATCAGCCTGGGCGAGTGGGAGGGAGAAACCACCACTGTTACTTATCACCCCCTATGAAACTTGTCTGTTTGTTGTGGAATGACACAATGTTGTCATTTTCACAGAGATAAGAAACAAAACACAGCAGACTACACTACACATTCTCAGGGCCGGCCCTAGCCATTGCGGGGCCCAAGGCAAGATGAAAAAATGGGGCCCCTTTATCCCCGCCCCCAACTCTGCCCCCAAATCCGCCCCCACCATTTTTACAAATAAAAAAAAATGGGAGAAAAATCATTTAAGGTAATGCACGTTTTAAATAAAAAACATAAATCCACTAAAGTGGAGCACTATAACATTGTATATATTGCAATATACCATTTGTACTATTGGAACATCGGTTTATGTATATAATGAAGAATTATGCTGACAATTCGGAACAGTTGAGTTGAAATGGGCCTTATTTTTATGTGTTTACTTATGATAACAAGAACATTACAGAGATGCCATTGCCGCCTTAGCAAGTGCAGGTCCCTAGTCAGAATTACAGCGCGGGCCTCTACCCAGAACAAAAAATACTTAAAAGAAATGGGGCAATACACTGTACCACACAAACACAGTGCACAGATATAATACACACAGAGATACTTATATACACATATCCACACACACACACATACACACCCCACACACACACACACACTCACACAGATAGCCCGCACACACACATTTAGCCCACACACACATTCTCTCACACAAACACAATGCATTTTAGTGGTGGACACATTTTAGTCAAGGTCTAATTGAGATTGATAAGTATATAAAAGTAAATTTAATTTATCACAACAGTGGAATGTATTATTTTTGGATGTCACAGAAATCAAAGCACTTGTCATACCACAAATTAATGGTCCATACCACAAATGTATCACAAGAAATACAGAAAAAACAGATTCATTAGCATTAGAAACTCTTTAAACACATAGGCCTAGATTTAGAGTTGGGCGGTAGCCGTCAAAACCAGCGTTAGAGGCTCCTAACGCTGGTTTTGGGCTACCGCCGGTATTTGGAGTCAGTCAGGAAAGGGTCTAACGCTCACTTTCCAGCCGCGACTTTTCCATACCGCAGATCCCCTTACGTCATTTGCGTATCCTATCTTTTCAATGGGATCTTTCTAACGCCGGTATTTAGAGTCGTGGCTGAAGTGAGCGTTAGAAATCTAACGACAAAACTCCAGCCGCAAGAAAAAAGTCATTAGCTAAGAACTTTCTGGGCTAACGCCGGTTTATAAAGCTCTTAACTACTGTGCTCTAAAGTAAAATAACACCCATAAACTACCTATGTATCCCTAAACCGAGGTCCCCCCACATCGCCGCCACTCGATTAAATTTTTTTAACCCCTAATCTGCCGACCGCCACCTACGTTATACTTATGTACCCCTAATCTGCTGCCCCTAACACCGCCGACCCCTATATTATATTTATTAACCCCTAACCTGCCCCCCACAACGTCGCCGCCAGCTACCTACAATAATTAACCCCTAATCTGCCGACCGCAAAGCGCCGCCACCTACGTTATCCTTATGTACCCCTAATCTGCTTCCCCTAACACCGCCGACCCCTATATTATATTTATTAACCCCTAACCTGCCCCCCACAACGTTGCCGCCAGCTACCTACAATAATTAACCCCTAATCTGCCGACCGCAAAGCGCCGCCACCTACGTTATCCTTATGTACCCCAAATCTGCTGCCCCTAACACCGCCGACCCCTATATTATATTAATTAACCCCTAATCTGCCCCCTCAACGTCGCCTCCACCTGCCTACACTTATTAACCCCTAATCTGCCGACCGAATCTCGCCGCTACTGTAATAAATGGATTAACCCCTAAAGCTAAGTCTTACCCTAACACTAACATCCCCCTAAGTTAAATATAATTTAAATCTAACTAAATAAATTAACTCTTATTAAATAAATTATTCCTATTTAAAGCTAAATACTTACCTGTAAAATAAACCCTAATATAGCTACAATATAAATTATAATTATATTATAGCTATTTTAGGATTTATATTTATTTTACAGGTAACTTTGTATTTATTTTAACCAGGTACAATAGCTATTAAATAGTTAAGAACTATTTAATAGCTAAAATAGTTAAAATAATTACAAAATTACCTGTAAAATAAATCCTAACCTAAGTTACAATTAAACCTAACACTACACTATCAATAAATTAATTAAATAAAATACCTACAATTATCTACAATTAAACCTAACACTACACTATCAATAAATAAATTAAATACAATTCCTACAAATAAATACAATTAAATAAACTAACTAAAGTACAAAAAATAAAAAAGAACTAAGTTACAAAAAATAAAAAAATATTTACAAACATTAGAAAAAAATTACAACAATTTTAAACGAATTACACCTACTCTAAGCCCCCTAATAAAATAACAAAGCCCCCCAAAATAAAAAAATGCCCTACCCTATTCTAAATTACAAAAGTTCAAAGCTCTTTTACCTTACCAGCCCTTAAAAGGACCTTTTGTGGGGCATGCCCCAAAGAATTCAGCTCTTTTGCCTGTAAAAAAAAACATACAATACCCCCCCCCCAACATTACAACCCACCACCCACATACCCCTAATCTAACCCAAACCCCCCTTAAATAAACCTAACACTAAGTCCCTGAAGATCTTCCTACCTTATCTTCACCTCGCCGGGTATCAGCGATCCGTCCTGGCTCCGAAATCTTCATCCAAGCCCAAGGGGGGGCTGGCGATCCATAATCCGGCGGCTGAAGAGGTCCAGAAGAGGCTCCAAAGTCTTCATCCTATCCGGGAAGAAGAGGCGATCCAGACCAGCAACCATCTTGATCCAAGCGGCATCTTCTATCTTCATCCGATGAGGAATGGCTCCATCGTGAAGACCTCCAGCGCGGATCAATCTTCTTCCTCCGATGTCCAACTGAAGAATGACGGTTCCTTTAAGGGACGTCATCCAAGATGGCGTCCCTCAAATTCCGATTGGCTGATAGGATTCTATTAGCCAATCGGAATTAAGGTAGGAAAATTCTGATTGGCTGATGGAATCAGCCAATCAGTATCAAGTTCAATCCGATTGGCTGATCCGATCAGCCAATCAGATTGAGCTTGCATTCTATTGGCTGATCGGAACAGCCAATAGAATGCAAGCTCAATCTGATTGGCTGATTGGATCAGCCAATCGGATTGAACTTGATTCTGATTGGCTGATTCCATCAGCCAATCAGAATTTTCCTACCTTAATTCCGATTGGCTGATAGAATCCTATTAGCCAATCGGAATTCGAGGGACGCCATCTTGGATGACGTCCCTTAAAGGAACCGTCATTCTTCAGTTGGACGTCGGAGGAAGAAGATTGATCCGCGCTGGAGGTCTTCACGATGGAGCCGTTCCTCATCGGATGAAGATAGAAGATGCCGCTTGGATCAAGATGGTTGCCGGTCTGGATCGCCTCTTCTTCCCGGATAGGATGAAGACTTTGGAGCCTCTTCTGGACCTCTTCAGCCGCCAGATTATGGATCGCCAGCCCCCCCTTTGGCTTGGATGAAGATTTCGAAGCCAGGACGGATCGCTGATACCCGGCGAGGTGAAGATAAGGTAGGAAGATCTTCAGGGGCTTAGTGTTAGGTTTATTTAAGGGGGGTTTGGGTTAGATTAGGGGTATGTGGGTGGTGGGTTGTAATGTTGGGGGGGGGGTATTGTATGTTTTTTTTTACAGGCAAAAGAGCTGAATTCTTTGGGGCATGCCCCACAAAAGGTCCTTTTAAGGGCTGGTAAGGTAAAAGAGCTTTGAACTTTTGTAATTTAGAATAGGGTAGGGCATTTTTTTATTTTGGGGGGCTTTGTTATTTTATTAGGGGGCTTAGAGTAGGTGTAATTAGTTTAAAATTGTTGTAATATTTTTCTGATGTTTGTAAATATTTTTTTATTTTTTGTAACTTAGTTTATTTCATTGTATTTATTTGTAGATATTGTATTTAATTAATTTATTGATAGTGTAGTGTTAGGTTTAATTGTAAGTAATTGTAGGTATTTTATTTAATTAATTTATTGATAGTGTAGTGTTAGGTTTAATTGTAACTTAGGTTAGGATTTATTTTACAGGTAATTTTGTAATTATTTGAACTATTTTAGCTATTAAATAGTTCTTAACTATTTAATAGCTATTGTACCTGGTTAAAATAAATACAAAGTTACCTGTAAAATAAATATAAATCCTAAAATAGCTATAATATAATTATAATTTATATTGTAGCTATATTAGGGTTTATTTTACAGGTAAGTATTTAGCTTTAAATAGGAATAATTTATTTAATAAGAGTTAATTTATTTTGTTAGATTTAAATTATATTTAACTTAGGGGGGTGTTAGTGTTAGGGTTAGACTTAGCTTTAGGGGTTAATCCATTTATTACAGTAGCGGCGAGATTCGGTCGGCAGATTAGGGGTTAATAATTGAAGTTAGGTGTCGGCGATGTTAGGGAGGGCAGATTAGGGGTTAATACTATTTATTATAGGGTTATTGAAGCGGGAGTGAGGCGGATTAGGGGTTAATAGCTTTATTATAGTAGCGGTGAGATCCGCTCGGCAGATTAGGGGTTAATAAGTGTAGGCAGGTGGAGGCGACGTTGAGGGGGGCAGATTAGGGGTTAATAAATATAATATAGGGGTCAGCGGTGTTAGGGGCAGCAGATTAGGGGTACATAGCTATAATGTAGGTGGCGATGGTGTACGGAGTGGCAGATTAGGGGTTAATAATAATATGCAGGGGTCAGCGATAGCGGGGGCGGCAGAATAGGGGTTAAAAAGTGTAAGGTTAGGGGTGTTTAGACTCGGGGTACATGTTAGTGTTAGGTGCAGACGTAGGAAGTATTTCCCCATAGAAAACAATGGGGCTGCGTTAGGAGCTGAACGCGGCTTTTTTGCAGGTGTTAGGTTTTTTTCAGCTCAAATGGCCCCATTGTTTTCTATGGGGGAATCGTGCACGAGCACGTTTTTGAAGCTGGCCGCGTCCTTAAGCACCGCTGGTATCTAGAGTTGCAGTGGCGTTAAATTATGCTCTACGCTCCCTTTTTGGAGCCTAACGCACTGAAAACCCAGCCATTCTATGAACTCTAAATACCAGCGGTATTTAAAAGGTGCGGCCAGAAAAAAGCACGCGTAGCTAACGCACCCCTTTGGCCGCAGAACTCTAAATCTAGGCGATATACTATAACCTTATTCTTTGTGCTCCTCTTAGCTTGTCTCCCCAAATTACCTTATACAAATTTACTTGAAGATGATATTGGGAAGATGACATCACAGAGTGCATACTTTTATTGTATGTATATATACACACACACATAGCAGATGTGTTAAAACAAATAAACATCAAAGCTGTACTGTACGCAGAGTTTAATAAACTATGTAAATCACTCTGACGTTTTAAAATTCATCTAAGTGCTTTGTTTTCTCAGTTTAAATAGGAGGTGCTGTTCTCTCATTCAATCTGCTGCTCACCACATGTATTTAGCACTGCTATGCCACTATCTGCTGCACAATGTACAATAATCTCTCCAGTGTGATGCTCACCACTTGTATTTAGCACTGCTGTGTCACTATCTACTGCACAATGTACAATACTCTCTCCAGTGTGATGCTCACCACTTGTATTTAGCACTGCTATGCCACTATCTGCTGCACAATGTACAATACTCTCTCCAGTGTGATGCTCATCACTTGGATTTAGCACTGCTATGCCACTATCTGCTGCACAATGTACAATAATCTCTCCAGTGTGATGCTCACCACTTGTATTTAGCACTGCTGTGTCACTATCTACTGCACAATGTACAATACTCTCTCCAGTGTGATGCTCACCACTTGTATTTAGCACTGTTATGCCACTATCTGCTGCACAATGTACAATACTCTCTCCAGTGTGATGCTCACCACTTGGATTTAGCACTGCTATGCCACTATCTGCTGCACAATGTACAATACTCTCTCCAGTGTGATGCTCACCACTTGTATTTAGCACTGCTGTGTCACTATCTGCTGCACAATGTACAAAACTCTCTCCAGTGTGATGCTCACCATTTGTATTTAGCACTGCTGTGTCACTGGAGCTCAATGAGAAACAAGTAGAGTAGAAAAGGAGGGGAGGGAATGAAAGCAAATCCTGCATACAGCTGCACTAGATGTGTTTTCAGCTACTCCCGTGTACAGTTTACCCCAGCTTACCTTCCATACTGCAGGAATAGTAGTTCTCCACTGACTAGTACATGAGAGAAGCTGAAAACACATCTAGTGCAGCTGTATTCAGGATTTGCTTTCATTCCCCCCCCCCTCCTTTTCTAATCTGCTTGTTTCTCAGTGAGTTCCAGTGCCACAGCAGTGCTAAATAAATTTGGTGAGCATCATTGGAGAGAGTGTTGTAAAATGTGCAGTAGTGACATAGCAGTGCTAAATACAAGTGGTGAGCATCACACTGGAGAGAGTATTGTACCTTCTGCAGCAGATAGTGACATAGCAGTGCTAAATACATGTGGTGAGCACCAGATTGAATGAGAGAACAGCACTTCCTATTATCTGACCTCCTGGCTAGCCCCTGACTACTACTCTACTTTTCGTATAGAGTGTTTTCTATAAATTGCCTTTTGCTTTTGAAGTACTCTGAATGTCACAGAGTGCAGTTTATGCCTCTGGTGACAGTTTATAGCTTCATGTAATACATGCCCCTCTTCACACTACACTATATCTAACAGGAAGAGGGAAAAGAAATTGACTTCTGGAAGTGCAACTATAGAGCCCCTCAGAAATTACCTAGTACCTTAGAAAATGTGGACCGTTCAATAGGTCAGAAAGTCTATACAACCCTGTTATCCTAAGATTTTAGCCTCTAAATCAAGTGTTTTACTTTTATCATTGGTGCTCTGAGCCTAAAAGAACTACTATCAACCTTTTTGGGGTTCTAAAGCAGGATCGATCTCGGTGCCTTGCGCACTATATTGCAGCAGTGCTTGCAGTAAGTTGTGTTTTTTAATCGTACACTGTCTCTAAATCATTAAAGTTAAAAACACATACATATCACTGGTTTACAAACTTGTCCTGAGGGCTCCCTAACAGGCCACATCGTGAGGATATCTTAACTAGAGCACAGGTGAAATAAGCAGCTGATTAGTGAACATGGTTACTTTACCTGCTCTCATCCAAGGTAATTCTGAAAATCTGCCCTGTTGGGGAGGCCTGAGAACAGGTTTGAAAACCAGTGTGCTATATAGAATGGTGTATTCAAAGCAATGATTAGCTTAAAAATAATGTGCCCCTCACATAACAATAATATGCCCCTCATACAACAATAATAATATTCCCCTCATTTAACAATATCATGCCCCTCATATGTATAATAATAATATCCCATTGCCCCTCATATAACAATATCATGCCCCTCATATGTATAATATGTCCCTCATCTACTAACAATATGCCCCTCATGTCATATAATAATAATATGCCATCATTGCCCCTCATATAACAATAATATGCCCCTCATATGTATAATAATAATATGCCCCTCATCTACTAATTAACAATAATATGCCCCCCATTCCATATAATAATAATATGCCATTGCCCCTCATATAACAATAATATGCCCCTCATATGTATAATAATAATATGCCACTCATATGTATAATAATAATATGCCATTGCCCCTCATATTATAATTATAATATGCCCCTCATATGTATTATAATAATAATAATAATAATAATAATAATAATATGCCATTGCCCCTCATATAACAATAATATGCCCCTCATATGTATAATAATAATATGCCATTGCCCCTCATATAACAATAATATATATGAACGGTTATGCTTTATGCCCCTCATAGATCTCTCTCCTCTGCTGTTTTGCGACTCGGCGGCGTCCTCCCCTATTGGTCCCAGTCCCACACTGACACACACAGTCCCAGTCCACCACTGTCTGACAGTTAGTCAGTGACTCACTCACCACGTCTCAACTCGTTGACGTTGACAGTCGACTGACTCCTCACTCCAGTCCTGCGCTGCCTGCAAATTGGCCCCACTGTGCTGACTAAGTTTCCTCCTGACTGACAGCCTTTGGTGCTCCCCCTCCTCCCCTCTCTCAGCACAGCACCCGTCACTCACTCTGTGCCTTCCCTCCTCCTCACTCCTGGGCTAAAATTTGCGCTAAAAAAAAAAAATATTTTTGTTTGGTTGCCGTGGGGCTCCCCTGACCGCGGATACCTAGGCGGCCCAAAGGCCGGCCCTGCACATTCTGGCCTAGATTTGGAGTTCGGCGGTAAAAGGGCTGTTAATGCTCCGCGGGCTTTTTTCTGGCCGCACCATAAAATTAACTCTGGTATCGAGAGTTTAATCAAATGCTGCGTTAGGCTCCAAAAAAGGAGCGTAGAGCATTTTTACCGCAAATGCAACTCTCGATACCAGAGTTGCTTACGGACGCGGCCGGCCTCAAAAACGTGCTCGTGCACGATTCTCCCATAGGAAACAATGGGGCTGTTTGAGCTGAAAAAAAACCTAACACCTGCAAAAAAGCAGCGTTCAGCATTGTTTCCTATGGGGAAACACTTCCTACGTCTGCACCTAACACTCTAACATGTACCCCGAGTCTAAACACCCCTAACCTTACACTTATTAACCCCTAATCTGCCGACCCCACTATCGCTGACCCCTGCATATTTTTTTAACCCCTAATCTGCCGCTCCGTAAACCGCCGCAACCTACGTTATCCCTATGTACCCCTAATCTGCTGCCCTAACATTGCCGACCCCTATATTATATTTATTAACCCCTAATCTGCCCCCCTCAACGTCGCCAACACCTGCCTACACTTATTAACCCCTAATCTGCCGAGCGGACCTGAGCGCTACTATAATAAAGTTATTAACCCCTAATCCGCCTCACTAACCCTATCATAAATAGTATTAACCCCTAATCTGCCCTCCCTAACATCGCCGACACCTACCTTCAATTATTAACCCCTAATCTTCCGATCGGAGCTCACCGCTATTCTAATAAATGGATTAACCCCTAAAGCTAAGTCTAACCCTAACACTAACACCCCCCTAAGTTAAATATAATTTTTATCTAACGAAATAAATTAACTCTTATTAAATAAATGATTCCTATTTAAAGCTAAATACTTACCTGTAAAATAAATCCTAATATAGCTACAATATAAATTATAATTATATTATAGCTATTTTAGGATTAATATTTATTTTACAGGCAACTTTGTAATTATTTTAACCAGGTACAATAGCTATTAAATAGTTAAGAACTATTTAATAGTTACCTAGTTAAAATAATAACAAATTTACCTGTAAAATAAATCCTAACCTAAGATATAATTAAACCTAACACTACCCTATCAATAAAATAATTAAATAAACTACCTACAATTACCTACAATTAACCTAACACTACACTATCAATAAATTAATTAAACACAATTCCTACAAATAAATACAATTAAATAAACTAGCTAAAGTACAAAAAATAAAAAAGAACTAAGTTACAGAAAATAAAAAAATATTTACAAACATAAGAAAAATATTACAACAATTTTAGTTGAAATAATCTTTATTGTCAAAAAGGAAGACAAGAGACATATCTAATACATCATGCCCCTAGTTCAGATAAACATATTTATATTCATTGTTACAGTCTCAGGACCTCTTATTCTGTTCGATAAAGTTTTATAATTCCATATATCTGTCTCAAACAACATGAAAATGAGTTGGAGGATGAAACAACTTCTTTCAGCAATTAGTATATCCATCCGGCTTTCCCAATGTATCTCCATCATTACTGAAATCTCTGAAAGTCCATAGAGTCCTAGGAAAAGCTCCCACCTACTGAAGTTGCCTTCAGGCATAGGAAATATATGAGGTCCTGCTTATTTTCCTGAAGTAGGAACGAAATTATCTATAGTCTTCCTTCCCCTCCCTTTTCTAATGTGTTTTCCTTTTATTTTAATAATTATAAACATTAAACATAAACTTTTGAAACTGTAAAACAATAAACTCATAACTGTATAACCTTTCCCGTCGAGCAGAGAGAGAACCATCAAATTGTATCTAAGATGTATATAAGTTCCCCATAAAAGACTTAGTGGTAATAAGTTTAGGAGAGATCCCCTATCGTGTTATAACTCTTGAAAGACTTAAATTTCCCTTATCTCACTTCTATCTCTGTTCATGATCCAGTGGACCCAAATCTTTTGGAAATGTGTTGTTGTATCCTGCAACCAAGAGGCAGATTCTGACATAGCATATATATTATCTAACCTGTTAATCACTTCTGACCACGTTGGTGAACCTGTTCTCCAGTGTTTGGCTATACATATCCTTGTGGTTGTACAAAGTATATTTATGAATATATTGGTAGCTAAGTTTAAGGATTCATCTGAAACATGCAAGAGGGCCTGCGCCGCCGTTAGCGTCATAGATTTATCTAATAGGATACTTATCAATTTAGAAAGTTTGTTCCAAATTTGTTTAATCTCCCCACATTCCCACCACATATGCATATAATTTCCAATTTCTGCACAGCCTCTGTAACAGAGTCTACTTTTCTGCAATGTATAATGTGCAGTTCTTATGGGTGTAAGATACCACCTGTAAGATGTTTTAATAGAATTTTCGATAAGGTCTGCGCATATCAGCCCCTTGCTAATCCTAGAAAGTATTTGTGTCCATCTGTCATCATCATATGTTTCACCTAAGTCTCTTTCCCAATTCTCATGAAGCGGCAATTTGGAGCCTTTTTTTGCATCTTGTATTGCCAAGTACAGTTGTGATATTAGTTTTTTATTTCTACCTGGGGTTGCAATAATGCATTCTGTTGTAGTGTATGGGTTTAATGGTTTGTTTTGTCTGTATTTGTATATTGTGGTGGATATCTGAAGATATAGGAACCAATGTAAGGTGTCCGGCTGAAGTTTATCTTTCAGTTGGGTGTATGTGAGCATTTTACCTTTATCTAAAAAGTCTGCAACTCTGTAGAGGCCCTTATTTTCCCACTTACATATTAGTGTTTGAAATTCTGCAGGAAGTATAGCACCCAGTGGTATTATCTTAGTACCCTTGGGTATGAGGCCTAGAGAAGATGTGAGGTATTTCCACATATGCTTGGACTCCTCTGTCACCTTGAGTTTGTATAGTGTTTTGTTTGTAGTGTTTGAGGTATTCCAAACAATCGTGGCTGGATCATTCACCCCAGCTAAGTCTGCCTCTAGTCTAGTCCAAGTTATTTCTCGACAGTTTTTGCTTATCAGCGTAATTTGTGATAACCTAGCTGCCTGATAGTAGTCTAGCAAATTGGGCACCCCCACTCCCCCCAACTGTTTGTGTTGTTTTAATAGTTGGGAGGCTATTCTAGCTGTTTTGGGTCCTCGTAGGAACCTAATTAGGTCCATCTGGAGATCTGCTAGCTCTCTTTGCGGTACTTTGATTGGTAATGCTCTGAAGAGATATAATATTCTCGGTAGAATATTCATCTTTATAATCGATAATCTGCCATACCAGGAGAAACACCCCCTCCTCCATCTACCCAAATCCCTTCTTACGGTCTTAAAGATCTCAGTATAGTTTGCCTTATAGAGTCCCTCTAGTGTGTTTGTTATGTTAACTCCCAAGTATTTGATATATTTTTTAGCCCACTTAAAGTCAAAATTCGCTTCTATCAACTTACGAGTATGTAGTGGTAGTGTCAGTGGTATAGCCTCACACTTAACTGAATTTATTTTGAAGCCTGAGATTTTTGAAAATTCATCAATGACTTGATATAGATGAGGAAGTGATCTTAAAGGTTTCGTCAATGTAAGCAAAATGTCATCCGCAAATAAGGTGAGTTTATATTCTTCTTTGTTAATTTTTACTCCGGTAATGTCTTTTGCTCCCCTGATGTAGGCCGCTAAAGGTTCTATGCTTAGTGCAAATAATAGAGGAGATAGCGGGCAGCCCTGACGTGTCCCATTTAATATTTTAATTGGCCTAGACTGATGGCCCGTTGCTCTGATAGTTGCTGTTGGGTCTGAATACAGGTTTTTGATAGCCGTCATGAATTGTCCTTTGAAACCCATGAATGTTAGTGTCTCAAACATATATTCCCAGTCGACCCTATCAAACGCCTTCTCTGCGTCCAGAGATAGGAGCAGAGAAGGCGTTTTTGTCCCCACCAAGTACTCCACCAGAGACACCGTTCGTCTCACATTATCTGGGGCTTCCCTTTCTTTTATGAATCCTACCTGGTCGGGATGTATCAATGAGGGTAGATATAATTTGAGTCTATTTGCTAAAATTTTTGTAAAAATTTTTAAATCTTGGTTAATCAATGAGATCGGCCTATAGTTTTGGTATTTTTTGGGATTCCTTCCTGGTTTGGGTATAACCACTATTTTGGCCTGCAATATGTCCTGTGGGATACGGGTACCCTGCATGATGTCATTGCAGAATTTGTGCAAGTGGGGGACCAGACATTTTTTAAATACTTTATAATATTCACCTGAGAACCCGTCAGGACCCGCCGCCTTGCCTATTTTAAGATCTTTTATTGCTAGGGCAATTTCGTTTATTGTTATTTCTGTGTTTAAGGCTTCCATGTCTGTAGCATTAAGTTTCGGGAGTTTAGCCTTTTGCAGAAAATGGTGTCTAAGCGTTTTTGTCTGAGTAGTATGTTGAACTTTTTTCCCGTCATAAAGAGATTCATAATATTGTGCAAAGCAGTCCGTTATGTCTTGAGGGTGATATATTAGCGTCCCGTCTTCTTTTTGTAGTTGTTGTATAGTTAGATTTTTCGTCCTTTCCCTTAGTTTGTGAGCTAGAAATCTATCTGGCTTATTAGCATATATAAAGTAATGTGCCTTCAACTTATGCATAGCTCTGAGGGAGTTCTCATTTAAAATCTTAGCTAGTGTTTGTCGCTTATGTGTAAGTTTATTGAAAATATCTGAGGTTAGTGTGCTTCTATGTTGGATTTCAAGCGTTTCTATTTCCTGTTGGAGTATCTCTATGTGAGCCTTAACTTTTTTTGTGTATAGAGCTTTTTCCTTTATCAATAAACCTCTTATGAATGGTTTGTGAGCAGCCCACGTGATTGTTGGGGTGGTTTCTGGGGTTGTGTTTATCTTCCAGTATTCTGTCAAGTTATGCATAATTTTGTCATATAATTCAGGTTTTTTCAATAAATTTGGATCATAAGTCCATGACCTTTGTCTGTCCACATTGACCAGTCCCTCTAATTGTATCTGGATAATAGAATGGTCTGACCAGACACATGCATGAATTGTGGAGCTGTGTAAACTGGGGAGTAGAATCTGACTAATAAATATATAATCTAATTTGGTATAAATTTTGTGTGCTGGGGAGTAGTAAGTATGGTCATTCGTCTGCCCATATAACGTTACCCAGGTATCTATCACATTATGAGATTCTAAGATATTCTTAATATTTTTAGAGATGGAATTATGTCTGGTTTGTTTATTAGTGAGTTTGTGGGGCGTATCTACTTTGTGTGTTTTCAGATTAATATTAAAGTCTCCGGCTAATATGATTTTTGATTGTGACCATTGTGTCAGTAGGTGTGATAAGTGGTGAAAAAAGTTGTGCTGTTGTTCATTGGGTGCGTATATATTGCAAAGTGTAAGCGAGGTGTCTAGCATACGTCCTCTCACTATAAGATACCTGCCCTCTTTATCTGTCAGCACTTCTTCTTTGATAAAGTTAAGTGCATCATGTATAAGTATTGACACTCCTCTCTTTTTTTTGTCAGTTGTGGAGTGGTATTGTTGCGTGAAATATCTACTCCAATATTTGGGTATTTGATTATTTGTAAAATGGGTTTCTTGCAAGAATATAATATTAGCATTTAGGTTGTGATACTGTGTAATTGCTGTTTTTCTTTTATTATCCGTATTTAACCCCCTTACATTATGTGAGATTATTCTTATCTTGGGAGTCATGAGTCAGTTCCCCTCCCCTTCTCTACCTGTAGCTGACCAATATCTTCACTTGCAATGTTATGAAATCCTCTGCTCTCCTGTATAACTTTTCCTGATGGAGAAACTTTCGTCTCACCTGCTCGACGGTACATAAAATAAATTGAAATAAACAAAAAACAAACAACAATAAACATTTGAATCGTATAACATTGTTTTTCCCTGTAGCATATTTGCATAGTTCTAACCATAATGTCGGGATAGTAGTTTCTTAATATATAGAGTTACTAACAACTTAAATTTATTGAAAGTGGGAATTATATATATGGTCTAAGGAGCGGGTTGTAGTGGCATACGGCAAAGATATTGCCCAGATCTTATGTGAATGTTGGACTTAATCTGCTTATCCTCCATCACAAGTAACCAATGATTATATATAACATAAATTTTACATCTTTATGTCCATCAATATATCCCAAGCAAAGTTAGTTTTGTAGATTGACATTTATATACTCATCTGTATCCAGTATCCTCTGCCAATATTATGAGGGACACATGTAGGGTATAGTCCAAGAGATCAGGGAGTAGCGCTCTTCTAAGGATGCACCAAAAGAAGGCAAAGAAAAAAAAATCCCAGCCTCGGTCACTGTCTACTCCATGATTCAGGGTCTTTGTTTCTTCTTTGGAACTTTAGACCACTTCTCTGTTTGAGAGATGCTTTGTTGTTGTCCGCGTGGTCTTCTTCTGGTGTCTGGCTGACTTTCCCGCATTTCTGGACATTCTAATTTGAGAAGTTGGCAGGCCTCTAAGATATCCTCTTTGACTTTCACTGTGGTTGTTTTACCATCCTGGAATATATGAAGTGCGAAGGGGAATCCCCATCGATACGCTATTTGATTCTTCCGTAGCAATTGTGTTAGGGGACGTAGTGCTGAGCGTTTCTGTAAAGTTCTGAGACATAAGTCTTGGTAGAATTGTATTACAGATCCTTTGAATTTAAAAGTCGGATTCTTCCTAGCTGCCGCCATTATCTCCTCCTTTTCTTGAAAGTGGGATAATTTAGATATTATATCTCTTGGAGGTTCCCCCTCCTTTGGTTTTGCTCTAAGAGCTCTATGAGCTCTTTCCATTTGAAATTTTCCGTCTTCAGATGTCCCTGTGATGGCTTGAAATAGATGTTTTAAATACTCATTTAGTTCTGTTGCACTTATTGATTCTGGAACACCCTTTAGGCGTATGTTGCACCTCCTGCTTCTATTTTCTAAGTCTTCCATCTTTTCAAGAATATCTTCTATATCCTGTTGTTGATCTGTCAGTTGATGTGTAATGTTAGTGATATCTTCTTCTATGGATTCATCCTTTTCTTCTAGTGTTTCCACTCTTGTTCCAAGCTCCAATATATCTTGTTTAATTTCTGCAAGACTGCTTATTATTGTGTTTTGAAATGAATCCATTTTTTCCCACATCTTATTAAAGTTTGCATTGATATCTTTTTTGGAGACTAGGTGCCTTAAGTCCCCTTTAGTAGCAGGAATGTCACAATCATGTTGCTGAGGTTCCAATTCATGTTCTAACTCCTCATCTTGTGTGTTAGGTTCCATTTCCTTTATTTTATCACTTTTAGATGATTTGAAGAAAAGATTTGCTGCAGCAGATTTACATGGTGTAGTTAATTTATTTTGTCTTTTAGTTGCCATGTTGCAATGAATATTGCTAGTGCTAGAGTAACTGTGCTGCCTTTGCTTTTGTATGTTAATGCAGAGTCATCAGAGTTCAAACAATGCAGAAAGCAGCCTTTAAAGTCTTTAGTTAATGAGGGCAAATGCAGCTGTTATCTCAAACTGTATCTTCATTAAAATTTAAATGCTGCAGCTTTTTTTTTTTTCCCTCCTTTATTTAAAAAAGTTTATACATAGACCAGTTGTAATCTCTGTTGCCTTTAGCTTATATTGTAGCTTGGGAAAAGTTATGAGGGAGAAGTGCAAACTGTCACTGTTTCATTTCTCTGCTGTGTTAAGATTATGAACTGACTTCTCCACACTTGCTTTATCTTAATATTTATTTCCCTCAGTCTTAAGTATCACTATATGTAGTGCTAAAACCAACCTGGTTTATTTGTGTATTGATTTCCCTTTGCACTGTTTAAAATAGATTGTTAGGCATTGTGTGATATTCAGCAGCTAGCTAGGAGTCCTGTCTGGTGGCCATCTTAGTTTATTCCCACATGGCTATATAAAGTTTTATAACTGTTATATTCTCATCATCCTTAAGCATGTATATTGTTTATAGGCTTACCAGACTTCTAGTGGAGATGTATCAGGTTATTGTTGATGCTGAGATGATTTTTCTGTCTCCATTTCTGAGTAGCTCCTTTTTCTTGTTTCCCTGCAGCTTGTAAAATCTTTTTCCAGCTTGAATTCCTTTATCTGCAGTTTTCTGATCACATTTTTGGTTGCTGTCTGCTATTGTAAAGTGTATTTAATGTCCTATAACAGACCTGCAAGCTTTTGAGAATTATAATCCCACTTTCTCTTGAAACTACAGCAGGAGCTCACACTTTACATGTCTGCCACCATGCTCATCCAGGCTCCACCCCCTACAACAATTTTAAACTAATTACACCTACTCTAAGCCCCCTAATAAAATAACAAAGCCCCCCAAAATAAAAAATTCCCTACCCTATTCTAAATTAAAAAAGTTACAAGCTCTTTTACCTTACCAGCCCTGAACAGGGCCCTTTGCGGGGCATGCCCCAAGAAGTTCAGCTCTTTTGCCTGTAAAAAAAAACATACAATACCCCCCCCCCCCAACATTACAACCCACCACCCACATACCCCTAATCTAACCCAAACCCCCCTTAAATAAACCTAACACTAATCCCCTGAAGATCTTCCTACCTTGTCTTCACCATCCAGGTATCACCGATCCGTCCTGGCTCCAAGATCTTCATCCAACCCAAGCGGGGGTTGGCGATCCATAATCCGGTGCTGAAGAGGTCCAGAAGAGGCTCCAAAGTCTTCCTCCTATCCGGCAAGAAGAGGACATCCGGACCGGCAAACATCTTCTCCAAGCGGCATCTTCGATCTTCTTCCATCCGGAGCGAAGCGGCAGGATCCTGAAGACCTCCAGCGCGGAACATCCATCCGGACCGACGACTGAACGACGAATGACTGTTCCTTTAAGGGACGTCATCCAAGATGGCGTCCCTCGAATTCCGATTGGCTGATAGGATTCTATCAGCCAATCGGAATTAAGGTAGGAATTTTCTGATTGGCTGATGGAATCAGCCAATCAGAATCAAGTTCAATCCGATTGGCTGATCCAATCAGCCAATCAGATTGAGCTCGCATTCTATTGGCTGTTTTTCCGATCAGCCAATAGAATGCGAGCTCAATCTGATTGGCTGATTGGATCGGCCAATCGGATTGAACTAGATTCTGATTGGCTGATTCCATCAGCCAATCAGAAAATTCCTACCTTAATTCCGATTGGCTGATAGAATCCTATCAGCCAATCGGAATTCGAGGGACGCCATCTTGGATGACGTCCCTTAAAGGAACAGTCATTCGTCGTTCAGTCGTCGGTCCGGATGGATGTTCCGCGCTGGAGGTCTTCAGGATCCTTCCGCTTCGCTCCGGATGGAAGAAGATCGAAGATGCCGCTTGGAGAAGATGTTTGCCGGTCCGGATGTCCTCTTCTTGCCGGATAGGAGGAAGACTTTGGAGCCTCTTCTGGACCTCTTCAGCACCGGATTATGGATCGCCAACCCCCGCTTGGGTTGGATGAAGATCTTGGAGCCAGGACGGATCGGTGATACCTGGATGGTGAAGACAAGGTAGGAAGATCTTCAGGGGATTAGTGTTAGGTTTATTTAAGGGGGGTTTGGGTTAGATTAGGGGTATGTGGGTGGTGGGTTGTAATGTTGGGGGGGGGGTATTGTATGTTTTTTTTTACAGGCAAAAGAGCTGAACTTCTTGGGGCATGCCCCGCAAAGGGCCCTGTTCAGGGCTGGTAAGGTAAAAGAGCTTGTAACTTTTTAAATTTAGAATAGGGTAGGGAATTTTTTATTTTGGGGGGCTTTGTTATTTTATTAGGGGGCTTAGAGTAGGTGTAATTAGTTTAAAATTGTTGTAATATTTTTCTTATGTTTGTAAATATTTTTTTATTTTCTGTAACTTAGTTCTTTTTTATTTTTTGTACTTTAGCTAGTTTATTTAATTGTATTTATTTGTAGGAATTGTGTTTAATTAATTTATTGATAGTGTAGTGTTAGGTTAATTGTAGGTAATTGTAGGTAGTTTATTTAATTATTTTATTGATAGGGTAGTGTTAGGTTTAATTATATCTTAGGTTAGGATTTATTTTACAGGTAAATTTGTTATTATTTTAACTAGGTAACTATTAAATAGTTCTTAACTATTTAATAGCTATTGTACCTGGTTAAAATAATTACAAAGTTGCCTGTAAAATAAATATTAATCCTAAAATAGCTATAATATAATTATAATTTATATTGTAGCTATATTAGGATTTATTTTACAGGTAAGTATTTAGCTTTAAATAGGAATCATTTATTTAATAAGAGTTAATTTATTTCGTTAGATAAAAATTATATTTAACTTAGGGGGGTGTTAGTGTTAGGGTTAGACTTAGCTTTAGGGGTTAATCCATTTATTAGAATAGCGGTGAGCTCCGATCGGAAGATTAGGGGTTAATAAGTGTAGGCAGGTGTCGGCGACGTTGTGGGGGGCAGATTAGGGGTTAATAAATATAATATAGGGGTCGGCGGTGTTAGGGGTAGCAGATTAGGGGTACATAGGGATAACGTAGGTGGCGGCGCTTTGCGGTCGGAAGATTAGGGGTTAATTATTTTAAGTAGCTGGCGGCGATGTTGTGGGGGACAGGATAGGGGTTAATAAATATAATACAGGGGTCGGCGGGGTTAGGGGCAGCAGATTAGGGGTACATAAATATAACGTAGGTGGCGGTCGGCAGATTAGGGGTTAAAAATTTTAATCGAGTGTCGGCGATGTGGGGGGGCCTCGGTTTAGGGGTACATAGGTAGTTTATGGGTGTTAGTGTACTTTAGGGTACAGTAGTTAAGAGCTTTATGAACCGGCGTTAGCCAGAAAGCTCTTAACTCCTGCTTTTTTCAGGCGGCTGGAATCTTGTCGTTAGAGCTCTAACGCTCACTTCAGAAACGACTCTAAATACCAGCGTTAGAAAGATCCCATTGAAAAGATAGGCTACGCAAATGGCGTAGGGGGATCTGCGGTATGGAAAAGTCGCGGCTGAAAAGTGAGCGTTAGACCCTTTAATCACTGACTCCAAATACCAGCGGGCGGCCAAAACCAGCGTTAGGAGCCTCTAACGCTGGTTTTGACGGCTACCGCCGAACTCCAAATCTAGGCCTCTGCCTTCCAAAAATAACTATTTTGGGGAGATTTTGATTACTGGTACGTCTTGCAGAGAGATCTCCGATGTTCCAAAATTTTATAGTTAACAGAAATAGTCTTGATGTAATTTTATGTTAGCATAGCTATTGCATAGGAATGTTATTTCAATTTACAAGTAAATAAAATGCTTATTGACCCAGAAAAACAAGAGGGGATTAAAAACAAATTTGATTGTTAGCAATTAATTACTTAGACATCAGCAGTGTACACTGGGATATGGCTAAGACTTTAATGGTTATATTGGTTCTAGACAAGAACATATATTTACTTCAGTGTATGTTAAAAAGACAGTAGATTAAAGGGACAGTGTAATGTAAAATTGGTTTCTCCTTGACGAGTTTCCTCTAATTTATGGACCAGATTACGAGTGGAGCGCTAAAAATTACGTGCAAGCAAAAAAGGGTTTTTTATTGCGGGTGATTGCACGTGTTTGGTTTAGCAGAATATGTTCTATGTATTTTTAAATAGATATTCCCATATATATCTGTATATATCTATACCCATATATAATCATGTATGTATATACAGGTATATATATTTGTGCCAAAAAAAATCATATATATATATATATATATATATATATATATATAAATAGAACATATTCTTCTATGTGTTTTTACTAATGCCAATACTTATGATAAAATATTCTCCTGCTTGAAGAGAAATTGTAGTGCAGACTTCACTGGGGATGAATTCATTGAATGATCAAAGAAAAAAGGGTGGAAATCTCTAGAACTGCAAGATTACTCTCATTTCTGTATCTGAAGGATAGAAAAGCCCTGTGCAATATAGCACTGCATGATATGAGTTATGTTACACTTTGTGTATTGTATTTTATATTACTTTACACTTCAGATTGAGTTCTTTCAGTATTATTACATTTAAAGGGATAGTAAACTCATTTTCTTTCCTGATTTGGATAGAGCATGCAGTTTTAAGCAACGTTCTAATTTACTTCTATTATCAATTTTTCTTTGTTCTATTGCTATCTTTATTTGAAAAGCAAGAATGTAAGCTTAGAAGCTGGGCCCATTTTTGGTTCAGCACCTGGGTTGAGCTTGCTGATTGGTGGCTAAATGTAGCCACCAATCAGCAAGCACTATCCAGGGTGCTGAACCAAAAATGGGCCGGCTCCTTAGCTTAGATTCCTGCTTTTTCAAATAAAGATAGCAAGAGAACGAAAAAAAATGATAATAGGAGTAAATTAGAAAGTTGCTTAAAATTGCATGCTCTATCTAAATCATGAAAGAAAAAAAATGAGTTTACTATCCCTTTAAGCTTTGCACTTTCGATTTTATATTTTGATAAATTTAGATTTAGATCCAGCAATGACTTTACAATTTCAGATTATGTTTTGAAGTTTCTGTGTAACCTTAAGAAATTAGGATCATACTTGTATATTTTTGTGTATCTTTTACAACTTACATTGCACTTTATATTTTCTCTATTGTAAAATAAAACACAGCTTCATAAGGTGGGATGGACAGGGGATTTCTCTGGGCTGAACAGAGGAGTTCCCAGGGTATGTCTGATGCTCTCTCCCACGTCCTGTGAAATGCTGTAAGCATTTTAAACAAGCTGGTCTCGCTGATTTTTCTTGCCAGCTAAATGCAGGTGAGGTTTGCTAAACACAAAACAATAGTTTCTAACTAATGTCAGTCATCTAATCTGGAACTGACAAAACTAACACGAAACCAACAGCATTAAATGCAAAATATTTTTACCTTAAAGGGACAGTCAAGTCCAAAAAAAATCTTTCATTTTTAAAATAGGGCATGTAATTTTAAACAACTTTCCAATTTACTTTTATCAACAATTTTGCTTTGTTCTCTTGGTATTCTAGTTGAAAGCAAACCTAGGAAGGTACATATGATAATTTCTAAGCCCTTGAAGGCTGCCTCTATTTTATTTACTTTTCACAGCAAGGGAGAGCAAGCTCATGTAGGCCATATAGATAGCATTGTGATCATGTTTGTGGCTAGTGGCAGACACTGCACTAATTGGCTAAATAGATAATAGCTAAAAGTCATGTGATTAGGGGCGGTCAGAAGATGCTTAGATACAAGTTAGTCACAGAAGTAAACAAATTCTCTGTATTGCTGTTGTACATTTTACTGACAATGGGCTAGATTATGGGTAGCTCGCTAACCTATTTCGAGTTGAAATTAAACGTGTTCACTTGAGTACAATCAAATTAGTGAGACTTCAGAGCTCTGGTTAACTGTTATGTGGGACAAAAAGTTGCACTTAAAATAACACTGATACAATTTTTTTTTTAAATTGCATTAAAAAGTTGTAAGGGCTAATAGATATGAGGACTTAGGTGTTAGAAAAAAAGGCAGACAAAGGGCTTTAACATAGAGATACATACATACATGCCTATATGTATGTATGTATGTATGTGTATATATATATATATATATTTATATATGTGTGTGTACAGATGTATCTAAATATTTGTGTTTACTGTACATATTTAACATTCTGTTCCTTAAAAGCCTAATTTCTTTTTCTGAAAATAGTAGAATGATGGGCTTTACCAAAAAGCTGTAATTTTGTTTTGTCTGTCCACAGCGCATTCTCCCAAAAGGATTTTGGCTTCCTCAGGTAAGTTTTTGACAAACTCCAATCTGGCTTTTTTATCTTTCTGTGTCAACAGTGGGGTCCTCCTGGGTCTCCCACCATAGCGTCCATTTTCATTCAGATGACACGTATAGTGCAAGCTGAGACATTTGTACCCTGTGCCTGAAGGTCAGCTTGAATTTGTCTGGAGGTTGATTGAGGTTCTTTATCCACCATTGGAAAAATCCTTTGTTGCAAGGTTTGAACAATCTTTCTCTTTCGTCCACGACCAGGGGGATTAGCTAAAGTGCCATGGGCTGTAAACTTCTTGACAATGTTGCGCACAGTGGACACAGGAACATTAAGATCTCTGGAGATGGACTTGTAACCTTGAGATTGTCCATGCTTTTCTACAATTTTTGTTCTCAAATCCTCAGACAATTCTTTGCTTTCTCTTCTCCATGCTCAGTGTGGCACACAGAGACACACAACAGAAAGGTAAAGTCATCTTTTTACCATGGGCGAAGCGGTGCATTATTTGACAGAAATGCAGGGGTGCCAATATTTTTGGCCATGACTGTGTATATATATATATATACACACACACACACACACACACACACACACACAATACAAGAGAGGGTCAAGCACTCACATCTCTGTATACATCTAGTGCCCTGGGTGCAATCCAGTCTGTGATTATACAGTATGCAAAAAAAGAGTTACACTCACAGGGTGTAGTACTTATTCCCACAAGTACTACTTGTGGGAATAAAACAAAAACTTTGCAAGACCCTGTGAGTGTATCTCTTTTTTGCATACTTAAAGGGACATGGTGTATTAAATGGTATATCTTTACAAATATAGCTGCTCTAATTCTGGGGTACTTCATTGTTAACCCATCTGTCCCTGCTGCCTCTAAACTTCTCTTACTCACAAACTTCTTTGGTCTCTCACATTCCACTCTGTTCCCTACTCACAGCGATGGACACTATTGATCTAGTATTCTCCTACCTCTGGTCTATCACTAACGTCACCTGTCAACCGTTTTCCATCTGAAACCACCATCTGCTCACCTATAATCTTAACGCACAGGTTAAACCTACTTCTCCCCCACGCCCCTGCAGAAATCTGCACTCTGTTCAACAACTCCTCCCTCACACTTCCATGATATCCTGCCCTGACCTTGCTACAACCCACTATAACAATACTCTTCCCTCTGCACTAGACACTCTTGCTCCTCCCCAACTACGCAAAACCCCCATCATCAGTTACAGCCCTGGCACTCTCAGCAAACTTGACAACTGTAATAACCTACTAACTGGCCTTCCACTCTCATGACTCTCCCTCCTTCAATCCATCCTAAATGCCTCTTCCAGGCTAACTGACCTTTCCCGATGCTCTGTATCTGCTGCACCTCTCTGCGAGTCAATAATCAACTAATCAACACTAAGTCACTAATCAACAAATATACTCCAGCCCGCCCTCTAAGGTCCAACAATGACCTGCTCCTTGCATCTTCTACCACCCATGCTAGACTGCAGGACTTCTTTCGAGCGGCACCTGCCCTCTGGAACACACTTCCTTGCACTGTCAGACTTTCCCTTAATCTGTCCTCCTTTAAACACTCCCTGAAGACATTTTTGTTCAGAGAAGCCAATCATCCAACACAGTAACAAATTAATTACACTTGCCTAATAGTTGCCCTCATCTAACTCTGCCCTAACATCATTCTCACCTTTGCAGTCCCCACCTTCTGTTTCTCACCCTCCTACCCTTCTAGATTGTATGTTTCCACAAGAATAGGGCCCTCAATTTTTCCTGTATTTGATCAATTTTGTCCTGTTTCTTAAAAATATTGTATCATCATTGTACTTTTGTTCTTTTGTACCCATGGACAGTGTTGCAGAATTTGCTGGCGCTTTATAAAATAAAAAAATAAATAAAATTATATATATATATATATATATATATATATATATATATATATATATATATACTGTATATATTTAAAAAAAAAAAAACTCCTATCCAGCAACAGGCTATGAATACAAAATGTAATATAATCCGTGAGGATATCCCCAGTCTTAACATGACACAATTTAATAAATGTAGCATAGGCAACATAAGCAAAGGAAAGATGGAAATTACATAATGGCCACTGGATAACCTAAAGTTTGTGTCAGGTTAGGAAATGTCCAGAAGAAGACCCGAATGCTAGGGCGAACTTAAACAACACCCATGCACTCTGAGTTTAATGCAGGACGTGACCCCACGACAACATCTAAAAAACAATGTACTCACAATATGGAGCAGGGTTAGCCGGAGTCCAAAGTAATACAAGATATCAGCCAAATAGACTTCTGAGTAAGGAACTGGTTTCAGGAAATGTCTTCCACAGAATCAGGAGAGCAGGGATAGTCCACTTATACTCAAACAGAGGAAGAGTAAAACAAGAAACAGTTAATTACAGTTGCAAAATTTTATACGCAGAATGACTCTCAAAAGACATTTTGCAAAATGTAATAGCAATAATATTTGTACTAAGTCTTTGGAAGGAAATGATTGGGCTTATGTAACTATGCTGGAAAGGATGGACACTTCTGGGATTTTAGGTGAGAATGTCAATAGTACAGAGGAGGGAGATAGGATCATATGGGATCCAATGATAGAATTGCTGGATTTGAGACTCCATGAGGATGAATTCACTCAAATTTGAAACGTCCATCTAATTTTTATCCAGTTACTTCACAAGGTCCACATATTTCTATTTTTAATAAATTAGTGACTGATGAATTTAATAAAATGCTGAACAACAAGAAAGTTATAAAATCAATGAAATATAAGGATAATCTGAATAAACAAGAGAGAAGGGCATTAGATGCATTATCTAAAAATACCAATCAAATTTTTAGGCAGGCAGATAAGGGTGGGGGATTGGTGATACAAAATAGGACAGAGTATCTAAAGGAGGCTTTCACACTACTAAATTGTAGAGATACTTATAAAATGTTAGTTGTGAATCCTACAGATAAATACAATAAAGAATTACTAACCTTATTAAATAAGGCTAAAAGTGATCAGATTCTAAATGAGGATGAATTTCGTTTAATCTTTGAACCTAATCCCAGAACCCCAATCTTTTACCATTTGCCTAAAATCCACAAGGACTCAGTGAATCCTCCAGGGTGACCCATCATTTCTGGAATCGATTCTGTGACTGACCATCTTTCCAAATACATAGATGGTTATTTACAACCTATTGTGAAAAATATAGACACAATGGATGTCATAAATAAGTTTGAGGGTACCCCTTGGAGTCCTGGGTCCTTGTGGATTTCCTGTGATGTATCAGCACTTTATACCTCAATTCCCCATCAAAAAGGTATTAAAGCTGTAGCCTCACATTGTGCAAAGAGTAATATGATGGATAAGCATATTGCATTCATCATAAAAGGAATCCACTTTATTCTAGATCATAATTGTTTCCTATTTGAAAATCAATTTTATAAGCAAATAGAGGGAACGGCCATGGGTACCACCATGGCCCCCTCATATGCTAACATCTATATGGGGGAATTTGAGGAACAACATATATGGTCCAATAATCCCTATTTGAGAGATATAAAAAAATATTATAGATTTATAGACGATCTATTGTTTATTTGGGAGGGACACACACAGGGAGCTTTAAAATTTGTTGAACATTTAAATTGCAAAACATTTAATTTGGAATTCACTAATGCAATATCTGAAGACAGTATTAGTTTTTTAGATCTAACATTATATATTGACAACTCAAATAAAAAAAGTGTAAGAAATTTCAGAAAAGAAACAGACAGAAATAATTTTTTAAGTGCAAATAGTGGTCATTTAATGAGGTGGATTCAGAATGTTCCACTAGGGCAATACCAACGCCTGAAAAGAAACTGCACTGAGGAGTCTGATTATATAAAAGAAGCAGATATTTTGACAAATAAGTTTAGGGATAAGGGTTATAAAGAAGAATGGCTTGTGAAAGCGAAAAATAAAACAGACTTAATTTCTCGGGAACATCTATTAATCCCTAAATCTAAAAGAAACAAGAGGGGACACCCGGGCGGCGGCCATCTTGCAGGTCGCACTGAGCTTCAGATCCTCAAGCTTCCTCCATTGATCACCAATTTAAAGCTGCATTTCAACCATTGCCCTGCTTAAAATAGTGGAGAGGCTTGTCTGAAGAGGTCTGCATTCCAGAAATAGGGTTTTGGAAGGTGACTGGGCTTCACTACCCTCAGTACCGGACTTTTCACTTTGAGGCCTTCCCCTATACTAGAAGCCTCAGCCTGTCCCCACAACTAGCTGTGCCTTGAGTGTGCAGTCCTAAACTAAGCCTAACATGGGTCCAGCTGCTTTTTTGCTAACAGAGCTCAGCAAACTCTTGGATGGCTACCAAGTTGCCTTTGAAATAACCCTACAAAATGGGTTTCGCCTACCCCCAGCTACTAGCAAAGTGGGAGTCCTGCGGGAAGACTGCGATCCTGTGGAGGCAGAGAGCGATCCCACGTTTGACCCCCGGCTGACAATCTAAAAGAAACAATATGTTATCACAAAAGAACACAGTGTTTGAAAATGAACCACTTTTTGTTACAACATACTCTGAGGGATCAAATCAGATCTGTAGGATTTTGAATAAAAATTGGAATATTTTAAAACAGGATCCAATTTTGGGTCCATTGTTGGGAGAAAAGCCAAAGATTGTGTTTAGAAAGAACAAGGATCTGAAACACTATCTAGCACCTTCAAAATTAAAGGATGTTCAAATAACAGCTCCAAAATCAAATTGGTTAACCCCTAAACAGGGTATGTTGAAATGCAAAAAAAAAGTATTGCAGCATGTGTCCACATGTATTGCAATCTAATTCTTTCGCAAACGCAATGGGTGATATAAGATATAATATGAAATATAGATGTACAGGGAGTGCAGAATTATTAGGCAAGTTGTATTTTTGAGGATTAATTTTATTATTGAACAACAACCATGTTCTCAATGAACCCAAAAAACTCATTAATATCAAAGCTGAATAGTTTTGGAAGTAGTTTTTAGTTTGTTTTTAGTTATAGCTATTTTAGGGGGATATCTGTGTGCGCAGGTGACTATTACTGTGCATAATTATTCGGCAACTTAAAAAAAACAAATATATACCCATTTCAATTATTTATTTTTACCAGTGAAACCAATATAGCATCTCAACATTCACAAATATACATTTCTGACATTCAAAAACAAAACAAAAACAAATCAGTGACCAATATAGCCACCTTTCTTTGCAAGGACACTCAAAAGCCTGCCATCCATGGATTCTGTCAGTGTTTTGATCTGTTCACCATCAACATTGCGTGCAGCAGCAACCACAGCCTCCCAGACACTGTTCAGAGAGGTGTACTGTTTTCCCTCCTTGTAAATCGCATATTTGATGATGGACCACAGGTTCTCAATGGGGTTCAGATTAGGTGAACAAGGAGGCCATGTCATTAGATTTTCTTCTTTTATACCCTTTCTTGCCAGCCACGCTGTGGAGTACTTGGACGCGTGTGATGGAGCATTGTCCTGCATGAAAATCATGTTTTTCTTGAAGGATGCAGACTTCTTCCTGTACCACTGCTTGAAGAAGGTGTCTTCCAGAAACTGGCAGTAGGACTGGGAGTTGAGCTTGACTCCATCCTCAACCCGAAAAGGCCCCACAAGCTCATCTTTGATGATACCAGCCCAAACCAGTACTCCACCTCCACCTTGCTGGCGTCTGAGTCGGACTGGAGCTCTCTGCCCTTTACCAATCCAGCCACGGGCCCATCCATCTGGCCCATCAAGACTCACTCTCATTTCATCAGTCCATAAAACCTTAGAAAAATCAGTCTTGAGATATTTCTTGGCCCAGTCTTGACGTTTCAGCTTGTGTGTCTTGTTCAGTGGTGGTCGTCTTTCAGCCTTTCTTACCTTGGCCATGTCTCTGAGTATTGCACACCTTGTGCTTTTGGGCACTCCAGTGACGTTGCAGCTCTGAAATATGGCCAAACTGGTGGCAAGTGGCATCCTGGCAGCTGCACGCTTGACTTTTCTCAGTTGATGGGCAGTTATTTTGTGGTTTTTCCACACGCTTCTTGCGACCCTGTTGACTATTTTGAATGAAACGCTTGATTGTTCGATGATCACGCTTCAGAAGCTTTGCAATTTTAAGAGTGCTGCATCCCTCTGCAAGATATCTCACTATTTTTGACTTTTCTGAGCCTGTCAAGTCCTTCTTTTGACCCATTTTGTCAAAGGAAAGGAAGTTGCCTAATAATTATGCACACCTGATATAGGGTGTTGATGTCATTAGACCACACCCCTTCTCATTACAGAGATGCACATCACCTAATATGCTTAATTGGTAGTAGGCTTTCGAGCCTATACAGCTTGGAGTAAGACAACATGCATAAAGAGGATGATGTGGTCAAAATACTCATTTGCCTAATAATTCTGCACTCCCTGTACATGTGAGTCAACTTATGTGGTCTACCAACTGATTTGTCCATGTAAGAAAATATATTTGGGAAGAACTAAAATAAAAATAAAAACAAGGTTTTGGGAACACACAAATAATATTACAAAAGGTGTTATAAAGCATAGTGTAGTAGATCATTTTAGGGAATATCATTCCAGCTACCCGGCAGGTTTAAAAATTAAGGTGATAGATTGGGTTCCCTATAAGATAGAGGGAACAAATCGTCTCACCAAATTAAGGAGGAGGAAGACTTTTTGGATCACTGAACTAAAAAGTCTCCATCCAATGGGACTAAACATAGATTTAGATTTGGCCGCTTTTTCCTGAATAAAAGAGGATATTATCCAAATAGTCTTTCCAGTAGTAGGTTACATTTCTAGTAAGGTAGACTAGATAATCCATTCTGAGTATAAAATTTTAGGGAACAAAAAACATAATGGATTGGAAAAACAGTTGTGTCCTTAATAGTATGTTTAATATATGGATTTGCCATGAATATAATTTTAACAATCAGAGTATTTAAAATTAATGGTTTCTCAATTGCATTTAAGTAAATAATATCGATATATATATATTGGTTAACACAAATATATGCTTATTCTACTATAAAATATACATGTATGTTTTGATTGCCTATGGGAACATTGTAACAAGATCAGATAAGATGTATTGATGGGGCATTAGGACCCAGTAATATTATATACCTGTATAGGAGCAGGTTTTCCTGACAGGTTATATCCGGTCTAGGGATTTTAAATTCTGACACTTTGTAATGAACTATAGTAAAGTAGAAAGATCAACACCCCTGAAGAAGTTTGCTCGTTGCAAATGAAATGCGTAGGGTACATTAAGGGTTCAATTAGTGACAGCTGTTAGGTTGCCGAGTACCAGCAGAGACGAACGGGTCAGGATCCTGCTATATGAGCCGCTGACATTTGGTTATAGAGACTGCCGCTATAAGAGAGCAGCTGAGGCTGTGAACTATACAGACAGAGATCCAAGACAAGACTTAACGGTTTTATTCAGCTTATGAGGAATAACGGACAACCGCTGCCACTTTTATGACAGGCTGTTTTAAACACTGCAATATTGTAAGTGTGAATTTTTATCTTTATGCGCACAAATAAATTGTTTTTAAGCTACTTTGAATCGGTGGGCGCTGTGTGTTCATTCTATTTTTCAGCTGTTTTCTTCTGCCGGGACCAGGATTTCCAGACCACACACTGAGCAGCATCCGTTCAAAGGACAGAAAGGACTTTCACTGGATTTGAACTGAGAATCAGTTCTGAACTATCTATCAGGATTTGGACTCTATATTTATATATATGGTAACAAATAATATAATATTTTATTGTTTTCATAAGAAAAATCTTTCTTAGGAGTTAAGATTTAGAGATATTTTTTTTAAATTGAGGTTTTTCAGTGTTACTGTTGTTCCATCAATTCATTACATTTAATAGGCTGACCATATTGCCGCTTTAAAAAGGGACACCTATGAAAAATACATGTCAGGGCTGTTTTCATGGCTGTTTAAAGAAATGGTTTTGTATAAGAACCTAGGGAGCGCTTAGATTGGTATATATATATCTTTTAATAGTTAATAATGCAGGAGTAGGTAACTTGTTATCAGGCAGTTTGAGGGTTAACACTGTGTAGTCAGTCCTTGCAGAGTTTGGCAACAGGTTATCAGGCAGTTTGAAGGTTAATACTGAATAGTCAGTACTTGCAGAGTTGATACACTAGGTTCCTCTAGATCTCACTAATATATAACCTTCTTTACTTACTCAATTAAAACGTTATCCCCTCAAAAAACGTTCAAATCAATAAAACTGGAAAAAAAGCATTTATAGAGTAGCGCCCCAAACAAACTCAGGGCTGATGGTTCAATGAAAGCACATATAAATTAAAGCACATATAAATTATGTCTGACTATCAACGAATTCTAATATAATTTATCTTAAATAAAATGACAAAAATTCTAAAACTTCTGTATATACAAATATTTATTATAATGTTCGGTTTAATAACCTAAAATAAGTTAAAACAATGAATCTTAAACAAACAATTTATCTCAGAGTAAACAGTTGTGGCCACAACTTAAAAAACAAAGTAAAACAATATATGATAAAACCGAGTGATAACATTTTTCAAACCCGGTTCAACTATCACGATACCCAGTAACTGCAGAGAAACGCTCAAAAGTGCTCAGGTAAGACTTGAATTAAGAAGCCGCCTAAGAAAGACAGGAGGCACAGACGAGGTAAGAGCGCTTTTTCTTCTGCAAGTTAAGAGCGGTTAGAAAGTGAATGGTAAAAAGAGACTGTTTGGATATACAGGAGAATACTTACTTTCTTGCACAGCATTGAGATATATTGTTACAACGTTACAAAATTCCTAACCGGCATTCGAGATTCAAATAAGGGAACTGTCAGAATACCAACAGCTGATTGGTTCTGAGATTTACAGCTGACTGGGAAAACCTAACGGCTAAAGGGACGCTGTCTGGTGTGTATATACATAACTGAAACTATCTAACAATACTCAAAAATATACACATTGACACAAACATTGAAAACTAAGTATCCTTATTAATTCACTAAAGGATAATTTCACACTGTGAGCTAATCAGGACATTTATAAGAGCCTTCTTACTGCCTATAAAGGAACCGGGTTTGAAAAATTGTATCACTCGGTTTTATCATATATTGTTTTACTTTGTTTTTTAAGTTGTGGCCACAACTGTTTACTCTGAGATAAATTGTTTGTTTAAGATTAATTGTTTTAACTTATTTTAGGTTATTAAACCGAACATTATAATAAATATTTGTATATACAGAAGTTTTAGAATTTTTGTCATTTTATTTAAGATAAATTATATTAGAATTCGTTGATAGTCAGACATAATTTATATGTGCTTTAATTTATATGTGCTTTCATTGAACCTTCAGCCCTGAGTTTGTTTGGGGCGCTACTCTATAAATGCTTTTTTTCCAGTACTTGCAGAGTTAGAAAACTGGATATCAGGTAGTTTGAGGGTTAACACTGTGTAGTCAGTCCTTGCAGAGTTTGGCAACAGGTTATCAGGCAGTTTGAGGGTTAATACTGAATAGTCAGTACTTGCAGAGTTAGACAACAGGATATCAGGTAGTTTGAAGGTTAACACAGATTAATCAGTACTTGCAGAGATTGGCAACAGGTTATCATGCAGTTTGAGGTTTACACTGAATAAACAGTATTTGCAGAGTTTGGCAACAAGTTAACATGCAGTTTGAGAGATTCACAGAATAAACAGTACTTGCAGTGTTTGGAAACAGGTTATCAGGAAGTTTGAGGGTTAACCCAGCATAGTCAGTCTTTGCAGAGTTTGGCAACAGAAAATCAGCAGTTAGAGAGTTTCCACAGCAAAGTCCTCACAGGAGCTACAAAGAGTAACAAACAAACGGGCACTGAAGAAACAGGAAGCCCGGAATAAAAAGTCTGGTAGTGACATCATCAGGAAGGGGCGGCTCAGACTACCTGCCAATCAAGCACACAGAGAGGACCGCCGGAGCTTCCCAGAGGCCGAGCGTGACAGTTTGTGCACAAACCCTACCAAAGAGATCCTTCTCTACATTTCTGATAGGTGTGTTGTATTTTATTAAATTGTGTCATGTTGGGACTAGGGATATTCTCCTTACTGGTTATATTTATTACAGTTTGAATTTGGATAGGAGTTGTCTTTTTTGCCTCCTTTTTGGGTTTTTTGGATTTATACCTGTACTCCTCGAACACTTAGGGAGGTGCAATATAGATTTTCTAAGATACCATTCCTTATGAGGATGTATTAATAATTATTCTAGTGCATATTATTGTGTGTGTACATATGCTTATGTATGTTTGTATATCTGTGTTCACATATACCTGTACACATACATACACATATGTACACACACACACACACACACACACACACACATATATATATATATTTATATACACACACACACATTTAAGCCATTCCCAGTCCAACACCTTGTCATATACCATATCCCTTTATATTAAACATTTTTATTAATAAAAAAACATATATAACCAGGACCTGAGTTTTGTAGCGTGCCCTATTGAAGTCTATTAAGTGATGGATATAGCATGGCCGGGCTATCTGACCTCTAGATATAAGCGTGATGTAGGGTTTTCCTTGAGCGTTTACATTTCACTTTCCACTTGAGAGCGCTATGGATTGTGCTCTATGTATGTTAGAGCACCATAGTAATAATATATTTGCACTCCCCTCAATGTATTTAGACTTTGGAAAATGAAAGCAATGTCATAGTAAAACTCCAATGCCTTGGAGCTGTCTTCATGCCCAGTTCTGAAGTAATGAAAAAGCTAAATGACTTGAGACTGCAGCAAACTACTACATGTTTTATTATTACTTTTCCTTTATCTTGTCTCTTAAATTAACATTTTATTTAATCTCCAGTCAATTACTTCACCCTTATCCCACATTGTGAATGCAAATTTAAAGGTACATGAAACCCAATCATTTTTCTTCTATGATTAAGATAGAGAATACAATTTTAAACAACGTTCCAATTTACTTCTATTATATAATTTGCTTCATTCTTTAGATATATTTTGTTGAAAAAATAGCAATGCACATGGCTGAGACAATCACACAAGGCATCTTTGTTCTGCCACAAATCAGCTGCTACTGAGCTTATTTAGAAAAACTTTTCAGCAAAGGATATCAAGAGAATGAAGCAAATAGATAATATAAGTAAATTGGAAAATGGTTTAAAATGGAATGCTCTTTCTAAATCATGAAAGAAATGTGAATGAACTCAAGTCAATATTGTTTTCCAAATTTGTAACCTTTCTTTCTTTCTTTCTTTTTTTCTTTCTTCCTTACCTTACAGACAAAAAAAAAAATAAGTCTTGGTTTTCTTTTAACAGTTATGTACCTGGATCTCACCCAGAGTTATATTTTTATTAGATGATTTACAACACATCCGAAAGTGTGCCAAAATATTTTTCTATTCCACAGCAGCTGTCATATATTTTTAACATTTTGAGTACAAATATGCTGAGGAATAATTTAAAGTCCTGTCAATACTGACAGAGTAGGTGTGCTGCAGGGCAGATATATAAATATATATATATATATATATATATATATATATATATATATATATATATAAATATATGTATATGTGTGTATGTGTGTGCAGTTGTACAGCAGAGAATGAAGATATTGGAGCAGTTGAGAACGATAGGCAATAGTTGCTGTACAGTACAAATGAATGAGACAAGATGAGTAGGGAGGATGACTATAGGCGGTGCAGGAGTAAACTGACTGTTGCTTTCTAATTGGCACCTTGCTAGGGTTGAGTCATATATTATAGCGGGACCATAAATCACTCATTCAGTATAATCACATTTCTCTTAAACCTCCTAGAACCTCTTTGGTCTTTAGGCAAAGGAATGAGAACTATAATAACTTGCCTTATCCATAAGGGAGAGCTCATTCATTGAATGCAGCCAAGAGCTACTCGAGATGGTGTATAATTTTTGCTAATATTGTGTAGCAGGCGTACCCTACAGCAGGGTTTTAACACCTTGGCGGACAGCTTTTGATCATACCATCTCATCTACTTTTTACTATTATACAAGATCAGAAGATCCACTATAGAGCCAGTCTCCAACTAAGCAATAATTTATCAAAATCCTATCTGCTCTGGTAAACATAGTAATCTGCATTAGATGGATGTAAAACACTTATGGAAACTGGGGGCAGTTTTATATTTTATGCCTCAACCTTTTAGTGCTCAGCACAAAGATCCCCCCCTTTTACGGCTAGATTACAAGTTGAGCGCTAATTTAACAGGCACCTGTAAATGGGCAAATTTGCACGTTAAATGACCACTCATTACAAGTTGCTGGTTAATGTTACCCCAAGCTCACAGTAGCACTTTGCTCTCTATTCATTTACCAGAAATCAGACCTCTGGTTAATGAAAAAAGTCCCCAAATTTGCCCCAAAATAAAGCGTACTTTTGTTTAATTAAAATATAAAAATGTAGCATCTTTATTTGTAAAAAAATATTATACATAGCTTGAGTAAGATACACCAGTAGAAAGATATTATTTTATGGTATTGCGTGTTATTGCCTCACATTTACAACTGTCACTGCCTTTAATTTGCTTTTTTTAATATTTATTTTTCCAATGTATTGTAAGCTTCATGTTCTTCTCATATGACAGATGATACTGCCCTTCATTCTATTGACTGAATCAAGCAGGAAGGGTGGAGTTTTCTTCAAGTACCCACCCCTCAGACTTCTGTGACCACTACCTACTCCAGTAGTCAGGGGTAAATACCTTCCATTATAGCTGTAAACCTACATTTATGTTTCTATTTATGATAATTTGTGAATCTTAAAGGGACACAATTTCATGATTCAGATAGAGAATGCAATTTTAAATAACTTTCCATTGTATTTCTATTATCTAATTTGTTTTGTTCTCTTTGTGTCCTTTGTTGAAAAGTATACCTAAGTAGGATCAGAAGCTACTAATTGGTGGCTGCTCATATATGCCTATTGTCATTGGCTTTCAGCTAGCTCCCAGTAGTGCACTTTGCAAAACATACCAAGGGAATAAAGAAAATTAGGTAACAGAAGAAAATTGGAAAGTTGTTTAAAACTGTATGATCTATTGTAAGCATGAAAGAAAAATGTTTGGTTTCATGTCCCGTTTACGGGCGCACGTTAAATTAGTGCTCCACTTGCAATCTAGCCCATAGCATACAATTGTAAACAACGTTCCTATTTACTTCCATTGTTATATTTATTTTGCTTTCTTTGTATCCATTGTTGAAGAGTAGGTTTAGGAGCTGCAGTTCACTACTGGGAACTAGCTGAAAACATCAGGTAAACCAATGACAAGAGGCATATGTGCAGCCACCAATCAGCAGCTAGCTCCCAGTAGTACATTGCTACTACTGAGCCTACCTAGGTATGCATTTCAACAAAGGATAAAAGAGAAACAAACATATTTGATAATAAAAGTAAATTAGAAAGATGTTTAAAGTGACAAGATTTAGCTGAATCACAAAAATTTAAATTTACATTATTATTTTTTTTAAACCTTGATTTAAAGGGACACTGAACACATTTTTTTCTTTTGTGATTCAGATAGAGCATGGAATTTTAAGCAACTTTCTAATTTACTCTTATTACAAAATTTTCTTCATTCTCTTGGTATCTTTATTTGAAATGCAAGAATGTAAGTTTAGATGCCGGCCCATTTTTGGTGAACAACCTGGGTTGTCCTTGCTGATTGGTGGATAAATTGCATCCACCAATAAAAAAGTGCTATCCAGAGTCCTGAACGAAAAAAAAAAGCTTAGATGCCTTCTTTTTCAAATAAAGATAGCAAGAGAACGAAGAAAAATTGATAATAGGAGTAAATTAGAAAGTTGCTTAAAATTGCCTGCTCTATCTGGATCACAAAAGAAAAAAAATGGGTTCAGTGTCCCTTTAAGCTTAAAGCAGATTAGTTTTATTCAGCAATAAGGAATGAAGAAGGCACATACATTTTCATATCAGAATTTAGAAGGAGGTTAAAGTATGCTATGTAGCCCTGAAACTAAAGACAGAGGTTTTTATGTAATGGCACATGCTGCAGTAGGTACATACTCTGTCCCTAGGGGAATCCTTCTTGTGATACCTTATGCCAAGCCTCCCTTTTTTCACTGAAGAGATTTTTCCATTGTTGAGTACAGTGACTTGTGGTTATGAAATGTATTGCCGTTTTATTAGATACACTCATTTCATTGATTTTGTCTAAATTGCATTTGTCTCTAGGGGGCCAATTTATCAATTGTCAGGCGGACATGATTGCTGTAGCGAATCATGTCCGTCCGACAATGCTAAATGCCGACAGCGTATTTATCATTGCACAAGCATTTCTGGTAAAATTCATGTGCAATGCTGCCCCCTGCAAATTCGCAGCCAATCTGCCATAGCAGGGGGTGTCAATAATCCCAATCATATCTGATCAGGATGATTGCAGTCCGCCACCTCAGAGGTGGCGGACTAGTTAAGGAGTAGCGTTCTTAAGACCGCTGCTTCTTAACTCCTGTTTCCATCCGCTGCTTAATAAATCGCCCCTAGGTATTGTTTTTTGGAGTAATTCTTACCGGTTAGTTTTTTTTTTTTTTTTTGTTGAACATTGTGAATGTAACATTTTATGGCTTCACATGATAATAGGTTTGGTTCTAGTAACTTTACATATACTACAATTGTATTATGTGTGCTGTTGTATTACCTTTTTATTTGATAAAATTGGATAAAATAAAGGTTAACACATCAGTATGTTGTCAGCTCTGCAATAATACTTGAAATAATAGGACCTCAGGCCTCAGTCATAGGCAACTCTGTTCCCCAGAGACGTAACTAGAAACCACAGGGCCCAGGTGCAAGAATCTAAGAAGGGCCCCCCAAACCCCCTTCCCCCAAAAAAGTGAATTTGATACATATCATTTTTTTTTTAATTATTTATTTTTACATTTAACACAAAAAAAAAAATGTGAATCAGATTACATGTCTGCAAAAGGAGGTACCCTGTGCCCACAGTCTGTGAGATGGTCTGACCCCCTATTACTGTTTGGTAAGTCCTTACAAGGGGCTTCTCAAAGAATTTAAAGTCTGTCAGACCAAAAAATCTATTAAATCTATACCTAGTACATATGACTATAAAAAACACTATAGAATGAGATGTTCTCCCTATATGGATGTCTGTATGTACTTCAGCTAATATGTACAATATTGCATAAGGTTTATATTTATATTGCTGTTGAAGATCTTATCAACATCTTTTTCTACAATTTTTTTTATTAAAATCTATGGGGATTTATGTAGATTCATTTTGCGATAATATTTTCAAATTGAACACAACTGAATCTTGAGTTTAGCCTGATGCTTAAGCAGTAAGAAATCACAATTTTCTGTTTGCATGCTCTGAAACATAAATTGCATTAGTAGACAGATTTTATTTTCGTTGATTCTGATGGGGAAAAAACAACAACCGATCAGGGTCTAAATCATTACCTTAGGCTGCTTTGCCTCAGTTTAGCTTGAATGAGAGTTGCCATTTCTTTATCTGGGTAATAGGGAGCAGTTTGGGCCATTAGAGATATATTAACGTGTTAGTGGAGTTGCACAGAATATTGAAATGTTCACCATGTTATTTAGTTGTCTCAGTTTGAGCTGCAGGAGTTAAACAGTGACTATATTTGTATAACAGTGAGATGTAAGGTGCCAAACAGTAGAAAATGACACTGACATATTGTTACATGAAGGGAAAATAACTATCAGATTTCTACAGGGCCGCCACTAGAAATTTTGGGGCCCCTGACTTAACCATTGATCAGGCCCCCCCCCCCCCTCCTTTGACATGTGCAATTTTTGACCAAGTGACTAAAACGTATATGGACTTTATTCTTAAGTGTCTATTTAAACTTGGAAATGTTGTAAAGGTAGTAACATACACTGAAACACACACACACACTCACACATAAGGATTCACATATAGACACTCTAGCAAACACACAAAGAGACACAGACACCCAAACAGACACTTAGCACTTGTTTACATTGACCTGACAAGTATTGAGGTAAACTACAGTTTAGTAAAAAAAGGAGATTTAGAAAACAAAATATGGAGTTCTGATTATCTTTTTGTAAAGAAAGATGCCAACTAAATGATGACAACAGCATGCAGTGGCTGTAAGGAAGGGCCCTGAATGGCCTAAACAATAATTTAAAGGTTAAATGGTAGATTGGTGACTTCCGTAAAGGTCTCATTGGTCTCAAAGTCTGTAGAGAGATGTGAATAATCAGTAGTAAGGTCAAAATGTCCTAAAAAGGAACAGACAATGGACACACACACACACACACAAACTTGCACATACACCCAGAAAATACACACCCTCACAGAGACATCCACAGAAAACACAGACATACCTACACACACACACACACACACACACACCCTCACAGAGACATCCACAGAAAACACAGACATACACACCCACCCTCACAGAGGCATCCAGAGAAAATTCACAAAGACAAACACACGCCCACCCTCACAGAGACACCCATAGAAAAAGCTCAAAAACATATGCATACACCCTTACAGACATCCACAGAAAATGCACAAAGACATACACACCCACGCGCACAGAGATACCAACAGAAAAAAAAATACATACACACTCATAGACACACAAACCAAAGCACAAAGACATAAACACAGACACCCACAGAAACACTCACAGGAGGAAACATTTATGCACCTTGCATCCCCTAAATCAACAGTGTGTGACATGCATGATAAAAAAATGCAGAAATTAAGAGATTACTTTTTAAAGAATCATATTTGTAAATGTGCAAACAAAAATAATTCTGTGAATTCAAAATTGTACATTAATGATCTGGGTAGATGACTAGATGACGAAAAGTACTTTTAAAAGGTTGACATATGTCTGTTTGATATTTTCCCCAACCAAGAGCACCATTTCAAATATAGTCTACAATTGTTCCCATCTGTCAGCTGTACTTGTGGATTTTGAAAATGCTGTACTCTATATGGTCTTGGTGGAACCATAAGCTGCGGTACTCATACCATTAGATCTGGTTAAATGCAGGATTTAAGCTTGTTGGTATGCATTTCAAAATTAAGTCTGCTGTAGAGTAAACTGAACAGTTTTAAGTTAACCTGTCTCATTTCCAACACTGAGCAATCTTAGTCTGAGAGTATATCATGTTATGCAGATGTAAAAATCATAGATAAAATGCCTCCTTGTATCTGGAAAGTCCTTGCATAAAGGGGCAGTAAATTGGAATGTAATATATATCATTTGTGTATTGAGGAGGAAACATTTCTGCATGGTTTTAAATATAGAATTTCTACAGCATTGTCAAATAATCATAAATACACTGCTGCTAAAAAAATGTGTTTTTATGGACCCCTGGCCCCACCATACAACTACTACCACACTGAAGTTACAATCTTAAATTGCACAAAGAAATAAAAAAACATTTGCTAAGTAATTCCTACCTCCTCTGCAAATTAAAGTGATCAGCCGTCTGACTCAAGCACACACTCTACAAACAAAGTGCCAAGTCTGTCTCACACTGTGCATAGTGGTTTAGTGCACACTCAGAAATCTTCTAAAATGCTAATACTTTACTCCTTGTAATAACATTTCCCATGCTCAATTAGCACTCTGCTGTAGTACCCACTGGTGGCTGCCAAAATTTAAAAAAAAAAAAATTTTTTTTTTTTAGTTCTTGCCTCATGGGGCCCCCCTAGCCCATTGGGCCCCTGACAGGAGTCACCCCTGTCACCCCCTGATGGCGGCCCTGGATGTCTAGTTCTAATTTGTTATACTTCTCAGACTCCTGTTTGATAGATTACTGCTTTATACAGTTACACTATTGTTCTTACTGTACAGTATATTATTACTCACTTTTGGTTTGAATTCTTAAACATGTATTCCAGTACATCAGAAGAGCATCATGTGGCTTATGATGGAGTTCTTAAATACAAACTCATTCCAATCCATTTGAAAAACTCATGGTAACACAATTATCATAAGGTTTTCAAATGCATTAGTAAAATGATAACATCAGTTATGCTTTTCATGGTATAATTTGACACCACTATTCCCAAGGCTGGTGCAAGAATATTTCGTTCCTCAGATGAAGAGTTTTTTTTTTTGCTACTGAGCGCTAGCACTCTTCAAGTATTTCTGTTTTAAAAACAAAAATGGTGTTTATATTTTTTTAAAGCAATATGGTATATGACAAGGTGTTTGATTGGGTAGGGCTCAAATGTATGTATATATGTATATATATATATATATATATATATATATATATATATATATATATCATCAGTGAACAAGTGCCCTAGAGGCATGAAACGCGTATGATGTCACAGGAGGGTGATGTTCCCCCTGTTTTCCTGTTCTATGTATGATTTTATTGAGCTGCTGTATGTGGTTTATGCTTTTAAACTACGCTAACTAATAAAGGATCTTTTTTACTTATCCTGACCTTTGGAGTGCCGAGGAGTTCTTTGTTTCCCTATATATGTATATATATATATATATATATATATGTATGTGTGTGTGTGTATTTCTATGTGTATGTATGTATATGTGCACATACATATGTAAATATACATGCACATACATACACAAATATGCACATATATACATGCACATACATACACAAATATGCACATATATACATGCACATACATACACAAATATGCACATATATACATACAAATACAAATACACCTTTGAGTCTATTCCAATCCAACAAAACAGCTGCACACATTTCATTACCTACATTTTTTTATTGTCAAATTCAATGCCATTTGTTTTATTAACAAACTCAGTTATACCATGGTTGTAGAGCACCTTTAAGTATCTCATTATTGCACTGAGAGAATTCAACAATGTTATTCTTATCCATTAGAAATTGTTTGGACATGCTTAGTTCTAATATGAATAAACACAAGCATTTCCTTCAAGATGTAAAAATGCAATTAGGTAATAGGTATGTGGATACTGAATTTACGTTATAGGTTAAAGGGGTAGAAAGCTGACAATTAAAATGTGCACAGGTGCATTTCAATTTTAAATAGACTTTTTTGCAATATACTTTTGCAAAAAAGGTTCTAGTAAAATCTATTATTTTATTCTATTTTTAAATGACATATGCACATATGCTGTGATTGCAGAGGGACATGTGCACCAGCATTCAAACACCACACTTTCTCAGACAGTTAGCAGTGGCTTGTATGACACAACTTAAAGGGACAACTTTCCAATTTATTTCAATTATCTAAATTGTTTTGTTCCCTTGTTATCCTTTGTTGAAAAACTGATTGGTGGCTACACATATATGCCTAATTTTATTGGCTTGCCCATGTGCATTGCTGTTTTTTAATAAAGGATACCAAGAGAATTAAGGAAATTAGATAATAGACGTAAATTGGAAAGTTGTTTAAAATTCTATTCTCTATCCGAATCATGTCAGAAAAATAGTGGGTTTCATGTCCCTTTAAGTTTTCACTGACGCAATACACATCACTGCCAGAAGATGTGATGTTTGAATGCTGGTTTGCTTTCTGGTAAAAGGTATTAGTAATAAGTGTTTCAGCTGAATACATGCATCTTCATATGCTTATGCTTATGCATACAGCTTAAACAGTAACAACTTTAACTAGAAGTATTTTTGCTAATAAAAGTATATTGCAGAAATGCTTCTATTAAAACTGAAATTAATTCATGCACATTTCAATGTTGACCTTTCTATCCTTTTGAGTGAAAAAAAAAATCTGTATTTAAAGACATTATGCAGTCATCATCAATACTGAATCAATTAGCCACCATGTTTCACTATTATTTTGGCTATGCATATTTACTTCCTTATTTTAATTTACCTCTTGATAGGTTGGAATAAAGCCTGTTTCTTATAGTATTTTGTGTGTTTATGCAATCCCAGTATAAGAAACCCAGATTATCTGTTTATATCTTCATATTTATCATTTTGATGGATTGGAATTGTAAAAAATGATGCTAAAAAAACATGAGTATTTTGTAATGGTGCCAGTCTTTGGAGGCATTATACTCTACTTTGGAGAGGGGCTCAAAGACTTGCATTATGGGCTCAAGACCCAGCTTTGGCACATACGAATATGAGTGATGTTTTTGTAACTATTTTTGGTCTATATTGCTGGTGACAAATCATGCCAAACATTATTCATGGATATTTATACTTAAGAATGAACACAAACAGGAAATACCAGCCCTCTGAAAAATTCAAAGCTACATGATTGAGTTAATGTATGCTGGATATTTATGTCATAGATAAAGAAAATCGATGAATATAAAATAAAACTGCAATATGAATAAAAAATTAAATGACTTAATTTCATTACATTAATTGAACATTTGACCTAAATATAATTTAGAAATAATATAACTGAAACACCTTAATTCAGCATTTAATGTTAATGAGATTTTAGTCTATGATGATTTCAGTTAAATAGATTCTTGTTTCCCTTTAGTGGTGTTTTAATTAGCAGTACATTGATTTAAATGTACAACTAATATCTGCATTTTTAAATAGCTTACAATGATCTACGTTACTGGAGACATCCTAGATTAATTCAGTAAAGGACAATTATTGAAATCAGATTTCTGGCACTGACATTGAGAATTACGCAACATTTTATGTGTTTTGGTCCATTTTATCAGCCCCTGTAACTCAGTGAGTGTTATTTATTATTCCTAACTTTTTTTCCTGCAGTAATGCGGGTTCATAGGTAGAATCGCCCGTAAAATCCAGACTAAAATCATTAAGGCAAATGCGGATTACTTTGCGCAATATGAAGTGAATCTTAAATAACTAATATTTGGATGTCAAGTAATGGATGAAGCTTAAAGGTATGGTCTACTCCAGAATTTTTTACCTCTGTGATTATCTTGTATCTAAACCTCTACAGACTGCCCCCCTTTTTTTAGTTCTTTTGACAGTTTTGTATTTTAACCAACCTGTGTTGATGTCTTAATAACTCCAGGGGAGTGAGCACAATGTTATCTATATGACAAACATGAACTAGCACTATCTAGCTGTGAAAAATGTTCAAAATGCAGATAAGAGGCGAAATTCAAGGACTTAAGAAATTAGCATATTAGCCTACCTAGGTTTAGCTTTCAACAAAGAATACCAAGAGAACAAAGCAAATTTGATGATAAAAGTAAATTGGAAAGTTGTTTAAAATTGCATGCCCTACCTGAATGATGAACGTTTAATTTTGACTAGACTGTCCCTTTGAATTACATTAATTTATTGAATGCATCAAATTAAAGGGAAATGTAAAACAATGAGGCCTTTTAGAAAATATTTTTTTTTACTCATTTTTTATATATCTACAAAGCCATATTGGCCACAAGATCTTAAAGGGACAGTCTAGTCAAAATAAAACTTTCGTGATTCAGATAGGGCATGCAATTTTAAACAACTTTCCAATTTACTTCTATTATCTAATTTGCTCAAATCTTTAGATATCCTTTGTTGAAGAAATAGCAATGCGCATGTGTGAGCCAATCACACAAGGCCTTTATGTGCAGCAACCAATCAGCAGCTATTGAGCATATCTAGATATGCTTTTCAGCAAGTGATATCAAGAGAATGAAGCAAATTAGATAATAGAAGTAAATTAGAAAGTTGTTTAAAATGACATGCTGTTTCTAAATCATGAAAGAAACACATTGGTTTTCATGTCCCTTTGAAGGGACATACTACTCATATGCTAAATCACTTGAAACTGATGCAGGAAAATGGCAGGAAAATGTCACCTGAGCATCTCTATGTAAAAAAGGAAGATATTTTACCTCACAATTTCCTCAGCTCAGCAGAGTAAGTTCTGTGTAAAATGTTATACTTAGCTGCTGCCCAGCTGCAGGTAAAAAGAATGAAAAATATGAAGAAATGAACAGCAGCCAATCAGCATCAACAGTGCTGAGGTCATGAACTCTTTTACTGTGATCTCATGAGACTTCACTTAACTCTCATGAGATTTCATAGCAAACTTCCTTAAACTTAATAGGGAAATAAGATGAGAGTACACGAAAGCTCGCTCCTTCCGCTGTCCCGGGACATACATACTGATTTGCTGCGTAGAAGTCCTTTACAATGGGATGTGGCTACTGAGAAATTTTTGAGGTAAAATATCTTTCTTTTTTACATAGAGATGTTCAGGTGATATTTTCTAGTCAGCTTTTTACAGCTATGCTGCATCACTTTCAAGTGTTTCAACATTTGGGTATCATGGCCCTTTAACCTCCCAAGTCCTGGAAATCATCCAACAAATGTTGAAGCTATGTAGACCACCAAACTCCACCTATTGAATGCCCAGCTTCACCTATGACTCCTCTCAATCAAATCCCTCCCACAGAACACACGTGACTCCCTGAGAGTAGGTAAGTATTTACCTCCCCAAATGTTCTCTTCTAAGACCACCCTAGAGATTCCCCAGTGCCTAGGGCAGCATACAGTAAAATAAATCACTGACACCCGGTTTTAAAGATGTCCGAAGTACATCACAGGTAATGCAATGAGCTGATCAATATGTTGCTCAATAATTGTTGTTATCCAACTCACTCTAATCCAAGTTAATCTTGAAAATCTAGTGTGTCAGTGGGTCATGAATACCGGGGATTAACAAACCCTGACCCAAGAGGAAAAAGAAACGGCAATATTATTATGCACACAATATAGTGAAAAAAGTTACATACACATAACTATATTTATATATATTTAAGTAATACATACTATAAATATACACATAAAGGGACTTCCTATCACTGAAGCAAACATATACTTTTGTTTCAATTTTACATAAAGCAATAAGGGGCAGATTACAAGTGGCGTGCACAAACACCACCAAAAGTAAATGTTTAATGTGCATAGGTTAGTGCACGTATTACAAGTTGAAAGTAAAATGTTTGCGCACAAGTGAAACCCAATACGCGCTGTTGGATATCATAACCGCGCTAACTTCTCCTCATAGACTTCAATAGAGAGCTCAAATAAAAAAAAAACAACTAACACCTATGGCTCGCGCGATAACCCAACTGCGTTTAAACAAGTGCGCTATACCTGACATTATTAATTTTTTACATTCCAATGTTCTTCACAAGAAAATATTCTATTTATTTTTAAATATATTTTTACATATATATGATTATTATTTTGTAAACTATATATCTATTCCTATATATATATATATATATATATATATATATATATATATATATATATATATATATATTTTGTTATCAAATTTGCTTTGTTCCTTTAAGGTATCTTTTATTGAAGAGTTAAGAAGGTAGGCTCATAAGAGCTCAGGAGTGTGCACGTGTCTTTAGTACTCTATGGCAGCAATGTTTTGCAACATTGTATAACAAAGATACAAATAATGTTGCAAAACACTTGCCATAGAATTGTATGAGCCTACCTAGTTTTACTCTTCAATATAAGATACCAAGAGAATTAAGCAAATTTGATCAAAGAAGTAAACTGGAAAGTTGTTTAAAATTGCATGCTCTACCCGAATCATAAAAGGTTAATTTTGACTTTACCGTCCCTTTAAAGGGACAGTGTACTGTCAATTGTCACCATTTCAATGTGTTCCCAGTGATCTTGCTGGAGTGTATTCAATTGTTTACATTTAACTCCTTTGACTTTATTTTTTCATTTCAAACTGCCACATTTACTAAATGTTTCAATGTTTCAGTAATGGTTAGAAAAAAAGCTATGTAAACAAAAGGTATCAAAATGTGGGGGAGAGAGAAGCCCAGCCCCTTTTAAAGGGTGTTCCTGAATTAGCTTTAAATACAATGAACTGTTATCTGCTGCTTGCCTTGGTACAATGTTTCTTTAGTGGAACTCTGTAATATGGTTCCCTGTTGTAGACTTCTTAAAGTAAATTCCACTGTTGAGGATATCAGAGAATCATCATATATCACACCAATAACATCAAAGAAAGACTATAACAACTTAGGTGTCACTATTGCTGTTTACAAGATGGTGAGCCCATGTCAGAAGTTCTCCTTTAAGCTGAGTTGTGAAGGCACAAACTTTAATAAGACAAATTCTTTTTTTGCAAATGAACCTATAATTCTGTAGCCACATTCTGAAGTTGAACCCTTGCAGCCATACTATGTACCCAAGGAATACCCAGATTTAACAAATAAAGCTGCAACTATTTAGCCTGAGATTGAAGTTGAGCCAGGTCGCCCTGCACCATTTGTATCGGTAAGAACATTTGTTGAGAAAGCTCACTGGTATCCACGATACTATCCACAGCCTCCTTAAATGGCCTGGCTGTTATGTCAGGGATATAATTACTAGAGGTTGTTGACTGTGTAGCCAAGGATGAGTCAACAGGCCAGGAATAGTTTACAGGCTTTATTTCCAGGCATCACAGAAGCTTCACTGTGATGGACAGCAGTAGAAGAGGCAAGTACCATAGTAGAATTAGAAATGCAACACAAGTCAGAGGACAGACAACTATGCTGAACCTGCAATAGATAATGTGTAATTGAGCCCACAGCAATTCATAGGCAGTGGCAATAAATGGATAAGGTCAGAGTCCAGTAGCATGTAATGGCATCTGGATAAATTAAGAATAGAAAGCACAGTCCAATTAGACAAATGCTTCATAGAGTAGCAGGGGTCAGAAGATGCTAAAGGTTATGGCCAACAGGTACTTTTGTCTTTATAGACAGCGGGAGTGATGGGCAGCTATGACCAGCTGGTACTGTAGGCAGGAGTGAACAACAAGTAGTTTATATGAACAGGTTGGCAAGTAGCTTATGCTACTAGAGGGATAGCAAAAAACAAAAACAAAAAACAAAAAAACAAAAAAAAAACAAGAGATGGGGGGATGCTCCCGTTTTGAAAATGATGTATAGCCTATGTATACAACAAACAACTCATTCCTGCTGCACATTTTGTCAATTATAAATATTACATTCAAAGCATTTTATTTTTTGGCTCCCTGAAAAAGATTTTACTAATGCAGCAGGTTGTCTTAAAGTTTCATTGTCCTTTCTTTAGATCCATGATTGCTTCCAAGTCAGTCTGGCTGTCCTCCTGTACTTCCTCTGGCAACTAAGAGGTTAATCTCATTATTTGTCTCCCTTCATCAAATTCAATAATTTTTTGCCTCTGTTGTTTCACTGCAATATTCACAATCCCTTAAATTCAATAAATGCCACTTTCGTTTACTGCAGAAGGGGGATAGTTCAGGGAAAGAGTTCCATTGAATGTAGAATTATTTAGGTGTTTCCTGCTCTAAAAATATTGTTACATTTAATTTCTGTATCAATTATTTTTATTGCTCGTAGAAAATATTTTTTTACAACATTTAACAGATTTATAAGGTAGATACTAAAACTTTATCTAAGTTCTTTTTTTGTTTTGTTATTAATTTGACAAAATGAAAATAATTTTGCCAATCACTTTTTTTGTAGTAATTGTTAAAATCTCTTTGTGACTTATCACACTGAATTATCCTTAATATATATATTTTTTAAGCTTTCTACAGGCCAGATTCTACTTACCGTTATTTAAACACGGTTGGCAAGCTCCCATCACTACCTGGAATATATCTACCATTTTACACATAACAATCTGTTTTACTTAAGCATCTAAAAATACATCTCTTAAAGAACAAAATCAATGTGATGTGAGGGTTCTGGGAAAGAGCATCTTATGATGTTCTGCTGTCTCTTATCAGTGAATGGTTGAGTTGTATAACTCTGCTGATACTAAGAAAACCAACAAGAGAGTCTACAAGCAGGGATAGTGGCAATAAATCAAAAGGTTTAGCAGCAGAAAAATTCCCAGTGCAATTCTAGGTTGCTGGGGTAGAGGGCAGTAGAGTAACAGACAACTATAGAGCATTTAATTGAGCTTTTGCTGACTGCGGCAGTCTTGTATCCTCCTCACTATGGAGATTAAAACAATGTATTGCAAATATCTATATAATTTAGCAGTTCATATAAGCAGAGTATTACAACTAGTATACATTGCTTAAATGTGTTATGCTACATTTGTCTTAGACATCAAAATAATTCATCATTTAAGTGCCATATTGTTTAAAATAACAATAAACATATTTTTTTATTCTGTAACCAAATGTGATTTCATCTGAAAATTAGAGCTGATACCTAGTTTAAGTGACTGTTTCTTTTTAAACAGATCTCATTAATCATATTTGAAACACCAGAGTATTAAATCTAAAATATTCAAAATAACCTAAATAGTTATTTGTTTGTATATAATGATAATCCTTATAAAATACTAATAGTGTATTCAATGTCTGATTAAAAATAACTTCACTGGACATCACAAACTAATTGAATGAGGTTTTTGGTCTCAGAAAAAAGGAGTGTTAATCATGAGAGTCCATACAAATGTTTACAGGGTGGAATAAGAAATACAAATGACACAAAAGTAATACTATTTTTATAAAGAAATGTGAATATATTGATAATGGAATATAAATTGCATAATTCCAGGGGGTGACATTTGCCTCTCTTATTCCTCTTCACATGCCAAAGTTACATATCCTGTTTTTCTATAGCTCCTGATATCTTAGAGAACAGGGGGCACTATAGTAATTACTAAGGGTGTTTAGCACCTGCCATAAATATCCCTAAAACATTAATTCCTCTGGCATACGTAATTAGCACTTAAAGGGAGAGTAAAATCATAATTAGACATTCATGATTTAGACAGAGCATTCCAATTTACTTCTATTATTTAATTAGCTTCCTTCTCTTGTTATCCTTTGCTGAAAGGTTTATCTAGGTAAACTCAGAAGCAACAAAGAACCTAGGTTCTAGCTGTTTATTGGTGGTTGCATATATATATATATATATATATATATATACACAAATTGTCAATGGCTCATCCATGTGTTCAGTTAGAAACCAGTAGTGCATTGCTGCTCTTTTTACAAATGATACCAAGAGAATGTAGCAAATTTGATAATAGAAGTAAACTGGAAAGTTGTTTACAATGTTTTGTTCTACCTAAATCATGAATATTTTTGGGGGGTTTCGTGTCCCTTTAAATGTGGTATTCACTGATCTTAATTTTGTGCATACAAACCTAGAGTAGTTCTCCAATCATTCTCTGGCACATTACATTAGAAATGCACAATTATCTATGAACATAAAATTATAGTCTTATATTTTGGCTAAAATAAATGAGCTGCTAGTGAATCTAAATGTGGCCATGTTTCTGTGTTGTACTATATAATCCATACAATCCTTTCTCAATTCCATTTTTTAGTTAAAGGGACATTGAACCCAATTTTTGTTCTTTAATGATTCAGATAGAACATGCAATTTTAAGCAACTTTCTAATTTACTCCTATTATCAAATTTTCTCTGTTCTCTTGCTATCTTTATTTGAAAAAGAAGGCATCTAAGCTAAGGAGCCAGCAACTTTTTGGTTCAGACCATGGACAGCACTTGTTTATTGGTGCTGTCCAATCAGCAAGGACAACCTAGGTTGTTCACCAAAAATGGGCAGGCATCTAAACTTAAATTTTTGCTTTTCAAATAAACATACCAAGAGAATGAAGAAAATTTGATAATAGTAGTAAATTAGAAAGTTGCTTAAAATTGCATGCTCTATCTGAATCAAAAGAAAAATTTGCTTTCAGTGTCCCTTTAAATGTTTTTATCTCTTATGTGCCTCTGTCTAAGCTCCTGAGATAAAATCTTCTTTTTTTCTCCATCTCAGCAAATGGTAACAGCAATTGTATTGTATTTCCATGTAATTTTCAAGACATGTAAAATGGGGGAGTGTCTATTACTGAGCAGACATATGAGGCAAATGCCCCTTGCATCTGTGCACTTTACTTGATAATACACTAAGAGCTATATCCTATGGATCTTGTTAAAACAAGTGCCTCCATTGGGGGAAAATAATTACCTGCAGTAAATTTATCATAGCAGGTCAAATATTATTGTTTAGTGCCCTTACAGTTGGTGGATATCACCAGTGTCCTATAAGCTTCTGACCAGCTACAATAAAACTGGTTCCTTTACTACATATGCTCCAGGTTTATAGCCCATTTGCCCTTACTAGGGTTGCCATGTGTCCTGTATTTAACTGTACAATGCAGTATGTGGAAATATTTATAGAAAAAAACTAATATTAGAATGTCTAGTTTTTTCACAGGTCCTCCAGTAAGGCAGTGGAACTATTAAAAGGTGTCAATCTGTTCAAGGGGGGGGGGGGGGTAGAATATCCTGAGGCACAAATGTGGCGAACATTTTATGAATAATAGATGGTACAGAAAGTCAGGAAGTAAATTAAATATAGTAGATTTGCATAATCCACAAATTTTCTGGAAAAAAAACCCCTCAGATTGCTTCCATTTCCCTGCCCATTGTATCATGTGACAGCCATCAGAGGCTGTTAGACCCACACATTAATCTATCTATATACAAAATAAAGATAATAAAATAAATAGACAAAGATTATTATTAAATTATAATAGTTTTATATTCTTCTGTTTTCTTTTTTTAATTGTGTAGTGAGACAATACTTGTTATATTTCTCTGTGCATTGTTCTTTATTAATGGGGAGCAGGGATTCAATTTATTTCAAGTTTACCTGGATTATAATGTCAAACCCTATTTGTCAGGTGTTTGCAATTTTGGATTGCATAAAATAATTTCTTTGAATTTTGGCAGTGAATGGTAATACGGAAAATATTTAAGTAAATTGGTTGTGTATTGATTATCCCATCATACATCAACAGCTAGATTTTATTGTCTAGGATGGTTTTTGTTTCTTGTTCAGTGGTTGCTGAGATGAAAAATCATCTAGAAAAAAAATGTACTAGAGATTTTGAAGCAGAGGTTTGTGGTTAGTGAAAGTTATCCTACACAGACATGCTTAACATACACTCAATTTACCCAAACAAGCACTACACAGAAACAACACCCACACCAAACAGACATCATAAATGTTCACAGACACTTATACATTTTTTAAAATAAAAAACTAGAAAATTGACAACAACTTACCTTAATTAATTATGTAATATATTGTGTGATTATATATCTATATATCTATATATCTATATATATATATTTATTTATATATATATATATATATATATATATATATATATATATATATATATATATATATATATATATATACATTTATAGAATAGATCTGCACTCTCACAAACCATTAAACAGTCAGCAACCAGGGTGTTGGCAAAACAATATAATGGTAAAAATATACCGGCCTCATTCGTTGTATTGAAGACAAACATTCCTTGTAGCTTTAAAGGGACATTCCAACCACAATTGGAACCCACAAGAATGTATTTCAGTTTTGAATAGAAACATTTTTGTAATATACAAGTATTAGCAAAAATGCTTCTAATAAAAGCTTTAGCTGTTTCAAAAGTGTATTTAGGTATGCACCGTGCACCAGCATTTTAAACACAGCACTTGCTCTGAGACACTAAAGTGCTTATATCATCTGGTAATAACTCAATTCGTTATGTACTAACATGATACAAACCCACTTGTGCTCTGAGCCGCTGCAGTATTTAAATTTCTGATGCTTTGAGAATATAAAGCTATACTTCACATGCACGTGCAGAGAAAAATGTTAACACTAAATCAGTTATAACTTTTACTAGAAGTATTATTGCCAATATATGTATATTGCAAACATTTTTCTATTCAAAGATTTAATTTATCTATGTGCATTTCAATTTTGACTGGAATGTCCCTTTAATGTGGTGACATTTTCAGGGACAATCTCCCCTGCCTCAGACCATATATATTAGTATTTATACAACCATGTATGTGTTTACATGCTGTGTGGCTTGTGTGTTAGAGCTGCCCCACCACTATTAATAGCAACAGGTCTATTCTACACATAGTTTTTTAGATAAATATCACATGGGTTCCATCAGCTAGGTGTCAGTAGGTTCTTATGTGAAATTTAAATATGCTGAACTTTAATCTTTGAGACTGCAGATTATGGCTGAGCTTAAATTGTTGAGGATGGAGAGTTGGAAAGGGGGGGGGGGGGTCAGTTTATTTTTAGACCCAGGCAGCACAGTGTATTGAGCACAAACAATAGCACACTCCAGACAATCCTTAAAACTTTCATCTATTTCATCTTATTAAAATCATTACAGGAATCTTACGTGTTTTGTGCTTAAAGGGACATGAAACACAAACATTTTCTTTCATTATTCAGATAGAGAATACAATTTTAAAAAACATTCCAATTTACTTTATTATTACATTTGCTTCATTCTTTGGATATCCTTTGTTGAAGAAATAGCAATGCACAGGAATGAACCAATCACATGAGGAATATATGTGTAGCTACCAATCAGCAGCTACTTAGCCTATTTAGATGTGCTTTTCAACAAAGGATATCAGGAGGATGAAGCAAATTAGATAATAGAAGTAAATTGGAAAGTTGTTTAAAATTGCATGCTCTATCTAAACCATGAAATAAAAAAATTGGGGTTCATGTCCCTTTAAAGCAGCACTTAATCATAGATTACATCATCAGATCATGACAGGGCTTTAAATTCTAGGTCACCAATTAGCAAACAATGTCACTATTGCCATTATATCAGACAATCCTCTATGTACAAAGGTTAAAAGCATTACAGTTGAACAGATTATGCACAAATGTGCATAATGAAAACGATAATTAATTAAATAATTAATTAATTTGTACCAGAAAACAAGAATAAATATATAGACATTGTAACAATTCATAATGTATTGTCAGCCCTTGGCAGTAGACAGCTTTCTTGATGGAACACAAAGCATCTTGTAAATTCAAGACTTTTAAATAGTGTTGCAATAAATTAACACCCAAGCCTAAGGTAAAGCATCCTATAACATAAAAGGTCAAGTGTGTTTGTCTGAAGCTGTCATGTGCACTAGAGACAGTGCTGCGTGAGGACAAATACATCTGGCCTTCAACAAACTGACCAGGCACCTGATCCATTAAGGGGGCAAGACGGCCAGGTGTGAATGAGGCGGGGCTGACCAGACGTGAAGGGGCAGAGCTGAGACAGAACCGGGGCGGAGCCAGGAGGGCGCGACTGGGCGGGTCCATCTGCCATGAGCGAGAGAGAGCGCACAAGAGGGGGGAGATAGAGCAAAAGAGGTGGGAGAGAGCAAAAGAGGTGGGAGAGAGAGAGCAAAAAGGGGGGTGAGAGAGAGAAAAAGAGGGGGGTGAGAGAGAGAAAAAGAGGGGAGAGAGCAAAAGAGAGGGTTGAGAGCAACAGAGAGGGGTGAGAGAGAGCAAAAGAGAGGGGTGAGAGAGAGCAAAAGAGGGGGGAAGAAAGAGCAAAAGAGGGGGTTGAGAGAGAGAAAAAGAGGGGGGAGAGAGAGCAAAAGAGAGGGGTGAAATAGAGAAAAAGAGGGAGGAGAGAGAGCAAAAGAGAGGGGTGCAAGAGAGCAAAAGAGAGGGTTGAGAGAGAGAAAAAGAGGGGGGGAGAGAGCAAAAGAGAGGGGTGAGAGAGAGCAAAAGAGGGGGAGAGAGAGAGCAAAAGAGGGGGGTGAGAGAGAGAAAAAGAGGGGGGAGAGAGAGCAAAAGAGAGGGAGAGAGAGAGCAAAAGAGGGGGGTGAAAGAGAGAAAAAGAGGGGTGAGAGAGAGTTAAAGAGAGGGGTGAGAGAGAGCAAAAGAGAGGGGAGAGAGAGTAAAAGAGAGGTGGGAGAGAGCACAAAAGAGGGGGAGATCTGACAGCAATAGAGGGGGAGAGAGAGCAAAGGAGAGGTGGGAGAGAGTGCAAAAGAGGGGGAAATCTGAGAGCAAAAGAAGGGTGAGGGAAAGCAAAAGAAGGGGGAGAGAGCAAAAGAGAGGGGGGAGAGAGTGCAAAAGAGAGGGGGGAGAGAGAACAAAAGAGGGGGAGAGAGAGCAAAAGGGGGGGGGGGAGAGTGAGAGCAAAAGAGGAGGGAGAGAGAGCAAAAGAGGGGGAGAGAGAGCAAAAGAGAGTGGGGAGAGAGAGAGCAAAAGAGGAGAGAGCAAAAGTGAGGGGGAGAGGCAGCAAAATAGATGGAGAGAGAGAGCAAAAGAGGCGGGAGAGAGCGCAAAAGAGAGGGGGAGAAAGAGCAAAAGAGAAGGGGAGAGAGAACAAAAGAGAGGGGAGGAGAGAGACAGCAAAAGAGAGGGGAGAGAGCAAAAGAAAGAAACAAAAGAGAGGGGGAGAGAGAGAGAGAGCAAAATAGAGGGGGGAGAGAGAAAAAGAGAGGGGAGGAGAGCAAAAGAGGGGGAAGAGAGGAGCAAAAAAAGGGGAGAGAGAATGAGAGCAAAAGAGGGGGGAGAGAGAGCTAAAGAGAGGGGGGAAGAGAGAGAGAGCAAAATAGAGGGGGGAGAGAGAAAAAGAGAGGGGAGGAGAGCAAAAGAGGGGGAAGAGAGGAGCAAAAAAAAAAAGGGGAGAGAGAAAGAGAGCAAAAGAGGGGGGAGAGAGAGCTAAAGAGAGGGGGGAAAGAGAGAGAACAAAAGAGAGGGGGGAGATAATTAGAGCAAAAGGCTAAACCTATTTCTACACCCCACCTCCGCACCTGTAGAAATCTGCACACTGTGGATCCTCTCCAACTTTCTAACCTTATTGAAAAACGCCTTCCCCACACTTCCATGGTATCCTGCCCTGACCTTGCTACAAACCACTATAACAATACTCTTTCCTCTGCACTCGACACCCTTGCTCCTCCACAAATACGCAAAACCCCACATCGTCAGTTCCAGCCCTGGCACTCTCAGCAAACACGCTTTCTACAAAAATGCTCCCGTGTTGCTGAACGTGCCTGGAGGAAATCCCGCTCTGAACACGATTTCCTACACTATAAGTTCATTCTTTATTCTTACTCCTCTGCCCTTCACTTAGTCAAGCAAAACTACTTCTCTTCTCTCATATCTTCTCACTCCTCAAACCCTAAACGTCTCTTCTCCACTTTCAACACTCTCCTCTATCCACCTGCACCACCCCCCTCATCTGACTTTAGTGCTCAAGACTTGGCAGATTACTTTTTCAACAAAACACTTACCATCAGAAGCAACATCCCACCACAAGACTGCAACCTTTCAACTGCGCCCCCGGTCACCCCCTAATATCTTCCTCACACCTCACTAAATGCCCCCTTGACCCTATCCCTTCACATCTAATACCCTCTCTGTCCTCTACCCTCACCCCAGCTCTTACTCACATATTCAACCGATCCCTTACTACTGGTTCATTTCCATCATCCTTCAAACATGCAAAGGTCACCCCCATCCTCAAAAAACCCTCCCTCGACCCCAATTCTCCTGCAAACTACCGCCCCATATCACTTCTAAAGTCCTGGAAAAACTAGTTTTCAATCGCCTAACACACTTCCTATCCTCCAACTCACTGCTTGACCCCCTGCAATCTGGCTTCCGTCCCCAACACTCAACTGAGACTGCCCTCACCAAGGTTACTAATGATCTTCTTTCTGCTAAAAACAATGGCTACTATTCTATACTTATCTTACTTGACCTGTCTGCTGCCTTTGACACTGTTGACCATCCCCTCCTCTTACGGACCCTCAGCTCCCTTGGGCTCTGTGACATTGCCCTCTCCTGGATCCACTCTTATCTCTCTAATAGGTCCTTTTCTGTCTCATTTGCTGGTGACTCATCCTCTCCACTGCCTCTGTCTGTTGGAGTACCTCAAGGCTCTGTTCTAGGCCCTCTACTCTTCTCTATTTATACTTCCTCGCTGGGTCAACTTATTAGTAGCTATGGCTTTAACTATCACCTCTATGCTGATGATACTCAGATCTACCTATCCACTCCTGCACTCTCTCCGTCTGTCCTTTCCCACATCAGCAGCTGCTTATCTTGCATTTCTTCCTGGATGGCCTCTCACCACCTAAAAATCAACATGTCCAAGACTGAGCTTCTTCTAATCCCCCCAACTAATTCTACTCCAGTCTACTCCGACGCTCTGTATCTGCCGCACCCCTCTGTGAGTCCCTTCACTGGCTCCCCATTCACAGCAGAATTAAATTCAAAATTCTCACTTTGACCTACAAAGCCCTTACCAATGCAGCCCCCCCATACCTGTCCTCACTCATCAACAAATATACTCCAGCCCGTCCCCTAAGATCCAACAACGATCTACTCCTTGCCTCTTCTACCATCACCTCCTCTCATGCTAGACTACAGGACTTCTCTCGTGCGGCACCAACCCTCTGGAATGCACTTCCTCATGCTGTCAGACTTTCCGCCAACCTCTCCTCCTTTAAACGCTCCCTAAAGACCTTCTTGTTCAGGGAAGCCTATAACCAAATCAGTAGCTAATGAATTCAACTTGCCTAATAGTTGCCCTCATCTAACTTCACACTAACATCATTCCCACCTTTGCAGTCCCCACCTCCTGTTTCTCACCCTCCTACCCATTTAGATTGTAAGTTCCCACGGGAACAGGGCTCCCAATTCCTCCTGTATTTGTTTGTTAAATTTTGTCTGGTGTCTCATATTGTACTGTCCTTTTATCTTTGTTACCTATGAACAGCGCTGCGGAATCCGTCGGCGCTTTATAAATAAAGAATAATAATAATAATAAAAGGGGAGAGAGACACCAAAAGAGAGGTGGGGAGAGAGAGCAAAAGAGAGGGGATAGATAGAGAGCAAAAGAGAGTGGAGGAGAAAGAGAGCAAAAGAGAGGGGAAGAGAGAGAGCAAAAGAGAGAGGGGCGAGAGCAAAAGAGGGGAATAGAGAGCAAAAGAGGGGGAGAGAGTGAGAGAGCAAAAGAGAGGGGGAGAGAGCAAAAGAGAGGTGGGGGAGAGAGATAGCAAAACAGAGGGGGAGAGAGCAAAAAAAGAGGAGAGAGAGAGCAAAAGAGAGGGGAGAGAGAGCAAAAGAGTGGAAGAGAGAAAGAAAAAAAGAGAGGGGGAGAGAGAGAGCAAAAGAGAAAGGGGAGAGAGAGCAAAAGAGAGGGGGAGAGAGTGAGAGAGCAAAAGAGAGGGGAGAGAGCAGAAGAGAGGTGGGGGAGAGAGATAGCAAAAAGGAGAGTGGAGAGAGCATAAGAGAGGGGAGAGAGAAAGAGATCAAAAGAAGGGGGGGGAGAGAGAGCTAAAGAGAGGGGAAAAAAGAGAGAGCAAAAGAGAGGAGGGAGATAATTAGAGCAAAAGGGGAGAGATACACCAAAAGAGAGGTGGGGGAGAGAGAGCGAAATAGAGGGGAGGAGAAATAGAGCAAAAGAGAGGGGGAGAGAGAGCAAAAGAGAGAGGGGAAAGAGCAAAAGAGGGGGAGAGAAAGCAAAAGAGGGGGGAGAGAGTGAAAGAGCAAAAGAGAGGGGGAGAGATCAAAAGAGAAGTGGGGGAGAGAGATAGCAAAAAAGAGGGGGGATAGAGAGAGGGGAGAGAGAGAGAAAGCAAAAGAGAGGGGGAAGAGAGAGTAAAAGAGAGGGGGAAAAGAGAAAGCAAAAGAGAGGGGGAGATAGAGAGAGCAAAAGGGGATAGAGACACCAAAAGAGAGGTGGGGGAGAGAGAGCAAAATAGAGGGGAGAGAGAGAGCAAAAGAGAGGGGGAGAGAGTGCAAAAGAGAGGGAGAGAGAGCAAAAGAGGGAGTGAGAAAGCAAAAGAGGGGGGAGAGAGTGCAAACTGGTAGACTTAGAGAGCAAAATAGGGGGGAGAAAGAACAAAAGAGGGGGAGAGAGAGCAACAGAGAGGGAGAAGATTGAGAGAGCAAAAGAGAGGGGGGAGAGAGAGCAAAAGAGGAGAGAGAGAAAAAAAGTGAGGGGGGAGAGAGAAAGAGAGGGAGAGAGAGAGAAAAAGAGGGGGGAGAGAGCGCAAGAGAGAGGGGGAGAGAGAGCAAAAGTGAAGGGGAGAGAGAGCAAAAGAGAGGGGAAAGAGCAAAAGAGAGAAACAAAAGAGAGGGGGAGAGAGAGACAAAGAGAGAGGGGAGAGAGAGAGAGCAAAAGAGAGGGGAGGAGAGCAAATGAGGGGGAAGAGAGGAGCAAAAGAGAGAGGGAGAGAGAGAGCAAAAGAGAGGGGAGAGAGAGAGAGCAAAAGAGGAGAGAGAGAGCAAAAGTGAGGGGGGGGAGAGAAAGCAAAAGAGAGGGAGAGAGAGAGCAAAAGAGGGGGAGATAGCACAAAAGAGAGGGGGAGAGAGAGAGCAAAAGAAAAGGGGGGTAGAGAGAGCAAAAGAGAGGGGAGAGAGAGAGAGAGAGCAAAAGAGAGGGGAGAGAGCAATAGAGAGGGGGAGAGAGAGCAAAAGAGAGGGGGGAGAGAGCAAAAGAGAGGGGAGGAGAGCAAAAGAGGGGGAAGAGAGGAGCAAATAGAGGGGGGAGAGAGAGCAAAAGAGAGGGGGGAGAGAGAGCAAAATAGAGGGGGGAGAGAGAGCACAAGAGGGGGGAAGCGAGCAAAAGAGGGGGAGAGAGTGAAAGAGCAAAAGAGAGGGGGGAGAGAGCAAAAGAGAGGTGGGGGAGAGAGATAGCAAAAAAGAGGGGGGAGAGAGCAAAAGAGATGGGAGAGAGAGCAAAAGAGAGGGGGAAAAGAGAGAGCTAAAGAGAGGCGGGAGATAGAGAGAGCAAAATGGGAGAGAGACACCAAAAGAGAGGTGGGGGAGAGAGAGCAAAAGAGAGGGGAGAGAGAGAGAGCAAAAGAGAGGGGAGGAGAAAGAGAGCAAAAAAGAAGGGGAGAGAGAGAGCAAAAGAGAGAGGGGAGAGAGAGCAAAAGAGAGGGGAAGAGAGAGCAAAAGAGGGGGAGAGAGTGAGAGAGCAAAAGAGAGGGGGAGAGAGCAAAATAGATGTGGGAGAGAGATATAGCAAAACAGAGGGGGGAGAGAGCAAAAAAGAGGGGGAGAGCAAAAGAGAGGGGAGAGAGAAAGCAAAAGAGAGGGGGGAAGAAAGAGCAAAAGGGAGGGGGAAGAAAGAGCAAAAGGGAGGGGGGAATAGAAAGAGCAAAAGAGAGGGGGGAGATAGAGAGATCAAAAGGGGAGAGAGACAGCAAAAGAGAGGTGGGGGAGAGAGAGCAAAAGAGATGGGAAAGAGAGAGAGCAAACGAGAGGGGAGGAGAAAGAGAGCAAAAGAGAGGGGGAGAGCGAGCAAAATAGAGGGGGGAGAGAGAAAGAGCAAAAGAGAGGGAGAGAGAGAGCAAAAGAGGGGGGAGAGAGCACAAAAGAGAGGGGGAGAGAGAGAGCAAAAGACAGGTGGGAGAGAGAGAGAGAGCAAAAGAGAGGGTAGAGAGCAATAGAGAGAAACAAAAGAGAGGGGGAGAGAGAGCAAAATAGAGGGGGAGAGAGAGAGCAAAAGAGAGGGGAGGAGAGCAGAAGAGGGGGAAGAGAGGCGCAAAAGAGAGGGGGGAGAGAGAGTAAAAGAGCGGGGGGAGAGAGAGCACAAGAGGGGGAAGAGAGCAAAAGAGGGGGAGAGAGTGAAAGAGCAAAAGAGAGGGGGGAGAGAGCAAAAGAGAGGTGGGGGAGAGAGATAGCAAAAAAGAGGTGGGAGAGAGCAAAAAGAGACCCTGTATCTCACAGCCTTCTGACACATTTGAGCCAATCAGCAGCAGACAGTCCCTCACAGACCCTCCCAGCTCCTTGGCAGCAGCCATTTTAGATTCATTACGATCTTGCTTTCTTACGGCTAGATTTAGAGTTTTGTCGGTAACGACCCGCGTATCTAACGCTGGCTTTTTTCTGGCCGCACCTTTAAAATAACTCTGGTATTGAGAGTCCACAGAATGGCTGCGTTAGGCTCCAAAAAAGGAGCGTAGAGCATATTTAACGCAACTGCAACTCTCGATACCAGAGTTGCTTACGGACGCGGCCAGCCTCAAAAACGTGCTTGTGCACGATTCCCCCATAGGAAACAATGGGGCTGTTTGAGCTGAAAAAAAAACCTAACACCTGCAAAAAAGCCGCGTTCAGCTCCTAACGCAGCCCCATTGTTTGCTATGGGGAACACTTCCTACGTCTGCACCTAACACCCTAACATGTACCCCGAGTCTAAACACCCCTAACCTTACACTTATTAACCCCTATTCTGCCGCCCCCGCTATCGCTGATCCCTGCATATTATTATTGACCCCTAATCTGCCGTTCCGTAAACCGCCGCTACTTACATTATCCCTATGTACCCCTAATCTGCTGCCCTAACATCGCCGACCCCTATATTATATTTATTAACCCCTAATCTGCCCCCCACAACGTCGCCTCCACCTGCCTACACTTATTAACCCCTAATCGATATTATTATAAAGTTATTAACCCCTAATCCGCCTCACTAACCCTATAATAAATAGTATTAACCCCTAATCTGCCCTCCCTAACATCGCCGACACCTAACTTCAATTATTAACCCCTAATCTGCCGACTTGAGCTCACCGCTATTCTAATAAATGTATTAACCCCTAAAGCTAAGTCTAACCCTAACACTAACACCCCCCTAAGTTAAATATAATTTTAATCTAACGAAATTAATTAACTCTTATTAAATAAATTATTCCTATTTAAAGCTAAATACTTACCTGTAAAATAAATCCTAATATAGCTACAATATAAATTATAATGATATTATAGCTATTTTAGGATTAATATTTATTTTACAGGTAAATTTGTATTTATTTTAACCAGGTACAATAGCTATTAAATAGTTAAGAACTATTTAATAGCTAAAATAGTTAAAATAATTACAAAATGACCTGTAAAATAAATCCTAACCTAAGTTACAATTAAACCTAACACTACACTATCAATAAATTAATTAAATAAAATACCTATAATTATCTACAATTAAACCTAACACTACACTATCAATAAATAAAATAAATACAATGAAATAAACTAACTAAAGTACAAAAAATAAAAAAGAACTAAGTTACAAAAAATAAAAAAATATTTACAAACATTAGAAATATATTACAACAATTTTAAACTAATTGCACCTACTGTAAGCCCCCTAATAAAATAACAAAGCCCCCCAAAATAAAAAAATGCCCTACCCTATTCTAAATTACTAAAGTTCAAAGCTCTTTTACCTTACCAGCCCTGAACAGGGCCCTTTGCGCGGCATGCCCCAAGACGTTCAGCTCTTTTGCCTGTAAAAAAAAACATACAATACCCCCCCCAACATTACAACCCACCACCCACATACCCCTAATCTAACCCAAACCCCCCTTAAATAAACCTAACACTAAGCCCCTGAAGATCTTCCTACCTTATCTTCACCATACCCGGTTCACCGATCGATCCAGAAGAGCTCCCCCGATGTCCTGATCCAAGCCCAAGCGGGGGACTGAAGATGTCCATGATCCGGCTGAAGTCATCATCCAAGCGGGAGCTGAAGAGGTCCATGATCCGGCTGAAGTCTTCATCCAAGCGGGAGCTGAAGAGGTCCATGATCCGGATGAAGTCTTCTATCAACGGCATCTTCAATCTTCTTTCTTCGGGAGCCATCATCTTCCATCCGACGTGGAACATCCTCTTCTCCCGACGCCTACTAGCCGAATGACGGTTCCTTTAAATGACGTCATCCAAGATGGCGTCCCTCGAATTCCGATTGGCTGATAGGATTCTATCAGCCAATCGGAATTAAGGTAGGAATATTCTGATTGGCTGATGGAATCAGCCAATCAAAATCAAGTTCAATCCGATTGGCTGATTGGAAGTCTTGGATGAAGACTTCAGCCGGATCATGGACCTCTTCAGCTCCCGCTTGGATGATGACTTCAGCCGGATCATGGACCTCTTCAGCCCCCCGCTTGGGCTTGGATCAGGACATCGGAGGAGCTCTTCTGGATCGATCGGTGAACCTGGTATGGTGAAGATAAGGTAGGAAGATCTTCAGGGGCTTAGTGTTAGGTTTATTTAAGGGGGGTTTGGGTTAGATTAGGGGTATGTGGGTGGTGGGGTATTGTATGTTTTTTTTTACAGGCAAAAGAGCTGAACTTCTTGGGGCATGCCCCGCAAAGGGCCCTGTTCAGGGCTGGTAAGGTAAAAGAGCTTTGAACTTTAGTAATTTAGAATAGGGTAGGGCATTTTTTTATTTTGGGGGGCTTTGTTATTTTATTGGGGGGCTTAGAGTAGGTGTAATTAGTTTAAAATTGTTGTAATATATTTCTAATGTTTGTAAATATTTTTTTATTTTTTGTAACTTAGTTCTTTTTTATTTTTTGTACTTTAGTTAGTTTATTTCATTGTATTTATTTGTAGGAATTGTATTTAATTTATTTATTGATAGTGTAGTGTTAGGTTTAATTGTAGATAATTATAGGTATTTTATTTAATTAATTTATTGATAGTGTAGTGTTAGGTTTAATTGTAACTTAGGTTAGGATTTATTTTACAGGTAATTTTGTAATTATTTTAACTATTTTAGCTATTAAATATTTCTTAACTATTTAATAGCTATTGTACCTGGTTAAAATAAATACAAAGTTACCTGTAAAATAAATATTAATCCTAAAATAGCTATAATATCATTATAATTTATATTGTAGCTATATTAGGATTTATTTTACAGGTAAGTATTTAGCTTTAAATAGGAATAATTTATTTAATAAGAGTTAATTAATTTCGTTAGATTAAAATTATATTTAATTTAGGGGGGTGTTAGTGTTAGGGTTAGACTTAGCTTTAGGGGTTAATACATTTAGTAGAATAGTGGTGAGCTCCAGTCGGCAGATTAGGGGTTAATAATTGAAGTTAGGTGTCGGCGATGTTAGGGAGGGCAGATTAGGGGTTAATACTATTTATTATAGGGTTAGTGAGGCGAATTAGGGGTTAATAACTTTATTATAGTAGCGCTCAGGTCCGGTCGGCAGATTAGGGGTTAATAAGTGTAGGCAGGTGGAGGCGACGTTGAGGGGGGCAGATTAGGGGTTAATAAATATAATATAGGGGTCGGCGGTGTTAGGGGCAGCAGATTAGGGGTACATAGCTATAATGTAGGTGGCGGCTCTTTGCGGTCGGCAGATTAGGGGTTAATTATTGTAGGTAGCTGGCTGCGACGTTGTGGGGGGCAGGTTAGGGGTTAATAAATATAATATAGTGGACGGCGGTGTTAGGGGCAGCAGATTAGGGGTACATAAGTATAACGTAGGTGGCTGTCGGCAGATTAGGGGTTAAAAAAATTTAATCGAGTGTCGGCGATGTGGGGGTGCCTCGGTTTAGGGGTACATAGGTAGTTTATGGGTGTTAGTGTACTTTAGAGCACAGTAGTTAAGAGCTTTATGAACCGGCGTTAGCCCAGAAAGCTCTTAACTACTGACTTTTTTCTGCGGCTGGAGTTTTGTCGTTAGATTTCTAACGCTCACTTCAGACACAACTCTAAATACCGGAGTTAGAAAGATCCCATTGAAAAGATAGGATACGCAATTTACGTAAGGGGATCTGCGGTATGGAAAAGTCGCGGCTGAAAAGTGAGCGTTAGACCCTTTTTTGAATGACTCCAAATACCGGCGGTAGCCTAAAACCAGCGTTAGGAGCCTCTAACGCTGGTTTTCACGGCTACCGCCAAACTCCAAATCTAGGCCTTAGTGAGAGGAGCTTTAGTGTTGCTGCTGCTGACATTATAGGGAAAAAGATAGCTAGGCTAGTGTATTTAGTGTCCACTACAGTCCTGAAGGACTCATCTAATCTCTGCTGTAAGGACAGCACCCCAAAAAGCCCTTTTTAGGGCTAGAACTTCATTCATTTTTTTTTTATTTGTAATTTTATTTGCATTTGCCAGGCTTTCAGCCTTTGTGTGAGGCTCACAGCATATACTGTGATTAGTGCCACCACTGATATCTGCTTAACATTAGTGTAAATTTAAACAACAAAACTTTTAAATCATTTTGCTACTGTAATCTAATTTCATTTTCTATCAGGCCTGTGTGTCAGGCTTACACAGCATACACTGGGTTAATTGCTGTGCCAGCAGCCACCACTCATATCTGCTTAACATTATTTTAAATTAAAAAAAAAAACTTTTAAATAATTTTGCTAGTGTAATCTAATTTCATTTTCTATCAGGCCTGTGTGTCAGGCTTACACAGCATACACTGTGGTTAATTGCTGTGCCATCAGCCACCACTCATATCTGCTTAACATTATTTTAAATTTAAAAAACAAAACTTTTAAATAATTTTGCTAGTGTAATCTAATTTCATTTTCTATCAGGCCTGTGTGTCAGGCTTACACAGCATACACTGTGGTTAATTGCTGTGCCAGCAGCCACCACTCATATCTGCTTAACATTATTTTAAATTTGAAAAACAAAACTTTTAAATCATTTTGCTAGTGTAATCTAATTTCATTTTCTATCAGGCCTGTGTGTCAGGCTTACACAGCATACACTGTGGTTAATTGCTGTGCCAGCAGCCACCACTCATATCTGCTTAACATTATTTTAAATTTGAAAAACAAAACTTTTAAATCATTTTGCTAGTGTAATCTAATTTCATTTTCTATCAGGCCTGTGTGTCAGGCTTACACAGCATACACTGTGGTTAATTGCTGTGCCAGCAGCCACCACTCATATCTGCTTAACATTATTTTAAATTAAAAAAAAAACTTTTAAATCATTTTGCTAGTGTAATCTAATTTCATTTTCTATCAGGCCTGTGTCTCAGGCTCACACAGCATATACTGTGGTTAATTGCTCTGTGCCAGCAGCCACCACTCATATCTGCTTAACATTAGTGTAAATTTAAACAACCATACTTTTAAATCATTTTGCTAGTGTAATCTAATTTCATTTTCTATCAGGCCTGTGTGTCAGGCTTACACAGCATATACTGTGGCTAATTGCTGTGCCAGCAGCCACCACTCATATCTGCTTAACATTATTGTAAATTACAAAAAAAAAACTTTTAAATCATTTTGCTAGTGTAATCTAATTTCATTTTCTATCAGGCCTGTGTCTCAGGCTCACACAGCATATACTGTGGTTAATTGCTCTGTGCCAGCCAGGCAGCCACCACTCATATCTGCTTAACATTAGTGTAAATTTAAACAACAAAACTTTTAAATCATTTTGCTAGTGTAATCTAATTTCATTTTCTATCAGGCCTGTGTGTCAGGCTTCTGTGGTTAATTGCAGTGCCAGCAGCCACCACTCATATCTGCTTAACATTATTGTAAATTTTAAAAAAATAAACGTTTAAATCATTTTGCTAGTGTAAACTAATTTCATTTTCTATCAGGCCTGTGTCTCAGGCTCACACAGCATATACTGTGGTTAATTGCTCTGTGCCAGCAGCCACCACTCATATCTGCTTAACATTAGTGTAAATTTAAACAACAAAACTTTTAAATCATTTTGCTAGTGTAATCTAATTTCATTTTCTATCAGGCCTGTGTGTCAGGCTTACACAGCATATACTGTGGTTAATTGCTGTGCCAGCAGCCACCACTCATATCTGCTTAACATTAGTGTAAATTTAAACAACAAAACTTTTAAATCATTTTGCTAGTGTAATCTAATTTCATTTTCTATCAGGCCTGTGTGTCAGGCTTACACAGCATATACTGTGGCTAATTGCTGTGCCAGCAGCCACCACTCATATCTGCTTAACATTATTGTAATTTTTTTAAAAAAAACTTTTAAATCATTTTGCTAGTGTAATCTAATTTCATTTTCTATCAGGCCTGTGTCTCAGGCTCACACAGCATATACTGTGGTTAATTGCTCTGTGCCAGCAGCCACCACTCATATCTGCTTAACATTAGTGTACATTTAAACAACCATACTTTTAAATCATTTTGCTAGTGTAATCTAATTTCATTTTCTATCAGGCTTGTGTGTCAGGCTTACACAGCATATACTGTGGCTAATTGCTGTGCCAGCAGCCACCACTCATATCTGCTTAACATTATTGTAAATTACAAAAAAAAAAACTTTTAAATCATTTTGCTAGTGTAATCTAATTTCATTTTCTATGAGGCCTGTGTCTCAGGCTCACACAGCATATACTGTGGTTAATTGCTCTGTGCCAGCCAGGCAGCCACCACTCATATCTGCTTAACATTAGTGTAAATTTAAACAACAAAACTTTTAAATCATTTTGCTAGTGTAATCTAATTTAATTTTCTATCAGGCCTGTGTGTCAGGCTTCTGTGGTTAATTGCAGTGCCAGCAGCCACCACTCATATCTGCTTAACATTATTGTAAATTTAAAAAAAAATAACTTTTAAATCATTTTGCTAGTGTAAACTAATTTAATTTTCTATCAGGCCTGTGTCTCAGGCTCACACAGCATATACTGTGGTTAATTGCTCTGTGCCAGCAGCCACCACTCATATCTGCTTAACATTAGTGTAAATTTAAACAACAAAACTTTTAAATCATTTTGCTAGTGTAAACTAATTTCATTTTCTATCAGGCCTGTGTGTCAGGCTTACACAGCATATACTGTGGTTAATTGCTGTGCCAGCAGCCACCACTCATATCTGCTTAACATTAGTGTAAATTTAAACAACAAAACTTTTAAATCATTTTGCTAGTGTAATCTAATTTCATTTTCTATCAGGCCTGTGTGTCAGGCTTACACAGCATATACTGTGGCTAATTGCTGTGCCAGCAGCCACCACTCATATCTGCTTAACATTATTGTAAATTTTATTAAAAAAACTTTTAAATCATTTTGCTAGTGTAATCTAATTTCATTTTCTATCAGGCCTGTGTCTCAGGCTCACACAGCATACACTGTGGTTAATTGCTGTGCCAGCAGCCACCACTCATATCTGCTTAACATTATTTTAAATTTGAAAAACAAAACTTTTAAATCATTTTGCTAGTGTAATCTAATTTCATTTTCTATCAGGCCTGTGTGTCAGGCTTACACAGCATACACTGTGGTTAATTGCTGTGCCAGCAGCCACCACTCATATCTGCTTAACATTATTTTAAATTTGAAAAACAAAACTTTTAAATCATTTTGCTAGTGTAATCTAATTTCATTTTCTATCAGGCCTGTGTGTCAGGCTTACACAGCATACACTGTGGTTAATTGCTGTGCCAGCAGCCACCACTCATATCTGCTTAACATTATTTTAAATAAAAAAAAAAAACTTTTAAATCATTTTGCTAGTGTAATCTAATTTCATTTTCTATCAGGCCTGTGTCTCAGGCTCACACAGCATATACTGTGGTTAATTGCTCTGTGCCAGCAGCCACCACTCATATCTGCTTAACATTAGTGTAAATTTAAACAACCATACTTTTAAATCATTTTGCTAGTGTAATCTAATTTCATTTTCTATCAGGCCTGTGTGTCAGGCTTACACAGCATATACTGTGGCTAATTGCTGTGCCAGCAGCCACCACTCATATCTGCTTAACATTATTGTAAATTACAAAAAAAAAACTTTTAAATCATTTTGCTAGTGTAATCTAATTTCATTTTCTATCAGGCCTGTGTCTCAGGCTCACACAGCATATACTGTGGTTAATTGCTCTGTGCCAGCCAGGCAGCCACCACTCATATCTGCTTAACATTAGTGTAAATTTAAACAACAAAACTTTTAAATCATTTTGCTAGTGTAATCTAATTTCATTTTCTATCAGGCCTGTGTGTCAGGCTTCTGTGGTTAATTGCAGTGCCAGCAGCCACCACTCATATCTGCTTAACATTATTGTAAATTTTAAAAAAATAAACGTTTAAATCATTTTGCTAGTGTAAACTAATTTCATTTTCTATCAGGCCTGTGTCTCAGGCTCACACAGCATATACTGTGGTTAATTGCTCTGTGCCAGCAGCCACCACTCATATCTGCTTAACATTAGTGTAACTTTAAACAACAAAACTTTTAAATCATTTTGCTAGTGTAATCTAATTTCATTTTCTATCAGGCCTGTGTGTCAGGCTTACACAGCATATACTGTGGTTAATTGCTGTGCCAGCAGCCACCACTCATATCTGCTTAACATTAGTGTAAATTTAAACAACAAAACTTTTAAATCATTTTGCTAGTGTAATCTAATTTCATTTTCTATCAGGCCTGTGTTTCAGGCTTACACAGCATATACTGTGGCTAATTGCTGTGCCAGCAGCCACCACTCATATCTGCTTAACATTATTGTAATTTTTTTTAAAAAAACTTTTAAATCATTTTGCTAGTGTAATCTAATTTCATTTTCTATCAGGCCTGTGTCTCAGGCTCACACAGCATATACTGTGGTTAATTGCTCTGTGCCAGCAGCCACCACTCATATCTGCTTAACATTAGTGTACATTTAAACAACCATACTTTTAAATCATTTTGCTAGTGTAATCTAATTTCATTTTCTATCAGGCTTGTGTGTCAGGCTTACACAGCATATACTGTGGCTAATTGCTGTGCCAGCAGCCACCACTCATATCTGCTTAACATTATTGTAAATTACAAAAAAAAAAACTTTTAAATCATTTTGCTAGTGTAATCTAATTTCATTTTCTATGAGGCCTGTGTCTCAGGCTCACACAGCATATACTGTGGTTAATTGCTCTGTGCCAGCCAGGCAGCCACCACTCATATCTGCTTAACATTAGTGTAAATTTAAACAACAAAACTTTTAAATCATTTTGCTAGTGTAATCTAATTTCATTTTCTATCAGGCCTGTGTGTCAGGCTTACACAGCATATACTGTGGTTAATTGCTGTGCCAGCAGCCACCACTCATATCTGCTTAACATTAGTGTAAATTTAAACAACAAAACTTTTAAATCATTTTGCTAGTGTAATCTAATTTCATTTTCTATCAGGCCTGTGTTTCAGGCTTACACAGCATATACTGTGGCTAATTGCTGTGCCAGCAGCCACCACTCATATCTGCTTAACATTATTGTAATTTTTTTTAAAAAAACTTTTAAATCATTTTGCTAGTGTAATCTAATTTCATTTTCTATCAGGCCTGTGTCTCAGGCTCACACAGCATATACTGTGGTTAATTGCTCTGTGCCAGCAGCCACCACTCATATCTGCTTAACATTAGTGTACATTTAAACAACCATACTTTTAAATCATTTTGCTAGTGTAATCTAATTTCATTTTCTATCAGGCTTGTGTGTCAGGCTTACACAGCATATACTGTGGCTAATTGCTGTGCCAGCAGCCACCACTCATATCTGCTTAACATTATTGTAAATTACAAAAAAAAAAACTTTTAAATCATTTTGCTAGTGTAATCTAATTTCATTTTCTATGAGGCCTGTGTCTCAGGCTCACACAGCATATACTGTGGTTAATTGCTCTGTGCCAGCCAGGCAGCCACCACTCATATCTGCTTAACATTAGTGTAAATTTAAACAACAAAACTTTTAAATCATTTTGCTAGTGTAATCTAATTTAATTTTCTATCAGGCCTGTGTGTCAGGCTTCTGTGGTTAATTGCAGTGCCAGCAGCCACCACTCATATCTGCTTAACATTATTGTAAATTTAAAAAAAAATTAACTTTTAAATCATTTTGCTAGTGTAAACTAATTTAATTTTCTATCAGGCCTGTGTCTCAGGCTCACACAGCATATACTGTGGTTAATTGCTCTGTGCCAGCAGCCACCACTCATATCTGCTTAACATTAGTGTAAATTTAAACAACAAAACTTTTAAATCATTTTGCTAGTGTAAACTAATTTCATTTTCTATCAGGCCTGTGTGTCAGGCTTACACAGCATATACTGTGGTTAATTGCTGTGCCAGCAGCCACCACTCATATCTGCTTAACATTAGTGTAAATTTAAACAACAAAACTTTTAAATCATTTTGCTAGTGTAATCTAATTTCATTTTCTATCAGGCCTGTGTGTCAGGCTTACACAGCATATACTGTGGCTAATTGCTGTGCCAGCAGCCACCACTCATATCTGCTTAACATTATTGTAAATTTTATTAAAAAAACTTTTAAATCATTTTGCTAGTGTAATCTAATTTCATTTTCTATCAGGCCTGTGTCTCAGGCTCACACAGCATATACTGTGGTTAATTGCTCTGTGCCAGCAGCCACCACTCATATCTGCTTAACATTAGTGTACATTTAAACAACAAAACTTTTAAATCATTTTGCTAGTGTAATCTAATTTCATTTTCTATCAGGCCTGTGTGTCAGGCTTAAACAGCATATACTGTGGTTAATTGCTGTGCCAGCAGCCACCACTCATATCTGCTTAACATTATTGTAAACATTTTTTAAAGAAACTTTTAAATCATTTTGCTAGTGTAATCTAATTTCATTTTCTATCAGGCCTGTGTCTCAGGCTCACAAAGCATATACTGTGGTTAACTGCTCTGTGCCAGCCAGGCAGCCACCACTCATATCTGCTTAACATTAGTGTAAATTTAAATAACGAAACTTTTAAATCATTTTGCTAGTGTAATCTAATTTCATTTTCTATCAGGCCTGTGTGTCAGGCTTCTGTGGTTAATTGCAGTGCCAGCAGCCACCACTCATATCTGCTTAACATTATTGTAAATTTAAAAAAACAAAAAACTTTTAAATCATTTTGCTAGTGTAAACTAATTTAATTTTCTATCAGGCCTGTGTCTCAGGCTCACACAGCATATACTGTGGTTAATTGCTCTGTGCCAGCAGCCACCACTCATATCTGCTTAACATTAGTGTAAATTTAAACAACAAAACTTTTAAATCATTTTGGTAGTGTAATCTAATTTCATTTTCTATCAGGCCTGTGTGTCAGGCTTACACAGCATATACTGTGGTTAATTGCTCTGTGCCAGCAGCCACCACTCATATCTGCTTAACATTAGTGTAAATTTAAACAACAAAACTTTTAAATCATTTTGCTAGTGTAATCTAATTTCATTTTCTATCAGGCCTGTGTGTCAGGCTTACACAGCATATACTGTGGTTAATTGCTGTGCCAGCAGCCACCACTCATATCTGCTTAACATTAGTGTAAATTTAAACAACAAAACTTTTAAATCATTTTGCTAGTGTAATCTAATTTCATTTTCTATCAGGCCTGTGTGTCAGGCTTACACAGCATATACTGTGGCTAATTGCTGTGCCAGCAGCCACCACTCATATCTGCTTAACATTATTGTAAATTTTTTTAAAAAAACTTTTAAATCATTTTGCTAGTGTAATCTAATTTCATTTTCTATCAGGCCTGTGTCTCAGGCTCACACAGCATATACTGTGGTTAATTGCTCTGTGCCAGCAGCCACCACTCATATCTGCTTAACATTAGTGTACATTTAAACAACAAAACTTTTAAATCATTTTGCTAGTGTAATCTAATTTCATTTTCTATCAGGCCTGTGTGTCAGGCTTAAACAGCATATACTGTGGTTGATTGCTGTGCCAGCAGCCACCACTCATATCTGCTTAACATTATTGTAAACATTTTTTAAAGAAACTTTTAAATCATTTTGCTAGTGTAATCTAATTTCATTTTCTATCAGGCCTGTGTCTCAGGCTCACAAAGCATATACTGTGGTTAATTGCTCTGTGCCAGCCAGGCAGCCACCACTCATATCTGCTTAACATTAGTGTAAATTTAAATAACGAAACTTTTAAATCATTTTGCTAATGTAATCTAATTTCATTTTCTATCAGGCCTGTGTGTCAGGCTTACACAGCATATACTGTGGTTAATTGCTGTGCCAGCAGCCACCACTCATATCTGCTTAACATTAGTGTAAATTTAAACAACAAAACTTTTAAATCATTTTGCTAGTGTAATCTAATTTCATTTTCTATCAGGCCTGTGTGTCAGGCTTTCATTTTCTATCAGGCCTGTGTGTCAGGCTTACACAGCATATACTGTGGTTAATTGCTGTGCCAGCAGCCACCACTCATATCTGCTTAACATTAGTGTAAATTTAAACAACAAAACTTTTAAATCATTTTTCTAGTGTAATCTAATTTCATTTTCTATCAGGCCTGTGTGTCAGGCTTACACAGCATATACTGTGGCTAATTGCTGTGCCAGCAGCCACCACTCATATCTGCTTAACATTATTGTAAATTTTTTAAAAAAAACTTTTAAATCATTTTGCTAGTGTAATCTAATTTCATTTTCTATCAGGCCTGTGTCTCAGGCTCACACAGCATATACTGTGGTTAATTGCTCTGTGCCAGCAGCCACCACTCATATCTGCTTAACATTAGTGTACATTTAAACAACAAAACTTTTAAATCATTTTTCTAGTGTAATCTAATTTCAGTTTCTATCAGGCCTGTGTGTCAGGCTTAAACAGCATATACTGTTGTTAATTGCTGTGCCAGCAGCCACCACTCATATCTGCTTAACATTATTGTAAAAAAAATTTTAAAAAACTTTTAAATCATTTTGCTAGTGTAATCTAATTTCATTTTCTATCAGGCCTGTGTCTCAGGCTCACAAAGCATATACTGTGGTTAATTACTGTGCCAGCAGCCACTCATAAACATTATTGTAAATTAAAAAAAAAAATTTAAATCATTTTGCTAGTGTAATCTAATTTCATTTTCCATCAGGCTTGTGTGTCAGGCCCATATCATATAGTGTGATTAATAGCTCTTTTTTCCCCCCATTAATATCTGGTGTAAATTTCTGTAAATTTTTTTTTTTACATCAGTCCTCTTCTAGTGTTATTTATTTTTTTTTTTTTATTTTTCTTTATTTCCAACAAAATGTACATTTATACAGATATAATACCTTTTGCGCCTCGCAGGGCCCCATGACATTCAATAAACTTAAATATAACCAGACCAGCCCTTAATTGCGTTGATTCACCCAAAATGCTGGATTTTTGCATTTAATAAACACAAAATCACACAAAAAAACAAATTAAACAAATTAAAAAAAAAAAAAAAAAAAAAGGGGGAGATCCCCCAAACTAACCAAATTAAAAGGGCATTTCTCTCCTCCGCCCGTCCCCCCCACCTCGGTGCAACAATAACTTGCCTGCCCCAATTCCGTATCAATTTTACCTTATCCACTATCGGTATTTTCCACTAACCAACTACTTGGAAAATGTCCTGCTAAGACTTGTGATTGTACATAAATAGAGTTTTTCAGGGGTCTAACCAGCGTCCTTTGAGTCTCCAGAGGGAGCGAGATGATTAACCCGTGCCATTGTTGAAAAAAAGCATCTGAATTGAGCATCTGAAGTATTCTGCAAGTTGTATTGTTCAAATATATAATGTGATATCAGCTCACTTTTCAATGCTTTTATATTTGGAGCTGATCTGGCCTTCCATGTTTTTAAAATTAAATTACGTCCGATCATTATAATCAAATATCAATATCAAAAATTTAGTTTCTAGGCGGGAATTGAGACTTAACTAGAAAAAATATTTCTAACGGTACTATGTCATATTGGATTTTGAGCGTACCCTTCATCCAATATGCTACCTTGGCCCAAAATTGGGCTATTTTGGGACAAGCCCAAAAACAATGCAACATATCCGCCCCAGTTGAGCTACATCTAGAACAACTGATCGGTAAATTATACCATTTGGACAGTTTATTGGGGGTTAAATATACCATAAAAGCCACTTTGATCTGTGTTTCCCTCCAGGTGGTCAGAACCCAACTCTTCTGGATAACCTTAAACGCGTTTTTTATTACCTCACTATCTATTTGTGGGAATAATCTGCCCCATAAGGAAACTATGTGTTCTATTTGATCTACTGAGGACTTTTGCAGGAGAAGAGAATAGAACGGTGAAATTTGAAAATTATTAATGTTAGTTTGAAGATCACTGAATGACCATTCTATCCCACGAAAAAAAAATTTCAGCTCATATATAAGATGTCTGACCTGTAAATAGGCGTAGAACTCTTTATTCGATAGTCCAAATTGGTTACTAATGTCCCTATAAGTTAATAGCTCTAGGTCCATATTTAAAAATTGTACCACATAGATTAACCCTTTCTCTGCCCACGATCTAAAAACCTGGTCTGAAATACCTGGGATGAAGATAGGGTTCCCTGTAATGGGTAAATATTTGGACACATGAGGTGAAAAACCCAGATCCGCACAAAACTTTTGCCAAGCTGTAATTATATTTTTAAAAGTTTCCATACTGAAGATATGTGTTGGCAGATCGGTAATTGGACAGTGCAAAATAGCATCTAAACGATACGGAGTTATTAATGCTGTTTCCCATCCTACTGGAGATACTTGTTCTAGACCCATCAGCCAGTCTACAGCCACTTTCACCCGAGCCGCCTGGCTATAAAGCAATATGTTGGGCAATGCTAAACCTGCAGCTTCTACATTATTCATTAAGCGCGCTACCGAAATCCGTGCTTTGGAACCTTGCCATAGAAATTTAGAGCAAGCCTTATTATAGTTCATTATATCTTTTTTATGAATGGCTAATGGAATATTCTGTATAAGATAGAACATTTTGGGGAATAGAATAGTTTTTAAAAGCATGACCTTTGCTGATAATGAGATAGGAAGTTTTATCCACTCCTCCATTTTTTTCTTACAATCTGAAAAACATTTGTTATAATTTAAATTATACCATTCTTGTGGGTTTGGATTCAGAATAATCCCCAAATAAGTTATCTGTGTTGCTTCTTTGAAAGGGTGCTTAATAGTGTGATCTTTTTTTTATTTAACCATAAAAGTTCAGATTTGGACAAATTGATTTTAAAACCCGAGATCTTCCCAAAGCTATTTATCGTATCCAGGAAAATTGGAAGATTCTTATTAATATTATTTAAACATAACAAAATATCATCTGCGTACATCAGCAGTACTAGTTTTTGTGCCCCGATCCGAATCCCGTCTAACTGTTGACGCAATAAAATTGCCAGTGGTTCTAATGAAATATTGAACAATAATGGAGATAGTGGGCAACCTTGACGGGTACCCCTATGTAATACCACTGACTGAGAGAGTTCACCGTTGATAAGCAAAGTTGACTTATATTGACCGAATATATAATACGGATTACTTCTTGCACATGTCCCTTCAGACAAAACTTTTCTAAAGAATAAAATAAATGTTTCCAGGAGACGCGATCAAACGATTTCTCCGCGTCAATAGTTAGAAGGGCTTGGTCTGCCTTCATTCTATGCCTAGTTGTTCTAAACTTATCCCAAAAATAATCAATTAAGGTCAAAACCTTGCGAGTATTTTTGGCGGGATTCATCCCTTCCATAAACCCGGCTTCATTCTCATGAATTAATGACCCAAGGTGGGATTTTAATCTTTTCGCCAGAATCGCTGTAAGCAATTTGTAGTCCGTATTAAGGACTGATATCGGCCTATACGAACCGGGTAACTCAGGGTCTTTATTTTTTTTCGGGATTAAAGATATTACAGCTGCTGCAAAATAAGGAGAACATTTATTATGATCAATGAAATAATAGTTAAATAGCTTTAACAATGTTGGAGCTATTTGTAGTTGTAGAATCTTATAAAATTCCAAAGGCAGGCAATCCAGACCTGCAGCCTTGTTGGTCTTAGCTGCTGTTATAGCCTCTATGATTTCCTCTACTGTGATTGGGGCGTTAATCTCTGCTAAATTCTCATTAGATATTTTAGGAGTCTTGATTTTATCCCAAAAACCCTCTGTTGATATGTCTTGATCTTCCGATCTATATAATTCCGTAAAAAATTCATGAAATACTCTGGAAATCTCCGTATTACATGTAAATCTCTCAGAGCCCTTTCTTATAGAAGTTATCTTATTTCTGCCATTGGCCTTAATCAATCTTGCCACAAATTTAGCAGATCTGCCAGCATAGCCACTATAAAGGGCTTTTTGTCTTTGTATTTCTACTCTGGTCTTCTGTTTAATAAAGATATCTTGCATAGATTTGGCGACTATATATTTCCTCCAATGTTCACTTGAACGCAGATCTAAGTATGCTTTATATGCGTTCTTTACTTGATGTGATAGTTGGATTTCCCGTTGCCTAGATTTCCTTTTCATATTACACAAATATGCTTTAACCTTGCCACGCAATACAGCTTTCGCTGCTTCCCAATACACTTCGGTTATAACCCACATATTCTCGCCATTGATTCATCAGCCAATTATTAAATTGGACATTGTTCATCAAATATTTTGGGAAAAAAATGGATTGATTTCCCGCCCTATCTGCTCGTGGTGAATTACATGTTAGCGCTATTACTGCATGATCAGAGATCACTATATCGTTTATCTCAGCTTTCCAATCTAAACCAGCCCAAGACTCCGCTACCAGGAAGAAATCTATCCTAGATAATGCCTGCTGGCCTTTTGACATACATGTATAGGCTCTCAAATCAGGATACTGTAGCCGACAGATGTCAATCAATCCCAATTGTGAGCATAGCTTCTGGAGAATTCGGGTCTTCCTATCTCGCGTAGGGCTGCCTACTTTTCTAGCTCTATCTAATAAGGGATCTGCTATTAAATTGAAGTCCCCGGCCAAAATAAGGCCTAGATTTGGAGTTTGGCGTTAGCCGTGAAAACCAGCGTTAGAGGCTCCTAACGCTGGTTTTAGGCTACCGCCGGTATTTGGAGTCAGTGATTAACCCCTTAATGACCACAATGTACCCTGTATGTCACTGGTCGTTAATGTTTTTTTCAGGACATAATAGCACAAGTCTAGCAAGAACACACTATTAATGCCCTCCCTCCTGCAGGCTTTGTGGAATAGAGCTGTCTCAACGCTGGTGGCAAGACCGTGCTATAAAACAATCAAGTCGCAAAAAAAGGCCAGTGACATACAGGGTACGTCGCTGGTCCTTAAGGGGTTAAAGGGTCTAACGCTCACTTTTCAGCCGCGACTTTTCCATACCGCAGATCCCCTTACGTCAATTGCGTATCCTATCTTTTCAATGGGATCTTTCTAACGCCGGTATTTAGAGTCGTTTCTGAAGTGAGCGTTAGAGCTCTAACGACAAAACTCCAGCCGCAGGAAAAAAGCAGGAGTTAAGAGCTTTCTGGGCTAACGCCGGTTCATAAAGCTCTTAACTACTGTACTCTAAAGTACACTAACACCTATAAACTACCTATGTACCCCTAAACCGAGGTCCCCCCACATCGCCGCCACTCGATTAAATTTTTTTAACCCCTAATCTGCCGACCGCCACCTACGTTATACTTATGTACCCCTAATCTGCTGCCCCTAACCCCGCCGACCCCTGTATTATATTTATTAACCCCTAACCTGCCCCCCACAACGTCGCCGACACCTACTTACAATAATTAACCCCTAATCTGCCGACCGCAAAGCGCCGCCACCTACGTTATCCTTATGTACCCCTAATCTGCTGCCCCTAACACCGCCGACCCCTATATTATATTTATTAACCCCTAATCTGCCCCCCTCAACGTCGCCGACACCTACTTACAATAATTAACCCCTAATCTGCCGAGCGGACCTGAGCGCTACTATAATAAAGTTATTAACCCCTAATCCGCCTCACTAACCCTATCATAAATAGTATTAACCCCTAATCTGCCCTCCCTAACATCGCCGACACCTAACTTCAATTATTAACCCCTAATCTGACGACCGGAGCTCATCGCTACTATAATAAATGGATTAACCCCTAAAGCTAAGTCTAACCCTAACACTAACACCCCCCTAACTTAAATATAATTTAAATCTAACGAAATTAATTAACTCTTATTAAATAAATTATTCCTATTTAAAGCTAAATACTTACCTGTAAAATACATCCTAATATAGCTACAATATAAATTATAATTATATTGTAGCTATTTTAGGATTAATATTTATTTTACAGGCAACTTTGTAATTATTTTAACCAGGTACAATAGCTATTAAATAGTTAAGAACTATTTAATAGTTACCTAGTTAAAATAATAACAAAATTACCTGTAAAATAAATCCTAACCTAAGTTATAATTAAACCTAACACTACCCTATCAATAAATTAATTAAATAAAATATCTACAATTACCTACAATTAACCTAACACTACACTATCAATAAATACATTAAATACAATTGCTACAAATAACTACAATTACATAAACTAACTAAAGTACAAAAAATAAAAAAGAACTAAGTTACAAAAAATAAAAAAATATTTACAAACATAAGAAAAATATTACAACAATTTTAAACTAATTACACCTACTCTAAGCCCCCTAATAAAATAACAAAGACCCCCAAAATAAAAAAATGCCCTACCCTATTCTAAATTAATAGAGTTAAAAGCTCTTTTACCTTACCAGCCCTGAACAGGACCCTTTGCGGGGCATGCCCCAGGAAAATCAGCTCTTTTGCCTGTAAAAAAAAACATACAATACCCCCCCCCAACATTACAACCCACCACCCACATACCCCTAATCTAACCCAAACCCCCCTTAAATAAACCTAACACTAAGCCCCTGAAGATCTTCCTACCTTGTCTTCACCATCCAGGTTTTACCGATCCGTCCTGGCATCCGATGCTGAAGAGGTCCAGAAGAGGCTCCAAAGTCTTCCTCCTATCCGGCAAGAAGAGGACATCCGGACCGGCAAACATCTTCATCCAAGCGGCATCTTTGATCTTCTTCCATCCGTTGCGGAGCGGGTCCATCTTGAAGCAGCCGACGCGGATCCATCCTCTTCTTCCGGCGTCTCCCGACGAATGACGGTTCCTTTAAGGGACGTCATCCAAGATGGCGTCCCTCGAATTCCGATTGGCTGATAGGATTCTATCAGCCAATCAGAATTAAGGTAGGAATATTCTGATTGGCTGATGGAATCAGCCAATCAGAATCAAGTTCAATCCTATTGGCTGATCCAATCAGCCAATCAGATTGAGCTCGCATTCTATTGGCTGTTCCGATCAGCCAATAGAATGCGAGCTCAATCTGATTGGCTGATTGGATCAGCCAATAGGATTGAACTTGATTCTGATTGGCTGATTCCATCAGCCAATCAGAATATTCCTACCTTAATTCCGATTGGCTGATAGAATCCTATCAGCCAATCGGAATTCGAGGGACGCCATCTTGGATGACGTCCCTTAAAGGAACCGTCATTCGTCGGGAGACGCCGGAAGAAGAGGATGGATCCGAGTCGGCTGCTTCAAGATGGACCCGCTCCGCACCGGATGGAAGAAGATCGAAGATGCCGCTTGGATGAAGATGTTTGCCGGTCCGGATGTCCTCTTCTTGCCGGATAGGAGGAAGACTTTGGAGCCTCTTCTGGACCTCTTCAGCACCGGATGCCAGGACGGATCGGTGATACCTGGATGGTGAAGACAAGGTAGGAAGATCTTCAGGGGCTTAGTGTTAGGTTTATTTAAGGGGGGTTTGGGTTAGATTAGGGGTATGTGGGTGGTGGGTTGTAATGTTGGGGGGGGGTATTGTATGTTTTTTTTTACAGGCAAAAGAGCTGATTTTCTTGGGGCATGCCCCGCAAAAGGGCCCTGTTCAGGGCTGGTAAGGTAAAAGAGCTTTTAACTCTATTAATTTAGAATAGGGTAGGGCATTTTTTTTATTTTGGGGGTCTTTGTTATTTTATTAGGGGGCTTAGAGTAGGTGTAATTAGTTTAAAATTGTTGTAATATTTTTCTTATGTTTGTAAAAAAAAAAATTATTTTTTGTAACTTAGTTCTTTTTTATTTTTTGTACTTTAGTTAGTTTATGTAATTGCAGTTATTTGTAGCAATTGTATTTAATTTATTTATTGATAGTGTAGTGTTAGGTTAATTGTAGGTAATTGTAAGTATTTTATTTAATTAATTTATTGATAGGGTAGTCATGTTAGGTTTAATTATAACTTAGGTTAGGATTTATTTTACAGGTAATTTTGTAATTATTTTAACTAGGTAACTATTAAATAGTTCTTAACTATTTAATAGCTATTGTACCTGGTTAAAATAAATACAAAGTTACCTGTAAAATAAATATTAATCCTAAAATAGCTATAATATAATTATAATTTATATTGTAGCTATATTAGGATTTATTTTACAGGTAAGTATTTAGCTTTAAATAGGAATAATTTATTTAATAAGAGTTAATTAATTTCGTTAGATTTAAATTATATTTAAGTTAGGGGGGTGTTAGTGTTAGGGTTAGACTTAGCTTTAGGGGTTAATCCATTTATTATAGTAGCGATGAGCTCCGGTCGTCAGATTAGGGGTTAATAATTGAAGTTAGGTGTCGGCGATGTTAGGGAGGGCAGATTAGGGGTTAATACTATTTATGATAGGGTTAGTGAGGCGGATTAGGGGTTAATAACTTTATTATAGTAGCGCTCAGGTCCGCTCGGCAGATTAGGGGTTAATTATTGTAAGTAGCTGGCGGCGACGTTGTGGGGTGCAGGTGCCACTAGTAAAGCCTTATGCATAAATGTAGATCCATCTGGGATACCCAGAGATCCCATGCGACTAAGTAAACCATATACATAAAGGCAAATCCTGCGGCGGGAGTGACGGGAAGAGAGAGAAAGAAAAAAAAAAAGGGGGGAAACAGGGGCCTCTCAAAATTTAAGACTGAAAATACATACCCTACAACATAAAAATAATATCCTTTTAAGCAGTGTCGAATCTCTCTAAGAAACTGCACAAATAGAATTTTAAACAGCAGTTCATGACATAACCCACATACATTGTCCCAAAACCTCATGGAAAAAGGGCACAAATAAAACACTGAATATATAAAAAAGAAAAGCTCAAACATTTTAGTCCTTAATTTGCTCATATCCCTCGATCTCCTGTTCACTGAATCCCTAATTCTATACATAGGGCACTTGCTTCCTTACTGTTATTTGCTGTATAGTGAATTCCTGCCTTAGTAAATAGGAGTTTGGCCGGATAGACCAGTCTAACACTACAATCCGCTTCTAGAAATTTTGCAAAAAAAGGAGACATTACTTTTCTTTTAGCACTGGTCTCCGCCGAAAAGTCTTGAAAAATCAAGATTTTATTGTTATCAATATGTACAGAACTCTTTTTTCTATAATACTTTAAGAATAGAAGCTTGTCCTGATAGTTCACAAATTTGAAAATAATAGGTCTAACTTTAGGTGAGTTATTACTATCTTTCAGTGCCCCCAATCTGTGTGCTCACTCAATCAAAAAAGGTGAGGGCGGCGGGGGAATCAGGAGGGCCTGAGGGAGGGTGACAGAGACAAAATGTAACAAGTCTTGATATTCCACTGATTCAGGAAGGCCAATAATCCGTAGATTATTGCGCCTTGACCTATCCTCAAGATCTTCTAGACGTGCTTGTAATTGTAAAATCATTTTTCTTTGATCCGTGATATCTGAGTCTTGAACATTTACTCTATCCTCCACCTCTGAGACCCTAGTCTCAACCTCCGTCAGCCTCACCGTGAACTGTCTAATTTCCTCTTTTAAGCTGTGAATCTCAGACTTAATTTCGGATTTAATTAGTTCAAACTGTGGGGTCATCAATTTTGCTACTTCAGTAGCGAATTCTGTCATATCATAAGCACCCAGATTAAAAGCTCCTCGCTCTTGTGAGGTGTCAAGTGAATGTTCTGCGTTTTTATTAATGCTACGCTTATCTTTTTGTTTGGGTGGCATTTTAGGTGAAGAGTTTTTAGGCTGCGTGATAAACCTATCCATTCACCGTGGTGAGGTGTGCATACTTTATATGAGAAAAAAAAAAAATCTGTGTATTTAGGTGGCAGCTGTGCCACAAATTGTGAAATACGAGAGTTTGAAATGCAAACTCACAAAGTGAGAAAAAAAAAAAAATCCAACTATAAACCTGTTGGTCTGTGTATTCACTCAATTAAGAGTGCAAGGAAAAAAAAACAAAAGTGAAAAAAACTTTAAACAATAAGATCAATTGTTATATCTTCTGTGATTAGTGCACACAAAAAGAAGAAAAAAAAAACAAAACAAAAAAAAAACTGATGTGCTTACCCAAAAACTGGTTTGGACTTCTCTCTAGTAAGCCATCTTTCCCTCTACAGTCTGTCCCATTAACCCAGGGACTCCTTTATTAGAGCTTGACCCGTTAACTTCAAAAGCTTTGCCTTAAAATCTATCTAGTTTTTTTTAAACTCAGATTACCATTTGCAGTTATACTATTCCATGTCTATGGTGAGTAGAGCCCACCCCCACGGCACTTCTGTGCCTAAAATAGATGCAAACGCTTTTTTCTACATATATATTTCTAGATCTAGCGTATAAAAATAAGTACTAAGTGGGTTTTTAGGTTTTTCGGCCACTTTACATACACTCTTTAGTGAGTTATACCCTTTTCCTTGCCTATGTACTATCGCCTAGTAGACTTATCTTAAATTTGAGGTAAATACGTAATTTGTTCCAAAATTTATCTTCCTAGACAATAATTTCAACAACCAGTTGTAACTTCAGAAATTGGGTTACCTCCTTCTTTATATAACTCCTACCCAATTAGTTTATCTATTGTACATATCTTCATGCAGCCCAATTAGCCTTAACTATTATGTACATCTTCATGCAGTGCCAAAATGGGCATCACAAACAGAAGGACCCAGCAAAAAGGAAAAAAGAGAAAGCAGCATAAGATTAGAACATAAAATACATTAAAGCCTGTCTTGTCAGCTTCTCATGACAGATATAAATGTAACAATCTCGCTGTCCCAGTGCTCAGGTACACTTCACAAACCACTTTTTACACTGTAAGGTCCCATAAGTCTATGTACATTTACTGAGAGCATGAGTGTCCAGGGTAACCATATATCAAACCAGAAAAAAAAGACAGTACCTGGTATTACATCCACAGCGCCAAACAGCACCGACTGTACTTTGTTTGATATATTATCCTACACAAGCTGGTCGGTCTGGCTTACCCGTGCCTCTGCAGTGTTATGCACATACTTCTCTCCTAATACTGTGCTGAAAGGAATGCTCCCCCGCTATCCTGCGGGACCTTCACCTCTTTGTGACCAAACCCGGCTCAAACATAAAACCATCCAGACAGATTTTTGTAAAGGGCTGGTACCTTATTTTCCAGTAGGTAGAGCGCAATCCGCCTCCAGGTGCGGTTGCTCTGTTTACTGTGATAGCTTTATTAAATCAGAGAAGCTGTCGATGCACTCACTGTTTATGTGCTATGCTTATCAGCCCAGCTCCGGTCGCACTACTTGCCAGGCTCTCCGCCCACTGAGATAGAGCCTTGAGTTATCATTGTTCTGTCCCTCCGCTCAAAGTTCCAGAGCGGTTTGCCGAGTCCACTCTCCTAGTGCACAGTGAGTCTGATAGCGACAATAGAGGAGGATACACCTGGCTTAGAAAGCCCCCTTGCCCCTGCTGCGCCTCAGAGCGTGTCCTTGGAGCGGTAGAGGTTTGAGTTTTTTGCGGGAAATATTCACCGGACCAAAAGCGTTACTGCTCCCCCAGGCGGTCTCAACTCTCACCGGTATGTTAAGTTGACGCTGCTTGTGTGCACATCAAAATTACTTGAACCGGTCTTTTGATACCTCAGCAGCCTCACAGGTAGTTTCGGGTTACTTCAGCCTGTAAGAAATTCCGCTAGGCTGACACACCTCTCTCTGCAGTTTTACGGCTCGGTCTTGGGGCAAACTTAAATGACACCGTCCAAAAGGGTGCTCTTAGCAACAGAGCTTAAAAATGCTGTTGCGGACTTCCACTCCGTGATCCGAAGATCCTCAGCTGGTCCTAGCACATTTTCTGGGACAAGGCTGTCTGCGGTAGGCTGGTAGATAGACTTGATTCTTTTTTACATAGGAAAACAGAGCAGTTGGTAGCTACCTGCACGCTACCTGCATGCTACCTGTTGGCTCCGCCCCCAGCTGGAAGTCTTCTAGTGTTATTTAATATTAGTTGCCATTAGTGCCAGCCTGTGTGTCAGGCTGCCAGCATATACTGTGCCTACTTCCATCCTCAGTGCCAGTCCACCACTCCTATCTGGTGTAACATTAGTTTAAATTTAGTAAAAAAAAACTTTTACATCAGTCTTCTAGTGTTATTTAATTTTAGTTGCCAGGCCAGCCTGCCACTAGTGCCAGCCTGTGTGTCAGGCTGCCATCACATACTGTGCCTACTTCTATCCTGAGTGCCATCCCTCCTATCTGTTGTAACATTATTGTAACTTTTTAAAAAACAAACTTTTACATCAGTCTGCTATTGTTATTTAATTGCAGTTGCCTGTCTGCCAGCATGTGTGCCAGGCCCACTTTCCTACTAGTGCCACGAATCATATTTGTTATAACAGTAGTGTAAATATTTAAAATAAAAACTTTTTTGACTGTGAATCATCAGTCTGCTAGTGCAATTGAATTGAAGTTGCCTGCCTGCCAGCGTGTGTGCCAGGCCCACTTGCCAACTAGTGCCACCAATCATATTTGTTATAACAGTATTGTAAATATTTAAAATAAAAACTTTTTTGACTGAGAAACATCAGTCATCTAGTGTAATCTAATTGCAGTTGCCTTCCTCCCAGCGTGTGTGCCAGGCCCACTTGCCAACTAGTGCCACCAATCATATTTGTTATAACAGTAGTGTAAATATTTAAAAAAAAATATTTTTTGACTGTGAAAGATCAGTCTGCTAGTGTAATCTAATTGAAGTTGCCTGCCTGCCAGCGTGTGTGCCAGGCCCACTTGCTGCCAACTATTGCCACCAATCATATTTGTTATAACAGTTTTGAAAATATTTAAAATCAAAACTTTTTTTACTGTGAATCATCAGTCTGCTAGTGCAATTGAATTGCAGTTTCCTGCCTGCCAGCATGTGTGCCAGGCCCACTAGCCAACTAGTGCCAACAATCATATTTTTTGTAACAGTATTGTAAATATTTAAAATAAAAACTTTTTTGACTGTGAATCATCAGTCTGCTAGTGCCATTGAATTGCAGTTGCCTGCCTGCCAGCGTGTGTGCCGGACCCACTTGCTGCCAACTACTGCCACCAATCATATTTGTTGTAACAGTATTGTAAATATTTAAAATAAAAACTTTTTTGACTGTGAAACATCAGTCATCTAGTATAATCTAATTGCAGTTGCCTTCCTCCCAGCATGTGTGCCAGGCCCACTTGCCAAGCCAACTAGTGCCACCAATCATATTTTTTCTAACAGGTTTGAAAATATTTCAAATAAAAACTTTTTTGACTGTGAATCATCAGTCTGCTAGTGCAATTGAATTGCAGTTGCCTGCCTGCCAGTGTGTGTGCCAGGCCCACTTGCCATTTCCAACTACTGCCACCAATCATATTTGTTATAACAGTATTGTAAATATTTTTTAAAAAAACGTTTTGGACTGTGAAACATCAGTCATCTAGTGTAATCTAATTGCAGTTGCCTTCCTCCCAGCATGTGTGCCAGGCCCACTTGCCAAGCCAACTAGTGCCACCAATCATATTTTTTCTAACAGGTTTGAAAATATTTCAAATAAAAACTTTTTTGACTGTGAATCATTAGTCAGCTAGTGTAATCTAATTGCAGTTGCCTTCCTCCCAGCGTGTGCGCTAGCCAGGCCCACTTGCCAACTAGTGCCACCAATCATATTTGTTGTCACAGTACTTTTAATTTTTAAAAAATAAACATTTTTGACTTTGAAACATCAGTCTGTTTTTTGTGTCAGGCTCACAGCGTATACTGTGCCCACTTGCCCAGTGCCACCACTCATAATTTGTTTAATAGTATTGTAAGTGTACATTTAAAAAAAAATGACAGGCAGAGGCAGGCCACCCCGCAGGTGCTGTCGTGGTCGTGGTGCTGTGATTCCTTTAGACCCTACAAATATGCACATTGTTCAGAGGCCAGGTGCCAGGGACGCGAAAAGTTCTGAGGAGGACCTAGTTGAATGGCTAACACAGGACACCCAATCTTCTACAGCTTCCGCTCCTAGTCCTCCTAACCTTGACGCACCATCCACCTCCAGCTGTGCTTTGGGCACCTCTCAAGTGACCAGTGCCACTTGCCTGCCTGTCGCCACCACCAACACTAGCACCACAGCCGCTTCACTTGATCTGTCAGAGGAGTTATTGACACATCAGTTAGAAGAAATGAGTGATGCGCAACCATCATTGACAGAGGATGTAGATAACAGTGATATGTCTCAGTCAGGCAGCATTACAGACATGGAGGTATGGTGTGATGATAATGATGATGTTGTACCCGCTGCTGCTTCCTTTGTTAATGTGTCAGATACAAGTGAAGCGGTTGATGATGATGTATCGGTGGATGTCACGTGGGTGCCTGCTAGAAGAGAAGAAGAAGAGGGGGAAAGTTCAGATGGGGAGACAGAGAGGAGGAGTAGGAGACGAGTTGGAAGCAGGGGGAGGTTGTCGCAAGGAGCTAGTGGCACAGTCAGACAGCATGCATCGGCACCCGGGGTCAGCCAGACAGCACGCCGATGCCAATCAACGCATGCTGTTGCAACCACCAGAATGCTGTCATCGCAGAGCTCAGCAGTGTGGCATTTTTTGTGTGTGTCTGCCTCTGACAACAGCGATGCCATTTGCAACCTGTGCCATAAGAAACTGAGTCGTGGGAAGTCCAACACCCACCTAGGTACAACTGCTTTGCGAAGGCACATGGTCTCACATCACAAACGCCGATGGGAAGAACACATGAGTAGAGGCAGCACACAAACTCAAAGCCGCCCTCTTCCTCCTGGTCCAGAATCTTCAGCCACGTCAACACTGCTGTCCTCCTTGCCCCCTCTCAACCATCCTCCACTGAGTCTCTCTTACGTTGCAGTTCCTGTCATCTGCCCACAGTCAGGTGTCTGTCAAGGACATGTTTGAGCGTAAGAAGCCAATTTCCCAAAGTCACCCCCTTGCCCGGCGTCTGACAGCTGGCTTGTCTGAACTCTTAGCCCGCCAGCTTTTACCATACAAGCTGGTGGAGGCTGACTCCGCACCAACTGGAGATTGGCAAGGTTGTTTCTGACAAAGGAAGTAATTTGGTGGCGGCATTGAAATTACACATGTGTGTAATCTGATTGTACAACGCTTTGTGCATAAGTACCCAGGCTTACAGGACGTCCTGAAGCAGGCCAGGAAGGTTGTGGCCATTTCAGGCGCTCCTACACGGCCATGGCGCACTTGTCCGATATCCAGCGTCGAAACAACCTGCCAGTGAGGCGCTTGATTTGCGACAGCCCGACATGGTGGAATTCAACACTCCTAATGTTCGACCGCATGCTCCAACAAGAAAAGCTGTTAATGAGTATTTGTATGACCGGGGTGCTAGGACAGCCTCTGGGGAGCTGGGGATTTTTTTGCCAAATTACTGGACGCTCATGCGCAATGCCTGTAGGCTCATGCGTCCTTTTGAGGAGGTGACAAACCTTGTCAGTCGCACCGAAGGCACCATCAGCGACATCATACCATTTGTTTTCTTCCTGGAGCGTGCCCTGCGAAGAGTGCTGGATTAGGCCGTAGATGAGCGTGAAGAGGAAGAGTTGTGGTGTCCATCACCACCAGAAATAGCCTTATCAGCATCGCTTGCTGGACCTGCGGCAACGCAGGAAGAGGATTGTGAGGAAGAGGAGTCAGAGGAGGAATGTGGCTTTGATGAGGAGGAAGACCAAGCACAACAGGCATCCCAGGGTGCTCGTTGTTGTCACCTATCTGGTACCTGTGGTGTTGTACGTGGCTGGGGGGAAGAAGATACCTTCAGTGACATCAGTGAGGATGAGGAACGGGACATGATTAGCTCGGCATCCAACCTTGTGCAAATGGGGTCTTTCATGCTGTCGTGCCTGTTGAGGGACCCTCGTATAAAAAAGCTGAAGGAGAACGACCTGTACTGGGTGTCCATGCTACTAGACCCCCGGTATAAGCATAAAGTGCCTGAAATGTTACCAAATTCCCGCAAGTTGGAAAGGATGGAGCATTTCAAAAATAAATTAAAAACTATGCTTTACACAGAGTATAAGGGTGATGTCACAGCACAATGGGAATCTAACAGGGGAAGAGATGAAAGTAATCCTCCTCCTCCTCCTCCCACGACCACGACGGCAAGGACAGGACGCTTTCCTGACGTGTTGTTGATGGAGGACATGCGGACCTTTTTAACTCGTATGCATCGCCAGAGCCTTTCGGGATCCAGCCTCAGAGAAAGACTCAACCGACAGGTAGCAGACTACCTTGCATTAACTGCGGATCTCGACACTCTGAGGAGCGATGGACCCCTTGACTACTGGGTGTGCAGGCTTGACCTGTGGCCTGAGCTATCCCAATTTGCAATCGAACTTCTGGCCTGCCCCGCTTCAAGTGTCCTGTCAGAAAGGACCTTCAGCGCAGCAGGAGGTTTTGTCACTGAGAAGAGAAGTCGCCTAGGTCAAAAAAGTCTTGATTATCTCACCTTTATTAAAATGAATGAGGGATGGATCCCGAAGGGACTGACATTGGGCGATACATTTGAGTAAAAAAGGCCTGATGATGAGATGAGCTGCCTTGGGCTACAAATGGTACACACGCTGGCGTATTTTTTCTTAGAATGCAGGATGACTTGCGTGACTTATCCGCCAACAACTAGTGTTCAAGCCGCAAGGTTTTAGGGCACTTTCTAACTTTTTTACAAACATCAATTTTTCTGGCCGCTGCTACAGTAGCGGCTGCAACAATACCAAATTTTTCAGGCATTTGGACATGCCTAATTTTTCTGGCCTTTGGTGCTGCACTGTGGCTACAAAACTCAAACCAAAAAATGGCACATAACAGTGATGAAACTGTTAAGAATAGTACTCAGTCATATCTGGTGGCACAGTAGATTGCACGCGCAGTGCCCCAAATTTGAAGTAGGAGGACCGACCAAGCATCTTTTTCCATCTCACGTTTCTGAAAAATTATCTATGGTTTCCTAAAAACGATGCCATACCTGTATTCGATTGTGCAAAAGGATGGCATATGTGGTGTTTCATGCTGTTGTGCCTGTTGAGGGTCGTGGGCCATCGTATAAAAAGGCTCAAGGAGAATGACCTGTACTGGGTGTCCAAGCACGTTTTTTGTTCAATATTCCCGGTTCCTCTAAATTATCTCCGGGTTCCTCAAATCAATGCCATATCTGTAATCTACTGTGCAAAAGGATGGCATATGTGGTGTTTCATGCTGTTGTGCCTGTTGAGGGTCGTGGGCCATCGTATAAAAAGGCTGAAGGAGAACGACCTGTACTGGGTGTCCAAGCACGTTTTTTGTTCAATATTCCCGGTTCCTCTAAATTATCTCTGGGTTCCTCAAATCAATGCCATATCTGTAATCTATTGTGCAAAAGGATAGCATATGTGGTGTTTCATGCTGTTGTGCCTGTTGAGGGTAGTGGGCCATCGTATAAAAAGGCTGAAGGAGAACGACTTGTACTGGGTGTCCAAGCACGTTTTTTGTTCAATATTCCCGGTTCCTCTAAATTATCTCCGGGTTCCTCAAATCAATGCCATATCTGTAATCTATTGTGCAAAAGGATGGCATATGTGGTGTTTCATGCTGTTGTGCCTGTTGAGGGTCGTGGGCCATCGTATAAAAAGGCTGAAGGAGAACAACCTGTACTGGGTGTCCAAGCACGTTTTTTGTTCAATATTCCCGGTTCCTCTAAATTATCTCCGGGTTCCTCAAATCAATGCCATATCTGTAATCTATTGTGCAAAAGGATGGCATATGTGGTGTTTTATGCTGTTGTACCTGTTGAGGGTCGTGGGCCATCGTATAAAAAGGCTGAAGGAGAATGACTTGTACTGGGTGTCCAAGCACGTTTTTTGTTCAATATTCCCGGTTCCTCTAAATTATCTCCGGGTTCCTCAAATCAATGCCATATCTGTAATCTATTGTGCAAAAGGATGGCATATGTGGTGTTTCATAATGTTGTGCCTGTTGAGGGTCGTGGGCCATCGTATAAAAAGGCTGAAGAAGAACGACCTGTACTGGGTGTCCAAGCACGTTTTTTGTTCAATATTCCCGGTTCCTCTAAATGATCTCCGGGTTCCTCAAATCAATGCCATATCTGTAATCTATTTTGCAAAAGGATGGCATATGTGGTGTTTCATGCTGTTGTGCCTGTTGAGGGTCACGGGCCATCGTATAAAAAGGTTGAAGGAGAACGACCTGTACTGGGTGTCCTAGCATGTTTTTTGTTCAATTTCCTGGTTCCTAAAAATTATCTCCGGGTTCCTAAAATCTATGCCATATCTGTAATCTATTGTGCAAAAGGATGGCATATGTGGTGTTTCCTGCTGTTGTTTCTGTTGAGGGTCCGGGACCCTCTTATAAAAAGGCTGAAGGAGAACGAAGTGTACTGGTTGTCCAAGCATCTTTTTCCATCTCCCGGTTCCTAAAAATTATCTCCGGGTTCCTAAAATGGATGCCATACCTGTACTCTATTGTGCAAAAGGATGGCATATGTGGTGTTTCATGCTGTTGTTTATGTTGAGGGCTCTGGATCCTCTTATAAAAAGGCTGAAGGAGAACGACCTGTACTGGGTGTCCAAGCATGTTTTTTTGTTCAATTTCCCGGTTCCTAAAAATTATCTCCGGGATCCTAAAATCGATGCCATACCTGTACTCTATCGTTAAAAAGGATGGCATATGTGGTGTTTCCTGCTGTTGTTTCTGTTGAGGGTCCGGGACCCTCTTATAAAAAGGCTGAAGGAGAACGAAGTGTACTGGTTGTCCAAGCATCTTTTTCCATCTCCCGGTTCCTAAAAATTATCTCCTAGTTCCTAAAATGGATGCCATACCTGTACTCTATTGTGGAAAAGGATGGCATATGTGGTGTTTCATGCTGTTGTTTCTGTTGAGGGTCCTGGACCCTCTTATAAAAAGGCTGAAGGAGAACGACCTGTACTGGGTGTCCAAGCATGGTTTTTTGTTCAATTTCCGGGTTCCTAAAAATTATCTCCGGGTTTCTAAAATGGATGCCATACCTGTACTCTATTGTTCAAAAGGATGGCATATGTGGGGTTTACTGCTGTTGTTTCTGTTGAGGGTCCTGGACCCTATTATAAAAAGGCTGAAGGAGAACGACCTGTACTGGGTGTCCAAGCATGGGTTTTTGTTTAATTTCCCAGTTCCTAAAAATTATCTCTGGGATCCTAAAATCGATGCCATACCTGTACTCTATTGTTCAAAAGGATGGCATATGTGGTGTTTCCTGCTGTTGTTTCTGTTGAGGGTCCGGGACCCTCTTATAAAAAGGAAGAAGGAGAACGAAGTGTACTGGTTGTCCAAGCATCTTTTTCCATCTCCCGGTTCCTAAAAATTATGTCCCGGTTCCTAAAATCGATGCCATCCCTGTACTCTATTGTGCTAAAGGATGGCATATGTGGTGTTTCATGCTGTTGTTTCTGTTGAGGGTCGGGGACCCTCGTCTAAAAAGGCTGAAGGAGAATGACCTGTACTGGGGGTCCAAGCATCTTTTTGCATCTCCTGGATGAAGCGTTACTCCACTAGGGGGTTTCCCTTCCTCTGTCCAAACCCAGGGGTGGCCACCGTATAGTGGGACCAGAGATAAAGTTGCTGAGACCGGGGTCAAGCCAGCGGGTGTATCTCCCGCAGCTGGGCTGGTCTCAGTGGACTCCCAGTCAGGTAGCATCCTTTCTGCACTGCAGCTCTTTCTTGGCAGGTATCATCCCCTCTGCCTGACTGCTTCTAAGCAGGAATAAATCCCCCTGCCAGGTTGCTTCTTGGCAGGAATTGATCCCTCTGCCTCTAAATAGTGGGACCAGGGCTATCGTGGCTGAGACTGGGGTCAAGCCAGCAGCTGTATCTCCCCCAGCTGGGCTGGTCTCAGTTGGCTCCCAGGCAGGTAGCGTCCCCTCTGCCTGTCTGCTTCTAGGCAGGAATAGATCCCTCTGCCTCACTGCACACTTCCAGCAGGTATCATGCCCTCTGGTTTCCTTCTAAGAACAGTACTACTTAACACAACCTAGTTACCATGGGTCCCAGACCGCGTGTCTTGTTGTTATACTTTGTCAGGGTAATCATGCAGGCCATACAGACCTCCCCCGATAGGGTGAGTAACAGGGATTAAAGTGCTAACAATAGTACTACTTAACACAACCTAGTTACCATGGGTCCCAGACCGCATGTTTTATTATTATACTTTTTCAGGGTAATTATATATCTATCAAATCTATTTATCTTCTATCGATTCTATCTAACTATCAATCTATGTATATCTATCTATCAAATCTATCTATCTCGTGGCCGGACTGTTTTGAGACAGCCACTTGTGTTTAGGACAAATTTGAAGTAGGAGGACAGACCAATCATCTTCTTCCATCTCCCTGTTCCAAAAATGCAGGCCATATAGACCTCCCCCGATAGGGGGAGTAACAGGTAGTAGTAAACTGCTAAGAATAGTACTACTTAACACACCACGGGTCCCAGACCGCATGTCTTATTGTTATACTCTGTCAGGGAAATTATATATCTTTCAAATCTATCTATTTATCTATCGAATCTATCTAACTATCAATCGTATCTATCAAATGTATATTGCATCTATTGATCTATGTAATGTGTATCTATCAAATGTATATTGCATCTTTTGATCTATGTAATTCGTATCTATCAAATGTATATTGCATCTATTGATCTATGTAATTCGTATCTATCAAATGTATATTGCATCTATTGAGCTATGTAATCTATGTATCTATCTATCAAATCTATCTATCTCGTGGTTGTGCAAATGGGCTGTTTGCGGTTGTTTGCGGTGCGTTACATGGAGAGTTTGGTCTGTCACTGTGAAGCGGGCGTAACCCTTACACTACCTGATTGATATAACATCATACCTGATGTTTTAAAGCACGTTATTCCAAAAAATTTAGAAATGTTAGGTGATTTAGGCCCTTTATGGGTTAAAACCAGACTCTGCATCAACTATGTAATTTTCCATGGGAGTTTTGCCATGGATCCCCCTCGAGCATGCCACAGTCCAGGTGTTAGTACCCTTGAAACAACTTTTCCATCACTATTGTGGCCAGAAAGAGTCCTTGTGGGTTTTAAAGTTCGCCTGCCTATTGAAGTCAATGGCGGTTCGCGCGGTTCGCCGTTTGCGAACCGAAATTTTTAAGTTCGCGACATCACTACTTATTTTTAGTAACCTATCCAGACTTGTTGCTGGAGTAGACAATGCTTGCAATTGTCATATGCAATACCCCCATGTGGAAGCCAATAAGGGACAAATATGTAGTAGGATAAAGCAGTGTGCACTTTCAATTCGCAGAACTAGAAAACTCCCGATTTTTAGTTACATTACAGAAAGAGAGGGAAAACAAATAATGAAAGTATACTGCAAAACTGAATTACTATGCACAATGAAATATTTTATATTAAAAGCTGGAAGTGTTGTACGCCACTTTAAGATCTCACATTCTGTTTTATGTTGTAAGTAATGTTTTGGTACAGTGCACGTCAGTTATTAGACATCAGTTGTCGGCATATATCGATGTGCAGCGGACATGATCCGCAATATCGGATCATGTCTGCTCACATCATGATAAATAGGCCCCATTATATTGTGTGAGACTGTTTCAATAACCAGCTAATTAGGACTGTATCCTTTATAATCTCTTTATGTAATCATATCTGAGATTTGGTGTATGCCCTAAGACTTAATTTTAATGTTATGTAAAAAAAACGCAGAGGATCATGTCCGTCCAACAGTTGTTAAATTGGCCTCTTATTCTGGAAGCTTAGAGAAGTAACAGAATCAGAGCAAGGGTATATGCTACAGTGAGTCCAGTCAGCAAAACCTCAAAATCCAGAATCAAAAGCAGGAACAGACTTAGAGCAGGCATCAGGAATCAACAGCCATTTAGAATCCAAAAGAAAAATCAAAGTCTAGAAACAGTTTAAAAGGAAAATATCAAAATGCAGAAAGTTGTGCCATATTGTTGGTAAAGTTGAAGCAATGCAGAGGTAATGAAATGCCAGTGATGCTAAATTAAAAGGAAAAACACACCTATATGCTGGGCTGAGAAATGCATTGGTATATCAAACATGGATGTTTTGAGCGCTCATAACTATGAAAAGAATAAAAAACTAATTCAATGTGTAAGTAATTAAAAACACAAGCTGTTACATTAAGCACTTCTTTGAGAGAGAGGGATACAATTAGTTAGGTATGTGTTGCATTTTTCTCTGGCAGACAATGGACTCCATTTAACAACAGCTGGACAGATAAATGTGGACAGGGCAATACGTTGCCTGCATTTAACATTGCACAAGCAGCTGCTTGTTCAATGATGTCAATTGCGAGCGAGCAGGGGCTGTCAATCGGACCTGTTCATGGTGATTTTAATCTTGCCTATTTAGGCGCTGCTTCTGAACTTTTGGCTGCATGCTTGCTAACACATGTGGGTTTATGTGTCTTTATGTGTGTTTGCGTATGTGTATGTCTGTGTGTGCTTATGTGTGTTTGTGCATGTATGTGAGTGTGTGTATGTGTGTGAGTGTGTATGAATTTGTGTGCATATGTATGTGTATGTGTGTGTGTGTGTATGACTGTGTGTACATGTGTGAGTGTATGTGTTTGAGTGTATATGTGTGTGTGTGTGTACACTGTATATGTACTGTATGTGTGCAGGTGTGTGTAGGTGTGTGTAGGTGTGTGCAATATCACTTAAATATCAAATTATTCAAAATTATATCATCTCTCAATTATCACGTTATTTAACTTATCACGTTAAGTTGACAAGTAGAGGATTTCCTCTTATGAACAATCAAATACAAATACTTTAGAAAGACTATATTGAAAATACAGGCTCCAAAGTAGAAAATGAGTATACAAGAGAACATTAACACCCCTGTGCAATATAATTTCAATGTCAAATGATTCAAAATTTTATCACCTTATAGCAATTGTATTACTTCTAAGTTATGCAATAGGCTCCTCTGTTAAATAAAAAACGACCAGTTTAGATTTACTTTATTAAAAATACCAGCCCCACAGTAGGAACTGTATATCTGATTAATTTTTTGTACAAAATAAATAAATATTTATTTATATAGTTATATACAGATACAAATCCCCATATCTGGAATTACAAAATCCAAACTTATTCGAAAATCCAAACTTTTTAATTAATAACTTTTTTTAAATGAAATGATTAAAAATAATTTTTCCCCACCTGTAAGTCACAATCGTTATTTATTTACTTGTGTGTGCTCTAAAATGCAAAATAATAGTCTAGATTTATTTAAAACAACAAATATCACCTTTCTGATTATAGTGCTGTACTATCTTTATGGGTGTACTATGTATACAATAGTATTAAAAATTATATAAAACTACCTTTAGGTTGCATGTATAAGCTGTATTTATACAAGGAAAACAAAAGTTATCACCAATGCTGAAATTATGCTATACCGGTGAAAGATAATATAATTTGTCAATTGGTACTGTTCCCTTTAATAGGACAACATGCAGATAAATTACCCAAAGTATATACATTAGAGACAAGAGTATGCACCTGACCTTACACACTAAGGGTTCACCGAAACAGCTCAGTTTTTGCTTCTCAGGAGAGGGCAGAAGTATTTTACCCGGACCTCTTTGTGGGGGAATTTCAGCCACAAAGCCAAATATCAAATGCTTTATCCGTAACATATCCACTTCACTTGTGGTATTAGCCTCAACACTAACTTCCCTGCACTTACGATATACCGCTTTTGCAATACTTCCAATGGGTTCTTTCTTTGTCACCACATCATGTGACTCGCTGCACCAATCCAAAGTCTGTATACCCGGAGAATAGAGCCTCAGAAATTCTGGCAAAAATGTAACAATGCAATGATGATAAAAGGCAGTTCCGAAGTAAAATCCAATATTTTATGAATTGAGTTGAGCAGCAACTACTACTTCACTTTAATGTGAAGGGATATCTATTGTGATTATATTTAGTTTGCCAAATGTGTTAAGGTGTGTAAGAGCTAGAAGGAACAGCTTTCAAAAAATAGAAAAGGGCTATTTTTAGTTGTCTGCGTTACAACTGGTAGGAATTACAGTTGCTTATGCCTGGTATATATAGTCATCTGTATGTCTTCAGCTTTTTTGCATGTGAAGTTGTTAATTAATAACAATGATAACAGTGGTAACTATTGTTTTAATAGTTATTTAATTTAAAATAAATGGTTTGAAATCCCCAAAACCTTTCATCCTTTTCATTTTGATTATGTTGCTTATCTTTGATGGGGTCACCCTAAGTTACAAGGTGTGTATTGTTCCTTTAAGGAAGTTAAATGTGGGGGGAAGAGTAAAGAGTTAAAGGGACAGTTTACTCAAAAATTTTCTCCCCTTTAATTTGTTCCCAATCATCCACTTTACCTGCTGGAGTGTATTAAATTGTTTACAAATAGCTCCTTTAATCTTATATTGGCATTTGAAATTGTTAATTTAGCATGTGGTATCCCCACCTAGTCTGAAAGTTTGTGGCCGCGCGTACCAGCTATAGATAAGCTTTGTAAACAAATCCAGCAGAAGAATTACACTCCCAGTGTGATAAAGCAGAGATAAGGTAATAAAATGTTGATTTTCCATTGTTCTCTCAAAGTACTGGTGATTGTTTTAAGGACAGATATAAGATAAAGAAGCAGGTATATTTGCACAATGTGATACAGTAATGAGATCTGATTATACCTACAAGCTCAACCTATTTCATTAGGCTGTGGCTTCAAAACACAAAATCAGAGCCTTAATATACAGAAATAAACCTTAAAAAGCTAATTTTCATACATTTTTTACTCTGCAGTTGGTAAAAAAAGCAATTGTAAACACATTAAGGGAAAAACTATTTTACAGTATACTGTCCCTTTAAGTGGGTGTTAGCTGCTCCTATATGTACATAAATCTAGTTTAGGTGTCTGTGTTTATCTACTATCTGTGTAACAAATATATAAATATTGTCAGTTTGATTTCACAGTTGAGTTTATGAGCATTGCTTTTGCTTAATGGGATGATGCTCTTTAGGGGGAAGGGCCCTCTAATCCTTCTGTCCTAGTCTGACTTCCCTATTTTAGGGCGAGATTACATATGTGGCGTTGGGCGCAAAACCCAATGTCATCAATTTTTTTCCTGAATTTAGCGATCATATATACGGCGCCGCACACAAGTTACAGGCATATATTTTACCTGTTGCCCACAGTTTTAATTCCCATAAACTAACATAGAACCGGCACATATTCAGCGCAAGGACATACATGCGCAGAATTGAAAAATGTTACTCCAATTCCACATCGCCACACTAAGAGGCCTATTTATCAAGCTGTCAACTTACTTGCATTCGATGGCACCAATATGCTCGCCTAAGATCGCCTAACATCGCTGCCACGGACCTGAATACGCTCTCCAAAGTTACCAAAAAAGCTGTTAAAAAGCTGCGCACCAAGTACGGGGTGATGAGCAGCGGACTGTTGTTAACTAACAGTCATCGATCTCGCTGCTCTTCAACTTTTTCCCAGCTTTATTGGTATACTGTCACTAAACACCCACACTATACTACACTGTTTCACCACTATCCCGCTGCTCCCGGACCCTGCCGCAACTAAATAAAGTTATTAACCCCTAAACTGCCGCTCCCGGAGCCCACCGCCACTCTAATAAACTTATTAACCCCTAACCTGCCGTTCCCGGAGCCCACCGCCACTCTTATAAACTTATTAACCCCTATCCTGCTGCTCCCGGAGCCCACCGCCATCTACATTATGTTATTAACCCCTAATCTGCCCCCCTACACAGCCACCACCTACATTATGTTATTAACCCCTAATCTGACCCCCCTACACCGCCGCCACCTACATTATGTTATAAAAACCCTAATCTGCACCCCTACACCGCCGCCACCTACATTATGTTATTAACCCCTAATCTGCCCCCCCGACACCGTCGCCACCTACATTATAGCCAATAGAATGTGAGCTCAATCCTATTGGCTGTTTGGATCAGCCAATAGGATTGGACTTCAATCCTAATGGCTGATTGCATCAGCCAATAGGATTTTTTCTACCTTAATTCCAATTGGCTGATAGAATTCTATCAGCCAATCGGAATCTAAGGGACGCCATCTTGGATGACGTCATTAAAGGAACCTTCATTCGTCGGGTAGTCGTCGGCAGAAGAGGATGCTTCGCGTTGGATGTCTTGAAGATGGACCCGCTCCGTGCCGGATGGATGATGATAGAAAATGACGTCTGGATGAAGACTTCTGCCGTCTGGAGGACCACTTCTGCCCGGCTTGGATTAAGACTTCTGCCTGTCTGGAGAACCACTTCTGCCCGGCTTGGATGAAGACTTCTGCCCGTCTGGAGGACCATTTCTGCCCAGCTTGGATGAAGACTTCTGCCCGTCTGGAGGACCACTTTGACTGGCTTGGATGAAGACTTCTGCCCGTCTGGAGGACCATTTCTGCCCGGCTTGGATGAAGACTTCTGCCTGTCTGGAGGACCACTTTGCCCGGCTTGGATGAAGATGTCTCCCGGTAAGTCGATCTTCAGGGGGTTAATGTTAGGTTTTTTAAGGGTGTATTGGGTGGGTTTTATTTTTAGGTTAGGGCTTTGGGTCGCAAAAGAGCTAACTGCCCTTTTAAGGGCAATGCCCATCCAAATGCCCTTTTCAGGGCAATGGGGAGCTTAGGTTTTTTTAGTTAGTTTTTTTTGGGGGGGTTGGTTGTGTGGGTTGTGGGTTTTACTGTTGGGGGTTTGTGTGTATTTTTTTTCCAGGTAAAAGAGCTGATTACTTTGGGGCAATGCCCCGCAAAAGGCCCTTTTAAGGGCTATTGGTAGTTTAGTTTAGGCTAGGGTTTTTTTATTTTGGGGAGGCTTTTTTTTATTTTGATAGGGCTATTAGATTAGGTGTAATTAGTTTAAATATCTGTAATTTGTTTTTTATTTAGTGTTTTTTTGGTAATTAAAATAATTTAATTTAATTTAGGTAATTGTATTTAATTTAGTTAATTTATTTAATTATAGTATAGTGTTAGGTTTTATTGTAACTTGGGTTAGGTTTTATTTTACAGGTACTTTTGTACTTTTTTTAGCTAGGTAGTTATTAAATAGTTAAAGGGCCACTAAACCCAAAATCTTTCTTTCATGATTCAGATAGAGAATAGAAATTTAAACAACATTACGATTTACTTCCATTATTTATTTTGCTTAATTTTTTAAATATCCTTAGTTGAAGAACAAGCAATGCACATGGTGAGCCAATCACATGAGGCTTCTATGTGCAGCAACCAATCAGCAGCTAGTGAGCATATCTAGATATGCTTTTCATCAAAGAATATCAAGAGAATAAAACAAATTAGATAATATAAATAAATTAGAAAGATGTTTAAAATTGCATTCTCTTTCTAAATCATAAAAGAAAAAATGTGGGTGGCATGTCCCTTTAATAACTATTTAGTAACTATTCTACCTAGTTAAAATAAATACAAATTTGCCTGTAAAATCAAAATAAAGCCTAAGCTAGATACAATGTAACTATTCTTTATATTGTATCTATTTTAGGGTTTATTTTGTAGGTATTTAGTTTTAAATAGGAATAATTTAGGTAATGATAGGAATTTTATTTAGATTTATTTAAATTATATTTAAGTTAGGGGGTGTTAGGTTTAGACTTAGGTTTAGGGGTTAATAAATTTAATATAGTGGCGGCAACGTTGGGGATGGCAGATTATGGGTTAATAAGTATAATGTAGGTTGCGGCGGTGTTGGGGGGCAGATTAGGGGTTAAAGTATAATGTAGGTGGTGTCGGGGGCAGATTAGGGGTTAATAAGTATAATGTAGGTGGCGGCGGTGTCGGGGCGGCAGATTAGGGGTTAATAAGTATAATGTAGGTGGCGGCGGTGTCGGGGCGGCAGATTAGGGAGGTTTATACTTTGGGCTTATGTTAGGGTGTTAGGTGTAAACATAACTTTTGTTCTCCCATAGGAATCAATTGGATATCTGGCAGCATCGAACATAAGCTTTGCTGCTTTCAGACTCCCATTGATTCCTATGGCATCCGCCGCCTCCAGGGCGGCAGATTGAAAACCAGGTACGCTGGGCCGGAATAGTGCCGAGCGTACCTGGTAGAATTTTGATAACTAGCAAAAGTAGTCAGATAGTGCCGAATTTGCATTCGGAACATCTGTAGTGACGTAAACATCGATCTGTGTCGGACTGAGACCGGCGGATTGTATGTTACGTCACAAAATTCTACTTTTGCCAGTCTGTAGGCTTTGATAAATAAGGGGAATCAGGCTCTTCACAATTACGCTGCGGAATTCCAGCGTATTTGCGGTTGACGGCTTGATAAATAGAGGCCATAGGTAGGCACAGCAAGCCTTGCGCTGACTATGAAGTATTGTTACTCCCTGGAAGCCTTAACAAACACCTAACGCATGTGCAATATCTACCCCTAATCCGCCATCCACCCACATCGCAAACTACCTAATAGAAGTATTAACCCCTAATCCACCAACCCCCCACATCGCAAAGTACCTTATTATACTATTAACCTCTAAACCGCCAACCCCCCACAATGCAAAATAGCTAATAAAACTATTAACCCCTAATCCACCAACCCCCCACAACGCAAAGTATTAATCTAATAACTAAGCCCCCTAAATTAACCCCATTCAGTTACAATTACATTAAATAAAAAAATAACTACATTAAAAATTATTTTAAAATTACAAAAAAATAAAAAACCTTAAATTACTTAAACTAAAAGCTAATATTACAAAAAATAAAAAAGCTATTACAGAAAATAACAATCTAAATTATCCAAAATAAAAAAAGTTATTCCTAATCTAATACCCCCTTAAAAACAGCCAATAGGATGTAAGCAGCTCTCATCCTATTGGTGATTTGAAATTTTCAACCAATAGGAATGCAAAGTACCCCAATATAAAAAGGATACTTCTCATTCAATCTTCAGTGTGCAGCGGACAATCTCATGAAGAGGACCTCCATGTCAGATTACCGTGCCGCCTCTGCTCCGCGCCACCGGGATGATGATAGAAGATGATCTCCAGACTTCATCAATGGTGAGTACCTATTCTGAGGTTATTTTTTTTTTGTGCGGGGGGGGTGTTTTCTTTTTTAAATGAGGACTTTTTTTTACTTTTATGGGCAGTAAAAAAACTGATTACCCTTTTAATGGCAATGTCCATACAAATGCCCCTTTAGGAGCAATGGGAAGATTAGTTTTTTTTTTAGATAGGTATTTTTTATTTTGGGGGTTGGGTGGGTGTGGGGTCGTAATTTTAGGGAAGAATTTGTATTTTTTAATAGAGCTGATATCTTTAGGGCAATGCCCTACAAAAGGCCCTATTAAGGGCTATTGGTAGTTTATTGTTAGATTATGGGGCCTTTTTATTTTGGGGTGTTTTATTTAAGGGGGTATTAGATTAGGAATAATTTTTTGTTAGGTTTTTTTTAATGTAATGTTAGGATTTTTTATTTTCATGTAAAGTTAGGATTTTTTATTTTGGATAATGTTAGGGTTTTTTAAGTAATTTTTATTTTTGGTAATTTTTTGTTAATTTTGCACGTATATTTTACCCGTCGCCTGCAGTTTTTACTCCTATAAACTAACATAGAACCGGCGTCGGGGGTTGGTATTACATATTCAGCGCAAGGACTTACACATACAGATTGAAGACATTTTACTCCAATTCCACCTCGCCACACATACACCTAGATTACGAATTTTGCGTTCCGGTTTTAATGCAGAAAAAAAAATGCAGCCATTACAAGTCTTGTCGGTATAGCTGTACCTCAAGTATTTTAGCCTGTAACGCAACGTCAATCCCGCACTCAAAAAAATGCAGTTTTTGCGTGGGATTGCCATAGCGCTGGTATTACAAGTTGTGCAGTGAGGCTAAAATGCTTGCGTTCCAGTTTATACTGACACAATTCGTTCCGCTATCTGAGACCAGTAGTTATGAGTTTTGCGCAACAAAACTGTTACACAAAACTCATAACTAAACTGTTACAAAGTACACTAACACCCATAAACTACCTATTAACCCCTAAACCGAGGCCCTCCCGCATCGCAAACACTAAATTACATTTATTAACCCCTAATCTGCCACGCCTTTGTATGTTTTTTACAGGGAAAATAGCTGATTTATTTAGGGCAATTCCCTACAAAAGGCCCTTTTAAGGGCTATTAGTAGTTTATTGTAGGCTAAGGGTTTTTTTTTTATCTTGGGGGGCTTTTTATTTTTATAGTGTTATTAGATTAGGTGTAATTGTTTTTATTTTGGCTAGATTACGAGTTTTGCGTTATGAGCGTTGCAGTGCTAACTTGCACGTTATTGTCACCAATCACTTCCCTACAGCACTTGTATTACAGGTTTATAAAAACCCGGCGTTATCAGGCAAAAAGTGAGCGTAGAGCAAAATTGAGCTCCATACCGCACTTCAATACCATCCAATCAGCTCAATAGGATTGAGCTGGCATTCTATTGGCTGATTGGAACAGCCAATAGAATGCCAGCTCAATCCTATTGGCTGATTGGATCAGCCAATAGGATTGAACTTCAATCCTATTGGCTAATTGCATCAGCCAATAGGATTTTTTCTACCTTAATTCCGATTGGCTGATAGAATTCTATTAGCCAATCGGAATTGAAGGGATGCTATCTTGGATGATGTCATTTAAAGGAATCTTCATTCAGTGTTAGACGTCGTAAGAAGAGGATGCTGCGCGTCGGATGTCTTGAAGATAGACCCGATGAACCCGGTTGTGTGGGTGGTGGGTTTTAATGTTGGGGGGGATTTGTACTTTTATTTTACAGGTATAACTTTGGGGCAATCCCCCGCAAAAGGCCCTTTGAAGGTCTATTTGTAATTTAGTGTAATTTAGTGTAGGGTAGGGCTTTCTTAGGGTTTATTTTACAGGTAAGTATTTAGTTTTAAATAGGAATAATTGAGTTAATTATAGTAATTTTATTTAGATTTCTTTTAATTATATTTAAGTTAGGGGGTGTTAGGTTTAGGGTTAGACTTAGGTTTAGGGGTCAATAACTTTAATATAGTGGCAGCAATGTTGGGGGCGGCAGATTAGGGGTTAATAATATTTAACTAATGTTTGCAAGGCGGGAGTGCGGCAGTTTAGGTGTTAATATATTTATTATAGTGGCGGCGACGTTGGGGGCAGCAGATTAGGGGTTAATAAATGTAGGTAGGTGGCGGCGACATTGGGGCAGCAGATTAGGGGTTAATAAATATAATGTAGGTGTCGGCGATGTTGGGGGCAGCAGATTAGGGGTTCATAAGTATAATGTAGGTGGCGGCGGTGTCCGGAGCGGCAGATTAGGGGTTAATAATATAATGTAGGTTGCGGCGATGTCGGGGTGGCAGATTAGGGGTTAATAAGTGTAAGATTAGGGGTGTTTAGACTCGGGGTTCATGTTAGGGTGTTAGGTGTAGACATAAAATGTATTTCCCCATAGGAATCAATGGGGCTGCGTTAAGGAGCATTACGCTGCTTTTTGGCGGTGTTAGACTTTTTTTCAGCCAGCTCTCCCCGTTGATTCCTATGGGGAAATCATGCACAAGCATCTTACACCAGCTCACCGCTAACGTAAGCAGTGCTGGTATTGGAGTGCGGTAAGGAGCAAAATTTTGCTCAACGCTCACTTCTTGTCTGGGTTGTAAAAACTCGTAATACCAACGCTGTCTGTAAGTGAGCGGTGAGCATAAACTGCTTGTTAGCACCGCACAGCCTCTAACGCAAAACTCGTAATCTAGGTGTTAGTGTTTGTATATTTTGTAATTTTGTATTTTTTATTTTTTTTGTAATTTTAGAATGAACTTTAGTAGTGTTAGTTTTTTTAATGTGTAATTTAGTTTATTTAATTTGTAGTTATTTAAATTTTAGTATAATAGTTGTTAGGTTAATTTATAGTTTAAACTTATTTTTTTTTAATTTCACATGTAAGTTTTTATTTATTTTAAGATAGGGATATTGTAATTTTAATTTAAAGTTAGGTTTAGGGGTTAATAGTTTAATTTAGTTTTTGCGATGTGGGGGGCGGCGGAATAGGGGTTAATAGCTTTATTATAATGTCGGCTATGTTGGGGTGTGGGGGAATAGAGGTTAATAACTTTATTATAGTGGCGGCGATATCGGGGGAAGCAGATTAGCGGTGTTTAGACTAGGGGTTTATGTCAGGGTGTTAGGTTTAAACGTAACTTTTTTTTCCCCCATAGACATCAATGGGGTTGCGTTACGGTGCTCTCCCCATTGATGTCTATGGGGAAAGTGTGCATGAGCACATCAAAGCAGCCCTTGGATTTTGTACGGTATGGAGCTCATCGCCACCATATCGCACACACAAGGTGGCTTTTCCAAAACTTGTAATAGCAGCGCTATGGAGAGAACTTTTGTTGCGTTCGTTTCGCACACTCTATAGTGGAAAACGTGTAATCTAGGGGATAGGCAGGCTCAGCAAGCCTTCCACTAAGTATAAAAGTACTGTATCTCCCTGGAAGCCTTAACAAACACCTAATTCCTGCGCAATATCTACTTCTATACCACCACCCCCCACACTAATAAAATCATTAACTCCTAATCCACCATCCACCCACATCGCAAACTATCTAATAAAAGTATTAATCCTAATACGGCAAACCCCCAAATCGCAAAGTACCTAATTACACTATTAACCTCTAAACTGCCCACCCCAACAACGCAAAGTATCTAATAAAACTTACGGCGTCGTGGGTTTCAGCAGTAATGCTGAAACTTACTCCACATATGTAATCTCGCACCTTGGGGCCTATCTATCAAGCTCCGAAAGGAGCTTGACGGCCCGTGTTTCTGGAGCACAAAGACCGCTGCTCCATAACCTGTCCGCCTGCTCTGAGCACGCGTACAGACATTGCCGGAAATCAACCCAATCGATTACACCCCCCTGCTGGCGGCCCATTGGTAGCGAGTCTGCAGGGGGTGGCGTTGCACCAGCAGTTCTTGTGAGCTGCTGGTGCAATGCTGAATACGGAGAGCGTATTGCTCTCCGTATTCAGTGAGGTCTGGCGGACCTGGTTCGCACTGTAGTGGCCCTTGTCTTTATTCTGTGTATGGTTGAATAATAAAAACAATTATAATACAATAAGCTTGGCTGTTACTGTAAGCATTTTATACATTTTGCTATATAGTAGATTCATTTTACATCTAATATCAGTAAATGTTGCAAAACTCTCTGTAACAAAAATGTAATAAATGATCCAGTCTAACTGTATGGAAATGGCATAAACATGAGTTATCCAACACCTACAAAAAATCACTGACAACTGCTCCTAAGCTTCCATATCTATGATCATGGCTAAAAAAATATTTCAGGCAATAGTAATTGGGTGTGGTTGCCAGGCCACATACTCTGAAACTGAAACATACTTTTTCCTTCCAAAAATGTGCCCCTGCAAAAAACAACAGCGCCATGTGGATTGGAATGCAGTCTCAGCTACATTTCTACAAAAGGATTGTGTCAGGATTGAGATCTAATCCCTTATTGGCTGACATGGACAAGCCTCCAAAAGGCTAAAAAAAGATTTTTATGAGTTTTATGTTGGTCGGAAGCCCATGCACTAAATTAAAACCAATAAAATAAAAGTAATAAAGTGTAAAATATGCTCTTGTAGAATACCAAAGGTATTTAAAGGGTCATAATAGTAAAAAAAATAACATGCTCTAATTTGTTAGAGGATGTCATTTTAAGACTATCAACCCTGCACTACTGTGTGTTTTGTTTAACCGCTTGCAAATGGGTTAAACACACAGTAGAAGTGCTGCTTTAGCCTGTTTAGCAGTGTTGAGCGGCACTTCTACCCATTTGAGGGGGTTAAACACACAGCAGCGTAGGGTTGATAGTTTTATAATGACATAACAAATTAGTGCATGTCATATTTCAACTATTATGGTTGTATTATGAGAGAGAGAGAGAGAGAGAGAGAGAGGGGGGGAGACTAGAGAGAGAGAGAGAGAGAGAGAAAGAGGAGAGAGAGGGTGGAGAGAGAGAGAGAGAGAGAGAGAGAGGGAAGAGAGAGGGGGGAGAGAGAGAGAGAGAGGGGGGGGCGGGGCAGAGAGAGGTGGGGGGGAGAGAGCAACTATTTTACTTTCTATGTTTCTGGTTATTTGTTGGTTCTGGGTAAAAATCACAACCAGCAGCATTCTTGTGGGTGTGTGTGAAGTGGGATTCCATAAGTGACACGACATAGTAGTAGAATTATTCCAGGTGCAGTCTCAGAAACCTGCCAAATAATAGCTAAGTGGTTGCTTCAAGCCAGGGTGGATTTCCATAGACTGTGTAGTTATTCTGCAGGGTTTTGTTTAAAGAGAGAGAGAGAGAGAAGAGAGAAGAGAGGAGAGAGAGAGAGAGAGGGGGGGGGGAGAGAGATTTTTTAGCAGTAAATCAAGTCAGGCATCAGCACATTTAGCAGCCTTTACACAAAATAAAATAATAAAAAAAAAATCATAATTATTTGTGCTCTAAATAAATAGCAATTAAATTAAACATGTAAAAAGGGCTGAGTGATCTTGAGGGCTCTCAAGAATTGTATTAGTACTAACCACAATAAACTACTAGTATGTGAGATAAACTACATAAATGAATTTTCTTTACAAACAGTTACTTTGCATTTCAAATTAAAATTTTATGATTAACCAAACTACCTTATAAATCAGTGTGAACAACCATTGATAAAATTGATCAAATTAAAAAGGAAAAGGAAATGCAGCTTAGAACTCATGGTATTTGCAATACTATAGCCAGGGTGCTAATTTAATAACTGGATATACAAAAATAGAAGACACTCTTGGTTTTACTAATATCCTCCATGCATTTATTAAATAACGTTTCAGGGTTTCAACCCCGTCTTCAGACGAAATACAAATGTATACAGACGATATTAGTAAAACTGGAGAGTGCCTTCTATTTTTGAATATATATATATGGTTTACACCATATACATGATTAATTGTTTCACATGTTTTATTCATATATTATTTGTTATATTCATGGATCACATATATTTTTTGTACAGTATTTATAAGCTTGTGCACTTGGTTAATTATTTTGCACATGGCTATCTCTGATTGGCAGCCCTGAAGGGGAGGGTCACTCAGGCGTATAAAAGTTTGCTTTTTCACTTCTGCTGGTTGTCAGAAGAAGGGACGTTTGTGGTCCCGAAACATCACAAATACAATAAAGGATTAACACTGATGCTAAAAGTCCAGTGAGTGCTTGTCTACTGTTTTGCTATATATATATATATACACTGTATATATATATATATATATGCAACACACAGAGAAAGTCCAGCACTCACTTGCAAGCACTCAGCTAAGATTAAAAGCAAAACTGGAAGAGTTAGTTAACACATCTGGCCAAATGGGACAATCCCAGGTACCGCGTCAAGGTTTCTCCTATCAATGTTGCTGGAAACTGGATAACAAGAAAATATCTAAATAGTAATCTAATCCCTTGTTAATATGGTTCTCGCCTCATACTTACATGTCTTATGGATAATTAGTTGCGCATTTGTTCTATACTCACTGCCACCATATTGAGTATAATTATAAAGGGACAGTAAAGTCATAATTCAACTTTCATTATTCAGATAGAACAAGCAATTTTAAACAACTTTCAATTTGACTCTATTATCTAATTTGCTTCCTATTTTTGCTATTCTTTGCTTTCAATTATACATATATTAGGTTTTAGGAGCAGCATTGCACTGTTCGGAGCTAGCTGCTGATTGGTGGCTGTAAATATATGTCTCTTGTAATTGGCTCACCTGATCTGTTCAACTAGCTCCCAGTAGTTGCTGCTTTTTCAACAAAGGATGCCAAAGGAATGAAGCACATTTCATAATAGAAGTAGATTGGAAGTTGTTTAAATCTGTATGCTCTTTTTGAATCATGAAAGTATGTATTTTAAATAGATATTCCTATATATATCTATAACTTTATATAATCATGTATATATGATTGGTCTGAGGACAGGGGAGACCCCGAAAATGTTTACCATTTAATAAATGAAGGTATTTATAATGGAGAGTGCCTTCTCAATGGATTTATTGTGTGTGGGAAGAGGTTGAAGTGATCCCCTGCAGCTGCATCATATGAGAGTGAGTGCTGGATCTCATCTGTTTTATTCTTATATATAGATATATATTGTACCAAAATACCATCAGATATATGCAAAAATATGTATTTTTGGGGCGGAGTTTGGAGCTGCATGGAGTCGGGTGTGTAATTCCCTAGCTCCGCACCACAACACTCTATAAAGTGGTTGTAACTAGACTAACCAAGGCGATTCCCCAGAGGGGAGCAACCAGAAGGTGTACAGCAACGATCCAAGGGACATACAAGCTCCAATGTGCAGCAGAAAAGACTGCATAAGCTCAAAAGAAGTTTCTAGCTCAGAATCTGCTCGCCCACCATGTCTACAGTGTGATGCAGCAAGAAATAATGGGCAGCCACTCACGTAGTTCAGAGCAAATCCACTTTACTATAACAAGGGCAGCAGTACAAGAGTGTGATGCAGCTACATTTAATCTACGCTCCTGACTAAAGCGCACAGCCTGTAACCAGGGGATCTGACACAAGGGCTTATGTGGAGCCGAGGAGGAGCCTGAGAAGGAATATGCTGCAGCCGATATGGTAAAGAGAACTGTTTATTAACCGGCAGAAACATCAAATGTGCATTATATAGCACAGACCCACTGATGAGAAAGAATTAAACAAACTGATGACACATCTCATATAAAGCATTAGAGGGCCTGAAATGCAAAACTTAGAAGTTATAGAAATGCATCTACATCTGCACTAATGCTTCTCCTGTTAATCCTGAGTTTGGCCTAAAAAGTTATAAACTGACTATCCAACACCATAAAAATGAGACTTATATAGGCTGATATGCGATTTATCAGATTAAGGCCTTAATCAAACATCCCAGAACTGCCTAGGCAGTGACTGCTTCTCCCCGCCTCTGGTTAGGCCACATTAACTGACATATGCAATCCAGTAAATCTTCACACTACGCACATCAGAGACAAGTAAATTTAAGGCAAATTATATATCTGTGTGATTATTGACCAAGCCTTGTTATATATAACATAAGGGGGATTTAGAACTACAGCAAAACCTTTATTCCAGATACTACCCCTTATCAAGCACAGAGAAGATGTCAGCTAGAAAACAAAATAAACCGCCTGCCGCGAATAAACCGCCAGAAGCTAGCCTCTTCTTTAAATCCACTAAAGTGGACAAAACATTAGAAGCTCAAAAACCCTAGGAAGATCTAGAATCTGATACAGATTCCCAGAACTCCATTACAGATTTGACACCAGCGACTAAAGCCGACCTTAAATTTCTTGTCTCTAAGCAAGATATTAATGTGAATTTTGATAAGATGTGAGAGAAATTTGATACCTTACAGAATACTGTAATTAACAGTTTAGCTGATATTAAACAGGACATTGCTGGTCTTGGTCCGAGAGTAGCTTCCTTAGAGGAAACTGAGACATCTACATCAGAATAAATTTTAACTTTAACTAACCAGATCTTCACACAACAGCAAGTGATATCTGAAATACAGGATAAAATGGAAGACCTGGAAAATAGAAGCTGAAGATGTAATTTGAGACTGAAAGGAATTCCGGAGTCAATCACAGCAACAGACCTGGGTGATTACCTACAGCAAATGTTTCAATCAATAATAGGGAGGGTGGGAAAGGATTTGTTCCAAATAGAACGAGCACACAGAAAAGAGGGGTTTCCATTTTAATCCACAACTCCCTTGACTTTGTTATGGAAGAAGTGACTAAAGACTCTGAGGGGAGGTATTTGATAGTAAGAGGTAGACTACAGGACACAGAAATCATACTATGTAACGTATATGCCCCAAATGAGAAGCAAGACCGCTTCTTCTGTCAGATATCACAATATTTAACTAAATGTTAACAGACCAGAATCATTATGGGAGGAGATTATAATATATCTATGTACCCCCATAGAAGTAAGGGACCACTTAATTTAACGCACAAACAACAAAGACACAACTGTATGCTCATATCAATTAAAGATTCCCTGTTGGCCCATAATATTTTAGATTCTTGGGATACTTTATATGAAGAGACTACGGAATATACATACTACTCCCATGCACATAAATCATATTCAAAATTAGACTACATACATTTAAGTCAAATGATGATCCTTGGCCTAACCTCTTCCGCTATCCACACATGCGTATGATGGTTGGATCATTTTGCAGTCCAAGTATATATTAAGGGGATACTAGAGCAATGTAAATCGCGCTACTGGACTTATGATCCTAACACCCTTAGAAACTCAAATATCTGAAACACCATACTACGCGCTATAATGGAATATTGGAAAATAAATGTGGGATCCATGAGTAACCCAATTTATACATGCACTGCCCATAAACCCTTCATTAGAGGGTTACTCATTAAAGAAAAAGCTGCACATATTAAGGTGATGAGATCTAAAACTGATGCCCTAGAGAAATAAATACATTGACTAAACAGCATCAGCAGACATTGTCCCAGTCTACATTTAAATTGTTACAGACAAAAAGACTTGATCTTGCAAAAATACTAAATGAAGCATCGGTTAGAACATACCATAAACTAAAAGCCCACTATTTTATTTACTCCAATAAACCAGATATATATTTAGCCCACAAACTCTAAGAGAAAATAAGAACCTTTTTCATCCCTCTCTTAAAAAAATCAGACGGTACCTACACCTCACATCCCCAACAGACTGCAGATAGCTATGTACAATACTAGGCGCTTCTATATGACCAAAGCCAACTCATCCCCCCAAGCAAAGTCACTGTTATCACAGTTTTTGACTCAAGCACAATTAAACACAATAAACCAAGACGCATGCCAAGAATTTAATGCAGACGTGAGAGTAGGGGAAATCCTGACTGCCATTAAAGATCTGAAGCCAGGGAAGGTGTCAGGGCCGGATGGCTTTCCAGGGGAATATTAGCAACTATTTAAACAGACGTTAGGTCCTCACTTACTGAAGTTTTGCAATGATATTATGCAGGGATGAGACATACCCGAGATATACTTTAGGCAAAGATAGTGGTAATCCCCCGACCTATCTCTCTGATTAATCAAGATATTTACATTTTTTGTAAGATCTTGGCCACAAGATTAAAAAAATACATACCCCCCTGATACATCCGGATCAGGTTGGATTTATTGTTTACTGTGAAGCCCCAGATAATGCATGACGTACGATTTCTTTGATTGAGTACCTGGGATAAATTGAGATGCATTCTCTGCTCCTCTCCCTAGATGTGGAAAAGGCATTTGACAGGGGGGATTGGGGGTATATGTTTGAGGTTTTAGCAAAAATGGTCTTTCACGGACCATTTGTGCAGCCAATAAAGGGAGTTTACTCATGCCCAACAGCTGTCATCAGAGCAGCGGGATACCAATCGAGGGCTATAACAATCCTTAATGGAACCAGGCAGTCCTGCCCTTTATTCCCACTTTTGTTTGCCCTCTGTATAAAGCCATTAGCATCCAAAATTCACCATGCATCCACAGAGTGCAGATTAATCATAACAACTACAAACTGACAATGTTTGTGGATGACATTCTCCTTACCCTGACTAAACCACTGATAACCCTGTACCAAACCCTGATAGAATTCTGAGATATTTTGGGATACAAGATTAATTTAGATAAGTGTGAGGCCTTACCAATAGCACTCCCACATCACACTAAGAAGCTGATAGAAACTAATTTTGAATTTGGCTGGGCAGAGACTTCAAATATATTAATATTAAATATTTAGGTGTTAATCTATCTCAGAACTTGTACAAATTAAATTATATCCCCCTATTTAAATCAATTAGAACAGATTTAAGGAAAATAAAAAAAATGAATATTTTGCCAAGATTGCTCTACTTATTTAGAGTTCTACCAATTAAAATCCCCCTAGAACTCAGTAAACTACAGAAAGACCTTCTCAGCTTTCTGAGGGGGTATAAAAGGCCTAGAATTGCCTCTCTCATATTACAGCGGGGGGGCATCCCAAACCTGTTAGAATACTACCAGGCAGCTAGACTGGCACAGACCACTCTGTTAATCAAAAATCCTCAAGATATAGTTTGGACTAAAATAGAAGCCAATTTGGGAGGGTACAACCATCCAGCTGACATATTATGGATGCCTAGAACCACATCTTACACTTTAGTCAACACCTCACCGGTACTTACAGATACAATAGGTTTATGGACAACCTTAACTGATTCCCTGCGCCTGATCCCACCTAATTCCTTAATTAGACCAATTAAAACTCTACTCCCTCCTGAATTCCACAAGAAAATAGTCAAATGGGAAAACAAAGGTCTTTATAGAGTAGCCAATGTTATGGAAAGGGGGAAGATCTCTTCCTTTAATCAGGTACAAGATAAAATTAACCCACATAAGCTTTAATGGTTCCTTTACCTTCAAGTAACTTCAGCAATCTCTAGATATCATCCCCACCTTACTTCTCAAGGATACACTATCTTGGAATGTATCTGTAGTACTGATAGGAGAGTTAAACAGATGACCTCTCAAGTGTACCTAGCCATTCGAAAAGCTAAATATACCACTAAATCTCCAATTTGTGAGAGATGGGAAAAAGACATAGGCAGGGTATGCTTGAAAGATGAATGGGACGCTATTTTCCAAAATTCAAGTAAGGGATTACTCAGTGCAGACTTTAAAGAAAACTTTATACCTGGTACCTTACCCCCCATAAAATCCTTGCATTTCTCTTTGAATTTCAGTAAACAATGTTACAGAGGATGCTCTGCTCAAGGATCTTTTATACACATGTGGTGGGATTTCTCTAAAGTGCAACATATCTGGTCTAAGGTATCAGAGCTACTGAGTGAACTACTATCAGAACACGTTACCCTGACGATAACACAAGCTTTACTGAATTAATATATAAAACCTTATAACTCAGCTATAAACACATTTATTAGAACCGTATGCACGGCCACTAGAATATGTATAGCTTGACATTGGAAAGTAGGTGCTCCTACATGGGCAGAAATCATGGAGAAAATTAGCTTTACATACACTATGTCAGAACATGCATCCTGGATCTGTGGTTCCACCACACATTTCCACAAAATATGGTTTTACTGGATTATGAGAGATCAGAAATCAGATGAAAATTCAGGAGGCAACTCTTAGTTACAACAATATAAAAATATTTGGAGGGAAATGGGTATTGAAACCAAGGGGTCATCTCTCAACTAGTTATACTCTACACATACTACGGTAATAAATATTTAAGATATTATTTCATTGTTGTAGAATACAAAAGATTTAGCAGAATAGCCACACCTAAAACAAGCTTATATCTTTATACTTAAGTTTATTGTTAAATTTATTATTGTTTTATTTTCTTTTATCATGTTACGAATTGTGTTTCTTTGGTACGTAAAACTTGGTATGGCAACACTGGACATTGTTCTGGGGGGAGAGCATTTTCCCACCATGAAGATTAACAGGGATTTGGTTCAGAGACTTTTGTTTGGCCAACATATAATCTTCTCCCCTAAGTCTTATAAAATGCAGACTCCTGCAGAACGATGTTTTGCCTACTTTATATAAAGGTAGTTTGGAACTTCTCCAGAGTGGTGGGACTCTTTCTGTAGGACGATTGTAAATTGATGCACAGAATGTATTAAGTGTTGCTATTCAATTGTTTAGAAATTTGTACAATAATGATAATAAAAAATATATCAACTAAAATATGTATTTATGAATAAATAGAACATATTCTGCTATGTGAAGAATGTTGTGCACTTGAGAATATGCGATCGGGTTTGCGTGCGAGTAGGGTGTTAGGTTTTTCCAACTTTTTTGCTCCATTCACTTCTATAGGGGAATACGTTAACTTGTTCTCAATATTCTAATTTCAGCTTTTAACAAGCTTTTAACGAGCGTCAGGTTTTGCAGGTATGAGCGCTACTTGATGGGCCCAAAAAGCTTACTTCTAGTGGATTTATTGTGTGAGCAGGAGCGTTAAATACCATTCCTCTTGTAATCTGACCCTAAATGGGGTCACATTCGGATTGCTAGTTTGCAGTTATGAAGATGTAGTTGACACTATTTAAATATAATATTACACTCATATTTCAGTTTGTAGACATTGGATTCTTCGAAGGAAACAGAAGAGCACTATCATGTAATTTGATTAGCAGATGAAAAGGTACTAAATGGAAATCCTACCAGGATTATTATTTTCCACAAGGATAGCTTTAACAGTCATCTGGATAAACTGTAGGAGGCTGCAGAAATTTGAAAAGAGAGTGTAGTTTATTTACCTGTTTTAAAGGGAAAGTAAAGTCAAAATTAAATGTTCATGACTAACGTATGCAATTTAAACAACTTTCCAATTTACCTCTATTATTTAATTTACTTTGTTCTTTTAGTATCCTTAGTGGAAAGGCATACCTCGAAACAGCAATGTTTGAATCATGAAAGAAAATGTTTTGCCTATAGTGTTGTGTTTACAAAAAAATATTTTTTTATAAACACGTTTCCCATCACACGCACATACACACACATATGCGCACACACGTGCACACATATATGCACACACGCACACACTGAATTAGCTATAGATGCTCCTGTCATGCTTTTTATACTATGGGGCCTAGTTATCAAGCCGTCAACCTCAAATACGCTGGAATTCTGCAGCATATTTGTGGCGAGGCTGATTCGCCTTAGTTATCAAAGGCTAGAGACCGGCAAAAGTAGAATTTTGTGACGTAAGCTTCGATCCGCCGGACTCAGTCCGACACAGATCGATTCTTACGTCACTCCAGATGTTCCGCACACAAGTACAACTACTTTTGCTAGTTATCAAAAAACTAGCAGGTACGCTCGGCACTTTTCCGGCCCAGCGTACCTGGTTTTCAAACCGCCACCCTGGAGGCGGCGGATCCCATAGGAATCAATGGGAGTCTGACCATAGCGAAAGTACAAGTTCGCTGCTGCCAGACATCCCATTGATTCCTAACACCCTAACATGTACCCCGAGTCTAAACACCACTAATCTGTCCCCCCTACACCGCTGCAACTAAATAAATGTATTACCCCCTAAACCGCCGCTCCCGGAGCCCACCGCAAGCTACTCTATACATATTAACTCCTAAACTGCCGCTCCCGGAGCCAACCGCAACTATAATAAATGTATTAACCCCTAAACCGCCGCTCCCGGAGCCCACCGCCACCTACCCCTACATTTATTAACCCCTATCCTGCCGATCCCGCACCTCGCCGCAACTAAATAAATAGTTTAACCCCTAAACCGCCGCTCCCGGACCCTGCCGCAACCTATATTAAATTTATTAACCCCTAATCTGCCCCCCCTACACCGTCGCCACCTATAATACATTTATTAACCCCTATCCTGCCCCCCACTACACCGCCGCCACTGTAATAAATGTATTAACCACTAAACCTAAGTCTAACACTAACCCTAAATATTAATTAAATAAATCTAAATAATATTTCTATTATGAACTAAATTAATCCTAATTAAAACTAAATACTTACCTTTAAAATAAACCCTAATATTGCTACAATATAAATAATAATTATATTGTAGCTATCTTAGGATTTATTTTTATTTTACAGGCAAATTTCAATTTATTTTAACTAGGTACAATAGCTATTAAATAGTTATTAACTATTTAATAGCTTACCTAGCTAAAATAAAGAGAAATTAACCTGTAAAATAAAAACTAAAATTAAATATTAAAATAAATACTTTAATAAATTATTCCTATTTAAAACTAAATACTTACCTGTAAAATAAACCCTAAGATAGCTACAATATAATTAATAATTACATTGTAGCTATCTAAGGATTTATATTTATTTTACAGGTAACTTTTTATTTATTTTAGCTAGTTAGAATTGTGATTAAATTGTTATTAACTATTTAATAACTACCTAGCTAAAAGAAATACAAAATTACCTGTAAAATAAATCCTAACCTAAGTTACAATTAAACCTAACACTACACTATCATTACATTAATTAAATAAATTAACTACAAATAACTACAATTAAATACAATTACATAAACTAACTAAAGTACAAAAAATAAAAAAAGCTAAGTTACAAAAAATAAAAAAATAAGTTACAAACATTTTAAAAATATTACAATTTTAAGCTACTTACACCTAATCTAAGCCCCCTAATAAAATAACAAACCCCCCAAAATAAAAAAATGCCCTACCCTATTCTAAATTAAAAAAGTTCAAAGCTCTTTTACCTTACCAGCCCTTAAAAGGACCTTTTGTGGGGCATGCCCCAAAGAATTCAGCTCTTTTGCCTGTAAAAGAAAAATACAACCGCCCCAACATTAAAACCCACCACCCACATACCCCTAATCTAACCCAAACCCCCCTTAAAATAAGCTAACACTAATCCCCTGAAGATCATCCTACCTTTAGTCGTCTTCACTCAGCCGAGCAGCGATGGAACCGAAGAGGAGAGCCGGAGCGGAAGAAGTTATCCTCCAAGCGGCGCTGAAGAAATCTTCCATCCGATGAAGTGATCCTCCAAGCGGCGCTGAAGAATTCTTCTATCCAGGCGATGTCATCTTCCAAGCGGGGTCTTCAATCTTTATCCCGCCGACGCGGAACATCCTTCTTTACCGACGGACTACCGACGAATGAAGGCTCCTTTAAGGGACGTCATCCAAGATGGCATCCCTTCAATTCCGATTGGCTGATAGGATTCTATCAGCCAATCGGAATTAAGGTAGGAAAAATCTGATTGGCTGATTGAATCAGCCAATCAGATTCAAGTTCAATCCGATTGGCTGATCCAATCAGCCAATCAGATTGAGCTCGCATTCTATTGGCTGTTCCTTTGAACTTTTTAAATTTAGAATAGGGTAGGGCATTTTTTTTTATTTTGGGGGGGTTTGTTATTTTATTAGGGGGCTTAGATTAGGTGTAAGTAGCTTAAAATTGTTGTAATATTTTTAAAATGTTTATAACTTATTTTTTTTATTTTGTAACTTAGCTTTTTTATTTTTTTGTACTTTAGTTAGTTTATTTAATTGTATTTAATTGTAGTTATTTGTAGGTAATTTATTTAATTAATGTAATGATAGTGTAGTGTTAGGTTTATTATAACTTAGGTTAGGATTTATTTTACAGGTAATTTTGTATTTCTTTTAGCTAGGTAGTTATTAAATAGTTAATAACAATTTAATAACTATTCTAACTAGCTAAAATAAATACAAAGTTACCTGTAAAATAAATATAAATCCTAAAATAGCTACAATGTAATTATTAATTACATTGTAGCTATCTTAGGGTTTATTTTACAGGTAAGTATTTAGTTTTAAATAGGAATAATTTATTAAAGTATAGTGTAGTGTTAGGTTTATTATAACTGAGGTTAGGATTTATTTTACAGGTAATTTTGTATTTCTTTTAGCTAGGTAGTTATTAAATAGTTAATAACAATTTAATAACTATTCTAACTAGCTAAAATAAATACAAAGTTACCTGTAAAATAAATATAAATCCTAAAATAGCTACAATGTAATTATTAATTACATTGTAGCTATCTTAGGGTTTATTTTACAGGTAAGTATTTAGTTTTAAATAGGAATAATTTATTAAAGTATAGTGTAGTGTTAGGTGTAATTGTAACTTAGGTTAGTTTTTATTTTACAGGTTAATTTCTCTTTATTTTAGCTAGGTAAGCTATTAAATAGTTAATAACTATTTAATAGCTATTGTACCTAGTTAAAATAAATTGAAATTTGCCTGTAAAATAAAAATACATCCTAAGATATCTACAATATAATTATTATTTATATTGCAGCTATATTAGGTTTTATTTTAAAGGTAAGTATTTAGTTTTAAATAGGATTAATTTAGTTCATAATAGAAATATTATTTAGATTTATTTAATTAATATTTAAGTTAGGGGGTGTTAGGGTTAGTGTTAGACTTAGGTTTAGGGGTTAATTTTATTACAGTGGCGGTGGTGCAGTGGGGGGCAGGATAGGGGTTAATAAATGTATTATAGGTGGCGACGGTGTAGCGGGGGCAGGATAGGGGTTAATAAATTTAATATAGGTTGCGGCGGGTTCAGGGAGCGGCGGTTTAGGGGTTAAACTATTTATTTAGTTGCGCGAGGTGCGGGATCAGCAGGATAGGGGTTAATAACTTTATTATAGAGGGCGACGGTATAGGGGGGGCAGGATAGGGGTTACTAGGTATAATGTAGGTGGCAGCAGTGTCCGAGAGCGGCGGTTTAGGGGTTAATACATTTATAAGAGTTGCAGCGGTGTCCGGGAGCGGCGGTTTAGGGGTTAATACATTTATAAGAGTTGTGGCGGGGTCTAGTAGCGGCGGTTTAGGGGTTAGTAACTTTATTTAGTTGCGGGGGGCTCCGGGGGTGCCGGTATAGGGGGTAGAACAGTGTAGTTTAGTGTGGGTGCTTAGTGACAGGCTAGCAAAAAAGCTGTAAAAAAGCCGAAGAACAGCGAGATCGGATGAGCGATAACTATCACAGTCCACTGCTCATCGCCCCGTACTTGGTGCGCAGATTTTTGACAGATTTTTTGATAACTTAGGCGAATTTTTGCAGGTCCACGGCGGCGATGTGAGGCGAGCTTAGGCGGGCGTATTTGGCCGGCGAAGGCAGGAAAAGTAGACACGTTGATAACTAGGCCCCATAGAATACAGATAGCCTTCCTTCTGTCCCAAATATATATTCTTTCATAAAGCAAATTTTGTACCTTTTTCTAGAATGTGAAATAAACTCTCTTTAAATACCTCAACAATTGAAACAATTACTGCATAACATGTCACAGCACCTACTTTACTCCCCTAAAATGTATCTTTAAAATTTTGTATTCTTTGTAACTAATTTACATATGCTAATATTGCTGCAAGATGAGGATAATTGGAAGGTTATTAACCCCTTAGTGACCAGACCACTTTTCAATTTGTTGACCATCTGGGACCAAGGCTATTTTTGCATTTCTGCGATGTTTGTGTTTAACTGTAATTTTCCTCTTACTCATTTACTGTACCCACACATATTATATACTGTTTTTCTCACCATTAAATGGACTTTCTAAAGATATGATTATTTTCATCATATCTTATAATTTACTATAAAAAAAAATATAAAATATGAGGAAAAAATGAAAAAAAATGCACTTTTTCTAACTTTGAGCCCCAAAATCTCTTACACATCTACAACCACCATAAAATACCAATGCTAAACAGTTTCTAAATTTTGTCCTGAGTTTATAAATACCCAATGTTTACATGTTCTTTGCTTTGTTTTGCAAGTTATAGGGCAATAAGTACAAGTAGCACTTTGCTATTTCAAAACCATGTTTTTTCAAAATTGGCGATAGTTACATTGTAACACCAATATCTGTCAGGAATCCATGAATAACCCTTCAAATGTATATATTTTTTAAAAGAAGACAACCTAAGGTATTAAACTTGGGGTATTTTGACTTTTTTCATGCAACCATTTTACCACCAATCTATGCCAAAGTTTGGGGGGAAAAAAAAAATTTGATTTTTTGACAAAATAGCAATTTAAGAATACATTTACTGATAATATTAAGGGTTACTGCCAAATAACACTCTAATATGTCTTCAGCAGCATCTCCTGGGTACAGTGATACCACCCATGTATAGGTGTGTCGGGTTCTCGGGGGGCTAAAAGCTCTTATTTTTAGAGAGCGCATTCCAGTTTTTCAACTTGGAATTTTCACATCGGTCATCATGCACCCATGTCCTATTTGGGACATTTCTGAAGCTGGCCAATGGAATTTACCCCCATAAAACCATATATTTTTGAAAAGTAGACACCCTAGGGTATTTCAAATGCTGGTATTTTAACACTTTCCATGCACTAATTCAACCACCAGTCTTTGTCAAACTTTTGGGTAGTCATTATTTTGTGTTATTTTTCACACACATTGTACTTTAGGCATGGATTCTCAGTTCCTGTTATGTGTTACTGCCAAAAAACACCTCAATATGTGTTCAACAACATCTCCTGAGTACAGTGATACCACTCATGTATAGGTGTGTCGGGTTCTCTGGGGGCTAAAAGGCCTTAATTTTAGGAAGCGCATTCCAGTTTTTCAACTTGGAATTTTCACATCGGTCATCATGCACCTATGTCCTATTTGGGACATTTCTGAAGCTGGCCAATGGAATGTACCCCCATCAAACCATATATTTTTGAAAAGTAGACACCCTAGGGTATTTCAAATGCAGGTATTTTAACACTTTCCATGCACTAATTCAACCACCAGTCTTTGTCAAACTTTTGGGTAGTCATTTTTTTGTGTTATTTTTCACACACATTGTACTTTAGGCATGGATTCTCAGTTCCTGTTATGTGTTTCTGCCAAAAAACACCTCAATATGTGTTCAACAACATCTCCTGAGTACAGTGATACTACCCATGTATAGGTGTGTCGGGTTCTCTGGGGGCCAAAAGGCCTTAATTTTAGGAAGCGCATTCCAGTTTTTCAACTTGGAATTTTCACATCGGTCATCATGCACCCATGTCCTATTTGGGACATTTCTGAAGCTGGCCAATGGAATTTATCCCCATCAAACCATATATTTTTGAAAAGTAGACACCCTAGGGTATTTCAAATGCTGGTATTTTAACACTTTCCATGAACTTATTTAACCACCAGTCTTTGTCAAACTTTTGGGTAGTCATTTTTTTGTGTTATTTTTCACACACATTGTACTTTAGGCATGGATTCTCAGTTCCTGTTATGTGTTACTGCCAAAAAGCACCTCAATATGTGTTCAACAACATCTCCTGAGTACAGTGATACCACCCATGTATAGGTGTGTTGGGTTCTCTGGGGGCTAGAAGGCCTTATTTTTAGGAAGCGCATTCCAGTTTTTCAACTTGGAATTTTCACATCGGTCATCATGCACCCATGTCCTATTTGGGACATTTCTGAAGCCGGCCAATGAAATTTACCCCCATAAAACCATATATGTTTGAGAAGTAGACCCCCTAGGGTATTTGAAATGCTGGTATTTTCACACTTTCCATGAACTTATTTAACCACCAGTCTTTGTCAAACTTTTGGGTAGTCATTTTTTTTTGTTATTTTTCACACACATTGTACTTTAGGCATGGATTCTCAGTTCCTGTTATGTGTTACTGCCAAAAAACACCTCAATATGTGTTCAACACCATCTCCTGAGTACAGTGATACCACCTATGTATAGGTGTGTTGGGTTCTCTGGGGGCTAGAAGGCCTTATTTTTAGGAAGCGCATTCCAGTTTTTCAACTTGGAATTTTCACATCGGTCATCATACACCCATGTCCTATTTGGGACATTTCTGAAGCCGGTCAATGAAATTTACCCCCATAAAACCATTTATTTTTTAAAAGTAGACATCCTAGGGTATTTCAAATGCAGGTATTTTAACACTTTCCATACACTAATTCAACCACTAGTCTTTGTCAAACTATTGGGCATTCATTTCTTTGTGTTATTTTTCACATACATTGTACTTTAGACATGGATTCACAGCTCCTGTTATGTGTTACTTCCAAAGAAGACACCAATATGTGGTCACCAACATCTCCTGAGTTCAGTGATACCACATATGCATAGGTTTGGTGGCTTATTTGGGCGGTGCAATGCCAAATGTCTGACATGTGTTTGTGATTTTTTTTTTACATTTAACATATTTTCTTTGCCTATCGTCTTTTTTGGGGGTCTTTTAACATACCCCAATTTGTTTGTTTTCCATAAATGTGATTATATTTAAAAAGTTGACACCCCAAGGTATTATACATGGAGTGGTTTGATGACTTTGATGCAACCGTTTTAGTCCAAAAAATTGGAGAAAGTATATGGTGGTAATTTTTCAATTTTCATTGTTACAGACACATTGCTTTTTTACTATGATTTAGGAGAGACTGTTGTAAGTTATTGCAAAAGAATACTTCAGGTTGTTTTCTGCAAGGCACCCTGAGTACACCTATGCCCCCCATGCATAGGTTTGCCAGGATTTTGGGAAGGTTATGTTACATGATTTTAGTTATTAAAAATGAGAGTATTTCTTCTGATAGGCCTATCTTTAGTTTGGGGCCTATCGCATACCCCACTTTTATTTATTGCATTCAAAGTGTATATTTTTTAAATGTTGACACCCCAAGGTATTGTATATGGTGTACTTTGATGCCTTTGAAGCAACCGTTTTAGCCCAAAAAATTGGAGAAAGTGTATGGTGGTAATTTTTCAATTTTCATTTTTACAGACACATTGCTTTTTGACTATGATTTAGGAGAGATTGGTGTAAGTTATTGCAAAAGAATACTTCAGGTTGTTTTCTGCAAGGCACCCTGAGTACACCTATGCCCCCCATGCATAGGTTTGCCAGGATTTTGGGAAGGTTATGTTACAATTTTATGACTTGTGATTTTAGTTATTAAAAATGAGAGTATTTCTTCTGATAGGCCTATCTTTAGTTTGGGGCCTATCGCATACCCCACTTTTATTTATTGCATTCAAAGTGTATATTTTTTAAATGTTGACACCCCAAGGTATTTTATATGGTGTGCTTTGATGCCTTTGAAGCAACCGTTTTAGCCCAAAAAATTGGAGAAAGTGTATGGTGGTAATTTTTCAATTTTCATTTTTACAGACACATTGCTTTTTGACTATGATTTAGGAGAGACTGTTGTAAGTTATTACAAAAACATACTTCAGGTTGTTTTCTGCAAGGCACCCTGAGAACACCTATGTCCCCCATGCATAGGTTTGACAGGGGTTTTGGTTAAAAAAAAAACAGGCCCAATTTTAGAAAAAAATAGAGTAGTGAAATGTAAAAATCTGGCACAGTAAAAGTAAAAAAAAACAAAAAAACATCTAACTGTAAACATAACCAAAAATATATATATATATATATATAACAGCAAATGTATTTATTTTTTTAAAAATTGACCATTGTATGGTACCGCTTGAAGCAGTCCCCAATGCAGAGTGCAGGCTGTCCAGGGCAATCAGGACAGTGATATATGGTGTCCCTTCTCTTCCCCCTCTTGGTACAGACTCTGCATTTTTTTTGTGGTTTCTGCTTTGCGGCAGTAGGGGGGATTTTAAAAATAAAATGGGTAGCCCCAACTCTGCTCTCTCCCATCACCGCCCGGGGAGCAGGTGCATCATGGTACAAAATCCCCGTAATAATCTGGAGCTGAAACTGTAAAAAAGTCTTTTTAACTCTGGGGTTTGCTTTTTTGAACAACAAAAAAGCGTTGTGGGTTGCAATCTGCATTAGGTAAATTGCAACCTTTTTGTACCAGGCCCTTGTCTTCCGCATAATTAGGTAGGGCTGCAGCAGCTGATCAGCCAGATCAACCCCACCCATATGCCGGTTATAAGACTTGATGCACACGGTCTTCCTTATGATCTCAGCTCTGCCACGTACAGAAACCGCCACCATCCTCTCTGTGTGGATGGTGGTAAGAAGGTATACATCCTTCTTGTCTCTGTACTTCAGTGCCAACAGCTCCTCTTGGCGCAGAGCTGAGGTCTCCCCCCTTCGTAGCCGGGTGCGTACAAGCTGTCCTGGGAAACCTGCGCGGTTCTTTTTAATTGTACCGCAAGCTACTGTATCAAAGCAATACAGTAGCTTGAACAAAAGGACACTTGTATAAAAATTGTCTAAGTACAAGTGATACCCTTTGTTCATTAGGGGTAATATCAGGTCCCAGACAATCTTGCCAGTGGTTCCCATATGTTCTGGGCAATCTGGAGGGTCAAGTTGGCTATCCTTTCCCTCATACACCCGGAAGGCCTGAGTATACCCATTCTCGCTGTCACAGAGCTTATACACCTTTACCCCATATCTGGAGCGCTTGGAAGGAATAAACTGCTTGAATCCCAGCCTTCCCTTATACTTCATTAGGGATTCATCAACGCATATATTCCTTCCAGGTGTATAAGCCGCTGCAAACCTGGCAGAAAAGTGGGTTATCAGGGGGCGGATTTTATACAGCCTGTCAAATTGGGGATGCTCCCTAGGGGGGCACAGGCTGTTGTCGCTGAAGTGCATGAAATGCAGAATCATTTCATACCTCTTCCTCGACATAATCTGGGAGAAAATGGGGGTAGAGCAGATGGGGCTAGTACTCCAGTAGGAGCGAATGGAGGGTTTCTTTATGATGCCCATCAGCATGGTCAATGCCCAGAATTTTTTGAATTCTGGCACATTGATGGGGGCCCATTGCTGCTTTGCCAAATATGTTCCAGGCTTTGCAGTACGGAACTGATGGGCATATAAATTAGTTTGGGCGACAATGTTCCCCAATACATCATCGCCCAGAAACACTTCCAGAAACTGGGGGCTAAAACCTGCCAAATCTATATTTATGCCAGCATTTGCTGTGAAGGGTGGGATATCTGGCCTCTGGAGATGAGGTGTTACCCACTCTTCAGCAGCAATGGCAGCAACACGCCTCCTTCTGGCAGGGGGGCTAGCAGGGGGGCTGGTAGGGGGTCTAGCAGCCACAGATACATCACTATCAGTTGAGACTGCATCTAGTGATGTATCTGAGCATATGGCAGGGTCAAAATTGGGGTCTGAGTCAGACATAGAGGCATCTGACTCTGACGCAAGGATGGCATACGCCTCCTCAGCACTATATATTTTCTGTGACATTTTTGTATCTGTCACAGAAAAAATGTACTAAATTTTTTTAAATTAAATTAATTAACTAAATTAATTAACTAAATAAACTAGCAAAAAAGTACTGCTATGCTACTGCCAGTGATTTATAGCGATCACTGGCAAGCTAGGGGTTAATGGCTCTGAAAATTAAATTAACTAAATGGTTCTGAAAAGAGCCTCTGGATTTTTAAAAAATTACAACAACAAAATTAACCCCTAAAAAAATGCACAGACAGCAAAAAAGTACAACTATGCTACTGCCAGTGATTCATAGCGATCACTGGCAAGCTAGGGGTTAATGGCTCTGAAAATTAATTTAAATTAACTAAATGGTTCTGAAAAGAGCCTCTGGATTTTTAAAAAATTACAACAACAAAATTAACCCCTAAAAAAATGCACAGACAGCAAAAAAGTACAGTTATGCTACTGCCAGTGATTTATAGCGATCACTGGCAAGCTAGGGGTTAATGGCTCTGAAAATTAAATTAACTAAATGGTTCTGAAAAGAGCCTCTGGATTTTTAAAAAATTACAACAACAAAATTAACCCTTAAAAAAATGCACAGACAGCAAAAAAGTACAGCTATGCTACTGCCAGTGATTTATAGCGATCACTGGCAAGCTAGGGGTTAATGGCTCTGAAAATTAAATTAAATTAACTAAATGGTTCTGAAAAGAGCCTCTGGATTTTTAAAAAATTACAACAACAAAAAACTAACCCCTAAAAAAATGCACAGACAGCAAAAAAAAGTGCAGCTATGCTAATGCCAGTGATTTATAGTTAGGCTAGGGGTTAATGGCTCTGAAAAGAGCCTTTGGTTCTATATTTTTTTAATAAATAAAAAAATTAAATCTCTCTCTGCAAAAAAACAGGTCTCTCTCTCTCTCCAACAAAATCGCAAGTGAGGAGAGGGAGGGAGATCCACACTGATCAGTGTCAATATTTACAAATATTGACATGATCAGACTAATGGGGTATTTTATTATTATTATTTTTTTTTGGGTGGGAGGCTCAGATTGGGTGACCCTAGCTTGCCCCTATGATGAGGCAGGCTAGGGACACCCCCAGAGGCCCCATGATGCACTGGGCATTGCCATCTTGGATGCCTAGTGAAGGGGGAGGGGGGGGCTATTTAGGGCTTTTTTTTTTACTTTTATTTATAACTGACTAAGTGCCTCGACCCAAGGAGGCACTTAGCACACAAGCAGAGCATCGGAAGCATGTCCGATCGCTTCCGATGCTCTGAAACACTGCCGGGCTCCACGTGGAGCGAAACCGGAAGTGATCACTCGTGGGGGAGTGATCAATCCGGTCCCGGCACTCGGGAACAGTATTGCAGGATGCCTAGACCTCAAGGCAAGCCTGCAATACTGTTAGAGCAGCTGGAAGCGATTTCGATCGCTTCCAGTGCTCTGTTAAACCGACGACGTATGCAATACGTCCTCGGTCGTTAAGTGCTTTTTTTTTTGAGGACGTATGGCATACGTCGTCGGTCGTTAAGGGGTTAATATGATTTTACCATATTTACCATCTGCTTGAACAGTACACAAGATATGTAACATGAGCAACTCTTGTATAACCTTTTAAACAGATAAGTGGACAGAGATGTAAGTCTTTTAGTATTCTCACATCACGCCTTTGATACTTTGATAAGCCATACACCCTTTATATTTTCTCAACATCATCTCTCATATTACTTAAACAATTTAATGGATACAAAAGTACAAAATAGTGGCTTATATCATTGTATAAGTGCACCATTGCTTGCATATAACTTTGTGTTTAACCCTTCCAGTAGTGCATTGCTGCACCCGAACCTACCTAGGTATGATTTTCAACAAAGGATACCAAGAGAATGAAATAAATGTAATAATATATGTGAACTGAAAAGTATCTTGAAATTGCATTTTCTATATGAATCATGAAACTTTAATTTTTAGTTTCATGTGCCTTTAAATCCATGTCCACAAAATAAATGTTTATTTTTATCTTATGCGTCAGTATCAAACATTTCATTTGTTGATGTTCCATTAGTAATTTCTGATAATGGACCCACAAAATCAAGTTTTTTTTTATTCAATAAGATTTCAAGACCTCACAGGTCTCTTCTTCAGGTCAGTACGGCAACAACCCTTTTTCTGTTCATCTATTGATGATATGTTTTGCAATCTCAATAACTGGCTCTATAGGACACTTATGAATAAATAATGAATTAAATCTTAACTGCTTTAATAGCCCCAGAAGACTCAATGGTGTATTGTAAGTGACATATAGGCAGTTTATCAAACTATGTACCCAATATGGATAGAAAGGCAAGTGATACATGTGAATAAATAATGTAGCTGGATATGATTAATCTGCATATTAAATATGCTTAACAAGGTACTGATAAAAAGAACAAACAGGTTTCGATTAACAGCTTAACCTTCTTAGATGTAATATATTGGTTGGAATTATTAATGGCTAGACCTCACAAAGAGTAATGTTCAGTTATAAAAGCCATGTTGTTGGAAGGATTTAAATAAATTAAGTCATCAAAGATCATTAATAATAGATTTGTAAGAGTCATAGTCTATTGAGTACATCAAAACAAATACTTAATGGCAGCTACGGATTTAGACAGTCTGTACAAACACAGTCTAAACAAAAATGTTTTGACACATCATAACTAGTCTGTGGATGTCAAACGAAGACTAAAACTAAGTGTAGTAACTCAGACAAGGTGAGGTTCTACTTCAGTTTGACAGGCAAAGGTGGAAGCTAAAAAGCTAAAACAATAGTAAATTGTCAAAAAACGTAGCTACAGTCTGTGGTCAGATTAATCACTGTATGGTTCTGTAGTGACAGCACTCAAGTAAAAGCCAAAGGCAAAAAAATTGGTCCACTCCTACTATTCTTGAGATGAACACACATACAACCTGACAATACATTTTATTTCTCTGAGAGAGAGAGGAAGCTTAGTACAGTCGCGTGTGGGATTTTCTAATGAATGGAAGGCGTAGTGTGGGGGAACTGGGATTAGCACCTGTCGTTTTGCTCATGATGAGGGTTATTTATTTAGCCATGGTTTCACCTGCTTATTTACTTCATGATGTAAGGATAAACTTCCTAAACAAGGCCTGTAAAACTGTACTGAGAGCAGCTGCTGAAGAATTCCCCTCTGGCACCTTTGCTGAACAAAGCAGTGCTGCCATTTGCAGTGAGTCTTAAACACTCCTTACATTAAACAACCAAAGCAAACAATCATGCAGTTCATAAATTGTGCAGCATCGTTATTCATATGCTTTTTTTTTTTTTAATGTTCGTTGTACCTTTTTAGCTTTAAATTATTTTAAATTAAACTATTTACATTTCATTAACAAAAAAGAAGATCTTTGTGTGATTGTTTATAATAATATATATTAGTTTATGGTCTTTTATGCTATTTTGTTCTTGTGATGAGGTTTTTTTTTTATAAACTGCTGTATAATGTCCATGAATGAATATATTTACCACATGAAAACACAGATGTGCAATCACACCAAGTGTTACCACTGGCTACAGATTATGCCAACCCTTTTTTTACCCTGACAATTACTAATCTAAGTGTGATACTTGAATAAAGGGGAAACATTTCTCTGTGTGTGTTACTGGACGTTTAAGGGCAGGGCTAGCTCAACCATGGGACCGAGTGGGTCTAACTGACACAGACTGCTCTTAACAAGAAGCAGAGCTCCAGTGACTGAGTCAGTCACTGTCAGACCCAGATCACTCCTGTCCTCTGTCTCTGTGGGGGAAATGACAGGCTTCCAGTAGCATAACCGCATCATGCACAGACCACAATCGGGCAGGGACAACATTCAAGGTGAGAGAAGTGCCTCTTTCTTCCTTATTGCGCAATTGTGCATAAGCATTGGGTATACGGGTATACAGGTAGGCAGGCTTAGTAAGGTCAGCGGCCAGGCTAGTGGGTTGATATGCTAATCAATAATGTTACTACTGCGGGGCGTCATTGAATTCTTGGACCCAGGCACCACAATATATTTAGCCGACCCTGTTTAAGGGGCATATTCACTAATATGTAAGGGCTACTGGAACAAAGGAGTTAAATCAATTCACATTCTCTGCTAAAATTACTCAGCTCTGTGAGCTACTGTTTCAATGTGATGAGCTTATTGCTTGCTTGTGTTACAGGAGGCCAAGGGGTGTACAACTTGCTCTGAAGTCGCATTGTCCCGACTCGCATTAAATTGCCAAGAGCCGTGATATACTAATTATCCCTTGTAAGTAACCGTTAGCATACCACTCATAATATAGCCCTTGTTTTTTAATGTCCCTTTAATTGCAGTAACAGACATTTAAGTAAATAAACTTCTCAGCTTCATTTGATCAGTTTATTTTGTGCTTATAATTCCCTTGTGCTCTGTGTTTACTGTTAAACCCGTGAGTTTAAGACATAGACAAACTTCATCAGCATTCAGCTTGCTATTGTGCTTCTTCAAAAAAGTATACAGATGGATCAGCCGATCAATGGCTGTATACAGTGCCTATTCAGCTGTTGATTTGCTTATCTACAACAAATGAAAATATGAGAAAGATTACTAGTATTGACAATATTATCAGTAAAAAACAACTGAGCATTTCTTTTAAATTAACTCAAAAACGAATTGATCGTTAGTATAGTGTGGAGTGCGAAGCCAAAAAAATACATACATAAGCCATCAATATTAATTACATTCCACTCTGTATCAGCCCTAATAACAGAAGGTAAGTTATAACATAACCTTTTTTACATTCCAAATATTAATTAGAAACACCATTAGTTCATAAAAATGTAGCCCCTACAATGAAATATTAATAAAACAACTTGATATAATAAGGCAAATGTAAAATATATAATATATTAATTTATCTTTGTACCCGTAAAGTATGTAAGCTTAGAAACACAGTTAACGTCTTAAAATCCACCTTTGATTCCTGTCATACAAACTCCCCCAACTGGTTTACTGTATATGTAGTTTTTGAGTGAGCGTGCATATGCAAAGTAATTTGCGGTCCTGTTTTTAAAAAAATTAGTAGTAGTGTGTTCCGATTTTTTACATTATAAGTAGTATTTGCAGTAGTTACTTTAATTTTATTTTATTATGACCATTGCACGTGCTATTTGTACATACCGCTTGCACAGTTTTTTTTATTGCAGCTCTGCAGTGATGGGCGTGGCTGGGAGGCATGGTCCACTCTGCAAGTGTTTTTTCTCAGCTTTTGATTGGAGTGGGAATGGAGGTGGGCAGCTTGTGAGGAGAGAGTGAACAGACAGAGCCGCATTGAGTGAGTGGAGAGAGCAGGATCAAGCAAAGTGAAGAGACAGAGCAGCATTGAGCGAGTGGATTGACAAAGTAGCTTTGAGCGAATGGACAGACAGACCCAGGGCCGCCACTAGAAATTTTGGGGCCCCTGACTTAACCATTGATCAGGGCCCACCCCCCCCTTGACATGTGCAATTTTTGACCAAGTGACTAAAACGTATATATGCACTTTATTCTTAGATGTCTATTTAAACTTGGAAATGTTGTAAAGGAAGTAACATACAAACACACACACAGAAACACTCTTACACTGAAACACACACACACACTCACACATAAGGATTCACATATAGACACTCTAGCAGACACGCAAAGAAACACACTCAGGCACAGACACCCAAACAGACACTCAGCACTTGTTTACATTGATCTGACAAGTAATGAGGTAAACTACAGTTTTGTAAAAAAAGGAGATTTAGAAAACAAAATATGGAGTTCTTATTATCTTTTTGTAAAGGAAGATGCCAACAGCATGCAGTGGCTGAAAGGAAGGGCCCTGAACTGCCTAAACAATAATTTAAAGGCTATATGATGGATTAGGTGGCTTCCGTAAAGGTCTCATTAGTCTCAAAGTCTGTAGAAAGATGTGAATAATCAGTAGTAAGGCCAAAATGTCCTAAAAAGGAAGAGACAATGGACACACACACACAGACAAACTCAAACTTACACATACACCCAAGGAAACAGCAACAGAGACAGCCTTAGAAAACACAAAAAGACACACACACACACACACAGAGACACCCACAGAAAACACACAAAGACATACACACACCCTCATGGAGACACCCACAGAAAACACACACCATCACAGAGACATCCACAGAAAACACAGACATACATACATACATACATACACACACACACCCTCACAGAGACATCCACAGAAAACAGACATACACACCCACCCTCACAGAGGCATCCAGGGAAAATACACAAAGACAAAACATACACACACCCTCACAGAGACACCCATAGAAAAAGCTCAAAGACATGCACACACCCTCACAGACATCCACATAAAATGCACAAAGACATACACACCCACCCTCAGAGAGATTCCCACAGAAAAAAAACACATACACACTCATAGAGACACAAATCAAAGCACAAAGACAAACACAGACACCCACAGAAACACTCACAGGAGGAAACATTTATGCACCTTGCATCCCCGAAAACGTTTACCATTAAACGATTTATTCAAACGGGGAGTGCCTTCTTTGCTGTGTAGATATTTGACTGTTTGAAAGCGCACCCCGGCAGCTGGATGTTAATAAAAAAAGAGTGCTGGTTCCCTGCTTCTATTTGTATATATATATATATATATATATATATAAATACATATCTGCCAAAAGGGCACCTACCATTTGTGTATTGAGGAGGAAACATTTCTGCATGGTTTTAAATATAGAATTGTCAAATAATCATAAATACACTGCTGCTAAAAAAAAATGTGTTTTTTATGGACCCTTGGCCCCACCATACAACTACTACCACACTGAAGTTACAATCCGAAATTGCACAAAGAAATAAAAAACATTTTGCTAACTAAGTCCTACCTTCTCTGCAAACGAACAGTTCTGCCGCGAATAGTTCGCAGCGAACATAGCATGTTCGCGTTCGCAGCGGACGGCAAACATATGCGATGTTCGATCAGCCCCCTATTCGTTATCATTGAGTAATCTTTGACCCTGTAGCTCACAGTCACAAGACACATTCCAGCCAATCAGCAGCAGACACTCCCTCCCAGGCCCTCCCACTTCCTGGACAGAATCCATTTTAGATTCATTTGGAGCCTGCATTCTTAGTGAGAGGAGGGACAGTGTAGCTGCTGCTGATTTAATAGGGAAATCGATAGCTAGGCTAGTGTATTCAGTGTCCACTACAGTCCTGAAGGACTCATCTGATCTCTGCTGTAAGGACAGCACCCCAAAAAGCCCTTTTTAGGGCTAGAACATCAGTCTGCTTTTTTTTTTTCCCCTGTGTAATCTAATTGCAGCCTGCCTGCCAGCTCAAGCTCACAGCGTATACTATGCCCACTTGCCCAGTGCCACCACTCATATCTGGTGTAACAGTAGTGTACATTTAAAAAAAACAAAAAAACTTTTTTTAATTTGAAATAATAGCAGTCATTTTCCTTCACGCATGTGCATTTGAGGTCCTGCCAGGGCACAGTGTGACACCAGTGCAAGTCATATCTGCTAAAACAGTAGTGTACATTAAAAACAAAACCAAAAAAAAAAACCTTTTTTTAATTTGAAATAATAGCAGTCAGTTTCCTTCACACGTGTGCGGTTGAGGTCCTGCCAGGGCACAGTGTGACACCAGTGCAAGTCATATCTACTAAAAAAAGTAGTGTACATTTAAAATAAAAATAAAAACTTTTTTTAATTTGAAATAATAGCAGTCAGTTTCCTTCACACGTGTGCGTTTCAGGACCTGCCAGGGCACAGTGTGACACCAGTGCAAGTCATATCTGCTAAAACAGTAGTGTACATTTAAAAAAAAAAAAAAAAAAAACACATTTTTTACTGTGAAATAATAGCAGTCAGTTTCCTTCACACGTGTGCGTTCCAGGTCCTGCCAGGGCACAGTGTCACACCAGTGCAAGTCATATCTGCTAAAACAGTAGTGTACATACATTTAAAAAAAACCTTTTTTATTGTGAAATAATAGCAGTCAGTTTCCCTCACACGTGTGCGCACCAGGTCCTGCCAGGGCACAGTGTCACACCAGTGCAAGTCATATCTACTAAAACAGTAGTGTACATACATTTAAAAAAAACAACTTTTTTTCTGTGAAATAATAGCAGTCAGTTTCCCTTAAAAGTGTGCGTTCCAGGTCCTGCCAGGGCACAGTGTCACACCAGTGCAAGTCATATCTACTAAAACAGTAGTTTACATACATTTAAAAAAAAACAAAACCTTTTTTTACTGTGAAATAATAGCAGTCAGTTTCCCTCACACATGTGCGCTCCAGGTCCTGCCAGGGCACAGTGTCACACCAGTGCAAGTCATATCTACTAAAACAGTAGTTTACATACATTTAAAAAAAAAAAAAAAACTTTTTTTACTGTGAAATAATAGCAGTCAGTTTCCCTCACACGTGTGCGTTCCAGGTCCTGCCAGGGCACAGTGTCACACCAGTGCAAGTCATATCTGCTAAAACAGTAGTGTACATTTAAAAAAAAAAAAAACCCTTACACTACCTGAACGATACAACATCATACCTGATGTTTTAAAGCACGTTATTCCAAACAATTTAGGAATGTTAGGTGATTTATGCCCTTTATGGATTAAAACCAGACTCTGCATCAACTATGTAATTTTCCATGGGAGTTTGCCATGGATCCCCCTCCGGCATACCACAGTCCAGGTGTTAGTCCCCTTGAAACAACTTTTCCATCACTTTTGTGGCCAGAAAGAGTCCCTGTGGGTTTTAAAATTCGCCTGCCTATTGAAGTCTATGGCGGTTCGCCAGGTTCACCGGTTCGCAAACTTTTGCAGAAGTTCGCGTTCGCCGTTCGAGAACGCAAAATTTTAGGTTCGCCACATCACTAATTGTGAGTAGTATCCTTGTGTCTTTTGAAGTGGATTATTTTGAGAACTCAGACATATTGCACTATTGGGGGTGCCCTCTTTTATTTCGGCTAGATTACGAGTTTTTGTCGGTAATGGTGTGCGGGGCTAACAAGCATTTTATGCTCACCTACAGACAACGCTGGTATTACAGGTTTTTTTAAACCCGGCGTTAGCCGCAAAAAAGGGAGCGGAGAGCAAAATTTAGCTCCACATCTCACCTCAATACCAGCGTTGCTTACGGTAGCGGTGAGCTGGTAAAACGTGCTCGTGCACGATTTCCCCATAGGAATCAATGGGGGAGAATCGGCTGAAAAAAAACCTAACACCTGCAAAAAAGCAGCGTTCAGCTTCTAACGCAGCCCCATTGATTCCTATGGGAAAATACTTTTTATGTCTACACCTAAGACCCTAACATGAACCCCGAGTCTAAACACCCCTAATATTACACTTATTAACCCCTAATCTGCCGTCCCCTACATCGCCGACACCTACATTATATTATTAACCCCTAATCTGCCGCTCCGGACACCGCCGCCACCTACATTATCCCTATGAACTTCTAATCTGCTGCCCCCAACATCGCCGACACCTACTTTTTATTTATTAACCCCTACTCTGCCGCCCCCAATGTCGCCGCCACCTAACTACACTTATTAACCCCTAATCTGCCGCCGCCAACGTCGCCGCCACTATAATAAAGTTATTAACCCCTAAATCTGTCTTACCCTAACTCTAACACCCACCTAACCTAAATATAATTTAAATACATCTAAATAAAATTACTATTATTAACTAAATTATTCCTATTTAAAACTAAATACTTACCTATAAAGTAAACCATAAGCTAGCTACAATATAACTTATAGTTACATTGTAGTCATTTTAGGATTTATTTTTATTTTACAGGCAAGTTTGTATTTATTTTAACTAGGTAGAATAGTTATTAAATAGTTATTAACTATTTAATAGCTACCTAGTTAAAATAAATTAAAATTTCTCTTGCAAGGTGTATCCAGTCCACAGATTCATCCTTTACTTGTGGGATATTCTCATTCCCTACAGGAAGTGGCAAAGAGAGCACACAGCAAAGCTGTCCATATAGCTCCCCCTCTAGCTCCACCCCCCAGTCATTCTCTTTGCTGGCTCTAAGCACTAGGGTCTCTCTACGTGAGGGTAAAGTGAATGTGGTGTTAAAATTGTAGTTTTTATTATCTTCAATCAAAAGTTTGTTATTTTAAATGGTACCAGTTTGTACTATTTACTCTCTAGCAGAAAAGTGATGAAGATTTCTGCTGAGAGGAAAATGATTTTAGCATGTTGTAACTAAAATCCACTGCTGTTCCCACAAAGGACTGAGGAGTACCAGAAAACGTCAGTTGGGGGGAACGGTTTGCAGGGTAATCTGCAATGACGTATGTTCAGTAATTTATTTCTAGACAAGACTGAGATAATGCTAGAGGAGACTGACAATATCCCCATGAGGGGAGGGTAAGCTATGTTCACAGACTTAGTAAGGAATTGAATGCTTACATAACCGGGCTAATTATGCTGGTTGACACTGATTCAGGGCAATCGATTGTTTATTCAAGAAAAATATTGTTTGTAGACACTTTGAGAGTCCTTTTGGGTTTTTTCTGGGGTTATTACCCACATGGCTGGTTTTTAGTCACTTAAGAGTGTTTTACTAGGCCTCACAACTCCGGAGTAGAGTGGGAGGGGCCTAATTTCGCGCCTCAGATGCGCAGTAAGAATTTGCAGAGAAGTTCATGCTGATTCACATGGAGGGTCCTGCTTCTGTTTGAGGGCCTGATAGAAGCTATATTCCCCCAAATCTGATCCCTAAGGGCAGGTAGGGCCACAGCAAGGCTGTGGCAAGATTGGAAGAGTTTCAGAATTATCTGCCTTACAGTGTGATTCACCTTACCTGCTGTTCCACGCAGATAAGGTAGTTTTGCGTACCAAGCCTGGTTTTCTTCCTAAAGTGGTTTCTAACAAGAATATTAACCAGGAAATAGTTGTTCCTTCTCTGTGTCCTAATCCATCTTCAAAGAAGTAACGTCTATTACACAATCTTGATGTAGTTCGTGCTTTAAAGTTCTATTTACAAGCAACTAAGGATTTCAGACAAACATCTTCTTTGTTTGTTATCTATTCTGGTAAGAGGAGAGGTCAGAAAGCGACTGCTACCTCTCTTTCCTTTTGGCTGAAAAGCATCATCCATTTGGCCTATGAGACTGCTGGACAGCAGCCCCCTGAAATAATTACTGCTCATTCTACCAGAGCAGTGGCTTCCACATGGGCTTTCAAAAATGAGGCTTCTGTTGAACAGATTTGTAAGGCAGCGACTTGGTCTTCACTGCATACTTTTGCCAAATTTTATAAATTCGATACTTTTGCTTCTTCGGAGGCTATTTTTGGGAGAAAGGTTTTGCAAGCAGTGGTGCCTTCCGTTTAAGGTACCTGTCTTGTTCCCTCCCTTCATCCGTGTCCTAAAGCTAAAGTTTTTTAAACTAATTACACCTAATCTAATTCCCGTAATAAAATAAAAAAGCCCCCCAAATTAATAAAAATCCCTACCCTATACTTAATTAAAAATAGCCCTTAAAAGGGCCTTTTGCTGGGCATTGCCCCAAAGTAATCAGCTCTTTTACCTGTAAAAAAAATACAATACCCCCAACATTAAAACCCACCACCCACACACCCAAACCTACTCTAAAACCCACCCAATCCCCCCTTAATAAAACCTAACACTAACCCCTTGAAGATCACCCTACCTTGAGACATCTTCACTCAACCGGGCAGAAGTGGTTCCCCAGACGGCCAGAAGTCTTCATCCGATCCGGGCAGAAGAGGACCTCCAGATGGGCAGAAGTCTTCATCCAGACGGCATCTTCTATCTTCATCTATCCAGAGCGGGTCCATCTTCAAGCCATCCGACGCGGAGCATCCTCTTCCATCCGACGACTAACACTAAATGACGGTACCTTTAAGTGACGTCATCCAAGATGGCGTCCCTTCAATTCCGATTGGCTGATAGAATTCTATCAGCCAATCGGAATTAAGGTAGTAAAAATCCTATTGGCTGATCCAATCAGCCAATAGGATTGAACTCGCATTCTATTGGCTGTTCTAATCAGCCAGTAGAATGCAAGCTCAATCCTATTGGCTGATTGGATCAGCCAATAGGATTGAACTTCAATCCTATTGACTGATTGCATCAGCCAATAGGATTTTTTCTACCTTAATTCCGATTGGCTGATAGAATTCTATAAGCCAATCAGAATCTAAGGGATGCCATCTTGGATGACGTCAGTTAAAGGTACCTTCATTCTGATTTAATCGTCGCCAGAAGAGGATGCTCCGCGTCGGATGTCTTGAAGATGGACCCGCTCTGGGTCATATAGATGAAGATAGAAGATGCCGTCTGGATGAAGACTTCTGCCCGTTTGGAGGACCACTTCTGCCATGCTTGGATGAAGGCTTCTACCCGTCTGGAGGACCACTTCGCCCGGCTTGGATGAAGACGTCTCCCGGTAAGTCGATCTTCAGGGGGTTAGTGTTAGGGTGGGTAGGTTTTATTTTTTAGATTAGGGTTTAGGTGGCAAAAGAGCTAACTGCCCTTTTAAGGGCAATGGGGAGCTTAGGTTTTTTTAGATAGTATTTTATTTGGGGGGTTGGTTGTGTGGGTGGTGAGTTTTACTGTTGGGGGGGTTGTTTGTATTTTTTTTTTTACAGGTAAAAGAGCTGATTACTTTGGGGCAATGCCTCGCAAAAGGCCCTTTTAAGGGCTATTGGTAGTTTAGTTTAGGCTAGGTTTTTTTTTATTTTGGGGGGCTTTTTCTATTTTAATAGGGCTATTAGATTAGGTGTAATTAGTTTAAATTTCTGTAATTTGTTTATTATTTTCTGTAATTTAGTGGGGGGGTTGTACTTTAGCTAGTTTAATTTAATTTAGGTAACTGTATTTAATTTAGTTAATTTATTTAATTATAGTGTAGTGTTAGGTGTTAGTGTAACTTAGGTTAGGTTTTATTTTACAGGTAAATTGTATTTATTTTAGCTAGGTAGTTATTAAATAGTTAATAACTATTTAATAACTATTCTACCTAGTTAAAATAAATACAAACTTGCCTGTAAAATAAAAATAAACCCTAAGCTAGCTACAATGTAACTATTAGTTATATTGTAGCTAGCTTAAGGTTTATTTTATAGGTAAGTATTTAGTTTTAAATAGGAATAATTTAGTTTAGGATAGCAATATTTATTTAGATTTATTTAAATTATATGTAAGTTAGTGGGTGTTAGGTTTAGGTTTAGACTTAGGTTTAGGGGTTAATAACTTTAATATAGTGGCGGCGACATTGGGGGTGGCAGATTAGGGTTTAATAAATATAATGCAGGTGTCGGCGATTAGTGGTTAATAAGTGTAAGATTAGGGGTGTATAGACTCGGGGTTCATGTTAGGGTGTTAGGTGTAAACATAAAATGTGTTTCCCCATAGGAATTAATGGGGCTGCGTTACTGAGTTTTACGCTGCTTTTTGGCAGGTGTTAGACTTTTTTTCAGCCGGCTCTCCCCGTTGATTCCTATGGGGAAATCGTGCACGAGTACGTTACACCAGCTCACCGCTGACTTAGGCAGCGCTGGTATTGGAGTGCGGTAATGAGCAAAATTTTTGTCAATGCTCACTTCTTGACTTTTAACGCCGGGTTTGTAAAAACCCTTAATACCAGCGCTGTAGGTAAGTGAGCGGTGAGAGAAAACTGCTCGTTAGCACCGCACAGCCTCTAACGCAAAACTTGTAATCTAGGTGAGTAGTAGTTATTACCTTGAACTGTCTAACAGAAGAGATGGTAAAAAAGCCTTATGTACAAATACCACCTCTTCCGAAAGGCAATTCAGAGTATATACTACTACAGAAAATACTTGTCTATTTTTTAAATAATATTCTTGCTACCATTATGATTATCACTTATTGTGGTAGGCATCATGGTGGACTGCCTATCTGAAGATGAAATAAAGAACAAACATAAATTTAAAAAAAAATCTTATTCTTTGATTGAGCTAGCCTCACAGGATACCTTGAACTGCCAGAGGATCTGGTTAAAGATACAATCTACACCAGAATTTTTATTGTTTATAAAGATAGATAATCCCTTTATTGCCCATTCCCTAGGTTTGCACAACCAACACAGTTATTTAAATACACTTTTTACCTCTGTGATTACCTTGTATCTAAGCCTCTGCAAACTACCCCCTTATTTCAGTTCTTTTGACAGACATCCATTTTAGCCAATCAGAGCTGGCTCAACTGAACTCCACGTGCCTGAGTACAGTGTTATCTATATGACACAAATGAACTAACACCCTCTAGTGGTGAAAAACTGTCAAAATACCCTGAGAGAAGAGGCGGCCTTCAAAGGCTTAGAAATTAGCATATGAACCTCCTAGGTTAAGCTTTCAATTAAGGATACCAAGAGAACAATGCAAAATTGGTGATAAAAGTAAATTGGAAAAATGTTTAAAATTACATTCTCTATCTGAATCATGAAAGTTTATTTTTGGACTAGACTGTCCCTTTAAGAACAAAATAAAATAAACAACTTCTTATGTTTAACTTGAGCTGGTTTCACAGGATACACATGCACTAGTAGAAACATGCACTAACAAAATGCCAGTTTCTTGCCCATTCTCAGTCGCTGACTTTTGCTGAAAAAATCATGTGGCAGGAATCAACAGTAGAACATAAGTTCTCATCATAGCAGCTCCATCTTCCTTTTACAGGCAGTGACTATACTTGCTAATTTTGCAAGAAAACAGTAAAAGCTAGATTACAAGTGTTGCGCAAACAATTTTGCTTTGATTGTGTGGATTTTGTGATTTGTAAAAAAATAACTAAAAACGAAACCACTAGCAATGACGTGTGCCCTCACCTGTGTGCCCATTCAGGTTGCACACTCGCTGACATGAACTTAGTGACTTTTTGTTAATTCTCGTGTTTCTTGTACATGGGCACCAATCAGCTAAAAGTTTTGGGCTGAGCGACCATCCGGCACATCAAAAATGTTATTATTCTGTTTACAATTACTTTGATATTAAATTGTAATTATACAGTATATTATGACTCAACTGTCAGATGTAAAAAAGAGTATTCATTTTTTTGGTGATATCCATATTTTGAGAACTCCTGATGTTAGGAGCAAGAAATGTGGCATTTAAACTTATTTTATAATGAAGATAATTTTTACTTTTCTAACATCTTTGGTTTTTGAGATATAGGTGTCCTCATAAATAACCCCTCCCATTTTCACCCCCCTTAAGTTGATTTTTTGGGAAACGGTAAAGCACCAATTTTCACGTTTGTAATAATTTTGGTTTTTGAGATATAGGTATCCTCCTAAAGTGGATTTTCATGAAATGGTAAAACACGTGATTCTTTATTTTTAAAGGAAAATGTAAATACCAATTTTTATGTCTAACATCTTTGGTTTTTGAGACAAAAAGGTATCCTCATGAATAAGCCTTCCCCTTTTCAGCCCCTCTTAAGTGGATTTTTGGGAAATGGTAAAACACGTGTTTATTTTTAAAGGAGAATCTATATACCAATTTTAACGTCTGTAACATCTTCGGTTTTTGAGATATAGGTATCCTCATAAATAACCCCTCCCTTTTTACCCCCTTAAGTGGATTTTCGGGAAATGGTAAAACACGTGTTTCTTTATTTTTAAAGGACAATCTAAATACCAATTTCCACATCTGCAAAATCTTTAGGTTTTTAGATATAGGTATCCTCATAAAAAATGTCACCCCCCCCCTTTTTCACCATCTTAGGTACGTAATTTCCAAAATTCCTTCCTACGTCATAAAAACAACATACCTTCCAAATTCCACGTTCCTAGGTAAAACGGTTTAAGCTGGGCGTTGATGAGTCAGTCAGTACTTCTTCTTTTATATATATATATATATATATATATATATATATATGCACATATGTGTTCATATATTTATGTGTATATATGTATTTACAGACATATATACATATATAAACACAGAAATACATACGTATACATGTAGATGAAACATGTAGAAACATATTTATGTAATATTCATATTTATTTAAATTCTTAACTATGTGTTTACTGTTCATATTTCACATGCCAATGTTCTGTACATGTTTTAAGCATTTCTAAATATATATTCCTATATATATCTGTGAATGTATATATACTGTATCTATATATACAGTATATATATATATATATATATATATATATATATATATATATACAGTATACATATATATATATATACATATATATAATCATCTATATATAGAGGTATAAATATATATTTATTTAAAAAAACATCAGATATATGTAGAAATATGTATTTATGAATAAATAGAACATTTTCTGTTACGTAAAGAACATTGGAATATGAAATATTCAGATTTTCATGTCGGGTTAGCGCTAATGAGAATATGTTATGGTGTTTGCTCGAGAGTGTGGTTATTTTTCCTCTTTTTCTTCTTCATTGACTTCTATGGGGGAATATGTGAACGCGCACGCGATATACTAAATTCGGATTTTTGCACTAGAACAAAAAAAGTTTTCTTTTTCATCTTGAAATACCAGCGCAACCCAACTAGCGCAAAAATCCTAATTCTAGCTGAGTTTTCACTATATTGATAATGCAAAATACCACGCCACGTGTAATATAGCCCTAAATTGTTTGCTGTTTTTAATACATCCTCTTTCTTTTTATGTTTTATTTGATTTAAAGGGATATAATACTCCTATGCTAAAGTGATGCAGCATAACTGTAAATAGCTGACATGAAAATATCACCTGAACATCTCTATGTAAAAAGGGAAGATATTTGACCTCAAAATTTCTTCAGCTCACCAGAGTAAGTGCTTTGTGAACAGTTAGTTATACTTCAGCTGTTGTCCAATTGCAAGTTTAATTTTTTTTTTAAAAATAGATAGATAGCCAATCGGCCTCAGCACTGCTGAGGTCATGCTTTGCTGTGATCTCATGAGATTTCACTGAAATCTTGTGAGATTTTATAGCATAGTAAACTTCCTTAAATTGAATAGGAAAACATGACTGTGCCTGCACATGCCAGATGCACACTCCCTTGCAAGTCCTGGGGCTAGCATCCTGATTGGCTGCTTAAAGGAACACCGAACCCAAATTTTTTCTTTCGTGATTCAGATAGAGCATGCAATTTTAAGCAACTTTCTAATTTACTCCTATTATCAATTTTTCTTTGTTCACTTGCTATCTTTATTTGAAAAAGAAGGCATCTAAGCTTCTTTTTTGGTTTAGAACTCTGGACAGCACTTTTTTATTGGTGGATGAATTTATCCACCAATCAGCAAGAATAACCCAGGTTATTCACCAAAAATGGGCCGGCATCTAAACTTACATTCTTGCATTTCAAATAAAGATGCCAAGAGAATGAAGAAAATTTGATAATAGGAGTAAATTAGAAAGTTGCTTAAAATTGCATGCTCTATCTGAATCACAAAAGAAAAAAATTGGGTTCAGTGTCCCTTTAAAGTGAATGTCAAGTTAAAAAGATTACATAAAGTGAAACGATAGCAGTTAAAAAATGAATGAGAGTTTCATTCATGAAATTGTTATGATATACTTATCTTCCGAGCTATTTCATTGTAAACGCTACACGGATAATAGCTGAAGCTCCGGTCGCCATTTTCATTTGACAGATGACTCATCTGCAATTAACTAATCATTTTACCCACCCGTGGCGTTCAGCCCCTTTGCACAAATGTCACTGCCCGGGGGGAAACAACGATTAACAGATGACTCATCTGCAATCAACTAATCGTTGTTTCCCCCCGGTCAGTGGCATTTGTGCAAAGGGGCTGAACGCCCCGGGTGGGAAAAAATGCTGAAAATGGCGACCGGAGCTGCATCTACTATCTGAGTAGCGTTTATAGTGAAATAGATCTGAAGATAAGTATATCCTAACGATTAGCATTCTTTCATGTACTTCAACAGTATTTTTTCTTATGTAATGATATCTTTCTAATTGCAGAAGTGTCTCAACCTGTTTCAACCATTCCCTAAATGTGGGGGTCTTGTCAGATTTCAAATATCTGGGAATCAACATTTTTGCACTGCTTAACATTCGCCTAGATTTAGAGTTCTGCGTTAGTCGTCAAAACCAGCGTTAGGGGGTCCTAACGCTGGTTTTTACCGCCCGCTGGTATTTAGAGTCAGTCAGGAAAGGGTCTAACGCTCACTTTCCAGCCGCAACTTTTCCATACCGCAGATCCCCCTACGCCAATTGCGTATCCTATCTTTTCAATGGGATCTTTCTAACGCCGGTATTTAGAGTCTTGGCTGAAGTGAGCGTTAGAAATCTAACGACAAGACTCCAGCCGCAGAGAAAAGCCAGGAGTTAAGAGCTTTCTGGGCTAACGTCGGTTCATAAAGCTCTTAACTACTGTGCTCTAAAGTACACTAACACCCATAAACTACCTATATACCCCTAAACTGAGCCCCCCCCCACATTGCCGCCACTCTATTACATTTTTTTAACTCCTAATCTGCCGACCGCACACCGCCGCATCCTACATTATCCCTATGTACCCCTAATCTGCTGCCCCTAACACCGCCGACACCTACATAATATTTATTAACGCTTAATCTGCCCCCCCCCCAACGTCGCCGCTACCTTACCTACAATTATTAACCCCTAATCTGCCGACCGGACCTCACCGCTACTATAATAAATGTATTAACCCCTAAAGCTAAGTCTAACCCTAACCCTAACACCCCCCTAAGTTAAATATAATTTTTATCTAACGAAATAAAATAAATTTGATTAAATTATATAAATTAATCCTATTTAAAGCTAAATACTTACCTGTAAAATAAGCCCTAATATAGCTACAATATAAATAATAATTATATTGTAGCTATTTTAGGATTAATATTTATTTTACAGGCAACTTTGTATTTATTTTAACTAGGTACAATAGCTATTAAATAGTTATTAACTATTTAATAACTACCTAGCTAAAAGAAATACAAAATTACCAGTAAAATAAATCCTAACCTAAGTTACAATTAAACCTAACACTACACTATTATTAAATAAATTAAATACAAATAGCTACAAATAAATACACTAACTAAAGTACAAAAAATAAAAAAAGAACTAAGTTACAAAAAATAATTTTTTTTTTACAAACATTATAAAAAGATTACAACAATTTTAAGCTAATTACACCTACTCTAAGCTCCCTAATAAAATAACAAAGCCCCCAAAATAAAAAAATGCCCTACCCTATTCTAAAAATAAAAATCAGCCAATCGGATTGAGCTCGCATTCTATTGGCTGTTCCGATCAGCCAATAGAATGCAAGCTCAATCTGATTGGCTGATACAATCAGCCAATCGGATTGAACTTGAATCTGATTGGCTGATTCAATCAGCCAATCAGAATTTTCCTACCTTAATTCCGATTGGCTGATAGAATCCTATCAGCCAATCGGAATTCGAGGGACGCCATCCTGGATGACGTCCCTTACAGTAACCTTCATTCGCCGGGAGTTCGTCATGGAGGAAGGATGTTCCGCGTCGGCGGGATGAAGATGGAGCCGGAAGAAAGAAGATTGAAGATGCCGCTTGATAGAAGACTTCAGCCGGATGATGGACCTCTTCAGCCCCCCGCTTGGATGAAGACTTCAGCCGGATGATGGACCTCTTCAGCCCCCGCTTGGATGAAGACATCGCCTGGATTGGATGAAGAATTCGGCTCGGCTGAGTGAAGACGACTCAAGGTAGGAAGATCTTCAGGGGGGTAGTGTTAGGTTTATTTAAGGGGGGTTTGGGTTAGAGTAGGGGTATGTGGGTGGTGGGTTGTAATGTTGGGGGGGGTATTGTATGTTTTTTTTTTACAGGCAAAAGAGCAGAATTCTTTGGGGCATGCCCCGCAAAAGGCCCTTTTAATGGCTGGTAAGATAAAAGAGCTTTACAAATTTTATTTTAGAATAGGGTAGGGCATTTTTTTATTTTGGGGGCTTTGTTATTTTTTTTAGGGGGCTTAGAGTAGGTGTAATTAGTTTAAAATTCTTGTAATCTTTTTTTTTGTAATTTAGTGGGTTTTTTTGTAATTTAGTGGGGTTTTGTAATTTAGTTTAGTTGATATAATTGTAGGCAATTGTAGGTAGTTTATTTAATTAATTTATTGATAGTGTAGTGTTAGGTTTAATTGTAACTTAGGTTAGAATTTATTTTACAGGTAATTTTGTAATTATTTTAACTAGGTAGCTATTAAATAGTTATTAACTATTTAATAGCTATTGTACCTAGTTAAAATAAATACAAAATTGCATGTAAAATAAATATTAATCCTAAAATAGCTACAATATAATTATTATTTATATTGTAGCTATATTAGGGCTTATTTTACAGGTAAGTATTTAGCTTTAAATAGGAATAATTTATTTAATAAGATTTATTTTATTTCGTTAGATAAAAATTATATTTAACTTAGGGGGGTGTTAGGGTTAGGGTTAGACTTAGCTTTAGGGGTTAATACATTTATTAGAGTAGCGGTGAGGTCCGGTCGGCAGATTAGGGGTTAATAATTGTAGGTAGGTAGCGGTGACATTGGGGGGGGGGCAGATTAGGGGGTAATAAATATAATATAGGGGTCGGCGGGGGTTAGGGGCAGCAGATTAGGGGTTCATAGGGATAACGTAGGTTGCGGCGGTGTACGGAGCGGCAGATTAGGGGTTAAAAATAATATGCAGGGGTCAGCGATAGCGGGGGCGGCAGTTTAGGGGTTAATAAGTGTAAGGTTAGGGGTGTTTAGACTCAGGGTACATGTTAGGGTGTTAGGTGCAGACATAGGAAGTGTTTCCCCATAGGAAACAATGGGGCTGCGTTAGGAGCTGAACGCTGCTTTTTTGCAGGTGTTAGGGTTTTTTTCAGCTCAAACGGCCCCATTGTTTCCTATGTGGGAATCGTGCACAAGCACGTTTTTGAAGCTGGTCGCGTCCGTAAGCACCGCGGTAAATTATGCTCTACACTCCCTTTTTGGAGCCTAACGCAGCCCTTCTGTGAACTCTAAATACCAGCGGTATTTAAAAGGTGCAGGAAAAAAATACACGCGTAGCTAACGCACCCCTTTGGCCGCAGAACTCTAAATCTAGCAGATGGACAGTAATAATTTTCCCTTTGCCACCTCCTTTAGTTTGGGAAGACTTGTAAAAAGTAATATTTGCGGGTCCCTGGGGACTATGGTCTCCAGGACCTTACAGATATGTGCTATTATATCTGTCCAAAATTGTTGAATGTTAGGACAACTCCACCAGATATGTTGTATGGTACCCTCCTCCACACAGCCCCTCCAGCATCTTCCCGTGGAGGTGGGATATATCACTTTTAACCTCGCCGGTGTCAGGTATTTAAAATTGGTTTCCTGTACTTGAGCTGAGATGGATGCTATTTTGTTATTAAGAAATATGGATTTCCAACTTTCCAGCGTTAGTCCTAGAGTAAGCTCCCTATCCCATGCCCTGGTGTATGTTGGTAAGAGATCCTCACCGGTTATCTGTAACCTCTTGTACAAAATAGATATTAAGTGTGAGGGTGTCTGGTTTGCCAGGCACAGTTTTTCAAAATCAGTTACTGGCCTGTAATTTATGTTTATGGGAGTTAATGTAGTGACTTATCTGTGCATATGTCATCCATGTCATGGAGGGGTCTGTTTCTAATATATCTCCCAGCCTTCTTAGTTTGTGATGCTGAGGTTGTGTCAGGTGGTATATTGTGTTTCCCTTAATATGTTGGCCATTGTAGTCATACCGTTTTATTAAATTCAGTTTCAGGTCAGGATTGTCTAAGTAAGGTGTCATTGGCGATGCCGGTGTCGATTTATGGGTGGAGGTGTGAATACTTTTATCCCACATCACGAAGAGCTCCTTTAACAGAGGATAATCCTCTATCAGGGTAGGTCTTTCTTTTTTCGATACCCACACAAGGTGTCCTGGATTGTTCGTATGCAGTATAGACCTATCTATCTGGAACCAGTGTTTTTTGGAGTCCCAGATAGCAAGGATAACTTGCCACAAACCTGTAGCAAATTTTCACTTTGTGTGCTTAACTTGCTGCAAGTTTGAACTGGCAAGTGTGTTTTCTTGCAGTATAATTGCCGCACAAGTTCTAGTTGACACTTTTTCAACTTGCAGTAATTTTGCATGACAAGTCTCTAGCAAATGGTAAATTGTAATTTTGAGACAAGTCAGCAGCAAGAGCTCTACAAGTCTTCTGCAAATATTTGTTAAGCCAACAGCAAGAGCTCTGCAGGCTTGCAGCAATTTTCTGGCAAGTCAACAGCAAGAGGTCTGCGATTCTCCTGCAAATGTTTGACAAGTCAACAGAAAAAGCTCTGCAAGTCTCCTGCAAATGGTTGACAAGTCAACAGCAAGAGCTCTGCAAGTCCCCTGTAATTTTCTGACAAGTCAACAGCAAGAGCTCTGTAAGTCTCTCCTTCAATATGTTGACAAGTTGATAGCAAGGGCTCTGCAATTCTGTTGCAAATCTCAGACAACTCAATAGTAAGAGTGATGTTAGTCTGTGGCAAATCTCTGGCATGTATGTCATAATTAAGTGCAGTGTCTGTCACAAGTGTCTGCCACAAGAGCACTGCAAGTTTATGTTATATCTGTAAATTATAATTACAAATTAATAATTTGTTAATATTAAAATGTTTTTTTCTTAAAAAGTTAGTTTATGTAAGTTATTTGTATTAATGTAATGAATATATTACTTGAAGTATTCTAATATTAGTGTTATAACAAAAAAATCATTATCTCAGTTACAGTAGGACAGGCTTTAAAGCAGTCTGCTTATACAGCGATTGTCAGTTCTGCTCATGTTCGATATGTTTAATGCTTTTACCTCTATTTCAGTGGTTTTTGACAGCATTAAGCGTACTGTATATGTATAAGGTCTAGTTTTATTGTGCACATATTATATGAAAATGCAAACATCTCATTGTTTTTATATGCGTTTACAAATAAAAAAGTCTGTTTCTTTGTTCCACTTACAGCGATTTTTGTGGGGATCTGAAATCTAACCCGCTGTATGAATTGGGTCCTGCCTTAATATATTAAAACTTGGAAAATAATGTTTTTACATTTTTACTTGATAATTTTTTTTAATTCTTTCTGAATATTAGTTTTACAATTATTACCTTATCTATTTCTGTTACAGTTATATAAAAAAATGTATCATTGCATACAACTTACTGAAGTTGTGTGTAAATAACCTAGCCAGAATGTAAACTTTGACAATCATATACATTTTTTCTTGATTTCATACTTTTACAGAACTGAATTAATTTTTGCCTTTATGGTTAATGTGAGGGGTTAACCTCAATACTATATTAAGATAAAAAATTTGAATTAAAAAGGGTTTTGAAAATAACTAAAAAAACAGCATTAACTCTTACACAAGTAATTCAAACTTTTATTAGTTGCAAATTTTCTAGTGATTATAACATTTTAAACATGGCATTGTAAAAAAACAAAATAACTGCTTAAATTACAAGACAAACAACAATTTTAACAGAACAAAAAAAATATGATGATGTCCTCTGCTATGATGTTAAATTTGGCACCGGCCTGTAAAATAAAAAATATATTTAAATGTGAGCACCTTGTCTCGATTGTTTAGCCTAAAGCAGAACTATAATTTCTAGATCTAAAAAAGTGAATTTGACAGATGGTATAACACAGGGGTCTCAAAGTACCGGCCCACGGGCCATTTCCGGCCCACAAACCGGTTACAATGTGGCCCTCCACTTGCTCCCCATAGCTGAAAGCTGTGGGCTGATTAACATATTTCTGGGGGGGTGAGGAGCTGCAGCTCCAGGCCCACGCCTCTATATAAGCCCCTGAGTGTGCAGCACGCCACAATTGGCGCCATAGCTGTTTGTGGGTGTGGCAGAAGAGGAGCAAAGCAGGCAAGTCTGTATCTGTGTGGGTGTGTGTATGTGTGAGTCTGTGTGTGTGTGTGTGTGTATCTATGTGTGTATGTGTAAGTATGTGTGTGTGTGAGGGTGGTCTGTGTGTGTAGGTCTATGTGTATGTGTGTTTGTGTGGGTCTGTGTGTGTATGTGTGGGCGTGTGTGTGTGTTGGTCTATATGTGTGTGTGTTGGTCTGTGTGTGTGTGGATCTGTGTGTGTATGTGTGAGTCTGTGTCTGTGTGGGTGTGTGTGAGTCTGTGTATGTGTAAGCATGTGTGTGAGGGTGGTCTGTGTGTGTGTGTGTAGTTCTGTGTGTGTGTTTGTGTGGGTCTGTGTGTGTATGTGTGGGCATGTGTGTGTGTTGGTCTATATGTGTGTGTGGGTCTGTGTGTGTGTGGATCTGTGTGTGTATGTGTAAGTCTGTGTCTGTGTGGGTGTGTGTGAGTCTGTGTATGTGTAAGTATGTGTGTGAGGGTGGTCTGTGTGTGTGTGTGTGTGTGTGTGTGTAGTTCTGTGTGTGTGTTTGTGTGGGTCTGTGTGTGTGTGGGTCTGTGTGTGTGTGTGTGGGGGGTCTGTGTGTGTGTGGATCTGTGTGTGTATGTGTGAGTCTGTGTCTGTGTGGGTGTGTGTGAGTCTGTATGGGTGTGTGGGTGTGTGTGAGTCTGTGTGTGTATGTGTAAGTATGTGTGTGCGAGGGGGTCTGTGTATGTGGGGGTCTGTGTGTAGGTCTGTGTGTGTTTGTGTGGGTCTATATGTGTGTGGGTCTGTGTGTGTGTGTGTATGTGTGAGGGGGTCTCTGTGTGTGTGGGGTCTGTGTGTGTGTGGAGGGGTCTGTGTGTGTGGGGGGTCTGTGTATGTGTGGGTCTGTGTCTGTGTGTGTCTGGGTATGCGTGGGTCTATGTGTGTGTGGGTCTGTGTGTATGTGTGGGCCTGTGTGTGTCTGTCTGTGTGTGTGTTTTTGTTGGTCTGGGTGTGTATGTAATGATTACACATATGACACAAATCCATCACTGATAGTATCTGTTTAACAGAGCATTCAGATGTGTGTGTGTTTGTGTGTATATATATATATATATATATATATATATATATATATATATATATATGTACATATACACTGTGTGCAGAATTATTAGGCAAATTAGTATTTTGACCACATCATCCTCTTTATGCATGTTGTCTTACTCCAAGCTGTATAGGCTCGAAAGCCTACTACCAATTAAGCATATTAGGTGATGTGCATCTCTGTAATGAGAAGGGGTGTGGTCTAATGACATCAACACCCTATATCAGGTGTGCATAATTATTAGGCAACTTCCTTTCCTTTGGCAAAATGGGTCAAAAGAAGGACTTGACAGGCTCAGAAAAGTCAAAAATAGTGAGATATCTTGCAGAGGGATGCAGCACTCTTAAAATTGCAAAGCTTCTGAAGCGTGATCATCGAACAATCAAGCGTTTCATTCAAAATAGTCAACAGGGTCGCAAGAAGCGTGTGGAAAAACCAAGGCGCAAAATAACTGCCCATGAACTGAGAAAAGTCAAGCGTGCAGCTGCCAAGATGCCACTTGCCACCAGTTTGGCCATATTTCAGAGCTGCAACATCACTGGAGTGCCCAAAATCACAAGGTGTGCAATACTCAGAGACATGGCCAAGGTAAGAAAGGCTGAAAGACGACCACCACTGAACAAGACACACAAGCTGAAACGTCAAGACTGGGCCAAGAAATATCTCAAGACTGATTTTTCTAAGGTTTTATGGACTGATGAAATCAGAGTGAGTCTTGATGGGCCAGATGGATGGGCCCGTGGCTGGATTGGTAAAGGGCAGAGAGCTCCAGTCCGACTCAGACGCCAGCAAGGTGGAGGTGGAGTACAGGTTTGGGCTGGTATCATCAAAGATGAGCTTGTGGGGCCTTTTCGGGTTGAGGATGTAGTCAAGCTCAACTCCTAGTCCTACTGCCAGTTTCTGGAAGACACCTTCTTCAAGCAGTGGTACAGGAAGAAGTCTGCATCCTTCAAGAAAAACATGATTTTCATGCAGGACAATGCTCCATCACACGCGTCCAAGTACTCCACAGCGTGGCTGGCAAGAAAGGGTATAAAAGAAGAAAATCTAATGACATGGCCTCCTTGTTCACCTGATCTGAACCCCTTTGAGAACCTGTGGTCCATCATCAAATGTGAGATTTACAAGGAGGGAAAACAGTACACCTCTCTGAACAGTGTCTGGGAGGCTGTGGTTGCTGCTGCACGCAATGTTGATGGTGAACAGATCAAAACACTGACAGAATCCATGGATGGCAGGCTTTTGAGTGTCCTTGCAAAGAAAGGTGGCTATATTGGTCACCGATTTGTTTTTGTTTTGTTTTTGAATGTCAGAAATGTATATTTGTGAATGTTGAGATGTTATATTGGTTTCACTTGTAAAAATAAATAATTGAAATGGGTATATATTTGTTTTTTGTTAAGTTGCCTAATAATTATGCACAGTAATAGTCACCTGCACACACAGATATCCCCCTAACATAGATATAACTAAAAACAAACTAAAAACTACTTCCAAAACTATTCAGCTTTGATATTAATGAGTTTTTTGGGTTCATTGAGAACATGGTTGTTGTTCGATAATAAAATTAATCCTCAAAAATACAACTTGCCTAATAATTCTGCACTCCCTGTATATATGTACATATATATATGTACATATATATATATATATATATATATATATATATCTTAATTTTGTTCAAAGTTTTGGAAGCGGCCCCATGGGAGAAGAAAATTTGACCAGCGGCCCCAAGGTAATTTGAGTTTGAGATCCCTGGTATAACGTATAGCAGTATTTCAACTTCAAGGTTGTGAAGAATAAAAAAAAAAATATTTTTATATATGGTCAGATTTATTTCTCACATGAATTCAATTTTCCACAGTCCTTATCATACATATATGGGGTAGATTTATCAAATTCCGGGCAGACATGATTCTCTACGCATACACTGTGGGTATTTCTAGTGAAATGCTTGTGCAATGCTGCCCCCTGCACATTCGCAGACAATCGGAAGCGCTCAGTAAATTAAGCAGAGATCCAATCTACGGAGATCCGATCTATCGTTAATTTTCTAAAATTCTAGGCTTTTTAAAAAAAAATTAAAAAAAAATAACAACTGCAGTAGGCAGTTTTGGGGCTTTAAAAATTGGTGGAAGCGTAGTATTAGAAAAAAGGGCACTGAAAAGTGCCTTTACATTGCGGTCTATGGGAACTGTGTGTTCTCCCAGACACCAATGTAAATATATATATAGATATATATATATATATTTATGTGTTAATATGTGTATATACACATATTAACACATAACATGTGTATATAAGCATAATTATAAATATATAAAAATGTGATATTTAGTGCTCCACTTGTAATCTAGCCTTAATTGTTTAACCATTAGTTACAAGTTACTAAAGAACTAAAAATACCAAATGAAGCAGTCCTAGTATCAAATTTTCTTCATTCTTTTGGTATCTATTTTTGAAATGCAAGAATGTAAGTTTAGATGCCAGCCCATTTTTGGTGAACAACCTGGGTCGTTCTTGCTTATTGGTGGATAAATTCGCCCACCAATAAACAAGTGCTGTCCAGGGGTTGAACCAAAAATAGCTTAGATGCCTTCTTTTTCAAATAAATATAGCAAGAGAACAAAGAAAAATTGATAATAGGAGTAAATCAGTGATGTGCAGTCACTAGAGGCAGGTGAGGCAGTGCTTCACCTCTCATATGGGCAAAAATATATATATTTTTATTGGCTTTAAAAAAAAAATGTAAATTTTTTCCCCCAGCATTTTTTTTTCTCACAGCTATATGTTGTGCAATGAAGAGGCACAATCAGGTCTGCCCACCATTACACAACATGCTGCGCCATCTACTGGATGCAAGTGGTTAAGATCATTGCATGGCTCATTAACTGCTTATTTGAGGCAGTCCTATTTGGGCTGAACCAATCCAGTGAGAGGCATTAGTAAGTGGAACATAGGGTTGGGGCTGGATGTTAAATCATATAAAACAAAACAAAAACGCAAAAAAACTACTTTCATATATTTTGTTGCTGTCCTGTGAACCTGCTAGCTTTGCTAAAGTTAAAAAGAGAGTTCTGTTCTTCCCCTCTAAGTGCAGTGGAATGTGCCACTGTCACTTCCTGAATCCTTACAGAGCAGGAAAAGAGGCACAGAGAGCAGTGTTTCATCCACATCTTGTTAAAGTAAGATTTTACTGAAAGATTCTGTTAGTGAAAATGATAATTTAATGAATGTGGTTTAGTGTTTGTTTACTCTTTTATAGCAGGGTCGTTTTTGTATTTTGTTTACTCAAACTTTACACCGACTAACTTAGCAGCTTGCCTCTGTACTTCACACTAAATTATAGACTAATTTTCTGAACTCTCTGTAGCTCTGCTGTTTTATTACTTTAAAATGCAGTGGTCCCCCCCCCCCTTGTGTGTGTGTGTCTCTCTATCTATCCATCTCTCTCCTTATGTGTTGTTCTCCCCCATGGTCTCTTTCTCTCTCTGTCTCTCTTCCTCCCCCTCTGACTCTCATCCCTTATGTAATGAAAGAATCTATAAGCATAATTTGCAGCATTAAAGTAAAATGTATGTTTTAAACATATTTTAATGGGCATGGATTTCTAGATCTCATAATCAGAGCAAGCATTGTGTTATCTGGCAAGAGTTTCTGTTACAATGCTTTTAGACTAAAATCAGATGTTTACTAAGTTGACCAGTTTTCCAAGACACCATTTAAAGGGACATGAAACCCATATGAAACCCATATGCAAATTTAAATAACTTTCCAATTTACATCTAATATCTAATTTTCTTTATTCTTTTGATGTCCTTTGTTGAAAATCATATCTAAATATGCTCAGTAGCTGCTGATTGGTGGCTGCACATAGATACCTCATGTGATTGGCTCACCCATGTGCATTGCTATTTCTTCAACAAAGGATATCTAAAGAATGAAGGCGTATCCTAGCCACTGCCTCACCATCCTCTGACGTCACTGCACGTCACTGGAGTAAATTAGAAAGTTGCTTACAATTACATGCTCTATCTGAATCACAAAAGAAAAAAATTGGGTTCAGTGTCCCTTTAAGTATGGGTGGTACAACTTATTGTTCTTTTGACAGGGATGCTTCTTTTTTGACAGGATTTCTCATTCATTAAAATTTGAATTGACATTACTTGATAATGCAATAAAATCCAACCATCCACCAGGATCAATTATGTCACAAGGAAGCACCCCTGTTTAGAGGGAACATTCTTGTAAAAAGGTCAGCCCTATCCAAGCACAGAGAGAACTCCAACATGGCTGCCCTCTTTATGTCCTCCAGTGCTGTAGCAGAAAGCATCTACAAATCAAACAATACGTTTTTATGTAAAAAGACAAACATATCACACAGCACAAGGAGCATTCGGGGAGTGAAAAAAACACTCTTCTGCTGTATAATATCCATACAAACCTGTTGTATAAACAGAAATAAAATAATTTGAAAATACATGACTCAGGTGAATTAAACAAGAACAATACTACCCACCTAGGACAATGAACAACTCTTGTGTGTACTTGGTTAAGCCAATCACCAATTATTTGTTTCATTTTATGGTCGGTGATATCTTTATAGACCTTTTGACAAGTTTCTGTAATGGAAAGAAAAAAACATTAATTAAATGAGTATAAGTTAGATATGAAGTATATTCAGAAACAAGTGTGTCCCCTGTTAAAGTGACAAGATACACTTTGAGAGTATAATGGCAATTGTTTAATTATACATAATATATATATATATATATATATATATATATATATATATACACTAGTCCTAAAGCCCGTTTACACGGGCCATTTTTTGCAGTACAGCGGTCCCACCCCTTGCTCTCTCTCTCTCCCTCTCTTTTGCTCTCTCTCTCCCCCTCTCTTTTGTTTTTTCTCTCTCCCCCCTCTCTTTTCCGTTCTCTCTCCCCTCTCTTTCGCTCTTTCTCCTTTCACCCTTCTTTTGCTCGCTCTCTCTCTCCCCTCTTTTGCTCTCCCCCCTCCCTCTTTTGCTCTCCCCGCTCCCTCTTTGGCTTTCCCCCCTCCCTCTTTGGCTCTCCCCCTCCCTCTTTTGCTTTCTCTCTCCCCCCCTCTCTTTTGCTCTCTCTCTCTCCCTCCTCTCTTTTGCTCTCTCTCTCCCCCTCTCTTTTGCTCTCTCTCCCCCACTCTTTTGCTCTCTCTCCCTTCTCTTTTGCTCTCTCGCCCCCCCCCTCTCAGTTGCTCTCTCTTGCTCTCTCTTCCCTCCTCTCTGTTGCTCTCTATGTCTCACAGCCATGGCCGCTCCCACCCAGCCCGCCCCCGTCGCACCCACTCGTCCCCATCCCTGTCACGCCCAGCCCCATCTCAGTTACGTCCGCCCGGCCTCGCCCCCATCATGCCTACCGTTCTCGCGGCGGACAGGTCAGTTTGTTGACGGCCAGGTGTGTTTGTCCTCGCACAGTCTCTACTGCGCATGACAGCTTCAGACAAACACACTTGGCCTTTTATATTATAGGAGATATTATATATATATATATATATATATACACACACACTTTATTTATTTTTGTTATGTTAAATTGTTTATGCAAACACTTTTCAGTGGCTAAACTTCACCTACAATTTTCCTTATTTGGAGGAGCTAATCCCGACATACTTCATGTGATAATCACTCTAGTTACTGTCAGAAACCCTTTTTTGTATGTTCTCACAAATCCACTGCTAAAGCCAATTAAAGAGATACAGATTTCTGGTGACATCTGAACCCTGTATTACCAATTCTCATCATAGTAAAAACCCATAATACTGTATTCATATTTAAAGGTTAATTGAAATCAAAAGATGCATAGTTTAGGTGAGGAAAATTAAACATTTTGGGCCAGATTACAAGTGAAGTGCAAATTAAAGCTTCTGATCAAGTGTTTATTGCGTTAGAAGTAAGCTTTTTGAGCTTGTTGGGTTGCGCTCATATTACGAGTTAAAAATAAATGGTTTTCGCTATCACGCTAACAAGCGCAAAAAGCGGTGTCACAGATACCCGACAGTCAAGGCTACCCCCACCCCCCTACTGCCTGGCTGACTCCTTTTTTTACATCAGATTTGGCTTACGTGATCTCACTGACTCTTGCTATATGTTGTTTTGCTATGTTGTATCTTGTCAGAGAAGAGCTGATCCGTGGCCGGGAAAACCCTTCTAGGAACTGCCGGCCGCACCACAACGGATACCTGTATAATGCCGGACACCCGCTAACTTTACCCCTTTTGACCTAGAGCTCCACTCTTTTGGGGAGTGGTAGCCCCTAGGGAGGACAAGAGGTGAGGGAACTGCCGGAGGGGAGCTCTTTTGGGAACCAGGGGTGTTGGACACCCCTACCCCTTATCTTTACCGGGCTGTAACTCTGGTCCCTAGTAACGAATCACACCGCATTTTGGACTGTGGCATCTGGGGACCTAGAGCTTTCAAATGACACCCTGGAAGCCCCCTGCTGCTCCCCCGGGTTCACCTTAAAACCACCACCTTGTGTCCTGGAAATCTGTGGGACTGTGAGTGTGGGTGCCTGCCTGTCTGAAGGGGCGGGAATGGCAGGAGATTTGGGAGTCAGATAAGACCTGTGTGTGTGTATATAAGCAGGGTATGTTCCCTCAATAAAGTGTACTTCTTGTTTCACCTGAATGCTAGTCTTGGTGGGAATTGCTATAATCACTTTCTCTGCTACATAGCAGCCTGTTGTCAGGGATAGGAAGGACCCTCTGGCAGAGCTACCCAGTTGGTGTAGCCAGAGTCTGTCACAGGGTGGGATCCTGAATACTGGTGCTGCTGTCTCTTATCAGGGTGGGCTACTGGCTGTAATCACTTGGCGGCTACACAGCTGCAGTTGGCAGGGAGGAAGCAGGACCCTTTTGACGGAGCTACCCAGTTGGGGTAGCCGGGGTATCCGTCACAAGCCGAACTTAGAATGTTGCATGCATGTTTACGTATTCCCCCATAGAAGTCAATGGAGAAAAAAAAGGGGGAAAAAAAAAACTAAATGACCAACTCTCACACAAACCCGCTAACCCGACATGAAAATATGAATATTTTACATGCCAATTTTCTTCACATAACAGAATATGTTCTGTTTATTCATAAATAAATATTTCTATATAAATCTGATGGTATTTTGGTACAATATATATTTATACCTATATATAGTTTTGTCTCTTTGTTTCATGTAAGGGTACTCGCAGGTATTATAAAATTTGACCTGTGTCAATCACTTCCCAAGAGGATGGCTAAGATGCGAATTGAAACGGACATGTTGTCTTGATAAAGGCTTGACTCTGAGCCGAAACGTTGACGTCTGATTTTTTATGAAGATTTTCTAATAAAGCATTATATATAGGTATATACAGCTATATATATATATATATGTGTGTGTGTGTGTGAATACCTATTTATAAATACATAGAACATATTCTGCTATGTGCAGAACATTGGAATGTGAAATATTTACAGTAAATACATAGTTAAAACCTTAAATATGAATATTGCATTAATATGCTTTTACATGTATTCATCTACTGCAAAGGACTCCAATGCACAAATATGTCTATACATATCTATTTATGTGTTTATATGTGTGTATATATGTCTGTAAATACATGTATACATGTTTGAATACATATGTACACACACACACACATATATATATATATATATATATATATATACACACACATACATACACGTACACACGTACACACACACATATATATATATATATATATATATATATACACATACATACAATTACACATGTACACACACACACACACATATATATATATATATATATACACATCTTTAGACATGTAAATGTATGTTTGTCTATGTTAAAGGGACATGGAACCAACATTTTTCTTTTTCAATATTCAAATAGAGCATGTGATTTTAAACAACATTCCAATTTACTTATTTTATCCAATTTGCTTTATTCTTTTTGTATCCTTTTTTGATGAAGCAGCTATGCACTACTGGGAGCATTCTGAAGACATCTTGTGAACAACCGAAAAGAGGCATTTTTGTGCAGCCACCAATCAGCATCTAGCTCCCAGTAATGCATACCTTTATATGATTTTCAACAATGGATATCAAGAGATTGAAGCAATTTAGATAATAGAAGCAAATTGCAAAGTTGTCTGAATCACTAAAGACATTTTTTTGGTTTCATGCCCCTTTAAAACTCGTTGCAGCCTTTTTTTTCTAACACCTGAGATCTCATATTATTGCCTTTATAGCTTTTGTGACTAATATTTTTTTTTTAATAATCTTTATTAGGCAGTGTTATTTTAAATGTAAGTGTACTTTGTAATGCATTTTTATATGTTTTGTGCAACTTTTATGTTTTGCGAAACAGTTAACCAGAGCTCTGAAGACGCAATAATCATTCTAGTGTAAATCGTGACTGTGCTCTAGCGATCGCATTTACTTTCAACTTGTATCACCAGCAGTAAGCCTGATGAGTGAAAACACCCGCGATAAACCCCTTATCGCTTGGGCACAAACATTTGTGCTCCATTCGTAATCTGACCCTTATTCAGGAACTTAAAGAAAAATTAAAAACTACAAAAAAAAAAATAAGAATTCTTAGCATACTTCCTAAAAGTTGTAGTTTATCAAAAATACAGAATATATGTAATGCTAGCCAGTACATGGTTAACATAAAAACTAAAAAAAAGTGTGTGTAGTTTTACCATATACTGCAAGCAAAGAATGTCAGCAACATTTTAGATGGGACTACAATCAAATTAGTAATGGCGTTTTATGAAAAAAAAAGATAGGTGGGTCATTACATATGAAATCAACTTTTTATTTTTTTTAAAGTCTAACTTTTGTAAAACGTAAAAATTTAAAAATTTGTCCCACATTGACTTTTTTGGTTCTGAAAAATCTGTTTTTCTTTCCCCCCAAGTAATTACTAGCTAAACTTCACTGAATTTTGAAAGCCTCCTCCGCGCAGCCCCTCCAGCATCTTCCCGTGGAGGTGGGATATATCACTTTTAAACTCGTCGGTGTCAGGTATTTAAAATTGGTTTCCTGTACTTGAGCTGAGATGGATGCTATTTTGTTAAAGAAATATGGATTTCCAACTTTCCAGCGTTAGTCCTAGAGTAAGCTCCCTATCCCATGCCCTGGTGTATGTTGGTAAGAGATCCTCACCGGTTATCTGTAACCTCTTGTACAAAATAGATATTAAGTGTGAGGGTGTCTGGTTTGCCAGGCACAGTTTTTTTAAATCAGTTACTGGCCTGTAATTTATGTTTATGGGAGTTAATGTAGTGACTTATCTGTGCATATGTCATCCATGTCATGGAGGAATCTGTTTCTAATATATCTCCCAGCCTTCTTAGTTTGTGATGCTGAGGTTGTGTCAGGTGGTATATTGTGTTTCCCTTAATATGTTGACCATTGTAGTCATACCATTTTATTAAATTCAGTTTCAGGTCAGGATTGTCTAAGTAATGTGTCATTGGCGATGCTGGTGTCGATATATGGGTGGAGGTGTGAATAATCTTATCCCACATCACGAAGAGCTCCTTTAACAGAGGATAATCCTCTAGGTCTTTCTTTGTTCGATACCCACACAAGTAGTCCTGGATTGTTCGTATGCAGTATAGACCTATCTATCTGGATCCAGTGTTTTTTTGGAGTACAGTGCACCATTCCACGAGCCTCTGCACAATGACTGCCTGCCTATACAGCTGCAAGTCTGGGATTCCCAACCCTCTTCTCTCTTTGGGTAGATATAATGTTTGCTTAGCTATCCTCTGTCTTATCCCATTCCAAATGAATGCTTCCATCGCATTCTGTAATTTTGTTAAGTGGTCCAAGGGAATTGGAATGGGCAGAGTCTGAAGAACATAAAGAATTCTGGGTAAAATGTTCAGCTTTATAACTCCAATTCTCCCTAGCCACGAAAGGTTTTTGCTTTTCCTGCAAGAGAGGTCCCTAACTATTGCCCCTTCTAAGTGCTTATAGTTGGCTTTGAATAGTGTCTCTGTGTGTGCCGAAAGGTATATACCAAGGTATTTCATCCTATCATATTGCTGTTTTAATGGACAATCCAGCAGTATCTGCGGAATCTTGTCCGCAGACATAGTAATATTCAGAAATTCAGATTTACTAACGTTTAACAGAAAATTGGAGTGTTTACCATATTCTTTAAAGACTTGCAAGGCTCGTGGAAGGGCTATTTCCGTGTTTGTGATTGTTAGCAGGACATCGTCCGTGTACGTCGCAGTTTATGCTCAGTGTGATCTAATGTGATGCCCGCAATCTGTGTGCATCCGCAAATTTTAAGGGCCAGGATCTCTATGGAGATTGCAAATAAAATTGGGGAGAGGGGGCATCCCTGTCTCATTCCATTCGTGATTGAAAAGCTTTCCGACAGCCACCCATTTACTTTTTCTTGTCAACTTTTTAACAGTTATGTTACATCACTTTCAAGTGCTTCAACATTTGGGTATCGTCCCTTTAACATTGTTTTTTTTTGTTTTTTTTTAAATAAATGAGCACTGTTTCATATTCCTTTAACAATGTTTTTTCCACATATGTATACATTTGATTGATTAATCATGATATGAAGAAACTGTATTATAGGATCAAGCATGTGGCATTATTACTACAAATGTGTCTATGCATCATTTATTAATTATATCTCATTATCCTCAACACTCTGTAAAAAATTTACAATGTATTTTATTTTACAATTGACACTTTTTTAAGGTCATCTCCATGTATTTTAACACCAGATTTGGCAGCGTAGAAGGTCTGGTCAATGCAAATTATAAACACATATAAAATATTAATTATATAGCGACCAGGTACGTGTGAGTAAATATTTATTTTGATTTACTGGGGCCTATTTATTAAGATGCGAGTGGACATGATCCAATATAGCTGATCATGTCTGCCGCACATTGATAAATGCCGACAGCATAGGCTGTCTGCATTTATCATTACACAAGCAGTTCTTCTTGTGAACTGCTTGTGCAATGCCGCCCCCTTGCAGATTCACGGCCAATCGGCCGCTAGTAGGGGGTGTTAATCAGTCTGATCATATAGTATCGATCAAATTGATGTCCGCGGCCTCAGAGTGGGCGGACAAGTTATGGAACAGCGGTCTTTAGACCGCTGCTTCATAACAGCAGCTCCATTCGGAGCTTGATAATTCGGCCCCATAATCTCCTCCTGTGACGTCTTTATTATCATTTATTTTACAATTGTTGTAAACATAATTGAAAATATATTTTTTTAATCTCTTCACTGCTAAGCCATCTCACACCCTTTTGTTAAAGTTGTTTAGTTATTTTGTACTAAGTATAGTTAAACTTCAGTTTTGGTGCCTTCCCTAGAAGAACCCATGCAAATCAAGCACTTTTAGAAAATAATCAGTTTGCAAAAATACCAAAATATGGGGAAAAGCCTCCATATAAAATGCAAATAAATTACACTTTTGTATACAGTAATTTAATTTTTTATAGTATACATGGTAAACAACAAGAGGAGTAATTCCTTCCTATATATTTCCAACACACATTTTTATGTTTCTAACTTTAGCATTTCTTCACCTTCCCCCCCAAAAAAGTGGTATTCTAGTTTTATATAATTTAATAAATATTACAAATTGAAAATCATTGATTAATCATATTTTTTTGTCACTTTGAACTTTATTGACCCTTTCATCCTTCAAGCACCTTAAAAGTCACTTGGTTTAAAGGAACATGAACCCCAACATTTTTCTTTCATGATTCTGATAGAGTCATTGATAAGAGACATATACATGCAGTCACCAATCAGAAGCTAGCACCTAGTAATGCATTGCTACTTCTTAGCCTACTTAGGTATGTTTTTAAAAAAAGGATACCGAGAGAATTAAGTAAATTTGATAATTGAAGTAAATTGGAAAGCTGTTTAAAATGCATGCTCTATCTAAATCATGAAGGTTTAATTTGGACTTTTCTGTCCATTTAAAATGCTTTTTTTTGAAAGAGGTTAATTATTTTGTTAATGTAAGGCGAATTATGCATGTGTGTTACTGTGTGCTGCTGTCTTTGTGAGATAGAGGCTACTTTAAAGTCATTGGTAGCCCAGACAGTAAATTCCTCATTTAGGTTATTGTCATGTAAATAACATTCACTTATCAATGTCAGTGGTATGAGACCCCTTATTGGAAAAAGGGGGCTAACTTCTATCCCATATGAGGTCTTATGTCCTTCTGTATTTCAAATGAGCTATCTAATATGGATACAGTTGCCATACGTCCTGAAGAAACGTGAAAGTCCCGGATTTTACTAAATGATAAAAAGTTCCACCCGGTTCCCTGTAAATTTTATGTGTCCGGGTTTAAAAGTCAGTTTGGTGAACATTGCAGCGCAATGATGACAGCGTTAGCGCTAGACTGTGTTTTATAATCAACCTGAGCCCTGGAGCTGAGCTTTCTCCACAAGCAGAGACTGCCTGGCAACGTCACTGTCACACCGCACCACTCTAGCTGTTGCTTGGGGCGCGGCGTCTGCTTCCATGCTCATTGTCAGGGGCTGTGTCGGCTCCGGTTGCATGCAGCGCTTACGTCATTGCAGCACGCTCCTCTCTCAGATGCCGGTCCGGATTCCTGTGGCGCGAATCCTGCACCTATGTAAGTCACTCAATAACGATCTATCACTGCCCAAGTATAGGTGTTACTTTGTGTGCTCCTGGGTGTGATAGATCGTTATTTTCTGGATTGCCCTATTGTTGTTGAACTCTGCCTGTCTAACTACTCTACTTGATTAACCCCTATTGCTCTGGCTTGCCTTACTGTTGATGAACCCTGCCTGTCTGACTACTCTGCCTGATTAACCCCTATTGCTCTGGATTGCCTCTCTGTTGCCAAACCCTGCCTGCCTGACCATTCTAGTGGTTTACCCCTGAACTGCCTTTCTCTGACTCTCTGTTGCCGCCGAAGACTATCCTGCCTGTGGTGAGTGCCGCTTACCTCATCTTGCAAACTTTCTATTATTCCCTATTATTCCGGCTCGACGCCGGGATAAGAAGACTACTGGCTGAGTTCGGACTGATAGTGGAATATTCAGTCACAGCATGTGTGCAAGGTGCACTAAGTATATATAATCACTGTATGGCTGACGACCATGCTCCATGGGGATTCTTTAAGGCAATAATGTCTGAGTATCAAATAATTTTCTTGTGAAAGGCCAAGAAATATCTTTATACTGCAATGTTTATGGTCTGTCAGCTTATGTATTTCAGTCTTTTCCCACTAGGGAAGAAAATATAACGGACAGCAACAGCAGCCAATTACAGAGCTCATTGAGTATTTGCATTATAGACCCCTTGCTCATTGCTTGACAATGATTATAGTGTAGATTGTCCACTACCTAGAGAATAAATGTAATTTCTTTCCTAAGATATGGTGAGTCCACGGCTTGAGTAATTACTGTTGGGAATATCACTCCTGGCCAGCAGGAGGAGGCAAAGAGCACCACAGTTAAACTGTTAAGTATCACTCCCTTACCCACAACCCCTAGTCATTCTCTTTGCTTTCGGTGCATGGAGGAGGTAAAGTTTAGGTGTCTGAAGAAATTTTTTGATTTAATTAACAAGCAAGTTTTGGGGTATAGCCGTATTCCACTTTGTTCCTTGCATTCGGGTAGTGGTGGCTTTAAAGCAGTTAGGAACTTGTAAAGAGGTACTTACTGGGTTTTCCTAACAATTGCTGCCCTAGTTTAGAAAGCCAGAGTTGGCTACTCTGTTCTTTCTTTTTCAAAGGTCTCTGTGAAGAACTGTGTTTTCTCATACCTTGTAACTGTCTACATGCCGGACAGCGGAGCAGGTAAGTGCTTTTTCTTCCAGTTTGGGAGACCATGCACTTAACAAATTAAAAGACACTGCTTTTTTATTGGGACATAGATAATCCTGTTGTATGGGTTACACTGGGGCATGAAGCAGGCACTGTATCATGTGTGAGACTAACATTTAAACTCTTTTTAAAAGAATGGGTAAAATGTTTTTATTAGGCATTACTTTCTGCCACATATTTACTTGATAAAACTATAGAAGTTTAAACTGAAAGTTAGGCTGAATTTTCTTTTTCAGCAGCTTATTAATTTCCCCTTTGCTTTAAAATAAACCAATGCAACATTTTAAACTGTCCGGTTTAAAAAAACAGTTATTTCTGGTACTCAGTGTACCAGGAAGCTATTTTAGTGCCTCTCTGTGTCGCAGCAGTAATTTTAGTTGGGGATCGATCCTAATTTGGGATAAAATTTAAAGCAAATTTTTTCCTTGGTTTATTTTAATTGAATATTAAAATCTTTGAAACTTATCTGTACAAGTTTATTTACTGTTTCACAACATGTCTGATATGGAGCAAGAGCCTGCTCTCATGAATTCATGCTTATTATGTTTAGATGCACAAATTGCAGCTCCTATGAAATTTTGTTCTTCATGTGTCAAGAAAACCTTGTAAAATAAATAAAAATGTTGGAGCCTAATGTCTCTCAGGATGATGCTGTTAAGATAATACTTCAGCTTTCTCCTGCTACGTCCCAAGCCTTAATGGCATCATATGCAGTACCCTGTGGTTCTTCTATAACTCCTAGTGGAGTTTATTTAAAAGCAGAAATTGCTGCCCAAGTATCTTCAGCGGTATCTGCAACATTAGCTGCCATTCCTAGATTACAGAGAAAACGCAAGAGGAAATTTAGAAATTCAGAAAGTAAGGTGCCTGTCCTCAGTTCTGCTTCCCAAGTTGCCCTTTCTCATAAGTCTGATGAGGAAGATACATTGGGACTTTCTGAGGGTGAAATCTCAGATTCAGACAGTATAATTCCGTCTTCTGAGACTGAGGTTGTATCCTTACGATTTAAGCTTGATCACTTTTGTGTATTGTTAAAGGAGGTTTTAGCTACTTTAGATAACTACCATACCCCCATTGTCATTTCTAAGAAATCTAGTAAACTTAATAGTTTCTTTGATGAACCTTCCACTTCGGAGGTTTTTCCTGTGCCAGACCAGTGTTAGGGAGGTTATCTCACAGGAATGGGAGAAACCAGGGGTGTCTTTTTCCCCATCTCCCATTTTTAAGAAAATGTTTCCTGTTGAGGACTCCATTAAAGACCTTTGGTATACTGTACCCAAAATTGAAGGGGCCATTTCCACTCTGGCTAAGAGAACCACTATTCCTATAGAGGATAGCTGCTCTTTTAAGGATCAGATGTACAAGAAGCTGGAGGCTTATTTGAAAAAGATTTATGTTCATCAAGGTCTCCAATGGCAAACTGCGGTGTGTATTGCCACCGTGACTAGTGCAGCATCTTATTGGTTCAACGCCTTGTCTGATTCTCTTCAAGTAGAGACTTCCTTGGATGAAATTCAAGATAGGATTAAAGCTCTTAAGTTGGCCAATTCCTTTATTGCAGATGCCATTTTAAAGGTTGTTAGACTAGGAGCTAAAACTTCTAGTTTCGCTGTCCTAGCCCGCAGGGTGTTATGCTTGATATCCTGGTCTGCGGACTTTTCCTCTAAAGTCAAGCTTCTGTCGATTCCTTACAAGGGCAAAACCTTGTTTGGACCCGGCTTGGCAGAAATTATCTCTGATATTACGGTTGGAAAAAGGTCTTTTCTACCTCAAGATAAGAAGAATAAGCCTAAAGGACTTCAGAGTAATTTTGGTTCCTTTTGAATCTTCAGGAAAAAGCCTTCCCCTTCTTCTTCCAAGCAGGAACAATTCAAGTCTTCTTGGAAACCCAATCAGTCTTGGAACAAGGGGAAATAATCAAAGAAACCCGCAGCTGATTCCAAATCAACATGAAGGGTTTGCCCCCGATCCGGGATCGGATCAGGTGGGGGGCAGACTTTCTCAGTTCTCTCAAGCCTGGATATGAGATGTCCCAGATCCCTGGACTGTGGACATAGTATCCCAGGGTTAAAAATTGGAATTCAAGACTTTTCCTCCCAGAGGCAGATTCCTTCTCACAAGATTATCTGCTGACCAGATAAAGAGAGAGGCATTCTTGAAATGTATACAACATCTTTCCTCCCTTGGGGTGATAGTTCCAGTTCCAGTGCAGGAACAGGGTCTCGGGTTCTACTCCAACCTATTTGTGGTTCCCAAAAAAAGAGGGAATTTTCCATCCCATTCTAGACTTGAAGTGTCTAAACAAGTTTCTCAAAGTTCCATCCTTCAAGATGGAGACTGTACGCTCCATTCTTCCTTTAGTACAAGAGGGTCAGTTCATGACAACCATAGACCTAAAGGATGCATATCTTCATGTTCATATTCACAGGGACCATCACAGATTCCTGAGATTTGCCTTTCTGGACAAACATTTCCAGTTTGCGGCCCTTCCATTTGGTCTAGCCACAGCTCCCAGAATTTTTTCAAAGGTTCTGGGGGCTCTTTTGTCAGTGATCCATTGTTGTGGAATTGCTGTGGCACCCTACCTCGATGACATATTGGTTCAGGCACCATCTTTTCAACTAGCAAATTCTCACACAGAGATATTGTTGTCTTTTCTTCGTTCCCACAGATCGAATTTGAATCTAGAAAAAAGCTCCCTTTGTCCTGCTACAAGAGTAGTGTTCTTAGGGACCATAATAGATTCTCTATTGATGAAGATTTTTCTGACAAAGGTCAGGAAAAACAAAACAATTTTCTCTTGCCTCTCTCTTCAGGCTTCTGCTTATCCTTCAGTGGCTCAATGTATGGAGGTAATCGGTCTGATGGTGGCTTCCATGGACATCATTCCTTTTGCTCAATTCCATTTGAGAGCTCTCCAGTTGTGCATGCTCAGACAATGGAATGGCGACCATGCAGATCTTTCACAAAGAATAGAGTTAGATCAGTCGTCAAGGGATTCTCTCCCGTGGTGGATTTCTCAGGAACATCTGTCTCAGGGCACATGCTTTCAGAGACCTTCCTGGGTGATCATGACCATGAACGCCAGCCTGCTGGGCTGGGGAGCAGTCTGGAACTCGTTAAAAGCTCAGGGCCTTTGGACGTGGGAGGAGTCTGCTCTTCTCATCAACATCTTGGAGTTGAGGGTGATTTACAATGTTCTATTGGCTTGGCCTCAGTTGTCCTCAGCCCAGTTTATCAGGTTCCAGTCAGACAACATAACCTCTGTGGCTTACATCAATCACCAGGGAGGAACTCGGAGTTACTTAGCCATGAAGGAGGTTACTCTGATTTTTTAGTGGGCAGAGACCCACAATTGCTGTCTATCTGCCATCCACATTCCAGGAGCAGACAACTTCGAAGTGGATTTTCTGAGCAGACAGACTTTTCATCCCGGGGAGTGGGAACTCCATCCGGAGGTGTTTTACAGCTTAGTCCTCAAATGGGGGGTGCCGAAGTTAGATCTGATGGCATCCCGTCAGAACGCCAAGCTTCCAAGGTACAGTTCAAGGTCAAGATATCCGCAGGCCGTTCTGATAGATGCTTTGGTGGTTCCTTGGGTTTTCAGGTTGGCATACCTGTTTTCTCTGTTTGCTCTCCTTCCACAAGTTATTGCTCATATCAAACAGGAGAGGACTTCGGTGATTCTAATAGCCCCTGGAGACTACCTATGAGGAAGGACCTCCTGATTAAGGGTCCCTTCCTTCATCCAAATCTCTTTCTCTGAAGCTGACTGCTTGGAGATTGAACGCTTAATTCTGTCGGTCGGTCATTGAGACCATGATTTAGGCTTGCAAGCCTGTTACTAGAAAGATTTACCATAAGATATGGCATAAATATCTTTATTGGTGTGAATCCAAGGGCTACTCTTGGAGTAGAATTACAATTCCTAGAATTTTATAATTTTTTCAGGAAGGCCTGGAGAAGGGATTGTCAGTCAGTACCCTGAAGGGTCAGATTTCTGCTTTATCAGTTTTACTACATAAATGTTTGACAGATGTGCCAGATGTGCAATCTTTTTGTCAGACCTTCCTTGGTCAAAATCAGGCCTGTCTTTCATTCTTTTGCTCCTCCTTGGCGCCTTAACCTTGTTGTTAAAGTTTTACAGCTGGCTCCGTTTGAGCCATTGCATTCCATAGACATTAAGGCCTAGATTTAGAGTTCGGCGTTATCCGTAAAAACCAGCGTTAGAGGCTCCTAACGCGGGTTTCTTACGCACTCCGGTATTTAGAGTTTATTTACCGCCACTCAAAATACACCTAACGCTCACCTTTCTACCGCCACCTCAGACCCAGTAGTAAACATATACCGCAAAAAAAAACATCCACGAATCACAAAACAAATATTACACAAAGTACACTTACACTCATACAAACACAACACTATCTTTATTTTTCTTATTTTTTTTTTTTTTTCATTAAAATACAAAGGATTAAAGTTGCGAGATCTCGGGTGTTTGAAAAAAATCCACACAAATCCATTTTCCCATTGACTTACATAGACACACGGGAAAAGACCCTCATATACCTACATCTAACTAATAACATTATCACAAACATACACTCATCGATGCATACAAACAATATACACCACATGACATACACAAAATATTTATTTATTACAAAAAGAACACGATTTAGCGACTTTTTCACACAAGATCATGACGTCACTCACTTTACGAGGAAAACCAGTCTTAGAAAAAAAAATGAGAAATATTTGGAGCCTCCATTGACTTCTATTGGGAAGACGTGCTCGTGCACGCGAAACCCTCATTTCCCTAACGCACGCAAATAGCGTAGACTGAAAAACTCCAAATACCAGCGCTAGAAAATACATGATTTCATGCGTTAGACCTAGCGATGATAAATAGATCAAGAAATGACTATTTCCCTATGGTGGACTTATGGTTTTTAATATTAAATATTCACCACACCATAAATATTTTTAACACTTTTAGATTACATCAACTACAAATCCCCATCACTAGTAACACATTATTATTTCAATAAAATTACATTTACAATTAAAATAAAATTCAATACACATTTCTGGATTCACAAACACTACACAATGGGAAACATCTCTCATTTACCTTTATTATTGCATTTCAGTTATTCAACTCATATGCTTGCAGCAACTGCATATCTACATAGGCTTAACACATAATCACTCATGGATGCACATACATTACGTTTAACATTCACTCATACATGTGCATTCAAATGATGGGGGACAAACACATTACATTCTCTACAGGAATCACAAAACACAACATATGGATTTGACTGTACTTGTAACATCATGATTCCATCACCAGAAACCATTAGGAATTACGTACAAGAAGAACATCATTACACCAGATTACAGATGTCACTTTATGGGAAGGAACAACAATGCCAGACCGCTATATACAAGTCAGCATATGTGGGACACAATCACAATATATACGTACTACATGTACATAACACGTATCCCCCATCACGCAACCACAAAGCACACATTTATATTTTATTCAGCACACAATAACAATGTAGCACAATACAACAACACAATGAGGATTTCACAACTACATAGGCAGGTTAATAATATCATGACGTCATTACAAGATTCAACCATACACATCACAGATTCACCACTGTACCGCCCCTTTAGGAACTTTAACACTCAATACTACAATACAACATATACGTAAACCACACTTTTGAACAGCATTATTATGGAGATTTCAATGGGACAATTAAGAAATATTGTCAGATCGCAAATCAATTATATATACAATACTACAGATGGCAGCCGGAAGTTATTCAGTATTCGTGCAATTTTTATGGGACGCATACAATATTGTCAGATATAAAATCACTTATATATATAATACTACAGATGACAGCCGGAAGTTATTCAGTATTAGTGCGATTTGAATGGGACGCATACAATATTGACATCTCGGCAATCACTTATATATATAATACTACAGATGATAGCCGGAAGTTATTCAGTATTAGTGCGATTTGAAAGGGACGCATACAATATTGACATCTCGGCAATCACTTATATACACAATACTACAGATGACAGCCGGAAGTTATTCAGTATTAGTGCCATTTGAAAGGGACGCATACAATATTGACAGCTCGGCAATCACTTATATATTCAATACTACAGATGGCAGACGGGAAGTTCGGAATTATTATTGCGATTTAAAAGGGACGCATACAATATTGACAGCTCGGAAATCACTTATATATACAATACTACAGATGGCAGCCGGAAGTTATTCAGCATTAGTGCAATTTTAAAGGGACGCATACAATATTGACAGATCGACAATCACTTATATACAATACTACAGATGGCAGATGTTACTTTATCGTTTACAAACAATATTGCATCAACATTGATCGATCACATTCGATGCACATTATACACAACTATGCACTTTCATTCATGTTAGCCTGGACGTGTGCTTGTTACTATAAGATCGCGTTTAAGAAATATTGATTACGCATATGATCAAACATTACAAACATGCACTGTATGTGTGATATTGGACACTTTCACATTGAGAATCATTGTTTGAAACTAACATTTCAGCAAACAACCAAAAAACGCCCACTGTGAAAGCATTCGCGCCGCTCACATACAAACAAGTGAATACAATTAGCAATCATTACAAACTCACTACCATTGGACTAATTGTACTATAAATCCCCCAAACAACATGGCCAATGCATCACTTGTGATCCACATCAGATCAAGTGCTTACCTTGTTACGCTGTTTTGAAAGATGGATGACGATGACATGGTAGACGCTGCTGGTGGTGCTATTGGCGAACTAGCTGTTGGTCGAATCAGGCAGCCTCGGCGGCTCAGACTGAGACGAAGGGGTCGTCTGGTTCGAGGTCCTCGTGTCTACAGGGTGAGACCCACCTTGGAAAACATGAGTGACTTTGAGGTTTTTGATAAGTATCGGCTCGATCGCGAACAGCTCATTGGCCTTTACGAGCTTCTTAAACCTCATTTGGAGCCACGTATACAAATAAGGACTGCTGTTCCCCCCATGAGTAAGATGCTAAGCTGTCTATACGTCCTGGCCTCAGGGAGTTTTCAATCCGGAGAACTGTACATGCATGGCCTGGCTCAAGGTACATTCTCTGGGGTGTTTGATAACTTTCTGAACGCCATGGTACGTATCAGTAAGCAATACATAGGATTCCCACAGAATGATGGTGATTGGAGGCGCCTGAAGCGGGAATTCTTTGATATTGCTCAATTGCCCAATGTCTTGGGAGCCATTGATTGTACCCACATTGCGCTGCGTGCTCCAATTGATGACTTGCCCTTCAGAAATCGCAAACATTTTCATAGCCTCAACGTGCAGTATGTTTGTGACGCACGGATGAGGATTATGCATGTGTATGCGAATTTTGGAGGGGCTTGTCATGATGCCCGCATCCTCTCTCTGTCGTCCCTGTGGAGACAGTTTGAGGAAAGACAAATGCCCCCTGGTTATCTCGTTGGTGAGTATTTGTGCTCAACATGGTTAATTATTTTGACAATTGCCCCTGTATTTTTTAACTGTTAGCGTCATGTTCAGCTATAGGATTAAATTTAACCATTAGTTATTTACCGACGCTAATGTCTAGTTTTATTGAAAAGCAGATATGTAGCATGTCTTACCTTAAGTGTTCAGATAGAGAATGCAATGTAACCATGTAGTTAGCATTTTACACAAGGTTTGGTTTAGGAGAAATACGCATATGTAGCATGTCTTAGATGAAATGGCAAGATATTATCTCATGCAATTTAACCCTGTCATTGTCTTTTTCCGCTAATGTCTAGTTTTATTGAAATGCAGATATGTAGCATGTCTTACCTTAAGTGTTCAGATAGAGAATGCAATGTAACCATGTAGTTAGCATTTTACACAAGGTTTGGTTTAGGAGAAATACGCATATGTAGCATGTCTTAGATGAAAAGGCAAGATATTATCTCATGCAATTTAACCCTGTCATTGTCTATTTCTGCTAATGTCTATTTGTATTGAAATGCAGATATGTAGCATGTCTTACCTTAAGTGTTCAGATAGAGAATGCAATGTAACCATGTAGTTAGCATTTTACACAAGGTTTGGTTTAGGAGAAATACGCATATGTAGCATGTCTTAGATGAAAAGGCAAGATATTATCTCATGCAATTTAACCCTGTCATTGTCTATTTCTGCTAATGTCTATTTGTATTGAAATGCAGATATGTAGCATGTCTTACCTTAAGTGTTCAGATAGAGAATGCAATGTAACCATGTAGTTAGCATTTTACACAAGGTTTGGTTTAGGAGAAATACGCATATGTAGCATGTCTTAGATGAAAAGGCAAGATATTATCTCATGCAATTTAACCCTGTCATTGTCTATTTCTGCTAATGTCTATTTGTATTGAAATGCAGATATGTAGCATGTCTTACCTTAAGTGTTCAGATAGAGAATGCAATGTAACCATGTAGTTAGCATTTTACACAAGGTTTGGTTTAGGAGAAATACGCATATGTAGCATGTCTTAGATGAAAAGGCAAGATATTATCTCATGCAATTTAACCCTGTCATTGTCTATTTCTGCTAATGTCTATTTTTATTGAAATGCAGATATGTAGCATGTCTTACCTTAAGTGTTCAGATAGAGAATGCAATGTAACCATGTAGTTAGCATTTTACACAAGGTTTGGTTTAGGAGAAATACGCATATGTAGCATGTCTTAGATGAAAAGGCAAGATATTATCTCATGCAATTTAACCCTGTCATTGTCTATTTCTGCTAATGTCTATTTTTATTGAAATGCAGATATGTAGCATGTCTTACCTTAAGTGTTCAGATAGAGAATGCAATGTAACCATGTAGTTAGCATTTTACACAAGGTTTGGTTTAGGAGAAATACGCATATGTAGCATGTCTTAGATGAAATGGCAAGATACAGATTTATATATAAATTTATTTTTTTTATTTTATCTTTCTGACAACTTTTAATATGGATTATGGTTTTTAAAAAATATATTTATACAACAATATACTAGTTTAAGTATTCTGTTTGAATTATGTTCTGTTCTAAATTTATAGGTGATTCTGGGTACATGAGCCGGCCTTGGCTCATTACCCCCTTGCGTAGCCCAACTGATGTGTCTGAGGAGCGCTACAATAGGGCTCATAAGAGAACCAGGGCGGTGGTTGAAAGGATGTTCGGGCTCCTGAAGATGAGATTCAGGTGCCTGGACCGTTCTGGAGGAGCACTCCAGTACAACCCAAAGAAGGTGGCTAAGATCGTTGTAGCCTGTAGCGTCCTGCATAATATTGCACAGCGGGCTGGGATGCTGCAGGCCGTCCCGGTGGACAGAGACCTCCTCAGAGATGAGGAGGATGATCCTGTTCTAGAGGGGGAATTCCAGGACGAGGGACTTGATGTCAGAGCAGACGTCATCAACCGCCACTTTAGACGGTAAATAATAGAAGTTACACTGGAGTATTTTCAATAGATGTGAACTCTAGGGAAATGACAAGTAGAGAATTGTGCAAACATGTTAGTATTGATCAAATGTTAGAATAATCTTTATTTCTCATAATATAGGTGATGCTCTGGGCATTGGGTCCTATAGCGAGTCTTTGCCACCTGGTTTTTAAAGAGGACATCAGATGGTAAGTAGAAATGTATGGACTGTTGCTGGCATGATTTGTACACAAATACATCATATGGCATACATTTTAAAAAATATAACTTTGTTTACACATTACTTAAAATGTACATAATCAGAAAGGAATACTCTAGAATGACTATGGTTCAATGTCACACAGAGGTTTGTTCTGCTCAATATGACTCATCTTCACACTTGATAGAAAATAACACAGGTTCATACACAGGCTTAGTAAGCTAGTGATAGATATTTATTATGAAATGGGGGGTGGGAGAGGGGTACAGAACTGATTCACACACTTGTATGAAATCTTTATATATAATTTCTTACATTAGGGAGATGACTTAATCTAAAGACTGAAAGGGAACAATTTGAAGCCTGACAGTGAAGATTTCCAAGACTGACAGTGGGGAAAAAGCCAAGATTGAAATTGAAGTATACCAATGGGATCATGTCTGGCATTATATTTCAATTCTGCTGACCTTGAAAACCATACAAATACATGTTCACATGGTAAGTGCAAACTATTTGATAGAATAAGGCTGTGGAGACATCCTATTGGAGACACTTAGATGATTTTCTATTTTGTAGATGGTATTTCCCAGTCCTCTATTTAATGAACTGATGAATAAGACACCTATTGAAGATCAACTGTTTACCCCTGAATTGACTTTCAAAGACCATGCATTGTCCAGGTTGGTGTACCAATGCATGCTAGTGAAGACTGTAGAATATTAGTAGCTTACATACATTAGTCATATTTATTTCTTAATGAGATATTTAGGGATCACAATCAGACACTTAGATGATTGTACTTTTTTAGATGGTATTTCCCAGTCCTCTATTTAATGAACTGATGAATAAGACACCTATTGAAGATCAACTGTTTACCCCTGAATTGACTTTCAAAGACCATGCATTGTCCAGGTTGGTGTACCAATGCATGCTAGTGAAGACTGTAGAATATTAGTAGCTTACATACATTAGTCATATTTATTTCTTAATTAGATATTTAGGGATCACAATCAGACACTTAGATGATTGTACTTTTTTAGATGGTATTTCCCAGTCCTCTATTTAATGAACTGATGAATAAGACACCTATTGAAGATCAACTGTTTACCCCTGAATTGACTTTCAAAGACCATGCATTGTCCAGGTTGGTGTACCAATGCATGCTAGTGAAGACTGTAGAATATTAGTAGCTTACATACATTAGTCATATTTAGTTCTTAATGAGATATTTAGGGATCACAATCAGAAAAAGGAATACATATTATAGTTGATATAGAGGTATTTGAATGGACATGAAATATTACATTTATGTTCAGCATACATATATTGTTTACATGTGATATACATTATTATGTATAATTTAAATTTTTGATATTTAAATATAATTTTTAATCAACAATATAATGGTGTATGGATTTAATTAATTTAAAATCAATGTAATGATTATCTTTAAAAAATGTTGATCAAAGTTAGAGCATAGACACCATATGATTTTAAATGTATTTTATGAATATTTTACAACGTGTGTATTAACTTTGTTCCATTTTTATTATTTTTCATTTCAGATTGGCATCTGATGACTTCCTGGAATATTTAATTATTTAAAATTAAATATATGTTTATTTTTAACATATTCTAATATATATCAATATAATCTGTAAATAAATAAAACTTAGCCAACTACCAGTCATGGGAGTCCATTTGACAAGCACATGCATAAGAGAAAATAATGCATTAATAGTAGAAAATAAAAATCTTCAGAGAATATTAAAATATATCTTTTAACATTAATTGGGGAGTCTGATTCTTCAATGCTTTTATATTTAAAAAGTATATATTAAAAATATTTAGGATATGTATTAATATTATGATTGTTTTAACATTTAATAAGGTGAAGTGGTTCAATTACATGAAAGTGACAGTGTTGTTGAATGTAAAAAGAATTGTATAAGATCATGTATCTTCCTTAGGTATCTCAAAACATTATTCGAAAATATTTTACAATTATTACATTTATAAATGGTAGGTCATTTAACTTGATATTTTTAAAAAATTAGTTATTGGATGCCAGGTTAATCTATGTAATTTTCTAGTGGAGTCATTTAACTATACTTAGTAATATTATGTATTTATTACAATCTTACCTCTTGGGTTAGACATCAAATATCTATATAGAATGTAATTTCCCCTTTAGTTTATTTTGTCAATGTTAAATCAAAATACAATATGTTTGGGTCCTTAAAGGGGTCATTCAAAATTTATATTTTGTATACATTGTAACAAATATCATACAAGAATTTAAACATATTTAGAATGTACTATAGAATTACATTCAGTCTTTAAATATACTTGTTAAAATACAAATAAATGCACATATCTTAGTCAATGATATAAGGCATCTATATGCAAACAACAATCAGCATCAAAATAGCCTATGTAGAGATGTATTTAATCCACGAATATATATATAATTACAATATAATGATTGAATAACAAAACATATTAAGTTGGTCAAATATAAGATTATTATACAAAATGCATACATAACATATAGCTTAATGTCCCTCTACGCTGAAGGCTAAAAAAGACCTCATTTAATAAATATATTTCAGTCAGTGTGTAAAACAATCTAGAAGTTAATCTAAATTTGCTTTACTCATATGTTAGACTCATTTAGCAAAAGGAAGGTGCCTAGGTTTATGATATATTAAGCATTATTGTGAAATGTTTATTTAAAGGGACATGAACTCAAAATATACTTAAAGGTAGCCATTTAAAAAAACAATGATTTATACATTCTGAATGAGTATTCTATTTTAATCAACTTTAAAACTTGTCTCATATTATGAATGCTCATTGTGATGTTGCTATCATTACTTTAGAAATAAGACAGTAAATAGCTAATTTATTTGCTTCAGTACTCTGGACAGAACTTGATTGTTTGGAATAATTGATGCAACAATCGTCAAGGACAACCCAGGTTTTTATTAAACAATTGTCCGTAATATAAAATATCATTATTGATTTGCAAAGAAACATAACAAGATAACTTAACATTTGATAATCGTATTAAATAATAAAGTTGATTAACATTTCATGCTCAATCACCAATGGTAAATTTGTTTGGACAGTGTCCCTTTAAGAGATTTAAAGAGTGTATTTACTTCTCTTCCTATCTTGACATACTTTGCTTGAAAAGCATATCGAGATAGGCTCAGTAGATGAAGATTGGTGGATGCACAGAGATGCCTTATGTGATTGTCTCAACCATGTGCATTTAAATTTCTTCTGTTGAGGATATATAAATAATAAGAGAAAATGATTTACAGTTTAAAGTCTAAACAATCTTCTATCTCTACAGATCATTTGATACAATTGTTTGTTTGTAATGTCTCTTTAAAACTAAATACGCCATTGCACAATAACATATATGAGCACTTCAGAGAAATACAAGCTCGAGGTTTATTTGCGAATAACAAAGCTGTAGTTTAACATTTATAAACAGATTATCCAAGTTACTGACATTCTAACCGGAATTTTAACATTAATAAATATTGCGTGGGAAACGCATCTTCAAACACCAGATTAGCATATTTAAACATTAGTGTAATGTCACGCAATAGCACACAATCAATGTGCATTATAAATACATTTAATAGAGCAATGTCAATACTTCACAATCAATTTATTTAAAGAACAATAAAGACATACAATATTAAATGTGTATTTGTATTAAAGAAACAGACCGTTATTAAACCGAGAAATGTCTACAACATTAATAATGTGACAGGATTAGATTTTAAAGAGTATTTAATCATTAATATTTCACGGATCCCGGATATTAAATCTGCGTCACACATATCCGCATGACAGGCCCATGAGTTACAAATAAGTCTACATGAAAAATGAATTTACAGCACCACCAAGCGGTATGTGTAAGGAAGTTACTAAGATATGAAACATTAAGGAACGGCCAATCAGAGTTCATCACACAAACACAACTTGAGTCAGGATGGTCTCACAGACATTATAACAATATTTCAAACTTTTATCCAATCAGATGTACAGATAAATTGTCCCATGGTGCATCTCATGTTTACTTCACCATATAAAAGTCCATTACACGTTGCCATCTTTGTCAGTTCTCTAATGCCTGCAGGCAGTTTATATTATTATAATATATTTATTGGACAACCCAGCAGGCATGTCAGTTCCCAGGTTCACCAAGGAGGAGAGCGCTGCACTGGTCCACGCCGTCAAGGACTTTTATCCCCAGCTGTTTGGGAACAAGAGGAGCTCGACAGATGCGCCTGTTAAGAAGGCCCTCTGGGAGTCTATCACCAATGCGGTTAGATTGGTGTGTGACGTCCAGAGGACCCAGGATCAGATCATGAGGAGATTCGGAGATATGAGGTTGCGTTTATCGAAAAAAGTCAACCTCATAAGGGACTGGGTACAAGCCCGTAAAAGAGGGGGCCAAAGAAAGGCCCCGCGGAAACTGTACCTACTCCCTTATGAGGTGACTTTATGCGAGCTCCTCAATCTCCGGGTCCCCAAAAGATTTAGATCCTCGCCATCCTCGGCCTCCTCTTCTTCCCTCCCAGCTGCGGGATCTGAAAGTCCTGACGCGGGGGACAGGGCAGATGCTTCTCCGTCCGGTGGCCTGGGAGGAGCCGATAGAGAATCTGAACCAGGTAATTATCCAACTTCATATAATATTTATAATTTTAAAATTAAAAAATGTGTATTTAGTCAGATACTAAACCTATACAGATCTCACAACATACACTACATATGATGTTTAGATATCTGATTTTAGATTATTGACACATGAAATAGGAATGATGTTTCTTGCGCTCTACAGAATATGCGTCACAGAGCGGAAATGTAATTTCGCATCCACGTTAACATGGGTTTGCGGAAAGTGGCATTGCTTTATACATGTTGTTCAAATGACGGATGCGTAATTCCGCTTGGAATCATTGCGCAATGATCGCGAAAATGGCATTTCTCATCCACGTTAACATGGGTTTGCGGAAAGTGGCATTGCTTTATACATGTTGTTCAAATGACGGATGCGTAATTCCGCTTGGAATCATTGCGCAATGATCGCGAAAATGGCATTTCTCATCCACGTTAACATGGGTTTGCGGAAAGTGGCATTGCTTTATACATGTTGTTCAAATGACGGATGCGTAATTCCGCTTGGAATCATTGCGCAATGATCGCGAAAATGGCATTTCTCATCCACGTTAACATGGGTTTGCGGAAAGTGGCATTGCTTTATACATGTTGTTAAAAATTAAATGGAAATTCTTAGATTAGTGAAGAATACAGTATTCTTATTTTAAATATTATATCTAATAAAAAACGAATAATACTAATAAATTATAACATATGGCCATCAATTGATGATTATGTAATAACAAGCAGATATTCTTAAAGATACAGTAAACAACACAACTGATTGAAAATAAGAGTCCAGGATATATTTATCATTAATTTAATTGCGGAAACTATTAACTCATGGGACTACCAAAGGATTAATATTTTTCTATTGATTTGATATTAATGTAAATATTTTAAACATGGCATGATTAGTATTAATGATATGCAATCCTCATTTAATATATTACAGATATGGATGTGGCTGCTGGATCCTCAAGCCAGGGCTTGTCACAGTATGGTATGTCTCATTTTAATTGACATTTGTCTTAGAAACATGGAATGAACATTACATACTAAATACACATTGTTCAATATTTATATGTAATGTCTATTTAATAGATGAAAATTATATAATTATTCGGATATCCTTAAATAACATATTTGATTTTAATTGCATGCTCAATACCATTCATTACATCAACATATGGAGTAGATAATTCATTAACAAACAACAACATTGTGGAATCTATTTAATTTTAGATTAAAGGGATACTGAGCTACAATTATTAATATTGTCTTTCACATACAGTATGCAATATTAATAAACCTAAAATATAATACTATCATCATATGTGACATATTCTATTGCTAAATGTAGTTTAAAATAAAGAAAGTACGTTTATGTGCATCTAAAAATTTGTTGACCAACCTGGGTTTATATTGATGATTGGTGGATACCTTCAACAAACAATATTTATTGAATCCAATATTCCTTATCTGCCTTTAAGATTAATATCGAACAACATTCTAATTATAATAGGAGTCAATGTAAAATCATTTTTTACATTTTGAACATAGAAATCAATTATTTAAATTAATCATGTCAGTGTCCCTTTAAGACAAAATAGATTCATTCATCTTTACATTATTTTTATTAAAAACTATTGATATATAAATCTAATTATCTGTTGGAGTTACTTTATAGATATCTGCATACTCTAACAGCACCATGATTACATATTTGTAATAATCAAGTTTGTTATGTATTGTGATAAATATGTGTTGTGTCCTAAACAAGATTACTGTACATTGAATAAATGGGTCAATGTGACACATGTTTGTTTAGATTTGTCAACAGATGCTCCTCAATATGTGGTTTGTGTGTATTCTTGTAACTTCTTAAGGACATATGACGGAATTATTCCGTCATAAAACAATTGAGCTAAGTGAAAGCTGTGTCCTTAAAGGGTAAAGAACATTGATCATTGGGTATATTTAGATATGCAATAGCAGCATCTGAGATGAATTTGATGTCTAATGTAGTCTGACATTAAACATATGTTCAATACAGATATGTTTACAGAATCCCCTTGATTCAATCAAGCATTTTCTGGTGTAATGACTGCTCTATTCTTCACATTTTAAAGTTGATTAATGTTAAAATTCTAGACAGATGTGATTTAGTGATATCCAAAATGTGTTTAATAATATATATCTATATCATTCATAGAGAGAGTTGGTGTGGGAAGCCCACAGGAATCCAGCAGTGACATAGAGCCGCCTTTGCGGTCTCCTGGTAAGTCCATGGACTCATTTATATGTAATTGAAGGTGTATTGCTAATCAATATTATGATCATGATTCCGATGAAGCATAACATTATAAAAAAACATAGAATTTATCTTCTGTTTATATATTTATTTTTAATATTGAGCGATTAATAATTTCTACTTTATTAGTCTACACATTTGTTATTCATAAGATGTCTAACATATGTTTTTTTAAATTTGTTTTTTTGACAACAGTCATCAAGTGATACACACATGAGAAATCTTAAATGTTCTATGTACTATGCTTTTATGAATTTAACATTAAGACAAACAATACATTAATATTCTGATTTATTGACAATAACAAATCTATTGTCATTTGTATGCTCCATCAAAATGATGTAAATCATAACTTTGTGTGTGTATATCTTTAATGCAACATTGATGTGCGTATTTGAGCAACAGTAACATATGTTATAATATCTGATCTTAAGGTGTACACAACATGTTATGTTTTACAGAGATTGATGTCACATGTGGGATGGAGGAGGAAGAGGCTGCCTTGGAGTCTGATGGTATGTGAAATATATCTATCATGTTTCCAACATGTTTCTTAGTTTGAAATCATTTTATTGAAGACATTCAAAGTCTACAGCTTTTTCCCTTTAAAAAGGAATATTATTTGTCTGTTCAAATACACTACTGGCCCCTTTCTATATCAGGCAGCATGAAAATCTGCTTGTATATATTTTTTTAAGAATATATAATTCATGCCATCATTATGTCACATGCATATTCCATGCCAAAACACAATAATAAGTTTCACATTGTACAGACAGTCATTGAGATTCATCTGAGTGCCTATATAGATACCATATCCTCATTTCAGAATAGTTTACAGATTCAAACACACTTCGAAGTATATTGAAAACATAATCAATTTGAAATGCGTTGATTTGATGTCAGGATGTATGAGATGTTAATATATTTCTTTTACATTTTCAGATGGATCCACCACTTCTGGTCATCTGGATTCTGCCCCTGCCCAGTCACAGACCCCTCCCCGTGCACACACCCCTGACCATGGCCACACCTCTGCACACACCCAGAGCCCTTCCCATCACCAAACTCATGACCATGCCCCGACCACTGCCAGCCCTTCCCATATTTCATATCCTGTCCCTCCCAAAAAACGCCCATACACCCCCCTTCGCCGCTCTCCCCGTATTCTGGCCCGTACAGCTGTCCAGACCCAAACTCCCCACTCCCCAGCTGTACGGCCTACCCTGGAGCAGCAGCTCACCACTCCCCAAGCCATTCCCATCCCTCCCCAAGCCATTCCCATCCCTCCCCAAGCCAATCCCATCCCTCCCCCCTGTTTAAACCTTCATTGTCCTGGGTGTCAGATTGTCCTTCCCAGGCACAGCTGTAAGTATCATTCTAAATACACTTTATAAGATACTTAAAGGTACAGTGAAGTTAAATTTGTTAAATTGTGATTCAAATCCAGCATGCAATGTTAAGCCAATGTATAATAGAATACTCTTATGAATTATTTGTCATTCTCTTGATATATTTATGGAAAACAACTTATTCCTATAATTAGTTTAAACAATAAAATAAATGTGGCCATCATTTCTTTATTGTTGGATGAATGTATCCATCAACCAGCATGCACAAACAAAGTTCATCAACAAATATTGGCTTCCATAAAAACCAACATTCTTGCATTCAAAATATAGCTTGACAATTAAAACATATAATGAATATGTGTAATTTCTAAAGATTTGTCATGTCATGCTCTATCTGAATCAGTCCATTAAATATTTAGGTTCAGTGTCCCTTTAATTGGATATCACTACATATACCAAACACCACTACTTGGATCCAAAATTGTATGTCCAAATGTGGATACATTATCTCTTGTCTAACCCAGTGGGAATTTAATTTCTTCTGGTTGCTATGTTTACACAGCTTGTCCTCAATGCCAAAATGTTTAAGGATAGGTGTGCCTACCACAGTCTAAATTGAATTTTTAAATAGCTGATGTAAGTACAATGTAAATCCTTTAACAAGATTTGATACACTCAAGCTGTATAAGTGGATCATCTAAAACCAATTAAAGGGGACAACATGTTTGAGTAACATGAGCCTTTAATGATTTCTGTCTGTCTGAATAACCTAATTCATGTGTAAAGAATATATGAAAAATAATTTATGTAAATAATTATTTGTCTTTATGATGACAATGTATGTATTAAAATCTTTTATTCTGTTGTGTAATTATCCTTAATATTTAATTTTATTTTATTTTAGGCTGTGACTCAGCATGGCTCATGCTAGAAGGGATAGCAAGAGTAGAGCAGGCCGTGTTGAGGAACGCAGATGTCCTGAGAGGGATGAACAACACCATGCAGGCCCAGCTCCGGGTTCAGGACTTGACTCTGCGTGAAATTATGCAATTACGTTCAAGGCCTGAATCTGGAGCTGGACATGCACAGGACAATGAAGATGATGACCAGTAAGTGGAGGATCTGGATATGCTCCATGGTGGCAGATAATAATCCTCCGTCCACATGTTGAATTAGTATTTATATTGTTGCCATTTGGCCTTTTTATCAGTTTATTGTTGTGCCTGTTGCACTCTTTTACCTTGTCATGTGTCTCCAATGAGGCTATGCTGGCCCTTGGCAACTCTCTTCATGGACTGTGATGCACTGTGTTACCTTGTCATGTGTCTCCAATGGGGCTATGCTGGCCCTTGGCAACTCTCTTCATGGACTGTGATGCACTGTGTTACCTTGTCATGTGTCTCCAATGGGGCTATGCTGGCCCTTGGCAACTCTCTTCATGGACTGTGATGCACTGTGTTACCTTGTCATGTGTCTCCAATGGGGCTATGCTGGCCCTTGGCAACTCTCTTCATGGACTGTGATGCACTGTGTTACCTTGCCATGTGTCTCCAATGGGGCTATGCTGGCCCTTGGCAACTCTCTTCATGGACTGTGATGCACTGTGTTACCTTGTCATGTGTCTCCAATGGGGCTATGCTGGCCCTTGGCAACTCTCTTCATGGACTGTGATGCACTGTGTTACCTTGTCATGTGTCTCCAATGGGGCTATGCTGGCCCTTGGCAACTCTCTTCATGGACTGTGATGCACTGTGTTACCTTGCCATGTGTCTCCAATGGGGCTATGCTGGCCCTTGGCAACTCTCTTCATGGACTGTGATGCACTGTGTTACCTTGTCATGTGTCTCCAATGGGGCTATGCTGGCCCTTGGCAACTCTCTTCATGGACTGTGATGCACTGTGTTACCTTGTCATGTGTCTCCAATGGGGCTATGCTGGCCCTTGGCAACTCTCTTCATGGACTGTGATGCACTGTGTTACCTTGTCATGTGTCTCCAATGGGGCTATGCTGGCCCTTGGCAACTCTCTTCATGGACTGTGATGCACTGTGTTACCTTGCCATGTGTCTCCAATGGGGCTATGCTGGCCCTTGGCAACTCTCTTCATGGACTGTGATGCACTGTGTTACCTTGTCATGTGTCTCCAATGGGGCTATGCTGGCCCTTGGCAACTCTCTTCATGGACTGTGATGCACTGTGTTACCTTGTCATGTGTCTCCAATGGGGCTATGCTGGCCCTTGGCAACTCTCTTCATGGACTGTGATGCACTGTGTTACCTTGCCATGTGTCTCCAATGGGGCTATGCTGGCCCTTGGCAACTCTCTTCATGGACTGTGATGCACTGTGTTACCTTGTCATGTGTCTCCAATGGGGCTATGCTGGCCCTTGGCAACTCTCTTCATGGACTGTGATGCACTGTGTTACCTTGCCATGTGTCTCCAATGGGGCTATGCTGGCCCTTGGCAACTCTCTTCATGGACTGTGATGCACTGTGTTACCTTGCCATGTGTCTCCAATGGGGCTATGCTGGCCCTTGGCAACTCTCTTCATGGACTGTGATGCACTGTGTTACCTTGCCATGTGTCTCCAATGGGGCTATGCTGGCCTTTGGCAACTCTCTTCATGGACTGTGATGCACTGTGTTACCTTGTCATGTGTCTCCAATGGGGCTATGCTGGCCCTTGGCAACTCTCTTCATGGACTGTGATGCACTGTGTTACCTTGTCATGTGTCTCCAATGGGGCTATGCTGGCCCTTGGCAACTCTCTTCATGGACTGTGATGCACTGTGTTACCTTGCCATGTGTCTCCAATGGGGCTATGCTGGCCCTTGGCAACTCTCTTCATGGACTGTGATGCACTGTGTTACCTTGTCATGTGTCTCCAATGGGGCTATGCTGGCCCTTGGCAACTCTCTTCATGGACTGTGATGCACTGTGTTACCTTGCCATGTGTCTCCAATGGGGCTATGCTGGCCCTTGGCAACTCTCTTCATGGACTGTGATGCACTGTGTTACCTTGCCATGTGTCTCCAATGGGGCTATGCTGGCCCTTGGCAACTCTCTTCATGGACTGTGATGCACTGTGTTACCTTGCCATGTGTCTCCAATGGGGCTATGCTGGCCCTTGGCAACTCTCTTCATGGACTGTGATGCACTGTGTTACCTTGTCATATGGCTCATATATTCCTTATTTTTACAAGATTATTTATAAACGTTGTGTATGTTTTCTTACATACTAATAAAATACATTTTATTTCACAAATCTTTGTCCTCATTCTTCCTGTTATTTTTTGAAAGCTCTAGTTTATGTTGTTTATCCTTAAAGGGACCTAACAAATATATTTGTTATAATGAAATCATATATGTAAGACAATAGTAAATGACTTTAAGATTAACATCTCCAATGTAATCTTATTATTTGTGTTTATATTATTTTCTCTTAGCTCTTTCATTGCCTGATTATGATTAGCAGAGTAATTTCTTTATATATGTATATATATTTTTGTATTTGTGTATATATGTATATTTAAATGTTCAGATCCATGTGTGTATTTATAAACTCTGCATGAATTGATGCACCTTTACCAAATGATCTGAGTATTGATACAATGATATAATCCCTGTAAAGTGTTCATTTTATTTAAATAGTATTGACTATGTGTATGCTCTTTTTAAAAACAAAATAATGTCCCTTTAAGTGATGTTGATCACTATTGTAAATGAATGTATTTCCATTTGTAAAGCGTTTTTGTCCTTTTTACAAGAACAAGGACATATAGTTTTATTAATAAACAATCTTATTGTAATGTTGACAGCACCTGTATTTCATTTTCAAATCTATATTATTGTCAAAGTGTAACCAAATCAATCTCTGTGTGTAATGCAAATAATGTAGATGATGAATATTAGTTAACTAATATGTTAACAAAATACATCTCCTCCCATATATGGCTATAGGTAGGCTGACAATAATTAAACTTGAATAAATGACACGTTTAATCAATACATGTATAACTATTGTTATTCAACAACAATCCAAACATATCTTAAAACATCAATGGCATATGTATTTCTCATGTGTATCTTTTAAATGTTAAAGATATACACCATAGCTATAGTTCAAGGGACAGTCAAGTCCGAAAAGATGATTCATGATTTGGTGACATTCCTAGATAGCAATCTACACACATACTAGTTCCTAAAATATAAATACGTTTCTTAGTGATATGCCAAGATGTCACTGAGTCCTTGTATTGTCTGCGTTTTTTCAGCGATCTCGGATGCGCCATGTTGCTTAAGACGTCACCTGCCAGGCTGTCCAATGATTCCTTGTATTGACTGACGTTCTTACGTGATCAGGAATATGCCTTTTATTGTATTGCGTTTTGACGCGATCAAGGATGCGCCTTTTTTGTGTGTGCGTTCTTACGTGATCAATAATGTGCCTTTCATTGGATGGCGTTCTTACGTGATCAAGGAAGCGCCATGTTAAGACGGAACATGTAAAGGTAAAAAAACGTGTGATTGGATTGCGTAGTCCCGCAATATTTGTGCACGTTAAAAACGTTTGTGACTGCATGCAATTTTACAAAGCTTGCGAATATGTATTATTTGCATCATGTTACATTGTTGACCCGTAGCTGATAAAGACCAACACATTCTCTTTTGATGGATGTCTGGTTGAATCAACGAACGAAAGCAAAATGTTTTCATGCATAGGATATTTATAGGCAAGTGCAAATCTCTCCAGTCCATGTTTAATATGTTTGTCAACAATGTTCCTTTTTCTGAAAAATTACTGTTGTGTTTAATGTTGAACATATCTAATTAATAAATATGCGCTATTGTGTTTGAATAAAGTAATCAATATGCATTTATCATATGCTAAATATATGATGCCGACTTCTTCTAAATGTAATTTCGTTGTATATTTTATGAAAGGTTCATTAGACACTCACATTATAAATAAAAATATTTGATTTTGTCTCTAGTTAGATAGTCCATTGTTTAACCAATCGGTTTATTTTGTCTTGTGTTGTAAGAAAATGTAAGTAATTTTCTTACTCCTCGCAAAGCCAATGAGTTTCATGTGAGTACCATCTCCAGCTTTGTCCAGTTTGTGTAAAGGGTCTTTTCATATGTTAATGATGGGGTATTGTGTTGTTTTACGGTTGTAATGGTGGTTCATCTATATTTTCAATATAGCTAACCCTATTTTATTTGCAAGTGTTTGAAGCTTTTTAATATTGATATCAGTATATGTTAATCTTGTTGTTTGTAGTAGTGTCTATTACATACAGTTATGTAAAAAATATAGGATACTGTCCCTTGAATGCAAATGTTGTTTTTTGTATCATGTATGAGATCCACATAGTTTAATCTTCAAATATATTTTTGTTAGCATATTTCCCCCCCCCCACTCCTAAAAGGACTTTAAACCATATTCATTGTTAAAATAAAAATATTTACAATAAAATATTAACACAATAATGTCTCTTAAAGAAAATAGACTTTATTTAACACGTCAATATAAATGTTATTTTAAATATTTTTTTTGACAAAGTACATGTAGATATACCAACAAGCTTAAAATATGTGTTAGCATACGTAATGTTGTTAAAGGGACAGTTTAGAAAAAAAATAATTTTAAAATTATTCGAAAAGTCAATTCTGTAATATCAAGGATATCAAATGTTTCTCAACAATTGAACATTTGTCTGGGTTTATTTAAATTTGCTCTCTAAACCTATGAGGTTGGTGTGCTCATTTCTTAAATCTTGAAGAGTGCTTGTAATCATTATACAATTTGAGCACTAGAGGGCATTTGGATAGCATTTGTATATGTAAAACCTTGTGCTCATACAGCATATTATTGACCATGTATTGATCATTGATATCTAAAATGTTGTTATGTCAGAACAACAAATAAGTGGTCATTTTTCATAGTCATAGATACAAGGGTAAGCACATAAGTCACACATGTATTTCTCCATGTTTTGTTGTTTCAAACTTTATAATGCGTAATACAGTGTTTTCTTTGTAATCAATAATTTTCTGACTGTCCCTTTAAGCTGTGTTATTGGCATTCAAACAGTAATATGCCATCATGGATAATTGTTATGGTAATTTAGTTAGCGATTCGGGAAACAGTTTGGACATCACATCACAGAAACCAATCAATATCATGAACAAGGATAGGTATGTGATGATGTGGTTTTCACACACTTATAACCCACACTCTGCAAAGAATCTTCCTCCATGGACCCGGTCCCATAGAAGTCGATTATATACAGAGTGTGGTCCACAAGTGTATGAAAACCACATCATCACATACCTATCCATTACACAAAAAAAAAATTTGAAGATGGAAAAAAATACTTACTTCCTCTTCCTTCCCCTCTTCCCACGGGGCTGAGGCTCTGGGAGAGGCAACTGCCGACTCCGAAGAGTCCTCCTTGGAGCTGTTGTGGGAGGAGTGGAAGGAAGAGTACTGGGACGACCAAGGTGAGGAGTAGATGGCTGAGGAGGAGGAGAAGATGGATGAGGAGGAGAAGATGGCTGAGGAGGAGGAGGAGTAGATGGCTGAGGAGGAGGAGGAGTAGATGGCTGAGGAGGAGGATGAGATGGGCCGGCAGGAGGAGATGGCCCAGCAGCAAGAGGCCCAGCAACAAGAGGCCCAGCAACAGGAGGTAGACCAGCATGCGCCTCCCGGAAAAATGTAAACATTTCCTGATGAAGATTAAACATTCTTGTTTGTCCTTCTTGTATTCTATTCAGTATATTGATTATTTCATTTTGGCCTTGAATTATTTGATTCTGCCCATCAAGTATTCTGCGTCGTCCTTCTATGTTTTCTATCCGGGAGGTACGCATCTGGTCTATGTACTCCAGTAGAACCCGCACCTCCGCTATTTCTTCTTGTTGTGCCTGTTGAACCCGTGCACGGCGGGGTGCCCGTGCATGGCGGAGTGCGGGTCTTTGAGGGACATCTGGTTCCGCGGGTTCCGCGGGTTCAGCGGGATCCTCCTGTGCTTCCGGGGCCTCTTCATCATCTCCCGTGCGCTGTTCGTCACGGGGGGCCTCTTCCCTCCGAAGTGGGAATTCCTCACCACCACTCTCATCCCGGGGAGATGCAGGAGGCTGTGCTGCCTCGTCCCCAGACTCTGTATATAAATAAAAAAATAAAAAAAAAATATATATATATTAGCATATTTGCAAATCAAGGTTTAAATGACTTAGCTTACGATACAATTACAAATGCAGAATCATTAATCCACTTTGAAATCTAACAAACAATCAATACGATTTCCGCTTTTTCTAAACCGTGTTTGTGATATCTGGTCAATGTGAATGTTTTTGCGTTTGTTTTCAGTCTGTTTAAATGCACACCTAACCTATAGCCTAGATACTGATGTAACCGCAAAGTAATAGAATGCGTGTAAACAGCGTAATAGCATTAATCTGATCCTTAACACATGAAACCCAATGTTTTATCTTTCATGATTTAGAAGCATACATTTAGTATCAACTTTCGAATGTACTTTTCTTATCTAATTAGCTTCATTCTCTGGATATTCTTTGCTGAAAAGCATATCTAAATATGCTTATAAGATGCTGATTGTTAGCTGAATATAGCTGCCTCCTGTGATTGTTTCACCGTGTGCATGGCTATTTCTTCATTAAAATATATCTCAAGAATGAATCAAATTAGGTAATATAAGTACATTTGAATGTTTTGTCAAATTGTATTCGCTACCTCAATCATGAAAGTAAATGTTTGCGTATAGTGTCCATTGAAATACATTCGTATGTGAAATTATTGTTCAATGAGCTTACCGTCAGATGAGAGTGGCAGGTTCCCGGTATCGATTCCTCCGATACCGACTACTTCCACCTCGGAGATGCTGGGCCGCAACATTTCCTCCCATCTGCAGTACTCCATTTCAAGGGCAGGGCCGCCACCGGTCCCTGCGGCATGTCGGGCCTCCAGGCTTAACTTTTTTTTCAGTTCAAGTTTACAGTCCCGGTACCGATGTTTGATAGAATCCATATCCCGGTTCCGGCCACCCACTGCATTGACTGCATTCCTAATCTCGTTCCAGAGCCTCCTCCTGTCAGTCGGGGTAGTCTTCTGGTGCTGCAGCATCCTATGCCTGGCCATATAGGCCTCTACGAGGGCCTCCTTCTCCTCCATCGTAAACCTCGCCTCCCTAGTCGCCTTGGCCTTCCCCTGTGACGATGCCCTCTGTTTCCCGGACTGTGAAGCCCTACTCTGACCGCCACTGGGCCCAGCCACTTGGTCATCTTGAACCAAGTGGCTGGGTCCACCCACCGCTTCCACCCCCGCTTCCTGCCCCCCTTCCTGCCCTGTTCCTCTCCCCCTCCCTCTACTCCCCCCTCTACCTGTCCCCTGCCTGGCCTCCATCTCCTCCCTAAACTAAACCCCAAATAATCAAACAAAAAGTGAGTGTGATGAAATGAAAGGGGGTCAAAATAAAGAACTAAAAAGACAAAAAAGGTGCTTAAAGTGTGAGGGATGTAAACAAAACAAAGAGGGTAAGGAGTATTTAAATAAACGAAAAGAATAAGACTAAAAGGAGGATATGTAAACTAAATGTAACTAGGGGATGGGTATGGGATGGGTATGGGGTATGGGATAAGAGTAAATGGGATGAAAGGGAATGGGACTACAAGGAATGGGGTATGGAGTGTAGTATGAGGGGGTAGGGGGTATGGAGTGTATGTAGTGTTATTGATAAGTGTATGTATGTATTGAATGTGTTTGCGTGTAAATGTGTTAAGTGTACAGATAAATCACTCGCTCGCTAACTCACACTACTTCTAATTCTCAATAACAAACACTCCCACTAACGCTCACTAACTACCACTAACTGACGCTCACACTAACAACTATCACTAATAACTCCCACTAACTCACTCACGCTCCCACTAACAGACTCTCTCCCACTCCCACTAACTCCCACTAACTCACTCACTCTCTCACGCTAACACTACCAACTGACTCTCTCACGCTAACACTACCAACTGACTCTCTCACGCTAACACTACCAACTGACTCTCTCACGCTAACACTAACTCACTCTCAAAAAATCTCTAACTCTCTATTCTTAAATCTCAAAAGACCCACCAGCAACACAGTCAAAGAAGCCATGCTTGTGTGGTGCTTATATACCCTGTGTAAATGTTTAATGATGTCCCAATTTCCATTGTAATTAGTGTTCAGGTGTGCTTTATTAGCAATTAATATTATTGCAATGTGTATTAGGTGTGTTAATTTGCGCATGCTCATTTAGAGTTGGTATTTGTGGAATGTGTAGAATGCGATGATGTCATAGTGTTCGTTTTCGCTTTCATTGTCCAAAAGTATTCTTTTTAAATGTGAATTTGCGATGGTGTGTTCTTCGTGAAGTGTTGTATATGTATGTTTTTCATAATATATAATGATATTGAATGCGATTTTGTTTCTAGTGTATGTATATATTTTTTAATCCTTGTTGTTATTGTGCGATTTTCCGCATCTTAAAGTATATGCGTATTCCCCGTATAAATAGTATTAAAACTTCCCCCGCTTGTGAATGTGTAATGCTTGTGTGCTTTGTTGATTGATTGTTGTTGTGACATTTGCGGCGTGTTATTGTTGTGCATGATGTGGTATGCGTCATATGACCGAGCTGTGCGTATTCTCGCGAGATCGAGTGTTAGGTGAAAAAAAGGCAATTTATTTGATTTCCCATTGATCTCTATGGGAGACTGTCTAACGCGGGCAGGATTACGCGTGTGACATACACGCGTTAGGAGCATCGTTAGATGGTCTTATATTAACTCTAAATACCGGAGTCAAACAATGACGTGCGTTAGACATAAACACGCGTGGCGTTAACAGCCCATCTACCGCCGAACTCTAAATCTAGCCGAGAGTTTTTATTTTGGAAGTTTTTGTTTCTTGTTGCTATCTCTTCTGTTCAAAGAGTCTTGGAACTCTTGGCTCTGCAGTGTGATTCCCCTTATCTTATTTTTCATGCCGAGAAGGTGGTTCTTTGTACTAAGTTAGGTTTCCTTCCTAAGGTTGTTTCTAATAGAAATATCAATCATGACATTTTTGTTCCCTCTCTGTGTCCTAATCCTTCTTCCAAAGAACGTTTGTTACACAATTTGGATGTTGTACATGCTCTTAAATTCTACTTACAGGCGACTAAGGATTTTCACCAGTCCTCTGCCCTCTTTGTCTGTTTCTCTGGGAAACGTAAAGGTCAGAAAGCTACTGCTACTACTCTTTCTTTTTGGTTACAAAGTATAATTCATTTGGCTAATGAGACTGCTGGACAGCAGCCTCCTGAGAGAATTTACGGCTCATTCCACAAATTTGTTTCCTCTTCTTGGGCTTTCAAAAATGAAGCTTCTGTGGAACAAATTTGCAAGGCTGCAACTTGGTCTTCTCTAAATACTTTTTAAAAAATGTTACAAATTTGATACTTTTGCCTCGGCTGAGGCTTTTTTTGGGAGAAAGGTTCTTCAAGCAGTGGTGCCTTCTGTTTAGGACTGCCTGTCTTGTCCCTCCCTATTTATTCGTGTCCTCTAGCTTAGGTATTGGTTCCCAACAGTAATTACTCAAGCCGTGGACTCACCATATCTTAGAAAAGAAAAACAAAATTTATGCTTACCTGAAAAATTTCTTTCTTTCTGGATAAGAGTTGTTCTTTTGACTATAACCTCAGGCACCCCTACAACTTGTGTTACTTCTTTTTCTCCATTTCCATTTGGTCGAATGACTGGGGGTTGTGGGTAAGGGAGAGATACTTAACAGTTTAACTGTGGTGCTATTTTCCTCCTCCTGCTGGCCGGAGTGATATTCCCAACAGTAATTACTCAAGCCATGGACTCACCATATCTGTAAATAAATAAATTTATCAGGTAAGCATAAATTTTGTTTTTCACCACTTTTAAATGTTTTTCTTTAGAAAACAGACATAGAATTCATAGTTCAGCTCTGTTTCTTGTTACATGTTTATAGTGGAAAGCGCTTTGTGATTTTCTTGAACCCTTATATTTGTAACTGAGTAAACTTTAACCACAATATGAGTGTTATGTGTTACAGTTAACCATAAGACACCATTATCATCTATTTGTCCTCCAATATATAATCCCACTGTTACGTAACCATGTTATATTCTCTTGTACTCCTGGTCATTACTCATGTGTGTCGGCATGAGGCACACTAAAGCCTTTTATTTGATTGGTTCAACAGACTGCAGTATTTGCTGGGTCAGATTTCCATTCATAACGCAATGACAATAGGTGACACTGTGCATAGGCAGGTCTTTTATTCCGGCATTTCTGGTTAAGGCTCTAATTTTAAACTATGATTGCAAATTATGTTTTACTTAAGAATTGGCACATGCCCAAAACAAACATGGCAGCATAGTACTAGTTGCTTGTTCATACATACATAAATATATACAGGTAGCCCTCGGTTTACACCGGATAGGTTCCAGAAGGAATGGTTGTAAATAGAAACCATTGTAAATTGAAACCCAGTTTACAATGTAAGTCAACGGGAAGTGAGGGAGTTAGGTTCCAGGCCCCTCTCAAAATTGTCATAAGTAACACCTAATACATTATTTTTAAAGCTTTGAAATGAAGGCTTTAAATGCTAAACAGCATTATAAACCTAATAAAATAATCACACAATACAGACTGTGTCATCAAACTAAGTTTAATGAACAAAAACATTTTTTTACTTGCATTTTTCTGCAAACAGTTCTCTGCATTGTTAGGATGTTAGATAATATTGGGTCTGCAGCTATTCTATTCATTCCAGTCTGGACTGATTTATAGGCAGGAAGATCTTGTTCCTTTGAAAGCTGCTTGATAACTCAGGTCTGGTTACACTGATTAATTTCAGCTTGCTTGGCTTGCATATCTTTGCTGCAACACAAGCAGACAGCTCCACCTACTGGCTATTTTAATGAATGCACTGCTTCTCAATGCTTTTCAATAGCAGTCGCATAACTGAAAAAAAGGCTTTATTCTGAAATGGTGCATATTGAATCGTCGTAAACCAAGGGCCACCTGTATATACATATATACAACACTATATAGCATGGTGTTTACAATACAAGCCCAAAATCATTGTGATCTCTGAATCGTGGCTAACGGCAAAAATACCTGACTCTGCCATTGCAATACATGGGTATTCATGCCATAGAAATGACAGAGCAAAGAAAGGAGGTGGCTTTGTAATTTATGTTGACATTTCCACAAAGTACACCCCCTTACAAAAATCTAGCTCTCCTGCCACCTTTGATTTCCTTTCTGGCACAATTGAGATCCCTTGCAGTAAATCAATCATTGTTGCAGAAATCTACCGCCCACCTAGCTACCCTGTGCATTCCCTTTCTGACATAGCACATCCCCTTAGTGAAACAATAGCTCAAAATCCAAAAAGTGAAATTTTGGTTTTTAGAGATTTTAATATTGATAGGCTGAATCCGAAAAAAATAGTTGTTGCTCGCTCTATAAGACTTTGCAGCTAACACAATTAATCTCCTCCCAAACTCGCATAAACATCAAAAGCCATAATCACACCCTGCTCGATTGAATTTTCTCCACTTCTCCTGACCAAATCCAGGTGTTCTCCCTAACATTTTCAGTGACCACTGCTTAGTGTACTGCGTGCGCAAAATAAAGGCAGCTAAATCCTCTCCCAGGGTTAAAATCACCAGGTCCTTCAAACAATTTAATCTTCAATCATTTCTAAATGACATCAAGAACCTCCCCTGGCACAGATTAAACCTAATCCCAGATTTTTACTCTGCAGTTGAATGCTTTCAGTCCAAACTCCTACAAGTTTGGAATTTGCATGCCCCTGCTGTGTAAGGTGAGAGTAAAAGAGGCACATTTGAATTGGATCACAACTGACCTCATTCAAATGTACCAGTTTCTGGATTCATTGTGTTCAAAGTTCAAGCATACTGGCTCTATGAATGATCACTGTGTATATAGACAATGGCAAAATATATGCACTAAACAACAACACTGGCCAAGGCCCAATATTTCTGTGAAAATCTGAACAATAACAAAAACCTTAATAATCTAAAAATGAAAAACCAGTCTGGACTTGATCAAATCCCAGCAATGCTGTTGAAGCTCAGTGTGCCGGCAATTGCTAAACCTGTCACAACCCTAATTAACGAATCCTTGGTGTCTGGATACATACCCAAACTTTGGAAGACTGCAAGAGTAGTGCCTATCCATAAAAGTGGGGAGAAAACCTTGGTTTCTAACTATCGCCCAATATCATTGCTCACAGTATTGTCAAAAATCTTATAAAAATGCGTCCATACACAATTATGTGAGTATTACCAACAATCTAACTATCTGACCCCTGTTCAATCAGGTTTTCGCCCGAATCACTCCACTACAACTGCCCTTTTAAAAGTTTGCAACAACATCCAAACTGGCATGGAACAAGGAGACCTAACTGGATTTCCTTGATTTTGCAAAGGCCTTTGACCCAGTAGACCATGACATTATACTGCCCAACTAAAAAAACTCAGGTATTGGTGATCGTCAGCTAACCTGGTTTCGATCATATGTATCGGATCGATCACAATATGTCTCCATTTCTGATAGCGACTTCCTCCCTCTCCCACTCACGTGTGGTGTTCCCCAAGGTTCCATTCTCGGCCCCCTACTATTCACATTATTTAGAAATGATCTGCCTAATGTCTGCAAATCCTCAACTGTACTCATGTACGCAGATGACACAGTAATCTATGCAAACAAATCCCATCTGCTGCTGCTGCTTGTAGCAGTGCTCCAAGATCAGTTCAAAGAGGTAGAAAGTGGATTTTAAAAAACAAACTCTTCCTAAACACTGACAAAACTGTCACAATGATCTTTGGAAAGGGACCTAAATTACACAAACTACTAAATTCCCACCTACGCATCAAAACAAAATCAAATTGCACACTGACCGCAGTCCACTCTTTCAAATACTTGGGTATGTTGTTAGACCCCAATCTATCTTTTGGCCTCCACATAGAAAAACTTGCATCTAAACTTTATCCAAAACTAGGTGCCCTGTACAGAAACAAATTCTGCCTCAGCCCTTCAGTAAAGGAAAAGATTGTACAGCAAATGCTGATGCCAATCATGGATTATGGGGATGTAGTATATGCACCTGCACCGCAAACTCACCTTAATAAACTTAATACATTGTATAACTCGTTCTGCCACTTTGTGCTGTAATTACAGGACCCACCATTGTGACATGCTAAAAGAACTAAACTGACTGTCGCTGGAATCCAGACGCACCCTCCATCTTTCCAGCCTTGTGTTTAAGACCTTTTCTGGGAAGCTCCCACCCTACATGAGCAGAATGCTCTCCCCAGCTATTCCCACCTCCTATAACCTCTGATCCAGTACCAGCACATTATTTAGCTTGCCTCAATACAAAAGAAAACAGCTTGATCCTCCTTTCTTTCATGTAATTGGCAAGAGTCCATGAGCTAGTGACGTATGGGATATACAATCCTACAAGCAGGGGCAAAGTTTCCCAAACCCCAAAATGCCTATAAATACACCCCTCACCACACCCACAATTCAGTTTTACAAACTTTGCCTCCTATGAAGGTGGTGAAGTAAGTTTGTGCTAAGATTTCTACGTTGATATGTGCTTCTCAGCATTTTGAAGCCCGATTCCTCTCAGAGTACAGTGAATGTCAGAGGGATGTGAAGGGAGTATCACCTATTAAATGCAATGGTTTTCCTCACGGGAGATCTATTTCATAGGTTCTCTGTTATCGGTCGTAGAGATTCATCTCCTACCTCCCTTTTCAGATCGACGATATACTCTCATATTCCATTACCTCTACTGATAACCGTTTCAGTACTGGCTATCTGCTATATGTGGATGGGTGTATTTTGGTAAGTATGTTTTCATTACTTAAGACACTCTCAGCTATGGTTTGGCACTTTATGTATTTATATAAAGTTCTAAATATATATATTGTACTTATATTTGCCATGATTCAGGTTTTCAGTATACTTCCTTTTGCAGACTGTCAGTTTCATATCTGGGAAATGCTTTTTTTTTTTTTTTTTTTTTTTAGGAAAAATGTATTTCTTACCTGGGGTATAGTCTCTTTTTCAAATTGACTGTCTTTTAAGTTCGCGGGCAGAATTAGGCTCGCGAGAGCGCAAAATGCCAAAGTTTATTGCGTCATTCTTGGTGCAAGATTTTTTTTTGGCGCAAAGTTACGTTTGTTGATGCAAATTTGTCACTTCCGGCGTCTTAGTCGACACCGAGTCCTTCACAAGGTTGCGTCATCTGTGACGCGAGTGTGTCATTTCCGGACGTTTTTGGCTCCAAAAAATATTTTTCTGTTGGTTGTGCGTAATACTTGGTGCCAAATATTTTCATTATTTAAGACCCCATTTCCTATATGCCTCTTGCCTTTTTTTCTCTATCAGAGGGCTATGCTGTTTGCATTTTTTCCCATTCCTGAAACTGCCATATAAGGAAATTGATAATTTTGCTTTATATGTTGTTTTTTTCTCTTACATTTGCAAGATGTCTCAATCTGATCCTGTCTCAGAAATCACTGTTGGAACCCTGCTGCCTGATAACAGTTCTACTAAAACTAAGTGCATTTGTTGTAAACTTGTGGAGGTTATATCTCCTGCTCTGGTTTGTAATAGTTGTCATGATAAACTTTTACATGCAGAGAATGTATCCATCAGTAGTAGTTCATTACATGTTGCTGCTCCCTCAACATCTAATGCACAAGATATACCTGTAAATTTAAAATAATTTATTTCTGATTTTATTCAGAAGGCTTTGTCTGCCATCCCACCTTCTAATAAATGCAAAAGGTCTTTCAAAACTTCTCATAAAGTTGATGAAATTTCAAATGACCGGCAACATGCTGAATTATCCTTCTCTGATAGGGATCTATCTGGTCCAGAAGATCCTGCCTCAGATATTGACACTATTGACGGGGGTGATAGACATAGAGAGCTTCTATACTGAGAGGCTAAGTGGATATGGAAACTAGACACACTTTAGCCTAAAGGCATGAATAGGGAGTTTGATCTCAATCCATTATTATGATTTTATTATTATTATGTTTTTCTAGGTTTTATCTCTATCTATTTAGATGGTTATGTATTCATCTTTAATTGTCCCCTCTCATATGATGTTTTTAATTTAGGCTCTTTAGGATTCCATTTTTGGCAATATGGGGTTAATTAAATGAATGTTACTATGTATGAGAAAAGGTTTGTCTCTCTTGTGTAACCCCGCCTTCTACATGTGCTCCTATTGGTCCTTGTTTTAATGAACTGTGCTATAAAGTGTTTGCTTGTGCATTACATTTTTAGCTTGACAAAGGGCCAGTAGCCCCGAAACGTTGCTGTTCACTTTAATAAAAGCCCTTTCACTTCATTGAGTGCATCATCATTTGCTTTTGGACACTGACAAATCTTCTTATTTATTTAAAATGGAGTATATTCGTTCTTTGTTAAAAGAAGTGTTGATTACATTGGATATGGAGGAATCTAGTCCTCTTAATATTAAAACTAGTAAACATTTAAATTCTGTATAAAACCTCCTGTGGTTATTCCAGAGGTTTTTCCAGTTCCTGATGCTATTTCTGATATGATTTATAAGGAATGGAATAGGCCTGGTACTTTTTATTCCTTCTTCAAGGTTTAAAAAATTGTATCCTTTGCCAGCAGTTATAGAGTTTTGGGAAAAGATCCCCAAAGTTGATTGGGCTATCTCTACTCTTGCTAAACGTACTACTATTCCTATGGAAGATAGTACATCAGTTAAAGATCCTTTAGATAGGAAACTTGAATCTTATCTAAGGAAAGCCTATTTATACTCAGGTCATCTTCTCAGGCCTGCAATTTCTTTGGCTGATGATGCAGCTGCTTCATTTTTTTGGTTGGAAACTTTAGAGCAACAAGTATTGGATCATGATTTGTCAAGCATTGTTAACTTGATTCAACATGCTAATAATTTTATTTGTGATGCCATTTTTGATATAATCAAAATTGATGTTAAATCTAGCTATTTTAGCTAGAAGAGCTTTGTGGCTTACATCTTGGAATGCTGACATGACTTCTAAGTCCAGATTGCTATCTCTTTCTTTCCAAGGTAATAAGTTATTTGGTTCTTAGTTGGATTCAATAATTTCAACTGTCACTGGGGGGAAGGGAGTTTTTTTGCATCAGGATAAAAGACCTAAGGCTAAATCTAAAGCTTCTAACCGTTTTCGTTCCTTTCGACAAAATACGGAACAGAAACCTAATCCCTCCCCCAAGGAATCTGTTTCCAATTGGAAGCCTTCATCGAATTGGAATATATCCAAGCCATTTAAGAGATCAAAGCCAGCCCCCAAGTCCACATGAAGGTGCGGCCCTCATTCCAGCTCAGCTAGTAGGGGGCAGATTAAGATTTTTCAAAGATGTTTGGACCAATTCGGTCCAAAATCAATGGATTCAAAGTATTGTCTCTCAGGGGTACAGAATAGGATTCAGAGTAAGACCGACTGTGAGAAGATTTTTTCTCTCACACATCTCTGCAAACCCAGTAAAGGCTCAGGCTTTCCTGAAGTGTGTTTAGACCTGGAGTTATCAGGGGTAATCATGCCAGTTCCATTTCAGGAACAGGGTTTGGGGTTTTATTCAAATCTATTCATTGTCCCAAAGAAAGAAAATTAATTCAGACCAGTTTTGGATCTAAAAATTTTGAATCGATATGTAAGAGTACCAACTTTCAAAATGGTGACTATAAGGACTATTCTGCCTTTTGTTCAGCAAGGGCATTATATGTCCACAATAGACTTACAGGATGCATATCTTCATATTCCGATTCATCCAGATCACTATCAGTTCCTGAGATTCTCTTTTCTAGACAAGCATTATCAATTTGTTGCTCTTCATTTTGGCCTAGCGACAGCTCCAATAATCTTTTCAAAGGTTCTCGGTGCCCTACTCTTTGTAATCAGAGAGCTGGGTATTGCGGTGTTTCCTTATTTGGACGATATCTTGGTACTTGCTCAGTCTTTACGTTCTGCAGAATCTCACATCAACTAGTGTTGTTTCTTCAAAAACATGGTTGGAGGATAAATTTACCAAAAAGTTATTTGATTCCTCAGACAAGGGTAACCTTTTTAGGTTTTCAGATAGATTCAGTGTCCATGACTTTGTCTCTAACGGACAAGAGACATTTGAAATTGGTTGCAGCCTGTCGGAACCTTCAGTCTCAGTCATTTCCTTCAGTAGCTATGTGCATGGAAGTTTTAGGTCTCATGACTGCAGCATCGGACGCGATCCCCTTTGCTCGTTTTCATATGAGATCTCTCCAGCTTTGTATGCTGAACCAATGGTGCAGGGATTATACAAGGATATCACAATTAATATCCTTTAATCCCAATGTTCGACTATCTCTGACTTGGTGGTTAGATCACCATCGTATTGTTCTAGGGGCCTCTTTCGTTTGTCCAACCTGGACTGTGATCACAACAGATGCGAGTCTTTCAGGTTGGGGAGCTGTTTGGGGATCTCTGACAGCACAAGGGGTTTGGAAATCTCAAGAGGCGAGATTACCAATAAATATTTTGGAACTCCGAGCGATTCTCAGGGCTCTTCAGTTTTGGCCTCTATTGAAGAAAGAACCATTCATTTGTTTTCAGACAGACAATATCACAACTGTGGCATATGTCAATCATCAGGGTGGGACTCACAGTCCTCAAGCTATGAAAGAAGTATCTCGGATACTTGTTTGGGCAGAATCCAGCTCCTGTCTAATTTCTGCAGTTCATATCCCAGGTATAGACAATTGGCGAAGTGGATTATCTTAGTCATCAGACTTTACATCCAGGAGAGTGGTCTCTCCACCCAGATGTGTGTTCTCAAATTGTTCAGATGTGGGGTCTTCCAGAAATAGATCTGATGGCATCTCATCTAAACAAGAAACTTCCCAGGTACCTGTCCAGGTCCAGGGATCCTCAGACAGAAGCAGTGGATGCGTTGACACTTCCTTGGTGCTATTAACCTGCTTATATTTTCCCGCCTCTAGTTCTTCATCCAAGAGTGATCTCCAAAATCATCATGGAACAATCGTTTGTGTTACGGGTGGCTCCAGCATGGTCTCACAGGTTTTGGTATGCAGATCTTGTTCGGATATCCAGTTGCTAACCTTGGCCACTTCCATTAAGACCGGACCTTCTGTCTCAAGGATCCGTTTTTCCATCAGGATCTCATATCATTAAATTTGAAGGGATGGAAATTGAATTCCTAGTGCTTAGTCATAGAAGCTTTTCTGATTCAGTGATTAATACTATGTTACAGGCTCGTAAATCTGTTTCTAGAAAGATTTATTATCGAGTTTGGAAGACTTACATTTCATGGTGTTCCTTTCATAAATTCTCTTGGCATTCTTTTAGAATTCCTAGAATTTTACAGTTTCTTCAGCATGGTTTTGATAAAGGTTTGTCTGCAAGTTCCTTGAAAGGATATATATCTGCTCTTTCTGTTTTATTCCACAGAAAAATTGCTAAACTTCCTGATATTCACTGTTTTGTACAGGCTTTGGTTCGTATTAAGCCTGTCATTAAATCAATCTCTCCTCGTTGGAGTATTAATTTGGTTTTGAAAGTTTTACAGGCTGCTCCATTTGAGCCTATGAATTCTTTGGATATTAAACTACTTTCTTGGAAAGTGTTGTTCATTTTGTCCATCTCTTCTGCTAGAAGAGTTTCTGAATTATCTACTCTCTCTTGTGAATCTCCTTTTCTGATTTTTCATCAGGATAAGGTTGTGAATTCTAACAACATTAATAGAGAAATTGTTGTCCCTTCTTTGTGTCCTAATCCTAAGAATTCTTTGGAGAGATCCTTACATTCTTTGGATGTGGTGATAGCTCTGAAATATTATGTTGAAGCTACTAAAGATTTCAGGAAGACTTCTAGTCTATTTGATATCTTTTCTGGTTCCAGGAAAGGCCAGAAGGCTTCTGCCGTTTCTTTGGCATCGTGGTTAAAGCTTTTGATTCATTAAGCTTATTTGGAGTTGGGTAAAGCCCCGCCTCAAAGAATTACAGCTCATTCTACTAGATCAGTTTCCACTTCTTGGGCTTTTAAGAATGAAGCTTCAGTTGATCAGATTTGCAAAGCAGCAACTTGGTCTTCTTTGCATACATTTACTAAATTCTACCATTTTGATGTATTTGCTTCTTCGGTAGAAAAGTTCTTCAGGCAGCTGTTTCAGTGTGATTCTTCTGCTTATGATTAAAGTTTTTCCTTTTATTTATGAGAATAAACTTATATTTGGGTTGTGGATTAATTTTTTTCAGCGAAATGGATGTTTTTATTTTATCCCTCCCTCTCTAGTGATTATGATTTTTTTGTATAAAGCACAATTATTTCCAAATTCCTTTGTTGATGCTTTTTACTCCTTTCTTTATCACCCCACTGCTTGGCTATTCGTTAAACTGAATTGTGGGTGTGGTGAGGGGTGTATGTATAGGCATTTTGGGGCTTGGGAAAATTTGCCCCTCCTGGTAGGATTGTATATCCCACATGTCACTAACTCATGGACTCTTGCCAATATGAAAGAAGTGAATTTATCAGGTAAGTTCTTACATAAATTATGTTTTTCCTACAGAGCACCACAATTATGAAACAACCTCCCATACACTTTCAAACCTTCCCCAAGCCTAATATTCTTTAAGAGATCCCTCTCTACATATCTCAAAACAGAATGCACCTGTCATGGTTGATTTTTTTTTTTTTTTTTTTTTGAAAGAAGTTTTATTGATATTTTGTATCAGATACATAAAAAGGAAGAAAAGACATTAAGTTGTTTCATCACAACAAATCCAGCAAAATGTTATACATATTTATCTCCATACATATTACACTAATTTCATCAGTTCAGATAACATTTTATCTTAATATAATATTGAGTTTTATCTTCCAAACTATGTTACTAATCTCATCACTCCTTTCCCTTTTAAATTAACAAAGAACAATACATAGGAAGCGAGAGCAACAACAAACAAGAAGCGAAATATTCAAACTCACTTTCGATCACATGAGTACATAATTACTCTTATCAATATTTCAATATGGCGTATATAGTTTTTGACTTAACTCTTATTCAATCAGATATATTCCCCCCAAACCCAGAGAAAAAAAAAAAAAAAAGGAGAATAATTAGTGTACCCCTCCCACCTTCCCCCCTCTCCCTATAAGACGGCCATCTTTATTCAAATAACCATTCTCCTCTAAGTCTACAGTTTTCTATGTATACTGTATTATCAAACTTTTTAATTATTCGTTTCTGTTCTTCTAAATCTTGGGTTTTAACCCACCTTCCCCATTTATCAAAGAAGCGGGTGATATTAGTTTCTATATGGAACAAAGTATCTTGAAGTTCTATCAAGAATTGGTGATGAATATTTTCCTTAATCGCTATTAGAGTTGGAGTTTTATCTTTCTTCCACCCTTTTAATATAAGATTCCTTGTTATTAGAATCACTAGTGTTATGAATTTTCTACATAATAAATGTTCTTTCTTATAGTAGAAAAAAATAACCTGATCTGCTTGTAGCCTAATTTGGGTCTCATATATCTTGCCTAGCCAATAGTTTATTTCCCCCCATAATTTTTGTATTCTTGGGCATGACCAGAAACTTTGTAGCAAGTTTGTACTTTGTTGCTTACATTTTATACATAATGCTGCCTCTCCGGTACCTCCCCACTTGGCGATTTTCTCAGGAGTAATATAAACCATCCACATTATCTTAGTATGTTGCTCCCTCATAGGGATAGCTAGCGATGCTTCTTCTACCCTTTCTATGCTTTTCAGCATTATCTGTATACTGAGATTCTTGAACAATACATCTCTCCATTTTGCGACCCCTAGATCAATATGCTGTTTGTAATTTCTGTTATTTATTATATTATAGAGGAGTGAGATAGAGTATTTACCCTGTTTGATTAAATTAATAACCGGGATTAGTGCTGTAAGCTCCCAGTTATTCCCCTGCAATTGAATTAGTTTCAAACAGTAATGTCTGACTTGTAGGAAAAAGAAGAGGCGTCTATCTGCCAGACTATATCTATTCTTAATTACTTCAAATTCTTCAACCTTCATTGCCTCTTGATTAATTTTAACTAGTTGTATAGGTTTAGATAATCCCTTTTCTCTCCAGCGTGTGAAGATTCCCGAAAGAAGCCCCTGTTTAAACCCTGGATTTCCCTCTATGGACAAAAATTTAGTTGCAAAGGGCTTTAGGCCTAGAAATTTGCATGTCCTATGCCAGGCCACTATTGTATCTTTGAAGAAGTCTATTTTTTTAACATACTCTGGGAGATTTTTAATTTCTAAGTGAAGAACATTTTTTAAGCAGAACGGTTTTATTAAGCCGTTTTCTATGTCTAAGAGGGAGAAATGATTACTCTCCAAGAGCCAGTCTAAGGCAATCTTCGTAACCGCCACTAAATTATATATTTCAATATTAGGGAGCCCTAAGCCTAGATATTCTTTTTTAAGGACTAGTTTTTGATAACTAATCCTGGGTTTCTTACCCATTCATATATAATCTTTGATCGCAGAATTGATTATCTTAATCTCCTGTTTTTTAATTAAGAAAGGTATATTCTGAAACACATATAGCAGCCTTGGAAGTGCAATCATCTTTAACAAGTTTATTTTGCCGGAGATCGAGAGTGGGAGAGATTTCCATTTTTTGAGGGTTTCAGAAAATTGTCTTGCACCGTTACAGATATTTAAAGAGTACCATTCCATAGGGTTATTGGAGATCTTAATCCCCAGGTAAGTAATATGTTTACTTACTTCCCTGAAGATCTTATCTTGTGATGTCTGTTTTTTTTGTAACCACAGAACTTCAGATTTGTTTCTATTAATATTGTACCCTGAAAAGGAACCAAAGTTATCAATGATTTGACAAATTTGGTTGAAGCTCTCGCAAGACTTTCTAGAAAATACCAAAAGATCATCAGCATATACAGCTAGTTGCACATTCTTACCTCCTATCTCTATCCCTTGAATCTTATTCCTCAGGGCGATCAGTAAAGGTTCTAGGGCTAAATTGAAAATTAGGGGGGACAAAGGGCAGCCCTGTCTTGTCCCTCTTAAAAGAGGGAAATAAGATGTTTTATTGTTATTTATAACAATTGCTGCCCTGGACTCCCTATACAGCATCTCAATTGTGTTGAGGCATTTCCCTTCATACCCAAATTTTTTAAGAGCGGTGACAAGATGGTCCCATGCAACTGAATCGAAGGCTTTGCTTGCATCCAGTGATATTATTGCAATATCTTCTTTATTTGGTTTCTTGTTATGTTTATTCTTATACCAGTGGTCTATAATTGTTAAGAAGACCTTCCTTAAATTAGTGTTTGAGGATCTTCCCTTCATAAATCCTGTTTGATCAGAGTGTATTATAGTATCGAGTGACTCTTGCATCCTTTTAGCTAATATACTGGTTAATATCTTATAGTCCATGTTCAAAAGTGAGATGGGCCTATAAGAATCAATTGACTGTGGGTCCTTTCCTGGTTTTGGTATTACAATTATTGTGGACTCATTGAAGTCTGCTAATGGTTTTAACTGACCATTCCAAAATTTATTCATTAGGATAGTTAAGATTGGGGTTATTTCATCATTCAGAATTTTATAAAACTCAGATGGGATACCATCTGGGCCTGCTGCTTTATTGTTCGCCATTGCTTTAATTGTCTGACTTATTTCTATCTCTGTAATGGGTTTATTAATACTATTTAGCTGACTGCTCTCCAAACGAGGATTTGTTAGTGAAGCCCAGAATTTTTCCTTTTTATCTAGATTTATGGGTTGTGTTGAGTATAATTCTGAGAAATACTCGAGGAAAGCTTTTTGTATGTCTTCGGTGTTTGTCCATATTTGATCTTTATGTTTAATTTTAGTTATGAAGTTTTTAGTCTTATGATTTTTATCTATACGGGCTAAGAAGCTGCCTACCTTATTCCCATACCTGTAAAACTGTGTACAAGTTTTTATATTCTCTTTGATTTCATTTTGTAATAAGTAATCATCTCTATTTTTTTTAGCCTGTAAATATTTCTGCCAGTTAACCATATTTTTTTCCTGTATGTAGTTAGAATATTTGTTGATTAAACAATTAGTTACCTGTTGTCTTTGTAAATTCATTTTTTTCTTTAATCGTATTAGGTATGTTGTAATCTCCCCTCTAAGCACTGCTTTGGCCGCATTCCAGAATATATGGGTTTTGTCTAAAAAGCCTTCATTAAATCGTTTATAATCAGCCCACTTCTCTTTTAAAAAATTTATAAACCTAGTGTTTTTTATCAGATATTTCGGGAAAAAAAATTGGTTACTTTTCCTATCTTTCTTCTTAAGATTCATCACAATTACAATAGGGGCATGATCTGAGATTGTTATCATATCTATAAATATTTCTTGTATTGCGGTAAGTGATTTCTCTGAGATCAGAAAATAATCTATCCTAGATAGAGTTTTTTTAGATTTTGAGCAACATGTATATTCCCTGTCTTCTGGATGTATAACTCTAAAGCCGTCTAAAATTTTTAGGTCTTGCTGAAATTTCTTTATTATATTAGATTCTCTCTTTCTCTTAGCTATTGTCGTTTTGTCCAGTGTCTTCTCCCCAGCTTGCGTTATACTATCTCTACATCTATCTAGTATGCTATTTGGGGCAATATTGAAATCTCCTCCTATGATTAATGTGTTGCCAGAATATTTAAGTAGTTTATCCCTCAGTATCTGCCAGAATCTTATATCTTCCTCATTTGGGCCGTATACGTTACATATAACAAATTCTTTTTCCTCTACTACCACTTCCATTATAATGTATCTACCTTCCTCATCTCGGATTAAGTTATCTATTTTGTATTCTAAGTTTTTACTAAATAATATAGCTACTCCTTTCTTCCTTTGATATCCTGAGGTAAATATAACCTCTTTAACCCATCCTCCTTTTAATTTAGCCGCCTCTTCTCCCTTTAAATGAGTTTCCTGTAAGAGTAATATTTGAGTTCCCAGTTTTTTTGCGTACCTTAAGATGGCTTTGCGTTTGATGGGTGATGTAATTCCATCTACGTTCCATGAAACAATTTTCAAACTCATTTTTCCATTTTACTTAAGGTAAGGAAAAAAGGTTGGAAAATAGAAGGAGGGGAAGAAACCCAGATAGCCGGGAGAGGAAGAGAGAGGGGGAGGGGGAAGAAAGAAAAAAGAAAAAGAAACAAACAAAAAAAAAAAACACATAAATCCCATATTTTAATTCTTATACATTTGAGTTTCCTTAAAATAACTTTAACTGTAACCCCCCAATAAAAACACACCCTCAGGCTATTTAAGTTTATAGCCATTATTTCACTGTGAAAGCCTATTAGACCTACAATAATCTTCCTACTTCTCCAAATTATCTCTATTATTTTCTAAGAATTTATTAACTTCCTCACTATCAGTAAAACTTTTGTTTCCTTGCCTAGTTTGAATGCTAAGTCTAGCTGGGTACAGGAGTCTGGCTCTATATCCCTCCTGGATCAATTTCGTACATATCGGAGCTAGTGTGCGCCTTTTATTTGATGTTTCATATGAAAAATCATTAAATAGCAAAATTTTCTTTCCTTTATAATTAATTTCGCCATTTGCCTTTCTATAGGCATTCATAATTTGGATCTTTCCTTGGAAATTTAATAATTTCATAATAATCGGTCTGTTCCCTTTATTTCTCCCTTCCTCATTCCTCTCTGGGCCTATTCTATGAATTCGTTCGATCACTATATCGTGATCTTCTGCTCTAATCTTTAATAGTCCCATTAGTTCTACTTCAACAAATTTTTTAAGGTCTTTTTCTTGTATTTCTTCCGTTAAGCCAATGAGGCGTAAGTTATTTCTCCTGGCTCTGTTTTCTATGTCCTCTATTTTATTTTTCATACTTTCAATTTGAATGGACATAGTATGAAAAGCCTGTTCCCTCTGTATAGCCCCATCTTCAATGTCTGAGATTCTTTGCTCTACATTATTTAGTCTGTTTGCAAACTGTTTGATCTCTAATGTTAGAGTGGAGATATTATTTTGTATCATCTCAAATTTAGGCGTAAATAATGCGTCCAATTGTTTTATTAACTCTTCATTACTCGAGTTCTGACTAAGACTTGTTTCAAGTGCTCCCCCATGAGGTTCTAATGAGATTCTACTCCCCTTTCTTTCCTGGTTTTTGTTTCTAGAGGACATATTTGGTGAGGTAGTTTTACTTTTATTTAGGTATTTTTCCATATATACATCTAAAACTGAGTAACAGAATTATAGTGATTTGTATTTACTAGTGACTCACAACTTTTAACTATTCTCTTCTCTCTCCCTTTCCCCTAGTTCTTCCTTTTCTCTCTTTTGGAGAGGCAAAATAAAAAAGAACAAAGTGCACTTTCCTATCTCATAGTGTCATCAGCAGCTTGAGTGCTTTAATTATTCACAGACCCTCTTGGTCAAAAGAAAACAAACAAAAAAAAATAAAAATAAAAAAAAAAATTCAATTTAACCAGTGTGTTCACTATTTCTAGTGCTAGCGTAATCTAACTCTACTTTCCTCGTGTGTTCCCCTTTCCTTCTTTCTTCTTCTTTCCCCCTTTCCCCCCTTAACCCTCCCTTCTACCCCCTTTTTTTTTTTTTTTCCCTTAAACCTTGTGTATAAAGTGTATAAGATTACTCTATCTTAAACTTCAATACAGAAATAATACTCTCAATATGTATCTATCAGGTCTTTTTGGTATTGTATCCTTTAACCTCTCTGTTGTTTTACTAAAAATTCCCCTTGTAGTCTTATCTCCAGCTGAGCAGTAAATTTAAACCTTCCCGCACTCCATCTATGCTTTGCTCACCCTCCCACAGTGCGGGATTTAATATAAATCACCTTATATAATAGTTTAACCACTCCTATGTCTGGGGATCCAGATGTATTCTTACTAATGCAAAGCCTTTTTGCTATGGTAGATTCACATATATTTTCAAGGTTTTATCTCACATTTATCCACCTAGCTTGGTAGTAGGTTCTACTTCAGTGTCTTATCAATAATCTCCCTGTCTATATCAATATTGAACAGCAATAATGTCATATGTGAGCTATACACAGTATTTCAGTTATTCTCTAAGTCATGCCGTCATTATCAGTAATATTCATCAACACTGCCACAAATAGATTATATGCATTGCTACAATTAATCACTGCATCCTCAGTAACTATCTTGCAGAGTTCTCTTAAAGTCCTTAAAGTTTTAAGGTTCTTTTAAAGTCCTTGGATATATCTTAGGCCTTTTGCCCGGTTCTTCTCTGACATCCCTTTACTTATGGAGTGTTTTTAAATGCTTGTCCCAGCCGCAGTCTCTGCTTTGCTTAATCCCTAGTTTCTTAAGGATGTTGTACAAGGTGTACAAAGCTATTGTACAGAGTCTTTCACTATGGGTAGCAACGGGTCAGGGGGGGGGGAAAGACAGTTTTTGCCAGGTCCTACTCTCGCAGGAACCCCTTAATGCTTTAACTATGGGTATGCACCTGGCCCTCCCCCCCCCCCCTCTCTCTACCCAGATTTCCAAACAGGCCCAGGAAACATAGAAGCAGGATCCAAAAGCAAACTAACAGTTAATAGGTTTTCACTTATCTTAGTCGTGGGGTGATTTCAGCCTCTGTCGCTCTCTGAAGCCACAAGCTCTCTCCTCCTTAGTTTCCCTTTTACAATAGGGATTTGACGGTAGGCACAGTTGATATTTACACTCCGGTTCCCGTGGGACCTTCTGTGCCGGTGACTCGATTGTCTTGTCACCTTGCTGTTTTCTCCAGGAGCGGGGTCCTGATGCCTGGGCGCTCTCACCGCTACTGCCGCTCGCCACTCCCTTCGTGGGTCCCCGCGGTTAGCGTGTACCTCCCGGTGATCAGACAGCTACCACCTCAGCGAGTTCTCACAGCCTGGATCAGGCCAGCTGTCGGTAGCCTCCGGTCTCCGTTTTGGCCTTTGCGAATCCTGGACGGGATTAGTTTCACCCGCCTATAGGCACTCAGCTTCTCGATATTGCCTCAGGCCTCCAGATACAGACAGCGTTCTCCACACGCGACTGTGCACCTAGCCCCTCCTACCGGAAGTCGTCATGGTTGATTATATATTTCCTACATGTTCTATGTTAAATTTTGTATATATTGTGTATTATTATTGTTTTTGTATTTTATTGTACCATATTGTATCAATGCAATGTTTTGTGGACCCAGGACATATTTGAAAATGAGAGAAATCTCAATGTATCCTTCCTGGTAAAATATTTTATAAATAAATAAATATATATATCTCAGAAATATAGGAGTAATACAGCGCTACTAGAGAGAAAAGTGTAAAGTTACCACTTATATTGAAAACACCAGTCCCAATAAATGTTTAAAATCCACCAGTCTATGTAGATAATTTTTCTCCAAACGGATTGGTATTCTGTAGTTCTTGTAGCTGTATCCCTTTGAAGGAGAAACCTCAAATGAAGTAATCCCCTATTGAAGTATGAAATGAGAGGAGGGGGAGGAGTGCACAAACCCAGAAAAACCACCTGGTGTAGTATGCCAATTGGTAAAAGAAATAGACAATAAAACAAAATGCACTCACATGTCAAATCCTCCATATTCTAAGGTATTTAGAAAGTGTTTCCTCAGTGAACTTAATCACATATTCATCCCATCCGATGCAAATTATACCGGCACCTCTCTGAGCATTCTAATCGATTCAGGAACCTCTTCTCTTATTTGGCACACCTTTCTTCACTGAATCATTCTGTCTTTTAACATTAGAACGTGTTAAATAAAAGTGTTAGTTTAGACACAGCGAAAGAAAAGGGCTCCTTTTTTAAAACTTCAAAAAGGAATGTTAAAAGACAGAATAATTCAGTGAAGAAAGGGAATTTCAGTTGTGAAAAATATACATTGTGGGATCTAGGGTGGGGCTGAAGGTTGAGTTTTTGAGGGGACCCAATCTAACAACCATGGATTGTCTGGTATTTTTAAGGACCACAGCTGGCAACCCTAACGGTTAGTTGTGTGAAGCCTGCCATGTAGACTTAAATTACAAAATAAATGAAAAGCTTATATTATAAAGTTTTTTTTAGATATACTACATATAATCAAATATTGTATACTTTCCCTTTAAATGGCCATTAAAGCAAATTTAATATATGCGTAATATATTAGGAATTAAAGAGATAGTAAACATACTACAAGAGAATTTACTATTGAAATTTGGTTTAATGCTTGCAAAACAAGGATTTTTATAGTATAATTTACTTGTGGTATAATTACTATCGCTTTAAAGAATGCATTACGTAAGATCTGCCTATAAATACATTTTTGAAAGCATTTAATAAAACAGTTAGGCTAATTTACCATTGCAGTTGTTAATTGGTTTTGGTCGGCCATAAGCAGTTAAAATAACTGTCAATAAAAATAATACTTTTAATGAGTTTACAAAGTGGGAGCTAAAAATGATAATATGTGCACAGTTTGCATTTAAGCCATTATTCAGTTTGTCATATGTTGGTAATGGACTCAATTTTACATCTCACTCTTCTTAAGGTAAAGCAGCAAAATATCTTTTTACAACTGGTCTTTCAGTGAAACACATATAATATTCATTTAAATATTATGACTAATTAAGAGTTATGTTGACTCCAATATTTTACATATAAAAAAGGCAACTATAAAGTTGAATTACATTATATTAAATATATATTAAGTACTGAAATATGGTTTAAAGGGACATTCCGGTCTTAATTGAAAGCACATAGATAAATTACATCTTTGGATAAAATCATATATACAATACATACTGTATATATTGGCAAAAAAGGCTTCTAGTAAAACGTATCACTGTTTTAGTGCTAGCATGTTTCTTTGCATGTGCATTTAAAAAACGCAGCTGCTCAGACAACTATTGGGACTTCAAAGACAGGGAGGACACCAATGGCACTACTTAAAATAATAAATGACCCCAATATCCCCACTGTGTAGCCGCTAAATATAAGTTTAGGTGCTATGAAGTAGGTTCAGTTCACAGAGACTATCAAGAGAGATAGAGAAACTAACTTTTGAAGAAGACTACATATACAGCACTCTGGGGGTTTAAAAGTGGGTAGCTAAATAATTACTAACTTTAATATGTAGCTTGTGAGGCTAAATAGACAAACGGGAGCAAAAAATGTCAAAAGTGAAAAGGGTTCAGCTCTATAAATTAAAATATAACCTTTATTGATTCAAATACACACAATAAAAATAGGAAAAGTGCATGGTTAAAAACACTCTTAGGAGCCTAACATTTTATCAGCAAAGTAAATGCTTAATTGAAATGACCTAATATTGCTGCTATAATCTTTGTATTAATAGTTGAAGAGCAACTGAGGCTTTAACAACTCTGGATGAGTTACAATAAAGACACCAGAGCAACACTATAGGCTAAATTGCAATTGTATCCCATCGAGCTGAACTGTTAAAGGGACACTGAACCCAAATTTTTATTGGCTTACAGTGGTGCGGATACTTACCACATTATAGGTTAATAAACTTCATGAACCTTGATACTTAAAGGGACACTGAACCCAATTTTTTTCTTTTGTGATTCAGATAAAGCATGCAATTTTAAGCAACTTTCTAATTTACTCCTATTATCAAATTTTCTTCATTCTCTTGGTATCTTTACTTGAAATGCAAGAATGTAAGTTTAGATGCCGGCCCATTTTTGGTAAACAACCTGGGTTGTCCTTGCTGATTGGTGGATAAATTAATCCACCAATAAAAATTGCTGTCCAGAGTTCTGAACCTTAGATGCCTTCTTTTTCAAATAAAGATAGCAAGAGAATGAAGAAACATTGATAATAGGAGTACATTAGAAAGTTGCTTAAAATTGCATGCTCTATCTGAATCACCAAAAGAAAAAATTTCGGTTCAGTGTCCCTTTAAGTATCAAGGTTCATGAAGTTTATTAACCTATAATGTGGTAAGTATCCGCACCACTGTATGCCAATAAGAGAGTTATCAACTGAAAGTTCAGAACAAATTTAATAAAGCTGAGAGCCAATGGTACTTGTTTGTACATTACAATTTAATACTATTGCACTCAAGAATAAATTAGATCAACACAACTAAATGAGTTAGAAGTAATGTTATTACAACCAATGATTTAACATCGTAGCATATGGTTGCTTAATATAACAGTAACAGTAAATACTGTGATCAGTTGTGCGTGATTAGTGTGAACCGTATAGCATTAACTGCACAAAGCCTACCGAAAGTGCAAGTTAGATATGACCGCTCATTGGCGCAGTAAGTGTTATAATCCATTGCTTGGATTTACAGAGCATTTGATACCGAAGTACATATGATTACTAGCTGTAACTTTGACTATTGTTTTAGAGTAGATCAACACAACTCGCTAGATATATCTGATATCTGGCTGTAACTTTAGCTATTAAGTTCAGTGTAAATAAACATAATTCACTAGGTTAGAGGTCATATTTTACCGCCCATGCTCTAACATCGTAGCCAATGGTTGATAAGTGTAGCAGTGAATGCTGAGATCAATTACGCGTAATTCAGGTCAGCTAATTGCTCAAAATCTGGACCGTGTCGCACTCAATACACTCAGTAAACCAGACATACAAATTACATAAGAACGCTCATTGGCACAGTAAATGTTACGGTCCATTGCAGAGCATTTGGCAGCAAGCAAATAATGAAGGTTACATAATATCGTTAGCTGTAACTTAGGCTAATATTTTTAGTGTAGATCCACACAACTCACTAGGTTAGAAGTAGTGTTTGTTACAGTCAATGTTCTAATACCATAGCACGTGAATGCGAAGTATAGCAGTAAATACTGTGAACAATTATGCGTAATTCAAGTCAGCTTTTTGGTCAGAGTGTGAACCGTTGACAGTAAATACACACCGCATACCAAAAGTAAAAGTTACATATGACCGCTCATTGGCACAGTAAATATTATGATCCATTGTTTGGATTACAAAGCATTTGGCAAAGAGCATGTGAGAATTACATAAAAACTGCTAGCTATAGCATTGGCTATTGTATTCAGTTCGGCATGGTTGTGGCTAAAAGTTGCTCAAATAGTGACGAGTTTTAAAAATGAATGCGTGCAGCTTAAGGTAACATTATAAACAATAGGACAGTAAGTAACTGCAATGGTAGGCAGCCTAAGGCTTACTAAAAACCCAGGAGCTCCTAGGATTCCTCACCAGTACCCTAACATGTCTCGCCTTGACGGCTTTTTCAAAGGGTAAGCACGCTGCTCACAGACGGCTTTTTATACCGTGTTGGAATACGCCCCCTATAATGATGTCATAAACTGTTAGCCAATCCAGAGGTTATCTACGCCATCCTACAAGTTATGATTCTCATATAGTATAACACAAATAAATATACTTTAAGGTAATTTCTACCACGTATATTGTTACTGACGGAGTCTTAAGTATAATGTTGCACATCTTATACTGATATAAAATATAAGATGTATATTATCATGTATATCTCTCTGTCACTTCAATGTTAAACAACTACTTGCACTTTTGATAATTACGTAAGTTGGAAGAATCGTATGTATGGATCTCACACGGGTCAATGTTTGTTTGCTTTTTACAAAAGCATGTTCAGTTTGGCTAAGATATTACAAACGAACAAGGGTGTTGACTTATTTGAAAGTGATCCTTAGTTTTATTAACTCAAGGAGTGAAACGAAGTGATGAGTGTTATAAGGATAAATGATTATTACAGGTTAATAACCCATCTCAAAAGTGTTATAATTAATATTTATATTAAAAAATTCAAATAAAGTGTTGACATAATATAACCCGATTTGTGAAAATACATCCATAATTCTTATGGATTGCATTAATACAAGATAAGAGGTTTAATACAATAATTCAGGGCTAAGTGAATAATCCTTATTTTCAAAAATTGGGTTATATTATGTCACCAATTTATTTTAATTTATTTAATATAAATATTCATTCATATTTTAATTAAGGTATCGTTTCTTTATAAACACTGTATTTGATTTTTTAACACATTAAGTTGTACATGTAGACACAAAGGCCAAATTATCATGTGTCTGTCGAACCTGATCCGACAGTGCGGATCAGGTCCGACAGACATCGCTGAATGCGGAGAGCAATACTCTCTCTATATTCAGCATTGCACCAGCAGCTGAATATACTCATCACTTCGTTTCACTCCTTGAGTTAATAAAACTAAGGATCACTTTAAAATAAGTCAACACCCTTGTTCGTTTGAACATGCTTTTGTAAAAAGCAAACAAACATTGACCCGTATGAGATCTATATATACGATTCTTCCAACTTACATAATTATCACAAGTGCAAGTAGATGTTTAACATTGAAGTGCCATAGAGATATACATGATAATATACATCTTATATTTTATATCTGTATCAGATGTGCAACATTATACTTAAGACTCCGTTAGTAACAATATACGCGGTAGAAATTACCTTAAAGTATATTTATTCGTGTTATACTATATGAGAATCATAACTTGTAGGATGGGGTAGATAACCTCTGGATTACAACACGGTATAAAAAGCCGTCCGGTGAGCGGCGCGCTAACCTTTTGAAAAAGCCATCAAGGCGAAACATGTTAGTAACGTTAGGGTACTGGTGAGGAGTCCTAGGGGCTCTTGATTTTTAGTAAGCCTTAGGCTGCCTACCATTGCAGTTACTTACTGTACTATTGTTTGTAATGTTACCTTAAGCTGCACGCATTCATTGTTAAAACTCGTCACTATTTGAGCAACTTTTAGCCACAACCATGCCAAACTGAATACAATAGCCAATGCAATAGCTAGTGGTTTTTATGTAATTCTCTTATGCTCTTTGCCAAATGCTTTGTAATCCAAACAATGGATCATAATATTTACTGTGCCAATGATCGGTTATATGTAACTTGCACTTTTGGTATACGGTGTGTATTTACTGTCAACGGTTCACACTCTGAGCAAAAAGCTGACTTGAATTACGCATAATTGTTCACAGTATATACTGCTATACTTCGCATTCACATACTATGGTATTAGAACATTGGCTGTAACAAACACTACTTAACAATCTTAACACTAGCTAACGATCTTATGTAACCTTTATCATTTGCTTGCTGCCAAATGCTCTGCAACGGACCGCAACATTTACTGTGCCAATAAGCGTTCTTATGTATTGAGTGCCACACGGTCCCGATTTTGAGCAATTAGCTGACCTGAATTAACTATTTTTTTATTATGCTATTATAGTGTATTAATGTATCTATTGTAATATTGTATTATTTGTCAATTGTACTTATAATATGTGGTAGTAATCATCAAAGTTTCAAACTGTATCAATTGTATAAACCGGGTTTTCTACTACCGTAAATGTTAGAACCTGATTGGCAGCAAGTTGACATACCTCTAAGCCCTGATTGGCTAACAGCCTTTTAAAAGTAAAGGGCGCAATTTTGAAGACATCTGTTTATTTACCTTTGAGAAAGCCCGGCCGCTGACCGGGGGAAACGCGTCAGGTATTAGCTGACAGGCTGCTTACACTTTCATTGGAGTTACTTGGTCCCCACAAGCCAGCAAGTGATTTATCAAGGTCTCCTGAAAACCTTGTTAGGCATTTGTGAACATAACACCAAACTGGCATCTACATCTTAGCTTGTGCTGAGCGACGAGGAACAACAATAAGTGAACGCTACCCCTGAATGCTATTATATCACATACTTCCAGTAAGTGTAATTTTATGTGCGTGTGTTTGATCACAATTAAAATCTTTCACTTAAGTCCTGCCTTAGTGCGCTCTCTTTCTTTTGTTTTTCATACATTCTGACCTGATTTACGCGTAATTGATCTCAGCATTCACTGCTACACTTATCAACCACTGGCTACGGTGTTAGAGCATGGGCGGTAAAATACGACCTCTAACCTAGTGAGTTATGTTGATTTACACTGAACATAATAGCTAAAGTTACATCCAGAGATCAGATGTATCTAGCGAGTTGTGTTGATCTACACTAATACAATAGTCAAAGTTACAGCTAGTAATCATATGTATCTCAGTATCAAATGCTCTGTAAATTTAAGCAACAGATTATAACACTTACTGCGCCAATGAGCGGTCATATGTAACTTGCACTTTCGGTAGACTTTGTGCCGTTACTGCTATACGGTTCATACTAATCTCACACAACTGATCACAGTATTTACTGTTACTGTTATATTAAGCAACCATATGCTACGATGTTAAATCATTGGCTATAATAACATTACTTCTAACTCAGTTAGTTGTGTTGATCTAATTTATTCTTGAGTGCAATAGTATTAAAGTGTGATATACAAACAAGTACCATTGGCTCTCAGTTTTATTAAATTTGTTCTGGACTTTCAGTTGATAACTCTCTTATTGGCATACAGTGGTGCGAATACTTACCACATTATAGGTTAATAAACTTCATGATAGACATGTGCGATTCGTTTCTGATCGATTCAGAAATTCGGCCAAATTTGTAAAATTCGGGATTCGGATCGATCCGAATTTCGGAATTAAAATAGTGCCGAATCTACCGAATAAATCCGAATTAGTTCGGATTTATTTGGTAGATTCGGATGGCCATGGATTACACTAGTATTGTACAGTATATTAGGTTATATCACTCTGCTATGGGTTACACCTAATATACAGTACATAATACTAGTCTAATCCCACCTAACACTTACCGAAATTCCGAATCGAACCGAATCCAGCCGAATTTATTTGAATCCGAATGAATCCGAAACGAATCCGAACCAAATTGATTCAAATATTTCCGAATTCGAATCAATCCGAACCGAAATTCGAAAAAATCTGAATCGATCCGAACCGAACCAAATTTTTTCACCATGCACATATCTACTTCATGAACCTTGATACTTAACGGTTCAACTTAGATGGGATACAATTACAATTTAGCCTATAGTGTTGCTCTGGTGTCTTTATTTTAACTCACCAACTTTTGATGAAGACTACATAGTCTTCTTCAAAAGTTGGTTTCTCTACCTCTCTTGATAGTCTCTGTGAACTGAACCATTGGGACTTGTATCATGTCAGTATTGATGCTAAGTGAGCATGTGAGGCATAGTTAGATATTCTAGGTGCACAAATATTTTAAATACTGCAGCTGCTCAGAAAGCCAGTAGGGCTTTTTTGAGTCAATACCATATGATACAAGCACCTTAGGTTCTCTGAGCAAGTGATGTGTTAAAAATGCTGGTGCACGGAGCATACTTAATTACACTCTTGAAACAACTATAGCTTTTGCTAGCAGCATTTTTGCTAATACATGTGTAATGCAAAATAATTCTTTATTACCTAATGCAAACTAAACAAATTATGCAGGATGTATTTATGTATTTAAATTTAGGATTAGTAAAATTGTTCATTTGAAATAAGAATGAAGAATGATTGTCACCAGATTTGAAAACTATACAATTAATTGCTAATATTATTTTAAAATGACAGAGTAGTCCTATGGTATTCAAACTGTCATTCCCTTTTAATAAACCTTTTTCCAGGAAGTATTCTTTTGTAATTAGTTTAATTATTTTAATTAAACATGGATAATCCTGCACAATCAACACTCTAAAATTAATGTCTTTGTCATAATAATTTATCAACTGACACAAGCATAATATTTTTCAGTAATATTACTTTTAGAATATTTTCTAAGCCTACTTGGGTATGTTATTTTTGAAAAAGGATACCAAGTGAATGAAGTAAATTTAATAATTGAAGTAAATTGGAAAGCTGTTTAAAATTGCAAGCTCTATCTGAATGATGAAGGTTTAATTTGGACTTTTCTGTCCTTTTAAGATGCCTTTTTTGAAAGAGGGTAATTATTTTGTTAACTTAAGGCAAATTTTGCATGTGTGTTACTGTGTGTTGCTGTCTTTGTGAGATAGAGGCTACTCAGAGTCTAAAGTCATTCGGCTAGATTTAGAGTTTGGTGGTAGCCGTCAAAACCAGCGTTAGAGGCTCCTAACGCTGGTTTTTACCGCCCGCTGGTATTTGGAGTCAGTCAGGAAAGGGTCTAACGCTCACTTTCCAGCCGCGACTTTTCCATACCGCAGATCCCCTTACGTCAATTGCGTATCCTATCTTTTCAATGGGATCTTTCTAACGCTGGTATTTAGAGTCTTGGCTGAAGTGAGCGTTAGAACTCTAATGACAAAACTCCAGCCGCAGAAAAAAGTCAGGAGTAAAGAGCTTTCTGGGCTAACGCCGGTTCATAAAGCTCTTAACTACTGTGCTCTAAAGTACACTAACACCCATAAACTACCTATGTACCCTTAAACAGAGGCCCCCCCACATCGCCGCCACTCTATTAAAATGTTTTAACCCCTAATCTGCCAACCGCACACCGCCGCCACCTACGTTATCCCTATGTACCCCTAATCTGCTGCCCCTAATACCGCCGACCACTATATTATATTTATTAACCCCTAATCTGCTGCCCCCAACGTCGCCTCCACCTACCTACAATTATTAACCCCTAATCTGCCGACCGGACTTCACCACTACTATAATAAATGTATTAACCCCTAATCCGCCTCACTCTCGCCTCAATAACCCTATAATAAATAGTATTAACCCCTAATCTTCCCTCCCTAACATCGCCGACACCTAACTTCAAGCATTAACCCCTAATCTGCCGACCAGACCTCACCGCTACTGTAATAAATTTTTTTAACCCCTAAAGCTAATTCTAACCCGCCTAAGTTAAATATAATTTAAATCTAACAAAATAAATTAACTTTTATTAAATAAATTATTCCTATTTAAAGCTAAATACTTACCTGTAAAATAAACCCTAATATAGCTACAATATAAATTTTAATTATATTGTAGCTATTTTAGGATTAATATTTATTTTACAGGCAACTTTGTATTTATTTTAACCAGGTACAATAGCTATTAAATAGTTAATAACTATTTAATAGCTACCTAGTTAAAATAATTACAAAATTACCTGTAAAATAAATCCTAACCTAAGTTACAATTAAACCTAACACTACACTATCAATAAATTAATTAAATACAATACCTACAAATAAATACAATGAAATAAACTAACTAAAGTACAAAAAATAAAAAAGAACTAAGTTACAAAAAATAAAAAAATATTTACAAACATTAGAAAAATATTACAACAATTTTAAACTAATTACACCTACTCTAAGCCCCCTAATAAAATAACAAAGACCCCCAAAATGCCCTACCCTATTCTAAAATTAAAATAGAAAAGCTCTTTTACCTTACCAGCCCTGAAAAGGGCCCTTTGCGGGGCATGCCCCAAAGAATTCAGCTCTTTTGCCTGTAAAAAAAAATACAATACCCCACCCAACATTACAACCCACCACCCACATACCCCTAATCTAACCCAAACCCCCCTTAAATAAACCTAACACTAAGCCCCTGAAGATCTCCCTACCTTGTCTTCACCACGCCGGGTTCACCGATCGATCCAGAAGAGCCTCCGATGTCTTGATCCAAGCCCAAGCGGGGGGCTGAAGATGTCCATGATCCAGCTGAAGTCTTCATCCAAGCGGGGAGCTGAAGAGGTCCATGATCCGACTGAAGTTTTCTATCAAGCGGCATCTTCAATCTTCTTTCTTCCGGATCCATGTAGTTCATCCCGCCAACGCGGAACATCCATCTTCATCGACGACTTCCCGACGAATGACGGTTCCTTTAAGGGACTTCATCCAAATGGCGTCCCTCGAATTCCGATTGGCTGATAGGATTCTATCAGCCAATCGGAATTAAGGTAGGAAAATTCTGATTGGCTGATGGAATCAGCCAATCAGATTCAAGTTCAATCAGATTGGCTGAATCCTATCAGCCAATCGGAATTCGAGGGACGCCATCTTGGATGACGTAGCTTAAAGGAACCGTCATTCATCAGGAAGTCATCGGTGAAGATGGATGTTCCGCGTCGGCGGGATGAACTACATGGATCCGGAAGAAAGAAGATTGAAGATGCTGCTTGATAGAAGACTTCAGTCGGATCATGGACCTCTTCACCTCCCGCTTGGATGAAGACTTCAGCCGGATCATGGACATCTTCAGCCCCCCGCTTGGGCTTGGATCAAGACATCGGAGGCTCTTCTGGACGATCGGTGAACCCGGCGTGGTGAAGACAAGGTAGGGAGATCTTCAGGGGCTTAGTGTTAGGTTTATTTAAGGGGGGTTTGGGTTAGATTAGGGGTATGTGGGTGGTGTGTTGTAATGTTGGGGGGGGTATTGTATGGTTTTTTTTTACAGGCAAAAGAGCTGAATTCTTTGAGGCATGCCATGCAAAGGGCCCTTTTCAGTGCTGGTAAGGTAAAAGAGCTTTTCTATTTTAATTTTAGAATAGGATAGGGCATTTTTTTATTTTGGGGGTCTTTGTTATTTTATTAGGGGGCTTACAGTAGGTGTAATTAGTTTAAAATTGTTGTAATATTTTTCTAATGTTTGTAAATATTTTTTTATTTTTTGTAACTTAGTTCTTTTTTATTTTTTGTACTTTAGTTAGTTTATGTAATTGTATTTATTTGTAGGTATTTTATGTAATTAATTTATTGATAGTGTAGTGTTAGGTTTAATTGTAGATAATTGTAGGTAGTTTATTTAATTAATGTATTGATAGTGTAGTGTTAGGTTTAATTGTAACTTAGGTTAGGATTTATTTTACAGGTAATTTTGTAATTATTTTAACTAGGTAGCTATTAAATAGTTATTAACTATTTAATAGCTATTGTACAAGGTTAAAATAAATACAAAGTTGCCTGTAAAATAAATATTAATCCTAAAATAGCTACAATGTAATTATAATTTATATTGTAGCTACATTAGGGTTTATTTTACAGGTAAGTATTAAGCTTTAAATAGGAATAATTTATTTAATAAGAGTTAATTTATTTCGGTCGGCAGATTAGGGGTTAATAATTGTAGGTAGGTGGAGGCGACGTTGTGGGGGGCAGATTAGGGGTTAATAAATATAATATAGGGGTTGGCGGTGTTAGGGGCAGCAGATTAGGGGTACATAGGGATAATATAGGTTGCGGCAGTGTACGGAGCGGCAGATTAGGGGTTAATAATAATATGCAGGGGTCAGCGATAGCGGGGGCGGCAGATTAGGGGTTAATAAGTGTAATGCTAGGGGTGTTTAGACTCCAGGTACATGTTAGAGTGTTAGGTGCAGACTTAGGAAGTGTTTCCCCATAGGAAACAATGGGGCTGCGTTAGGAGCTGAACGCTGCTTTTTTGCAGGTGTTAGGTTTTTTTTCAGCTCAAACTGCCCCATTGTTTCCTATGGGGGAATCGTGCACGAGCACGTTTTTGAAGCTGGCCGCGTCCGTAAGCACCGCTGGTATCGAGAGTTGCAGTGGTGGTAAATATGCTATATGCTCCCTTTTTGGAGCCTAACGCACTGAAAACGCAGCCATTCTGTGAACTCTAAATACCAGCGGTATTTAAAAGGTGCGGGGAAAAAAAAGCATGCGTTAGCTACGCGGGTCATTACCGACAAAACTCTAAATCTAGCCGATTGGTAGCCCAGACAGTAAATTCCTCATTTAGGTTATTGTCATGTAAATAACATTCACTTATCAATGTCAGTGGTGTGAGACCCCTTATTGGAAAAAGGGGGCTCACTTCTATCAAATATGAGGTCTTATGCCCCTCTGTATTTCAAATGAGCTATCTTATATGGATACGGTTGCCATACGTCCTGAAGAATCGTAAAAGTCTCGGATTTTACTGAATGATAAAAAGTCCCACCCGGTTCCCTGTAAATTTTATGTGTCCGGGTTTAAAAGTGAGTCAGTTTGGGGAACATTGCAGCACAATGATGACAGCGCTAGCGCTAGACTGTGTTTTATAATCAACCTGAGCCCTGGAGCGGAGCTTTTTCCACAAGCAGAGACTGCCTGGGAACATCACAGCATGTGTGCGGGGTACACTAAGTATATATAACCTCTGTGCGGCCGCCGACCATGCTGCATGGGGATTCTTTAGGGCAATAATGTCTCAGTATCACATAGTGTTCTTGTGGAAGGCCATGACATATCTTTATACTGTGATGTTTATGGTCTGTCAGCTTATGTATTTCAGTCTTTTCCTACTGGGGAAAAAAATATAACAGTCAGCAACAGCAGCCAATTGCAGAGCTCACAGAGTATTTGCATTATAGACTCCTTGTTCATTGCTTGACAATGATTATAGTGTAGATTGACAACTACCTAGAGAATAAAGGTAATTTCACTACTTTAAAATGTTTTTCTTTAGAAAACAGACATAGAATTCATAGTTCAGCTCTGTTTCTTGTTACCTGCTTATAGTGCAAAGCGCTTTGTGATTTTCTTGAACCCTTATATTTGTAACTGAGTAAACTTTAATCACAATATGAGTGTTATGTGTTACAGTTAACCATGAGAAACCATTATCATCTATGTGTCCTCCAATATATAATCTCACTGTTATGTGACATTGTTAAATTCTCTTGTGCTCCTGATCATTACTCATGTGCATCGGCATGAGGCACACTCAAGCCTTTTTTTTTTTTGAGGGGTTCAACAGACTTCGGTATTTGCTGGGTCAGATTCACAATGCAATGACAACAGGAGACACTGTGCATAGGTAGGTCTTTTATTCCGGCATTTTTGGTTAAGGCTCGAATTTTAAACTATGCATGCAAATGATGTTTTACTTAAAGGGACATTAAACACTTTGAGATTTTAATATAAAATGATAAATCCTATATATAAAAAAGACTGCAATATACTTTCATTATTTATTTTGTCCCCTTTTCCTGTAATTACATTCTGAAATTGTGAGATATTCAATTCCTGTTAGAAATGGTGCAGAATACTGTTATATTCCACACAGCCATTGTCTGCACACTCTAGTGATCTATTTATAACTATCCATAATTGGCCACAACAGAGAAAGTAACCTAAGTTACAACATGGCAGCTCCCATTGTTTTATAGACACTAAAACTTTACACTTATTTTGTCAATATTTAAATGGTTAAAGAAACTTTAAAAAATACAACTACATGTTATTCTCAATTAATATTTTCTTTGAATGCATCATGCTTTACTTAGTGTTTAATGTCCGTTTAAGAATTAGTATCTGCCCAAAACAAACATGGTGGCAAAGTTCTAGTTGCTTGTTCATACATATATATATATATATATATATATATATATATATATATATATATATATATATATATATATATATATATATGCAAAATAGAAATGGCTGCAGCACACCAAGTTGGATTTATAACATTTTTATTACAAGCAGTGAAATACAGGCGACGTTTCGGGCTTCTGCCCTTTCTCAAGCCAAGTGATTAGTACATAATCCAACTTCTCCTTTTATAGGCAGTACATGTGACAAACTACAGGTGTAGATAATTACAATTGTAATAGTGCATCTTCTTTCAACAAAAGAGAAACAAAGAATAAACAGTGATTTTGTGTCATAATCATAACTATGCATTTCTTATACAAAAAAACCTTGTGATTCTGAACATTTATAATTCTTTAAACACCTTCTCATTGTTAAAAACCTAGTGATAATATGAGAGAAAAAAATATATATAAAGTGACCTTAACGGTCCATTATCTTATCTGTGAATTATGTGAAATATTTTCTTGTTAGTGAATTTCATTACCATCTATTAATGATATTTGAAAAACCTTTATTTTATTAAAAACAGTAATCAAACTAACAACTAAATTCTAATCTTGCAAGATATGTTATTTCTCTGATGAATGTTAACAGGGGAATGCACACACTCAAATGTTATTTACTATATGGAAACCATAAAGACAGCGTTCTAAAGGAAAAACTTATAATCTTTCCAAACAACCTCTTTTTATATTATGTTATTCAGCACATTTCTTTTTCAAGTTGTTCTTTTTTCTTTATGTGAATCTTGATCTAAATCATGGAGAAAAAGTTTACAATGAATTATCACAATTAACCCATTATAGGAACAAAAACAGGTTATAATCTTTATTTAAACCTTTAGGGTGCATACTTTCTAGTCTATTAATCCAAATAACCTCTCTCTGTTGTAATTTTTTAACCCTATCCTGGCCCCTTCTCTGTATCGGAACATGTTCTAGGATTTGAAACCTTAACTGGTTAACATTATGGTTTTTTTCTTTAAAATGTGTAGATACAGGCAAATCTGAGATGGCCTTACGTATAGTGTATTTATGTTGTGTGAGTCTGTCTTTCATTTTTTGAGTAGTTTCCCCTACATATATTAATCCACAGGGACATTTTAGAGAATATATGACATGATCTGTTTGACAAGTAAACAAACCATTAATCCTATACTTTTTACCCGTATGTGGGTGGACCACCTCACTGCCTTTAATCACACAACTACAATGTGAACAATTATAACAGGGAAAAGTACCTTTCTTTTTTGAAAATGACATCCTTGTCTTACTGCTGCCTATGTCAGTTTTAATTAAATAGTCCTTTAAATTTTTAGGTCTTTTATATGACAGCAATGGGAAAGATTGAAATTCTTTTATATCCTGATAATTATTTTTTAAAATATGCCAATGTTTTTTGACTATACCAGATATCTGCTTACTATTAACATTGTATGTACTCACAAATGGAATTCTATCCATCTGTGTGTTTTTCAATGTTTTTTGTAAAAGTTGATTACGAGGAATTTGATTAACTTTTTTTAATTAATTTTCCAATATTTTTGTCGGGTAACCCCTTTGTTTAAATTTTTGTCCCATTTCAAGCAACCTTCTATTACATACATCCTCATCGCTCACTATTCGTTTAACACGAATGTATTGTGACTTCGGTAGAGATTTAATTGTGTTTTCTGGATGGCAACTTGTATACGATAGAAACGTATTTTTATCCGTTTTTTTAACAAAAAGATCAGTTTTAAACTTGTTCTCTTCTATTGATACAGTCACATCCAGAAAATCAATACACTTTCTATCATGCTGCATTGTGAATTCAATATTAGCCGGATTAGAATTAATTTGTTTGAGGAAAACATCAAGGGTATCCTCATTGCCCAACCATATCATAAAGACATCATCTATATAGCGCCACCATACGCATGCATGCTGTTTAAACAATTCATTTGGATAGATGAAATCATCTTCAAATGTACCCATGTATATGCCTGCGTATGGTGGCGCCATATTAGCACCCATAGCGGTGCCTCTCTTTTGCCTGTAGTACATGTCACCAAACAGAAAATAATTATTGTTCAATACAAATGCCAATAAATCAATTATAAAATTAATTTGTGAATCTGTATATATTTGTTCCTTAACCAAGTATTGTTTCACTGATTGTACACCCCCTACGTGGGGAATACTGGTGTATAGATTTTTAACATCTAAGGTAACTAGGATCGAATTTTGTTGACCATTTAATTTAATCTCATTAAGCCTATTGAGGAATTCAGTAGAATCCTCCAAATACGATGATAATTTGGACACTATTGGTTTGAGTATTTTATCAAGAAAAGTGGCTATATTTGATAAAACTGAATCTACACTTGCCACAATGGGGCGTCCCGGTGGATTGATGAGGGACTTGTGAATTTTAGGAAGTATATATATCAGGGGAGTGATACATTCTTTCTTTAGCAAATATTGACTTAATTTCTGGTCAATAATACCTTTATCAAGGGCATTTTGGACAATAACTTTCAATTCATTTTGTATAGTTTTTAATGGATTATTATCCAGCTTTTCATATACCTCTGTGTCCCTTAATTGATTGTTTATTTCTTCTATGTATTTTATTTTATCCATGATTATAATTGCCCCGCCCTTATCCGCTTTTTTAATAATTATATCAGGGTTATTTATAATTTTATTAAGGGATTGTTTCTCTTCAACTGTTAAATTGTACTTAATTTGTATCCCCTTATGTAACCTGATATCATGTTTAAGTCTTTCTATATCCTTACTTACCAATGTGATATACGTTTCTATAGGATGGTAATTTGTAGGCGGAATAAAGCTAGACTTAGCAATTAAATCAAAATCTGAAAATTTTAAACAATCATCATTAACAGTATTTATATTTACAACATTATACGGCATTTTAGAAAAGTGAGCTTTAAGACGCAATTGTCTAAAGAATCTATATAGCTCAATGTCCAAGTCCATACAATTAATGGTATTACTAGGGCAAAAGCCCAAACCCCTATTAAGTAAGTTCAATTCCCCTTCGGTGAACGGTACCTGTGATATGTTAATCACTAGATCATTTACCGTTTCACCCGACGTCCTCTCGGTGGCCGACTTGCGTTGCCTCTGATATTTTCGGCCGCCCCTCCGCCTCCGTCTTGGCCCGGTACCTGTTGGGAAAAAGAAGAAGGAGAGGAAGACTGGAACTGGAAGATAGTCCCCACTGAGTTGCTTCGTGATGAGTCGCTAGCCTCAGATCGTGTATGGCGTTCTCTTCCTCGACGACTCTGGCGTCTGACGTCACCTCTGGGCATTCGCGTCTCGCGGGACTCCCATCTGTACACGTGACCATACAGGTAATCGTCCACATCTCTGGAAAATTTGATTCTTTTCTTCATTGCTTTTTCGAAATTCATCCAATTTTGTATCCAAGTCAGCTTTTAAGGTATTGAAATCAGTGATGGATAATTTTTCTTGTAAACTGACCTCCAATGCTTGTATCTTTTGTTGGTTCGTTTGTATCTCTTTTTGTATACGTTGTATCGTCAGGATCATAAGATCAAAGGAACACTTGTTAAGGATCTTTTCAAAGGTTGAACAGTATTCTTTGTCTTCCATAAAAAGTGTCGGTCTTAATGACACTCTCAGGCCTCTCGGGATTCGGCGCAACTTGTAATATTCAGCAAGAGTAGAGGAATGTAATTCCCAATTCACCTCTTTCTTTTTTTCACGTTCCCACTGCTTAGAACATAGGTCTGTGTCGGGAATAGCCAGAAAGTCCCGTGGGCCTCTTACAAGAGTGGCAATAGCGGCAGCCTCCACATCAGAGAACGTAAACACATCTTGTTGAATCTCCATAGCTTGTATTTAGAATAATTTTGATCAGAATTGTGCTATTGACTGGTGAATTAATTAATTAATTTTTGAGCAAAGTAAGTAATTAATTAATTTAGCTTTAAGTACAATTTTTAACACATATAGGTTGATCACTCTGATTGCATTTTTCCCCTTGTATTTGCTCCATATACCATAAGTATGATCTGTGTCATTATGACATATTCTTCAATCGTCAAAAGTCTCTTTTCTAGTATTAAACTATTAAAACAACCTATATATATTAAGCTTTAGATGACTAAACTCCCCTTGTGTTTGTTTCTAACACTAACAGGAAGATCTGTGTTACTAAACAAAGGTGATCATTATTATTATTATTTTTGTTAATATGTATTCTTTCGTTTATAAATATCAGTCTATAAAACTGAGGTGATCTTTATTTATTTTTGTTACATGTAACAGCGATCACAAGCAATCATTTTAGGCTGATGCATTTACATATAGGACCACTAGTGCTTTGGATTACACATTGCCAGAGTCCATTAATGAAAATATGCCTTTTATATTTCATCGGTGCAACATTGCATTCTGTCTGTGTTTAATTCAATTTAATTTAAACTAGCTGCTATATATGGTGTATTTATTATTTTGTCTGAAATTTATATGCAATTTATTTATGTTAATACCATATGGGCCTGCAGCAATTATGTGTTTATTCAACAGTACTGCCAGTTAGGTTCTCCACTGTGTTTAAATAATTTAACACTTGTTACCTGTTAGCAATTAATGACAACCAATAGATACTCACTACTGCTTTTAAATACTGGCGGTTTTCACTAAGAAAATTATGTCTATGAGTAAGGCCGTGTGCCGAAACATGTTAGACTTTTTCGTTTGAGTACTGTCAATACTTTTAAGATTGACCAATAAACTGGACGTTTTATTTTAAGACCGCATATGGCTTTTTTCTTTCTACATTTATATATATATATATATATATATATATATACATACTGTATATACAACACTATGTATAGCTCAGAAATATAGGAGTAATACAGCGCGACTAGAGAGAAAAGTGTATAGTTACCACTTATATTGAAAACACCAATAAATGTTCAAAATCCACCAGTCTTTGTAGATAAATGTTCTCCAAACGGATCGGTATTCTGTAGTTCTTGTAGCTGTATCCCTTTAAAGGAGAAATCTCAAACAAAGTAATCCCCTATTTAAGTATGAAATGAGAGGAGGGGGAGGTATGCACAAACCCAGAAAAACCACCTGGTGTAGTATGCCAATTGGTAAAAGAAATAGACAATAAAACAAAATGCACTCACATGTCAAATCCTCCAAATTATAAGGTATATAGAAAGTGTTTCCTCAGTGAACTTAAAGGGACACTGAACCCAAATTTTTTCTTTTGTGATTCAGATAGAGCATGCAATTTTAAGCAACTTTCTAATGTATCCCTATTATCAAATTTTCTTCATTCTCTTGGTATCTTTATTTGAAGTGCAAGAATGTAAGTTTAGATGCCGGCCCATTTTTGGTGAACACACTATGTTGTTCTTGCTGATTGGTAGATAAATTCACCCACCAATAAACAAGTGCTTTCCATGGTTCTGAACCCCAAAAATAGCTTAGATTCCTTCTTTTTCAAATAAAGAAAGCTAGAGAACGAAGAAAATTTGATAATAGGAGTAAATTAGAAAGTTGCTTAAAATTGCATGCTCTATCTGAATCCAGACAGAAAAAAATTGTGTTCAGTGTCCCTTTAATCACATATTCATCCCATCCGATGCAAATGATACCTGCACCTCTCTGAGCATTCAAATCGATTCAGGAACCTCTTCTCTTATTTGGCACACCTTTATAAACTGAATCATTCTGTCTTTTAACATTAGAACGTGTTAAAGTTAAAAGTGTTAGTTTAAACACCGCAAAAGAAAAGGTCTCCACTTTCAAAACGTCAAAAAGGAATGTTAAAAGACAGAATAATTCAGTGAAAAAAGGGAATTTCAGTTGTGAAAAATATACATTGTGGGATCTAGGGTGGGGCTGAAGGTTGAGTTTTTGAGGGGACCCAATCTAACAGCCATAGATTGTCCGGTATTTTTAAGGACCACAGCTGGCAACCCTAACGGTTAGATGTGTGAAGCCTGCCATGTAGACTTAAATACAATATTAAAAACTTTAACTTTTTTTTTAGATATTCTACAAATAATCAAATATTGTATACTTTCCCTTTAAATGGTCATTAAAGCAAATTTAATATATGCATAATATATAAGGAATTAAAGGATACCATTGCAGTTGTTAATTGGTTTTGGTCGGCCATAAGCAGTTAAAATATCTGTCAATAAAAATAATACTTTCAATGAGCTTACAAAGTGGGAGCTAAAAATGATAATTTGTGCACAGTTTTAAGCCATTATTCAGTTTGTCATATGTTGGTAATGGTCTCAATTTTACATCTCACTCTTCTTAAGGTAAAGCAGCAAAATATCTTTTTACAACTGGTATTTCAGTGAAACACATATAATATTAATTTAAATATTATGACTAATTAAGAGTTATGTTGACTCCAATATTTTACATATAAAAAGGCAACTATAAAGTTGAATTACATTATATTAAATATATATTAAGTACTGAAATATGGTTTAAAGGGACATAAAGTGAAAGCACATAGATAAATTACATATTTGGATAAAAGCATATATACAATACATACTGTATATATTAGCAAAAAATGCTTCTAGTAAAAGTTGTCACTGTTTTAGTGCTAGCATGTTTCTCTGCATGTGCATGTGAAGCATAGCTAGATATTCCCAGCGCACCAGCATTTTAAAAAATGCAGCTGCTCAGACAACCATTGGACTATCATGTCAGTATTGATGCTTAGTGAGCATGTGAGGCATAGTTAGATATTCTCAGTGCACCAGCATTTTAAATACTGCAGTAGTCAGAAAGCCAGTAGGACTTTTATTGAGTCAATACCATATGATACAGCACCTTAGGCTCTCTGAGCAAGTGATGTGTTAAAAATGCTGGTGCAAGGAAAATACTTAATTACACTCTTAAAACAGCTATAGCTTTTGCTAGCAGCATTTTTGCTAATACATGTGTAATGCAAAATAATTCTTTATTACCTAATGCAAACTAAACAAATTATGCAGGATGTATTTATGTATTTCAATTTAGGATTAGTAAAATTGTTCATTTTAAATAAGAATGAAGAATGATTATCACCAGATTTGAAAACTATACAAATTAATGGTTAATATTATTTTAAAATGACAGAGTTGATACAAGTGAAATAAATTCCCTATAAATTAATAACAGCATTATTTTGCATAAGAAATGCAGAACATTTATGAAAAACAAGTGATTAAAATAGTAGTCCTATGGTATTCAAACTGTCATTCCCTTTTAATAAGCCTTTTTTCCAAGAAGTATTCATTTGTAATAAGTTTAATTATTTTAATTAAACATGGATAACCCTGCACAATCAACACTCTAAAATTAATGACTTTGTAATAATAATTTATCAACTGACACAAGCATAATATTTTCCAGTAAAATTACTTTTAGACTAATTTCAAAGCACAGAACTTCAAAGGTTCATGCACCAACTCTTCGTAGAAAACCACTGCTATAGAGCTAGATTTACACAGGAGGCACTACTTGGCACAGTGTAATTGGACATTCTTTGATAATTTAGGACCTGATTGTCACCACCTTTAAAGGGAAAGTCTAGTCAAAAGTAAACTTTCATGATTTAGATAGTGAATGCCATTTTACAACTTTCTAATTTGCTTTTATCCTCAAATTTTCTTTGTTCTCTTGGTATTCTTTGTTTAAAGCTAAACCTAGGTGGGCTCATATGCTAATTTCTAAGCCATTGAAGGTCACCTCTTATCTCATGCATTTTGATGACAGTTTTTCACACCTAGATAGTGTTAGTTCGTGTGTGCCATATAGATAACATTGTGCTCACTCGTGTGGAGTTATTTCTGAGTCAGCACTGATTGTCTAAAATGCAAGTCTGTCAAAAGAACTGAAATAAAGGTGCAGTCTGCAGATGCTTAGATACAAGGTAATCATAGGTAAAAAGTATATTAATATAACTGTGTTCAGTGTTCTTCACAGATTTTTTTTCAGTCGAGTGACATTATGAAGTAGCCGGGTGGGTGCCACAAACGTTACATAAAGGGACAGTCTACATCAGAATTTTTATTGTTTAAAAAGATAGATAATCCCTTTATTACCCATTCCCCAGTTTTGCACAACCAACACAGTTATATAAATACACTTTTTACCTCTGTGATTACCTTGTATCTAAGCCTCTGCAAACTGCCCCCTTATTTCAGTTATTTTGACAGACATCCATTTTAGCCAATCAGAGCTGGCTCGCCCGAACTCCACATTTCCTGCCTGTAAGCAGTGAGTAAAAGCCATCCCAGAGTTGAGGTCTTTGTATATTATCTCTTTCCCATTGATTGAAGAAAAACACTACGCAATTCATAGAACTTATTGCATCAATAAGGTACCTTATTAACTAAAGAATTCCACTCCAAATTGCAATTTTTATCAATCTAAAACAGACATTGATTACTGGGACTTGTGAATAAATCACCACACTCCATTTATGGCACTTTGAGACGATAGTCTTTTTCCATCACATTTGGCCACTACCTCCAGTAGTAGGCATTTTAGTGTATCCTATGTATATGTATTGCATTTAAAGGGAGATGTCCTTTATGTTTTTGTATTTTTATTTTTATTCAAGCTTCAGTAAAACATACTTTTTATTTAAATATCGCATTATTGTTTTTTTTCGTATATTTCTATATATTTGCGTATTAACTTATGATATTTAACATTTAATATCTCCTATTTATATTTTCTTATAAATTTTAAATACACCTATAATTAAAATACACCTATATTTCTATATCCTTACATTGGATATATATAAACACGTTTTAAATTAACCATACATGTTTAGACCTGCGCTTGTTAGCGCTGTCACTTACTCATATTTTGTTTCACTTATTCTGATTCTCTTAGAAGGGGTTTATCGTTAGTGACAGCAAGGTCAGCTTTGTATCTTGGGCGCAATTTCTATATATTCAATACATTATTAACTTATCAAATATAGTGTAATTTATATTTTACATATACATCCTATATTAACTATAACAGGGGTTGGCTACTTCTTATGCTTTCTGTGTCAAAGATGTGTGAGTTTAGTTTTTTTAAAATCAGGTTTTATAATTAATATAGAAAATAATAATAATTATTGTTAATTTCCTGCAGCCTTTTTGCTGGTCATTTAACCACATCAGACACTTAGCACTGCAGCCCTCTTTAGCTTCCTACACACATGAGATCAGACCCCTGGATCTGTTGCCGGTCTGTCAGTCCTCTATAGCCACATAGTCAAATTAGATCAGCCCCTGGATCTGTTGCCAGTCTGTCAGTCATCTATAGCCACATAGTCAAATTAGATCAGCCCCTGGATCTGTTGCCAGTCTGTCAGTCCTCTATAGCCACATAGCTAAATCAGATCAGACCCCTTCACCTGGTGCTTCTCTGTCAGTCACTTACTTACATTAAACGTCAAGTACTCATCAATAGCCACATATACCCTCAAGATCTGGCTCTGCAACTGCTGTGTACTTCAGATGAGAAGTTCCACTATCAGAGCTCAGATTGGACCTCTGGCCTTGCAATTGTTCTGTCAACCCATATTTATATCAGACCACAGATCTCATACTCCTGACCTTGTGCTGCCATTGATACCCAAATAATACATCAGATCCCTTCTATTCAGTATCATAAAAATGTATTCATGTCAAACCACTGTTCATCAAATTGTAATTAGTACTGCAGGCATTCAAAAAACATAGTCAAACTTTATAACACCCTGTGTCACCCGTATACCCATGTAAGACATCAGACCACCTGCCTTGAAACCCCTTTATCAACAACCTACACACATTAGATCTCACACTCATGGCTCTGATGTACCTCTGTCAGCCCCATACACATATCAGACCTAAGTTAAAACCTATGGCCCTGCAGCAGCTGCATTATCTATATACACTCTATGGAACTCAGATGAATTGCATTGCGCTGCAGCCCCTCTCTCTGCCCCATACTCACATCACACCATAGATCAGACTTGGCATTTCAAATAATCTGTCAGCCATATCCCATATCAGACTTTAGATCACACCCTGGTCCTACATCCACTCTATCAGCCCTATATCCACATCACACTACATATAAGACTCCCAGATCTACATCCACTTATATTACTATCCCTGGGAGGATATCTCTGAGACTGTCTGACAACATGCTTGATAGCATGACAGAAATGTGACAGAATATGAATGGCACCTACTGGTGACTTCAATCAGTTCTGTATTCTTCATGCCAGTAGAAAATCCTCCATACAGCAATTATGCACATGGCTCAAATGTTTTGTGCATGTCATTAAACCCTTCTATGTTTCTAAAGAAGTGAATAAAAGTTACATTTTACCGCACACATTATCTTTTTTATACTTCAGCCAGTATGACAGTTAAAGAAAAGGAAGGCAAGGAGGAATGAAAAAATAACTGAAGAAGGAAGGGGTGAAGAGCGAGGGGTACTATTTACACGCCTTTTAATTTACCTCTTTTATCTTATTTGCTTAGTTCTCCTGGTATCCCTTGTTGAAAAGCATACCAAGAGAACTAAGCAAATTTGATAAAAGAAGTAAATTGAAAAGCTGTTTAAAATTGTATGCTATCTCTGAATCATGAAACAAAATTGGGTTTCATGTCGCTTTAACAGCATAAACATCTCTTTCACTAGCCCTTTTTATATTGTAACTCCTAACCATTAAAAACTAAATCTGGACGGCAAACAAAAACGGTAGTCCTGTCGACTATTTTAACTAGTTTTATTAAATATATATATATATATATATATATATATATATATATATATATATTCTATTCATTTTGTTTGACAAAAAAATAAAAAAGTAATATATATACAGTATATATATATATATATACAGTATATATATATATATATATATATATATATATATATATATATATATATAATATATATATATATATACATATGTGTTATTAATCTTTATTAGGTTTTAATAGAGTAAAAAAAATCACACAAATTACAGTATTATCAGCACAGGATACAAAATAGCCTGCTATTAAAATAGTGCAACATTTCTGTTATCCATTGTAAGGTTGTTATGTGGAGAGATTTGCTTCATCGTCCCATGTTAGCAGATGCTGAGAGATTTTCACTATAAGCATAACTAATTATCTTAACCATATAAACAAGTATGAATATTAAGTCCTGCTGTTGAAAGGAATATCATTACTACCTTGCCAAAATCTTATCTCAAGGAAAAAAGTAACATATATTTTTAAACAAAATTAAATGATATAATTCTATTCCACTTTTTTCCTTTTTGAATGTATTTATAAATGCAATGGATATAGCAGATCTTGCTTAGATTGGAATCTAAACAATTATCTTATTTGTGATAGACTCTTTCTTAAGGCAACTATTTTTTCTATTGAAAGTTTATTTGATTTCTTTTTTTTTTTTTGGATCAGTGCCCCTATTCTTTACTTTCTTAGTTACACAGAGTCTTCTTTATAGATTTAGTGAAATATATGTTGTGACAAGCAGAAGGAAAACACTGGTGTCTGACTCTGTGTATATATACCCAGGCCTAGAGAGTTTTGCTATTCACATGAAGACACATTACTATCATTTGAAGCAACATTTTGATTAGGTAAAGTGGGGATTCTACTAATAATAAAACAAAATATATTCCTGAACATTTTCCTATGAGAAGCTTATTAAAGTGAAGGCAAACTTTGATGAATGAAAGCCCGTTTTTTAAAAATACTATTAAAAACAGAGGCACTTTCATTCATCAAAGTTTAGAAAGCAGCCGTTTTGATTAAAAACGTACCATTGTTCTTTTCTCAGCCAGAGCAGCTTCCCCCACCCGGAGATCCTCTCTTCACACGTCATCAATGACTAATTTGGCTTCCTCCAATCACGGATTTCCCCCTAGGGGAGTCATTGCCTGAGGCTGTGAAAATAAGAGAGGTAAGTTTGCAAACAAAATAGGCTGCTTTCATTCATAAAAGTTTAGCTTCAATTTAATATTTTAACTTTTATTTCATTAATCTGACATTTTAAACAGTACAAAGTACCAGCAATCAGAATTTGCCACTGGTATGACCTATACTACATTTTGTTGCCAAATTTATTGTGGTTAGGTATAAAGAGTTTCACTTAAAGGGACAGGAAAGCTAAAATGAATCACGTTTTAAGATGGTGAACTGATGCTAAGAAGCATATTTATCAATGTGCGAGCGGACATGATAAAAAGTAGCGTATCATGTCTGTCGCACATCGATAAATGTCGACAGCATACCCTGTCGGCATTTATCATTGCACCAGCAGTTCTTGTGAACTGCTTGTGCAATGCCGCCCCCTGCAGATTGGAGGCCAATCGGCCGCAGGGGGTGTCAATCAACCCGATCTTATTTGATCGGGTTGATTTCAGTCTGCGGCTTTAGAGCAGGCAGACAAGTTATGGAGCAGCGGTCTTTAGACCGCTGCTTAATAACTTCTGTTTCCAGCAAGCCTGAAGACTCACCGGAAACAAGGGGCATCAAGCTCAATACGGAGCTTGATAAATATACCCCTAAATGTGGGTTTGAAATGTTTAGGAAATTATCGCTCCCATGCTGTTCAGAAAATGGCACAAACATATATTTATATATTTGTTTTGCATTTAATATGGTGTTTTTATCTCATATGATATTTCTGCAAACTAAAGTTATTTTCTAGAAATTCTTGGTCTGCTGAAAAAAATGATGTATAATTTATGTGGGTACCTCTCAGAAAAAAAGTTAAGTTTTTTTTTAAATGCAACGAGGGCCAAACAACTAAAAACACCTCTAGCACAGGGCTGTAAAAATGGCTCAGCAAAAAAAAAAGGGTTAAATATTTACAGTAATCTTTGGCCTGGACATGCTATTTATTGTTACAGATCTGTAGAATTTGGAAAACCCTGCTTGCTATTAGTAGCAATACTGTCAAAAGTTGAGTAGTTCAAGGACAATGACAACTCCTAAGTAACAATGGGCTAGATTCATGGACACTCATTAAGGGGCAAAGGGCTCTCATTCACCAAGATTACAAGTTGTGCGCTAAACTGGGTGCAAAAATAAAGCAAAAATATGAGCGGTATTGCACTTTTCATAGCGCTGCCCTTAAAAGTTAAAAATGAGAAATGTAAAAAAACCTAACACTACGAAAAAATAAATACAATCTAACATTACCAAAAAATAAAACCCCTAAAATTACAAAAATTAAAAAAACAATAAGATTACAAAATATAATAAACTAAATGATCCAAAATAATAAAAATTACACCTAATCTAATAGCCCTATAAAAACAAAAATCCAAAATAAAAACACCTTCTAACCTAACAATAAACTACCAATAGCACTTAAAAGGGTCTTTTGCAGGGCATTGCCCTAAGTTAAACAGCTCTTTTACCTTACAAAATTACTAAGTCCCCCCTAAAAGTAAAATCCTCCATCCACCAAACCCCCCAAAATAAAAAAAACTAACTATAAAAAATCCTAAAATACTCATTGCCCTTAAAGGGGCATTTGTAAGGGCATTCAGCTCTTTTACTGCCCATTAAAATAAAAAAGCCCTAATCTAAAAAAAAAGCCCACCCCAAAAAAACATAACACTAACCCCAGGAAATCTACTCACAGTTCCTGAAGTCCGGACATCCATCTTCATCCAGTAATAACTACAACTACCACACTTGCAAACAGGTTGGGCAAAGGTCTCAAGACAGAATGAGAACCTCATATGTGCAAAAGAAGGGCTGGTCGTGGGTTTTGCCAGGAATTCTAGACGAACAGTGGAGGGTTTAACCTAAACCTTGCTCAAGCATGCACAAATCATAAATACTATATTACTCTTGTTTTGTCTTGTCTTGTTTTTTTTCAAAGCTAACAAGGTTGTCTCGGTTTTATTTTCCTTTTCTGTCTCTCTTTTTTTTAAAAAGTTTTCTTTTGCATATACAAGAGTGGATTTTTTATGTTGGGTAAGGTGCTGAATACGTTTTTGTGATCCTTGACAGTCAAACTCATTCTATGAAGCAATTAGTTTTGAGAGATAGATGTTACTCCAATGACCATAATGCAACTGATCCCATGACTTGCAGCTGTTAGAAGTGAAGTTTATAAAGTTCTTTGATTTCCACAATTTTCTAGTTGCAATGTTTTGGTGAGTTTTTCAGCATGAGTTTAGTTTTACAAATTGGTTTTATTGAATCTAGACCAATGACAGCTATTACTCAATGTGAGAGCTGCTAAAATGAAATAGGGACATTATCCTATGATCCTGCTCCACAATTACTTTCAACAGCTATGGGGCCGATTTAGGTAGCTGCGAATGCAGCTGTTTCCACGCAAGCCTTAAGACAGCCTTAAGACCACTGCTCCTTAACTCGTCCGCCACTTCTGAGGCGGCGGACAGGAATCATCCTGATCAGATACGATAGGGATGATTGACACCCCTTGCTAGCGGCTGATTGGCCACGAATCTGCAGGGGGCAGCATTGCACAAGCATTTCACACAAAATGCTTGTGCAATGATAAATGCAGACAGCGTATGCTGTCAGCATTTATCAATGTCGGGCGGACATGATCCGCTACAGAGGATCATGTACGCCCGCATCTTCATAAACCAGCTCCATATCTTTAAATGTAAGCTGCACAAAACCATTTTGATAGAATTTGCATTGTCCCATGAGAGTTTAGCTTCATTATGATCAACTGCCAAAGGGCAGTCTAATTTTTGTTTAAAGAGATGTAGAAACAACCTATTTTGTAACTCTTCTTTTATATAAATAAGTGGGAAAGCCTGCCCAGAGGGCAGTATTTTGTGGTGACGGAACCACCCTGCCATTTTTGGAAGGGCGTTCTATTGTGGTGACGGAACCACCCTGCCATTTTTGGAATCCACCTGCATCCACCTGCTTACGCTGCATCCAGGTGGATTAAAAAAATGGCAGGGTGGTGAAGGAATCCACCTGGATGCAGCTTACGCTTCATCCATGTGGATTCTTTCACCACCCTGCCATTTTCGGAATCCACCTGGATGCAGCTTACGCAGCATCCATGTGGATTCTTTCACCACCCTACCTTTTTCAGAATCCACCTGGATGCAGCTTACGCTGCATTCAGGTGGATTCTTTCACCACCCTGCCATCCAGGTGGATTCTTTCACCACCCCTTTTTCTCTCTCTCCCTTCTCTTTTGCTCTCTCTCCCCTCTCATTTGCTCTCTCTCTCTCCACTCTCTTTTGCTCTCTCTCCAGTTCTCATTTGCTATCTCTCTCACCCTCTCTTTTGCTCTCTCTCCCCTCTCTTTTACGCTCTCTTTTTCTCTCTCTCCCTCTCTTTTGCACTCTCCCCCCTCTCTTTTGCTCTCCCTCCCCCCTCTCATTTGCTCTCTCTTCTCTCTCTTTTGCTCTCCCTCTTCCCTCTCTTTTGCTCTCTCCCCCTTCTCTTTTGCTCTCTCCCCCTTCTCTTTTGCTCTCTCCCCCTTTCTCTTTTGCTCTTACCCCCTTCTCTTTTGCTCTCTCCCCCCTTCTTTTTTGCTCTCTCCCCCTTCTCTTTTGCTCTCTCCCCCCTTCTTTTTTGCTCTCTCCCCCCTTCTCTTTTGCTCTCTCCCCCCTTCTCTTTTGCTCTCTCTCTCCCCTCTCTTTTGCTCTCTATCTCCCCTCTCTTTTTTCTCTCTCCAGCTCTCATATGCTCTCCCCCTCTCTTTTGCGCTCTCTTTCCCCCTCTCTTTTACCCTCTCTCTCTCCCCCTCTCTTTTGCACTCTCTCTCCCCCTCTCTTTTGCTCTCTCCCCCTCTCTTTTGCTCTCTCCCCCTCTCTTTTGCTCTCTCCCCCCTCTCTTTTGCTGTCCCTCTCCCCCCTCTCTCTTTTTGCTCTCACCCCCTCTCTTTTGCTCTCCCCTGTCTTTTGCTCTCCTTCTCCCCTCTCATTTACTCTCTCTCTCCTCTCTATTTTACTCTCCCTCTCCCCTCTCTTTTACTCTCTCCCCCTTCTCTTTTGCTCTCTCCCCCTTCTCTTTTGCTCTCTCCCCCCTTCTATTTTTGCTCTCTCCCCCTTTCTCTTTTGCTCTCTCCCCCCTTCTATTTTGCTCTCTCCCCTTCTCTTTTCTCTCTCCCCCTGTCCTTTCTTTTAATTGGGGCACTCCCACTGCCTCCCCTTGCATGCTGAGCCACAATTTTTTTTTAGAGCACTCCCACTGCCTCCCCTTCCCTGCTGAGCCGCCCAACCGCCACCCGCTTACCTGTCCCACCGGCACCAGCAGAAGATTGTTACAGACGGTGACACACACAGTGTCACTGTTTGTAACAATCAGGCATCTGGCCTCATATGGAGGCAGAGCACCGATCACGCTCCAGCTCCATGTGCGGCAGATGCCTGAAGCTCCAGAGCTCTCAGCTGATATGTTACAGCTGAGAGTTGGAGCTCCTGAAACTGTCTGTTGCTGCGAGGCGGCTGCATGCACATCCAACATTCCTTTTAGGATGCGTGCGCAACTGCCGACGGCGACGGACACTTACAAACACAATTATAGTATAGATGAAGCTACATCTATCTAGTTTTTTTGTAAGAATGTTTTTTTAATGGACAAAAGAGCTGCAACTGCTTTAGGGCAATGCCCTACCAAATGTCCCATTTCAGGGCAATCTTTAGAGTAGGTTTTTTTAGATAGGCTTTTTTTTGGGGGGGAGGGTTACTTTTATTATAGAATGGGGTTGAATTTTTTTTTATTTTTTTTTACAAAAGAACTAAGTCACTAAGGTTTTTTTTCTTTTAGGGTGTCTGTTCTTTAAAGGGGACTTTAGTTTTAGAAAAGGCACAACTGGGGTTTTTACATTTTGGTAGTGCTTTTTCTGTAACTTAGGGGGGGTTTTGGCGGGTTAGGGGTTGACAGGTTAGGGGGTGTTTGCATTGAGAAGTTGTGGCAGTTTAGGGGTTAATAGGTTAGGGAGTGTTTGCATTGCGGGTTGTGGTGGTTTAGGGGTGAATGGGTTAGGGGTGTTTGTGATGGTGGTTATGGTGGTTTAGAGGTTAATAGGTTGGCGGTTGTTTTTGATGGGGCTTATGGCGGTATAGCAGTTAAGTAGTGTAGGGGTAGTTTGCAGTGGGGTTTATGGTGGTGTTGGGGTTAATAGGTTAGGAAGTTTATTGCGGTGGGCTATTTGCTGTATAGGGGTTAGTTAATATGTTATGAAGTTTATTGTGGTGGGCTATTGGTAGTAAAAGGGTATATGGGTTGGGAAGTTTATTGCTTAGACACAATGGAATGTGCAACACTCAAATGTGTATAAAAATAAAAACACAATTTATTGAATAACAAAAATATTGCAATGCAGACATGAATGGTGTCCAAGAGAGGATATTCTGATGCGTTTCATGCCCCCTATGCTTCAGACAGACCCTCTCTTGGACATCATTCATGTCTGCATTGTAATATTTTAAATGGTGTTTTATTTTTATACACCTTTGAGTTCTGCACCTTTCATTGTGTCTAAGTGACTTCAGCAAGTCGATCCATTGTGGTGCCTGCACTCTGATCTGGGAAAGAGTTACAGAGGAAGTTACTTCTGATTTGGGAGCCTGTAGCTGCCTAGAGCCGCGGCCTGTTTGGAGAGATTGGGAAGTTTATTATATAAAATAATAATATATTGCTTGCTATCAGCATTTTTTATCATTGGGGCCAGAATGAGAAGTGTCTGAGAGAGGGATAAGAGAAAGGATGAGAGAGAGGAGAGTGTCTGCGGAAAAGGAAAATGTGAGAGAGGAGGGTGTCTGTGTACTGGGGTCTGAGAGTGGGATGAGAGAGGGGAGATTGTCTGTTGCCAGGAGATAGAGAGAGAGGAGAGTTTCAGTGGACAGGGGTCTGAGAGAGGGATGAGAGAGGGGAGATTGTCTGTTGCCAGGAGATAGAGAGGAGAGTTTCTGTGGACAGGGGTCTGAGAGAGGGATGAGAAAAAGGATGAGAGAGGGGAGGGTGCCTGTGGACAGGCGTCTGAGAGAGGGATGAGAGACAGGATGAGAGAGGGGACAGAGTGTCTATGGACAGGATTCTGAGAGAGGGATGAGAGAGAGAGAATGTAAGAGAGGAGAGTGCCTGTAAACAGGGTGTGAAAGAGGGATGAGTGAAAGGATGAGAGAGAGTGTCTGTGGACAGGAGTCTTAAAGAAGTATAAGAGAAAGGATGAGAGAGAAGAAAGTGTCTGTGGACAGGGGTCTGAGAGAGGGATAAGAGAGTGTCTGTGGACAGGGGTCTGAGAGAGGGATAAGAGAGTGTCTGTGGACAGGGGTCTGAGAGAGGGATAAGAGAGTGTCTGTGGACAGGGGTCTGAGAGATTACAAATCACACTAAAATATTATTTACTGCTCCAAAATGACAAATAACCACTGATAAGAAAATTTCCATCTGGCACAAATTCAGGGTGATGTTTGTAGTGTTGTGAAAAAAAGATCAGTTAAACGTGAGAAATGTTTCTTTTATAACTGTAGAACAGCTGTTAAGAAATAGATGGGTCATAAAATGACAGTCTCTTCTCACTACCTTTCCTCCTGACTCTCTCCCTCTTTCTATTATTCCTCCTGCCTCTCTTAGTGGAAAAAGGTTGTGTTACCCTTTTAGGAATTTCCATGGGGACTGATTTCTTCAAAATTCATTATCTGCAGACTGAAGAAGTGAGCCATCTCCTTGGGTACACATAATCTTCTTACTTTTTATCTCCCCCATGCACACACACAAACAAGAAAACAATTACATAAGTTTATCTTCGGTTTTTATTGTTTTCTGAGAAAATACTCAGCATCCTAAAATCTTAGGCCTAGATTTGGAGTTCGGCGGTAAAAGGGCTGTTAACGCTCCGCGGGCTTTTTTCTGGCCGCACCATAAATTTAACTCTGGTATCGAGAGTTCAAACAAATGCTGCGTTAGGCTCCAAAAAAGGAGCGTAGAGCATTTTTACCGCAAATGCAACTCTCGATACCAGAGTTGCTTACGGACGCGGCCGGCATCAAAAACGTGCTCGTGCACGATTCCCCCATAGGAAACAATGGGGCTGTTTGAGCTGAAAAAAAACCTAACACCTGCAAAAAAGCAGCGTTCAGCTCCTAACGCAGCCCCATTGTTTCCTATGGGGAAACACTTCCTACGTCTACACCTAACACTCTAACATGTACCCCGAGTCTAAACACCCCTAGCCTTACACTTATTAACCCCTAATCTGCCGCCCCCGCTATCGCTGACCCCTGCATTACACTTTTAACCCCTAATCTGCCGCTCCGTAAACCGCCGCAACCTACGTTATCCCTATGTACCCCTAATCTGCTGCCCTAACATCGCCGACCCCTATGTTATATTTATTAACCCCTAATCTGCCCCCCACAACGTCGCCGACACCTACCTACACTTATTAACCCCTAATCTGCCGAGCGGACCTGAGCGCTACTATAATAAAGTTATTAACCCCTAATCCGCCTCACTAACCCTATCATAAATAGTATTAACCCCTAATCTGCCCTCCCTAACATCGCCGACACCTAACTTCAATTATTAACCCCTAATCTGCCGACCGGAGCTCACCGCTATTCTAATAAATGGATTAACCCCTAAAGCTAAGTCTAACCCTAACACTAACACCCCCCTAACTTAACTATAATTTACATCTAACGAAATTAATTAACTCTTATTAAATAAATTAATCCTATTTAAAGCTAAATACTTACCTGTAAAATAAACCCTAATATAGCTACAATATAAATTATAATTATATTATAGCTATTTTAGGATTAATATTTATTTTACAGGCAACTTGGTATTTATTTTAACTAGGTACAATAGCTATTAAATAGTTAAGAACTATTTAATAGTTACCTAGTTAAAATAATAACAAATTTACCTGTAAAATAAATCCTAACCTAAGATATAATTAAACCTAACACTACCCTATCAATAAAATAATTAAATAAACTACCTACAATTACCTACAATTAACCTAACACTACACTATCAATAAATTAAATAAACACAATTGCTACAAATAAATACAATTAAATAAACTAGCTAAAGTACAAAAAATAAAAAAGAACTAAGTTACAGAAAATAAAAAAATATTTACAAACATAAGAAAAATATTACAACAATTTTAAACTAATTACACCTACTCTAAGCCCCCTAATAAAATAACAAAGCCCCCCAAAATAAAAATTCCCTACCCTATTCTAAATTAAAAAAGTTACAAGCTCTTTTACCTTACCAGCCCTGAACAGGGCCCTTTGCGGGGCATGCCCCAAGAAGTTCAGCTCTTTTGCCTGTAAAAAAAAACATACAATACCCCCCCCCCCAACATTACAACCCACCACCCACATACCCCTAATCTAACCCAAACCCCCCTTAAATAAACCTAACACTAATCCCCTGAAGATCTTCCTACCTTGTCTTCACCATCCAGGTATCACCGATCGGTCCTGGCTCCGATATCTTCATCCAACCCAAGCGGGGGCTAGACATCCACTGAAGAAGTCCAGAAGAGGGTCCAAAGTCTTCCTCCTATCCGGCAAGAAGAGGACATCCGGACCGGCAAACATCTTCTCCAATCGGAACAGCCAATAGAATGCGAGCTCAATCTGATTGGCTGATTGGATCAGCCAATCGGATTGAACTTGATTCTGATTGGCTGATTCCATCAGCCAATCAGAAAATTCCTACCTTAATTCCGATTGGCTGATAGAATCCTATCAGCCAATCGGAATTTGAGGGACGCCATCTTGGATGACGTCCCTTAAAGGAACCGTCATTCGTCGTTCAGTCGTCGGTCCGGATGGATGTTCCGCGCTGGGGGTCTTCAGGATCCTGCCGCTTCGCTCCGGATGGAAGAAGATCGAAGATGCCGCTTGGAGAAGATGTTTGCCGGTCCGGATGTCCTCTTCTTGCCGGATAGGAGGAAGACTTTGGACCCTCTTCTGGACTTCTTCAGTGGATGTCTAGCCCCCGCTTGGGTTGGATGAAGATATCGGAGCCAGGACCGATCGGTGATACCTGGATGGTGAAGACAAGGTAGGAAGATCTTCAGGGGATTAGTGTTAGGTTTATTTAAGGGGGGTTTGGGTTAGATTAGGGGTATGTGGGTGGTGGGTTGTAATGTTGGGGGGGGGGGTATTGTATGTTTTTTTTTACAGGCAAAAGAGCTGAACTTCTTGGGGCATGCCCCGCAAAGGGCCCTGTTCAGGGCTGGTAAGGTAAAAGAGCTTGTAACTTTTTTAATTTAGAATAGGGTAGGGAATTTTTATTTTGGGGGGCTTTGTTATTTTATTAGGGGGCTTAGAGTAGGTGTAATTAGTTTAAAATTGTTGTAATATTTTTCTTATGTTTGTAAATATTTTTTTATTTTCTGTAACTTAGTTCTTTTTTATTTTTTGTACTTTAGCTAGTTTATTTAATTGTATTTATTTGTAGCAATTGTGTTTATTTAATTTATTGATAGTGTAGTGTTAGGTTAATTGTAGGTAATTGTAGGTAGTTTATTTAATTATTTTATTGATAGGGTAGTGTTAGGTTTAATTATATCTTAGGTTAGGATTTATTTTACAGGTAAATTTGTTATTATTTTAACTAGGTAACTATTAAATAGTTCTTAACTATTTAATAGCTATTGTACCTAGTTAAAATAAATACCAAGTTGCCTGTAAAATAAATATTAATCCTAAAATAGCTATAATATAATTATAATTTATATTGTAGCTATATTAGGGTTTATTTTACAGGTAAGTATTTAGTTTTAAATAGGATTAATTTATTTAATAAGAGTTAATTAATTTCGTTAGATGTAAATTATATTTAAGTTAGGGGGGTGTTAGTGTTAGGGTTAGACTTAGCTTTAGGGGTTAATCCATTTATTAGAATAGCGGTGAGCTCCGGTCGGCAGATTAGGGGTTAATAATTGAAGTTAGGTGTCGGCGATGTTAGGGAGGGCAGATTAGGGGTTAATACTATTTATTATAGGGTTAGTGATGCGGATTAGGGGTTAATAACTTTATTATAGTAGCGCTCAGGTCCGCTCGGCAGATTAGGAGTTAATAAGTGTAGGTAGGTGTCGGCGACGTTGAGGGGGGCAGATTAGGGGTTAATAAATATAATATAGGGGTCGGCGGTGTTAGGGGCAGCAGATTAGGGGTACATAGGGATAACGTAGGTGGCGGCGCTTTGCGGTCGGAAGATTAGGGGTTAATTATTTTAAGTAGCTGGCGGCGATGTTGTGGGGGGCAGATTAGGGGTTAATAAATGTAATATAGGGGTCGGCGGGGTTAGGGGCAGCAGATTAGGGGTACATAAGTATAACGTAGGTGGCGGTCGGCAGATTAGGGGTTAAAAATTTTAATCGAGTGGCGGCGATGTGGGGGGAGCTCGGTTTAGGGGTACATAGGTAGTTTATGGGTGTTAGTGTACTTTAGGGTACAGTAGTTAAGAGCTTTATAAACCGGCGTTAGCCAGAAAGCTCTTAACTCCTGCTATTTTCAGGCGGCTGGAATTTTGTCGTTAGAGCTCTAACGCTCACTGCAGAAACGACTCTAAATACCGGCGTTAGAAAGATCCCATTGAAAAGATAGGCTACGCAAATGGCGTAGGGGGATCTGCGGTATGGAAAAGTCGCGGCTGCAAAGTGAGCGTTAGACCCTTTAATCACTGACTCCAAATACCAGCGGCCGGCCAAAACCAGCGTTAGGAGCCTCTAACGCTGGTTTTGACGGCTACCGCCGAACTCTAAATCTAGGCCTTAGTTAATAATCACCAAAACCATAGTCAGGTCCCAGTGCAAGGGTAACAAGAGCTACACTAAAGTCACCAGTTAGAATTGTCAGATTAGAATAAGCATCTCAAACCTCCAAACCAGAAAACAGATTCTCCCATTTACATACCTTAAAAAAAGACTAAACTATAGACCTTACATAGGAAACTAATGACGATAATAGGAGACCTATTCCCCAGGGCTAGTCTGAAAACCATAAGCCTGATTATATCAAGCACAGAATATAACCAATACATTTTACCACATTAAATGCCAGATTACAAGTGGCGTGCTAACAGTTATGCTCAAGCAAAAAGGGGTTTATAAGGGTTTATAAGGGTTCACAAATATGAGAGTTAGAGATACAAAAGGCAGTCAAAGGACTTTATCATTGAGATGGATACAAATCATGTCTAAATATATATATACATTTTTTTTTTGTGGTTTGATAAAGGGGGAAACCCCAAAATGTCCCGAATAAACAAAGAGTTTACAAGATAAGACTGGAAAGTGCTGTTATTTGTGAAAATATTTATATATATATATAACAGAAATCCAAAAAACAAATCCACCATCCTGGGTCAGCTACCTGGGTGCAAAGGTGTCAATAATACATGCACAAAACGAATGCACTCACAAGAATTTTGGATACAAATAAAGTCAAAATATATTGATGTTTTGGGGACTGTAATAAACTTTCATCAGAATGATGAAGGGGATATTATAGTCCCCGAAACATCAATACATTTTGACTTTATTTGTATCCAAAATTCTTGTGAGTGCATTTGTTTTGTGTAAATATATATTTATATGTGCATATGTATTTATATTTTATATATGTATTTATATTTTATATATGTATTTATATTTTATATATGTATTTACCTTGACGTGGTACCTGGGCTTTTCCCATTTGGCCAGATGCGGTAACTAACTCTTCCAGTATTTACAGACATATATACACATATAAACACATAAATACATAAGTATACATATATAGACATATATAATATTGCATTGGAGCCCTTTGCAGTCAAGTAGATGAAAACATGTAAAATCATTATGCAATACTGATATTTAATAAAGTGCTATATTGTGTTTTTAGCGTAAATATTTTACATTCCTATGTTCTTCATATAGGGGAATATGTTCTAAATATTTAAAATGAGATATTCCTATATATCATATACTGAGTGTATTAGGTAGAAGGTATCAAGAAAACCACTTAATATTAATTATTATCGGGTGCAGACCCTGTAAACAAGTACATTTACAAGATTCAAAGAAGAAAAATTGGAGAGGTCACAGTAGTGTTCTCTCCAAAATAGACAGGGATTTCAGCACTCCGTTTTAGTAGACAATTATTTATTTAAATATTAAATTCAATGCACACGTACGTAAGAATTAATTTAGAAATAGGTGTTCCAGGCCTCTACGCAACCAAACAGCTTCTGGGTCCCCTAAACCAAAACCACACAAAATAGTTGTAAATAAATAAATTTATTTGTGCAAAGAAAAAGAAAAAAATCAAAAAATCACATACATTTAAAATACGTTTTGTACATTAAATGCATAGATAAAGCTGGCCAGCTCACTCAGGTTAATATGATGCAGATAAATACCTAAACATAGGTAATTGAGTTCTTAGGCAACACCCCTACCAGTGGGTAGCCCTGTGTACCAACAGGAATCTGCTACCATGGATAATAATGGGGATCCATGCGTAATCACTCATTTAGGGCACAAATGGAAATGACAACACCTATCTCAGAGGGTAACCCAAACAAGTTAGAGAGGCTTGTTACCTTGAGATTAATAATAGGATCTATGTCAAATACTTATGTGCTAGACTGTAACAATGTAAAAAAATTGTACATGCTTTACATTTTACACACTTTTCATTGAGAAAACAACACCCTGACCAAGGGTAGCACCAATATTAGGAAAGGTTCCAGCTACCTTAGTACTAAATAGGGATCTATGTATCTCTAATGATAGATGTGTAATTACAGCAATAGTATCAGTCACATGTGTAGTGCAAGCAGTATAAATTACATAAGAAGCATGTTAATAGGACTTTCCACATCCGCTATGATTTTGTTCAAAGCTCAAGTGTATATGCTTAAGTGCATGTTCCAGACAGTACATTCCATTATAGACTCGTAAGTCCATGAATACTTTACAAATCCCTTTTGAGCGCTTGTAGTCCTTCTTCTTTTCCTTTTAAGCTTGGTGAAAAATCCGGGTGTGGTGCCTGCTTGCTGCTGTAGTTAGAGGAGCTGTGTGCTGCCTCTCTAACTTGTTTGGGTTACCCTCTGAGATAGGTGTTGTCATTTCCATTTGTGCCCTAAATGAGTGATTACGCATGGATCCCCATTATTATCCATGGTAGCAGATTCCTGTTGGTACACAGGGCTACCCACTGGTAGGGGTGTTGCCTAAGAACTCAATTACCTATGTTTAGGTATTTATCTGCATCATATTATCCTGAGTGAGCTGGCCAGCTTTATCTATGCATTTAATGTACAAAACGTATTTTAAATGTATGTGATTTTTTGATTTTTTTTCTTTTTGTTTGCACAAATAAATTTATTTATTTACAACTATTTTGTGTGGTTTTGGTTTAGGGGACCCAGAAGTTGTTTGGTTGCGTAGAGGCCTGGAACACCTATTTCTAAATTAATTCTTACGTACGTGTGCATTGAATTTAATATTTAAATAAATAATTGTCTACTAAAACGGAGTGCTGAAATCCCTGTCTATTTTGGAGAGAACACTACTGTGACCTCTCCAATTTTTCTTCTTTGAATCTTGTAAATGTATTCCTGTATATCTGTATATATCTATACCTATATATCAGTGTATCTTAAACACGGTCCTTAAATACCCCGACCAGGCCAGGTTTTCATGACAGCTGAACCAGTGCACAGGTGAAGTAATCAGTTGATCAGTAACACCATGGTTACTTGCCTGCTCTCACCCATGAGCTGATTATTTCACATATGCAATGGTTCAGCTATAATGAAAACCTGGCCTGTTGGGGGTACTTGAGGACCATGGTTGAGAAACAATGCTATATATAATCATCTATATATATATATATATATATATATATATATAGGTATAGATATATATTGTACCAAAAAACATCAGATATATGTAGAAAGATGTATCTATGAATAAATAGAACATATTCTTCTATGTGAAGAACATTAAAAAGTGTAATATTCATATTGGGTTTTTGAGAATATGCGATCAGGTTTATTCATGAGTAGGGTGTTTTTTCCCACTTTTTTGCTGCTTTGACTTCAATAAGCAATATATTAACGCTTTTTACGATATTCAAATATAATTTTTTGTACACATCGGGTTAGCACGGGAGCAAAAACCTTTTACTTTCAACTTGTAATACGAACGCTACCCGACATGTGCAAAAAGCTTACTTCTAGCGGAGTTAGCGTGCAAGCATTAAATACTGCTCCACTTGTAATCTGGCCCTAAACGTATAAATATAGAGAATTGTTTTTGAGAATATGCGATCAGGTTTATTCATGAGTAGGGTGTTTTTTCCCACTTTTTTGCTGCTTTGACTTCAATAAGCAATATATTAACGCTTTTTACGATATTCAAATATAATTTTTTGTACACATCGGGTTAGCACGGGAGCAAAAACCTTTTACTTTCAACTTGTAATACGAACGCTACCCGACATGTGCAAAAAGCTTACTTCTAGCGGAGTTAGCATGCAAGCATTAAATACTGCTCCACTTGTAATCTGGCCCTAAACGTATAAATATAGAGAATTGTTAAGATATATATGGATAAAACCAACAAAAATATTAACCTCATGAATAAGTTAGTAAGGAGACAAGATAGAGCATGGAATTACCTTTTTAAATAACCAAACAGCATATTAATTATGGGTACTTTCGACCTAAGTAAATAAATTATTTTATGATACATCAATCCCCAGCAGCAGCATTGCTTTGGGAAACTACCTGTAGAGAGACCTTCTAATATAGAGCAGGATCCCCAACTCCTCTCAAGTGCAATATAGTCCAGACTCTTCTCCAGTGCAATATAGTTCAGACTGCTCTCCAGTGCAATATAGTTCAGACTCCGCTCCAGTGCAATATAGTTCAGACTCTTCTCCAGTGTAATATAGTTCAGATTCCGCTCCAGTGCAATATAGTGCAGACTCCTCTCCAGTGCAATATAGTTCAGACTTCTCTGCAGTGCAATATAGTTCAGACTGCTCTCCATTGCAATATAGTTCAGACTCCTCTCCAGTACAATATAGTTCAGACTCCTCTCCAGTGCAATATAGTTCAGACTTCTCTGCAGTGCAATATAGTTCAGACTCCGCTCCAGTGCAATATAGTTCAGACTCCTCTCCAGTGCAAAATAGTTCAGACTCCTCTCCAGTGCAATATAGTGTAGACTCCTCTCCAGTGCAATATACTTCAGACTGCTCTCCAGTGCAATATAGTTCTGACTCCTCTACAGTGCAATATAGTTCAGACTCCTCTCCAGTGGAGTATAGTTCAGACTCTTCTCCAGTGCAATATAGTTCAGACTCCTCTCCAGTGCAATATAACTAACAATCAGGAGGGGGGAAGGTGGGGGGACCACTAAACTGCAGATCTTTTTTGTAAAGGAAGGGAAGAGAGCTGTTTGGGAGTTATCAGGTAGAGATAATTGGGTTTGAAGTGCCAAGTGGGAGGGTAATCTCTACACTGTCGGGAATAATAGAAGTGTGGTGCGCAGCTGCATTTAGCAGCCTTCAAATTGCCAAAAAGCAATGACAAAGCCATATATGTCTGCTATTTCTGAACAAAAGGGATCCCAGAGAAGCTTTTACAACCATGTGTGCCATGACTGCACAAGCAGTATGTAAATAAGTTCAGTGAGAATCCCAAAGTTTGTGAAAAAGTTAACATTTTTTTTTATTTGATCGCATTTGGTGGTGAAATGGTGGCATGAAATATACCAAAATGGGCTTTGATCAATACATTGGGATGTCTACTTTAAAAAAATAATAAAAAAATAATATATATATATATATATATATATATATATATATATATATATATATATATATATATAGTTTTGACGGGTAAATAAAAAAAACAAGGCTCTATAGCTATTTAAATGGAGTCATAGCAAAAATGACACTGGAGGGCCCTCTAATGGGACTGTAACAAAACTAAGGGTTAACAAATTAGAAGTCTGGAGTTTGCAGGGGAAATGTGTTACTTTGTTGCAATATGAGGGGCGGAGAGTGTGCTTACCTTTATAGGTCCATGCTGCAGTGATCCCGGCCTCTTTTCCTGCTTCCAGACTTCGAGAGGATTTTCTGTCTGAGATGGAGTGTGCTAGGAGAACTTCAGCTAGGCCCAGGAGGTTCAGGGAGGAAGAATCTGGTCCAGCAGAGGTCCGGAGGCCTGCAGGAGAGAGCAGGGACAGATCTGAGGAGGTTGTACCGCCTACCCCCCAAACCAGGTCCCCAGTTTCCCACATTATTAATGCTAGGGGTGGAAGAGGGAAAGGCAAAGGCCCTGCAAGGCCCAAAAAAGTTAATTCCCCATCTGTCTTAGAGGCGGGGGGCTGTCAAGGGTCTAACAGGGCTGAGGAGGTAGGGCGGGGCAGTAGTTTAGGCCCCAGTCAGGTTACAGGGGCTGAGGAGCTTCCAGGGCCCAGTAGGGCTGGCATCGAGGGGAGTGAGGCCTGTACGGGCCTTGCTCGCACCTCAAGGGCATTGGACATGCCGGTGCCACAGGTGGGGGTCATCGTTACCCCTCATGAGTTGCCGGAGGAGTCCGGCCTGGCACGTTTGGCTGCGCTGCCCCCCGAGACGATTAACCCCCTTCTGGCGCTGGCCCGGTCACTGTCGCCCCAGGCGTCGGGGGCAGGGTCTGTTCTGGAGGGCCGTGGTTGCGGGGCTGATCCACAAGGGCTTGAAGGCCTGAGGGCACGTAGGCCCTGTACAGGGCACGCCTCCTTTGATGACTCGTCACGCACGACGTCATCATCAGAGGCAGACTCTGAGATTGGTAGAGGGAGGCGCAGGACACTGAGCAGGAGCGCTTACCAGCATGGAGCCCCCAGTAAGTTGGGGAGGCTCCGGGGGGAGGATGCGGCTCCGGGGAGGTCAGCGGGTGGGCCAGTGGACAGCGATGTGTGTCTGAGTGGCAGAGCGGAGGTTCCGGTGGGGTCACAGCAGACGCATGGTGCAGGCCTTGGTACAAGCAGCATCAGGAGGTCCTCTGAGTATGTGAATGAATGGCAGCACATGGGGCACAATGCTAGTGTGAATGTGGCTAATTTTACTGGGGCTCAAATGGCTGTTAATCAGACTGGGGCACAGTATGTGTTGGCACAAGGGGGGGCATAGTCTCTTCAAGCCAGATAGGATTGACATCTGCACCAATTATGTCAGTGGGAGGTATGACAAGCACAGTTCCTATAGTACAGCAAGGGCAGACATCCATTTCAATTACCATGGGGGCTGTGGGGGCAGGATTGAGCTCTAGCGATCCAGTGAGGGGTGTTCAAGCTGAGAATGTGAATTGGCAGAGGGTGGTCTCCACAGCGCTAGGCGTTAGCTTGGGTGGGAGCCCGGGGATGAGCGACAGGGGGGGCCTCACTGGGGCTCCATCCTTTTCCCGGAGTACTCCCCATCTTTCTGTTTCTTCACAGGGAACTATGGCGGCAAGTGCCTCCGGCGCCGCAGGGAGGCCAGGTGCATCGCAACCGCAGGTGGATACCCAGCAGGCTCAAGTACCAGCAGCAGCGCATGTCGAGATGCCATCAACTTCAGCGGCGGCAGTGCAACAAACAGGAATAGGTGAGCCTTTATTTCCTATACACACACACGCTGATTTAGGTTCTTCATCCAGTGGGTCCGACTCAGATAGTGGGAAAGCTTTAGGACTAGTGGGTAAAGGACAGCAGCGTATGTTTAGGATGATCAAGAAGATGTTTGCTGCGCAGGAGAAAGCTAAGTTGGGGGTGGTGGAGATGCCAGTGGTGCTGGCTAACAACCAGCTAGCTACGTTGGACACGGGGCAGCCGGCTCTCCCTATGTCGCCTAAAGTGGCTATGCAAGGGGACACTTACCCTTGCTTAGTACACTCCCTCTATGGACACTTGAAAACTAAGGTTATCAAGAAGATCCAGGAAGGGAGATATGTCAATATTTTCGAGCTATCTGCAGAGGCATATAGGGAAAAGGAGAAGGCGGAGGACGGTACCGGACCTAAAAGGGTCCGGCGTCCCGAGACCTTCGAGGAGTGGCAGAAGTGTTTTAGGGTCTTAGCCACTTGTTATGTGGATAAGTGGCCGGCCCAGGGGCATAACTTGTTTAAGTATGCCGATACAATTCAGTATGTGCATGAGCACTTTAAAGAAGGAGTCTGGAGGGAGTATGATATGGCTTTCCAGAGAAAAATGGTGGGTAACCCGCTGCTGCACTTTGGCACGCAGGAGATGCACTTGTGGTCAAAGTTTCTGGCGGATAGATCTCCATCCCCACCTGCTGGCAGTAGGTTAAGGAGTGGAGGGTCAGTGCAGAGAGCAAGGAAACGAGGCAGGGAATGCTGGAAGTTTCAAGATAAGCAGTGTGACAGGGGGGCAAGTTGCTCCTTTCGACACATCTGCAAGTTTTGCTGTGGACCACACTCAGGGATCGATTGCGCTAAGCGAAAGGAGAACGGGGGTGACAAGGGGGCCCCTAGAGGTGGCCTTGGAGGAAAGGGCCCCAACGCCTCTTAAGGCGGGGGCTATCATCCCGTGGCTGGGGCGCTATCCTGACTGGGAAGCGGCTGGGGTGCTGCGGGAGGGGCTGACGCAAGGTTTCAGAATCCCTGTACAACAGTTTGTGCAGGGCTCTACGGTGCATCGCAACCTTAAGTCAGCATACGAATTCCCAGAAGTAGTGCGTGAGAAGCTAAATAAGGAGGTGGCTTTAGGGAGGGTGGTTGGCCCATTTTTTGTGCCAACCTTTCCCTCATATGGTGGTCTCCCCGCTGGGGGTAGTCCCCAAAAAAGAATCTGGGAAATACAGACTGATACACCACCTTTCGTATCCGAAAGGGGCATCAGTTAATGATGCAATAGATCCAGAAATGAGCTCCGTACATTATCAGTCATTTGATGATGCGGTGGAGCTTGTTAAGGAGGCAGGGAGAGGGGCAATGTTGGCGAAACTGGATATCGAATCCGCTTTCAGGTTGCTCCCTCTGCACCCGTCTGCCTTCAAGCTGATGGGCTTGAAGTTTGATGGGGGATTTTACGTTGACAGATGCCTGCCCATGGGCTGCTCTCTGTCCTGCGCCTTATTTGAATGTTTTAGCTCCTTCTTACACTGGGTGGTGCAAGAGTCTGCAGGCAAGGGTAGGATTGCCCATTACCTGGATGATTTCTTGCTGATAGGACATGCAGGGTCAGGGGAATGCGAGCACCTCATGAGGGTTATGCGAGTGGTGACTTCAGAATTTGGTGTCCCGCTTGCCGAGGACAAAACTCAAGGCCCATGTACATGCTTTACTTTTTGGGGAATTGAGATCGACACTGTGGCAGCTGAATGTCGGCTTCCCCAGGATAAAGTTGTCAAGTTGCTGGCAATAGTCAGGACAGTTGTGAGCTCGTTTAGCATTTCCTTGAAGCAATTGCAATCGCTATTGGGTCTGCTTAACTTTGCCGGAAGGGCGATCCCTATGGGCCGCGTCTTCAATAGAAAATTGGAGGAGCAGTTAAGAGGACATGGGGCAAAAGCAAATATGTTTAAAGTAACTAGTGAGATGAGGGACGATCTCAAAGTTTGGGAAGAGTTCCTTTCTCATTTCAATGGAGTCTGCTTAGGGAGAAGAGAACCATTGTCGAACCTCGCGCTGCACCTATTTACAGATGCAGCGGGGGGCTTTGGTTACGGGGCGTACCTGGATGGGGAATGGAGTGCGGGTGCATGGCCTGTTTTTTGGGCTGAGAATGGACTCACAAAAAACTTGACTTTATTGGAATTATTTCCAATAGTTGTGGCTGTTGAACTGTGGGGGAACAAGCTAGCAAACAGGGAGGTGGTGTTTTGGACTGACAACATGAGCGTTGTGTACGCTATCAACAGGTTGTCCGCTGCTTCGCCAGTGATGGTCAGGTACCTGAGGTACCTTGTGCTACGTTGTTTGCGGCTTAACGTGGTTTTTACTGCACACCATGTGCCTGGGGTAAACAATAGCTTGGCCGATGCATTGTCTAGATTCAAGTGGGAGGAATTTAGGAGGCTGGCGCCGAGTGCGGCAACCCAGGGTCTAACTTGCCCATTGTTTCTCTGGCAGCTAGCGACAAGTGGGCATCATTCATTCAGTTACTGAAGGTGTCCTTAGCACCAAAGACCTGGTCGGCATATGAGAATCATTGGAAGGCTTGGGTAGCATTCTGCACCGAGAAGGGCTTTGGGCCACATCAGGCCAATCAGGTACATGTTTTGGAATGGCTGGGGTGCTTGAAGGAAAGGGGGTTGTCCAGACCAGCGGCACAAAGCCGCTTGGCGGCAGTGGCATTTTTTAGTAAAACCTTTACATTACCGGAGTTCTCCAACTCCTTTTTGGTGAGGCAGGTGTTGAAAGGATGGGGCAGGTCTGAGCCCAAGACGATGGATAAAAGGTAACCTATCACGCCTCAGCGTTTGAGGCTACTGGTAGGTGCACTCGAAGGCATTTGCACAGGCACCTATGAGGTGTTACTGTTTAGCGCAGTGTTTGCACTGGCTTTTGCGGGTGCGTTAAGAGTAAGCGAGCTAGTATCCTCGGCGAGAGTTAATGGAACAGGGGGTGTTCGAGTAGAACATGTGAGATGGGCGGAAGGAAGCCTGTTGCTGTTCATTCTGCGATCAAAGACGGATCAGGCAGCCAGAGGGGCCTGGCTTCCTTTAAAAAGCTGTGAGATACCGGAGTGTTGCCCGGTAGTTAATGTAGGGAACTACATGCAGGTGCGACCGTCGGGGGCAGCGCTGTTTCTGGTGCACGAGGATTCGTCCGCTTTGTCAATCTTTCAGTTTCGAAAGGTGCTTGCTGCGGCGGCTGCTGCGTGCGGTTTAGATCCAGCCAGGATCGCGTCACATTCCTATAGGATTGGGGCAGCGACAAGCGCAGGATCAAAAGGGGCACAAGTCGAAGATGTTAAGCGTTTTGGTCGTTGGCGATCAAATAGGTACAAACTGTACGTAAGGCCGTTGAAGGCTCCTAAGTAGGTTTGGTTAGTTTGATGGAAAGGAAGGGGCCGGGGGGCAATGGTCTATTGGGGTTGTGTGTCATTGAGTTCGATATAGTTCTGTGTTTTCCTGTGCTGAGTGTCCACATGCTGTTGTTTGAGGTAAGGGAAAAGCACCCGTGTGCATTTGGATTGTGGGGCACTCATTTGTGCATTGGGCGGCTATCAGGTCTCTACGCTCACCAGGAGGCCAGCAGTTGGGCTTTGCAGCATCGAGGGCCAGTGTTCGTTGGCTCGGCCGTCGAGGTTTATCTTGGAACGACCTACCCTCCCTTTTGCAGGATGCCTACAGGTTTGCCAAAAATAGTGGTTCTGCATGTAGGGGGGAATGATCTGGGCTCTGTACCTGCCTTAGACCTGATCAGACGTATGGTTTCCGATGTGAATTGGATGTGTGCTTGGCTGCAGGGCGTCAAAGTGGGGTGGTCATTTGTGGTCGCACGACTGCAGTGGAGATTTATGGTGTCGCAAAGAGCGGCCTATAATGTCAGGAAAAAAGTGAACAGAGAGTTGGGAAGAGCGGTCATAGCAGCGTCAGGATTTGTGATCAGGCATGAGAGCATTACGGCTGACAGGAAGGAACGATATCGCCCAGATGGGGTGCATTTGACGGATGAAGGGCTGGATATATTCATTGCAGACATTAGGAGAGCATTGTTGGCTTAAATATAAAATAAAAAAATAAATAAAAAAAATTGTTAGGTTAATGCAAGTTTGTTTAACAATCTTGTGGTTTGGAGGTCTGTTATGTCAGTTGGGTTGGCGGCAAGAGTGTTCGTTCTCTTGTGGCGGTCGGTCATAGCCCTGGAGCGAGCAGTCCGAATGATGAGTGACGGCCTAGGGGAATGGGGAGGGGTGACACCCGCTAGGTGCCGGCCTAGGGGTTCCCCTCCTCAAAGTACGGCCGAAGAGCTCAAATATTACATCCATTCCATGCAATGAGCGTCAGCAATCCGTGCTACGCTGTAGGTACCGTATGGGGCTTTGACCGGCTGTTGGTAGGGGATAGTTAGTTAGGGATATATGCCACCAAGAGTTATGGAACTTTTACAAAGTTCAGGTTTTAAAGTTGCCTATGAAACTATAGAATAGTTTCATAAAGTTTTACGTTTTAATAAACGTGACCGGTCTTTTCCCAACTCAGTTGTTGTGTCTTTCTTTGGGGGGGAAGGGGGGGGAGGGTATGGGATATGCTTGGAAACTAAATGACGTATTAAGAAGTTTAACCCCTTATGACAGTGGAGGGCCCTCTAATGGGACTGTAACAAAACTAAGGGTTAACAAAATAGAAGTCTGGAGTTTGCAGGGGAAATGTGTTACTTTGTTGCAATATGAGGGGCCGAGAGTGTGCTTACCTTTATAGGTCCATGCTGCAGTGATCCCGGCCTCTTTTCCTGCTTCCAGACTTCGAGAGGATTTTCCCCGCCCACCCGTCCCTGTGGAAGTAGTGGTTGGCGGCAGGTGAGTACTGGTGGCAGAGAGCAGGGCCCTTCCCCTGGCCTGGGTTGGTTTAGTTGAATTAGCTCTGTAAGCCCAAGTTGTAATTTAGTCCATCACCCTTTACCGGCGGGTTGTATGACAAGCTGGTGGGGGTCGCCCTTCTGGGCTGGTGGTGGTGCCCCAGCTGGCGTTCGGTCATAGCCCTGGAGCGAGCAGTCCGAATGATGAGTGATGGCCTAGGGGAATGGGAAGGGGTGACGCCCGCTAGGTGCCGGCCTAGGGGTTCCCCTCCTCAAAGTACGGCCGAAGAGCTCAAATATTACATCCATTCCATGCAAATGAGCGTCAGCAATCCGTGCTACGCTGTAGGTACCATATGGGGCTTTGACCGGCTGTTGGTAGGGGATAGTTAGTTAGGGATATATGCTGCCAAGAGTTATGGAACTTTTACAAAGTTCAGGTTTTAAAGTTGCCTATGAAACTATAGAATAGTTTCATAAAGTTTTACGTTTTAATAAACGTGACCGTGACCGGTCTTTTCCCAACTCAGTTGTTGTGTCTTTCTTTGGGGGGGAAGGGGGGGGGGTATGGGATATGCTTGGAAACTAAATGACGTATTAAAAAGTTTAACCCCTTATGCTAATAGTTCTCCTGTATTTTGGGCAAGTTTTTCTCAGACAGTCCCACTACTGAAGGGGTTAAATAATGCTCTATTTATTGCTATTGTATAATCCGTCGACAGTAAGCAGGAAACAAATTTACATATGTTTATGTAAAAGTCGTTATTTCAGTCACTTAGATCTCTTTTCTCCCTTATTCTTATGTTTAAACAGCAACTAAACAATTTCACCATGTCTGCGTGCTTATATGCACTGAGATGCTGCCACATGATTGGATGACAAATTATCTGCATTAAAGAGAGTGCGTACATGTCTTCCTGGTGTGGGGGGTTTATTACAATCCTTTTAAAAAGCTTATAAAATTATCTATATTCAAAAATCCCTATAGATGTTAATAGTTAATTCTGTAGAAAATAATTAGATACATTTTTGTACAGGATTTTGATCGACCCCAAGGTGTCCACTGAGTGTATGTGTTAGTAAAAATAAGTGAACCTATTTCACAGTATATGTTGCTTTATTAAGATATCCTTGGCAATATACCTTGTGACATGATCATAAGTTTGTAACATGTAAATATACATACTCATCTAACCTGTGATATGTGCAAACACATTTTTCTACATTATGAGGATATACATGCTTATGTATTCTGTAATAAGATCAACTTTATGATTGTTATGTTTATATAACAGTGTGTGAATTACTGTGTGTCCCTTTGTGTGCCTTTTTAGCTGAAAGTATGTATGTTACTAAGTTTGTATATTTATTTCTGAAAATACATGACAGTTTCTGTTACTATGTGCGACTGTATGTGGATATCAAGAGCAGGTTGGTAGCATAAAAGAAAAAGAAAATAAGTAAAAAGGTCTAGATTACAAGTGAAGCACAAAAATATTAGTGCTACTGTGCACTAACTTCACTGAAGTTAAATGAATAGCGTTTCTACTTTTTGAAGGTAATATAATAGCGTTCAAGTGAAAGTCTAAAACACGCTAACATCTGGATGCCAGAAACTGCTGTTGTGCTAATTCCTTCACAAAATAGACTTCAAGGGGGGTATGCGGAAAAACTCATGTCTGCTATTGCTGAAGCGCTAAGCCAAAGGTGTGCTTAAAGGGCCACTGTAAGTAAATATTTTCTATGCCTGTTACTAACTACCCCAAATACGCTTTTTATCCATAGCATTTCATTAACATATCTCTATCGTATATCAGAAATCTTGTCTGCAAATTTAATTGTTTTCCAAACCCACTCCGTGGGTATCCTTTGCTCTGTACCAATCCGCTTACAATACCTAGGTTTTAAAATGGCGCTTTAAACACAAAGTTATTGGTTTAAGTATTTTGTTCACTCAGTGCTGAAAATAGAGGGCAGGATAACGTGACATCATCGGCGAATAAAAGATATAACTTTTAGAACGTTATGAAACTTCGTTTTGGAGAAAATATAGGTCAGTAGGTTTTAATTAATGTTTATTAACTTTAATATGTTAGTTGTTTAGCTTAAAAATTATAACAGAAAGTAATCCTTTAACCAAAGGTGAGCTAAATTGAGGATGCACTAGGCTAATGGTCAAATAGTGGAGATATTCACTCACTTTTAAAACATGATTTTACATTGAAAGATACGTTTGAAACACTGCACACTTACATAAGCACGCACATAAATATACACATATACACGCACGTTCACACCTTTGAGCCCTTCCCAGTCCAGCACCTACATTATATCATATCCCACTAAATCACTGTTAAACTAATTTTCCAATTATAGACCTTGATTTTACAATAAAGATATATATATAAATATGAGTGAAATACATGCATATATTCAAGTGCTAACACTTTACTTAAGGTCTCCAAAAGTGCTAAATTTTCTAGTGATATTTTGTATTGCACTCTAGAGCAACACTTAAAACTCACCACTTGTAATATATAGAGATAATAGTGCATCCTTCATTAATTATTCAAAGTACAGGGTGCGCTAAAAAATTTCATCAACATTAAACCATTTTTACCGCTTGTAATAACAGATTTGTGCTATTCTTTTTTTTTTCAAATTTAATTTTTTTTTATTGTAAAGTAAGCTTGATAACGACAATTACAGATTAATCAACTTTTTTTTTTACATATATAGATTTTACAGAAGTCTTAGTAAGAATGTCTCAATGAACAAGCATAGGTAATATCATATACATACCAAGGTTCTCCAGTTTACAAAATCATACAGAATGGACATTATGCACTAGCTGGACATAAATGCAGTGATTGGTGTATTACAATAATCCTAGATATGAACACAACATTATAATGATTTCGACTAGTCAGCCTAAAGAAAACTTTTACCATGCTTCTCCTAGTAACCCAACGGGCCATTCGTGGTGCGCATCTCCACGCGGGGCAAACAACCCCAGAAAATGAAGACTGAGGGGGGAGTAAGGGATTTGGTAGGGATAATAGGTTGCATATTATGGGAGGGGAGAGTAGGGGGAGGGGGAGCAGAAAGGAGGGAAAGAGGGTGCGAGTCAGTGATTGCAGACAAGAAGAAGCAGTTATGGAATACTCATCAGGAGTCAGGTTACCACCGTATGTTAGAACTAGGTTATACTAGTGAGGGTGCCTGGGGGCCGCATCCCGTCTGCCTCCCTGCCTACAGTCCTCTTGATAGTGAAACCAGGGTTCCCAAATCTGCCAATAGAGATCCTCTTTGTCAACACTGAAGTAGTAACCCTGTTCCATCTTGGCATATACCTGTATTATGGAAGTGATAGCTGCAATGTCTGGGGGCTGCGTCTGTTTCCAGGCTCTCGCTATCGCCAATTTCGTGGCCGCGAGTATGAAGATTATCAGTTTGGACATTTCGCAGGAATATATGCAGTAGGGCAATCTCAGGGGTTAGTGGTATTCTCAGCCCGAGACTAAAACAGAGGGTAGATATTTGAGTCCATGTAGGTTTTAAGTTAGGGCAATCCCACGATATATGTATATCTGAACCTCTTAACTCACATCCTCTCCAACATAGAGAGGATGCTGTAGGGAACATCTACGATTGTCTGGGGGGGGGGGTATAGTACCATTTCAAGAATAGTTTCATGTATGATTCTAGAGTGTTCGCACAGTGTACAGTCTTCTTGGTTAGTGTCATAGCTATATGCAGATCTTTGTCAGTGATTGATAAATCTCCTTCCCAGGCCCTAAGCTGCCAAGGTCTGTCCCTGTTTGTGGACGACTGTAGTAAGTTATAGTGGAATGATATAAGTCTAGGGGTCTTGACCTGGAGCTGCCACAATTTTTCCCAGTTGGTCAGGGGTCTATTGGGGACTTTAGGGAATCCCCAATACATCAGGAAGGCATATAGTCTGGAGTATTCAAAAGTAGCCCACATGGGGGGATCTTGAATGACAGACCTTATATTGCTCGGAGTGAGCAGAGTGCCCGAGGGGTATAGCTGGGTGACCAGTCTCAGATCCCAATCACCCCATTGCTGCACATGTGTATCAGGCAAGGCTGCAAACAAGACGGGCAAAGAGTGTATAGGAGACGGGTGAGGAGCAACCTCAGGTAGATTCCTAAGATTATGCCACAGTTTCAAATTGTCTCTGACAATAGCGTTCTTAATTCCTAGAGTGTCTAGTTGGTAGTCAGGAATCCAGGGCAAGTCTGCCAAGCCCAATCCCATGGGGAGATCAAAAATCTCTATGCTCTTCCATCCCTGCGGTTCTCCCTTGTCTGCCCACGCCGAAATGTGCGAGAGCCTGGCAGCTTCATAGTACGCGCGTATGCTGGGCATAGCTACTCCTCCCTGTTCATATTTTTTCTGGAGTATTTTCGCAGCAATGCGAGGTTTAGAATTACCCCAGATATACTTTTGACCAATAGATTGGAGGTTGTCTATCAAGGCACTAGGAACATTGAGAGGGATACACCGGAAATAGTAGAGAATTTTGGGTAAAATCGACATTTTAAAAGATGCTATACGGCCTAGCCATGATAACTCTTTAAGGCTCCAGGAGGTGGTGAGCTCAGTCACTTCTTTAATAATGTCTGAATAGTTTATGGCAAGTACAGATTTTGGGTCTGGACCCAGCTGTATTCCCAGGTGCCGGATGGTGGTATGTGACCACTGAAAAGAATACAATGTTCATAGAACATCTAGTTCAAATGCAGGAATATCAACCGGGAAAGCCTCAGTCTTAGAGACGTTAACCTTGTAATAGCTATGGGCTCCAAATTTGGAAATAAGGTCAAGGAGTGCAGGCAAGGAGCCCAGTGGGTTTGGGAGAAATAATGTCACGTCATCCGCGAACAATGCTATCTTTGCAGTTGTGCTACCAAACTGTACCCCACGTATCGCGCGTGAATTCCTAATGGCTTGGGCCAAAGGTTCGATGGCCAATGTGAAAATCAGGGGCGATAGGGGACACCCCTGTCTGGTACCATTAGTAATGCGTATTTCCGGGGAAGCAAATCCCAGGCCCTTAACCACCGCAGATGGACAGGAGTATAGGGCTCGAATTGCTGTTATCACTTCACCTGGTATGCCGAACTGGGAAAGCGTGCACCATAGGTAATCCCATCTGACCCTGTCAAACTCTTTTTCTGCGTCTAAAGACAGGGCCAGCATGGGTAGTTTTAGTTGGGATGCCTCTGTGAGGATGCCAAGCGTTTTCCGGGTGTTATCTGGCCCCTCTCTGCCAAAGGTAAATCCGACCTGGTCAGAGTGTACTACCTTCGGGAGTAGGGTATTAAGGCGATTGGCCCAAAGTTTCGCATATAGCTTTACATCTCCATTAATCAATGAGATTGGTCTATAGCTGGTACATTGTGAAGGATCCTTGTTTGGTTTGGGGATAGGTAGAATTGTTGCCTGTAAGTATTCCTTATTAAACAACCCCGACTCTCGGGCCTCTGAAAAAACCTTGAGGAGAATTTTGCTTAATTCTACCTTAAAGAGTTTGTAGAAGGACGCTGGGTACCCATCCGGACCCGGAGCTTTGTTGTTTTGGGTGTGCTTAATAGCTAAGTTAATTTCCGATAGAGAAAATGGAGCCTTGAGTGCTTCTTTATCATCTTCTGATAAAGTAGGCAAGTTGAGGTTTTGCAGGAAGTCGACCACTTTTTGTACAGAGGACTCCTTACCAGCCATTGAAGGTTGGAGATGGTATAGATCTGAATAGTAGGCCGGAAAAGTTTCACCGACTTCTTTAGGCGAAGTGACCAATGTGGTCCCCTGTTGGAGTGCCAATATTCTGGCTGCTGCGGTTCTACCTTTCAGTTTATGTGCTAGTAGTGTTGAGGCTTTGTTGCCCTGACAATATAGTAACTTCCTAAATCTAGTATAGGATTCCTTTACTCTCTCTAGCTCTCTGTCTGCCAGTTGTGTTCTGAGCTTTTTAATTTTATCAGCTAGGGGAACCGATGGAGAATTTTTGTTTTCTTGTTCTGCCAATCGTAATTCAGTCATAAGAAGGCCTAAGGGGGCGCCTGTTTGACGTCTAAGCATCGCCTGTCTCCTAATACAAATCCCTCTCACGTATGCCTTTAAAGTGGCCCATACTGTTTGAGATGGCATGCCTGGGGTTTCATTTAATCTCAAGAACTCAACAATAGAGTTCTGGAGGGACGCCCTAAAGGTTTTGTCATGGAGTGCTTGCTTCGGGAATTTCCAACTAGGTCTAGACATTTTGGTTCGGTCAGTGGAGAGGGTGAATGTGAGGATATCATGATCCGACCATGCACAAACCTTAATATGTGACATCAGTACTCTGTCCAGTGTCCATGAGTCAGTGAAAAAATGGTCTAGTCTCGAGTAAGAGTGATGTAAGGATTCCAGTTCACCTTTTCCAGCTCTCCTTATCACCTGTTCTCTTCTTGCCTGTATTTAAGACATCACCTGACTGCAAACAGGTGCTTAGTTATTGCACTTGTAGCAGTTCCTGCAACTCTGCATACCTGCACTATTGTGTTCTCATTCAAGCCAAGTTTTACATTATAAATCTCCAAGGATTCTCTACAGCTTTCCATCTCTGTGGATTTCTTTGATGAACTCTTGTCAACTTTACTACAGTAACGTATCTTTCATTTTGGCAGTCTTTTTCAAGTGACCTGCTGTGTTTGCTGCTCTGCTGCAGCGGATCATAAAGCCACTCCGCATCAACCAGCTTACCATTCCTAGAGATTCTCCTATAAAGGATTACTTTCCCAGGTCTGTACTACAACCTTCTGTAAGATCCACGTTAAGTTTGTACAGCCTTTTACTTTACAAGTATTCTGTCAAATTCGCGGCGTCTGCCGCTGTCACTCAAGTGTTCCGCTCCTCCCACCTTCCTGAACGCAGCACCGCTCCAGTGTGGTCTCCTGACACAGCTCCTGCTCTCATCTCTTCACTGCCTGTGCAGCATAGGGAGCCTTTTGCATACTATAACTACCTAACACGCTACAGTGGCTTCTGAGTTCTGTCTTATGGAAGTTTCTCTGCTCAGGTTTTCTTGAGTCATATTATTTTTGAAAGCTTTGACTGCCTATCCTTTTTGTTTATCCTGGAAGTGTGTTATATAAATAATCTACATTTTGATGCATGAACTGCAACCCCGTATCCAATGTTATATATGAACTCTATGTTCTTGATTAACTCTCCTATGTTGAATTTGCTTTTGGAGATAATCTTTATAACTAAGAGTAATTTAAGTTAAAATTAATTTTCACCTTTTATACATACAGTCTATGCAAAGTAATAGCCTGTTTTACAAGGTGATATATCCACTCACTAGTAAGTCTGCAGTTGTGGTCCTTATACCTTTACACAAGGCAATTTAATTCCAGACCTCACAGAATAACTAAGCCTACTATGGATCCAGCAGACCTGCCTAACATAGTTTATAATCTATCTCATAGAGTGGATGAACTCACTCAAGGATTGAGGAAGTTAAAGGCTGAAAACGACAGTCTAAAGAAAGCTATGAAAGAGATATCATTCCCTAAGTCACAGCCTACTGATTCAACACTCGAACCACGAATCTCCCCTCCGGATCCCTTTAATGGGGACAGAGCATTCTATCGTCAATACAGAAATGCTTGCCTTTTAACATTCAACTTAAAACCTCTGTCCTACCCTAATGATAGAGTGAAGGTACTGACTATGATTTCCTACCTACGAGGGGAACCCCGTGCTTGGGCTGATACCCTCTTCGAGACTAATAGTCCGATTCTCTCTTCTCTGCAATCTTTTTTGGCTGTTATGGATGAGCTGTACTCTGATTCAAATGTCCTGCTCACAGCTGAGACCAAGCTTAGGAAACTTAAACAAGGCAACCGCCCTGTTGAATGTTACATAACGGACTTTAAACAGTATGCTACCAACAGTCAGTGGAACACCATAGCATTGAAGAATCAATTTCGCTTAGGCCTCTCCGATCTAGTGAAAGACGAACTTGCCCGCACTGAGCTTCCTGAGTCTTTGGAAGGTCTCATTAGACTCTCAATGCAGATTGATCGGCGGCTGAGAGAAAGAAAGTCAGAACGTCATTACAGTGATACCACTCATAGAAGACCTGTCATGCCGACACATACATCTCATCCCTCAACTTCAACCAACCCTGAGCCTATGGAGATAGGTGTCTTCAGAGGACCCCTCTCTTCTGAAGAGAGATTCAGAAGAAAGTCTAGAGGCTTATGTATGTACTGTGGCTCCTCTTCTCACTCAATCCGTGAGTGCACCTCCCTGCACAAGAATAAAAACAGTAAGTCTCATTCTTCTCTGACTTCCTTCATTGTGCATGATCAGCCAGCTCATTGTATTTTACCTCTCTCATTACAGTGGGACAAGAGGCATATGAAGACAGAGGCAATAATTGACACCGGAGCTCAAGGCAATTATATTGATGCTTCCCTTGTAATGAGTAATAAAATACCTCTAAGCAGAAAACTGTCTCCTGTCTCTATTAAAGTAGTTGATGGTTCTGAAATTTCTTCCGGTCCTATCACTCACCACACTATCCCCATTCTTGTAACTACTGTTGGTTTACACCAAGAATACATCACCTTTGATGTTATTACTTCGCCTCTGTTTCCCATTGTTTTAGGAATACACTGGTTGCAGTTACATGAACCAGATATCACTTGGAACTCCCTACAACTCGATTTTAATTCATCCTACTGCAAGCAGACCTGTTACCAACATTGTTCCTTACTACACCTGTCGGAAACCACACATATTCCAAGTGTTTATTTGAAGTTTTCTGATGTCTTCAGTAAAAAAGAAGCGGAAACTCTCCCGCCTCATCGCTCCTATGACTGCCCCATTGATCTAAAACCGGGCACCTCACCACCGTTGGGCATCTTTACCCACTGTCACAACCAGAATTGGATCATCTTAAGTGCTATCTGGATGAGAACTTAAAAAAGGGTTTTATTCGTCCCTCTGTTTCTTCAGCTGCTTCTGGATTTTTCTTCGTAAGAAATAAGGACAACTCCCTACGCCCCATTATTGACTTCAGAGAACTAAACAAAATAACCATCAAAAACCGCTATCCGTTGCCACTTATACCGGAATTAATTGAAAGGCTTCAGCATGCTAAAGTATTTACTAAACTGGACTTGAGAGGAGCTTATAATCTTGTCAGGATAAGGGAAGGCGACGAGTGGCTGACCGCTTTTAGAACTCGGTACGGCCTTTTTGAATACCTGGTCATGCCATTCGGACTCAATAACGCGCCTGCTACCTTCCAGTTCTTTGTGAACGATATCTTCCACGATCTACTTGATGTTTGTGTTATAGTGTACCTGGATGACATTTTGATCTATTCCAAGAACATGGAAGAACACATAAAACATGTCAGCTGGATACTCTCCCGTCTTCAAGTGCATCGACTTTATGCAAAGCTGGAGAAATGTGTCTTCCATACCACTGAAATTGATTTTCTAGGTTATACCATAGGACCCCAGGGCATACAAATGCAAGATAACAAAGTTGATTCCGTCAAAACCTGGCCTCAACCCACGAATAGGAAAGATCTGCAATGCTTCCTTGGATTCAGCAATTATTACAGGAAATTTATTAGGAATTTCTCTCATAAAGTTAAGCCTTTAACCTCACTCACTAGTGTTTGTGTTCCTTTTCATTGGAACGATGCCGCATCTAAAGCTTTTCAATCACTCAAGGATTCTTTCACCTCTGCTCCGATTCTGCAGTTTCCTGATCCTTCTCTGCAGTTCACTCTTGAGGTGGATTCTTCGGACTATGCTGTTGGTGCAGTTTTATCACAACGAAAAGACCTTCAAAAACCACTTCATCCTGTGGCTTTCTACTCAAAGATACTCTCTTCTGCAGAGATGAACTACTCTATCGGTGAAAAGGAGCTACTCGCCATCAAGAGAGCTTTCGAGAACTGGAGACATTTGCTAGAGGGCATGTCTCTTCCTATTCTGATATATACCGATCATCGCAATCTTGAATTTCTAAATAAGAACAAAACTCTTTCAGGCAGACAAGTTTGCTGGAGCTTATATTTCAGCAGGTTCAATTACCAAATCATATACCGACCTGGATCTAGGAATGGTAATGCCGATGCGCTCTCCAGAAGGGATCCAAGACCAATTAACACCCAAGAGCCTACCTCAATTATCCCAGCTGAAAGATTCATTGGTCTCCTACCCTCTTTTGAATCGCAAGTACAACACTCTCTACTCTCCGACACAGAGATTCCTATCCAACAACTTACCCATCGCGATAACTTTTACTACCATGGTCAGAAACTATATATACCAAAAGATCTTAGGAATGATGTAATAAGACAACACCATAATCCTCCTCTTATCGGACATCCTGGTATAAAGAAAATGAAATCCCTTCTTGACCGTTTATATTGGTGGCCAGATATGGTTTCTACAGTTAAATCCTATATACAAAACTGCACCATCTGCATTACTTCTAAAAAAGAAAGGAACAAACCGTACGGTCACCTTCTACCTATTGAAATACCCAACAGACCTTGGCTTCAAATTGGAATGGACTTCCTTGTGGAACTACCATTGAGTTCTGGTTTTAATACCATTCTAGTTGTCACAGACATTCTGACTAAAATGGCGATTTTAATTCCATTTCATAAATTACCAACCTCCAGTGAAACAGCTGAACTGTTTCTGAGTTCTGTTGTTAGGTACCACGGTCTTCCAACTATTATAACAACTGACCGGGGTACTCAGTTCACCTCTAAATTTTGGAAACATCTTTCCCAACATCTTCGAATTGATCATCGTCTGAGTACGGCATTTCATCCACAAACTAATGGGCAAACTGAGAAACTGAACCAATGGCTTGAGCAGTATCTCCGCTGTTACTGCTCATACCACCAAACCAACTGGGCACACTACCTATACATGGCTGAGTTTGCCTACAACAATTCCAGCCACAGTTCCACTAACCTGTCACCATTTTTTGCAAATTATGCATTTCACCCCAATTTCAGCATTCAAGATTGTGAGCCAGCTAATTCTCCAAAAGTTGATGACCTCTTGCAAACCATAGCGGAGAATTTCCATTTCCTAAAAAGGAATATACAAACCGCTCAAGCTTCACAGAAAAGGTACTACGACTTACGCAGAAGACCAGCTCCCACTTATGTGGTTGGAGATAGGGTTTGGCTCTCCACCAAAAACATTAAAATACCAGTTCCTTCTAAGAAACTTTCCGGTTTATACATTGGTCCATTCCTTATCACCCGAGTTGTTAACCAGAATGCAGTTACCTTGGAACTTCCCTCCACCTTGCCTAAACATTCGACCTTTCATGTGTCATTGTTGAAACCGGCCACTGATTCGACTCCTACCAGCAGTATCCTGCCTCCTGCGGCCTCAGCATTGGACTCTGATTCCTTTGAAATCCAGGATCTTCTTGATTCTAGAATCTGCAATGGGCAATTACAATATCTAGTTCGCTGGAAAGGTTTCACCCCTGATGATGACACCTGGGAACCATATACTCACATTAATGCTCCTCGTCTTCTTTCCAGATTTCATAGACGCTACCCTCAACGTCCGAAGCATCAAGCCGAGGATCGGCTTCCTTGATGGGGGGCATATGTAAGGATTCCAGTTCACCTTTTCCAGCTCTCCTTATCACCTGTTCTCTTCTTGCCTGTATTTAAGACATCACCTGACTGCAAACAGGTGCTTAGTTATTGCACTTGTAGCAGTTCCTGCAACTCTGCATACCTGCACTATTGTGTTCTTATTCAAGCCAAGTTTTACATTATAAATCTCCAAGGATTCTCTACAGCTTTCCATCTCTGTGGATTTCTTTGATGAACTTTTGTCAACTTTACTACAGTAACGTATCTTTCATTTTGGCAGTCTTTTTCAAGTGACCTGCTGTGTTTGCTGCTCTGCTGCAGCGGATCATAAAGCCACTTCGCATCAACCAGCTTACCATTCCTAGAGACTCTCCTATAAAGGATTACTTTCCCAGGTCTGTACTACAACCTTCTGTAAGATCCACGTTAAGTTTGTACAGCCTTTTACTTTACAAGTATTCTGTCAAATTTGCGGCGTCTGCCGCTGTCACTCAAGTGTTCCGCTCCTCCCACCTTCCTGAACGCAGCACCGCTCCAGTGCAGTCTCCTGACACAGCTCCTGCTCTCATCTCTTCACTGCCTGTGCAGCATAGGGAGCCTTTCGCATACTATAACTACCTAACACGCTACAGTGGCTTCTGAGTTCTGTCTTATGGAAGTTTCTCTGCTCAGGTTTTCTTGAGTCATATTATTTTTGAAAGCTTTGACTGCCTATCCTTTTTGTTTATCCTGGAAGTGTGTTATATAAATAATCTACATTTTGATGCATGAACTGCAACCCCGTATCCAATGTTATATATGAACTCTATGTTCTTGATTAACTCTCCTATGTTGAATTTGCTTTTGGAGATAATCTTTATAACTAAGAGTAATTTAATTTAAAATTAATTTTCACCTTTTATACATACAGTCTATGCAAAGTAATAGCCTGTTTTACAAGGTGATACATCCACTCACTAGTAAGTCTGCAGTTGTGGTCCTTATACCTTTACACAAGGCAATTTAATTCCAGACCTCACAAGTGATGAGGTCTAGAAAAATAAGTGTAGTCTCTGTCATTGTGGTGTTGTGCCCTCCAGATATCATATAGGTTATGTTGGATTATGTATTGACGAAATCTGTTGGCGGTATTTATAGTGTATGCATCAATGTTTTTCCCCCTCTGAACCTGCTTGTCTACTAGGGGGGTCCCATACCATATTAAAGTCCCCCCCTAGAACTAGAGTTCCAACCTTATATTTCTCAATTTTGGACAGTATCCCATTCAGGAACTTGGGTTGTGCTTGGTTAAGGGCATATATGTTTACCAGTGTGAATAAAATACCATTGAGTTTACAGGTAAGCAGTAAATACCTCCCTTGAATGTCTTTCTCTACATGAATATGTTCATAATGCACGGTTTTATGTATGGCAATCGCTACACCTCTAGACTTCTCCGTGTGGGAAGCCAGAATCACTGTGGGGTAATCTGGGGTTCTCTATGGATTTTGGGATGATGCTAGCCAATGGGTTTCTTGTAGAAAAATAATCTGTATTTTGAGAGCCTTCATGGTGTTTGTAAGCATACTTCTTTTTTCTTGTGAATTAAGACCCTTAGCGTTTAGTGTTGCAAAGGAGATATTACTGGGAGTTATCGACATGACAGGCCTAGGGGAATGGGAAGGTGGGAGGAGGGAAGGTAATGGAAAAAAGTATAAGATTTGGGTAGAAAACTCACCCCGCCTGGAGCTGCGCACCCAAATGTGGTCCCCGGTAGTTTCAGGTCAATATGTTCAAATCAATGCTCAAAGAAGCCACAAGGGACCAGCTTCCAAGGGATTTGCACCTATCGCTTAGAAGAAGGAGTAAGATTAGTTTGAAATACACGTGTGCAAAGAAGAGCGAAGAAAAAAGAAACAAGAAAGAAAAAAGGGAGAACACAACATATATAATCAAGCTTGCACCGGACGTACTCAGATTTAACTACTTAAAGCGTTAGTGCCTTAACAAGTATGGTGACCCTCTGGATCACCAAATGGAGAAGCGTATCCAAAAAGATAGACTGACTTCTCCAGTCCCCTTAAAAGGGGATATCACAAATATAATTTGCGTATATGGGGGGGGGGGTGGTATAAGTATACCAACTGCTATAAGTGGATTGACTATCTACGGGAGGAGTGTTAACTATAGGACAACAATATTAACTCAAATGGACTAACGTAGTAACATAGTTTTACATTCGGTGCAATTGGTCTAAATTATATTATAACCACATATTCAAATTTCAGTTGTAACTAGATTGAACTTTTGAACAAGTTTTACCATATGTTTGTTAAACAGCATTCAGCCTAAACCACTTAGGGGAGGGGAGATACTCGCGACCCCCAACTTCTGAGGAAAAACAGAGGTGTTTAGAAGGTAGAGGTAAAATGCCTCAGGACAAATTTATTGTCTCTTGCGAGAAATCCCGAGTCTCCCCATCCCTCGTGTTAAATAGGCAACTAGACATAGTATAGGTAAATAAAACTGAACACATATATAATTATTTGAATAAGAGTTATCATATCACTTTCAGTCCTGCAGAAGAGCAGCAGCAGGGGAGATTCATTTTCATGTAGTGAGCCTTTGTGGCCTAGGAGTGAAGTCTGGGGCTCCAACTCGAATTTTAGGCTGCGAGGCCAGGGCAGGTGGATCAGAGCCAATCGCAGTGGGTGTAGAGTTACTTCTTGATCGGGGTTCAGGTGCCACCAGACCCCACTCTTTTAGTAGATCAAATCCCTCCTGAAGGGCGATAATGGTGTGGGTTTCCCCATTCTTGGAGACTATTAGTTTTGTCGGGTAGCCCCATCTATACCTGATGTTCTCTGCTCTCAGAATTTGGGTGATGTTTCTAAAGGTTCTTCTTCCTTGCAGAGTGTAGCTCGAGATGTCTGGGAAGACCGAAATTTGTTGGAATTTAGCCGGTAATTGAGGTTTATTGGCCAATTCCCTCATTATCTTCTCTTTATGGGTGAAAAAATGTATCCTAGCGAGGACATCTCTCGGCTTATCTTGAGATACCGATCTTGGCCTTGCCACTCTGTGGACTCTGTCTAATAGGAAACTTGTCGGGTCTATAGAAGGTAGTATGGTTTTACAAAACTCCAGGATATAAGACTCTAGATCTTGTGAGCCGATGTCTTCAGATATCCCCCGGAACCTCAGATTATTCCGTCTGGACCTGTCTTCCATATAAGCTAATTTTAGCTCTAGGTCAGATATCTGGGTTGCCAAACTCTGAGAATATGCTAGTAGGTGAGCTTGATCGACCGTTAGATCTTCTTGCTTGCGTTCTAGGGTTTCCATCCGTTCCCCCAGTGACGCAATCTCTCTGCATAATTCGGCTGTAGAACCTTTAATTTCTTTAGTTAACGTGTCTTGTAGGAGGTTAATACGTTTGGTGAGAACATCAACAATAGATGCTGATATTGAGTCTGATGCGGGGGACTGGGAATCCATTCTGTTGTCAGATTCACTCTCATCCATCATAGGAGTAGATTCTCGGTATGCCTGAGTTTTACCAGGTGTATGGTCTTTAAAGTGGTCTACCACTGTTTTCTTGGGTGGTTGAGATAGTTTTGGTTTTCTTTTACTGTTTTGGGACATGCTCTGTATCTTATCTTCAGTTAGATGAGTATGGTTGGGAAGAATCCAATAAGAGATCGCACTCAGATGCAAAACAACAACTAGAGAGAGTAATTTGCAGAAAATTGTGACATAGTCCCCCTGACGTCAATCCTGATTTAGGCAGCCATGTTTGACATACTGCCAACAGATAGGAAGAGGTGTCTCAATGTGGAGTGTAGCAGCGAAGTGACTTGTTCAATGTCACACAGAAACAGGTGGCACAGAAGCCTTGATGTGCACTCTCTCCAGGGAGCTTTGCCCTCACTGGGCCACGTCGAAAAAAGGTAATTGGATATGACCTGCTGCAATTACATACAGCAGGAAAGGGGTGGAGAGAGTGTATAGGAGGTAAGGTGTACCCCTCAATTATAGCCACCCTTTGAGTATAGAGGTAAACAGGTCAAATTCGCTGTGGAGAAATAAGCATGTTATGTAATACACACTACACTCTGTATTGAGGAATAACAGAGACACCTGAGCTGACGCAGCAGCTTAGAGTACTTATGTGTCAGTTGCTGTGGACCAGTAGCTCACTATAAAATAGGATTATAATAATGGCTTTCACTAGGGATTTGCTTGCAAATAATTTATCAGGTCCTCTTTGTTCCCAGTGCTTATGAGGGATATGAGCAGTTGGCACCAGTACCTTTGTGAGTAAAGAGGCAAGCAGATCAAATACCCTGTAGAGAGAAAGGCATGTTATAAAATAGACACTACACTCTGTATTGAGGGATTACAGAGACACCTGAGCTGGCGCAGCAGCCTAAAATATATAGTAGATAGCAGTTACATTGATCCAATAGCCCTCTTTGAAATAAAGACACACTGATGACTGTCACTAGGAGTGTGCTTGCAAACAATTTGTCAGTCCCTCTTTGTTCCCAGTGTTTCTGTGGGACCTGAGCAATTAACGCTGATGTGATAGGGGTTGAGCCCACAAGCCAAACAGGTTAAGCAGAGTTATCCTATGTCTGCCTTTAATTTAGGTGTTGGAGGCCCTTTACAGGGGTATACAGTTATGCAGCAGCTTATATCACATACAGGTCACAGTTTCTTGGATTTTAGATCAGGGGGGCTCTGTTTTGTATTGTAGTAATTAAACTCACTGGTATCTGTGTCACAATATTAGGGGGTTCAGGGGTAGTACACACCATATATCTTGTTTGTCACCATAAACAACTGTAGTGCAAAACTGAGCACTAAAAGCAAACAGTCTACATACAAAGTGGGAAGTCCAGATGTACACAGGATAGCCCCGCTCCCAGGCAATAGAGGAGTGATTGAAGCTAGGCAATGATATCCTTATGAAGTGCACACAATGATAGTCACAATATTGTCCTGTACTGCTGATATTATTATAAGGTCCCCGTTGTCATAATCCACCAGTTAATAAGAGATTGCTTATTATATATGTCAATTACACAGACCCCCAGTGTTGTATATATTTCAAATGTCACAAGGGCCCAAACTGCACTATACGCTGTGTTACTTTCAGTGGCGCAGCATAAAAAATAGGAAAGAAATGGTGATTCGCGCCAAAATTATTGTAGCCTTTTGTAGCTGTGCAAATGTCACTGAGGCACTATTAGGGCCATTGGCATAACTGGTGATCTGAAGGGCCCTATATCATGTGAGTATGGGGTTTGGATTAGCGCAAAATGTGACTCACTCTGATCCGGAGATGGAACTCAGATCTGGTCCTTTGAAGTAGCTCCACAGGTCTGCACTCGGAACCTTGTAGCGCACCGCACACCTCTTTATAGCAGCGCAGACTCCGGAGCAGATCCCCGACCCTCCGGAGTGATGCGGGTGTAGTGTGGTTGAGCAGCGGAGGCCTGGTAGCGGTAGGCGTGCGGTCCTCACTGTGGGGCTAAAATCTCCGGTCTTTCCGCAAGATAGGTTTGGCAGTTGGAGCGCAATACCCCCTATTCGTATAGGATTACCTCCAGCTGTGTACCGGAACGGTTTAGGGTATAGGGAGAACTTTTTAAAAACAAAAATAAAGGTTTAGTTAGTCAATTCAACAGAGGAGCTCTGCAATAGCGTGTCTACTCTGCACAGCAGTTAGCTCCGCCCCCAGATTTGTGCTATTCTTATCGTAAGGTCACAGTAAGGGTAACGCATCCTGCGCTATCAGTTGTGCTCTAATCTAGGCCAAAATGCATTGGGTGAGGGAAAATGATATAAGCAGTGGTCAGGATGAATGAAAACCTGAGAGGGAAAAATGTAATTACTGTAAGAACAAAGCGATAAAATGCTGAGCCAGGGGTAAAGCAATACAAATTGTTGGAATAGATTAAATTTCATGGGGAGACAGATTTAAAAAGTTGCAGGGAGGGAGAAATGAATTGTTTTTGGATGTATCAGCCATGGAGTATAAATAATGTTATCTTCTAATATTGTTTAGGGAAGCAGAAAAAAATCCCACCCAGGAGAAAAGCGCTACATTAGTTGTTATTATAACCTATTGTGAAAAACACCTTAGAATGGCTCCCATATGTTTTCCAAATACTAGGGCTCTCAACAACCCCATTTTTTAGCACTGTGCATTGTCCTTGCCCAGTCTAACCATGCCCTTGATTCTCACACTCTCCACCAATCCCAGACCTGGTGTGACATGATGTCAGGGTGCCAGGAATCAGACTGAGACGACAAGTGCAAAAATAATCAAACCTTTATTAATAGCAAAAAATTATAAAAAGTCCACAAGTCAAATAACAAGCCAGGAGTAAAAACCAGAGCTGGTAGTCAGGCGAGCCGAGTCAGGAGCCAAAGCGAATAGTCAGACGAGCCCGAATCAGGAACAAGGAAAACAGCAGAGTCAGGAACAAGCCAGGGATCAGGAACCAGGAAGGACGTCAGGCAGCCAGGTAATACACAGGAACTCTCACAAACAGGTCTGAGACAACGCAAAGGCAAAGCATACTGAACAGAGGCTCTTTAAATAATAAGTGATGACATCACAATTCTGAGACTGCATCCTGTCTCACACGGATGATGCAAACCAGTCTGGCCATAAAAGGAAGTGCAGGAAATGAGCAGCATCCCCCACAATGCACCACAGTCAGGAAGAGAGGTGAGTAAAATGGCTGCCAGCAGCACATGGCAAACACAAGAGGGAAAAAACCCTGACGCATTACACCTGATCTACTACAACTCCACCCCCAGATCTTCCTGACTGAAATACCTATGTTTAAAAAAGTTGACACTATTCAATTTTGACCTGACTACAAATAAGCAAAAAGTGTCTGCAGACAATATTATAAAAGACAACGAGTAGTACACTGAGTAAATAGTAGTCTAGCCTTTCTGTTCTATTCACTCTGATGTTCTCTTGCTGCTTTATGTTATCTATACATTGTTTTAAGCAAGTTTTCAACAACCTTTTTATAAAGCCTTACAACAATAAAGGGAAAAATTCATCAACCTTTGTTTCATGCAATTCCCTTCAATTATGTTAAATGAAAGGACGCAGCTTCAGAAGGACTGTGCATACAGGGAAGTACCATAAATGCTGACCATTGAACAAAGTAACTAGCTAAATACAAAGCATCTTTTATATCTTTTATCCTGGCACGTTCTTATGGATTTTAAAGCAAGACAACTGAATAGCTAATATATTGATTTTCAAGTGAAACAATGAAATAGATAATATTTGTCTGAGCCCGCACATACAACTGTGTCTGGAATTACATATAAAAGAAACATATGATAATAAATTTACTTTTTTCAAAATATTAGAACAAAATACCCTGTTACATCAATTGCCTAGGTCTCTACTGCCAACTGACTGTTTTCTTTTCCAAATATTTAATGTATCGTTCCAAAGGCTGTATCTGCACACAGTCATTTCATTTGAGGATTGGACGTTTTTTGCCACATTGTTTTTAAATTTCCTGCCATATTTATTTTTTCTGTAATCCAATCTGTGGCCTGAGTTATATCAGTTGTTTACTTTCTGTTAAAATCATCTTTGTTTGCCTGCTCACATGACTTTGTGGTAGACTACTGGACAAACCTAGTGCATTACACGTGTATGTGAGTGTGAGTGTAACTGCTTATTTTTCACTTAATTTGTGGGTACCCTGGGAATAAAGTCTGATAGTCAGATTCCATACTGCACAGCTGATATTTTATATAGGATAAGATATGATATTTTATATAAGATAACTATTACTAGTGCATTGTGTTAGAATTTAGACTTGGAAGCAAGGCCTTCTGCTTCTTGCCTATATTGATTTTAGCTATTGAGATAAATATTCAACATTACTAATAGTTTCAATGTCTTGGTTTATATCGACTTCCTTTGTGGCAGGCAGAACATAAAGCAATAAATCTTTTCTTGTATAATTTTCTCGGGGTAAATGTATATTTCTTAAGTCTTAGCAACATAAGCTGTTATGCATATGATACGTATTTGACTGTAAGATCCACTTCCCTTAAAGTCTTCACCAAAATTGTTGTTGTTTAAATAGATTGATAATGCCTTTAATACCCATTCCCCAGCTTTGCACAACCAACATTGTTAGATTAATATACTTTATAACATTAAAACCTCTAAATGTCTGCCTGTTTTTAAGCCACTACAGACAGCCTCTTATCACATGCTTTTTTATTAGCTTTTCACATCAAGACACCGCTAGTTGATGTGGTCCATATAGATAACATTGTGCTCACTCCGATGGAGTTGTGAAGGATACATCACTAATTGGTTAAAATGCAAGTCAATAGATAATAAATAAATAGCCCTGAGAAAAAGGGTCAGTCTACAGAAGCTTAGATACAAGGTAATCACAGAGGTAAAAAATATATTAACCCCTTAATGACAGAGGACGTACCAGGTACGTCATAGAAAAAACTTCCCTTAATGACAGTTGACGTCATTAAGGGGCCAGTTGAGGCATCACTACAATCCCCCATTTTACATACCGATGCAGAAAGGGCCACTCTGTGGCCCCATCTGCATCGGCTATGTATGTCTTCAAATGAGTTGGTGGGTGGGAGCTGCATTAACCTAGCATCACATCTAGCTGTTAATATTTAACCGATCGTACCTTATCACCATTTGCTGCCGGTGCGGCGGTTGCGGCAGGGGGGGGGGGCGGGGGGCTTTGGGTGCGCGCGCGTGCGCGTGCATGCAAAATTTACAGCCCATTGAAAAAAAAAAAACGATCGATCTAGATGCAGTGGCATCTCGGTTGTTTATTAAGGGATCTGGGAGGGGGAGGGTTGAAGATTATTTAGGGGGGCCAGCTACACTACAGAAAAATATTTTATATTTAAAAAGTTAAAAAAAACTATTTTGGGGGGCAAATTGGGTACTGGCAGACAGCTGCCAGTACCCAAGATGGCGGCAAATAGACAGAGGGGGAGGGTTAGAAAGATGTATGGGGGGATCAGGGAGGTTGTGGGGTAAGGGGGGATCTATCACTGCAGACTTTATGACAAAAAATAAAAAAAAATAAAAAAAAATATTTTTATTTCTGTACTGGCAGACTTTCTGCCAGTACTTAAGATGGCGGTGACAATTGTGAGGTGGGGAGGGAAGAGAGCTGTTTGAGGGGGGTCAGGGGGGGATCAGGGGGTGGGATGTGTCAGGTGGGAGGATGATCTCTACACTAAAGCTAAAAATTAACCACACAAGCTACCTAATTAACCCCTTAACTGCTGGGCATATTACAAGTGTGGTGCGCAGCAGTATTTAACTGCCTTATTATTACCAAAAAGCAACACCAAAGCCATATATGTCTGCTATTTCTGAACAAAGGGGATCCCAGAGAAGCATTTACAACCATTTGTGCCATAATTGCACAAGCTGTTTGTAAATAATTTCAGTGAGAAACCTAAAATTGTGAAAAATTTAAGTTTTTTTTTTTTATTTGATCGTATTTGGCGGTGAAATGGTGGCATGAAATATACCAAAATGGGCCTATATCAATAATTTGGGTTGTCTACTACACTACACTAAAGCTAAAATTAAACCTAAAAGCTCCCTACAAGTTCCCTAATTAACCCCTTCACGGCTGGGCATAATACACGTGTGGTGTGCAGCGGCATTTAGCGGCCTTCTAATTACCAAAAAGCAACGCCAAATCCATATAGGTCTGCTATTTCTGAACAAAGGGGATCCCATAGAAGTATTTACAACCATTTATGCCATAATTGCACAAGTTGTTTGTAAATAAATTCAGCGAGAAACCTAAAGTTAGTGAAAAAAATTGTGAAAAAGTGAACAATTTTTTTTATTTGATCGCATTTGGCGGTGAAATGGTGGCATGAAATATACCAAAATGGGTCTAGATCAATGCTTTGGGATGTCTTCTAAATATAAATATATACATGTCAAGGGATATTCAGGGATTCCTGAAAGATATTAGTGTTCCAATGTAACTAGCGCTAATTTTGAAAAAAAGTGGTTAGGAAATAGAAAAGTGCTACTTGTATTTATGGCCCTATAACTTGCAAAAAAAGCAAAAAACATGTAAACATTGGGTATTTCTAAACTTGGGACAAAATTTAGAAACTATTTAGAATGGGTGTATTTTGGTGATTGTAGATGTGTAACAGATTTTGGGGGTAAAAGTTAGAAAAAGTGTGGTTTTTTTTCAATTTTTTCCTCATATTTTATATTTTTTTTATAGTAAATTATAAGATATGATGAAAATAATGGTATCTTTAGAAAGTCCATTTAATGGCGAGAAAAACGGTATATAATATGTGTGGGTACAGTAAATGAGTAAGAGGGAAATTACAGCTAAACACAAACACTGCAGAAATGTAAAAATAGCCATTGTCATTAAGGGTAAGAAAATTGAAAAATGGTCCGGTCATTAAGGGGTTAATATAACCATGTTGACTGTGCAAAACTGGGGAATGGGTAATAAAGATATTATCTATCTTTTTAAATACTACAAATTTTGGAGTAGACTGTCTATTTAAGGGAGATTTCTGCCTGCCCCTGTCCTCCTTCACCATGTATGTTAGATCAATCGTTGTCTGGCGGGGCTATATCTCCTAGGAAGGCCAAGCTAAATGGTTGTTTGTTTGTCTGTTATGGATTCAATAACCACGATTACCTCAAAAGAACAGTGGGTCTAGAATCATGTGATACCATCAAACACAGAGTGAGACTAAATGGAAATCAACTTCTTTTATTTTATAAGCCTCAATGAAATAGCAGCCAACTGTACAGCTATTATGGATTTATTAAGAAGGCTCAACACACAGCTAATTTTATATCCTTTTATTGATTATTTGCTCTTGAGAAAGGCAATATTTGTTTCCGAAAGGCCTTTTTAAACCATTTTTGATAAATTGTGCAAGCATACAAATCTAACATCACACATTCAGAATTTTTACATAAATGTACCTTTACTTTAAGTATATAAACTTTCAGTATAGGTAGAAAAAGCTACAGACAAAATCAGTGATTTCAAATACCCAAATAAATGTAAAGGAGCTACAGGTGGCCCTCGTTTTACAATGGCTCAATTTACACCGTTTCAGAATAACAACCTTTTTTTCTAGTCATGTGACTGCTATTGAAAAGCATTGAGAAGCAGTGCATTTATTAAAATAGCCAGTAGGTGGAGCTGTCCGCTTGTGTTGCAGCAAAGCCAAGCAAGCTGAAAGGAATCAGTTTAACCAGACCTGAGCTATCAAGCAGATTTCAAAGGAACATGATCTTCCTGTCTATAATCAGTCCAGATTGGAATGCATAGAAAGAACTGTTTGCAGAAAAATGCAAGTGAAGTCTGTGTTGTGTGATTATTTTATTAGGTTTATAATGCTGTTTAGCAAATGTTTTTGTTCATTTAACTTAGTTTAATTATATATTCTGTGTTGTGTGATTATTTTATTAGGTTTATAATGCTGCTTAGCAAATGTTTTTGTTCATTTAACTTAGTTTAATTATATATTCTGTGTTGTGTGATTATTTTACTAGGTTTATAATGCTGTTTAGCATTTAAAGTCTTCATTTCAAAGCTTTAAAAAGAATGTATTAGGTGTTACTTATGACATTTTTGAGAGGAGCCTGGAACCTATCTCCCTCACTTCCCATTGGCTTACATTATAAACTGGGTTTCAATTTACAACGGTTTCGATTTACAACCATTCCTTCTGGAACCTAACCCCGGCGTAAACTGGGGGCTACCTGTATTTGTAAATAATGTAATACACTTCACCAGGTAAAATGGATCAATGGGAGAAAATTAAAGGTGAAGAAAATGTAGGGTACACTGTCCCTTTAAGCTGTGAGATGTTAGGAGATATCTAGTGTATGGTACCTGCTTCTAATTAAGTTTCAGTTTTTCCAAAAAAAAATAAAAAATCAAATACTTTTATTTGTGGTCCTGTATTGCCATCTGGTAACACAAGTATACCATGTGCTATTTGTTTTGATACCTGGCAGTTCCTCCAGCTATTGATTGTAGTTTTATGGAAACAGGAGGCGTGCTTACTCTGTACAGCAGTAATATTTCTAATTTAGCTTTACATACCCAAATCCATTTTTATATCACATACTGAATTAAGCCTTTGATAGAACTGGCAAAATACCATCAATTGTAGGTAATGGATACTGGTTGCTTTCGGTGCCTTATTTAAAGGGACACTGAACCCAAATTTTTTCTTTTGTGATTTAGATAGAGCATGCAATTTTAAGCAACTTTCTAATTTACTCCTATTATCAATTTTTCTTCATTCTCTTGCTATCTTTATTTGAAAAAGAAGACATCTACGCTTTTTTTCTTGGTTCAGCACTCTGGACAGCAGTTCTTTATTGGTGGATGAATTTATCCACCAATCAGCAAGGACAACCCAGGTTGTTCACCAAAAATGAGCCGGCATCTAAACTTACATTCTTGCATTTCAAATAAAGATACCAAGAGAATAAAGAAAAATTGATAATTGGAGTAAATTAGAAAGTTGCTTAAAATTTCATGCATTCTGAATCACGAAAGGAAAAAATTGGGTACAGTGTCCCTTTAAAGGCTTTGGGCCTTTGCAGATTCTTAATTATCTATATATTTTCTTAAGGGGAATCTGCTTGATGTATTACTGCTATTTTATTTTTAATGCATTGTGTATATGTACGTTCCAGATATCCACCTTTGTCTTGTTGATGACATATGGATATCACAGTATGCCTTGCTGTCATTTGTCTGTGGCTCTGTGTGATCATCCAATGTCATAATGTTGTATAACTTTATTTTATTCTCAGCAAAGAAAACTAGGCATCTTTTACAGCTATAACCTTTCTTGTTTAGTGTTTCATTTTTTAGTTTAATCTTGCACTTACCCACAGGTTTATAATGCTTTTTATTGTACATAATCAGTACTTGGTCTGTGAGCTGTATGTCTACAGTCTTATTGATCATATTTAATGGGATAGTATTACAACTTACCCACAATCAAGTTGAAAAATGATGGGTCTTTTATCCAGCATTGTATTTGCAAAGAGTTGTGTTGTACATTTAGCAGCTGGATGTTACCCTTTCATTCCTTTTTCAAAACTGTCTGATTCTGTGTCCACTGTGACTGAATGCACTTTTATTTGCTGCATTGTCTTTTCAGTATACTTTGTATTGAAATAATGAGCACTTTTCCACATGTCTGTGCATAGGCACCTCACAGACATAAACAGTATGTAGTGGAAGTTGTGTGCTTGCAGTTCACTGTTACTTTATTGTCTGGAATACACACTTTGAAGTTTATGGGGCAGGAGGTACTACATTTGTTTGATTGTACCACACTCTTACATGCAGGTGAAGAAAAAGGCTTTCTTCAGTGTCAGCAAACTGGGTAAGAAAGCACCCAATGGGGTTGCTAAAATAGACTTTGCTTTCATTTTAAATACTAAACATGGGACCTGTAACATGTTAAACATTTGAAATCTTTTGTAACTATATATTTTTTTTTTTAGATTTGCCGTCCTTTTAAATAGAGCTTTTAGATATACAACTGTCATGCTGTCTAGATTAGCTTCTGATTAGCTCCCTCTAAAGGTTGCTTTTACAACCTTACTCTAATGTTAAAAACAGAGGAGAGCAATTAGCAATTATTACATTATTTTCCAGATTATGAGTCATTTATTTTATTCTTTCATAATTGGATGCCAAAGTGCTCCCTGTTTGAGACAAAGTACAACTGATTGGAGCACAATAAAACCACACAACAAAGCAGAATTAAACATGAAAGAACAACGTCCAATGCTTCCAATAACTAAAATACTATTAACTTTTTATATATATATATATATATATATATATATATATATATATACATATATATATATATATATATATATATATATATATATATATATATATATATAAATAATAGCTAAGAGATACTATCATTTTTTTTTTCTTTTCACTTTTAATACTATGTTAAAGTTTATTTGGCCTATTTTAATGTTAAAGGGCAATAATTGTCAAATATTGTAATTGATGCCTAATTCCTTAGAGAATGTTAATTTATGACTATCGCCCCCTGCACTACTATGTGTTTAACCCCAGCAAAGGGGTTAAACACAAAGTATAAGTACTGCTCTGAAACCCGCAGAACACCGCTGGTCCTCAGCGTAAACAGTCGCTGATCCAATCAGCAGTGCTAGTCGCACGACTCAATGTTATTATGATCATTATCATTTATTTGAAGAGCACCAATAGATTAATTTGATTGCTTTGTCAATGCAGACAATGTATATCCTTTCCTAACTGAGCAAAGAAAAGGAGATAAGATAAAAATGCTTATGATACTGAGCAAGGGGTGTACCTAGGGTTGTCACCTCGGCCATGTTTTCCTAGACACTTATGAGTTACACATGGGGCAGGGTAAGCAGGACGGAACATGTATTGTGCCTCTGGACATCTAATGAATAGTGCTGATGAGCAGCATAATACATATTCCTCCCTGCAAACCCTGCAGCATGTGTAACTAATAAGTGTCTAGGAAAACATGGCTGAGGTGGCAACCCTAGATGTACCATGGTCTGCAAAATAATGCAAATTTTACTAAAAAATAATTCCAGTTTTAAATGATTTGAAGACATTTATTTTGTATGCAGATCTGTTGAAATGCAATACTAATTGCTGAAATATGCTATGCATACATACAAAATATTTCACTGTAGCTCATATAGGCAAATAAAATCGTAGTGCAGACATTAAAACTGGCATAATTGTAAATGAAAGGCTACTCCTATGTGTGGAAATCCCCACAAATAAGATTAATATAATATCAGAGAAAGACCTAGTGAAAAATTAGAGAAAATCTTTTGTGAGCCTATTAAGAATTCTGCACTGCAGATTCAGCTGTTCAATTCATTATTTAATATGTTTGCACGAACCAATAAATGACAGCACCGGCATTAAAGGGACATCAAACTCAAAATTAAAAGGACAGTCTACCATAGAACTGTTATTGTTTTAAAAGATAGATAATCCCTTTATTACCAATTCCCCAGTTTTGCAAAACCAACACAGTTATATTAATATACTTTTTACCTCTGTGATTACCTTGTATCTAGGAACCTTCTTCCAGCCCCCTGATCACATGACTGTGACTGTTTATTATCTATTGTCATAAATTTAGCATTGTTTTGTGCTAGATCTTAAATAACTCCCTGTGCCTGAACACAGTGTTATCTATATGGCCCACGTGTACTTTTTGTCTCTTTGTGTTGAAAAGAGATTTAAAAAGCATGTGATAAGAGGCAGCCCTCAAAGGCTTAAAAATTAGCATATGAGGAGGCGGAGCTTGGCCAGGAGGCGGATGGCCGCACAGTAGCACAGCTCCGTTACAGCAGTGGGACCTTTAAGCACTAAAACAGTGTTATCCGCCCGCAAATTGTCACATAACATGGGTGAATGTTAGGAGACTCAGAAGTGAGCACTTTCCTCTCTAAACGAGCTCCGCTTGACTCGCTACACTGTGGAATACAAGAGGTGAGAAGCGCACCGCCGCCATATTGGATTTAAATGTGTGTAGGAGAGATATCCCGGAGGCAACTGAACTATCATAACGCAGCACTTTAAAAGTTAATTGATCGGATTTACAGCGCTGCTGAATAAGGTATGCACCTCAGAAAACGATTGTCGCATTAAACCGCATATATCTACAACTGACGATTGAAGGAAATGTGTTTTACAGATATACAATTACGCTCTCTCCACGTGGCCTATCAATCCTATATAAGTGGGGTGTAGACTACATGACGAAGCATAGCTGGAAAAGCTTATCCAAAAACTAACGGCTAGATTTAGAGTTCTGCGGCCAAAGGTGTGCGTTAGCTACGCATGCTTTTTTTCCCCCGCACCTTTTAAATACCGCTGGTATTTAGAGTTCACAGAATGGCTACGTTAGGCTCCAAAAAAGGAGCGTAGAGCATAATTTACCGCCACTGCAACTCTCGATACCAGCGATGCTTACGGACGCGGCTAGCTTCAAAAACGTGCTCGTGCACGATATCCCCATAGGAAACAATGGGGCATTTTGAGCTGAAAAAAACCTAACACCTGCAAAAAAGCAGCGTTCAGCTCTTAACGCAGCCCCATTGTTTCCTATGGGGAAACAGTTTCTATGTCTGCACCTAACACCCTAACATGTACCCCGAGTCTAAACACCCCTAACCTTACACTTATTAACCCCTAATCTGCCGCCCCCGCTATCGCTGACCCCTGCATATTATTATTAACCCCTAATCTGCCGCTCCGGACACCGCCACAACCTACATTATCCCTATGTACCCCTAATCTGCTGCCCCTAACACCGCCGACCCCTATATTATATTTATTAACCCTAATCTGCCGCCCCCGCTATCGCTGACCCCTGCATATTATTATTAACCCCTAATCTGCCGCTCCGTACACACGCCGCAACCTACGTTATCCCTATGTACCCCTAATCTGCCGCCCCCAACATCGCCTCCACCTATCTACAATAATTAACCCCTAATCTGCCGACCGGACCTCACCGCTACTATAATAAATGTATTAACCCCTAAAGCTAAGTCTTACCCTAACACTAACACCCCCCTAAGGTAAATATAATTTAAATCTAACAAAATAAATTAACTCTTATTAAATAAATTATTCCTATTTAAAGCTAAATACTTACCTGTAAAATAAACCCTAATATAGCTACAATATAAATTATAATTATATTGTAGCTATTTTAGGATTAATATTTATTTTTCAGGCAACTTTGTAATTATTTTAACCAGGTACAATAGCTATTAAATAGTTAATAACTATTTAATAGTTACCTAGTTAAAATAATTACAAAATTACCTGTAAAATAAAGCCTAACCTAAGTTACAATTAAACCTAACACTACACTATCAATAAATTAATTAAATAAAATACCTACAATTATCTACAATTAAACCTAACACTACACTATCAATAAATAAATTAAATACAATACCTACAAATAAATACAATGAAATAAACTAACTAAAGTACAAAAAAATAAAAAAGAACTAAGTTACAAAAAATAAAAAAATATTTACAAACATTAGAAAAATATTACAACAATTTTAAACTAATTACACCTACTCTAAGCCCCCTAATAAAATAACAAAGACCCCCAAAATAAAAAAATGCCCTACCCTATTCTAAAATTAAAATAGAAAAGCTCTTTTACCTTACCAGCCCTGAAAAGGGCCCTTTGCGGGGCATGCCCCAAAGAATTCAGCTCTTTTGCCTGTAAAAAAAACCATACAATACCCCCCCAACATTACAACCCACCACCTACATACCCCTAATCTAACCCAAACCCCGCTTAAATAAACCTAACACTAAGCCCCTGAAGATGTCCATGATCCGGCTGAAGTCTTCATCCAAGCGGGAGCTGAAGAGGTCCATGATCCGACTGAAGTCTTCTATCAAGCAGCATCTTCAATCTTCTTTCTTCCGGATCCATGTAGTTCATCCCGCCGACGCGGAACATCCATCTTCACCGACGACTTCCCGACGAATGACGGTTCCTTTAAGGGACATCATCCAAGATGGCGTCCCTCGAATTCCGATTGGCTGATAGGATTCTATCAGCCAATCGGAATTAAGGTAGGAAAATTCCGGAACAGCCAATAGAATGCGATCTCAATCTGATTGGCTGATTGGATCAGCCAATCGGATTGAACTTGAATCTGATTGGCTGATTCCATCAGCCAATCAGAATTTTCCTACCTTAATTCCGATTGGCTGATAGAATCCTATCAGCCAATCGGAATTCGAGGGACGCCATCTTGGATGACGTCCCTTAAAGGAACCGTCATTCGTCGGGAAGTCGTCGGTGAAGATGGATGTTCCGCGTCGGCGGGATGAACTACATGGATCCGGAAGAAAGAAGATTGAAGATGCCGCTTGATAGAAGACTTCAGTCGGATCATGGACCTCTTCAGCTCCCGCTTGGATGAAGACTTCAGCCGGATCATGGACATCTTCAGCCCCCACTTGGGCTTGGATCAAGACATCGGAGGCTCTTCTGGATCGATCGGTGAACCCAGCGTGGTGAAGACAAGGTAGGGAGATCTTCAGGGGCTTAGTGTTAGGTTTATTTAAAGAGATAATATACCGTAAAATAGTTTTTCCCTTAATGGGTTTACAATTGCTTTTTTTTACCAACTGCAGAATAAAAAATGTATGAAAATTAGCTTTTTAAGGTTTATTTCTGTATATTGAAGCTCTGATTTTGTGTTTTGAAGCCACAGCCTAATAAAATTGGTTGAGCTTGTAGGTATAATCAGATCTCATTACTGTATCACATTGTGCACATATACCTGCTTCTTTATCTTATATCTGTCCTTAAAACAATCACCAATACTTTGAGAGAACAATGGAAAATCAACATTTTATTACCTTATCTCTGCTTTATCACACTGGGAGTGTAATTTCTTCTGCTGGCTGTGTTTACAAAGCATATATATAGCTGGTACGCGCGGCCACAAACTTTCAGAATAGGTGGGGATACCACATGCTAAATTAACAATTTCAAATGCCAATATAAGGGTAAAGGAGCTACTTGTAAACAATTTAATACACTCCAGCAGGTAAAGTGGATCATTGGGAACAAATTAAAGGGGAGAAATTTTTTGAGTAAACTGTCCCTTTAAGGGGGGTTTGGGTTAGATTAGGGGTATGTGGGTGGTGGGTTGTAATGTTGGGGGGGGGTATTGTATTTTTTTTTTTACAGGCAAAAGAGCTGAATTCTTTGGGGCATGCCCCGCAAAGGGCCCTTTTCAGGGCTGGTAAGGTAAGGTTAATTTTAGAATAGGGTAGGGCATTTTTTTATTTTGGGGGTCTTTGTTATTTTATTAGGGGGCTTAGAGTAGGTGTAATTAGTTTAAAATTGTTGTAATATTTTTCTAATGTTTGTAAATATTTTTTTATTTTTTGTAACAGTTCTTTTTTATTTTTTGTACTTTAGTTAGTTTATTTCATTGTATTTATTTGTAGGTATTGTATTTAATTTATTTATTTATAGTGTAGTGTTAGGTTTAATTGTAGATAATTGTAGGTATTTTATTTAATTAATTTATTGATAGTGTAGTGTTAGGTTTAATTGTAACTTAGGTTAGGATTTATTTTACAGGTAATTTTGTAATTATTTTAACTAGGTAACTATTAAATAGTTATTAACTATTTAATAGCTATTGTACCTGGTTAAAATAATTACAAAGTTGCCTGAAAAATAAATATTAATCCTAAAATAGCTACAATATAATTATAATTTATATTGTAGCTATATTAGGGTTTATTTTACAGGTAAGTATTTAGCTTTAAATAGGAATAATTTATTTAATAAGAGTTATTTTATTTGATTAGATTTAAATTATATTTAACTTAGGGGGGTGTTAGGGTTAGGGTTAGGATTAGCTTTAGGGGTTAAAAAATTTATTAGAGTAGCGGTGAGGTCCGGTCGGCAGATTAGGGGTTAATGCTTGAAGTTAGGTGGCGGCGATGTTAGGGAGGGAAGATTAGGGGTTAATACTATTTATTATAGGGTTATTGAGGCGGGAGTGTGGCGGATTAGGGGTTAATACATTTATTATAGTAGCGGTGAGGTCCGGTCGACAGATTAGGGGTTAATAAGTGTAGGTAGGTGGAGGCGACATTGGGGCAGCAGATTAGGGGTTAATAAATATTATGTAGGTGTCGGCGGTATTAGGGGCAGCAGATTAGGGGTACATAGGGATAATGTAGGTGGCGGCGGTGTGCGGTCGGCAGATTAGGGGTTAAAAATTTTTAATAGAGTGGCGACGATGTGGGGGACCTCAGTTTAGGGGTACATAGGTAGTTTATGGGTGTTAGTGTACTTTAGAGCACAGTAGTTAAGAGCTTTATGAACCGGCGTTAGCCCAGAAAGCTCTTAACTCCTGACTTTTTTCTGCGGCTGGAGTCTTGTCGTTAGATTTCTAACGCTTACTTCAGCCAAGACTCTAAATATCGGCGTTAGAAAGATCCCATTGAAAAGATAGGATACGCAAATGGCGTAGGGGGATCTGCGGTATGGAAAAGTCGCGGCTGCAAAGTGAGCGTTAGACCCTTTAATGACTGACTCCAAATACCAGCGGGCGGTAAAAAACCAGCGTTAGGAGCCTCTAACGCTGGTTTTGATGGCTACCGCCAAACTCTAAATCTAGCCGATATTGACTTAGACTTGGCACATAACTTGTATGAGGAAACCTGGACTGGGTCATATACACATTAACACTCAAATGCCCTGATTACTGTGTCTGCTTTATTCTAGCAAAAGCATGGCTTCTAAAAATAAAACCAAAGGGGAAAAAAGCGCCAAAAACCAACCCAATAATAACTCTCTGGTCAGCTCCTTTTTTCAAACAGCCGCCACAGACTCTCAAGAGCTCTCCACACCAGAACAACAAATAACCCCTGACAAAATATTGCCTACTGAATACATTATGCAGCTTAAGCAGGACATTGCAAAGCTCCCATCCAAGGATGACTTTGAATCACTTAAATCTTTAATTACCAAAGAACTTTCCTCACTGCGCAAAGATATATCAGAATTAGGGGAGAGAATAGTGGAAATGGAAGAAATACAAGACACCACTACTGAAGCAGTTGGATCACTTTACAATCAAGTTTCCACGCATGATTCAAAACTAGAAGCATTAGAGGAAAAAATTGAAGATCTAGAGAACAGGAGGAGAAGGAGCAATTTACGCATAAGAGGAATTCTGGAATCAATCAAACCAGCCGACTTGTCAGCCTATCTACAAGGCCTCTTCCAACATTTAATTGGTGATCAGCAAGCTCCGCCACTGGAAATCGAAAGAGCACATAGGTCTCTCCGGCCTCCTCCATCCCCAAATGCTCCCCCCAGAGACACTATCCTTAAATTTCTCAGATTCACTGACAGAGAAACCATCTGGCAGAAGGCCAGATCCTCACATGATATTTCTTACCTGGACCATGATCTACAAATTTACTCAGACTTATGCCAAAGCACCATCCAGAAACGCAGAGAAGCTCGCTTCATCACATCCATCTTGCAAGATAAACACATCAAGTATCGGTGGGGATTCCCTTTCAGTTTAATTGTCCCCCATGATGGACAAACTCTTATCTACAAAGGAATCCAAGATCTGGACAAACTTTCTAAAGGTTTGGGAATACCACTGAAGCCACCAGGCCCTCCATCTTCCTCTCAAGACAGCTCTCAAGCCACAAGTCTTTAAACTCATCTGACCAGTCTACAGAAAACAGCCTGGAGCAAAGTACAACCATACAAAAAAAGAAAGGACAGAACCACTACCTCTCCTTCTTCATCTAGAGACTGATATGGACTAAGGACTATACATACCCTTCATAATTGGTGAGACCCAACCATCGCAGTATAATGTTCAATAAGTTTTTTACATGTAATGCATGTTGTGTTTTCCTTCTAGGTTTTCTCCAGCTATTTGTTAATAGTTTAACTAGAACTCTGTTTGTTGTAAGACTTTGTCATGTAGCTTATGCAAACATTTTGTTTGCACTATCTCCTTGAATAGGTTCACCTAATCTACCTTAAAGAACTGTAATTATAAATGTTTATATGCACTGTTTACGCTGTTATCATATATGATATCACTCATGTCCTAACTGTTGTAGGACCTACGATTGAAATGTCAGTAATTTCAATCTTACTTATGGTTTTCCACCATTCCCTAAATCCCATTATTCTCTTTTATGGCTACTTTATGATTGGTATGATCCATATTATTCAGTTAACACAGTTGTTGTTTGCAGATGCATATCTCACATGCATTGTGCCTCAATACTATGTCACGACTTTTTCATTCCACATGGGTTTAAAACATATTCAGATACAGATACCACTACCCTTTTTCCTATTAACACACTCCCTCTTAGACGTTAGACACCATGAGCAACACCACTCATATTAATAGGAGACTATCCCTCCTATCCATAAATGCTAAGGGCTTAAATAACCCACATAAGAGAAATATAGCAATTAGAGACATTAAGAGTAAAAACAGAGAATTAATCTTCATACAGGAATCTCATTTTTTAAAGGGACAAGAACCTAAAACTTTCTTTTACAAATTCGGCCCTTCATACTACTCTTGTAACAAAACAAAAACCAACGGAGTTGGGATCTTAATTAAAAGGGGAATACCTTTTCAATTGTTTGATTCCCATAGAGATACTGAGGGTAGATATATAATCCTAGTAGGGAAATTATACAATACAGTTACTACCCTGGTCTGTGCTTATGCCCCAAACACGGGTCAAGATAGCTTCATATCCTCTCTATCTAGGGAAATATTAGAAGTTGTTAAAGGAATGCTAATCATAGGAGGTGATCTGAATATAACGTTAGACCCCTACAGAGACAACTCAAACCACACTTCATCCACACCACACAAGACTATTTCACTAGTAAAACAACGCCTCAGAGACTTAGCTGTTCATGACGTATGGAGAGTCCATCACCCTGACACAGACGACTTCACGTTTTTCTCTCACCCACACGCCCACTTTTCCCGTATAGATTACTTTCTCACAGATTTCAACACATTATCAAAAATCACACACTCAGGTATTATCCCCTCGTCATGGTCAGACCACTCTGTGGTATCATGCACCATAGCATGGCCTTCGGCATCATCACCAGCCTATCTCTGGAAACTGAATGATGAGCTCTTAGATTTACCACAATATAGCGAAAAGATACAAAATACCATAAAAGATTACTTTGAAACGAACATAGGTTCGGTCTCACTGTTTCAAAACATATGGGAAGCACATAAGGCAACAATACGGGGAGAACTCATTAATATTTCATCCCATTACAGGAAACAACAGAGACAATTACTTCAAGACTCCTTATATAAACTAAGTGATATAGAAACCCAACTCAAAAAGAAACCTACGAACACACAGTTAATTGCAGAACTGCAGACTATAAAGCAGGCTACAGCCCACCTAATAGATAAGGAATACAAAGGCCTAGCTTTTAAACTTAAACAATCCTACTATGAAGGAGACAATAAATGCAGCAAGCTCTTTGCCCGTAGACTAAAACGCAATTCTAATCGCAAGTATATTCTCTCGATAAAATCCAGAAATAAAACATATTATGATACGACAGCAATTGCTGAATCATTCCGCACTTACTACGAGCGGTTGTACAATCTATCCACAACACCCGAGGCCCCCCATTCAAATAACGCACACGATCCCTCAAATTATATAACACAGTTTCTTGAGGACATACATTTCCCAGTAATAACAGAAGACCAACAAACCTTTCTCAAGAGCCCCATTTCTCTCCTCGAAATCAGGAAAACTATAAAAGACCTTCCTATCGGAAAAGCACCAGGCCCAGACGGCTACACAACCTATTACTATAAAAAATACATTGACATACTGGCCCCACATTTACTTACCCTCTTTAACTCCATAACGCCTAATAGCCCATTCTCCACACAAACACTGGAGGCATACATATCCCTCATACCTAAACTTGACAAAACCCCTGAATTTGTAGAAAACTATAGACCAATCTCTCTTTTAAACACTGACCTTAAGATTTACGCCAAGATACTCGCAACCCGGTTAAACACTGTTCTACCACAGTTGATTGGAAATGATCAGGTTGGATTTGTACCCACCAGGGAAGCAAAGGACAACACGGTCAGGATCACTCAGCTAATAGAATACGCCACTCATAAAAATATCCCGTTCCTGGTTCTGTCAACTGACGCGGAAAAAGCTTTTGACCGCGTTGGTTGGCAGTTCCTGAAAGTAGTACTTCAGAAAATGGGCATACAACAGGAATTCTCAGACCGTGTATTCGCCATGTATACTACTCCCACTGCTAGAGTCCATGTAAATGGGTCCCTTTCAGCCCCTTTTAGCATTACCAATGGTACCAGGCAGGGCTGCCCCCTTTCCCCACTCTTATTTGCATGTGCAATAGAAGCCCTTGCGCAAAAGATCCGCAACCACCCACTCATAACAGGTATACAAGTACAAAACTCACATCACAAAACTATGCTGTACGCTGACGATATCCTATTTTGCATAACAAACCCTGTGACTACTATTCCCCACATTATCAGCCAATTAGACGATTTTGGCAAAGCCTCTAACTTTCTAGTTAATAAAAGTAAATCGGAAATCATGAATATTAATGCCCCGCAATCTGATATACACTTAGTCCAGCAGATTTGTCCATTTCGCTGGCAACAAACCTCACTTAAATATTTGGGAGTCCATCTTACTCCCATATCAGAACAGCTCTTTCTACTAAATCACAAACCTTTACTCAAGCAGATAATTTCCGAACTCTCCTCTTGGAAGAGAAAAAATACTTCATGGTTAGGAAGGATCAATATCATCAAAATGAATATTCTCCCGAGAATCCTTTATCTTTTTCAAACACTGCCCATTCGCCTTCCCAAAAGTTTCATGGAATCACTACAATCGAATATTTTGGACTTTATATGGTTTAATACCAGAGCGAGAATTAGCAAAAAAATTATGCTTCTCCCTGTAGAGATGGGAGGCCTGGGAGTTCCGGACTTCCATCGGTATAGACAAGCTACTTTCTTACAGTGTATCATAGATTGTCACTCAAACCATCATAACAAAGCCTGGGTCCAATTAGAACACGATCTTACTCGTAATAGACATTTAGGACAGTTATGTTGGACCCCAAAAGACAGGGTCAGGTTTTTACAACTTTCCTCCCAGCCAACACTAGAAACGTTTAAAATTTGGGACAAGTTCCTTACAGAATACCCTAACATTTCATTGAAATATTCGCCCTTAACACCATTAACTCATAACCATGAATTCCAACCCGGCCTGCTGATAACCCCTAAGCTAACAGGTATACCTACCCGATCCTTGCAAATCCATCATCTTGGAAATGAGCTCCACTCAACAAGTACAGACGAACTGATCTCTGCTGGTTTTCTTGTCTTTAAGGACTGGCTTTTTTATAGACAATGCCACTCATACATTACTTCCCATCCACAATCTAACAACATGACAAGAACTATGACACCATTTGAATCTCTTTGTGACAAACCCACTTCGACTAGACACACACTCTCAATCATTCATGCACTCTTGTCACAACAGCCACAAGGATCCCTCCCCTATTACATCGACAGATGGAATTTAGAATTAGGGACAGACATCCCTCACGCAGAAGCTCTACGGATTTTTGATAACATTAAAAAAACTTCAGCCTCAAGCAGATTTGTAGAACTTAACTTAAAAATTATACAAAGATGGTACCTGACCCCAGAGAGATGCAAAAAGATATATAAACTTAAATTGGCACATTGCTGGAGATGCGGGTCCCTGGAATGTCACATGTCCCACATCTGGTGGCAATGTGACAAGCTAGCTTCCATTTGGTCCGACGTAGCCAGGGAATCCGGTAAAATATTGGGAATAGAATTGCCTCTCGATCCTTGCTTATGGCTTTTTAACAACATCCCAAATAAACTCCCCACCCCGTCTAAAAAATTGCTCCATATACTGAGCAATAGCTTTAAAATTCTGATTGCTAGGAAGTGGAAATCTGAGGAAGTACCGTCCCTTAGCCAATGGCACTTTGAGTGCCACCGTACAATATCTTTAGAAGAATACACCTACATGAAAAATAAAAATCTGGACCTATACGCTCAAATGACCGTCATGTGGGAGTCATACATTCAAAATCACTCTTCATAACTAAAACTAGATATGTTAACACTACCTCATACTACTCGCAGCCCCAAACGTTGCTGACATAATGCTGGATTCATGTTGGAATGTAATGCATGCTAAAAGTTATTCTTTTTCTGTATTTGACATTTAAATATCGTAACCATACTTGATTTTCTTTTTTGTGTCCCCCTCCCCCTTGTTTAATTTGTTTAATTTGTGCACAAATCTAAAATGTAATGCAGCATAATGCAATTTCATTAATGCACTTTATTTTCAATGTAATTGTTTTGACTTCAATAAACTTTTGAAACTTTAAAAAAAAAAAGACAAGATAGACCTTTTGCTGTAAATCATTAGTTAAAACTTTATTTAAAATACATGCATATGCAAAAACCCTTATCATACTCAATATTCTGTTGGCTACTAAATTATTTGTAAAAAGAAATTGAAAAATGTATTAATGCACAATTATTTGATGTTACATTTTTGGAACAGTAAATATATATTTTTACTTGGCCAGGCAAGTTTAAAAAATTAAATAAAAAGCTAAGCAGAAGGAAAAAAAAAATTAGCATATGAGTCTACCTATGTTTAGTTTAAACTAAGAATACCAAGAGAAAAAAGCAAATTTGATGATAAAAGTAAATTGGAAAGTTGATTAAAATTAAATTAATTTTCTGAATAATGAAAGTTTAATTTATACTAGACTGTCCCTTTAAACTCCCCCATGAAAAGTAATTTTTTTTCCATTTACATTTTTCATTTATTGAAACAAATCAGTTGTACAATAATCAAAATTACCATTCCATGCACACTATGAATACTAATACACAAATACAGTCAAGAATATATAAAAACTTTTTACAAAGCCACCTGAGATATAAAAAAATGAAGTAAATAACTGCTTTTACACTTTGTAAAACTAGCTTTTCTCAGCAATTTTATTAACTTCATGCTATTGTGGTCAATAAATTTTTTTTTCAAACATACCATTTATACAACGAAAAATCAAAACACAATTGCCTAGATTACGAGTGGCGTGCAAACTGTAGCGCAAGTGCACTATGTTTTTTTTCCTGCTCCCTAGAACGTCTTCAGCCTCTCTAGCCTCACCAGTCCTTATGTTATTAAGGACTTCCCTTAATAAAATCACACTTCCCTTTACTAGAACTTATGTCAGGCCTTACCTAGGCAATAAGAGGCCTGTAGAAGAAATGCTTCTACCTCTAGGCCATACAAGCATTTAATGAATATGATACATACTATTGCTATACAGAGGGAGCAAGGCAGAGGTCAGGAGAAAGGGAAGAGATGAGAGAAGAGGAGAGAGAGAAAAAGCAAACAACCTGGCATATATTGTGCATCAATATCTATATGTGTGGGTCTTAATAAGTAAAGAGAAAGAAAGAAGAGAAAAGAAAAAAACAAATGTGAATTGATTGAACCTAATTTAGTATAAAAAACCCACTCTGTGCATATTTTGTGCATCAATATCTATATGTGTGGGTCTTAATGAGTGAAGAGGAAGAATGAATAGAAAATAAAAAACAGACAAACTTTGAATTGATTGTGCATCAAATCTATTGAATCTTATTTAGTAAAGAGAAAAAATCGACTGCAAATTTATTGAGCCTCAAATCTATTTAATTTTATTTAGTCAAAAAAGTGTGTGTGGGGGGCTTCTCCTTATTCATCACCCCCCTCCCAATCCCCCTCTCCTTATCCAACACAGATTTGCCCTCCATTCTCTTCTTTGCTACATCCAAGTCTAAAATAGGAGTCAACAAATATTTTTGGTTTTCTTTGGGGAGTGAGAGAATATACTGTTCCCATTTTTTTCCTAAGATATGGTGAGTCCATGGCTTGAGCAATTACTGTTGGGAATATCACTCCTGGCCAGCAGGAGGAGGCAAAGAGTATCACAGTTAAACTGCTAAGTATCACTCACTTACCCACAACCCCCAGTCATTCTCTTTGCCTTCGGTGCATGGAGGAGGTGAAGTTTAGGTGTCTGAAGAATTTTTTTTATTTCATCTACAAGCATGTTTTGGGGTATAGCTGCAATCCTTGCAGTCGGGTAGTGGTGGCTTTAAAGCAGTTAGGAACTTGTAAAGAGGTACTTACTGTGTTTTCCTAACAATTGCTGCCATAGTTTACAAAGCCAGAATTGGCTACTCTGTTCTTTCTTTTTCAAAGGTCTCTGTGAGGAACTGTGTCCTCTCATACCTTGTAACTGTCTACATGCCGGACAGTGGAGAAGGTAAGTGCTTTTCCTTCCAGTTGGGGAGACCATGCACTTAACAAATTAAAAGACACTGCTTTTAAATTGGGACATAGATAATCCTGTTGTATGGGTTACACTAGGGCATGAAGCAGGCACTGTATGATGTGTGAGACTAACATTTAAATTCTTTTAAAAAGAAAGGGTAAAATGTTTTATTAGGCTTTATTTTCTGACACATATTTACTTGATAAAACAATACAAGTTTAAACTGGACATAGTATCCCAGGGTTACAAATTGGAATTCAAGACTTTTCCTCCCAGAGGCAGAATCCATCTCCAAAGATTATCTGCAGACCAGATAAAGAGAGAGGCATTCTTGAAATATATACAACATCTTTCCTCCCTGGGAGTGATAGTTCCAGTTCCAGTGCAGGAACAGGGTCTCAGGTTCTACTCCATCCTATTTGTGGTTCCCAAAAAAAGAGGAAACTTTCTGTCCCATTTCTGTCCATTCTTCCTTTAGTACAAGAGGGTCAGTTCATGACAACCATAGACCTAAAGGATGCGTATCTTTATGTTCCTATTCACAGGGACCATCACATATTCCTGAGATTTGCCTTTCTTGACAAACATTTCCAGTTTGTGGCCCTTCCAATTGGTCTAGCTACAGCTCCCAGAATTTTTTCAAAGGTTCTGGGGGCTCTTTTGGCAGTGATGCATTCTCATGGAATTTCTGTGGCACCCTACCTGGATGACATATTGGTTCAGGCGCCATCTTTTCAACAAGCAAATCTCATACAGAGATATTGTTGTCTTTTCTTCATTCCCACGGATGGATTGTGAATCTGGAAAATAGCACCCTTTCCCCTGCGACAAAAGTAATGTTCTTAGGGGCCATAATAGATTCTCTATTAATAAAGATTTTTCTGACAGAGGTCAGGAAAAACAAAATAATTTCCTCTTGCCTCTCTCTTCAGGCTACTGCTTATCCTTCAGTGGTTCAATGTATGGAGGAAATCGGTCTGATGGTGGCTTTCATGGACATCATTCCTTTTGCTCAATTCCATTTGAGAGCTTGCCAGTTGTGCATGCTCAGACAATGGAATGGCGACCATGGGATCTATCTCAGAGAATAGAGTTAGATCAGTTGTCAAGAGACTCTCTCCCATCATGGATTTCTCAGGAACATCTGTCTCAGGACACATGCTTTCGGAGAACTTCCTGGGTGATTGTGACCATGGACGCCAGCCTGCTGGGCTGGGGAGCAGTCTGGAACTCATTAAAAGCTCAGGGCCTTTGTACTCGGGAGGAGTCTGCTCTTCCCATTAACATCTTGGAGTTGAGGGTGATTTACAATGCTCTGTTGGCTTGGTCTCAGTTGTCCTCAGCCCAGTTTATCAGGTTCCAGTCAGACAATATAACCTCTGTGGCTTACATCAATCACCAGGGAGGAACTCAGAGTTCCTTAGCCATGAAGGAGGTTACTCTGATTCTTCAATGGGCAGAGACCCACAATTGCTGTCTATCTGCCATCCACATTCCAGGAGTAGACAACTGGGAAGTGGATTTTCTGAGCAGACAGACTTTTCATCCCGGAGAGTGGGATGTCATCTCTCACACCTTGAAGAATACCTCAGAGAAGGACCTCCTGATTCAGGGTCCCTTCCTTCATCCAAATCTTGTTTCTCTGAAGCTGAGTGCCTGGAGATTGAACCCTTAATTCTGTCTAAGTGTGGTTTTTCTGAGTCAGTCATTGAGACCATGATTCAGGCTTGTAAACCTGTTTCTAGAAAGATTTATCATAAGATATGGGTGAATATCTTTATTGGTGTGAATCCAGGGGCTACTCTTGGAGTAGAATTAGAATTCCTAGAATTGTATCTTTTCTTCAGGAAGGCCTGGAAAAGGGATTGTCAGTCAGTACCCTGAAGGGTCAGATTTCTGCTTTATCAGTTTTACTACATAAACGTTTGGCGGATGTGCCAGATGTGCAATCTTTTTGTCAGGCCTTGGTCAAAATCAGGCCTGTCTTTAAGTCTGTTGTTCTTCCTTGGAGCCTCAACCTTGCTCTTAAAGTTTTACAGCTGGCCTATAACCTCAGGCACCTCTACACCTTTTGTTACTCCTTTTTCTCCATTTCCCTTCAGTCGAATGACTGGGGGTTGTAGGTAAGGTAGTTATACTTAGCAGTTTAACTGTGGTGCTCTTTGCCTCCTCCTGCTGGCCAGGAGTGATATTCCCAACAGTAGTTACTCAATTCGTTGGACTCACCATATCCGGAAATAAATAAATTTATCAGGTAAGCATAAATTTTGTTTTTTTTTACATATGACACTCAGCCAATGTTCATTTCTATTCCAAAACTCCCCATGAAATATATTATCTATTTTGCAAGTTACTGCTGCAAATTGTATTTTATTTCACTGTCTCCAAAAAGGCTTTAGTGTACCTTGCAGATTACAAAACCCTAGCCTTGCAAAATGCTACATAGGAACTATGGGCTGTGACATCACAAGAGGGTCAAAAAGCATAAAAAGGAAGCAGCACTTGTCCCAATGAAGTAAATAAATTTATTTAGGAGTACAGAGAGCAAAATACACAACGTTTCGGGATTCAAACCTTAATCATGTGAGCATTCTGGGTATTACATGCACACCTACTTATACCCAACAGGTAAACAATTACCAGGTGCATACATTTAATGAGTACATACAACCCCCTCAGTTGGTCATTATCATCTTAAATACAACCTCTTTCTATACCCAAAAACACAGAAAATATTAAAAACAGAATGAGTGAAACCACCCCCTTCCAATAGATACACTAATATCCCCATATTGTGAGGGCAGGGCATCATATCTCCCAGCTTAAATTTCAGGTGATTGAACAGGTTAGGAGACCTAGAAGTGGTGGCAAAAGAGAGTTGATACTGAAGAGGTGTGAAGCCTTCTGGATCTTCAAATTAGATACCATGCATCCTAGGGGGTTTAACCATGAACTGGATTGGTCCTTATTTCTATGATTAATATTACATATAGTTCAAATAAGTTATAATATAGGGATATTAGTGTATATATTGGAAGGGGGTGGTTTCACTCATTTTGTGTTTTTAATATTTCCTGTGTTTTTGGGTATAGAAAAGTTTAATCTGTTGAGCTTGTATCATATTTGTAATATGATAATGACCAACAGAGGGGGTTGTATGTACTCATTAAATGTATGCACCTGGTAATTTGTTGGGTATAAGTAGGTGTGCATGTAATACCCAGAATGCTCACATGATTAAAGGGATAGTAAACCCCAACATTTTCTTTTATGATTCAGATAGAACATACAATTTTAAACAACTTTCCAATTCAATTCTATTATCAAATTTTCTTCATTCTCTTGTAATCCATTGCTGAAGGGACAGCATTGCACTACTGACAGGAAGCTGAAAATATCGATTTAGCCAATCACAAGAGACAAATGTGTGCAGGCACCAATTAGCAGCAGCTCCCACTAGTGTATGATATGTGCATATTAATTTTTTAACAAGGGATACTAAGAGAACGAAGCAGATTTGAAAATAGAAGTGAATTTAAAAGTGTCTTAAAATGACATGCTCTATCTGAATCATGCAAGTTTAATTTTGACTGTCCTATCCCTTTAAGGGTTGAATCCCGAAACGTTGTGTATTTTGCTCTCTGTACCCCTAAATAAATGTATTTACTTTATTGGGACAAGTGTTGCTGCCGTTTTGTGCTTTTTGGATTTGTGTCTCCCTCCTGGCAGCTTGCACAGTCTGGTATGCTGACGTGCTGAACTGAGCCATTGGATTTAGACATCACAAGAAGGTGGGACTCTGAGGCAAAAACAATTGCCTGCATTATAAGAGCATCTTTAGAATGTTCACTGAGAGTCAGTATTTTATAAGCATTGTATCCTAGTGGATTTGGTGTGCCTAGTCTCTAAAAATACCCCGTGGTCATGTCCTTGATATTAATGATTTAATAAATATACATTTTTAACCTGATCCTTTGTTTCATTCATGCTTGTGGTGGATGTAACCATGCGCATATACTAGGATTTATCTAGAACAGAGTTTCGTTTTTTTCATTGGGCAAAAAAGCTGTTAGACTTTAGGACAAGCCCCTACCAAAAAAAAAAAAACCCTTATCAAGGCATCTTTTTTTAGGTTAATGTTTTTTTATAACTTTTAGAATAGGGCTTTTTATGGTCAAAAGAGATACTGTATGTTCACTTTGGGGCACTGCCCTAACACAAACCCCCACTAAGGGTAAACCCCCCCCCCCCCACACACACACACACTAAGGGATAGGGTTTTTTGTTTGTTTTTTAAACTTAAAGGGCCACTAAAGCAAACATCTTTCTTTCATGATTCAGATAGAGAAAAGAAATTTAAACAACATTACAATTTACTTCTATTATTTATTTTGCTTCATTTTTTAGATATCCTTTGTTGAAGAAAAAGCAATGCACATGGTGAGCCAATCACATGAGGATTCTATTTGCAGCAACCAATCAGCAGCCACTGAGCATATCTAGATATGTTTTTCAGCAGAGAATATCAAGAGAATAAAAACAAATTAGATAATATAAGTAAATTAGAAAGATGTTTAAAATTGCATTCTCTTTCTAAATCATGAAAGAAAAAAATTGGGTTTTATGTCCCTTTAAGATATTTTTTTTAGGATTTTTTTTTTTTCAAGAAAAGTTTTTTTTTTTTATTGGGCAAAAGAGCTGGCATTACTTTAGGGCGATGCCCAACCAAATGCCCTTATCAGAGCAATTTTTAGTTTAGTTTTTTTAAGATAGGCTTTCTATTTGGGGGTGGGGGTTACTATGGTTTTTGATTAGGAATTTTTGTGCCAAGTAAAAGAGCTTAATCACTTTAGTGCAATGCCTTAAAAATGCCCTTTCAGGGCAATTCTTAGAGAAGGTTTTACAGTTAGTTTAGGAATATTTATTTTGGGGTGGGCTTTTATTAAGGAGGACTTTAGTTTAAAGATAGGCATAACTGTTTTTTTTTAGTGCTTTGTTATATTTAGTAATGTGTTTTTTTATTTTGTGTAATGTTTGTGTTTGTTATTTCGTGTAACTTAGGGGTTGTTAGGTTTGGGGTCTTGGAGGGCTAGCTTATAGGTAGTTAAGTAGTGTAGATCTAGTTTGTGCTGAGGGTTGTGGTGGTTTAGAGGTTAATAGGTTAGGGGTGTTTGTGTTGGGGGTTGTGGGGGTTTAGGGGTTAATAGGTTAGGGGATGTTTTTGTTGGGGGTATTGGTGGTTTAGGGGTTAATATGTTTGGGGTTTATTAGGGTAATAGGTTAAGGCAGATTAGGGGTTAATAATGTAGCAGCGTTAGGATGCACTGTGATGAGGGCGCATAAGGGGTTAATAGTTTAGAGGAGCAGTATATGTATATAAAACGTAAGTATTGTACAGATTTTACAAAAAATTTTCCCCGTGTTAAAAAAAACATGTTTAAAATCTATACGATACTTAACTTAATAGGTATTATACAGCATGTAATGACATAGCCCCTATAGTTATCATAGGAAGCTTTTATTTTTTTATTAGTCAGGTATAGTGAAGACATGACATAGATGTATGCATTCTGTGGGAGTCAGGTGGGCATTCCAGGGGAGTAACCTGCATTTTATTTGGGATATATTTCCTAGGGGAGATACTCGTCTGTATTTTGTGGTTATGTACTCTTTTTTAGAAAATAGCAATGCTTTGAATATCAGGGCCTAAGCGTGCTCTTAGTGCATTGGTGTGAAGAAGAGGAACAGATAAGCACAGCTCTCCAGTGTGCTAAAGGTAAGTATAAGCTGCAGGTGATCTTCTTCACCTGTAGCCTAGGAACATTTACATTTGTTTAAAGAAAACAAACGTAAATGGTCTACAACAGACATCCTCAAACTTGGCCCTCCAGATGTTTTGAAACTACATTTCCCATGATGCTCAGCCAGCACATCAGCTGGCTGAGCATCATTGGAAATGTAGTTCCAAAACCTCTGCAGGGCCAAGTTTGAGGATGTCTGATCTACGAATATTCAATATTAACTTAGTTTAAAACTAAATGAATACTAAATAGTGCTGCCAAAGTAAATTCCATGAAACTAATTTCCCAAATATCATTCTGAAAGATTTGGCCAAACCAAATTTTTCACGGTTGCACATGTCTAATATATAATATATCTATTATAAAATATTATATATAATATTTTAATGTCCCTTTAATAGCAGCTCATGGGCCATGGGCAATTAAATTTGGTGCAGAAATGAATACTGGCAGCTGGTTTCCAGTAGTCAGTAATTAAAGAGACATTACATTAAGCACTAAATACATTTTAAAAGCATGGTATTGAGGTTATGCCACACCTCCCTCAAGTCATGTGTGCCGCCATATTGAAATCTGTCTTTCATTACGTTTTAGTGCTGATGTGCTGGTACATGAGCAGCAAATCTCTTTCAAATACCAGCAGTGTAGCCTAGGTTCCATAATGGCAGCACTCAAGAGGGAGGTGCATGAAATTTATTTAGTATTAAGTATCCCTTTAAAGGCAAGTTTAAGTAATATTTTTTTAATTTGTTGCATCAAAAAGAGGTGATTTTAAAATGTATTACAAACCTCCCTATACTGAAAAAAATACTATGTGGTGAGTAACTGTCTGCTAATAGTTTTGGGAGAGTTTCTAATCAGTAAATGAGCTTCTATCACATAGACCAGTTGTGCACTTCAAAATAAAAATAATTTAAAAAATTTAACTTTTTTCATACAAACATTGTAAATTCTTTAATTTTAATGTTAACATTTTTATATTTAATGTCTATACATATTTCCCTTCAATTTCCCTTTAACATCAATATCCATTATTATATATCAAATCAAACTGTGCACCTTATGGCTTTTTCACATTTGGGGTTGCGCAGGTATTACAAGTTGCAAAAAAACTTATTTTGCACGCGCGTTAAGCCGCATAATGCAAACTGCTAAATCGCGTGCACGTTCACGTATGGAGAAGACATAAAAAAAAGATGAATATGTTGCGCAAAGCTCATGACGTATTCTCCTTGAAAAGTGTACATGAAAATGCAAATATTTCATATTGCAAAAATGTTTTCGTAACGGAATGTGTTCTATTTATTTCTAAATAAATATTTCTCTATATATTTGATGATATTTGGACTGATATATCTATTTTTTGCGAGATTTGTATATGAATATATATAGGTCTAGATATCTCGAGATCTATATTCTAATATCGCATTGAAAATACATCTAGATATTGTTTAATGTGCATAAGATTGTAATGTAAAATCTTTTTCATTATCTCCATAGTTAAACATATCTCTATACATATAAATCCATGTTTCTCTGTGTATGTGTATGTATGTTAATGTAAAATCCCTGCGTCGCCTTTTTTTTCTAACGCCCAAGATCTCATATCTTTGAGTCCTTATAACTTTTGTGTGAAATGTTTTTTTATAATAATTTTTATTAGACAGTGTTAATATGAGTAACATTAACATTAAGTGTTTTGTGAAACTTTTTTGTTGCGGAAAAAAATTAACTACAGCTCTTCGAGTGCGCAAAGGATTCTTGTGTAAAAGGAAAATGTGTGCACAATCACGATTTTTCAAGACGTGTAATACCTGCATAATGGAAATTGATTTGGAAAAGACCACATTACAAGCGGAAATCTCATAATACGCTACTTCTAATCTTGCTGTAAGTGGAATTTATGTTAGGGCAACCTGTGGAAGGAATTGTGTAATCAGTGTGTGTTGTTAGATACAATATGTATTAGGCATAGTTGCTAAGTAACAAAGCACAAGGTGGTTAGGCATGGTTGCTGATTTTGGGAAGGTACAGATAAAGTGTAAATAAAGTAGGAGAACAAACAGGCCAGGTGGCAACCCTATGCATTGGCCGGCCTTAGGTTGGAAAGGCCAGTTGTAATTTTTATGCTCCCAATAACCCAGTTTGTTCTAGTATGCTGTTATAACCAAGTATCCTTTAGAGATTAAACAGAGATCAGAGACACTTTGTAATTAAAATGTATATATAAATATATGTATCAAATCCATTTGCAGCCATCTGCAACAATGTTTAAAAAACAAAACATTATTCTGTGTCTGCCTAGAATTCTGTAGTTTTTCTGTAAAACGTTTGTTCTATTTTATTTAACAACAGGCTTGTGCTTTTCAGATTACCAGAAATGATTATGGCAAAAGCACAGAAGACGTTTTATAAGTATTGCTCACCATTGCTCAGGCGGCACAGGCTGGCTCCGCTCAGTATTACTAGTAGATAAGGTCATTTAAGATATATATCTAACATTTGCTTATCCCATCACCTTCATTCAAAGTAGCAAACAGGAGTTTACTATAAACAGCTTTATTACAGTGAGTATTTAAACCCCCACTGGGACTTTCATTTCAACCAGATGCAAGTTCTGGGAATGAGTGAAATGCTGACTGTAATAAAGCTGTCTTTAGAGAACTTCCCGCTCATGTACAGATGCCTCATTACTTACACCACTTTATTTGTGTTAATGGGCCACTGTTCCTTCTAATACACACTCACACATTCATAATCATAGTGACGACTTATCATGCCAAAGCTTTCCAATATCTATTGACAATAAAATTAGCTAACTGTACAGATCAAAATACCAGATACTATCACTTTATATTATTGCCTAATCAAATGTAATGAAAATAAATAATAATATTTTCCACTCAAAAGCTTTATCCAGATTCTAATATGTGTATAGGGAAAAAACTCTAACATGGCTTAAATACTATAGCATCTGCAAATAAAGAAAGATAAACACCAAAACAAAGAGAATGGTCAGAACAAAATAATCCCTCCTACTCCTGACCTATATACCTCAGAAGTCTGGATGAGACCATTATTGCTGCTGACAGAGGGACTCTATTAATTATAGGTCCAATTTCAGCTACTAGTTTCACCAGTTGGTCATTTCAAGGGTAAAAAACAAAAATGCAATACATCTAAATTACCCTTGTTGGGAAGCTATTTTTTACAGGCAGTTAAAGAGACCCCCCACTATAATTTGACAGTGTATAATCACCAGAGATGTGGACTTGAGTTGCATGACTTGGACTTGACAGACTCAAGTCACAAATTTGATGACTTATGACTTGACTCATCATAATCAAGGAAGACTTGTGACTTGACTTAGACTTTGACAGCAATGACTTGAGACTTGACTTGGACCTAAGCCATATGACTTGAACATTCTTGTACATTCTAAAGGTCAGAGTTGTGACCTAGTAGGGTCCCTGGAGAATGACAAACAAAATAATATATTTAAAATACCTAACTCACTTTTGTTTTAATTACATCCCAAGATATTTATTTTTGGTCAAACAATAAATTATGATAAAATGCCATTAGAAAGTGTCATGTTTTTCCCTTTTTTATTTTTTTTTATTTTTGGAGTGGAGGTGGTGTGAGGAGGTAGCTTTAAATAGTAATAAAAAAGGTTATACACAATCTCAGAATGTCACTATCTAAGGTTATTTGTTAAAGTCAGACCCTTATGTGACTGACTGTTTAAGAGATTTCTCCCCAGGAATTCAATCTACACACAAGTGGCTAGATTACAAGGGTCGCTGTATTTCTTTTTTTTTGTGTGTTAGTAAAAACACTGCTAGCATTAAGCCGTTGTGGAGCTTGATCACAGGCTAAAAAAAAGTTTGTTCCTAGTGCGGATCACACTCTCATTACATTTCCTATTTCCTTGTAGAATACCTCACAAACCGGTAATCAGTAGCTAAAGATCCAGATGAACTACCAACCGGTAAGACTGTTAAATATGAACACTGATTAAGTGACACACACTTTGGAACACCGGTATAAAACCTCTTAAACCTTATGAGATAACTTTAATACAAGAGTTAAAAAATATCAGTTTGACAAATATTGACTACAAACCGATACAAAATAGTAAGATTTCCACATGCCATCTATTGCCACAGTGTTTCAGAAGTGATTCACCAGTAACTACAATTTAACAGACTTTATATATAGTAGTCCCAGAGGTCTAATAATGTTTTTATGTCATATATTACAATTTTATGATTTTAACATAAGTATTTAATAGACACCTGTGTCCAGTTTTTATAAATGTATTGTATAATAAATTTGTCATATAAATTTAAGCTACCATGCATGTTATCCACTTTCTAGCGCCACCTAAACATCTCTGCTTATTTTTCTCCTACACTATCTTTTGAGGAGTATAGAGTTTTTCATTAGGTGTAGCAGTTTGTTGTGTGTTTCGTAGACTATTTTACTATCCTCATCCTACTGTTAAGCTTTTTGTGCTTGTCAGGTTCTGCTCATATTACAAGCTGCAAAAAAACTTATTTTGTGCTAGCAGTAACTCAAAAGATTCAAAAATCCTAACCCGAGTTTTCACGTGCGTGTGCATGTATTTCCCCATAGAAATCAACAGAGACAAAAAAAATTGAAAATAAACGAACACCCTACTCGAGCAAATGACCACGGATTTTTCGCATTCCCCATTGAAGTTAATGGAGACAAAAAAGTGAAAAAAAACCCTTACCACTGTACCATAAGCCCCTAGCCCGATTAACCCCTAAATTGCCATCCCCCACATCGCAAAGTACCTAAACACACTATTAAACCCATAAACCACCATCTCCCACATTGGAAACACTAGATAAAACTATTAACCCCTAAACCACCAGCCCCCCACAATCAAAAAGTCATAAACTACACTATTTAACCCCTAAACGGCAATCCCCCCACATGACAAAGTCATAAATTACACTATTAACCCCTAAACCGCCAGTCCCCACACATCGCGAAGTCATAAACTAACATCTAAACCCTTTTTTTTTAAGGTAAGATTAGGTTTAATTTATTTTTATAGGTATGTTTTTTTAATGGTAGTTAGGATTTATTTTGTATTGTTTTGTGTATTTTAGTTTGGGTTAAGTTAGGGGGTGTTAGGTTAGGGGGTTTAGATGTTAGTTTATGACTTTGCAATATGGGGGGCTGGTGGTTTAGGGTTTAATAGTGTAGTTTATGATTTAGCAATGTGCGGGGCTGGCGGTTTAGGGGTTAATAGTTTTAATTAGTGTTTCCCGTGTGGGAGGATGCTGGTTTAGGGGGTTAATAGTGTGTTTTAGGAACTTTTTCGTTGTGGGGGGCTGACAGTTTAGGAGTTAATAGTTTTATTTAGTGTTTGCGATGTGGGAGATTATGGTTTAGGGGTTAATAATTCATGAGTGTAAGGTGTACATTGTAATGTATTTTTATGTGTTTTGTGGCAACTTTTTAGTTTTGGAAAACAGTTAACCACAGCTCTTAGATCGTGGAAAGGATTGAAGCGTAAATAGAGATTGTGCTGGTGAAATAGCAATTTTGCTGCACTTGTAATATCAGCGGAATGAAATTGGCTTGCAAAAACGCAATTGCACTAGCGCAAAACCTGTTTGCGCCTCACTTGCAATCTAACCCAAAGTCGGCTAGTAAGAGCAGTCTATGGAAAGTGAAACTGCGATAAACTAAGATGCGACTCTGTTTGAAGTTTAAAGGGACATTAAACACTAAATACATGCTAGATAGAATGATGCATTCAAACAAAAGATTAGTCCATGACTAACATGTAGATGTATTTTTTAAAGTTTCATTAGTTGTTTAAAAAGTGACAAAATAAGTGTAAAGTTTTAGTGTCTATAAAACACTGGGAGCTGCCATGTTGTAACTTGTGTTACCTTCTCTGCTGTGGCCAATTAGGGACAGTTATACATAGGTCATTAGAGTGTGCAGCCAATGGTTGTGCTGGATTTAACAGTGTTCTGCACTTCCATTTCTAACAGGAACTGAAAAGCTCACAATTTCAGAATGGAATTACAGGCAAAGAGGACAAAATAAATAATGAAAGTATATTGCAGAGTTGTTTTATATATACAATTTATCATTTTATATTACCATCTCAAAGTGTTTAATGTCCCTTTAAAGTAAGTTTAAAATAATATAAAATAGAAAAGTACAACAAACAAAGGTTTAACCAAATTGTCATATCACGCTGTATTTGTTGCGCTGCGCTTGTCTATTCTTCACATAAAAAAACAGAGAACAGTTCTTAGAGAAGTATTGCAAAATTTGCCTGTGTAGAATCTTGTGAAAGATCTTGCATTACTGAAGAATTATTTGATCATCCACCTTAGCAGAGAGATTTATGGGAGACATCTCTTATTTCTCTGGTGAGTGTTATCCACAGACAGTCCCATTTTTGGCCTCTTATCCCTGCCTTTTAAAGGGACATTCCTGTCAATGTTTAAATTTAGACAAACAAATTACATCTTTGAATAGAAACATATTTGCAATATACAACTGGCCAAAATGCTTTAAAAGTTATCACTTATTTAGTGTTAACTGACACAACAGGATTGATATTCTCAGGACACACCAGCATTTACCATACAGCAGCTGCATGGTAGGGTTTGTATTATGTAATTAATTAACAAATTGAGTCATTACCAGATGATATAAAACACCTTAGGGTCTTTTTTTTAACAAGTACTGTGTTTAAAATGTTGCTGCAAAAGGCATATTTAAAGGGACAGTCAACACCAGAATTTTTGTTGCATAACCAACACTGTTATAGAAATACACTTTTTACCTCTGTAATTACCTTGTATCTATGCTTCTGCAAACTGCACCCTTATTTCTGTTATGTTCACAGACTTGCATTTTAGCCAATCAGTGCTCACTCCAGGGTAACTTCACGTGCATGAGCTTAATGTTATCTATATGAAATAAATGAACTAATTCCCTCTAGTGGTCAAAATGCAGTCTTCAAGGTCTAAGAAATTAGCATATGCACCCCCTAGGTTTAGCTTTCAACTAAGAATACCAAGAGAACAAAGCAAAATTGGTGATAAAAGTAAATTGGATAGTTGTTTAAAATTGCATTCCCTATTTAAATCATGAAAGTTTTTTTTGGACTTGACTGTCCCTTTAAATGCATTTTTGAAAAAGCCAATACATGTTTATTACAAATATGTTTCTATTCAAATATGTAATTCGCTTATTTACATTTACATTTTGGCTGGAATGTACTTTTAAGTCTGCTCTTTGTTCAATTTAGTCTGTATTTAGTTTAATAATATTGTGTGCAGTGCAGTACTACCAGAGGTCACCATGACTCTATTGTAAGCATGTGTTTTTTTCTGGGGTTTTTTTCCCTTTATCTGTGATCTTCTGTTACATAACATTGAAAGTTAGCAGTGTGTAGTCAGGTGTAAGGTAAGGGGAAACCATGAGATGTGATATATAATGCCAGGGAGGGTGGGCTGTATCAGTGCTAGCAGGTATCTGTGTTCTTCTGTTACACTGGAGGTTAGCAGTGTGTAGTCAGGTGTCAGCTAAGGGAAACCATGAGATGTGATATATAATGTCAGGGAGGGTAAGCTGTAAAGACTGATGAAGCAAGCCATTTCAGTGTTGCACAATTTGGTACATTTCATTGTCATCTTTTATATACTGAGGCTTTGTTAAGCAGGGGCTTAAGAAATCAGGCCCCGCATATGCTGGGACTGGAATTCACAGTACATAAAAAAAAAAAAAAAATCAGATTTACTGGGATATTTCCCCACAATCACTGCACCAAAGATAAAATAATATGTGCCTCATAAAAAGCTATCTACTTAAAAATAAAAAATAAAATAAAACCCACAATATATGTACATTTATTTTTTATTGAGGTTATTTTACTGTCTAATTTCATTAAATTAAACTGGGAAAAGATAAACATATTTTAAACACCTTCCTGATATGAACTAGTATACGTTATATACAGTAATTAATACTCTGATGCTATATTATGCAAAGAGTACTAATGACTTGTTAAACATTTAAAGCTTAAAGCTGAGGACTTGACCTAGACTTGCCTTTGTTGGCTCAAGACTTGACTTGGACTTGCCTGGCTTGACTCGGAACATGACTTGGGACTTGACTATCTTGACTTGGAACTTGGACTTGGGACTAAATACAAAGACTAGAGATTTCTTGTGACTTGGTCCAACCTCTAGTAGAAAAATGTCCTTATTTTTCTTAATATATTATACCTATATATTCTGTATATCTGTGTATACCTATAACTGTATACATATTAGTATATATATATATATATATATAACTTAAAAAAAAAATATATATATATATATATATATATTATATATATATATATTTTTTATTATTTTTTTAATTAAAAATAAAAATAATTTTTTTACCTATGTGAAGAACTTTGGAATGTAAAATATAAATAACTCACGTCGGGTTGAAGTACACTTGGGTCTAGAGGTCGTGATATCTCAAGTCCTGAAGTTAGCGTGAGTCAGGTTTAGCTTGTGCGCAAACCATTTACTTTTAACATGTAATACTAGTGCTAACCAGCCCTGATTAAGAGTTTACTTTTAGCAGTGTTTGAGCTTGAGGGAAAGCACTTGTAATCTAGCCCTCTATGTATAAAGTAAATGTTCATGCTGAATTCCATGAAAATACTCACGATTCATAGATCCTGCATCATGCTGTCCTCTTTGAAAGTTTTGAGGTTGGCCAATTCCCTCAAGGATGATTCTTGTGTAAGTTATTGAATGTCATGTGTTATTCATGTTGCTTACCATTCTCACTCTCTCACCTCATTCATGGTTGGCTTCGTAGCCCCAGCATCACTCAAGCCTGAAAAAGTGTTAGCATATTTTAAACACACATATATCTGCCTTTACATCTTAACATTATTTCTCCGAACATAGTTAAGTCTTAGATTGGATACAGTGTACATAAGTTATAATACATCAAATTAAAATGTAATTATAAAAAATAGCATTTATCTGTGTGTTCCTGTGAGGTGTTAAACAATGGGGAAAGCAATGCACTGATTATGTTTCATTTCCTTTTTACCAGGTTGTATGAAAATATTTACATCCTCCATATCAACACACCCCTCTTTACCAAGATACCAACTACTGGTATGTGGGCAGGGTGGGCACTTGCTGTCAGATCTGCCTACATCATCAGGGAAGTTGGCAGTGCCAAATTGCACATGCGCAGTGATGGGTGACATCAGCAGATTGCAGTCTGCATGTGCGGGAAACCGTGCGTGTTCACAGAATTTCTATCTAGGTAGCCCATCTGGATTTGACTTGTATTAGGAGTTTCATGGAGGGCCTGAAAAGGTCCTTGATTTCAAGCTGAAGATTTAGAGAAAACAGAAAACAAAGATATTTACAAAAATATTACTTTATGATCAAACTGTACATTGCTTAACAAAATGTCTAAGTTTCATGTTCCTTTAAGGATTCTAAAATATTGATCCATGTCCTGCATATGTTAGAAATTTGGCCATCACTGCTTTACAACATTGAATTTCTACACTTCTGACTATAGCTTACATTGTTTAACAAATTTTTTCTAGGCTCCGCTGTGAACTAGCTTTATGGGACCCCCTTTAAGCCAAGCCTCGATGACACAGCAGATGAATGGCACAAAATGCACATACACATAAACACAAATACACATATGTACACAAATACACACATGCATACAAACACACACACATACACAAATTCACACATGCACAGAAACATGCATGCACGCAAACACACATTTTAAAAAAAACATGCCCACAAATACACATGCATGCAAATACACACATGCACAAACACATACATATGCACACAAATACACACATAATCACACACATGCACAAACACATGCACATGCACACAAATACACACACACAATTACACACCTGCACAATTACACACATGCACAAATAAATTGCAGCAGACAAGTAATTTTAATAGGAAAATCCACCGTGGAGACAAAAAAACATACCTTTTGATGTCTTGCTGCTATTAAGTTGTAAAATGATGAACAAGTCCTGAGGGGTGTTTTAGTGCCAGTGGCACGGTGCACTCACCTCCAAGACTTAATCCGCCTGAGGATACTTGCCAGCATCAGTGCCTCTGTGTGCCATACCAGGTTCTTATGGCCCTGCCTGCCCCAGCAACTCTGGCCGCCAGCACCTCCGCCCTCCCTACTACCTATTCAGACGTGTCCAGCATCATGTAGCACGGATACAATGGCCCAGGCACAGGAAGGAAATAATTAAAACTAACTGCTTGTGCCAGCTGAATGCTGTCTGCACTGGGCATTTTTGGCAAGTGAGCTCACTCCATCCACCTCCCGAGTTCCCGTCTGTGTATAGCGCAGGAGCTTGGGAGGCCATAGAAAATGCTGGCATTAAAATTTGACAATCAGTATATAAAAGAACACAGCAGCTTATCAAAGGTGAGCCCCTCTTGACTGCATTGTGGGGTCTGTGGGGACAGGATTGCCGCCACTGGATTAGGGTTGTCATATTACCATTTATTAAAAAAAAAAAGTCTTTAAAAAAAACAACACATTTTTAAAGAGGCAATAGGACAAGTCTATGTGGTAGATTTACCAGTGTCTGTCCGACATGATATGCTGTAGCATTTATCATTACACAAGCAGTTCACCAGAACTTCTTGTGCAATGCCGCCCCCTGCAGGGGGTATCAATCAGCCCGATCGTTAGGATCGGGCGGATTGAAGACAGCAGCCTCAGAGGCAGCGGACAAGTTATGGAGCAGCGGTCTTTAGACTGAAGGCTAGTGTGGAAACAAGGGGAACAAGTGCCATTCAACCCTTGTTAAATCTACCCCTATATGTGTTTAACACATGTAAAGGGGTTAAACAAATAAGTAAAGTCATGCTTGGTAGGCTTAAGCATTGCAGCTCCCAAGCAGTACAGCTAGTAAGCCAGTAAGGAAAAGCAATCATGTGTCCTGACTTTATCTGTGTGTTTAACCACTTTGCATAGTAAGCTGTTAAGTTTGCTAATAAATTAGAGCATATAATATTTGCATTAAAATATTAACAAGATTACAGCAGACTAAAATGGCCTTATTTGTATGTCTCCCCGCAATTTTTAAATATATTACTTTGTGACCTTGGTCTAAGGTGATGGAGTTTTGAAGCCCTGGGGTTTTGCCTAAGGACAGACTTTTGGTTACCATCTTTATACAACATAACTTAGAAACTAGGGCTAATTTTAAATAATAATTTGTTAATAATTAGATTCCAACACGCTTGAAAGAAATTTCACCATAAAAGGCTCTTTATTTCTATATTGATGCTCTATGCTCAACATCAACCGGACCTTAAAATTACTGACAATTAGACTTGTGCAGCCGCAAAAAATTGTTTAGTACAAATCTTTGTAACAAATATTCGGGGAAATTTGTTTCCCCAAATATTCGTTTAGTTTAAAATGAAATGAATACTGAATATTTGCTAAAATTTACATTTTTTTTTTTTAAAAACAAATTGAAATTTTTAAAAGCTACTTGTTAAAAAGATCACCTGTAGCAAATACTTACCTTCATCAAGCTTAAGAGCCGCGCTAACCTGGTCCTCTTCTTCATAGGGCCAAGGACTCCTGTTAGAGCAGCCGGGGCTCTGAGGACCGGGTTAGCGCGTCTCTCCAGCACGCTGAAGGTATTAACTAGGGATGCACCGATACCGATACTAGTATCGGTACCGATACCAAGTATTTACATGAGTACTTGTACTCGTACAAATGCACCGATACTTAAACCGATACCTCCACTTCCTACCCATATGCTATCTTGTGGCATTTTTTCAAACTGCATGTTCCCATTTCATTTTAAACTGGAGTGAAGACTAAACTAAAAATTGTTTACTACTGTTCTGACAATACAAATTGCTGTTATTTGTATTATTGTAGGAGAGATCACTGTACCTCGTTCAGACAAACCCCTGAAGTACTGGGCAGTTAATAAACAGATTTCCAGCTCTGGCTAAAATGGCCCAAAAATATCTTTCTGCCCCATGCAGTAGTGTGGAAAGTGAAAGACTGTTCAACTTAGAGTCGAACCTCCATACAAATGTCAGATTGATGTTATATAACAGCCCTACAACCCAATTGTATCACCCCTTTAAATTTAATATTTTATTGTAATATTTTTTATTTATAAACATGTTCAGTGAACCTTTTTATTATTTCATAATGTATTTTGAATTACAGTCCTTTATAATTATAAAGAAGGAATCTTAAATAATTAGTCTGTATTGTGCTTGGTAAACTGTCACATGACATTAAAAAAAAAGTATCGGTAATTGGTATCGGCGAGTATTTGAAAACAAGTATCGGTACTTGTACTCAGTCATACAAAAATGGTGCAACCCTAGTATTACCCCTACATTATTTTTAGGAAAAGAAAAGTCAAAATTAAATTTTCATTAATCAGATGGAGCATGACATTTTAAGACACTTTCAAATTCACTTCTATATTCAAATGTACTTTGTTCTCGTGGTTTCCATTATTGAAAAAGAATATGTACTTATCCTACACTGGTTGGAAGTTGGTGATTGCTACCTGCACATTTTTGTCTCTTGTGACTGGATGACTAGATGTGTTCAGCTAGCTCTCAGTAGTTCACTGTTGCTCCTTCAGCAAAGGATATCAAGGGAATGAAGCAGATTTGATAATATAAGTAAATTGGAAAAGTTTAAAATTGTATCTTCTATCTGAATCATTTAAAAAAATTGGGTTTCATGTCCCTTTAAATTTTGTTGGTGTATTCTTTCGGATATTTGTTTTGTTAAAACAAAACGAATAATAAGTTTTCGAATTCTGTACTGACCAGGTTAGCTGGGAGTAAGCAACCCCATTTGGTGTGTGTTATTTTTCAGAACAGGGGGTCGATCCGATAAAAATCGTCGCCCGCAAAAGTCGGCGACGCCAATATTTGCGCGGGTTTGGTATCCTATATACGGCGTAACCTAGAAGTTACGCGCGTATATTTCTGCCGTCGCCCGTAGTTTTTTGGGCCATAGGCAGGTATACCAAACCCGCGCAGTTTGGTATCCAATATACAGCGTAAGGACTTACGTGGCGAAAATGGAGAAATCTTGCTCCATTTTCACCTCGCCACAAAAAGCAGCCGTAAGAAGCCTTACGCTGACTATTGGAGCCCCGTAACTCCCTAAACTGGCTGCTAAAATAAACCTAACACCTAACGCATGCGCAATGTCTATCTCCCTGTCAACCGCGATCTGCTAAAATAAACCTAACACCTAACGCATGCGCAATGTCTATCTCCCTGTCAACCGCGATCCCCCGCCGCAATCCATAATAAAGTATTTAACCCCTAAACCGTCGCCATCTACATAAACTAACCCCCTACTGTGAGTCCCTAAAACCGCCACCATCTAACTGATCTATCCCCTAATGTGAACCCCTTACACCGCCGCCATCTATATTAAAATTATTAACCCCTAATTTAATCTACCTACCCCGCCGCCAGCTATATTATCTATATTAACCCTAAGTATATTATAGTTAATATAGTTATTACATTATATATATTAACTATATTAACCCTAATTATATTAGGGTTAATATAGTTAATATAGTTACTATAGTATTTATATAAACTATATTAACTCTATCTAACCCTAAACACCCCTAACTAAATTCTTATTAAATAAATCTAATTCATATTATAAACTAAAATATTCCTATTTAAATCTAAATACTTACCTATAAAATAAACCCTAAGATAGCTACAATGTAATTAATTATTACATTATAGCTATGTTAGGGTTTATATTTATTTTACAGGTAAATTGTTAATTATTTTAACTAGGTATAATAGCTATTAAATAATTATTACCTATTTAATAGCTACCTAGTTAAAATAATTACCCCAATTACCTGTAAAATAAATCCTAACCTAAGTTACAAATACCACCTACACTATCAATAAATTAAAGAAACTACAAATATCTATCTAAAAATACAATTAAATAAACTAAACTAAATTACAAAAACAAACAACACTAAATTACAAAAAATAAAAAAAAGATTACAAGATGTTTAAGCTAATTACACCTATTCTAAGCCCCCTAATAAAATAATAAACCCCCAAAATAAAAAAAATTCCCTACCCTATTCTAAATTAAAAAAAAGTTCAAAGCTCTTTTACCTTACCAGCCCTTAAAAGGGCCTTTTGTGGGGGCATGCCCCAAAGAAAACTGCTCTTTTGCCTGCAAAAAAACCCACAATACCACCCCCCAACATTACAACCCACCACCCACATACCCCTAATCTAACCCAAACCCCCCTTAAATAAACCTAACACTACCCCCCTGAAGATCTCCCTACCTTGTATTCACCCTGCCGGGCAGAACTCCTCATCCGATCCGGGCGATGTCTTCCAGCAAGCGGCAGTAAAGTCTTCTTCCATCTGGGCGATGTCTTGAAGCAAGCGGCAGAGAGTCTTCTTCCATCGGCGATGTCTTCAAGCAAATCGGCATCTTCAATCTTCTTTGTTCGCCTCCTCCGCCGCGGAGCATCCATCCGGCACGACGACTTCCCGACGAATGAGGTTCCTTTAAAATGACGTCATCCAAGATGGCGTCCGCCCGAATTCCGATTGGCTGATAGGATTCTATCAGCCAATCGGAATTAAGGTAGAAAAATCTGATTGGCTGATTGAATCAGCCAATCAGATTCAAGTTCAATCCGATTGGCTGATTGGTTCAGCCAATCGGATTGAACTTGAATCTGATTGGCTGATTCAATCAGCCAATCAGATTTTTCTACCTTAATTCCGATTGGCTGATAGAATCTTATCAGCCAATCGGAATTCGACGGACGCCATTTTGGATGACGTCATTTAAAGGAACCTCATTCATCGGGAAGTCGTCGTGCCGGAAGGATGCTCCGCGGCGGAGGAGCGAAGTAAGAAGATTGAAGATGCCGATTTGCTTGAAGACGTCGCCGATGGAAGAAGACTCTCTGCCGCTTGCTTCAAGACATCGCCCGGATGGAAGAAGACTTCACTGCCGCTTGCTGGAACACATCGCCCGGATCGGTATGAGGAGTTCTGCCCGGCGGGGTGAATACAAGGTAGGGAGATCTTCAGGGGGGGTAGTGTTAGGTTTATTTAAGGGGGGTTTGGGTTAGATTAGGGGTATGTGGGTGGTGGGTTGTAATGTTGGGGGGTGGTATTGTGTTTTTTTTTGCAGGCAAAAGAGCAGTTTTCTTTGGGGCATGCCCCCACAAAAGGCCCTTTTAAGGGCTGGTAAGGTAAAAGAGCTTTGAACTTGTTTTAATTTAGAATAGGGTAGGGAATTTTTTTATTTTGGGGGGCTTTATTATTTTATTAGGAGGCTTAGAATAGGTGTAATTAGCTTAAAAATCTTGTAATCTTTTTTTTATTTTTTGTAATTTAGTGTTTTTTTTTTTGTAATTTAGTTTAGTTTATTTAATTGTATTTTTAGATAGATATTTGTAGTTTATTTAATTTATTGATAGTGTAGGTGTATTTGTAACTTAGGTTAGGATTTATTTTACAGGTAATTGGGTAATTATTTTAACTAGGTAGCTATTAAATAGTTAATAACTATTTAATAGCTATTATACCTAGTTAAAATAATTAACAATTTATCTGTAAAATAAATATAAACCCTAACATAGCTATAATGTAATTATTAATTACATTGTAGCTATCTTAGGGTTTATTTTATAGGTAAGTATTTAGATTTAAATAGGAATATTTTAATTAATAATATTAATATTAGATTTATTTTAATAAGAGTTTAGTTAGGATGTTAGAGTTAGATAGGGTTATTATACTTAATATATATATAATATAATAATGATATTAACTATATTAACCCTAATATAATTAGGGTTAATATAGTTTATATATATAATATAATAACTATATTAACTATATTAACCCCTAATATAATTAGGGTTAATATAGTTAATATAGCTGGCAGGCGGTGTAGGGGGATTAGATTAGGGGTTAATACATTTATTATAGGTGGCCGCGGTGTAGGGAGATGTAGATTGTAGGCAAAAGAGCAGTTTACTTTGTGACAAAGCCCCGCCAAAAGCCCTTTTAAGGGCTGGCAAAAGAGCTGTTATTTTGGGGCATGCCCCGCAAAAAGCCCTTTTAAGGGCTGGCAAAGAGCTGTTACTTTGGGGCAATGCCACGCAAAAAGCCCTTTTCAGGGCTATTTGTAGGGTTAGACTTAGGTTTAGTTGTAGGGATAGTTTAGTATTTTAGGGGTTTAAATAATTTAATATAGATGGCGGCGGGGTAGGGGGATTAGATTAGGGGTAATAATTTTAAAATAGAGGCGGGGTAGGGGCTCACTTTAGGGGGTAGGTAAGGTAGATGGCGGCGGTGTTAGGGGCTCACTTTAGGGGGTTATAGATTTAATATAGCTGGCGGCGGTTTAGGGGTTAATAACTTTATTAGGTAGCGGCGGGCTCCGTGAACGGCGGTTTAGGGGTTAATACATATTTTATTGTTAGGATAGTGAGGGGGGATAGCGGATAGAGGGTTAGACGTGTCGGGCTATGTTAGGGAGGCGTGTTAGACGTGTCGGGCTATGTTAGGGAGGCGTGTTAGACAGTGCGGGTGATTTAGACTTTAGTCAGGTTTTGTAGGTGCCGGCAGTTTCTAACGTGCTGCAAGTCACTGGTGACGCCAGAAATTTGTACTTGCGCAGATTTCTGGACATTGCTGGTTTGTCAGACTTACGGCACGTTAGCATCTGACGGCGACATATATGGGATAGCTCGAGTTGCGAGCTGAAACTGCGGGCGACGCGGGTTCCCTTGCTTGCGCCGCAAACTACGATCTATATCGGATCGCGCCCCAGATGTAGGACTCACACATGGCAGGAACACTGCATGGAACAACAAACACTTTTCCAGGAACAAAATATATTAATGCTGCTAATGAATGAGCAAAATAATAAAAAATGCTGGAAAACAATTGTTATAAACATTGTGAATTAATTATGCAAATAATAAATACCTCAGCAAATCTCAGAGACAGCCACCTACAACCAGCCTTTCAAAGGGACACTCAATCAAAATTAAACTTTCATTATTCAGATAGAGCATGCAATTTTAAACAACTTTCTAATTTACTTCCATTAACAAAATGTGCACAGTCTTTTTATATTTAAACTATTTCCTACTGAGCATGTGCAAGAATAAGTGTGTATGCATTTGTAAATGGCTGATTGCTGTCACATGGTACGTGTATGCATTTGTGATTGGCTGATGGCTGTCACATGGTACAGGGGGAGTGGAAAAAGACATAACTTTTAAAATTGTCAGAAAAAAAAATCTACTACTCATTTGAAGTTCAGACTAAGTGCTATTGCATTGTCTTGTTATCTTGCATTTGTTGATTATGCAAATCTACAGTGTTGACTGGTCCTTTAACAGTTTTGTGTTGCCCTCAGCCCATTGAGCAGAAAACAGATATCAGTAATTTGAAAGCAGTTCCATACTTTGCATTAGATAATTAAGGATGAGTATTTTTACCACCAGGCCCAGACTGACCATACAGGGCATTTGCCTAGTGGGCTGAGGCCAGCTGCAGATGTTAGTGCGAATGCGCGTATGCACGTTACCACTTTCATGAGGAATGTGGCGAGTAGTTTTTTTCTTTTTCTTTGAAATTTCCTATGAAGCAATCTGCGCATGCATGCATTACATCATCACATTCCACCCATTTGTTTTTAACATATCTGAAATATAGTGGCGTAAAAATTAATAAATTCATAAAATAATGAAATTCATTCAATGACATAGTTATTTGTTCTTTAAAGGGCTTTTAAAACCCAACATTTTCTTTCATGATTCAGATAGAGCATGCTGTTTTAAAACCTTTCTAATTTACTTCTATTATCCATTTTTTTTCCGTTCTCTTGGTATATTTTGTTGAAAAGCACGAAAGAATGTTTAGGAGCCACTCATTTCTGGAGCACTATATGCTAGCAGTTTTTGCAAGAATGTTATCCATTTGTGAGAACACTAGAGGGCAGCCACTATTTCTTGCCATATAGTGCTACAGATGTCTACCTAGGTATCTCTTCAACACAGAATATCATGGGAACAAAGCAAATAAAAGTAAATTGGAAACTTTCTTAAAAATGTTATGTCTGAATCACAAGAGATCCCTTTAAAGGGACACTCAGGTTATATTCAATTTCATGATTCAGATACAGCATGTAATTTTAAACAACTTTCCAATTTACTTCCATTAAAAAAAATGTGCACCAGTCTTTTATATTTACAATTTTTGAGTCACCAGATCCTACTGAGCATGTGCAAGAATTCACAGACTATACGTATATGCATTTGTGATTGGCTGATTGCTATCACATGGTACAAGGGAAGTGCAAATATACATAACTTTGAAATTTGTTATAAAAAAATCTACTACTCTTTTGAAGTTCAGACTAAGTGCTATTGCATTGTCTTGTTATCTTGCATTTGCTGATTATGCAAATCTAATGTGTTGACTGGTCCTTTAAAGGGCCACTCAATCAAAATTAAACTTTCATTATTCAGATAGAGCATACAATTTTAAACAACTTTCTAATTTACTTCCATTAACAAAATGTGCACAGTCTTTTTATATTTAAACTTTTTGAGTCACCAGCTCCTACTGAGCATGTGCAAGAATAAGTGTGTATGCATTTGTGAATGGCTGATTGCTGTCACATGGTACGTGTATACATTTGTGATTGGCTGATGACTGTCACATGGTACAGGGGGAGTGGAAAAATACATAACTTTTAAAATTGTCAGAAAAAAAAATCTACTACTCATTTGAAGTTCAAACTAAGTGCTATTGCATTGTCTTGTTATCTTGCATTTGATTATTATGCAAATCTACAGTGTTGACTGGTCCTTTAATGAAAACCCCCAATCATTTTAGTATTTTATTTTTTTCTAGATCTTTTAAAATGGAACGAACCTGTCAAATGTTCAAATCTTTACCTGTTTTCTGCCATGGGGGGCTTTGGTTTAAACCTTCCTGTTTGTTTCTGTAAGATCATAGATATCATTGATGGAAGCAGACATTTTGTAGACAGCTGTAACTGCCATTTAGAATCTCATAGCAACGAAAGTTTACAACTCTGTCTAATTTCAGATTTTAATTCCATTCAGCATGTAAACTTGTGTAGAACATGAGCAATTATAATGATGAATCCTGCCTAAAATGTCAGTCATTCCTTTTTAAAAATAGTTTATATACAGGGTGCTTCAAACAGGACAGTGACTAGGAGGGAAACATATAGAAAGATTGAAAAAAATACAATCTGAGCCTCAGGAACTCTGGAATTAAAAGTAATTGACTGCCTGTCAATCGCATGGACAGAAAGACAAGGTAAAATATTTCCCCAAAAGTTCAAGCCATAATTAAGAAGACATTTAAATAGATATGATTGGCTGAAGTGTAAAACAAAGTAGGAGAACACATTTTCCTGTCTTTATTCTCTTGTGTTACGTTCATAAAATCTACTCTAGTCCCCTTGGGCTGTAGCAATCTGTTTATATATTCCCCTCCCCCAATGGACAGGATTCCACAGATGGGGAATTCAAGAATTTCCTCATTTGCATTGTTGTGACAAGTCAGAAAAAGCAGCTGCAACTGTATTGAGGAGGATCTCTAAATGAATGAGGAAAGGAGGATAGGATTTAGGAAACAGCACGGCAGGAGTAATTTACAGAAGCATTTTATAACCCCAAAAGCCATATCTCCCATTTTGCAGCATGTGTGTTCATGCTTATTTGTGTGTTATATAATAGACTAGACACTGAAGGTGCTAATTTAAGCATCCCTGTTTTCAATGTCAGTTGGGATGCCGTGAGAACCCGTGGGTGTGGTATTTGGCTGGGTACTGTACTTACACCCCTCACCAGCCAGGGAGAACATCCAACACTGCATTATTTGATTCTCATTTTAGTTTCCCTTCATATATAGCTGTACATCAATCATACTGTGACTCACTGCTTGATATTTAAAGGGACATTATACCGAAGGTTTGGTTCCCCATGAAAAGTTTAAGTATGCATAGTGAAAACAGTGCACATTCATTATTTAGTTTGATAGATTTTTTTCTGGGGCAGAAGCATATTTTTGGCAAAGCAAAGGTGAAAAGACAAACTTACTTAAAGGGACATTATACACTCATTTTTTCTTTGCATAAATGTTTTGTAGATGATCTATTTATATAGCCCATAAAGTTTTTTTTTTTTATTAATGTATAGTTTTGCTTATTTTTAAATAACATTGCTCTGATTTTCAGACTCCTAACCAAGCCCCAAAGTTTTATGTGAATACGCTCGACTACCTACTCCAGCTTGCTCCTGTTTGTGTAAAGGGTCTTTTCATATGCAAAAGAAGGGGGAGGGGGGAGTGTCTTATTTGCCACTTGCAGTGGGCTTTCCAGCTACCTTTTCAACAGAGCCAAAGTGACAGCTTCTAAGTAAGTTTTTAAACAGTTTTATACTGGATTTTTATATCAGTATCTGTGCATCTTATTCTTTATAGTAGCGTCTATTACATGCAGTTATATGAAAATAAGTGTATACTATCCCTTTAAGATGCTTTTTAAGATGTGTTTACCAGGACTACAAAAGAATATTATATTTAATTAAAAAAAATGAAATGACATATTTCAAATGCTTTTAAAATATGTATTTTGAATGTAGATCTGTTTGCAATGCAGTGATTAATTTCTGTTCCTTTAAAGGGACAGTCTACTTGAAAATTGTTATTGTTTAAAAAGATAGATAACCCCTTTATTACCCATTCCCAGTTTTGCATAACCAACACTGTGATAGTAATACACACATTACCTCTCAGCTAGATTACGAGTTTTGCGTTATGAGTGAAAAAGCATCGTTATGCTTCATAACAATGCTTTTTCCCTAACGCTGCTATTACAAGTTTTGTCAGAATAGGTGTACCGCACACCTTTTTGGCCGTCACGCAACATCAGTACCGAACTTTTAAAAAAGTCCTTTTTCAATGGGACTTCTATAGCGCCTGTATTACGAATTTTGCTGTGAGGCCAAAATGTGAGCGGTACAGCCTAAAATGACAAGATTCGTACCGCCATCTAAAGTCAGTAGTTATGAGTTTTATGCTACAAATCTGTAGCATAAAACGCAGAACGAAACTGTTAAAAAGTACACTAACACCCATAAACTACCTATTAACCCCTAAACCGAGGCCCTCCCGCATCGCAAATACTAAAATAAAGTTATTAACCCCTAATCTGCCACTCCGGACATCGCCGCCACTTAAAAATGTATTAACCCCTATTCCGCCGCTCCCCGACATCGTCGCCACTATAATAAACCTATTAACCCCTAAACCGCTGCCCTCCCGCATCGAAAACACTATTGAAAGATTATTAACCCCTAATCTGCCATCCGCCCACACACTGCTGCAATAACCTATTAACGACTAAACCGCAAGCCCCCACAAGAAAAATACTAAAAATACTATTAACCCCTAAACCTCTAGCCTCCCACATCCATACATAAATATATTTAACCCCTAAACCTAACCCTAACGTAACCCTAAGCCTAAATATAACCCTAACACCCCCTACTTAAATATAATTAAAATAAATCTAAATAAAACTTACAATTATTACCTAAATAATTCCTATTTGAAACTAAATACTTACCTATAAAATAAAACTTATGGTAGCTACAAAATAAATAAAGTTACATTGTAGCTAGATTAGGTTTCTTTTTTATTTCACAGGTAAGTTTGTATTTATTTTAACTAGGTAGACTAGTTAGTAAATAGTTATTAACTATTTTCTAAATACCTAGCTAAAATAAATACAAATTTACTTGTAAAATAAAACGTAACCTGCCTTACACTAAAACCTAACATTACAATAAAATAAATAACTTAAATTAATAAAATACAATTATCTACATTACAAAAAAATAAACACTAAATTACACAAAATAAAAACAAAATTATCAAAAATAAAAACAAAATTACTCCTAATCTAATAGCCCCTATCAAATATGAAAAGCCACCCCAAAATAAAAAAAAACGGTTTAGCCTCACACGAAACTGCCAATGGCCTTTAAAAGGACCTTTTGCGGGGCATTGCCCCCAAAGAAAATCAGCTCTTTTACCTCGTAAAAAAAAAAAATGCAAAACAACCCCCCAACAGTATAACCCACACCCACACTACCAAACCCCCCAAATAAATTCTATCTAAATAAACTTAAGTCTAACCATTGCCCTGAAAATGGCATTTGGATGGGCATTGCCCTTTAAAGGGCATTTAGCTCTTTAACATTGCCCAAAACCCCCACTCTAAAATCAAAACCACCCAATAAACCCTTAAATAACATAACACAAACCCCCGACGATCCACTTACAGTTTTTTGAAGACCGGACATCTATCTCTCACCAGCTGCAGAAGTCATCCAAGCGGGGCCAGAAAGTCCACATCCCCAGGGGCAGAAGTCTTCATCCAGGCGGCAGATGTCTTCAATCCCAAGCGGGCAGAAGTCCTGATCCAGGCCGCAGAAGTCTTCATACAAGCGGGCCAGAAGTCCTCATAGAAGCCGGCAGAAGTCTTCATCCAAGCGGCAGAAGTCTACATCCAGACGGCATCTTCTATCTTCATCCATCCGAGCGCGGGAGCGGGTCCATCTTCAAGACATCCAGCATCCTCTTCTCTGATGGTCGCTGGAGGAATGAAGTTTTCCCACTCTTTAAGTGACATCATCCAAGATGGCGTCCCTTACATTCCGATTTGCTGATAGAATTCTGTAGCTAGCTTAGTTTTTTTTTTTACAGGTAAGTATTTAGTTTTATATAGGAATTATTTAGGTAATAATTGTAATATTAATTTAGATTTATTTTTAATTTTATTTAAGTTAGGGGGGGTTAGGCATAAGCTTAGGGTTACGTTAGGGTTAGGGTTATGCTTAGGGTTACGTAAGGGTTAGGGTTAGGTTTAGGGGTTAATATATTTATTTAGTGTTAGTGATGTGGGAGGCCAGAGGTTTAGGGATTAATAACTAGTATAGTGGCGGCGACATTGGGGGCGGAAGATTAGGGGTTAATAACTGTAATGTAGGTGGCGTTGATATCGGGAGCGGCAGATTAGGGGTTAATAAGTGTATTTAGGTGGCGGTGATGTTAGGGGCAGCAGATTAGGGGTTAATACGTGTATTTAGGTGGCAGCGATATCGGGAGTGGCAGATTAGGGGTTAATAGTTTTATTTAGGTGGCAGCGATGCTAGAGGCAGATGATTAGGGGTTAATAACATTATGTAGGTTGCGGCGATGTCGGGGGCGGCATATTAGGGGTGTTTAGACATGGTTTTTATGTTAGGGTGTTAGGTTTAAACATAACTTTTTCTTTCCCCATAGACATCAATTGGGCTGCGTTATGGTGCTTTTTTCCGCGATCGCAGGTGGTAGGCTTTTTTTTGCCGGCTCTCCCCATTGATGTCTATGGGGAAATTGTGAGGCAAGAGCATGTCAATACACTGCTGTATTTGGGTGAGGTATGGAGCTCAACGCACCCATATTGCCCGCACAAGCCCGGGTTTTTCAAAACCTGTAATAGCAGCGCTATAAGGAGGTGAAATTCCGCTGTTTTTGTGGCATTCGTTAAATTTCCCCTATAGCGCTCAAAACTCGTAATCTACCTGTCTGTGATTACCTTGTATTCTAAGCTCCTGCAGAATGCCCCCCTCTTATTTCAATTCTTTTGACAGACATGCATTTTAGCCATTCAGTGCTGACTCCTAAATACTCCATGGAGTAAGCACAATGTTTATCTATAGGGCACACAAGAACTAGCACTGTCCTAACTATGAAAATTGTCAAAATGCATTGAGATAAGAGGTGGCCTTCAAGGGGCTTAAAAATTAGAATTATGAGGCTACCTAGGTTTAACCGTTCAACAAAGAATACCAAGAGAACAAAGCAAATTGGATGATAAAAGTAAATTGGAAAGTTATTTAAAATTGGTATGCCCGTATCCTGAATCATGAAAGTTTAATTTTGACTAGACTGTCCCTTTAATATTATGGAAAATAACAGTGCTGCCAAAACATTATTGTGTTAACGCTTCTACATTTCTGGCATACATCCATGTTTTCCTGATCTGCATGATACAAACATTGTTTCGTTCCTGATTCTAAATTATAAATGTATTTTCCAACAGTACCCTTGATCTCATTAGTAATTTTTAAAATTAAATAAAAGCACAACACCAAATAAGTTATTTTTTCAAATATAAATGAATAATATTTCCTTAATAATTCACTGCAGTCTAAAAGGGAAACAAATTTTCGTGAGTTATCTACTGGTTGTTTCTCTTGTTTCATAGACAAACGTTGTTGCAATTTCTTTTCTGGTGATATGTTTTTGTTTGTCTGTTGCTATAGTAACATCTATCATTTACCCACTGGAAATCCTGGTGTAAGAAGGGAGATTTCTGAGTGAAGCCTCTATTGTCGACCCAAAAAAAAAAAGAAGATATTATTCAGTGGCGGTGTTCTATGTATAGCACCCCCTGTTGAGCTGCAAAAGGCTCCAATATTATGTGTACTGTGTCTTCTCAACTTTTTTCACCAGTTTTAGAACTGCCACTGTATGTTATTATTTATCGAAAACAACAGAAACCAGTGGCATATTTAGGTTTTCACTTATGATGCTCCTAATAATAATAATGATAAGCATAACAAATAAAAGCATGTGAAAGAAAGGCTTCATATAACCAGGCTATGGCACAACATGCGTTGTGGTAGACTGAGCGCTAGTATTTTACAGCCTTATGCTCACTGGCAAAAGTCCCCTAGTGGAACTTGGGATTGATGGACTACAATGTGTGATATAGTGAGCGCTGGGAAGCCTTAAAAGGACTGTGAGGTATGGATATGTTAAAAATGGAATGTATTTATTACAGTTAATATACAATGAAAATACAATATAATACATACAAATTAAAAAGCCTTCTAAAATTCTTCCTAAATCTCTATGGATCCATGAGATATAAGTCTTAAGGATATAGTGTTACCTATATCTGTGGTGTTGGAACAAATATTACGTTAGCTCCGACAACAGTCTAAGACCATAGTATTATGGTCTATAAAGTGCAGTTTAAGCACAGAATATTTACAAACAGCAGATGTGATGTAAATGGACAAAATTGGCATAGTACAATGTCAATAATACAGATGTCAACAATACAGATGCAGTATAAAAGTATAAGTGATAGAAAATGACAATATAAATAAAGTGTAGGAGAAAATCCAATTGTGTAAAAATGGAAATCAAATTTGTTGAAAAAAATCAAAAAATTTATGTCTCTCAAATAGTTTCTTAAAAAATGTCTCTTTGGAAAATCACAGTGTTCCAAAAAAAAAAAAAATAATATATATTATACTAATATATATATATTATATATATATATATATATATATCAGAGTGTTCCACAAAAATGCAAAAGTGTTCCACAAAAATTGTAAAAAATTAATCCACAAATAAATATCAAAGTGTTCAAAAATTATGGTGGGGTAAGTTGCGTTCAAAGAAATCCTAGATGATTAACTTCCCAAAATAAACTCCAATAGCTGTGTAGACGTGAAGGAGATTATAGAATGCAGAATATAAAAAATATATAAAAAATGTAGAATATAAAAATGCAGAAGAAAAAAAAAGTACAATAATGTGGCGGGTAGGTCCAAAGTTCCTCCTCCTAATCTGTGGGTGAAATAAAGTGCAATAGTGTAATAAACGTCTAGATGTGGTATAATAAAATCAGAAATTTGCTCACCAGTATGTCGACGCGTTTCGGCCCTCCTAGGCCTTTCTCAAGACACAACATGCACAACATGCATTAGTCCTTTGCCATCTATTAAAGGGACGTTAAAATTTAAAAATGTTCTTTCATGATTTCGGTAACACATACAATTTTGAACAACTTTCCAATTTACTTCTATTATCAAATTTGCTTAATTCTCTTGGTATCATTTGTTGAAGGAGCAGCAATGCACTACTGGTTTCTAACTGAGCACATGGGTGAGCCAATGACAATCTGTATATATATATATGCAGCCACCAATCAGCAGCTAAAACCTAGGTTCTTTGCTGCTCCTGAGCTTACATAGATAAACCTTTCAGCAAAGGATAAAAAGTGAATGAAGCAAATTAAATAATAGAAGTAAATGGGGAATTTCTTTAAAATTGTATTCTCAATTTAAATCATGAAATAATTTTTTGGGGTTTCATGTCCCTTTAAAATATGCAGTTGCATTAGTTTGTCATAGTGCTCTGATCATATTTACATAGCTGTGTCTATGTTACTACAGTAACAACAACTAGGTCACAAATGAATAGCTGTTTCTTCAATAATATTTATTTTTTAAAAATGACTTTTTTTTGTAGTAGTCATGTTTGCCTAAGAAGTAATAAACCGGGGGCGAGAGATTACATATGCGGTGCAGGCTTCGGTGCAATTGCTGAAATCCAACGCCCTCCCGTAATTTCACACCTTGCACATCGGGGTATTACATAAACCCTGCCGGCAGTTCATAAATAAAGTGCCGTAAGTAAACTAGCGATGTCCAGAAATTAGCCGTAAATACAAACGTTCTGGAGTCGCCAAAGAAAAAAAAAAAAAAAATCAAATCTCCCGTAAAAGTCTGACCCGCCTCCGAAAAATAAATCCGACACGTAAAACCCCTATATCGCCATGAAACCTACATCGGAACTAATAATAAAAGTAATTAACCCCTAAACTGACAACCCCCCACAACACAATAAGCCTAATTCACAATTCACCCACATCACAATCTACCTAATAAAACTATTAACCCCTAATCCGCCATTAACCCACATCGCAATAAACCTAATAAAGTATATGAACCCCTAATCCGCCATTAACCCACATAGCATATAAACCTGTACAAAATATATTAAACCCCCTAATCCACCATTAACCCCACATCGCAACAAACCTAATAAAACTATTAACCCCTAATCCGCCAAACCCACACAACGCAATAATCTTAATTAATCTATTAACCACTAATCACCAAACCCCCACAACGCAAATAACTAATAAATTACTAAGTCCCCCTAACCTAACACCCCTAAATTAACCACAATTACCTACATTAAAAAATACGAAGTTACAATTAAAATAAAAAGAAGATAGCATTACTTAAAAATAAAAAATAAAATAATCTAGTTTAATTTAATCTAAGATTACAAAAATAAAAAGTCCAACATTACATAAAATAAACAAAATTATCAAAAATAAAAAAATTAAAACCTAACCCCTATAAAAATAAAAAGCACCCCAAAAATAAAAACACCCCCTAATCTAATCGTAACTACCATAGCCCTTAAAGGGCCTTTTGTAGGGCATTGCCCTAAGTTAAACAGCTTTTTACTTAAAAAAAATTAGCTAAGTCCCCCCTCTAACAGTAACCCCCACCACCCCACCAAACCCCCCAAAATAAAAAAACCTAACACTAAAAAATCCTAAACTACCCATTGCCCTTAAAGGGGCATTTGTATAGGCATTGCCCTTAAAGGGCATTCAGCTCTTTTACTGCCCTTAAAAGGCATTCTGCTCTTTTAAGAGTGCCCAGAAATCCCTAATCTAAAAAATAAAATAAAAAATAAAAAATGTCTAAGTCTAACCCCCCAAATAGGTACTCACCATTCCTGAAGTCTGGTGGAGAAGGTCCTGGTTCCAGGCGGTGAAGTCTTCTTCAAGCGGCCCAACATCTTCTTCCAAGCGGGGAACTCTTCCTTCTCATCCAGGACCAAGCCGCGTGGAGCGGAGATGAGCGCGGAGCAGGACCGGCGCCCGCGGAGCCATGGAGCATGGAGGATCCTCTTTGTACAATCGCCGCCCAATACACTGAATAGTGAATTCAAGGTACACGTTAAAAATGCAGTCCCTTACATTTCTATTTGCTGGTTTGATTCTTCAAATTCAAATCAGACAATAGGATGAGAGCTACTGAAACTCTATGTTTTAGAAACCACTGTCCAAATGGTTGGATTATTATTACAACCCCTAGTGGGGAACTTTTAAGTCACCTCAGATATACCAAACAGTTACTTAAAGAAATTGAAAGTAATCCCTTGGAAAAATAGCTATGGCTGGCTATCTGGTGATGTTATAGCATTATACTCATCCATACCACATAATTATGGTTTGGAAGCCATTGCCTTTTTCTAAGGAGATCTACAGAACATAATGAGCGAGTTTATTAAGTTTGTTTTGAGAACCACTGAATTCCTGCCTTACCCCATAACTTTTTTTGTCTTTGAGCATACTTTTTATCTCCCAGAGATGTGGCACGGGCCGATGGGAGCAAAATTTGCTCCCTCATACGCAACTGTACATGGGTTGGGTGGGAGCTGTGCCACATCTTTGGAGATGAGAATAAATACAAAAAGAACATTGTCTTTTATCGTCGCTATATAGACGATTTTTCTTTTTATTTGGGAGGGAAGCATGGATGAAGCACAGGAATTTGTGGGTCATTTGAATACTAACAATGCCAGCCTTGAAGTTCACCCATGAATGTGGGGCATCTAGTATTAACTATCTGGATGTCACCTCCATGGGGAAGGGACAGAGAATCGTAAGGGTATGAACTGTATAGAAAACCTATAACTAGGAACACCCTTTTACATGCTGAAAGCAGCCATCCCAAGCAAGTATTCAAGTCTGTACGAAGGGACAGTTCACTAGGGTGAGAAGAAATTGCACCCGTGATAGTGAATACTTCAGACATGAAAAGGAACTATCCAGGAAATTTCTTGAGAGGGGTTACCCTAAACAGGATATAGATAGAGCCTGTGAGGAAATAGGGCTATTGAGAGATCAGTCTTCTCAGGGATAAATCCAAAATAACAGGATTTGGCAGGGACCTCTGAACAGCTCACTTTTGTGACTCAGTTTAGCAGGCAATATTATCAGATATGCAATATCATACGGTAGACATATGACACTGCTTAGGAGAGGATGATGACCTTGCACAGATTGCCACACAAAAGGTACGCTTTGCTTTTAAAAGGGGAAAAACTATAGGGAATTCTGTAGCCCCAAGTACAATTAAAAACAGGATGAGATCATTTGAAATCCCTCTGGCTAAGATATAAGGGGGTTTACAAATGCAGCTATACTAATTGCATAGCATGTGGATATACAAGATTGGGCAATATTTTCAGAAGCGCATATACTGGTGAAAACATTTGCGCATAGAGCACTTTTTCAATTGCAGATCCACCTATGCAATTTACTTGCTGAATTGTGATTCATTGTGACATTCAATATACAGGTCAAATGACCCGTCAGGTCAGGACTAGGATAAGGGAACATATAAATGATATTAAGACTGGCAAATTAACTACCCCCTTAGTGAATCATTTTAGTGTGAAACCATGATAAGGATCCAAGGACGCTATATTGGACCATTATTGAGGTTGTATATACTAACAATAGGGGAGGGGATAGAGAAACTTTGCTTTTAAAGAGGGAGGTTTTCTGGATACACAGGATGAACACTAGAGTGCCTAAAGGATTTAACTCAGAATTTGATCTGGTCAATTTCTGGTGTTAGCCTGTGTATTCAGAGAATTGAGCATTTTAACTTAATGGTTCAATCCCTCTTTTAAGCTCCATCTCTATGGGCTCCATGTACTAAGCCGTCAATTCATCCGTCATTTTAGACGCGGCTAAACTCGCCGTTACTTGCCGCGGGCGAAATGGTGTCCGCTGTTGCTATGTACTAATAATCCCACAATAAATAGACACGTCTAGCCCGCCGCGAGCAGTGGCGGAATATTGATAAATTTGACGCCTCGCTCGCCGCGACTAAGCTGATGTACTTAACTTTCAGTTGAATTGTCTGGCCAATTGTTAACACGTGACATGTAAGGTGTCATGAACGTCATAGTAGTCGTGGGAATAGAATTTGCTCCTATAAATGTACAACTTTTCTAAACAACTTTATTATTTTTCCCAAATTTTTGGAGAGTAATTACAGAGCGCTCCTTTTTTGTGATCTTAATTTACAAATTCGATATGGCTTCATCCTGGATCTGAAACCGCTTCAAAATCCAAGAATCCTCACTTTTCTCATCAGCAAAACGTCGTTTTGATTGACATGATTATTGACTCTTATGATTATTTGTTTGGATGTCGTGTCAAACATACAAATTTTTCTAGGAGAAGCAGATCTGGCAAAGGTTCAGCGATGCTGTTAGTGCCCAGGGTCCAGGAAAAAAGGATGTCGATCAGCTGAAGAAGCGTTACAACGGACATTAAACGTTTTGCCAAAGCTAATTGGCCAGAGAAAAAAATTCGGCACGTGCTACCGGAGGTGGACCAGCATATGTGGCAGACCCTCAATGATTATAAGCAGAAGCTTGTTCAGCGTCTGGGACCAGAGATCATCACTGGCATAACGGATGATTGTGACAGTGATTTAAGAGGTAAATGTACAACATAATTGACGCAATTTTTTTTTAAAATTATGATAGGTCATTGTCTCCAATATATATTTCTTTAAAATAACATTATCTGACTTCTTACGCTTCAGTATCTGAATCTATATAGGCCATTTAGGCCCCAAATACTGTAATCATTTATGTTGCATATATGTATAAGGGATTGTACAAGCCATTTAGGCCCCAAATACTGTAATCATTTATGTCGCATATATGTATAAGGGATTGTACAATCATAGGGTTGTTATACTGCCTTTTTTTTTAAAGGTCTAACGGAACTATAGATTTGTTGATTATTAATATAGTGATCCCTAAAGATAACACCCATGTGTTTATTTACAAACCAGTATTGCATAGAAACCTTAAAGAGATAATGACAATAGAAATAATGTAATTTGAAACTATTAAAAAAATATTGATGTTGTGTAACATGGTATGTCAGACATTAATCACGAGACTGACCCCAGATCACATGCCTTCTTAAATTTCTGATCTATTGACTTCCATGTTGCGTTATTTGACTATAGAATATTATTTTTAACATCTTTCAAAATTGTTCACCGCTTTATAAACATATACTTTTTTCAGATATAGCTATGCACATAGTTGATGCAGTCACATGAACCATCTATGTGCATCAACCAATGATCATTTACTGTGCCTGTATAGATTTACTTTTCATCAAAGTATAAAAATCCAATGAAGGCAAAAACATAATACAATTAAATATTTTTGAAAAAGCATTTTCTTATGCGATTTGTAAAGGAAATTTTATTTGTTCATGTCCCTTTAAAGGGCCACTAAACCCAAAATCTTTTTTTAATGATTCAGATAGAGAATAGAAATTTAAACAACATTACAAATTACTTCCATTATTTCTTTGGCTTCATTTTCTAGATATTCTTAGTTGAAGAAAAAGAAATCCACATGGTGAGCCAATCACACGAGGCTTCTTTGTGCAGCAATCAAATGCTTTTCAACAAAGAATATCAAGAGAATACAGCAAATTAGATAATATAAGTAAATTATTAAGATGTTTATAACTGCATTCTCTTTCTAAATCATAAAATAAAAAAGGTGGGTGGCATGTCCCTTTAATGATTGAGCCTTCATTCACTGCTGTGATTATTATTATTAACACTTTTAGCTTTCAGTTTAAACTAGAAATAAAAATAAACCTAACATATTTTTTTTTTTTTAAAGCAACGCCAACAACACAAGCAGAGCCTGTGAGGAGTAACGAAGTGCCCACTTGTTCTACTTCATCTTCTGCGGTTTACAGACCACCCAGTTCAGCTGTTTCCAGACCTTCGGCCAGTTTTACACATGGCCAATTAATACGCTCCACATCTAATGTTACACACACAACTTCCTCGGCGGACACACTTCCTGATGTAAGGACCAGCACTCCAGAAACTGGTGTTGGTAGAGCAACTGGTAAGTACTTTACAAATGAATAATTTCAATGTTGTGTGTTTTATCTCTTTTATCTATCAATTTTTTTTTTTTTTTTTTTTTAAATGTCAAATGTCATTATTGACATATTCGAGTTTGAGATCTTTTACAGATGGAATGTAATTTGAAGGACAAATAGCAATAATCATAGATTTTCATGAAAGGGACACTGTACAAATTTTTTTAAATGAGGATTCGTGTAGAGCATGCATGCAATTGTAAGCAACTTTCTAATGGGTTTAAATGTTATCATTATTTTCTTTTTGAGAATTGATCATAGTATTACATTAGAAAGTTGATTGAAATTCCATGCTATATATCTTATTCTCAAAAATATTATTTTTGCTTCAGTGTCCAGTTAATTGCAAAGTACATTTCCATTAATAATTTTCCAAATAGAAATTTCACTGAATGTAATAGCGTTTGAATATGTGGTTACATTGACTAAAAAACATTTTTATTTTATTTATTTATTTATTTTTATTTTATTTATTTTTTTATAGGTGATTTGGGACGTCTTTTCCAGCGATTGACTGGACATTCATCTCCATTATTTGATGGTATGTATCACATATGTATATATATATAATATAACTTAAATTGGTGTATGACTGTTGTATCTGCTCTCTCCTTCTATTCTATTTCTGCAAGTGTTTTTAGAACATTTTATTTTTATTTACTAACAATTTGTTATGTCTTGATCTAGAAGAAGAAAACTCATCAAGGGAGATCACTATCAATCTCATGCCAATAGTGGAAAATCCCATTCAAGATGAACCACCAGGAGGGCATGATGGAAGCGAGACTCCAGATATTCTTGAAGATTTTGGAGATGCGCAACCAGATGAAATTCACACACCGGAAAACCTTGAGGAACCTGTTGAAACACAGGCACCACCAATTGCACTGCAAACAGGTGGTCTAAATATTGACAATACACCGGCAGAAGGACTATTGGCCGATGTTGGATTGAGGGAAATGTTGACACTTGCAAGGCAATACAGAGAGGACCACAGAGAAATGCAAAATATTAGTAACACTAATATTGACCGCTGGGCTGCTCTGTCAGAAAAAAATGTTGAACTAGAAATGCAAAGGAATGAGATTGAAATGCAGAAATTACAGCTGCAAAGAGAAATGTTCCAGTGGCAGAGGCGGATGGATGAAGAGAAAAACCAGCAAATTAACAGAGCTTTAACCATCAGTGAAAGGACATTACAATCTCTGTTGGCTATTGCCAGTGAAAGGGAGGGTACAACAGACCCAAAGAGGCCACGTCTGGAGTGAACATTTAATTTATTATTTATAACACTATATTAGTCACTGTTAATTTTTTTTCATCTATATATTGTTTAATAAGTTAGTTTTTGTGTTCTTTAAGTTTAAAATGTTATTATTTAATAAAGACAAATTTTTTTATGCCCCAAAAAAAAGTTTATTTACATAAATTCAAAATCAATTTTGATTCTTCAACACAAAAGTTTTTCTCAGTTATTAATTGTCATTCTTCTGACAATCATCATGACAAAACAAAAAATGAAGTCAAATAACATATTTACGGTATAAAAAATCTACTTGCTCCATTAACATTCCCAAAGTTGCCCTAATTTTAGAAATTTTTTGTTTAACATGATCTTCAAGACAACTCTGAGTACTTTTGTCTGCAGTTTCAATAGTTGATGTTGAAGATAAATCTGTAGAAAAATAAATGCAAAGCAAATTTGAATTCAATTTTCATATACATATGCAATGTATGATGGGGTTTTTCATCACAAATATTACCTCCTGATGTGCTGTTATCTAGGTTATCTACTATATTAGCTTCTACACTTATGTCCACTCCTTTAAAGCTTTCATCTGAGCCAACTCCTATTTGAAATATACAATATGTATTAGTTAAAACTTTGATTTTCTTAGATTTAAGATTACTGAGTATGAAACATACCTTTATCTACCATCATTGTTGGTAAAACTTCTATCCTTGGTTGAGTATCATCTGAACTCAAGGCTTCAAATATTGGCACACTATCAGGATTTTGAAATTCTTCCATTTCCATACTATTTTCCATGTCTTCCATGGTAATATCTATGAACGTAATTACAAAGATAAAGATAGAAAACTATTAAATCAAAAACCTAGGATATATTATTTAAAACTATAATAATAATCATTAAAAGGGACATTGAACCCAATTTCTAAGTTTCATGATTCAGATAGTGCATGCAATTTAAATACACTTTCTATTTTACTTCATTCTTTTTGTATCTTTATTTGAAAAGCAAGAATGTAAGTTTAGATGCCAGCCCATTTTTGGTGAACCAACTGTGTTGTACTTGCTAATTGGACAGAACCAATCAAAAAGTGCTGTCCATGGTGCTCAACAAAAAATTGGCTGGCTCCTTAGCTTAGATGCCTTCTTTTTCAAATAAAGATAGAAAGATAATGAGGAAAAAAATGATAATAGAAGTAAATTAGCAACCTGATTAACATTGCATGCTAAAACTTTTTAAGCCAAAACCTAAAATATATGATTTAAAAGTTAAATAATAAATCATTACCTGTCTGTGTCTTTTTAGGAAAAATTTCATATGGATTTGGAGATAATTCAATATCCAATAGTGTTATTGGCAAAGGTGGAGAAAGAGCTTCACTTCTGGGTGTTTGCACCAACATTGACCTTAGGTAGCGTGGTGGGTGTTCACACTTCATTCTCCTACTTCTCATATCTATAAACATATATATAAAAAAAATTTGGAATAAAAAAAATAGATTTAATTATTCGAAGTAATTTTTTGTTTTCCAAACATTCAGTTCTGCATGCTTACTTTTCTAACATGTTTCAATGGTATATAGTAATATATTAATATTTTATTCTACTAACTCAGTTCTGCATGTTTCAATGGTATATACTAATATAGTTATATTTTACTCTACTAACTCATTTTTGTATGCTAACTTTTCTAACCTTTTAAGTGTATATAGTAATATAGTTAAATTTTAATCTACTAACTCAGTTCTGCATGCTTACTTTTGTAACTTTTTGCAATTGTATATACTAATATAGTTAAAGTAACACTCAGAAAATAATATTGTCCTGGATTCGTCAATGATGACGCAGTTCAAAAATAACACCCTTTTTTATATTATTAAAAATTATTTCATATATAATTTTGGAACTTACATGTCCTTATCAATCTTCGAATCGATTTATAGTACTTCGGTTCTCTTCTCTTCAAATCACTATATTTTCTAAGACACTGTCGTCTTGTTCTTTTAATTTTTGAAATACGATGCATTCTTCTCAGCATCTCGTATATAATTTTGTCTCTGCATTCCTGTCTCACTCCCCTCACACCACCAATCAGTTTAGGGAAATATTTATCCATGGCATAAACTAATATCACCAATTCTCCAGCACCAAAAGGTTCAGGACGCAACATGTTTGACGATGACGTGATTAATCGTTATGTCAATCATTAGCGCATTAATATAGATATGTATCCCCGAAAAATAGAAAAAAATATAATGTATATGTAGATTAATGTATTTTATGAAGGTTTGTAAATATCGATGTTTATAGTTATTACAAATGATATTTGGTTTCTATACATTTTCTTTGTTTCAGATGTGTTGATATGTATTAAAATTTACTTTGGTTTACAATTGTTATTTTGTTTCTAAACATTTTCTTTGTTTCTGATGTGTTTATATGTATTAAAATTTATTTTGGTTTACAATTTTTATTTTGTTTCTAAACATTTTCTTTTTTTAAGATGTGTTTATATGTATTAAAATGTACTTTGGTTTACAATTGTTTTTTTTTTCTAAACATTTTCTTTGTTTCAGATGTGTTTATATGTATTAAAATTTATTTTGGTTTACAATTGTTATTTTGTTTCTAAACATTTTCTTTTTTTTCATATGTGTTTATATGTATTAAAAGTTACTTTGGTTTACAATTGTTAATATATAATGTTTAAAGATTGTAATTTTGTAATAAAATAATTTATTTGCCATTATTTTCTATATGCCACTATTCTTTTAACAAATCTTGAATGGAAAAATATATTATTAAGGATAAGAAAATAAGTGTTAAGAGTAAGCCCTTAAGGTATTTATTTGAATATGGGAAAACCTAGTAGCTGTTAAAAATTGAGGTTAGAATAAAACAAAGCAAATTAGCAAGTCTTTTTTAACTCAAAAATCCTATCTGATAACATAAAGCACTGTTGAATATACTGTCGCTTGTTACAGCTACAATTCAATGACACAATACAATGAATTAGCATCAGCTATGGAGGGATTACATTACACTAATCACATTATGTAAAAGAGTGAGAGCAGCTGTAGACACTAGTGTGATGTCACAAAGACAATGTATTACCTATAATATATTGTCTCTAATAACTTTGATCATAAACTTTATTTATTTGAAACCTTTGATAATTGAAGAGCAACAACTGTTATGTATTTAACTGTTTATCATGAGTGATTTTTAATAACCTTAATTCTTAAAAAAAAAATGGAGACAAGTTAATAAAGAAAGTTTTTTATTGATCAACTGAAACTTTAATCTTCAAAATATTGTTCTGAAACCATGTCCCTTGTTGCATTTCCACGCCTATTAGCTTGTTCTACACATATTTCTTCTGGTAAATCATCAGCATCTAATGGATCTTCATCTTCTAATGGACAGCCTCTTTTAATTGCTATATTGTGCAGTATGCAGCAAACCAATATAATTTTTGCAACTTTCTCTGGTGCATACTGCATAGCACCACCAGAACGATCAAGACATCGAAACCGCATTTTCAAAAGACCGGAAGTCCTCTCAATAATCCCCCTGGTAGATCGGTGAGCTTCATTGAAACGTACTTGACTTCTGGTCTGTGGGTTGTTATAGGGAGTCAACAGCCATTCTGTACATGAGTACCCTCCATCTCCTAATAGAAGATATAATAAATATAAATATTAATATAAGAATAATTATAAAGATTCAGAACTATACAATACAAATTTAAACTATACAGATTACAGTCGACAAATTGGGCGCAATTTTTGTAGATTGAAATGAGAGACAAATTAGACGCTAGTTATGCTTACCTACAAGCCATCCTTCAGGCATATTTCCGTCCTCGAACTTCCGGTATAACCCAGTCTGCCTTAAGATGTAAGAATCATGACAGGAGCCAGGAAAGTTAGAACGGACACTGATAATCCTCATGTTGGGGTCACAGACCATCTGGACATTCAAGGAATGGAAATGCTTTCTATTCCTATTGATCTCCTCACGAGCTTGAAGTGGTCTTACAGCAACATGGGTACAGTCTATGGCACCTAGGACATTGGGCATCCCAGCCATCCTATAGAAATTTGACTTGATAGATTGCCATTCTTCAGGGGTAGATGGCAAACAAACATTTCGATGAAAAATAACCATCATAGCCCCTATTACTTTGGATAAGTGGTGTGAAAAAGCAGATTGACTCATTCCAATAATGACGCTAGAAACTGCCTGAAAGGAGCCTGTTGCAAAAAAATGCAATGCAGCTAATAGTTTCAGAAGTCCCGGAATAGCTTGTGAACGAGCAGTCATCGGCTCCAAATGATCTTCAATCTCTCGATACAGGTGTAATATTGATTCACGATCAAGCCGGAATCTTTGTATGATCTCTCGGTCAGAAAGGCCGTGCAAACCAACCCGTGGAAGGAATACACGGGGGACACGAACTCTCCTTCTTCTAACGATACGATTAGCTACATTCCAGTATTCTGTCTTCTAGCCCGAATTTGCATCACACGGAGAATAAACAAAAAAAAAGAATTCTCTCCATAGCTGCTGAAATGAACAATGTAAGTACAATGCTGATATTACTGCCTTTTATATATGTCTAGACTGGCGTCTAGAGTGACTTTCCTATTGTTTTGTACCTTGCCCGCCACCTAAAAGGTGGCGAGGCAAAAATAACGAGGTGGGGGCAGAGATTGACGCGAGTGGACAAATAGATTTTTTAGTACATTCGTTTTTGGCGAGTTGGTGGTCAAATGTGTCTAATTACAGTAAAAAATGGAGAGGTAGCGAGGTTTGGCGGATAAGTACGCTTGCAATTTTAAAGATGCGAGTTTTAACATAATTGACGGCTTTGTACATATCAGTTTGCGAGTTTTGACGCGAGATTTGTTGCGGGTAGCTCGCTGACTGCTTAGTACATGGAGCCCTATATGTGCAAATAAATATATTTGACCTTATTCCCATGGTTTCTCTAGTGTTCAGGTATTTAATATAGAATTTTAGATAAACTAATTGAAATATAGGATTTTAAAGCTTCATTCCCCACATGTAACACATGATATATATGGATATATTGATATTGTGGATTATATGCAAATAATTCTAATTGGACTTTGCCCACTTACTATTTTTGAAAGCATTATCTGTGCTGTTTTTTTCTTTCATCCTTTATGTATATGACAGTAATGCTTTATATTTTGCAACTTACATTGTGTTAAAATATGAAAGTGTTGACATCCGAAAATGGGCAGATACGAAAGGTTTTTTTTTGTTGGAGGTGTGTTTTAGCCACGTAGCATATGTTTTAACCTATCACAGGTGACTTTTATGTTTAAATTGAAGTAAATGCTTTAGCCCTTCAGCTACGACTACGGCACCAGCCGAAACGCTTCAGCATCAGGGTACGTGGGAAACCACTACTCCACCTTGCCCTAAGGGTTTACAAGCAGTTTTTCCCTTGTCTCTATGTATACCTTTTAATAAAGGACGCTTTTTCTTGTTGCATACATCCGGTGCCTCGTTTTGCCTTATATGCTCACTGAAATCCTATTGGCTGATTTGAACAGCCAATAGGATTTCAGTAGCTCTCATCCTATTGGCTGATTTGAATTTGAAGAATCAAATCAGCCAATAGGAATCACATATTCAATGCTGTGTAAGTCCTTGCACTGAATATGTGTGTCATATGCATTTCATCATTCAGCACTTTAGGGAGGGTTCATGAATACTAGTCCACCTGTATTTAAGACCAAGCCACGCTCTAATTTATGCTTGGTAATTCTTTCTCACAAAGAGTTCTAACTTCAAGCCTACTTGAAAGTTCCTTAAGCTACGCCTGCAGTAATTGGTCTCACCAGAGACGCTATACCAATCTTTAAGACCAGTCAAGACTCTGATGTTACCATACCGTTACCATCCTTACATCTCAGTACCGATGGCTTGTATTACCACGATAACCTCATTTATGTACCTCCATGTTTAAGAGATATGGTTTTAAAAACAAACCATGATAACCCTCTAGCAGGACATCCAAGTTACAAAAAAACAACAGATCTGGTCAAAAGGACTTTCTGGTGGCCGAATGCAAAACAAGATAACTGGACCTCATTGCTATGCTATGCTGAATTCGCATACAATAATGCTACTCATTCCACCACCAAGTTCTCTCCCTTTTACATAAATTATAGTTTTCACCCCAGCTTCCATCTCAATACCAATAAGGATAGTGTTTGTCCATTGGTCAACAATCTCATAAATACTATATCCAAAACCTTTTCCATAGTACGAGAGAACATAAACAACTCTAAATGGGTTCAGAAGATCTATTTTGATAGAATAGATCTCAGGCGCCAGTATATGCTGTCGGGGATAGGGTCTGGCTCTCCACCCGTAATTTGAAACTTCAGTATCCTTCTTGTAAACTATCTTCCCTATATATTGGACCCTATGAGATCAAATCCATTGTTAATCAAAATGCTGTCACCCTTAACCTACCATCTGGCATGAAGATTCACTCAACCTTCCATGTCTCCATTCTTAAACCCTTTCACTACCTTCGTGATATGGATCCTGTAACCCCCCAACTCTCCTAACCTCCATGACTTAGGAAATGAATACGAGATACATTCCATAAAAGACTCTAGACGTTATAGGGGTACCCTGCAGTACCTTATTCATTGGAAGGGGTACCCAGATGACAATGGGAGCCGGCGTCCAATCTCTCTGCCTCAAGGTTGGTTTCCCAGTTCCACTGTAGACATTCTGATAGACCCAGACCCTGATCCACGGAGTGGATCCTTGAGGAGGGTGTTCTGTCATATGCATTTCATCATTCAGCACTTTATCTTTAAGGGGAGGTTCATGAATACTAGTCCACCTGTATTTAAGACCAAGCCACGCTTTGTGCTTGGTAATTCTTTCTCACAAAGAGTTCTAACTTCAAGTCTACTTGAAAGTTCCTTAAGCTACACCTGCAGAAATTGGAACTGCTGTGGTACTATCGTACAATCTTATGTGCACCTGAGCATTCTGCTTTCTCTAGACTCAGCTTTCTCTGCGGATCGTAACTTTGCTTGCGGTGACATCACACGCTGAAGATTCAGTCTCACTCAAACAGCACACAGTTCACACGGAGCTGCAAGGATCTCTGCAAACAGGCAGACTTCCACGCCGTGAGCAATTCCAACTGTCTAGGTGCAGGCCAGCCCGCTTCCTCTCAGCTCATAAAACAGTAAGCCTTAGTAATTAAGTACTTTTCTTTCATTCAGGGATGCATACAACCTACACTAACCTTTCCATAACCCCAGTTCCTTTTCTCCATTGCTATCCCCTTGAACCCCCTTAACACGTCAGCCTATGAGCCCAGCTGTTTGCAGATCACCTCCATAAGAGCTGACTACAACAGTGCAACTCTTGGCATGGCCCTCTACCCATTTGATCCCTATTTATGTTAACTTGTATACCGCTTATGTTTATAGCGCTCTGGAATCTGTTGGCGCTCTACAAATAACTGATAATAATAATAATAATAACAACAATATTTTCGTTCTTCATTTTGGAATGCTGCTTTTATGTTGCAGGCAGACTTTACCCAATGAAAACCAGGAAGAAGCAGTGAATGGACTGGCAGGTTCTATCAGCCTGTCAGGGGAAAGGTGATGTTTTGGACATTCAGCATTCTCAGGGGGAGGGATTGAATTCAGAGGGAATTTTAAGACTCAGAGCAGTGTGTATCAGTTTGCTAGCAGTACCTGTGTGACTGTGCCCCCTCACTGAGAGACATTTGCTATTGCTTGTTACTAATATTGCTACTGCTAATATAAGATATAATATTACTATGATGCTCGAGCTATTTCCTGGCAGTGCCTGCTTTAAAAAGAGATTAGATTAGAAGAATATACCTGCACCTTGTGTGTTATTATTATATGTATCTCTAATCTACATACATATCTACTTTAATTATTTTAAATATGTTAAAATGCAGCAGAGGCATAACTAGAAACCACAGGGCCCAGGTGCAAGAATCTAAGAAGGCCCCCCCCCACCCAAAAAAAAAAACATGTCTGCAAAAGGAGGTACCCTGTGCCCACAGTCTGTGAGATGGTCTGACCCCCTATTACTGTATATAGTGACACTGTTTAACCCACCAGTACTGTATATAGTGAGTTAGGGACAGAGTCTGTAATCTGCCGGTGAGATGGCTGGCCTGATCCTACCCGCCCCAGTACTTTATAAAATGACCACAGTAGTCTGTGACATGGTCCAGCCCCCCTGTACTGTATATAGTGGTACTGTATAGTGACACTGTTTAGTGCCGCCCCCCCCCCTTTCACATGATATCAGTGCAGGCAGTGGCAGGTCAACGTTATTTATTTGGATTTTTTTTTTTAAGATCGGCCCCCACCCTTGGGGGCCCAGTCGCAGTTGCAAACTCTGCACCCCTTGTAGTTCCTTCAGTGATATGCAGGATTGCAGATTAGTTGTAGAGTTTAAGAGTTGTGTAAATTGTTAAATATTTAATTTTAAAAAGTTAGTGCAGCAGTTTAGTAGTACTAATAGTTTGAGTAAAACAAGATCTTCATTTATTTACTGTTTATTATATTAAGTGTAAAAAGTTCTAGAAGCTGCTAGTGTCTTCTCTTAAAGGGACATTTTTTTGTTTGAGTTCAGTAGTACAGAGTTAATAGTTAAAAAAACACGTTCTCTATTTTTCACTAAGTTATATTACTTGTAAGTTGAAAACGTTCTTCTTACCTTTTGTTGCATTGCTGCTAGCGTCTCCTGGTGGACTGGTTTAATATGCACTTATTGTCACTTAAAGGGACATATTTTTCAGTACTAACTTAAGTTAAAGGGAAAGTAAAGTCAAATAAAATCTTTCATGATTTAAATAGGGCATGTAATTTTAAACAACTTTCCAATTTACTTTTATTACCAATTTTGCTTTGTTCCTTTGGTATTCTTAGTTGAAAGATAAATCTAGGAGGTTAATTTGCTAATTTCTTAGACCTTGAAGACTGCCTCTAATCTGAAAGCATTTTGACATCTTTTCACCACTAGAGGGTGGTAGTTCATGTGTTTCATATAGATAACATTGAGTTCCGGCACGTGAAGCTCCTAGGAGTCAGCACTGATTGGCTAAAAATGCATGTCTGTCAAAATAAATGAAATAAGGGGGCAGTTTGCAGAGGCATAGATACAAGGTAATCACAGAGGTAAAAAGTATATTATTATAACTGTGTTGGTTATGCAAAATTGGGGAATGGGTAATAAAGGGATTATCTACCTTTTTAAACAACAAAAATTCTGGTGTTTACTGTCCCTTTAACAGTTAAAAAAAAAGTTCTCTGTTTATTGTTTTTTTTTCTAAGTTGATTATTTACCTCTAAGTAAATTTTTTAGTTTTACCAAAAATTAGGGTTGCACCGATACCGATACTAGTATCGGTGCCAATACCAAACATTTGCACAGGGACTTGTACTCGTACAAATGCTCTGATACTTAAACTGATACGCCCCCCCAAGGCAGAACATGCTGTGATCTACAATGTCATTGCAGAAAATGCAGAAAGAGCACGACATCTGTTCAGCTCTGGAGCAGCACTATACTTCCATGTTCAGTCCTGACCTGATCGGTTTTGCTGGGACACATTAGGGAACGTAGCCACCAGCTCATTGCTACAAGCTCAAACTACATTTCACAGCATGCTATCCGTTCAGACGAGAGTAGTAGAGGAAGTATAAACCTGTCGTTTAAATGGTATAGGATGCTTCTATGCAGTACCAGGTTTTCATGCAGCTACAGACATTGTGGGGACAGGGCAACCAAAGGGGGCATATTGCTCCTGTATCACTGCTCATGGGGATCATGCTTGACTGCTTGTAAATGGCAACAATTCAACTGTTCCTAAACCATAAGCAATATTAAAGTGCTGAAGTATGCTAATGGAACACCCTATGCTGTAGTGGGGGCTTTACTCTAAAAGGAGAAGAAAGCACCCATCTTTCTATTCACTTTCCCTAATAATTTGCACAGTTTTAACAGACATTAATTACAAGGTTTTAATTTACCTTTAATGTACATTCTGCTAAAACAAATGTGACTGCTTTGGTTGACATGTATAAGGACATATGACTTCCAAATATAATACAATTAACAAAATGTGACACTGGTATATAATAGTAGGCATTGCTTTTAGGCTAGTGACCTCAACCTCTGTGTGATTCACAGATGAGAAATTGCAGTTAGAATACATTTTTTGACAGATGCAAACTTTTTTTTAGTTGATATGTTCCTCATCGTTTTTTCTTTATACCAGCTACAGTGTATTAAATTTGCAGTATAGGAGAGTGGTACAACAACTTTCAGTATAATTTCAGCACATGTGTATTCATCTTTATATCACTACACTTCTAAAGCAATTTTGCAGTCAAAGAAACGTAACCCCCAAATCACACCCACATGTTTCCCAGATCACACTCACCTGTACTCCAAGATCACACCCACCTGTTTCCCCATATCACACCCACCTGTAGTCCCAGATCACACCCACCTGTAGTCCCAGATCACACCCACCTGTACTCCCAGATCACACCCACCTGTAGTCCCAGATCACACCCACCTGTACTCCCAGATCACACCCACCTGTACTCCCAGATCACACCCACCTGTACTCCCAGATCACACCCACCTGTAGTCCCAGATCACACCCACCTGTACTCCCAGATCACACCCACCTGTACTCCCAGATCACACCCACCTGTTCCCCCAGTACAGTACTGTACAGTTCTTCATAATTATAAAAAAGCTATCTTAAATCATTAGCCTGTATTGTGCTTGGGAAATGGTCACATGACATTAAAAAATCGGTGATTGGTATCAGTGAGTGTTTGAATAAAGTATCAGTACTTGTACTCGATCTTAAAAACATGGTATCGGTGCAACCCTACCAAAAATACACTGCACAAAAATAAGATGTATAAAGAAAAGAATAGGTTTAAAAATGACGATAAAAGTAAAGCTAATATTGCTGATTACAGCTTCAAAATGCCAAAAATCAGCACTGTAGCTCAAAACAAAATTTCTTACGAAATTGGTTTGAAATGAATGCGACCATAAACGAAAATGAACTAAAACGAAAAATTTAATTTTTAACTAAAATTTCCTGCTTCAGGCGGGCCACAGGGTAACAAGCAAGAGAGAAGAGCTCCCTCCAAAGTGGACCTAAAACTCAATCTATTTAAGGATTCTCCTTGCATTTCTTGAATACCCTGTGCCCAACGAAAATTCCTTGGCAGAACCTGCTGCATGGAGTGGGGGAGTGTTGTAAAAAAACCCCTCCATATTTTTCATGAGAGCCGTACATAGAAGTCAGTGGAGCGCAAAAGAAAAAACACCTATCACTCGCGTGCTAACCCGACAGGAGTTATTCATATTTCACATTCCAATGTTCTTCCGATACAGAACAATGTCATTTTTATTGTAAATACATATTTCTATATACCTGTATATCTGTATATACCTATACCTGTATATCTATTACTATAGGTATAGGTATCTATTTTGCATTAACATTATCATATATAGAAATATATATTTAATAATAAAAATTACATTATTTTCTATGTGAAGAACATAGGAATGTAAAATATGCATATCGAGCTTCACGTTTTAAGCTTTTGGTTTAACACAGTGTCGGGTTAGCGCACATGAAGAATTGCTAACCTCAATGTATGTTATGGAAATATTAATGATAAAATATTTAAAAAATATTATTAATAATAATTATAAAGTGTTCTACATACTGTAAAAAAATCTAAATAATCCATACAATATATATATATATATATATATATATATATAAATATTAAGTATAAAATAACTGTTTTATGCAATATTCATATTTAATAAAGAGTTAAACTATGTATTCACTGTAAATATTTCACATGCCAATGTTTTTCACATAGGGGAATATGTTCTATGTATTTATAAATAGATATATATCTATATATATCCATTTATCTATCTATCTATTAATTTGGCTATCTATATATAGGTATAGATATATATTTTACCTAAAAAACATCATATATAAATATTTATATATATATATATATATATATATATATATATATATATATATATATATATATATATATACATTTATGTATTTATGAATAAATAGAATATATCTGCTTTGTAAAGAACATTAAAATGTGAAACATTCATATTTCATGTTAGGTTAGAGCACTTGAGAAAAAGCTATTGGGTTTCCGCGACTTGTTGGGTGTTAGGTATTTTTCACCACTTTTCGCTTCCCATTTATGTCTATAGGGGGATACATTAATGCGGATGAGATATTCTAAGTATGGCTTTTGTACGCGTCAGGTTAGTGCTCGTGCAAAAGCTTTTTACTTTAAACTTGAAATGCACGCGCCACCTGACGTGAGCCAAAAGCTTACTTTAGAAGAGTTAATGTGCACTCTAGCCCTGAATGGGGTTTGTTTTAAAATTTTCATGGGGGGGGGATGTCTGAGTTAAAACAGATACCTGCACATGATTCCAAATTTAAATTTAAAAAACTGTAGTACCATATTAAGACCAAAACATATAATTTCACCTGCCATGTCAAGGTAAATGTAATAGTTATGTCCTACCATAGTAAATTATTTGTACACATACCTTGGTTTAACACAGTGGATTTCATTTATCATTTTGCGTACACAGTTTGGAGCCCATCAGTGCAGCTCACTCATGCAAGCCTGAAACTACAAGTTAAAAAGCAGAAGCACAAGAAAAAAATATACAGTGCAACTATGTCACCTAGACAGATACAGTGTATCAAATTTAAAATGTACAAGGCACAAAAACACCCAAGACAACACTTATATCAATATCAACATCAAGACAAAATGTCCAAATAGTGATGTGAGTAAAAACACTTAGCTCAGTCTTAAGAATAACTTTCTCCTTGATGGATAAATGGTTATCGAAAGTCAGGATCAAATACCAGGGTAGTAGAGCACCTGTAGTAATCTCCACTTAACAGGTATGCTGTGTTAGCAGGGCAGCCGTTAGTTTATGAGCAAACACTAGTGAGCGGTCTAGCAAAATGAAATCTGTATAGATGAAAAGAAAACACAGCGCATCCGCGACTCACAGCTTCTGTTTAATTCAAAGACATACAACGAAAGACAAATATACACTTACAGGATTAAAATGAAAAACAATCACATCAAGAAGTCCAGCTCTCTCTGATGATCCTCTCTATTGCAGGTACCCTGAATGCCGACCCGCAGCTTCGGTTCACCGCTTGGAAGATCTTACATGCTGGATTGTCCTTTACAGAAAATAAGCGTGCCGGCTACTGCCGTAAGAAACTACTCACCTACGCATTTTGTCCGTGTTCAAACAGACTTTCTCAAGGGCTTGTTGGATTATCGGATGCCGGGGACGCCCGCTTGAATACTTTTAAATGATCCAAAAACCCTGCCTTTAGTTACGTAACCACATACGTCAATTCCTAGTCAGACAGACATATAAGGTTTGCAAGGTAATTGGATACATTGAATACATTTGTTGCAAAGCCATAAAGATGAAACAATATGTTTAAACATTGTGCCCAATGTCAATATTATATGGCTGGCTAAAAAATATATATACAGCGGATATCTTATACAATATAATTAGTGTAGGGAGCAAATGCGAAGGGAATGGCATAAGGGAGGGGCTGCTGGGCTGAACAATAGGTCTAGGTGTGCAGAATGGGGGGAAGCTGGGAGAGAGAGATAAGAGGAATGGTTGCTGGGGGCAATGGGTGGCCATTGGTCAAGGGAAAGGACAAGGGAGGGGCTGAGCAAAGGGTATATAAGGATGGGGCCAACAGGGAGCGGTCACTAAAATGTTTTCTTTTGTTTCCCACCCTCCCACCCTTAGAGACGGCAGAGCATGGTACAATAATCCGAAGAGGTCACATCAAAAGATCAGTAACAGCACGGCTAAGGGCAGGACGTTAACTAATTGGTTGAGTCGCAGTAAGACCACCCATGCTCCTCCATAAGGGGAAGAGAGCAGTGCAACCGAAGGGCAGCAGGTGACTTGGCTGTCTACGCTGGCTGGAGGATAAGAATACGGCAGCTGTATATATTGTTAGCAGGTTATACAATCGCAAGCAGGCGGGGAAGTTTTGGTCCGGCACGTGGGCGGGGCAGAATGGGGGGCGGGAGGATCCCGCGGCATACTCAGCCCGGAGGGGTGATCCGGTGGTCTATCTAGGGGCGGGCTATGCCGTGGGTTCTCCCTCCTCCAAGTGCCCTGCCAGGGAGGGGTAGTTGTGGTCACTCCCTCCTAGGCGTGGGTCCCAGAAAACTTCCTTGGTTAGTGCAGTGGCATTATTTGGTTTTGAATTGGAATTATGGCTGAAATTTTGCATAAAGGTAGCAAAATTCATTTAATTTAATAAATCGTGACCTTTCCACATTTCGCGATAACAACTGTGTCCGTGTGAACTTAGATAAGAAGTGAAAGTGGGGACATGTGTTGGGAAGTGGGGTTATGGATATTGGGTAAAGGAATGCAACATCCTGACCTTATAAAATACATATGAAAATACATTGTAAAAATACACTTTTGAAAAGACAATTGAACAAACATAATAAAAAATTTACTTAAAAAACTACACCACAAATATCATGTTACTTGATCTATCAATGGGGTTAATTGATTCTAAAGGTATCTATACACACAATCAACACACCATTCACGATAGTAATAAGACTAAAAAATATATATATGTATGTATATGTTTGTAAAAACCCAAACAATATATTGAAACCCATTTAATATAATAAAAAACAAGCTATCATTGGTCCCTTGCAAAAAAAACTGCATACTATTTAATTAAATAGTAAGTTATTAAAAAACACTACAATCTTGTGGAACCAAATGATGGTCAAGTAAAAAAAGATTTAATTTATAAAAATTTGGAGATCAAGGTCTATATTCAACCCTTTAGGTTCTAAGCATTCTAAACGGTGAATCCATTTGGTTTCACACTTTCTTAATAAAAGAAGCCTTCTATTTTCATAAGGACCAGGTACAATCTGTTCTAAAATTCTAATAGTGAGTCCTGTGTGGTCTTTACTATGTTGGATACTAAAATGGTTTGAAAAACTGTGTTTGTCAGAACCAATCTTGATATTTTCTATGTGTTCATACCCTCTTCTTTTTACACTTCTTGTTGTGCGGCCAACATACATTTTGCTACATTTACATAGTAACTGATAAACTACATATGTCGCTTGACAATTCCCTCTAAAGTCTATATTGAAGGTCTTGGAACCATCTGTCAGGGTTTTTTTTTCCTGCTTTGTTTGCCATGTGCTGCTGGCAGCCATTTTACTCACCTCTCTTGCTGAGTCTGGTGCAGAGTGTGTGATGCTGCTCATTTCCTGCACGCCTTCTTATGGCCAGACTGGTGTACATCATCCGTGTGAGACAGGTTGCAGTCTCAGACTTGTAATGTCATCGCTTATTATTTAAAGGGCCTCTGTTCAGTATGTTTTGCCCTTGAGTTGTCTCAGATCTGTTTGTGAGTTCCAGTTCATGTGTATTACCTGGCTGTCTGACATCTCTTCTGGTTCCTGATCACTGGCTTGTTCCTGACTACTCGCTTTGGCTCCTGACTCGGCTCGTTTGACTATTCGCTTTGGCTCCTGACTCAGCTCGTCTGACACAAGTATAGTGATTAGGTAGGCTGATCAGGGAGGGGGGATAGTTGTTCAGGATAGATGCGACTATCTTTTAGAGGCTGAACATCTGCTTAATGATGAATCTACTTATTTAAATTACAACAAGATCCTACTAACGATTTCAATATAAAGTTAAGAGAGATACTAGTAAGAGCTAAGGAGAAGGACACTATTAACTCTGAAGAATTTGGATATATATATAATTCCTGCCCCAAGATCTTTACATTTTCTTCTGAAGATTCACAAAAATCCCCAAAAACCAATATCAGGCATTGGTTCAGTGCGCAATAATCTTTCAGTTTATATAGACTGGTTTCTGCAAACAATGGTAAAAAATTCATAAACTGGAAGGGTTAAAAACATAATTTATGTTTACCTGATAAATGTATTTCTCTTGTGGTGTATCTTGTGGTGTATCCAGTCCACGAATCATCCATTACTTGTGGGATATTCTCCTTCCCAACAGGAAGCTGCAAGAGGATCACCCACAGCAGAGCTGTCTATATAGCTCCTCCCCTAACTGCCACTACCAGTCATTCGACTGAAGACAAGCAAGAGAAAGGAGAAACTATAGGGTGCAGTGGTGACTGTAGTTTAAAAATAAAAAACCTCCACAGACCATTGGGATCCAGAATCCCTGAAAGAAAATTGCTTTAATAGCACTCTGTGCCCAGATTATATTAGTAGAGGCAAGGTAATTTAAAATTTAACTTTTATTTACTTAATTAAAAAATGGGTGAACACAAAACATTTAAAATTTTCTCTATCGTAGATAGCTATATAATATGTGAGATCTGTTATTGTTAATTTGGCCTGGTACCACTTTACTAATATAGTCTGGGCACAGAGTGCTATTAAAGCATTTTTCTTTCAGGGATTCTGGATCCCAATGGTCTGTGGAAATTTAAGTAATTAATGCTAGCACCACTTTTCACAATATAATTGTGTAAGGATACTGACTTGATAAGTATCTACAAAAACTAAGATAAGTGAGAAGTTTGCCTCAATAGTGCCCTTGTTATCTTGTGTGGGGAATAAAAATAAAAAAACACCTGCCTTAAAATGACAGGGCGGGCCGTGGACTGGATACACCACAAGAGAAATAAATTTATCAGGTAAGCATAAATTATGTTTTCTCTTGTAAGGTGTATCCAGTCCACGGATCATCCATTACTTGTGGGATACCAATACCAAAGCTATAGGACACGGATGAAGAGAGGGACAAGGCAGGTGCTTAAACGGAAGGCACCACTGCCTGCAAGACCTTTCTCCCAAAAATAGCCTCCGAAGAAGCAAAAGTATCAAATTTATAGAACTTTGAAAAAGTATGAAGCGAAGACCAAGTAGCCGCCTTACAAATATGTTCAACAGAAGCCTCATTTTTAAAAGCCCATGTGGAAGCTACCGCTCTAGTAGAATGAGCTGTAATCCTTTCAGGAGGCTGCTGGCCAGCAGTCTCATAAGCTAAGCGTATTATACTCCTTAGCCAAAAAGAAAGAGAGGTTGCCGAAGCCTTTTGGCCTCTCCTCTGTCCAGAGTAGACAACAAACAATGCAGATGTTTGACGAAAATCTTTAGTAGCTTGTAAATAAAACTTTAAAGCACGAACCACGTCAAGATTGTGTAAAAGACGTTCCTTCTTTGAAGAAGGATTAGGACACAGTGACGGTACAAAAATCTCCTGATTGATATTTTTATTAGATATCACCTTAGGTAAAAAACCAGGTTTGGTACGTAACACTACCTTATCTGCATGAAAAATGAGATAAGGGGAATCACATTGTAAAGCAGATAACTCCAAAACTCTTCGAGCCGAGGAGATAGCTACTAAAAACAGAACCTTCCAGGATAAGAGCTTAATATCTATGGAATGCAAAGGTTCAAACGGAACCCCTTGAAGAACCTTAAGAACTAAATTTAAACTCCAAGGCGGAGCAACAGGTTTAAACACAGGCTTGATTCTGACGTAAAGCCTGACAAAACGCCTGCACGTCTGGAACATCAGCCAGATGTTTGTGCAAAAGAATAGACAGAGCAGAAATCTGTCCTTTTAAGGAACTAGCTGACAAACCCTTCTCCAATCCTTCTGGACAAAAGATAATATCCTAGGAAGCCTGACCTTACTCCATGAGTAACCCTTGGATTCACACCAATGAAGACATTTACACCATATATTATGATAGATTTTTCCTGGTGACAGGCTTTCGCGCCTGTATTAAGGTATCAATGAACCGACTCGAAAAACCACGCTGTTGATAAAAATCAATGCGTTCAATCTTCCAAGGCAGTCAGCCGCAGAGAAAATTAGATTTGGATGGTTGTGAAAGGACCCCTGAAATAGAAGGTCCTGGCCTCAGAGGCAGAGTCTATGGTGGAAAGGATGACATGTCCACCAGATCTGCATACTAAGTCATGCGTAGCCACGCAGTTGCTATCAAAATTACCAATGCACTCTCCTGTTTGGATCTTGACAATCAGACGAGGGGAGCAGAGGAAACGGAGGAAACACATAAGCCAGGTTGAAGGACCAAGGCCAGCTGCTAGACAATCTATCAGCGCTGCCTTGGGATCCCTGGACCTGGATCTGTAACAAGGAAGCTTGGCGTTCTGGCGAGACGCCATGAGATCCAGTTCTGGTTTGCCCCAACATTGAAGTCAACTGTGTCAAAACACCTCCGGATGGAGCTCCCACTCCCCCGGATGAACAGTCTGACGAGCTTAGAAAATCTGCCTCCCAGTTCTCTACTCCTGGGATATGGATAGCTGATAGATGGCAAGAGTGAATCTCTGCCCCATTGAATTATCTTTGAAACCTGAAGAGCATTGAATATCGCTCTTAGTTCCAGAATGTTTATTGGAAGGGAGTGCCTCCTCCTGAGTCCACGACCCCCTTAGCCTTCAGAGAGTTCCAGACTGCACCCCAGCCCAAAAGGCTGGCATCTGTTTGTTACTATTGTCCAATCTGGCCTGCGGAAGGTCATAACTTTGGACAGATGGACCCGAGATAGCCACCAGAGAAGAGAATCCCTGGTCTCTTGAGGGGACAAATCTGTGTAACTCCCCCATTCCACTGACTGAGCATGCAGAGTTGCAGCGGTCTGAGATGTAGGCGGGGCAAACGGAACTATGTTCCATTGCCGCTACCATTAAGCCGATTACTATCTATACACTGAGCCACCGAAGGGCAAGAGTATAATAAAGAACACGGCAGGAATTTAGAAGTTTAGACAACCTGTCCTCTCTCAGGTAAATCCTCATTTCTACAGAATCTATCAGAGTTCCCAGAAGGAAACTCTTGGTGAGAGGGGATAGAGAACTCTTCTTTTCGTTCACTTTCCACCCATGAGACCTCAGGAATGCCAGAAACTATGTCCTATGGGACTTGGCAATTTGGAAATTCGACGCCTGTATCAGAATGTCGTCTAAGTAGGGGCTACTGCTATGCCCCGCGGCCTTAGGTACCGCCAGAAGTGACCCCAGAACCTTCGTAAAGAATCTTGGTGGCCGTAGATAACGCCAAAGGGAAGAGCCACAAACTTGTAATTGCCTGTCTAGGAAGGCGAACCTGAGAAACCGATGATGATCTTTGTGTATCGGAATGTGAAGATAAGCATCCTTTAAGTCCACGGTAGTCATGTATTGACCCTCCTGGATCATAGGTAGGATGGTTCGAAGTAGTCTCCATCTTGAAAGATGGGGACCTCTGAGAAATTTGTTTAGGATCTTGAGATCTAAGATTGGTCTGAAGGTTCCCTCTGTCTTGTGGAACCACAAAGAGATTTGAATAGAAGCCTTGCCCCTGTTCCTCCTTTGGAACTGGGTGGATCACTCCCATAACTAGGAGGGGTCTTGACACAATGTAAGAATGCCTCTTTCTTTATCTGGTCTGCAGAATAATTGTGAGAGGTTGAAATCTTCCTTTGGGGGAAGAAGCTTTGAAGTCCAGAAGATATCCCTGGGACACAATTTCAACGCCCAGGGATCCTGGCATCTCTTGCCCAAGCCTGGGCGAAGAGAGAAAGTCTGCCCCCTACCTAGATCCGTTTACCGGATAGGGGTCTGATCTTTCATGCTGTCTTAGAGGCAGCAGCAGGCTTCTTGGCCTGCTTACCTTTGTTCCAGGCCTGGTTAGGTCTCCAGACCGGCTTGGACTGGCAAAATTTGTTTTTTTTTTGCATTAGAGGGAGTTGATGCTGCGCTCTCGTCTTAAAGTTTCGAAAGGCATGAAAATTAGTTTGTTTTGGTCCTTAATTTATTAGACCTATCCTTAGGAAGGGCATGACCTTTTTCCTCCAGTAAAACCTTGTTGAATAAACATTTTCTTAAGGTAACCCTCTAACTTTTTATCCATATGGATCTAGGAAAGCACAACTGTCCCTCGACGGGGAATAGTGTACCGCTTAGCTAGGGGTATAAACTGCTCCCTCCACCTTAGGGACCGTTTTGCCATAAGTCCCGGTTGTAGCGGCATCTATTGGAAACATTTTCTTAAAATAGGAGGGGGAGAGAACGGTACACCTGGTCTATCCCATTCCTTAGTAATAATTTCTGAAAACCTTTTAGGTATTGGACAAACATCAGTGTAAACAGGCACTGCATAGTATTTATCCAATCTAACACAAATTTCTCTGGCACTATAATGGTGTCACAGTCATCCCAGAGTAGCTAAAACCTCGCCTGAGCAACACATGGAGGTGTTCAAGCTTAAATTTAAATGTAGACATATCAGAATCAGGTTGAAGCATCTTCCTGAGTCAGAAAAATCACCCACAGAAAGAAGCTCTCCTGCCTCAGCTTCTGCATATTGTGAGGGGTATCAGACATAGCTACTAAAGCGTCATGAGAGCTCTGTATTTTTGCTAGTCCCAGAGCTGTTCTCGCTTTCCTTGTAACCCTGGTAGTTTGGACAATACAGCTTAAGGGTATGATCCAAACTGCCGCCAAGTCTTGTAAAGTAAACGCGCATGGGCGCGCTAGATGTACTTGGCGGCCACTTGAGCGGAAGGTCCCTTGAGCGGGAGTCAAAGGTTCTGACACGTGGGGCGACTTAGTTGGCATAACTTCCCCCTTGTCAATTTCCTCTGGTGATAAATCTTTTAAAGACAGGAATATGATCTTTATAACTTAAAGTAAAATCAGTACATTTGGTACACATTCTAAGAGGGGTTCCACAATGGTTTCTAAACATAATGACAAGGATGTTTCCTCTATGTCAGACATGTTTAAACAGACTAGGCAATGAGACCAACAAGCTTGGAAAAACACTTTGATAAATGTAAACAAGAGAAAAAAATAAAAACGGTACTGTGCCTTTAAGAGAAAACAAATTTTGTCAGAAATTGAAAAACAGTGATAAAAAGCAGTAAATCTTACAAAATTTTACAGTGTGTATAATAGACTAACAGAGCATTGCACCCACTTGCAAAATGGATGATTAACCCCTTTAGTTTCAAAACACCGGATCAAAAAAAACGATATAAACGTTTTTTAAACAGTCACAACAAACTTGCCACAGCTCTGCTGTGGCCCTAACCTGCCCATACAAACGACTTTTGAAGCCACAAAAACCCTTTGTAGAGGTCCTAAGTGTTCAGCGGACTCCTTCAGGGAAGCTGGAAGTCTCAAGCTGCAAAAACTACTGCACGATTTAGGCCTGAAATTAGGCCCATCCCAACCTGTACTCACAGTGAGAGGGCCATAAAAAAACTATCCCTAGGCAAAATCTAGCCAGCCATGTGGAAAAAAATGGACCCCAATAAATTTTATATCACCAATATGTAGAAAAAAAACGTTTAAACACTTCCAGCAAACGTTATCTTATTTTCAGTAATGTGAGAAAGTAATAAGAATATTACCTTTTACAGCAAGCATGATACTAGTCGTTATTAAATCACTGTAATCAGGCTTACCTTAAATAAATCCGGTATTAACAGCAATTTCTAGCATATTCATTTGTTCTAGAAAAATTTAAACTGCACATACCTCATAGCAGGAGACCTGCACGCATTCCCATCCCCCACGCTGAAGTTTACCCTCATCTCTTCAGTTATGTGTGAGAACAGCAATGGATCTAGTTACAACCTGCTAAGATCATCAAAAACCAAAGGCAGACTCTTCTTCAACTTTCTGCCTGAGGCTTAAACAGTACAAACTCCGGTACCATTTTGAAAATAATAATCTTTTGATTGAAGATAAACTACAAAAATTCACTCACATCTCTCTAACTACTTCCTATCTTGTCGAGAGCTGCAAGAGCATGACTGGGAGTGGCAGTTAGGGGAGGAGCTATATAGACAGCTCTGCTGTGGGTGATCCTCTGCAGCTTCCTGTTGGGAAGGAGAATATCCCACAAGTAATGGATGATTCCGTGGACTGGATACACCTTACAAGAGAAATGGGAGCCAGATTATTTATGGATAAACATGTGATGTGTCCTCCCTATACACCAATAATTCCGCATGATTTAGGGTGAGGTAAAAGCTTTTAGAGAGATGTGTGGAGGGATGGAGAATACCAGAATTCTCATGTGGATTTTCTAGCAGAAACCATAAATTATGTATTTAAATACAACTATTTTCAATTTGAAGACCATTTTATAAACAAGTACGAGGGACAGCCATGGGTAACAACCATGGCCCCCTCATAGGCTAATATAGATATGTCAATCTTTGAAAATAGATATGTATGAATAATAATCCTTTTAAATCTAAAACTAGGGAGATATTTTAGATATATAGATGACATTTTAATTATATGGGAGAGGAACTAGAGATGAAGCTATCTGTTTTTGGAACATATGAATCTACGTAAATAATTTAGGATCTTACTTTTACTGAAAATATTAAGTAATAACAAAATAGATTTTCTGGATGTCACTTTCTTTATGAGTGAGAACAAAATAGCTGTCAAAAACTTTAGGAAGCCATCCGATAGAAATGGTTTTCCCTAAATGCTAATAGTGGCCATATGAAAAGTTGGAAGGAAAACATACCATATGGCCAATTTAGAAAACTGAGAAGGAATTGTACATATGTGGAAGAATACAATGCTAATATATTAAAATACAAACTTATACAGAAAGGATATGATGTCAGTCTATAGAGGAAGCAAAAAAAAAATGCCTTGACATCATCTAGAAACAGACATCATACACTCTAAAAATGTGAAAATTAAGAATAAGGGATTATAATCATCAGGTTAAGTTTATCACCACATACAGTGAAGGGGCTAAAAGTACTAGATCCATCTTGAAGAAACATTGGGATAGTTTGCTTAATGACCGTGTAGGAGAGACCCACAGATAATATTCAGAAAAAAAATAACATTTTAAAAATCTAATTGCTCCATCAAAATTGAAGTCTGAGAAGTCTAATCCAAGAATAATATCTAACTGGTTAACATTACCAGCATGGGACCGTATAATGTGGTAGGAAAGGATGCATCATGTGTGGAAAATAGTCACGAAGAGCAATGAGGTAAAAAATTGGGATGGTGTCAGGTGCCAGGAATCAGACTGAGACGAGAAGTGCAAACATGAAAGTGCCCTTTCTTTCCTGTTATGGTGATATTGTCATTGAATTTGTGCACAAAACATTCTGTCTTATTACCAAAGCTCATTGAATTCCTTTGTCACCAATTCATTGAAAACTCTAATATATTCTCCCTGAGTGTGTATATGGTTAAAGGTAGACTTATGTTTCAAATCACTATGTTTGAATGACTACCTCTTCTTCATATGTACTCAAATTCGCCAAGGTCTACAAACATTTTCACTGGACTCTAGATTAGGTACATATTGTTCTGATTCTAATAGTTTAAGAGCGAAACAGTTTTAATATCTATTGAGGTAGAGGGTTACAGATCTAGTACATTGATCTTTCAAATAATATCTTTTGAGTGTTAGGTTTCCTGATGACTTTTGCAAGTCAATATACATATCAGATTTATTGGGAGGATGTTTGGCGCAAACTTTAACCCTTTCCCTATAATGTAATTTCATTAGCTTTAATTTCTCTATTGGATAAATTAAATATGTCATGTTTAGTTTTCTCTAGTTCATCCATGCATGTTTTTCTTTCTCTGAACAACTGACCCTCCTCTACATCCTCTATTGCTTCCATTCCTCTTTTTCACTGGTTTCCTTTCTCTGTCCCCTGTCTTGCCTCCAATCTCCCTGGTAAGAATCTCTGGGTTCTTGGAGGCTTCCAATGAGGCTTCTCTCTTCCTAAAAAAGGAGAGATCTGTTCTCCTTACTTGTTTTTTATAGTTGTTCCTATGACCCTGATAATACTTGGGTTTTGCCCCTACAGAGCTCCACGTATCGTACTTTCCCCCTTATCATAATTAAATACCTCATAGCGATTCTGGTGGAAAAAAGGTTGGTTAGTACTATTAGGATTATTTTTATAACGTCTTTCTGGGGCTATTCATGTTTAAAGTGTGTCTTTTGCATTGTGTTGTTGCTTAGGTATATCAACATTTCCTCTCCTCTTTCTCCATGATATGTCACCTTGGGCGATTCTTCATTTGTTATCTGGTCTCTTGGTGTCATCAATTACTCATTATTTAAATTACTATTACTAATGGTATTGTGCACTTTTCTTATTAGATCTATTGATTTTTTTGAGTGTTTGTAGTGTTTTTTAATATTTAAATTAATAGTATGCAGTTTTTTTTGCAGAGGGGACCAATGATAAGCTTGTTTTTTATTATGTTAAAGGGGTTTCAATATATTGCTTGGTTTTTCCAAACATATACCTACCTATATATATTTTTTAGTCTTATTACTATCGTGAATGGTGTGTTGATTGTGTGTATACATACCTTTAGAATCAATTAACCCCATTGAACAAGTAACATGATATTTGTGGTGTAGGTTTTTTTAAGGTACATATTTTTAATTATGTTTGTTTAATTGTCTTTTCAAAAGTGTATTTTTACAATGTATTTTCATATGTATTTTCATATTGTATAAGATATCCGCTGTATATATATTTTTTAGCCAGCCATATAATATTGGACATTGGGCACAATGTTTAAACATATTGTTCATCTTTATGCTTCGCAACAAATGTATTTAATGTATCCAATTACCTTGCAAACCTTATACGTCTTTCTGTCTAGGAATTGACGTATGTGGGTACGTCACTAATAGGCGGGGTTTTTGGATAATTTAAAAGTATTCAAACGGGCGTCCCCCGGCATCTGATAATCTAACAAGCCCTTGAGAAAGTCCGTTTGAACACGGACAAAACGCATAGGGGAGGAGTTTCTTACGGCATTTTATTTTCTGTGAAGGACAATCCAGCAGTTAAGATCTTCCAAACGGTCGGGCATTCAGGGGTACCTGCAATAGAGAGGATCCTCATAAGAGAGCTGGACTTCGTGATGTGATTGTTTTCCCGTTTTAATCCTGTAAGTGCACATTTATCTTGCGTTATATGTCTTTGAATTAAACAGAAACTGTGAGTCACGGATGCGCTGTGTTTTCTTTTCATCTATTAAAAAGCAGAAGGTGTTGGAATTTAAACATTCCAGACCTCTTCATTCAGGATGATTCACAAGCTCTGTTCTTGTGCAACTGGTTGAGCAGAGACAGGGCTGCACAAGCACTTTCTTGCACACTGCTAAATGTGGGCAGCAGATGCCTTCTCGCTTGCCCTGAACATTGGTTGTCAGGTTAATTGGGTGGAAACTTTTTCCGCTAAACAATTGAGAAATGGTGGGCCTATTTATTAAAGGTCCTTGTGGACCTGATCCGACAGTGCGGATCAGGTCCGCAAGACCTCGCTGAATGCCGGAGAGCATTACGCTCTCCGTATTCAGCATTGCACCAGCGGCTCACAACATATTACTATGTTCACTCAGTTTCTGAATACATAAAGTTACCTTCAGCATTTCCTTACTAATTTATAATCAAAGCAAGGTATACTATTTGAGCCCTAATTTATTCTAAGGCGTAAGTAGTGGGAAGCTTTATTATTAAAGTTAACAACAACAGATGTTTTTTTAATCAGTTATGGGTAAAGACCGGTATAGTGACGACAAACACTGCATTTAACTATACGAGTACTAATGCTAACCAATTGATTTGAGCGGTCCAGATACCACCCTATACTTTTTGATACAACCTTATATATATTATCCACCACCTTTTAATTTAGCTAACTTACAAGGCCTACACTGTCAGCAGGGTATCAACTCGTTTTATTTTATAATAATAATAAGGTATTCCTTACCTTGTATGACAATATTATAAGATACCTTCAATAGAGTGGTTCAAGTTCTGTTGTATCCAGGTCCCATTAATCAATAGTTACCATTCATTACTATAGGCTCCTAAGTGTGTTTTTGTATGTGTTTTTCCCAATTTTAAATTGCGCTTCTAATAAAAGTTAGATTTTAATCTCCATTATTTGTTAATCTTAGTCAATACTGCACATTACGTGTCTAACTATCTATACAGTATCTCTTTTTGGATATTATTATGCACCATTAACCCCTTGAGTGCTATATATGTAGTCTTCTCTCAAGTGTAGGCTGGTTCAGCCTCTCTTGTTAGTTGTAAAATCTGCTCAGTTAGTGTATAATTAAAAAATTCAAATTTTATTGATTCCAGTAAAAAAGTGTAGTATTCCCAGGCAAGAGGCATACACAGCAAGGACTGTCTTACGCGTTTCACACACCCCCTAGTGATGCTTAGATCATACTACACTTTTTTACTGGAATCAATAAAATTTGAAAGTTGTATTGGTCTCTCTTTATTAATACTATAATTTTAATCTAAATGCACATATGTGTTTAGGTGCATTTATTGATTGTTTGTGTGTACAAATATACTATATATATTTACTCTGTGAGTGTGTTTATTTATATATATAATATCTGTATATATATATTCATGAATGAAAAATGTATATGTGTGAATAACAAAAAATGTAATTGCATACTAAAATGTTAACCCTTTGGCTGCTAAGCCATTTCCCACCTGGTGGCTAAACTGGATTTGAGCTTTTTTTTTATTTTTTACTTTTGTAATTTTTTTCCAGATCCCTGAGACTGTATACGTCGGAAAAAGTTAGGCGATTACCTTTCTATACGGTGGGTATTGGGGGGTCTGTATCTGCTTAGATGCCTGAGATACAGGCTGCAAAGCAGCATGCCCCCCATTTCCCTATATTGTCCAATTGTTAATTTAAATAAAGTTGCACGCTTATGTCATTCCGCAAATTGTGAAAGCCCCGGCGATGCCTCTCACTATTCAGACCAGATCACCGGGGTGGGGAGTAGGTGGGAGCCCCTTCAAGGTGGGTGAGTGCTAGCGATGGCTCTGAGCCATCGTCAGCACCTGACTGGAATAATTTGCGATGGCTCAGAGCCGTCTTTAGCACTGAAAGGGTTTAAACTAGTACTTTTTCCTCAATAGAATGGATAAAGCAAGAAAATACTGTAATAAGCTAAGGTATAGTTAGCATCTGAGGGAATTATGCTCTTTTGGTGTAATGCCTGCCTACGTTCATGAGTCCTGTGTCTAGAACAACAGATTTTTGAGGGACAACCAAAACTTTGTGCAACAGCTGGACTTCTGTTAGCAGTATTTTATGTTATGGTTTGTACACACATCCAGATGGTCCTTATGGTGTTAAATCTAGCCCCGGTGATTTTTTTTTTCAGCCAGAGGGTCCAGACATTTTTGTGTCAGAGCACCTGCCTGAGAGTTTTACAGATAATTATGATTGGAGATAATTTGTGGACAATCTTGAGAAATCAATAAAAAAAAGTAATGAAGAATTATAACTTGACAGTGTATAACTAGTTTTATATGTTTTTAGGTTTATGTTAAGCTTGTTGTATTTACGGTAGAGGACAACCTGGGGTGTCAGCAGTATATGAAAATAAGTCAGAGATGTCATGTCATATTTTATCTACCAGTGTTGTAAACAATTTTATGTTTACATTTTTTAGGTTTATAATTGACCTTAGTAATATCATTAGGAATGTGGTGTTTTCTATTTAACAAATATGGCTTTGTTTTTTTCTTTTTGGATGCATGGAAGTATTATTAGATATATTTTGACCTAAACAAGTGAAGGTTGTAAATTTACAGTGTTAAAATACAATCCCACCTAGTATTTATTATTTTTACAAACTAAAACATTACATGCAACAACAAAAATGTGTACAATATAAAAGGGGAGGACTGGCAACTTTTCGCCCAGGTGAAAAATACAATCTAGCGGCCCTGATTCAACAATGGACTTTCAAAAATTGGGGCAGATTATAAGTGGAGCGCAAATATCGCTTTTGCTAAAGCATTATTTGCGCTTCACTTTGTAAATACCAGCGCATGCAAATAGCATGTAATGAGCTCACGCGAGCACTCTCCATAAGCTACAATGGGAGCCTCGTTCTGATACCGTCATACACGGCACAGAACCTAGAGCAGCGAAGGGGGTAAGTAGCGCAGCGTAGCCCAGCAATCTTAAATATACAGTATATGTATATGCTTATATACAAATATATTTATGTGTTAATATGTGCGTATACACATATTAACACATAAATAAATATATGTATATAAGTCATATATATTTACAGGAAACACACAGTTCCCATAGACTACAATGTATAGGCACTTTCTTCAGTGCTGTTTCTTTTTTCCTAACACCGCACAGCCGCCAACTTTAGCCCCCAAAAAACTGCCTAGTGCAGTTATTTTTTTTTTAGAATGCAGAATGCAGCTGTACAAACTCCCTGCACAGCTCTGAGGGGCTGGCTATAAAGGCAAACTGAGCAGCACAAAGTACAGTACAGTTATGTAGAATGCCCATGTGTACTTCTGTAAATTTCTTATGGCTCCTTAGAGGTATAAACTAGCCTCTCTGGCAACTATTCACCACCCACATAATTTCAGCCTGGGGGTCAAATGAATATCTACTCCATGTCCTTGTCGGCCCTAACAAGATCATTAAGGTGTCAAATTAAGCATGCTTAAAGGAACACTGTATTAAAAAATATTCTAGCGTCCATATGAACGAGTAGAATGTAAAGCGGTTGACACATTATTTTTTCTCGAAATCAGATGAGAATTCCTATGAATGTCTTATATGTACTTCCTACTAATGTTCAGTAAGCATTAGTAGTAAGTAGCTCTCAGCCAATAATCATTAGCAGGAGGTGCCTTTTAGCCAATTAGCATTAGTAGGAAGTACACAGCTAATGCTGCTGTATACTTTTTAATTTAAAGTAAAGATAAACTTTGATGAATGAAAGCCCAGTTTTAAAAAAGTATAAAAACAGGGGCACTTTCATTTATCAAAGATTAGAAAGCAGCCGTTTTGTTTAAAAACATATCTTTTTTCTCTTCACAAGCGGAGCAGCTTCCCCTGCCCGGAGATCCTCTCTTCACATGTCAGCAATGACTAATCCGGCTTCCTCCAATCAGCCTCAGGCAATGATTTCCCCTGGGGGAAGCTGGATTAGTCATTGCTGACGTGTGAAGAGAGGATCTCCGTGCGGGGGAAGCTGCTCCGACTGTGAAGAAAAAAAAGATACGTTTTTAAACAAAACGGTTGCTAAAAGTATTTTTAAAAACTGGTCTTTCATTCATCAAAGTTTACCTTCACTTTAAATTTCATCAGCTGTTGCTTCATTTGCTTAGATATGTTCACATGGCAATTTCAAATGGATTACATAATTGTTCTTAAGTACATTATCTCTTTAATTATGGTTCAGTATTGTTTGTTATTTTCATAGTTCTCTTTTGCAATACATTTTGGGCTATCTTATCAAACATATAAGTGAATTTTTTTAAAATGAGTCCTTTTCCCATATCTATTTTTTAAATATAGGAAAATTATTATTATTATCGGTGTATTTGTAGAGCGCCGGTAGATTTTGCAGCGCTATAAACATAGGTGGTATACAAGAGGAGCCCTGCTGAGATTCACACTGTTACAGTCAGCTCTTATGAAGGTGATCTGCTAGCAGTTTGGACTCTTAGGCTTACATGCTAAGGGGGTTTATGGCGGATAGTAATGGAGGAGGGGAACTGGTATAAGGAAAGGTTAGTGTAGGTTGTATGCATCCCTGAACAGTAGAGTCTTTAGGGAGTGCTTGAAGCTTCAAAACTAGGGGAGAGTCTTGTGGAGCAAGGCATAGAGTTCCACAAGATGGGAGCCAGTCTGGAGAAATCCTGTAAAACAGAAATGTGAGGAGGTAAAAAGAGAGGAGGAGAGTAGGAGGTCGTGAGCAGAGTGAAGGGGGCGGGGAGGGAGAGTATCTGGAGACAAGGTATAGAGATATATAGGGGAGCAGTGCAGTTGAGGGCCTTGTATGTCAGAGTGAGGATTTTTGTGTTTAATCCTGGAGGCAAGAGGAAGCCAGTGAAGGGTTTGCCAGAGAGGTGCAGCAGATGAAAGAGCAAACGTGTAAGGAAGATGAGCCTGGCAGAGGCATTCATTATAGATTGTAAATGAGCTAAGTGGCAGCTAGGGAGACCAGAGAGGGACGGGAGTTCCAGTTGTCGAGATGAGAGAGTGGATTAAAATCTTAGTTGTGTCTTGTGTAAGGAAATGTCTAATTTTAAAGATGTTTTTAAGGTGGAAGCAGCAGGATTGAGCCCAATTACCATCAATTACCTATTGGCCTTATATACCACTGCTAACGGGAGGGAGGTTCTTCTAAATTACATTAAACTGGTTTATATTGTACATAAAATTATATTAAACAGTGCTCCTTTAGTAAAAACAAATATGTTTAATCAAAGTAAATATAAAAATAAACCAATTGTGTTAAAAAAAAAGCAAAACAACTTACTTGTTTTCTTGCTAAATTAGCACTTGGAAATTCTCAATGTAGTTTACTGCTGTGGCTAGATAATAGAGCTACCATTACATACTTAAGTTCTACTGTCGCATGGATTTTGCTGCAAAAGTCCTCTACTGAGCATGGACCATAAACTGACTAAAACTAGAGCAGATGTCTGCCACCGAAAGAAACCAATGGCCCAACTAAAATAAAACTAAAATAAATTACATGTCCATCAATTGTTAAGAAAATTTATTATTGTCATTGTGGAACTGGGATAGGGTGCGGTGTATTAATATTACCACAAATACGTATTCAGGAAAACCTGAAAAAAGAGTACTCCTCTTGCAGTCACTACGTCCTTGAAAATATTAAACTTTGTGATCAAGATTTAATTTAAACACACAAAATTGTGATTAATAAAGTAAAAATTATATTGTCTGGGTATAAGACAGTATATTATTTTGCACATAAAGGTCCAATGGGTTATATCAATAGTAGAGGAGAATTATTATAAGGTATAAGCATTATAATGTTATATCTTTATGCTTGGACAATATAAAATTTAGCACATATGGATTCAATGGTTATACCAATACCAGGAGGAACTTTAGTGAGTTTACCTTAGTAAAATATGAACAGTATTAGTGATGGTATTATTAGAGTCTCTTAGTAATTCCCCATAATGATTATATTGTCTAGGTATGAGACAGAATTATTATTTAGCACATATGAATCAAATGATTATGTCAAAATTTGGAGGAAATAAATAAGTTTGCCTTTATAGGGCATAGATGTTATAGTATTGTATCATTATGCTTTGGCAATATATTGTTTAACATATATAGCCTTCAATAGTTATACCAATACATGGGAGAACTAAATGAGTTTGCCTTAATACAATGTAACTGCTTAGTGCTATATCATAAAGGCTATTAATTATTCCCCATATTAGTTAGATTACTAAATAATGTCACATTTAGCTGATTAAAAAAAGAAAAAGAAAGCAGGAATTCCACTGACGTGTTTCGCTGTTGTCTAGAGGTTTTAGAACTAACATTTCCCATGATGCTCAGCCAACTGATATGCTGGCTGAGCATCATGGGAAATGTTGTTCCAAAACCTCTGGAGGGCCAAGTTTGAGGATGTCTGCTCTATACATAGTGGAACCATAGAAAAATTACTAAAAAAGCATAAATAAATAGCGCACCCTGTATGTTTTACAATTATTCAAGAAGTAACCCAGCAAATGGATACTCACAAAAAGGTAGGATGTCTGAGTCCCTAGCTAACTCTCCTCCAAGTTAGCAGCAACAAATGCAGTGGTGTGACATAATAGTAGTTTTAATAAAAAACACAATTTATGCTTACCTGATAAATTTAATTTCTCTTGTGGGTGTATTCCAGTCCACGGATCATCCATTACTTTGTGGGATATTCTCATTCCCAACAGGAAGTTGCAAGAGGACACCCACAGCAGAGCTGTTATATAGCTCCTCCCCTAACTTGCCATATCCAGTCATTCGACCGAAAACAAGCAGAGAAAGGAGAAACCATAGGGTAGCAGTGGTGGACTGTAGTTTAAATGAAAAAATTTACCTGCCTTAAAATGACAGGGCGGGCCGTGGACTGGATACACCACAAGAGAAATAAATTTATCAGGTAAGCATAAATTGTGTTTTCTCTTGTAAGGTGTAATCCAGTCCACGGATCATCCATTACTTGTGGATACCAATACCAAGCTAAAGTACAACGGATGAATGGAGAGACAAGGCAGGTACTTAAACGAAGGTACCACTGCCTGATAAAACCTTTCTCCCAAAAAATAGCCTCCGAAGAAGCAAAAGTATCAAATTTGTAGAATTTTGAAAAAGTATGAAGCGAAGACCAAGTCGCCGCCTTGCAAATCTGTTCAATAGAAGCCTCATTTTTAAAGGCCCAAGTGGAAGCCACAGCTCTAGTAGAATGAGCTGTAATCCTTTCAGGAGGCTTCTGGCCAGCAGTCCTCATAGGCTAAGCGGATTATGCTTTCTTAGCCAAAAAAGAAAGAGAGGTTGCTGAAGCCTTTTGACCTCTCCTCTGTCCAGAGTAGACAACAAACAAAGCAGATGTTTGACGAAAATCTTTAGTAGCTTGTAAGTAAAACTTTAAAGCACGAACCACGTCCAGATTGTGTAATAGACGTTCCTTCTTTGAAGATGGATTAGGACACAAGGATGGAACAACAATCTCTTGATTGATATTCTTGTAAGATACCGCCTTAGGTAAAAACCCATGTTTGGTACGCAGGACTACCTTATCCGTATGGAAGATCAGATAAGGAGAATCACATTGTAAAGCAGATAACTCGGAGACTCTACGAGCCGAGGAAATAGCTACCAAAAAAAGAACTTTCCAAGATAAAAGTTTGATATCTATGGTATGAAGAGGTTCAAACGGAACTCCTTGAAGAACCTTAAGAAACAAATTTAAGCTCCATGGGGGAGCAACAGGTTTAAACACAGGCTTGATTCTAACTAAAGCCTGACAAATTGCCTGAACTTCTGGAATATCTGCCAGACGCTTGTGCAAAAAAATAGACAGAGCAGAAATCTGTCCCTTAAGGAACTAGCTGACAATCCTTTTTCCAAACCTTCTTGGAGAAAGGATAATATCCTGGGAATCCTGACCTTACTCCATGAGTAACCCTTGGATTCACACAAATAAATATATTTACGCCATATCTTATGGTAAATTTTCCTGGTGACAGGCTTTCGTGCCTGTATGAAGGTATCAATGACTGACTCGGAGAAGCCACGCTTTGATAAAATCAAGCGTTCAGAGGATACAGAGCGGCTACACAGTCTTAGTCAATGTATCGTCATTTTTTGTGTGCATTATGTACGCAATTGATAAACACAATAATTGACTCACCTTTTAAAATTAATTTCTCCATAATCTGCCACTCCAAAAGCACCCTGGTTAAATTATTCGTTATAGATCTCCTATCTGGCACTATGTTTAAAAATAAAACGCATCGGTAGTGGTTGCTAGATCCAGGCTGAGGTTCCTGTGAGGGGGTGGAGACTAATGGCAGCATGTCTCATGTCGGCGTTCAGGTCGACTGCTAACAACGCATACCACTCTTATTGCCTCCATAGCCCCAGATCTCTGTGGCACAGAGGGACCGTGGCAAGCGTGATCTTGCCGGAGAAGGAACTCATCAAGGCCAAATTAGCCTGCGGTTTTTACCGCATTTTTTATTCTCGTTTTTGATCAGTGGTTACCCCCAGAAACAACTTGAAGGAGAGAGGTAAAAGTCCGTGGTCTACCCTGGTTGTAGAATCTTTGGACAGTACTATCCCTACCCAGATAAGCCGGGTCTAATCTAGGGTGCAAGTGCAAAGTTGGGGGTCCCTGCAACAACATAACATCTTACAGGAGTGGCAGAGGGTGAAATACCTGGAAGTGAAGCATAGTCTCCTGGATTGAAAGAGTGCCGTGATTGGGAGGACGGCGGAGGGATCCGCTAGCAGCATCCGGGAGTGAGGCGTCGGAGGCGGTGTGTGGGCTTCCGGCCTTTGGATCCAGGAACAGCCACCAGAGATAACGCTCAGAGGCCAAAAGCTGCAATTCAGGGTGTTGTAGCGGTTGGCGTCTCCCCAGCTACAGGTCGGCTCGCCGTATGGAAGGCATCCTGGTTATGGTCTTACAGAGCCCGCAAGTATAATTGTCTGTACTGATCCCACATAAGACGGTATCTTTCTCTTATTACAAAAAACGTTGACTCTGACGATAAATAACTTGTTATATGGGAAGGATTTCAAGTAAACTTTCAGCCTAAATCGCTTGAATATTAAAGGCTAAATATTACTGCTTTACCTGACATTTGGAACTTAGCCGAAAAAAAAAAGAGAAAAGAACTGTATCAATGACTCTGTTATAATAATCTTCACTATCTGTGTACTGTCATCTTAAATATCACTACAAAAAGCATCAACAATACATGACAGTCTCTTTTTCTTCTTCGCCAGATCTAGTGTTAATTAAGAGACTTAAATTGCCCTAGATAAAGTTTTATGTATGGGCCATATTGTAGAATGGTAAATGCATATGCATTAGTGTTGTTATGCAAAACTCTTAGGAAATGCACTGCTAACTCTCTTTATCTATAGCTATAAGGTGTGTCTTATAAGCTTCATATATTGTGCAAAGATTGTTAAAAAACTGTTAACATATTTGTCTGAGTAGCTGCATAAGGGCATCTTAGTTATGTTCAGGATCACAGACAGGTTATAACTGACATTTCAACCTTCAGTTTATAAGAACAGTTATAAGATAAAAGCACATAACTTTGAGACGTGTTTATAATCAAAAAAGGCAGCTATTTAGGTGTAAGTGTTTTTGCCATCATATGATACCGACTGCTTTTTCTTTTTTTTTCTTTTTACGTTTTTTTCTTTTTCCACTTTTCTGCTAATTGTCAATACACAATACATAGGGCAGTGGAAATGAGCAAAGTAAATTGGTTTTGTTAGGACTTTTTGCCTAATTATTGGAACACTAATTTAAGTAATTACACACACTATTACATTCTTATATCACATTAAAAAAAAAAACAAAAAAAAAAAAACACACTCACCATTCACTGGGACAAGTTCCCTGAGCTAGACAGTAAGACTTCTTACTGAATGTACCTACGTCACATTTTGTAACAGGACACTCTCTAGTAGTGTCCTTTCAGACATTTTTTTCTCAGTTTTAAATTGTATTCTTCACTTTGTGGTTGTTTTTTATCACTTTTTCTCACATTATCAATGGAAAAATTTATTACACAGGCAAAAAACTAATTCCCCAAAAATGCCAGCTAAATCCAAAGATAAAAAGGCCAAGATGGCAGATAACAGTGTAGAAAATATATCTGAAATATCACCTTTAACTATTGACACTCAGGCCCTTACAAGTCAGCTAGCGGCTATGTTTTCACCACAATTTGATTCCATAAAAACAGAGTTAGGTGTTATCTCAGCTGATATAGGGACACTTTCAACAGAAATAAAAACAATTCTCATTAAGACTTTCCGAAGCCGAAGATAGGACATCTTCATTAGAAGATCAGGCAAACACGCAACATATATCTATTCAGAAACAAGAGGTTAAACTAAAAAGTATGCAATTGCGCTTGGAGGATCTTGAAGATCGCTCCAGGCGCAATAACATTAGAATTATTGGTTTGCCGGAATCTCCGGAGTTTGAGGATCTTATGACTTTTTCTTCGACTACTCTACCACAGGCGCTGGGCATGCCCACACATTTGGTACCTATGGTAATTGAGAGAGCCCACAGAGTAGGTCCCAGGAAGCCAGTCACCAATGGGGTCACCAGACCCAGGATGGCTATCCTCAAACTCCTGAGATTTTATGATAAAATTGAGATCCTTAGCCTTTATAAAAAGAAAAAAGAGCCATTGATATTTGGGAGCAACAAAATATTGTTGTTCCAGGATTTCTCTAGCGAGACCTCAGCTAGGAGAAAAGCCATGGCACCGTATTGTACGCAACTAATAAATAAAGGCATCAATGCTTGGCTGAGCTACCCGGCCAGAATTATAATAAAAGATAATGGTAATAGGCAGATATTTGGTGAAACAACTGAGGTAATTGAGTTTTTAAAGAAAGTGGGATAATGACGAAATATCAATATTTTATGTTGAAGTATGCTCAGAGTTTTGTCGAGGATAAGAAATCCAAGTTTTTTCTGGATCTGTTTTTATTTTATTTTTTTTCTCCTTCTTTTTTTTTTTTCCCTCCTTCTTCCTTTTTCCCTCTTTTTCTATAAGGATAAACTGTTGACTATCAATATTAGTAAAAAATGACAGCGGAAATTAGCATGTTTTCCTGGAACGTGGGGGGTATTAGTTCACCAGTGAAACGTAAATTGATTGTTAGAACCTTAGCTGGGCTGCAGCCTGATCTGGTCTGTCCTTCAAGAAACACGATCTTAAGGAGATAGAAGCAGTTAAACTTAAGATCAAATGGGTCGGGGAGGTAATCTCCACCAATGGTCCTAATAAAAAGTGCGGAGTAGCTATACTACTGCACAAACAATTAGATTATAAAGATTATAAAAATAGAGATTGATGTTGAGGCCAGATTTATCCTACTTCAAATAATGGTTAAAAACATAAAATTTATGATCTGTAGTATTTATGCTCCTAATAAACTTTCATTAGCGTTCTGGGAAAATATCCAAAATAAGTTATTTCCGTTTATAGGAACAATTTAATCTTATGTGGAGATTTTAACATGTCACTAGACCCTTCAATAGACAGGTTTTCACGTAAAAATATAGCTAGTAATAGACAAAGTGCTAAAATATTTTCAGAGATTCTGCTATAAATTAAAATTAACAGATATCTGGCAAATTCAAAATCCTGAGATTTCTGTGTATACATGTGAAATCGAAAGGTCATAAGACATTTTCTAGGATTGACTTATTCTTGGTCTCTGAGTCATTAATTTATATGGCAATCAAAGCTGCGATAAGGGAGATTCTGATATCGGATCATGCAATAATCTCATTAATATTTCCATCATTTAAAAAAGATAAGGTTCAGAAATCGGTATCTTGTTTTCCCCGGTATTTATGTTCTGAGCCTAGGTTTCGGTTGTGGTTACAATCAAAATGGCAGGAGTATGGCTCCAATAATTCTGAATATTAGAAATAAAGTTGAAACTTTTTGGGAAGCCTCTAAGACGGTTCTAAGAGGCGAGATTATGGCCTATTTAAATATTCACGGGAAAAAGATTAAGTCACGGAGTGTCATTTTGGCCAAGAGAGTAAAGAACGCTTATATATTAGTTCAGAATGTTCCCTCACAGAATAATTGGGATGACTATTTTGCCATATAGAAAGGAGAGAGATCTCTTTCTAAAACAACAATCCCAAACAGAGGAAATTAGAATAAATCAGCATTATAAGGGGTTTCATGGTTGTTCCGCCAAACATTTGGCTAATCTTACTAAAAACAGGAAGAAAAAAAATCTTATACCGGTCATTAAAGATAATAAGACCAAACATATGGAAACCCGCGGAAATTTGTAAGGTTTTTGCCTCTTATTATCAAGATATATATTCCCCAGTTAAGACTAATACTAATATTCAAGAGGTATTTTGGTCTAAAGTGGTTACGCCTAAGATTCAGATTGACGATCTAACAATGTTAAAATGATCATATAACTAGAGAAGAAATTAGTAAGGCCATTGACATACTGAAATCCAATAAAGCCCCAGGCCCAGATGGATTACCTGCGGAATTCTACAAATGTCTTAAGGAAGATTTATTGCCAGTATTAGAGAAGTTATTTAATGAGTATTATACACTAGATAAACCAATATCATTCTATTTCTCAATGGCCAACATATCTCTTATATTAAAAAAGGGGAATGATGCGGAGGGACCCAGGCTCTTATAGGCCGGATATCGGTCTTAAAATTCTGATTATAAGATTTTAGCCTCTATTTTAGCCGACAGATTATCATCTTGTCTACCAGAAACTTATTCATCCGAATCAGACGGGGTTCATGATCAATAGGAATGCCGCTAAAAATATACGGAAATTAACTACATTGTTAGATTTTGCGTGGAATGAGGAGCAAAAAACCAGTGCAAGTAGTCGTAATGATAGGGCCGTCCTTACATTAGACGCAGTTAAAGCGTTCGACTCCATAGTATGGGAGCATCTTTTTATTTTGCTTGGGAAATTTGGGATAAAAGGGATCTTTCTGCAATTTATTCATAGAATTTACTCGAAGCCCACATCATACATACTATTAATGGGATGATCTTGACGAAAATAACATTGCAGCGAGGTACACGGCAAGGATGCCCATTGTCTCCCTTGCTGTTTAATACAGCATTAGAGCCTCTTGCAATAAGTTTAAAGAAACAGTCTATCAGGGATTGCAATAGGGTCCTCTTCGTTTAAACACGTTGTTATATGCTGATGATATTCTAGTATTTCTAGAAAATACACAGCAATCTATTCCTATTTTGATGCAGTTATTAGAGGAATTTAGCTCGTTTTCAGGCTATAAAGTGAATACGGAAAAAAAGTGAATTGATGTTTATAGGGAATGTAGCCTCGAGGTACCCAACAATCCGTTTAAAGAGGTAGATTCTGTTAAATATCTGGGGTCTTCTACTACATAAGAATCCGAAGCACTGGTACATAGATAATTATGTTCCTTTACTTCAAAAAATTAAACAAGATTTGCAATTATGGATTTCTTTCCCGTATATCATTAACGGCGAGAGTAAATTTGATTAAAACTATCATCTTTCCACGCCTTCTTTATCCAATTCAAAATCTGCCTTTATTTATAACTAATCAGGATCAAAGAAATTTGTACTGTAATTTTTCTAAATTTATCTGGCAAAAATAAAAAACCACGTATTGCATTATCCCAGGCTAATGCAGAAATCATGGGCTGGTGGTTTATCACTTCCAGACACCAGTCTATACAATATTGCAGCGTTTGGTAAAAATTGCAATTGATTGGCTAGCAAGAACAGATATATTCTCCTCTTTTGCACAGGAGTCTCTGTTGATACACCCTTTCGCACTATCAGCTATATTACATTGTAAGCCGCGACAATTACCTTCTAACATTTCTTCACTTATAACATTCAAAAATATAGTTCTGCATGGCATAAATTTTGTTAAAATTCTGGAAATAGATTTCTCTTTTTCAGAATTTCTTCCTATTCAGGGTAACCCATTATTTTCCCCCGGTATACACCAAAATACTTTTAAGAGCTGGGCCGAAAAGGGTTTAAGTCGGATTTCTCAATTAGTTGGCTCAGACGATCTAGTCCTAGTGGGCGAAACTTTGTTTTCTCTTTATCAGTTACCCAGATCAGACTTATTTGCGTTTTTCCAGGTACGACATTTTATTGTGACACAGGACTGGAAGCTCCCCATATCTATTGCATGGTCCGATGTCAGTATCTTATTACAGAGATTTTGTGGCGGGTGTCACTTCAATCTCACTAATATATGATATTATGCTCTCAAAGCAATCTCAAGGTGTCTTAAATAAGATCAGTGGTCTATGGAGCAGGTCAATCCTAGATATAGATCAGTGATAGAATCACACAGAGCTTCAAGACCCTGGATAGGTGCAAAGTCCCCTCAATGTGGAAGGAATCTCATATGAAAAATAATAAATAATTTTTATTTCTATCCAGCTAAACTTGTCCGGCTTTATCCATCCAGATCAGCTTGCTGTCCCAAGATGTGCATACAAGGAAGCGGATTTATTGCACATGTTTTGGGCATGCCCTGGGATAAATCAGCTCTGGTTGAAACTTGTATATTGGTTTAATAATATACACGGTGTATCTGTCTCTCTCACGTTCTCAGGATATTATCCTATTGATTGAGTCCTCAAGTAGTCAAGATAGGTATTGGACTTGTTCATTGAATACTTTAATATTAGACCGTAAGACAGAGTATCTTAAAAAATGGAAAGCAAAAAAAGGGCCTGTATTCTCTGAGATTGCTGCATGTCATTCAAGATCAAATTATCTTCGAATCATACCATTTACTAGGATGCCTCAGAACCCAGAATTAATTTTTTTTTACTTGGCTGGTATCCTATTATTAACTCTTATCTTGCGCCTATACAAAAACAGATTGTAGCACCTTTCCTGTCCTCAGTCAGTTTTTGCAGAAATGGTCATATTAGATCTCTTCCCACATTCATGGATATCAAATGCTTACCGAAATTCAGTATTAATCATACTAGGGATCAGGGGAAGGAGGGGGTTTTCCTTTTTTTTTTTTTTTTTTTTTTTTTTCTTCTTCTCTCTTCTTTTTTTTCTGCTTGTTTTTCCTCTTTTTATTATTATTTATTTATTATTTTTCTGAGCCTCCTCTCAGCAATGTGCTGTTAGGAGCCAGTTACAAAAATGCCGAGATAACATTATCATATGCTGGATTGTTATATTTGTTAAATTATTTTTTGCAGTTTTGTTTATATATGACAACAAATGTGATTTTTTTTCCGCTAATTGTATTTATCGGCCATGAATAAAGATATATAAAAAAAAAAAAAAAAAAAAAAAAAAAAATCAAGCGTTCAATATCCAGGCAGTCAGTCTCAGAGAAATTAGATTTGGATGGTTGAAAGGACCCTGAAGTAGAAGGTCCTGTCTCAGAGGCAGAGTCCATGGTGGAAAGGATGACATGTCCACCAGATCTGCATACCAGGTCCTGCGTGGCCACGCAGGCGCTATCAAAATCACTGATGCTCTCTCCTGCTTGATCTTGGCAATCAGTCGAGGGAGCAGAGGAAACGGTGGAAACACATAAGCCAGGTTGAAAGACCAGGGTGCTGCTAGAGCATCTATCAGCATCGCCTTGGGATCCCTGGACCTGGATCCGTACAAGGAATCTTGGCGTTCTGGCGAGACGCCATGAGATCCTGTTCTGGTTTGCCCCAACGATGAATCAATTGTGCAAACACCTCCGGATGGAGTTCCCACTCCCCCCGGATGAAAAGTCTGACGACTTAGAAAATCCACCTCCCAGTTCTCTACACCTGGGATATGGATAGCTGATAGGTGGCAAGAGTGAATCTCTGCCCAGCGAATTATCTTTGAGACTTGTAACATCGCTAGGGAACTTCTTGTTCCCCCCTTGATGGTGATGTAAGCCACAGTCGTGATGTTGTCCAAAAGAATCTGATGGTACCTCAGAGTAGCTAACTGAGGCCAAGCCTGAAGAGCATTGAATATCGCTCTCAGTTCCAGAATATTTATTGGAAGGAGTGTCTCCTCCTGAGTCCACGATCCCTGAGCCTTTAGGGAGTTCCAGACTGCACCCCAACCTAGAAGGCTGGCATCTGTTGTTACAATTGTCCAATCTGCCTGCGAAAGGTCATACCTTTGGACAGATGGACCCGAGATAGCTACCAGAGAAGAGAATCCCTGGTCTCTTGATCCAGATTTAGTAGAGGGGACAAATCTGTGTAATCCCCGTTCCACTGACTGAGCATGCATAGTTGCAGCGGTCTGAGATGTAGGCGTGCAAACGGCACTATGTCCATTGCCGCTACAATTAAGCCGATTACTTCCATGCACTGAGCCACCGAAGGGCGCGGAATGGAATGAAGAACACGGCAGTAATTTAGAAGCTTTGATAACCTGGACTCCGTCAGGTAAATTTTCATTTCTACAGAATCTATCAGAGTCCCTAGGAAGGAAACTCTTGTGAGTGGGGATAGAGAACTCTTTTCCTCGTTCACTTTCCACCCATGCGACCTCAGAAATGCCAGTACTACGTCCGTATGAGACTTGGCAATTTGGAAGTTTGACGCCTGTATCAGGATGTTGTCTAAATAAGGGGCCACTGCTATGCCCCGCGGCCTTAGGACCGCCAGAAGCGACCCCAGAACCTTTGTAAAATTCTTGGGGCTGTAGCTAATCCAAAGGGAAGAGCTACAAACTGGTAATGCCTGTCTAGAAAGGCAAACCTGAGAAACCGATGATGATCTTTGTGTATCGGAATGTGAAGATAAGCATCCTTTAAATCCACTGTAGTCATATATTGACCCTCTGGATCATAGGTAGGATGGTATCGAATAGTTTCCATCTTGAATGATGGAACTCTGAGGAATTTGTTTAAGATCTTAGATCCAAAATTGGTCTGAAGGTTCCCCTCTTTTTTTGGGGAACCACAAACAGATTTGAGTAAAATCCCTGTCCCTGTTCCTCCTTTGGAACTGGATGGATCACTCCCATAACTAGGAGGTCTCGTACACAGTGTAAGAATGCCTCTCTCTTTATCTGGTTTGCAGATTAATTGTGAAAGGTGAAATCTCCCTTTTGGGGGGAAGCTTTGAAGTCCAGAAGATATCCCTGGGATATAATTTCCAACGCCCAGGGATCCAGGACATCTCTTGCCCACACCTGGGGCGAAGATTGAAAGTCTGGCCCCCCTACCTAGATCCGTTACCGGATAGGGGGCTGTTCCTTCATGCTGTCTTAGAGGCAGCAGCAGGCTTTTTGGCCTGCTTACCTTTGTTCCAGGTCTGGTTAGGTCTCCAGACCGTCTTGGACTGAGCAAAAGTTCCCTCTTGTTTTGCATTAGAGGAAGTTGAAGCCGCACCTGCCTTGAAGTTTCGAAAGGCACAAAAATTAGACTGTTTGCCCTTGATTTGGACCTGTCCCTGAGGAAGGGCATGGACCTTTTCCTCCAGTGATATCAGCAATAATCTCCTTCAAACCAGGCCCGAATAGGGTCTGCCCCTTGAAGGAATGTTAAGTAGCTTAGACTTTGAAGTCACGTTAGCTGACCATGATTTAAGCCATAGCGCCTGCGCGCCTGGATTGCAAAACCAGAATTCTTAGCCGTTAGTTTAGTCAAATGAACAATGCATCAGAAACAAAAGAATTGGCTAGCTTAAGTGCTCTAAGCCTTGTCAAGTATGTCCATCCAATGGAGTCGCTACCTGTAAAGCCTCTTCCAGAGACTCAAACCAGAACGCTGCAGCAGCAGTGACGGGAGCAATGCATGCAAGGGGCTGTAGGATAAAACCTTGTTGAATAAACCATATTCTTAAGGTAACCCTCTAATTTTTTATCCATTGGATCTAAAAAAGCACAACTGTCCTCGACAGGGATAGTAGTACGCTTTGCTAGAGTAGAAACTGCTCCCTCCACCTTAGGGACTGTCCTGCCATAAAGTCCCCTGTGTGGGTGGCGTCTATTGGAAACATTTTTCTAAAAATAGGATGGGGAGAGAACGGCAACACCTGGTCTATCCCATTTCCTATTAATAATTTCCGTAAAGCCTTTTAGGTATTGGAAAAACATCAGTACACACCGGCACTGCATAGTATTTATTCAGTCTACACAATTTCTCTGGCACTGCAATTGTATCACAGTCCATTCAGAGCAGCTAAAACCTCCCTGAGCAACACGCGGAGGTGTTCAAGCTTAAATTTAAATGTAGAAATATCAGAATCAGGTTGCATCATCTTCCCTGAGTCAGAAACATTACCCACAGACTGAAGCTCTCCTTCCTTAGCTTCTGCATATTGTGAGGCAGTATCAGACATGGTTCTTAAAGCGTCAGTATGCTCTATATTTCGTCTAACCCCAGAGCTATCTCGCTTTCCTCTAAATTCAGGTAGTCTGGCTAATACCGCTGACAGTGTATTATCCATGACTGCCGCCATGTCTTGTAAAGTAAACGCTATGGGCGCCCTAGATGTACTTGGCGCCATTTGAGAGTGAGTCCCTTGAGTGGGAGTCAAAGGATCTGACACGTGGGGGAGAGTTAGTCTGCATAACTTCCCCCTCGTCAGATTCCTCTGGTGATAAATTTTTTAAAGACAAAATATGATCTTTATTGCTTAAAGTGAAATCAGTACATTTGGTACACCATTCTAAGAGGAGGTTCCACCATGGCTTTTAAACATAATGAACAAAGAGTTTCCTCTATGTCAGACATGTTTGTACAGACTAGCAATGAGACTAGCAAGCTTGGAAAACACTTTAAATCAAGTTAACAAGCAAATATAAAAAACGGTACTGTGCCTTTAAGAGAAACAAATTTTGTCAAAATTGAAAAACAGTGAAAAAAGGCAGTAAATCAAACGAAATTTTTACAGTATATGTAAATAAGCTAACAGAGCATTGCACCCACTTGCAAATGGATGATTAACCCCTTAGTTAAAAAAAACGATCAAAAAAACAATAGACGTTTTTTTAACAGTCGCATATAAACTGCCACAGCTCTGCTGTGGCCCTACCTTCCCCAATAAACGACCTTGGAAAGCCTTTGAGCCCTTTAGAGATGTCCTATAGCATTCAGGGGACTTCTGAGGGAAGCTGGATGTCTCAGTCTGTAATTTTAACTGTGCAAAAAAGCACTAAAATAGGCCCCTCCCCAATCATACTACAACAGTGGAAAACCTCAGGAAACTGTTTCTAGGCAAAATTTAAGCCAGCCATGTGAGAAAAACTAGGCCCCCAATAAAGTTTATATCACCAAAACATATATAAAACGCTTAAACATGCCAGCAAACGTTTTATATTGCAATTTTATAAGAGTATTACCTCTGAGAGTAAGCATGATACCAGTCGCTATTAAATCACTGTATTCAGGCTTAACTTACATTAATCCATTATCAGCTGCATTTTCTAGCATTTCCATCTCTAGAAAAAATTGTAACTGCACATACCTCATAGCAGAGTAACCTGCACCGCCATTCTCCCGCTGAAGTTACCTCTCTCCTCAGACATATGTGAGAACAGCAATGGATCTTAGTTACAACCTGCTAAGATCATAGGAAAACGCAGGCAGATTCTTCTTCTATTTACTGCCTGGGATAAAATAGTACAACTCCGGTACCATTTAAAAATAACAAACTTTTGATTGAAGAAAAAAAACTAACTATATTTCACCACTCTCTCTTACTACCTCCATGCGTGTTGAGAGTTGCAAGAGAATGACTGGGTATGGCAGTTAGGGGAGGAGCTATATAACAGCTCTGCTGTGGGTGTCCTCTTGCAACTTCCTGTTGGGAATGAGAATATCCCACAAGTAATGGATGATCCGTGGACTGGATACACCTTACAAGAGAATATTGATTTAAACAAATATGTATGCTATATTCAATCTTTGCATAAATATATAAAAAGAAAAGATGAGCAACACGTTTCTCGGCCTTTAACAATTTAGACATCTGCCTTATCAGGTTCAAACAACCAAACATAATTTTGTTGCACACAAAAATCATCCTGTATAGTGTTTCACAAAACATTTATTTTTACACTCAAAAGGTTCTCCCATTTATGGTTTAACAATAACACAAACAACACAGGCAAAATGATTGTCAAATGATCTTTGTTACTATGAAAATCACTGGACAGTTATACTGACATGAAACCCTTTATTTGAATGATGGGACCTCAGTATTTTAAATAAGGGGTCCTATGATATATGTGTATGGTGAGAACATAATACTACAACCCCTTAAAAAAAAAATTGTGCTGCAGCAGGGACACACCTACACACTGCTGTCGACACACTAATGTGTCACGACACACAGTTTGGAAAGCATTGCTCTAAGGTATTTGTCTGTGTTATGACACAGAGTGTTTGATTACAAGTTGTGCACAAACTGTTGTGCGCAAGCATTATACAGTTTTTTTGCGTGTGTTGGAAAAAGCGCACAGTACAATCACATTTTATGCTTGTCAGGTTAGCGCTCCAAAAACCCTCAAGCAAAGGGTAGTGCGTTAAAAAAAAGTTGGATTAAACACAGCATAAATACATTTAAAAGTACAGTTACACTCATATAAACACTATGTGATAAAAAATATTCATTTAAATATATTTTTTTTAAAGTACTATACTGTATATTTACTGTACATATTTAACATTCCAATGTTCCAATATTCTTCCCATGGTTGTATGCTGTCTTTAGAGCATAGGGGCTGCCTTGGGGCTACTCTCCCTCATACAGTAAATCCATTAGGTAGCTTTGGCTTTCTAATGACAGAGGTATGATACTCGAGAGAGTGTGTCTGTGCGTGAGTGTGCATGTATGTTTGTTCATGTGTGTGTCGAAATAGTAAAATATATTATTTATCAGCTGCTAGTTGCTGGAATAATATCTGAGGCCTATATGCTAAGTGCTTTCCGTATACAAAAAATATTATACTATTATACTAATAAGTGGTAAACTTTATTGGTGAATCTGTAGAACACAGGAAATCATGTGCCTGTTTGAGTGTGCAGGCACGGATACAGATATTAGCCCTTTTGCAAATCAAAACAATGGTATAGATCTAACTAACACATCATTGACAATGGTAAGTACACTGGTGGGGGATATGTAAGGCATTTACATATACTTAAGGGAGGGAATCATATGTGGGGGGAATTTATCTATTAGAGGCTTTATGAGTTGGGGTAGGGAGGGTGTTTAGATGTTGCAGTATTTCTGTGGGGGGGTCGTGCAGGGTGGTCACAGCAGGCTAGTGGGAACAGGTCACTGGGGGTCTTTTGGATGTGGGGCCAGGTCTGCAAATTATGGTTCAGTGTAGATAATTGTGATGGGAGCTTTAATTCTATTACAATTTATTGTGTTTACATGCTCACTCTACTTTACACCAGGGGCCGAATGATCTAAAGCTCTCCACTCAGGTGAGATTATCTAAGCAGTCTTATCAACAATGAGGGTCCTTCAATGAATTTGTTAAGGCAAATTTTAGCTTGTGTAATTTTGCCCCATGGCAATGAGATTTTTCAGGCCCTAGGTGAGCAGACGTAGTGTAAAAGGGGTTTGCATCTGAATTGCAATCAGATGATCATAATAGCAACAGGAATAAAATACTGTATATGTGTGTGTTGCTACAAGTTTGTGCAATTGCTTGTTACCTTTGAGTTTGGTGTGTACCTAACTAGCTTCTTTGATATTATGGCATGAAAAAAAACTGCATTTTATGATATCTAAAGTTCATTTAAAAAGCAATGTTTTGCAACAACATATTTAATGATTAATCAATTAAACAATGTTGAATCAATTTGAAAAGAAAGCACTTGCTGTTGGTGCCCAATATTTTTAGGGGCCCATTTGGTGAGCTTATGCCTGGCACCCCACAACATGATGTTGCAGTCACTGATAGTAAAATATTCAGGGAAAACTTAATGTTCTCAAGGTAGATTTACCAGATGTTCCATACAGAGATCAGTGCACTTCCGTAATGTAACCACTGGAATGTGTAATGCAGAAAACATTCATGACATTCTACAGTTATTTGGGCACCCTGAAACTTTTATAGGAACTATCTCTGCATATTAAAAACTCTAAAATAATAGGAAATACTGGTAGCAATCTATCTATCTATTTATCTATCTATCCAGTATATATTGCTGTAATCCTATTATTTTAGAGTTTTAATATGCAGTTATTAAAAATGTTTTACTTTTTCCTGTCTTTAAGACTAATAACTGCTTCCCTCTGGGCTAGACGCTTTTAATCTGTGACTAGTATAATTACACACCTGTGTATGTATATGTGGTGTGTGTATGTATATATATATATATATATATATATATATTATATATATATATATATATATATATATATATATATATATATATATATAAATATATATATTTCGTGAGAAATCATAATATCATGATTACAGGTAAGAAAAAAAATGTGTATATATAAATATATATATATATAAATGTATGTATGTACACATACACACAAACACGTACACAGATAGAGACACCTTATGGTTTGCTATACATTTGTTTCTTCCCATCTGTTTTTTATTTGGCCAGTTGAGGTTAGACTAGGTTTCTCATAAAAGTTCTTTCTGTGTTCCAGGATATCAACAGAAAACAAGATGTGCTGAGCTAAAATAATTGCACTCCAAAGGGCCTATGTTTCATCAGGATTTGTGAAGTTATATTTCTGTGCCAGAAAACTAGAAGAAAAAAAAAAGTATTACCGTAATTCTATGAATCAAATATGAAATCTAAAGAAGCAAATGTTCTAGAATTTAAGAAAAAAAAAGATCATTTTCATGCATCACAAAACTTATGCATACTGTATATCACCTGTTTCCTCTGATTGCACCATATGAGTAAAGGGTCATTTTAGGGAGATAATAATTACAGTTCATTTGTGGATGTCAGTCATATAACTGAGCCATGTCATGTACTTTCAAAGTTTAATTTCCAGTCACTAATAAAGACACAAAACATAATGCCCATGTAATAGCTTATATATCTACTAAGAGACGTAAAAACAAACAGTTGATTGCCTAATTCAATGTTATGGTTACCCAAGACAAACAGGATTACTTTAGATACTATCCTGGAGTTATTTGATAATCATCAAACTACTTTAGAAGTCATCTGCACATCATCAGAATGATTAGCAGATTACTGATTGCTTCACAAGCATGAACAGCCCATGAATTCCTCTAGTTCTCATTTAAATACTTCGGCCTGTAGGCATACATTAGGAGGGCTACTGATGACTAGTCTAGAGTCATCGATTACTTCCAGGAAGATCATCATTTTTGACTAGAGTAAACAATCTTTTACAGACTGCATTATATCACTTTTGGGTTACGTTTAATAATGGAAATGATATAAATTAAAGGGACATGAAACCCAAACATTTTCTTTCATGATTCAGATAGAGAATACAATTTTAAACAACTTTACAATTTACTTCTATTATTTAATTTGCTTCCTTCTCTTGTTATCCTTTGCTGAAATGTTTATCTAGGCAAGTTCAGGAGCAGCAGAGAACCTAGATTCTAGCTGTTGATTGGTGGCTGCATATATATATTGATTGTGATTGGCTCACCCGTGTGTTCAGTTAGAAACCATTAGTGCGATGCTGCTACTTCAACAAATGATACCAAGAGAATGAAACATATTAGATAATATAAGTAAATTAGAAAGTTGTTTAAAATTGTATTATCTATCTAAATCATGAAAGAAAATTTTTGGGTTTCATGTCCCTTTAATTTTCTTTTTCTAGCTTTTATTCTTTATACATCCTTTTACATACATATAAAAGAGAGATAATTAAAGTAATATAAAGGACATATTTGATCGGAAGTATCTTGCAATTATCTTTTTTTATTTTTATTTAATATGGTTCTTTTAAAAGTTATCACATTCTAGTGGTGCTAGTGACTATTACCTAATGTCACTTGAACTTATAGCATGCACAGAAGAAGAAGCTGTGTGCATGAAGTATTACAGTGCATGAAGTATTACAGTGCATGAAGTATTACAGTGCATGAAGTATTACAGATACAAATTTTGAAAAAATAAAGAAAAAGAAAACAAAAGGAATAATGAAAAAAAATGGCCATATGGCAAACATTTTAATTGAAATGTACTACAGTGCTTTTTGAATTTGACCTGTTTGTAATTTTAATTTGTTAAAAAAGGTTTAGATTAAAGGGCCATAATACCCAAATGTTTAAACACTTGAAAGTGATGCAGCATAACTGTAAAAAGCTGGCTAGAAAATATCTCCTGAACATCTCTATGTAAAAAAGAAAGATATTTTACCTCAAAAGTTCCTCAGTAGCCACCTCCCATTGTAAAGGATTTCTAAGCAGCATTTTAGTGTGTTTGTCCTGGGACATCTGAAGGGACTAGCATCGTGCACTCTCATATTATTTCACCAATCAGGTAAAGGAAGCTTACTATGAAATCTCATGAGAGTTAAGTCAAATCTCATGAGATCACAGTAAGAGTTCATGACCTCAGCACTACTGATGCTGATTGGCTGCTGTTCATTTCTTCATTTTTTTTAATTTTTTTACCTGCAGCTGGGAGCAGCTGAGTATAACTTTTTCCACAGAACTTACTCTGCTGAGCTGAGGAAATTGTGAGGTAAAATATCTTCCTTTTTTACATAGAGATGCTCAGGTGATATTTTCCTGTCAGCTTTTTACAGTTATACTGCATCAGTTTCAAGTGATTTAGCATGTGAGTATTATGTCCCTTTAATCCTTTCCCACTCACCAGTAATAGTTAACCCTTTCCCGCCCGGACTTATTTGTCTACATCAGAACTGTAAACAAATAAGTAAAAATTTAAATCATGCAATCGTGTGATTTCAATGATGGAACCAGGTCAGGGGGAGCACCTATTGCTAGATATGCCCTCCAGACCATGATTCCATTTACAAAGCAGCTATGACTTCAGGACGTTCCATGAAGTCCATCGCAGTTAGGACGGCATGGAACATCTTAACGGTGGGAAAAGAGTTAAACTTTTTTTTTCCTTTATTTTTAACTGAATGTTGTAAATCAGAATGTACACAATACCGTAAAAGAGTTCCTTGACATTCTGTCTTCTTATTGGCAGCTCCTCGAAGTTAAGTAGCTTTAAAAGCTCACTTTTAAAATATTGATAGCTTATTTACCCTTTAATTTTAGATGTAAGTACTGGAAGTAAATTGTGTTTTACTTTAGTTGTATGTAATTGGAATATTGACTTTCAACTGTTCAGTAGCATTAATAATTTGTATCTTTTATTTTTTATTATACTATATGATATGTTCTTATCTAAATACACAGGTGCTCCATTGATATTGGAAAATAATGGAAGAGGTTGGTAATAGGGTGATTATTAAATTCCCTCTTTAATTATATAGAATTTGTATACTACAATGTGGGAGATGTGCTCACTTTTTATTATTTGATTTCACATTCATTTTCATTAAGAAATCCACTTAATAATAATTATTTATTAAAAGTAGGGGATGTAATTTAAAGACTATGGGGCCTATTTATCAAGCTCCGTATAGAGTTTGATGCCCCGTGTTTAACTAACTACCAATGCTCAATAACCTGTCTGTCTGCTATGAGGCGGCGGACAGACATCGCCGTAAATCAACCCAATCCGATCGGGTTGTTTGACACCCTGTTACAGAAGCATTAGTTATTTTGTTGTGAAGAGCTTATTTCCCAGCAGCAATGCCTGAACCAGCAAGCCAGCGCCTAAGAAGGGCTCCAAGAAAACCGTAACAAGTATCATTTCATAAAGAGTTAACTCTTTTTTTTCAGCTTTTAGAAACTATTGTCTAATTACACGTTTGCTGGCCTCAGCTCTAAGTTTAGTGATAACAAATCCCATTGTCTAATCACCTCTGGAGCCAGACTGCTAATTGATAAGATGAACTTGTAAACTTGTTATCTTAAGTACTGTAATCCTATTGTGGCCTGTCAAAGGACAGTGCTCTCTATCTAAATGTGTGATGGGGGATTTTGTGCTTCCCCCCCCTCTCCCCCTGGGAGTGCCCTGTGTGCATGTAACCTTAATAAAAAGCAGGCTGGGCATCCCAGTCCTGAGTTCTTGTTTGACCCTCAATCGCAGCGTTGACTCGTTTTTGTGGGCAGAAGGGTATCCTAGCTGTACTGCAGCTAAGAGAGATTATTCTATATTTGCGAGACTCATATAGAATACTATGGAAAGCAGCTTCTCCCCTCTTTAGCAATAGGGATCCAGGCTACTAAGCGGTCCATCTCTCAGCGAGACTAAGGGTAACCGTAACATTTGGCGGCAGCGGCGGGATTTTCCTGGATTTCCTAGGAGAGGTACAGAACGGATGGAGAGCGCTTACGAAAAATTGAAGCGTACAACCCTAAAGGATTTACTTGAAAGCAGAGGGGGGTACGCCAGCAACCGGCCGAGGAGAGAGCTGATCGCAGAATTGACCGAACTGGATCAGAGCTTCACAATGGCGGAAACACCGACCACGATTAGTGACGAAAAAAACCAGGATTGTTCGGGAAAGGCTCTCATTATACGGGCCGAACCCCTCCATGGAATTGGTACAGCAGTTGATGGCGGAGGCGGACGAGGATATACGAGAGACTCGAGCCCACGAACTCAACCTAGCGAACGCACACCGCAATGCTGAAGCCCCGCAGGTAATCATCCCTGTCGAGAATGCTGGGAGGCCCAAGATACCCTATGCGGCATTTCGACCCTTCCTAGAGAGCGAGACAGGGATTGATGAATATTTGGCGGACTTCGAAAGGCAATGTGCCCTGCACCAGATACCCAACAGAGAGTGGCCCACGATATTGTCTGGGAAACTATCCGGGCGAGCCCTGGAAGCCTTTCGTACTCTGGGTGCTGAGGAAGTGACACAGTATGAGCTAGTTAAGGAGACACTGTTGCGACGGTACGCTGTAACTCCGGACACGTATCGCCGACAGTTTCGGAGCACGGAAAAGAAGCCTAACGATACCCATATGGAATGGGCGCACCGAATGCGGAGAGCGGCAAATCACTGGCTGAGTGGAAGTAAAGCAGTGACTGGGGAGGAAATTTTACAATTGTTTCTCTTAGAACATTTTTATAATGGCATGGAACAGCAAGGGAAGGAATGGCTGCGAGACAGGCGGCCTTCTACCTTAGAAGAAGCAGCCAAATTGGCCGATGAACATTATGACTCCCGTCTTCACGAACCCATGAACTACCGAGCTCCAGCACGGGTCGAACCCAGAGAGGTTTACCGTGCACCCCCTCGTGCTGAATTCCGAGCCCCGGTGCCCACAGGGCCCGTCCGACACTCAGGACCACCCAATAACAGCTCTGAGAGTCCCAGACCGACTTGCCACCGATGCAAGCAACCAGGGCATTTCATGGCTAGCTGCCCCCTTAATACGCACCAGACACCCAGGAATTACAATTACCCCTCTGGGTCCTATCGTCCGGACCGGGCCCTCTGTGTTAACCAAGAGGCCCCTATGGAGGGATATGTGGGGCCACTTCACGAGGCAGACCCTGTATATGCTGCCTCAGATAACCGCCAGCACCATCGGCAGAGGGTATGGCTCGAGGGGCGATCTACCGAGGGATTGCGAGACACAGGGGCTACTATCACGCTGGTACAGAGTCATTTGGTGCCAGAGCACAAGCGATCCGGACAGACTGTGGCCGTTAGAGTGGCGGGGGGGGATGTGTACAAAATTCCAACAGCTAAAGTGCATCTTGATTGGGGAGCGGGAAAGGGGGCTGTGAACGTGGGCCTAATGGATAATTTACCTGCCGAAGTACTACTGGGCAACGATTTGGGCCCCATGACTTCTGCCTATGCTCCAGTATGCAACAACGAGGCGGACCCAGTGACTACACGGGCCCAAGCCCGGACGGAGCGAGAGCTCTCACCAGTGCGGGAGACACAGGTAAGACCTACCCCGACCTTGCCTGACAGGTTAGGCCCCATACCCTGGGACACCCCAGATGCTTTCGAGGCAGAGTCTAAGACTGACCCGACCTTACAAAAGTACCGGGAACGAGCAGAGACCGGAGGGGGCGGGGCAGATAACGAAACATTCTTATGGGAAAAAGGGAAACTATACCGCTGGACAGAGAAAAGGGGACAGCGTAGGCGACAGCTGGTAGTGCCCCACAAATACCGTCAAGAAATCCTCAAAATAGGCCACGACATCCCCTTAGCAGGCCACCTAGCCGTTACCCGTACCCTTCACCGCATTACTCACACGTTCTTTTGGCCAGGGGTGCACGCTGACGTTAGAACTTACTGTAACACCTGCGATGTGTGTCAACGAGTAGGAAGGCGAGGCGATCACCCTAAAGCCCAGCTAGTAAATATGCCCATTGTAGAGGAACCCTTCAGCCGGGTTGCTATTGACCTAGTGGGACCACTGGCTACCCCTAGTCCCTCCGGTAAGCGATACATTCTTACCGTAGTGGACTACGCTACCAGGTACCCAGAGGCTGTCGCCCTATCCAACATACAAGCGGATACGGTAGCGAATGCACTAGTACAGGTGTTCTCCCGGGTAGGATTTCCAAAAGAAATCCTATCCGACCGAGGCACCCAATTTACGGCTGAATTGACCCAACAACTCTGGCAGGTTTGCAAAATTAAGTCCCTCCTGAGCTCCCCATACCACCCCCAGACGAACGGGCTGTGTGAGAGGTTCAATGGGACCCTCAAGCAAATGCTCAAGACGTTCACTCAGGAATACCGAGACTGGGAATGCTTCCTGCCGCACCTCCTATTTGCTTATCGGGAGGTGCCCCAGGAAACGACAGGGTTCTCTCCCTTCGAGTTGCTCTACGGAAGAAAGGTACGGGGACCCCTAAACCTGATCCGGGAGCACTGGGAGGGAGAGATGGAGGCTGACGGTGTCCCCATTGTGCCATACGTGCTGGAACTCAGGGACCGAATGGAGCAATTAGCCAAATCCGTGCGGGCTAATCTCCAGTTGGCCCAGAGAAGACAGAAAGTATGGTACGATCGGGGGGCCCGAAAGAGAATCTTCACCATAGGACAAAAGGTGTTAGTACTTAAGCCGGTGAAGACAGACAAATTGCAGGCGTCCTGGCAGGGTCCCTACCAGATCGTAGAGAAAAGGGGAGACACCACTTATGTGATAGCTAGCTGCCACAACAACAATCTTAGAAAGACATTCCATGTAAACATGCTCAAGGAATATTTTGAGCGACCAGAGAACGTGACGGCCGTATGTTGTTCCCCTCAGGAAGACCCCGACAGTTTACCCATTCCAGACCTATTAGAAAAGAGCCTCCCCACAGGTATAGTGGCGCAGGTTCAGATAGGGGACCGACTTAGCCCCACTGAAAGGGAGCAGCTCAACCAACTCCTCCAGTCCAAACACCTCACCTTCTCCCCGAAGCCAGGGTACACTACTTTAACCACCCACCAGGTAGATACTCCGGGACAAGCTCCCTTGCGCCAGGCTCCGTACCGAATCCCCGAAGCAGTTAGGACAGGAATGAAGAAGGAGATCGATGAGATGCTCCAGCTCAGGGTAATTGAGCCCTCCGATAGTCCCTGGGCCTCCCCAGTTGTCTTGGTGCCCAAGAAAGATGGGACCACCCGGTTCTGCATAGACTATCGGAGGCTCAATGAAAATGACGGACGCTTACCCTATGCCCAGGGTAGACGAGCTACTCGATCGTATAGCCAGGGGAAATTACCTGACCACTATTGACCTCTGCAAAGGTTACTGGCAGATTCCCCTGGCCCCGGAGGCTATCCCCAAGTCGGCATTCGTCACCCCATTCGGCTTATATCAGTTTAGGGTAATGCCGTTTGGGATGAAGAATGCCCCAGCTACATTCCAGCGCTTGGTGGATAGGCTCCTGGATGGCTTCCAGAGTTTTGCTTGCGCCTACCTGGACGACATAGCGATCCATAGTGAGTCCTGGGAGGACCACTTAGCTCATGTGGGAATGGTTCTGGATCAGATCCGGGCTGCTGGCCTGACTCTGAAGCCAGAAAAATGCCACTTTGGGATGGCCGAGGTACAGTACCTGGGTCACCGGGTGGGGTGTGGAAAGCAGCGACCAGAGCCGGCCAAAATAGAAGCTGTCGCCAATTGGCCCACCCCCATCACTAAGACTCAGGTCCTAGCCTTCCTGGGCACGGCAGGGTACTATAGACGGTTCGTACCAGACTACAGCACACTTGCCAAACCCCTGACTGACTTGACCAAGAAGAACTTACCTCGACTGGTCCTGTGGTCTCCCCACTGTGAAACGGCTTTCCAGGCTCTCAAAAATGCTCTAATTAACGCTCCTGTCTTGGCGGCCCCAGCCCTTAACAAACGTTTTATCGTTCATACAGATGCTTCCATGTTCGGGCTGGGAGCCGTCCTCAGCCAAGTAGGCGAAGATGGAGGGGAGCATCCAGTTGCCTACATCAGCCGGAAGCTCCTGCCCCGCGAAGTCAGCTATGCAGCGGTCGAAAAGGAGTGTTTGGCTTTGGTGTGGGCATTAAAGAAATTGACTCCCTATTTATATGGTCAGGAGTTCACTCTGGTCACCGACCATAACCCGTTGGTGTGGCTGAACCGGGTCTCTGGAGATAACGGCAGGCTATTACGTTGGAGCTTATCGTTGCAACCCTTCAATTTCACCATTACTTACAGACCTGGGAAACAGAATGGCAACGCCGACGGGTTGTCCAGACAAACCGACCTCAGCCCCGCATAACCAGCGGTCTGGACAGCCTTAGTCTGCCCCGAAAAGGGGTCAGACCGTGTCTGCCAGAGTGTTCCACAGAAAGGGAGCACTGTTACAGAAGCATTAGTTATTTTGTTGTGAAGAGCTTATTTCCCAGCAGCAATGCCTGAACCAGCAAGCCAGCGCCTAAGAAGGGCTCCAAGAAAACCGTAACAAGTATCATTTCATAAAGAGTTAACTCTTTTTTTTCAGCTTTTAGAAACTATTGTCTAATTACACGTTTGCTGGCCTCAGCTCTAAGTTTAGTGATAACAAATTCCATTGTCTAATCACCTCTGGAGCCAGACTGCTAATTGATAAGATGAACTTGTAAACTTGTTATCTTAAGTACTGTAATCCTATTGTGGCCTGTCAAAGGACAGTGCTCTCTATCTAAATGTGTGATGGGGGATTTTGTGCTTCCCCCCCTCTCCCCCTGGGAGTGCCCTGTGTGCATGTAACCTTAATAAAAAGCAGGCTGGGCATCCCAGTCCTGAGTTCTTGTTTGACCCTCAATCGCAGCTTTGACTCGTTTTTGTGGGCAGAAGGGTATCCTAGCTGTACTGCAGCTAAGAGAGATTATTCTATATTTGCGAGACTCATATAGAATACTATGGAAAGCAGCTTCTCCCCTCTTTAGCAATAGGGATCCAGGCTACTAAGCGGTCCATCTCTCAGCGAGACTAAGGGTAACCGTAACACACCCCCTGCTAGCGGCCGACTGGCCGCGAATCTGCAGGGGGCGGTATTGCACCAGCAGTTCACCCCCTGTCACCCGGACAAGGACAGTGCGTCTGGTCCTCCAATTTGACTGAGCTCGATTTGGCTTTATTAGGGTTAGAGAGAGTAGCTCCAGTGTCCCGTAACCCCTGAGCTGGTTGACTGTCTAATAGTACTAGCTACCGGCGGTTATCCTGAATGGCTGCTTGGACGGGGTCCACTTCATGGAGCACCCCCCATACTTCTTGGGTCTCAAGGGGGTCTGCTCCTAAACCAATCAGCGGATGCTGGTTCCGTTCTGTAAATGAGCTCACTGGGGCAGGTTTTCCAGTCACTAGGTGGACAGCCTCCCGCACAGGTCCTAGTGGGGGCCGGGTCCATACCTGCCGGGGTTTACCTTGTGTGCAATTTCTCTGGATGTGTCCTATCTGCTTGCATCCATAGCACCTGGGCCTGGAACCTCTGTTCGGGGTTGCTGGGGTTCTGTTGTGGAAGGGGTGGTGCTGATTGAGGAGACATGGGCTGTGGTATTTCTCGGGGAACTGATTGCTCCTCCCACCTGGTGTCCTGGTATTCATCGGCCAGGCGAGCAGCTTCATCCACAGTTAGTGGTCTCCTGTCTCAGACCCAGTCTCTAACCTCTGAAGATGTGTAATCGTAAAATTGCTCCAGAAGTAGCAGCTGCAGTGCATGGTCCAGGGTAGTTGCCTGGCACCCTTGCATCCAGTTGTATGCGGCCTGGTGCATCCGGTAGGCCCATTCCACATAAGTGTCTTGCTCCTTTTTCCGTAGATCTCTGAATGTTCTGCAGTAGGCCTCCGGGGGGATGGCATAACGGGCCAGCAGTCTTTCTTTTACCCGGCTGTAGTCCAGGCTATCATCATCGGGAACTGCCCGGTAAGCTCCAGCAGCTCTCCCCGTCAACTTACTGGCCAAAATTGTAACCCAGTCTGTGGGAACCACACCTTGTAGAGTACACTGCCTCTCAAAGTCCTGCAGGTATGTATCAATGTCTCCCTCTGCCTCGTTGAAAACTTTTAATGCAGCAAAGGACAGCTTGTTTGTTCCTTTGTTGCCCCCCTGGCAAGAAGAGGCCTCGTTTCCTGGCCGATGCTGTATTTCGGTCATGCGGAGCCTAAACTCTCTCTCTGCCTGCTGCATGGCAGTCACATCAGCCATAATATTTTCAACAGTCTCCTGAGTGGGCTCGGGGCCCAAAATGGCCAATCGTGCTCGGACTTTCTCAGAAAAGTGAGCGTTGAGCAAAATTTAGCTCCACATCTCACCTCGATACCAGCGTTGCTTACAGTAGCGGTAAGCTGGCTAAACGTGCTTGTGCACGATTTCCCCATAGGAAACAATGGGGCTGAACTGGGTAAAAAAAAAACTAACACCTGCAAAAAAGCTGTGTTCAGCTCCTAGCGCAGCCCCATTGTTTCCTATGTGGAAAGAAAATTTATGTCTGCACCTAACACCCTAACATGAACCCCGAGTCTAAACACCCCTAATCTTACAATTATTAACCCCTAATCTGCCGCCCCCGCTATCGCTGACACCTGCATTATATTATTAACCCCTAATCTGCTGCTCCGGACACAGCCGCCACCTACATTATACTCATAAACCCCTAATCTGCTGACCCCAACATCGCCAACCCCTACATTATAGTTATTAACCCCTAATCTGCCCCCCAATGTCGCCGCAACTATATTAAATTAATTAACCCCTAATCTGCCGCCACCAATGTTGCCACCACTATAATAAAGTTATTAACCCCTAAACCTAAGTCTAACCCTAACCCTAACACCCCCTAATTTAAATATAATTTAAATAAATCTAAATAAAATAACTACAATTAAATAAATTATTCCTATTTAAAACTAAATACTTACCTATAAAAAAAACATAAGATAGCTACAATATAACTAATAGTTACATTGTAGCTAGTTTAGGATTTATTTTTATTTTACATGCAACTTTGTATTTATTTTAACAAGGTACAATAGTTATTAAATAGATATTAACTATTTAATAACTACCTTGCTAAAATAAGTACAAAATTAAAATAAATCCTAACCTAAGTTACAATTACATCTAACACTACTCTATAAATAAATAAATTAGCTAAATTAAATTAAACTAATTACAATTAAATGAAATAAACTAAATTACGAAAAGATAAGATATAAACTAAATTTAAAAAGAAAGATAATCCCTTTTTTACCCATTCCCCAGTTTTGCATAACCAATACAGTTATATAAATACACTTTTTACCTCTGTGATTATCTTGTATCTAAGCCTCTGCAGACTGCGCCCTTATTTCAGTTCTTTTGACAGACTTGCTTTTAGCCAATCCAGGGTAACTTCACGTGCATGAGCTCAATGTTATCTATATGAAACACATGAACTGATGCCCTCTAGTGGTCAGAATGCATTTAGATTAGAGGCAGTCTTCAAGGTCTAAGAAATTAGCATATGAACCGCCTAGAATTAGCTTTCAACTAAGAATACCAAGAGAACAAAGCAAAATTGGTGATTAAAGTAAATTGGAAAGTTGTTTAAAAATACATTCCCTATTTAAATCATGAAAGTTTTTTTTGGACTTGACTGTCCCTTTAAAATGGGCTATTCATAGATCTCAAACATAATTGCAAGTGCATAACAACACCAATACACTGTAGCAAAGAAGTAAAAGGGCTGATCATACAGATACAACAACCCGTAGAAGTTACTGAGTATTACTGTAGTTAGCATGGATAAATGGTGTTGCAAGTTATTTTCCTGTAAGGAGAGTTCTGCAAACAGATCCGCTAAATCCACAATACAGATTCCTGTTTTAATGCTGTCTCAGTAGAACAGAAGCCAAACGAATGTCAATAATAAAGGGTTAACATCGCCAAAAACGGTGCACAATTCCAAATATTTCATATTAGTTTTCAGAGGTGCTGCATTAGCAACACGGATATATTTATCTAAAAGTTAAATCATATTGACTCTCTTTTCTACATATAAAATTGTGGGATACTCTCTAGGACAACTAAAGAACATATATATATATATATATATATATATATACATATGTGTGTGTGTGTGTGAAAATATGGTTATGAATTTATGATGCATTACCAGACAGCTGGTCCTGTTTAGTGATGTCACAAACTGAAAATTTTCTGTTCGCGAACTGCGAACGCGAACGTCCGCAACTGTTCGCGAACGGGCAAACCGGGCGAACCGCCATTGACTTCATTAGGCAGGCAAATTTTAAAACCCACTCTTTCTGGCCACAATAGTGATGGAAAAGTTGTTTCAAGGGGACTAACACCTGGACTGTGGCATGCCGGAGGGGGATCCATGGCAAAACTCCCACGGAAAATTACATAGTTGATGCAAAGTCTGGTTTTAATCCATAAAGGGCATAAATCACCTAACATTCCTAAATTGTTTGGAATAACGTGCTTTAAAACATCAGGTATGATGTTGTATCAATCAGGTAGTGTAAGGGTTACGCCCGTTTCACAGTGACAGACCAAACTTCCCGTTTAACGCACCGCAAACAACCACAAACAGTCCATTTGCACAACGATGAGATAGATAGTTTTGATAGATACATAGATACATAGATACATAGATTAGATAGATAGATCAATAGATGCAATATACATTTGATAGATACGATAGATAGATTTGATAGATAAATAGATAGATTTGATAGATATATAATTTCCCAGACAGAGAATTACAAGATGTGCGGTCTGGGACTCATGGTAAGGTTCCCAGAGGCAGTTGTGGCGCCAGGGGACTTGTATATGGCATGGATTTTAGGAACCGGGAGATGGAAAAAGATGTTTGGTCGGTCCTCCTACTTCAAATTTGGGGCACTGCGCGTGCAATCTACTGTGCCACCAGATATGAGTGGTGTGTTAAGTAGTACTATTCTGATCAGTTTAATACCTGTTACTCCCCCTATTGGGGGAGGTGTATATGGCATGGATTTTAGGAACCGGGAGATGGAAAAAGATGCTTGGTCGATCCTCCTACTTCAAATTTGGGGCACTGCGCGTGCAATCGTGGCCAGACTTTTAGCTGACGGACATTTGTCCGACGGACATTTGGCCGAAACACAAGTGGCTGTCACAAATTATCCGGCCATGAGATAGATAGATAGATTTGATAGATAGATAGATGCATAGATTAGATAGATAGATCAATAGATGCAATATACATTTGATAGATACGATAGATAGATTTGATAGATAAATAGATAGATTTGATAGATATATAGTTTCCCAGACAGAGAATTACAAGACGTGTGGCCTGGGACCAATGGTAAGGCAGTTGCGGCACCAGGGGACGTGTATATGGCATGGATTTTAGGAACCGGGAGATGGAAAAAGATGCTTGGTCGGTCCTCATACTTCAAATTTGGGGCACTGCACGTGCAATCTACTGTGCCACCAGATAGGAGTGGTGGCACTGGGCAAGTGGGCCTGGCACACACGCTGGCAGGCAGGCAACTGCAATTAGATTACACTAGCAGACTGATGTTTCACAGTCAAAAAAGTTTTTTTTTTTAAATTATTTACACTACTGTTACACCAGATATGAGTGGTGCAACTGGGCAAGTGGGCCTGGCACACACGCTGGCAGGCAGGCAACTGCAATTAGATTACACTAGCAGACTGATGTTTCACAGTCAAAAAAGTTTTTTTTTAAAAAATACTTACACTACTGTTACACCAGATATGAGTGGTGGCACTGGGCAAGTGGGCCTGGCACACACGCTAGCAGGCAGGCAACTGCAATTAGATTACACTAGCAGACTGATGTTTCACAGTCAAATTTTTTTTTTTTTTTTTTTTTATTATTTACACTACTGTTACACCAGATATGAGTGGTGGCATTGGGCAAGTGGGCCTGGTACACACGCTAGCAGGCAAGCAACTGCAATTAGATTACACTAGCAGACTGATGTTTCACAGTCAAAAAAGTTTTTTTTTTAAATTATTTACACTACTGTTACACCAGATATGAGTGGTGGCACTGGGCAAGTGGGCCTGGCACACACGCTAGAAGGCAGGCAACTGCAATTAGATTACACTAGCAGACTGATGTTTCACAGTCAAAAAAGTTTTTTTTTTTAATTATTTACACTACTGTTACACCAGATATGAGTGGTGGCACTGGGCAAGTGGGCCTAGCACACACGCTAGCAGGCAGGCAACTGCAATTAGATTACACTAGCAGACTGATGTTTCACAGTCAAAAACGTTTTTTTTTAAAAAATTATTTACACTACTGTTACACCAGATATGAGTGGTGGCACTGGGAAAGTGGGCCTGGCACACACGCTAGCAGGCAGGCAACTGCAATTAGATTACACTAGCAGACTGATGTTTCACAGTCAAAAAAGTTTTTTTTAAAATTATTTACACTACTGTTACACCAGATATAAGTGGTGGCACTGGGCAAGTGGACCTGGCACACACATGGGCAGGCAGGCAACTGCAATTAGATTACACTAGCAGACTGATGTTTCACAGTCAAAAAATGTTGTTTTTTTTAATTATTTACACTACTGTTACAACAGATATGAGTGGTGGCACTGGGCAAGTGGGCCGGGCACACACGTTGGCAGGCAGGCAACTGCAATTAGAATTACACTAGCAGACTGATGTTTCACAGTCAAAAACATTTTTTTTTTTAAATTATTTACATTACTGTTACACCAGATATGAGTGGTGGCACTGGGCAAGTGGGCCTGGCACACACGCTAGCAGGCAGGCAACTGCAATTAGATTACACTAGCAGACTGATGTTTCACAGTCAAAAAAGTTTTTCTTTTTTTTAATTATTTACACTACTGTTACACCAGATATGAGTGGTGGCACTGGGCAAGTGGGCCTGGCACACACGCTAGCAGGCAAGCAACTGCAATTAGATTACACTAGCAGACTGATGTTTCACAGTCAAAAAAGTTTTTTTAAAAAATTATTTACACTACTGTTACACCAGATATGAGTGGTGGCACTGGGCAAGTGGGCCTGGCACACACGCTAGCAGGCAGGCAACTGCAATTAGATTACACTAGCAGACTGATATTTCACAGTCAAAAAAGATTTTTTTTAAATTATTTACACTACTGTTACACCAGATATGAGTGGTGGCACTGGGCAAGTGGGCCTGGCACACACGTGGGCAGGCAGGCAACTGCAATTAGATTACACTAGCAGACTGATGTTTCACAGTCAAAAAAGTTTTTTTTTTTTTTAATTATTTACACTACTTTTACAACAGATATGAGTGGTGGCACTGGGCAAGTGGGCCGGGCACACACGCTAGCAGGCAGGCAACTGCAATTAGAATTACACTAGTAGACTGATGTTTCACGGTCAAAAAAGTTTTTTTTTTAAATTATTTACACTACTGTTACACCAGATATGAGTGGTGGCACTGGGCAAGTGGGCACAGTATACACTGTGAGCCTGACACACACGCTGGCAGGTAGGCAACTACAATTAGATTACACAGGGAAAAAAAAGCAGCCCTAAAAAGGGCTTTTTGGGGTGCTGTCCTTACAGCAGAGATCAGATGAGTCCTTCAGGACTTTAGTGGACACTGAATACACTAGCCTAGCTATCAATTTCCCTATTAAATCAGCAGCAGCTACACTGTCCCTCCTCTCACTAAGTAGCAAAAAAGATTTGTTCCAGCCACCAATAGTTAAAAAACCTTTATTTCTTCATATAGGGTCTTTTGACAAACATACAACGTTTCAGACCTGCTATAGGTCCTTAGTCATGTATACATGACTAAGGACCTATAGCAGGTCTGAAACGTTGTATGTTTGTCAAAAGACCCTATATGAAGAAATAAAGGTTTTTTAACTATTGGTGGCTGGAACAAATCTTTTTTGCTACTTGAAGTATTTGCAGGATAAGGCAGATCCTGGGTTCCGTGCCCCACAAGCCACATATCTGTTGGTGCTGTTTTCCACACTTTGCTTTGAGGATTTGATTTCCTCCTCTCACTAAGAAAGCAGCTTCTGAATGAATCTAAAATGGCTGCTGTCCAGGAGCTGGGAGGGTCTGGGAGGGAGTGTCTGCTGCTGATTGGCTGGAATGCGTCTGCAGACTGTGAGATACAGGGTCAAAGTTTACTCAATGATGACGAATAGGGGGCGGATCGAACATTGCATATGTTCGCCCGCCGCTGCGAACGTGAACAAGTTATGTTAGCCGGGAACTATTCAGCGAACAATTCATGACATCACTAGTCCTGTTATGGATTAATGTGTTTAGGGGTTTCTGAGGAAAGGCGCACTAGTGGGGCTTGGAGTTCATGGTGATGCTGTGGGGAAAAAAGTTTGGGTTAGAGTTAATGTTGTGGAAGTTGGAAATTTAATCTCTGTAATATTTTTGTTACTTATATGGCAGTTGTACTGCTGGGCTCTAAGGGAATCAGTACATCCTCTTAGTATACAGAGGCTTCACTAGTACTTATTTAATACTAATATCTATCACCTAGATTACGAGTTTTGCGTTGCGGCTTTTAATGCTAAAAAATGGCAATTTCAGCGTAACAGCAGGAACGCACTATTGGGAGTCGTGTCGGTATAGCTATACCGCAAGCATTTTAGTCTGTAACGCAACGTCAATCCCGCACTCAAAAAAAATATGTTTTTGTTTGGGAATTCCATAGGGCCGGTATTACAGGTTGTGCGTTCAGACTAAAATGCTTGCGTTACAACCTATACCGACATGATCCATACCGCCATCTGAGAGCAGTAGTTATGGATTTTGTGTAACAAAAATATTTCACAAAACTCATAACTAAACTGTTATAAAGTAAACTAACACCCATAAACTACCTATTAACCCCTAAATCGATACCCTTCCGCATCACAAACACTATATTAAAGCAATTTGCCAACCCACATCGCAAGTATTAAATACATTTATTAACACCTAATCTGCCGCTCCCAACATCACTGACACTAATAAAAATGATTAACCCCTATTCAACCGCTTCCCGACATCACCGCCACTATACTACATTTATTAACCCCTATTCCGCCACTCCCCGACATCGCCACCACTAATTAAATTAACTGACCCCTAAACCTCCAGCCTCCCACATCTCTGCCACTAAACAAACCTATTAATCCCTAAACCGCCGTCCCCCCCACATCGCAAAACACTAAATTAAACTATTAACCCCTAAACCTAACATCCCCCTAACTTTAAATTAAAATTACAATATAACTCTATTTAAATAAATAAAAAATTACCTGTGAAATAAAAATAAACCTAACATTAAACTATAAATTAACCTAACCTTACTATTCTAATAAAATAAAAAATACTACCAACTAAAATATTTAAATTACAAATTTAAAAAAAATCCTAACACTACGAAAAAAATGTGAAAAATCTAAATTACAACTAAAAAAAACAAATCCTGCGAAAAATTCAAAAAATCTAAGTTTACCAAAAATAATTAACACTAAAATCATGAAAAATAAAAAACACTAAACTTACAAAAATAATAAACTACCAATAGCCCTTGAAAGGACCTTTTGTAGGGCATTGCCCTAAAGAAATCAGCTCTTTTACCTGTAAAAAAAATACAAAGTCCCCCCAACAATAAAACCCATCACCCAACCAACCCCCCAAAATAAAAAACCTAAAAAAAACATAAGCTACCCATTGCCCCAAAAGGGGCATTTGTATGGGCATTGCCCTAAAAAGGGCATTTAGCTCTTTTGTTGCATTCGTTTCGCACCCTGTTCAGCGCAAAATTCGTAATCTAGGTGTATGTTTGTTGTACAGACTTTGTCTTACATATTTCTCAAGAAATAGGGAGAATACCTCAGAACATATGGGAAACAGGGTTTTCAGTTTGTGCAACTCCTTAACCTCTCCGAGAGGCCTGCAGTGGTAGTTCACAGGTCAAATAAGTTTATTGGGCCTGTATTGCTGTAACACAAGTTTATTAGTTCTTTGTATTAAATTGTTTTGAACTTGATACCTTCAAATAATGCTTAAACTATATTGAGAAAGAGCATGAAAACAATTTGGACTGATTTAGATTTGCTTACTAGGCTCCTGATAAATATATCATAACAAAATTATAGCTTCTTATCTTCTTGTTAATTCATACAGAGACACCTCCCAACATTGAGAAGTAGTTTTCACCTTGATAATAATATATCATGTATTAGTGCAACTCCCTGTTAAACACCTAAAATCTGATTCACTATAGTCATTTAAATGGAATTGTTAACTGACATTTGCTTGAAAATCAATTGATATTTGTAATTTGAAAATTATTTCCTTCCTTCAGGTTGTTCAAAAAAATCTGTAAAATATAAACATGTAAGATGTAGATCCTGCTATTTTGAATATTGTTGTAGCTGCACGAATAAAATGCAAAACACATTAGAGGTGTAAGGTACTCAGTCAAAAATGATTTATGGATTTATAATCATTAGTGGCATATGTTGGCATGCTACTGTACATGTTCTAGTGTTTATTGCACATTTTCTTAGTATTTCTATGGAATGAGTCATATTTAATTACACGAACATAAATATGTCATAAATTCCAATAAAACTGAATTTAAGGACTTGTGGACAGTGAACGTCCTACAATAAATGTCAGCATTATTCTTTGAAACATACCAGCCCTATGTACTGTAATACCAAGAAAAAGCGAAATGTACTGACGAGAGCGCATCATTATCATTGTTAGAATTTATATGCACAGTCTAAAATCTATAAAAAATCTATATAAATACATACACATATACATAACACAGATAGATGGACATATATATTTTCTTAATTCTATCTTAAAAAAAGATAATTAGACTTCTATCTGCTTGAGACTCTAGGGGTGATATTTATCAAAGCGTCAACTGATAATACGCTGGAATCCCACATCGTATTTGACGCAAGATTGATCCGTCGTAGTTAACAAAGCGTCAATATCGTCAAATGTTGAAATGTGTGACGAAATATATGCTCCCGTGATCTCAATCCGACGCAGATCGATGCTTGCATCATTACAGATGTTTCGAATTCACATTCGACTCTTTTGACCCTTTTCCTAATTTATCAAACATTTAATAGGTACTCTCACGTCTATTCCGACGCAGCGTACCTAGTTTATAATCCGCCACCCTTGAGGCCATGGATGCCATAGAAATCAATGGGAGTCTGAAAACACAGAAAGCTTATATTCGATGTTGCAAAAGAATGAAGCATATTACATAATAAAAGTCAATTAGAAACTTTATTAAAATTGTATACCCTTTCTAAATCAAAAAATATTATTGCTCCACATTTGGTGCACTAGTAGATATATATATATATATATATATATATATATATATATATATCTATATATATATATATATATATATATATATATATATATATATATATATATATATATATATATATATATATATATATATATATATATATAAAATATGTAGAGAGCACTCTCACTTTCAAAGTTCTTTTGTGCCAGGGTGCCAGCAGGTAAATATACAAGGTAAAGGAAGGCACTCACTGGTCTTTACATCAAGTGTTTTTTTATCAAGCGTGATGTTTTGGGGACACATTCCCCTTCCTCAGACTGAGGAAGAGGAGTGTGTCCCCGAAACGTCACGCTTGATAATAAACACTTGATGTAAAGACCAGTGAGTGCCTTCCTTTATCTTATATATATATATATATATATATATATATATATATATATATATATATATATATATATATATATAGATAAAAATGAAAAATACATTACTTCTTATGGATTATGTTACATCTTTGTCTATCATTACAAAGCAAGGGGACAATATTATTTCTCCAAATTTGGTGAAAAGTTTTGCCACAAACTTGTTGCACTAATAGATATAGAGGTAAAAATGAAATAAATACAAAACATACTATAGCTAACTTCCGGCTAGATTATGAGTTTTGCGTTTTGAGTGAAAAAGTCTCATAATGCTGCTTTTTCACTACTGCTGGTATTACGAGTCTTGCAGGTATATCTGTCCCGCACACTTTTTTGGCCGTAACGCAAAGTAACTAACGTAGCTTTCAAAAAGTCCTTTTTCAATGGGACTTCCATAGCGCCGGTATTATGAGTTTCCCTGTCCAGCCAAAAAATGAGCAGTACAGTCAATACCGTCAAGATCCGTACCATAAACTGAAAGTCAGTAGTTATGAGTTTTATGCTACAAAGCTGTAACATAAAACTCATATCTAATGTGCTAAAAAGTACACTAACACCCATAAACTACCTATTAACCCCTAAACCGAGGCCCTCCTGCATCGCAAACACTAAAATAAAATTATTAACCCCTAATCTGCTGCTCTCGACATCGCCGCCGCTATAATAAAAATATTAACCCCTAAACCTCCGTACTCCCACATCGCAAACACTAGTTAAATATTATTAACCCCTAATCTGCTGTCCCTAGCATCGCCGCAACTTACATTACTGTTATTAACCCCTAACCCCTAACTTTAACATAATTAAAATAAATCTAAATAAAAATTACAATTAATAACTAAATAATTCATATTTAAAATTAAATACTTACCTATAAAATAAACCCTAAGCTAGCTACAATATAACTAATAGTTACATTGTAGTTAGCTTAGGTTCTATTTTTATTTCACAGCTAAGTTTGTATTTATTTTAACTAGTTAGTAAATAGTTATTTACTAATTACTAGCTACCTAGTTAAAATAAATACAAATGTACCTGTAAAGTAAAACCTAACCTGCCTCACACTAACACCTAACCTTACACTACAATTAAATCTATTACCTTAATTAAATACAATTATCTAAATTACAAAAAATAATAAACACTAAAATACACAAAATAAAAAAGAAAATGATCAAATATTTAAACTACACCTAATCTAATAGCCCTATAAAAAAAGGCCCCCCAAAAAATAAAAAAAAAACCTAGCCTAAACTAAACTGCCAATAGCCCTTAAAAGGCTTTTTGTGGAGCATTGCCCCAAAGAAATCAGCTCTTTTACCTGTAAAAAAACACAAACAACCAACCCAACAGTAAAACCCACCACCCACACAACCAAAACCCCAAATAAAATCCTATCTAAAAAAAAACCTAACCTCCCCATTGCCCTAAAAAGGGAATTTGGATGTGCATTGCCCTTAAAAGGGCATTTAGCTCTTTTTCAGCCCAAACCCTAATCTAAAAATAAAACCCACCCAATAAACCCTTAAAAAAACCTAACACTAAACACAGAAGATCCACTTACAGTTTTTGAAGATCGAACATCCATCCTCAATGAAGCCAGGAGAAGTCTTCATCCAAGCGGCAAGAAGTCTTCAACGAAGCCAGGAGAAGTCTTCATCCAAGCGTCAAGAAGTGGTCCTCCAGACGGGCAGAAGTCTTCATCCAGACGGCATCTTCTATCTTCATCCTTACGAAGCGGAGCGGCTCCATCTTCAAGACATCTGGCGCGGAGCATCCTCTTCTGATGGCATCCCTTTAATTCTGATTGGCTGATAGAATTCTATCAGCCAATACCAATTAAAGTTGAAAAAATCCTATTGGCTGATGAAATCCTCAGCTGATGAAAATGATCAGCCAATAGGATTGAAGCTCAATTCTATTGGCTGATTGCATCAGCCAATAGGATTTTTTCACCTTTTATTCTGATTTGCTAATACATTCTATCAGCCAATCGGAATTCAATGAACGTCATTTTGGATGACGTCCCTTAAAGGAACCTTCATTCTTGAAGAGCTGTCGACAGAAGAGGATGCTCCGCACGGGATGTCTTGAAGATGGAGCCACTTCGCTTCGGAAGGATGAAGATAGAAGATGCCATCTGGATGAAGACTTCTGCCCGTCTGTAGGACCACTTCTTGCCGCATGGATGAAGACTTCTTCCGGGTTTGTTGAGGACTTCTTGCCGCTTGGATGACGACTTCTCCCGGCCTCTTTGAGGATGGATGTCCGGTCTTCAAAAACTTTAAATGGATCTTCGGGGGTTAGTGTTAGTTTTTTTAAGGGTTTATTGGGTGGGTTTTATTTTTAGATTAGGGTTTGGGCTGAAAACGAGTTAAATGCCCTTTTAAGGGCAATGCCCAACCAAATGCCCTTTTCAGGGTAATGGGGAGCTTAGGTTTTTTTAGATAGGATTTTATTTGGGGGGTTTGGTTGTGTGGGTGGTGGGTTTTACTGTTGGGGGGTTGTTTGTATTTTTTTTACAGGTAAAAGAGCTGATTTATTTGGGGCAATGCCCAGCAAAAGGCCCTTTTAAGGGCTATTGGCAGTTTAGTTTAGGCTAGGGTTTTTTTTTATTTGGGGAGGGGGGCTTTTTTATTTTGATAGGGCTATTAGATTAGGTGTAATTATTTTAAATATTTGATAATTTCTTTTTTATTTTGTGTAATTTAGTGTTTATTATTTTTTGGAATATAGTTAATTGTATTTAATTAATGTAATTGGTTTAATTGTAGTGTAAGGTTAGGTGTTAGTGTGAGGCAGGTTAGGTTTTATTTTACAGGTAAATTTGTATTTATTTTAACTAGGTAGCTAGTAAATAGTTAATAACTATTTACTAACTAGCGTATCTAGTTAAAATAAATACAAACTTAGCTGTGAAATAAAAATAAAACCTAAGCTAATTACAATGTAACCATTAGTTATATAGTAGCTAGCTTAGGGTTTATTTTAAAGGTAAGTATTTAGTTTTAGGTAGGAATTATTTAGGTATTAATTGTAATTTTTATTTAGATTTATTTTAATTATATTAAAGTTAGTGGGTGTTAGGGCTAGGGTTAGACTTAGGGTTAGGTTTAGGGGTTAATAACTTTAGTATAGTGGCGGCGACGTTGGGGGCGGCAGATTAGGGGTTAATAACTGTAATGTAGGTGGCGGCGACATTGGGGGTGGCAGATTAGGGGTTTATAAGTGTAGGTAGGTGTTGGAGATGTCGGGGGCAGCAGATTAGGGGTTAATAACTGAAATATAGGTTGCAGTGACAATGGGGGCGGCAGATTAGGGTTAATAAGTGTAGGTAGGTGGTGGCGATGTCGGGGCAGCAGATTAGGGGTTAATAAGTATAATGTAGTTGTCGGCGATGTCAGGGGCAGCAGATTATGGGTGTTTAGACTCAGGGTTAATGTTAGGGTGTTAGGTGTAAATATAACTTTTCTTTCCCCCTATGAATCAATGGGGCTGCGTTACAGAGCTTTACGCTCCTTTATTGCAGGTGTTAGGCTTTTTTTTAGCCGGCTCTCCCCATTGATGTCTATGGGGAAATCGTGCACGAGTACGTAAAACCAGCTCAAAGCAGCACTGGTATTTGAGTGCGGTATGGAGCTCAATTTTGCTCAACGCTGACATATTGCCTGCTTACGCCGGATTTTTGCAAACCTGTAATAGCAGCGCTATAGGGAGGTGAGCAGTGGAAATAACTTGCAAGTTAGTACCGAGCCGCTCATAACGCAAAACTCGTAATCTAGCTGTTCCTTTTTTTTTTTTTGATAAATCTATTTGCATTATGTTTAAAGCATATTATACAAGTCCCACTCTCCACTTCGCATCAAATTTGACGCAACACTTTTCGCACCAATTATGACGCAAACTCCTAAAAAACCCACACACTAGTGATTTTTTCAACCACTTTTGATTGGAATATGCCCACACATGATTTATAACATCAGCCAATCTGATTCAAATATACATTTTAAACTATCACTAGCGAATCAAATTGCTCGATACTTGTGTCATTGATCAATCATCAGAACTTGTAAGTGCCATTTGTTACATTGTGTATTATATTTTGAAAGTATGTACATGTGAAATTAGTATTATAGATAAGCATTGAGGCTGACATTAGGACACACAGTGTAATATTTTGGACAATGATTTTAAAATTCGAATGATGTTTGATTCAATATAATCTTAAATTGATAGCTCAAAGGGATAGCCCACCTAACATTAAACTGTCTTGAATCAGATACAGCAGAAATTAAAATCACATCTTTACTGTCATGCTATTTTCAGTGTATTTTTTTCTTCTCTTGAATTTCTTTTTCAGCAAGAAATGTCATCTGCAAGCCCATTATGTAACACCTGTGTAGGGGTGGTTTTTAAAACTAGATTGCAATCAGGAGGGGTTACACAGGTACAGAGGGAAAACTGGCCCAGCTCTTAAAATATCCATGGATTGCAAGTAAATACATATGATACCCTGATTACATGTTATATTCACAATTATTACTGCTCAGAATAATAATACATTTGCACTATATACATATAGTGGTATAACTAAACACAGAGATAAGAAAGACAACATTGTTTAGAACAAAAAAAGGAATTTAGGGACATGTAAATATGTTTGCAAAAGATTTCTGACATAACACATATTTATATATATATATATATATATATATATATATATATATATATATATATATATATATATATATATATATATTTATATATATCTATATATACACAAGTATGTGCAAAGACATAAGTACAAATTCTAGCACTAATAATCATTTATAAAAAAAAATATGAGATAAAAGCATATCAGGACTTCTAGAAATACAAATACACATTAATTTATGTGAAAGTATAATACAACAGATTTTTTTGTATAACAAATAAATATAAAAATAACTTTCTATGAGATATTGTTTGTTGAGGTATAAATGTAGCTATTTCTTGGACATTAACAGATAAAAAATAAAAGATTAGCTTTAGAGAAATGTGCTTGTGCATGGACAGTAATGAAATGGTTTAAATAAAATTGGGAAAAAACAGAATAACCGCAACATCGATGACTGTTAGTTAACAACAGTCCAATGCTCATTGCACTGTACTTGATGTGAGTGTTTTTGACAGTTTTTTTGCTAAATAAGGGCATCGTATGCAGATCCACGTCAGCGATGTCTGGCGAACGTATTAAAGCCGGCGAATGCACCGAGATTGACACTTTGATAAATATCCCCCTAGTTTTTTTTACCAAGCTTACTCTGTCTAGCAGACCAATATAATCTAATACTAAAGGATAATTGTTTTTAATACCCAAAAAAGGGAGAAAGAAAAAAAGAGATTGTTTTGTTCATTTTGTTTACAAAAAATGATACATAAAACTGGCATTATAATTATATAAATATGGTAGCCGTACAAAATAATCTTTTTAACAAGGTTTATACAAAACAAAACTTTTATTCTTATGCTTTAAAAACACATAAAATCATGGTTGGTTAAACTAAAAATGGTTAATATTATTTTTATTTTTTTTGTGAAGTGAAACATTAATTAAAAATGTGCACACTCAGAAATAGGCCCGTATAAAGAATATTTTTATTCATTAAATCATCAAAATTCACATGAAAATCTTTTGAAAAATCTGTTACTTAAAAAAAATCCATCAAAACTACTTTATTTTTCTATTTTTAAATAGAATATTAGCAAAAAACATAATTGAGTCCTCAAAGGAAAAAAAAGTCAACTTTTCCCCCCAAAATTAAATAATTAACCAATTAATTTAAATGCTTTGCAGTTATAGTTAAATTGAATACTACATACATTGTTTTCATCAATAGTTATGGCCATTTAAAATATATAAAGCAGTCAGTTGGCACTTACAGTAAAGAGTTAAAATAAGTTTAACAAATAAACTACCTTCTCGATTTAGGTCCATGGGGCTGATTTATTAATGTGCAAGCATTTATGATTGCACAAGCAGTTCTGGTGAACTGCTTGTGCAATGTCATCCCCTGCAGATTCGCGGACAATCGTCCGCTAGCAGGGGGTGTCAATCAGCACGATCGTCTAGGATCGGGCGGATTGAAGTCCACAGCCTCAGAGCAGACGGACAAGTTATGGAGCAGTGGTCTTTAGACCGCTGCTTCATAACTGCTGTTTCCGGTTAGCCTGAAGGCTCCTGCGGAAACAGTGGCGTCAAGCTCCATACAGAGCTTGATAACGCGGCCCCTTAGTCTTAATGCTAAAACTCCACAAAATAACATTTTCCCAAAAACTAAAATGTCAGCGTTAAAACAGCAACACAGCCATTACGAGACTTGTCGGTATAGCTGTACCGCAAGCCTTTAAGCCTGTAACGCAACGTCAGTCCCGCAGTCGAAAAAAAAAATACGTTTTTTCATGGGCTTCCCATAGCGTTGCCATTATGAGTTTTGCAGTGATGCTGAAAAGATTGTGTTACACCCTCTAATGACATGATCCGTACCGCCATCTGAGACCAGTAGTTATGAGTTTTACGCAACAAAACTGTTACATAAAACTCATAATTAAAGTGTTACAAAGTACACTAACACCCATAAACTACCTATTAACCCCTAAACCGAGGCCCTCCCGCATCGCAAATACTATATTAAACCTATTAATCCCAAATCTGCCGCTCCCAACATCGCCGCAACTAATAAAATTTAGTAACCCCTATTCCGCCGCTCTCAGACATCGTTACAACTATACTAAAGTTATTAACCTTTATACCCCCACACCCAAACATCGTCCACACTATAATAAAGATATTAAGCCCTATTCCGCCGCTCCCCGACATCGCCGCCACTAAATAAAGTTATTAACTCCTAAACCTCTGGCCTCCCACATCACTACCACTAAATAAACCTATTAACCCCTAAACCGCCAGCCTCCCACATTGCAACAACCTACATTATTTTATTTAGTGGCGGCGATGTCGGGGAGCGGCAGAAAAGGGGTTAATATCTTTATTATAATGTGGGTGATGTTGGGGTGCTAGGGAATAGGGGTTAATAACTTTATTATAGTGGTGGTGATAGAGAGCAGCAGATTAGGGGTTAATAGATTTATTTTGGTGGGGGTGATATCAGGAGCGGCAGATTATGGGTTAATAACTTTATTTAGGTGTTGTGATTTAGGGGGCAGCAGATTAGGGGTGTTTAGACTTGGGGTTTATGCTAGGGTGTTTTTCCCCATAGACATCAATGGGGCTGCCTTACGGAGCTTTACATTCCGCAATCGCAGGTGTTAGGTTTTTTCTGACACTTTCTCCCCATTGATGCCTATGGGGAAAGCATGCACGAGCACGTCAAAGCAGCGCTTGTATTTTGTGCAGCATGGAGCTCAACGCAACCATATTGCACACCCAAGCCAGCTTTTCAAAAACTTGTAATGGCAGTGCTACAGAGGGTGAAATAATATAGTGCAAAACTTGTGATCTAGGTGACTGAAAATTATAATACATTGACAGTAAATAAAATCGCTCCATAAATAGTTGCCTTATTACAAACTTTGTATCTCCAGAACAGCTTAAGCGTAAATTTCTACACCCCCGCCAGACAACTCAGATCAGCCAATCAACACTCGCAGTCATCAACCGCATCAGCAAATCCACAGCGGGTGGAAGATCCTTCTTCCACATGGCAGCAAAGGCATGGAACACCCTCCTGCTGCACCTCAGACAATCCACCTCCCTTACAAAGTTCAGAAAGGTCTTCAAAATCTGGCTCATCGACTGAAAGAGGAGGAGAGAGAGCAAAAGAGGGGGAAGAGAGCACAAAAGAGGGGGAGAGAGAGCGCAAAAGAGGGGGAGAGAGAGAGAGGACAAAAGAGGGGGAGAGAGAGAGCACAAAAGAGGGGGACAGAGAGCTCAAAAGAGAGGGGGAGAGAGCGCAAAAGAGAGGGAGGGAGAGAGCTCAAAAGAGAGGGGGGAAGAGAGAGAGCTCAAAAGAGAGGGAGAGAGAGCGCAAAAGAGGGGGAGAGAGAGAGGACAAAAGAGGGGGAGAGAGAGCGCAAAAGAGGGGGACAGAGAGCTCAAAAGAGAGGGGGAGAGAGTGCAAAAGAGAGGGAGAGAGAGAGCTCAAAAGAGAGGGGGGAGAGAGAGAGCTCAAAAGAGAGGGGGGAGAGAGCTCAAAAGAGAGGGAGAGAGCTCAAAAGAGAGGGGGAGAGAGCGCAAAAGAGAGGGGGAGAGAGAGAGCTCAAAAGAGAGGGGGGAGAGAGAGAGCTCAAAAGAGAGGGAGAGAGAGCGCAAAAGAGGGGGAGAGAGAGAGGACAAAAGAGGGGGAGAGAGAGCACAAAAGAGGGGGACAGAGAGCTCAAAAGAGAGGGAGAGAGAGAGCTCAAAGGAGAGGGGGGAGAGAGAGAGCTCAAAAGAGAGGGGGAGAGAGCTCAAAAGAGAGGGAGAGAGCACAAAAGTGGGGTGAGAGAGAGAGCTCAAAAGAGAGGGGGAGAGAGAGAGGGCAAAAGAGAAGGGGGAAAGAGAGTGCAAAAGAGAAGGGGGAGAGAGAGCAAAAGAGGGGGAGAGAGAGAGCAAAAGAGGGGGGAGGGAGAGAGTAAAAGAGGGAGAGAGAGAGAAAAATAGGGGAGAGAGAGCAAAAGAGGGGGGAGAGAGAGCAAAATAGTGGAGAGAGAGAGAGCAAAAGAGGGGAGAGGGAGCAAAAGAGGGGGAGAGAGAGAGCAAAAGAGGGGGGAGAGAGTTCAAAAGAGAGGGGGAGAGAGAGAGAGCACAAAAGAGAGGGGGGAGAGAGAGGGAGCAAGGTTTGGAACCACGGTACTTAAAAAATTGGCCTGTGTAGGGGGCAGAGCAAGCCTTGCACTTGAGCGGTCGCATAACATTTCAGCTCCGGACTGATTTAATCTATATATATAATTTTGACCGCTCAGTGCTCCACACTAAGCCTCTAAGATATAGACTGGACTATAGGGAGTTATAACAGATATTCCCAGCACCGGGAACAGATCAGCAGATTGAGATTCCCATAATTTATCCTAATGAGGATGTTCACAGCAGAGACGGGAGTGCGGCCATTTTAATCTACATGAGGTGGATTAGTGTTGCTGCGGGACCTCCGTTGTTTATAAACCGAAGACGTAGCTACTGAATAGAATTCAGACATCTACAGATCCCTCATAGAAAACCTTTTTCCTCGCACGCAGAGTCAGATGGAGATACCGCTTCATAGCAGCTTCCACGACCTCCAGGGCATGGTAACGCTGAATCCCTCTACACCATACTCAACTTCCATCATGGAAGATCTCCCTGCTGCTCTCCTGACCCTCTTAGATGACCTGGCGACCCAGATGGATAACAGGTTCACTGACCTGATTATAGTTTGTCGCTCCATGTCCAGCCACCACACGCCGCTCCCTGGAGAAGCTGGAATTACTAGTGGCGGGGACATAATACAGGATCCGTCTGATCAACTTGGAATGGACTCGCTAACACTACAAGAAGAGACTCCACATGTTATACATAAGCCCCCTAAAGATCACATCGTGGAACTGGTTAAGCCCCCACATTTATCCTCTAGAGAGCCACAACCACAGACAGTTTGCCAGCATGAGGAAATTAGTCGATTGGAAAGAGTAGAGCGAGTGAATCGAACCTCCCAGACCAAGGAAAATCTGAGTTACATAACGCCTAACATGCTACAAGCAGGAATCTCTAGAGCAATGCTATCACACGCAGCTATTGGCTCGTTCAAGTGGATCCTAGAAGTGTACTACCGACAGAGTCTACATTACAGTCTAACCACATATTATCGGATAGCAAGGATATCTAACTTTTGTTTAGCCTTCCGCTATGACAACCCTACAGAGGACTCCTATTATCCCATAGACAGATCTGGTGTTATCTTGGTATCTGAACCACAGATTCAAGACGTTGTTAGCCCCATATGGCTGCAGGCTTCTACAGTCCTACCTTTCTCAACATGGGTCTTGAGTTATGTTGTTCCATCCTCAGATTTGCTAGCTACAGGAATCGGTTGAAGAACTCAGCTACTCCCATGTGTGTCACTGGTAACACATACTGGAGATCTCATACATGTCTCTTTACAAGTCTGCCGTGGTTCATATATTGTATTAGTATTCTATGTTACTCAAAACTGTTATGTTACTAACTAATTTTAATCATTCATACCAAAACCACAACTATGGTGGACTAATGGTAGATATGCTCATCCTAGTTAACCCACCCTAGATATAGTTTGTTCTCCTTTAGCTTAGATGCACCCTATTTTAATTTTATTAATAGCTCTAAGAATCTATCCTGGAAAGGGATACTAAAGGGTAAGAATTTTGCCAATATTCATCATAATTTATCCTAACTAATGATTACATGCTCCTGTAGTTAATAGGCTAATTAAAATAGCCAGTAGGTGGAGCTGTCCGCTTGTTTTGCTGCAAAGTTATGCAACTTAACAGCCTTTAATTGATCTGTGTACACAGTTCAGACCAGATCTGTCGAGCAAAATTTAGCAGCCACTTCCTTATTATCTTCCTGTCCAGCAGCTCAGGTGAGGGCGCCTAACTGCTTATTAATCACTGCAGATTGAAATGCATAGAATAGGTGCAGACCCAATATTATCTAACATGCTAACAATGCAGAGAACCGATTGCAGAAAAATGCAAGTAAAAAAACGTTTTTGTTCATTAAACTTAGTTTGATGATGATGCAGTCTGTTGTGTAATTATTTTATTAGGTGATGTTTAGCAAATCTTTTTGTTCATTAAACTTAGTTTGATGATGATGATACAATCTATATTATTAGGTTTATAATGCTGTTTAGCATTTAAAGTCTTCATTTCAAAGCTTTAAAAATAATGTATTAGGTGTTACTTATGACAATTTTGAGAGGGGCCTGGAACCTAACTCCCTCACTTCCCATTGACTTACATTATAAACTAGGTTTCAATTTACAACGGTTTTGATTTACAACCATTCCTCCTGGAACCTAACCCCAGCATAAACTGAGGGCTACCTGTATATATATAAAAATATAAATGTGTATATATGTGTGTACATATGTATTTATGTATGTATATGCATATATGTATTTGCAGACATATATACACATATAAACACATAAATACAAAATACACAAAATAAAATAAGGCTAACATTACAGAAAATAATAAACCACATTATCCAAAATAAAAAAATAAAACTAATCCTACCAAATGTCCCTGGTTTTTTTGTGTCATATGTACTACAAGTCTCTCTTTGGTATGTGAATTGATCCCTGCATTCAAATCCTACCAAATTTCCCTGGTTTTGTGTCATATGTACTAGAAGTCTCTCTTTAGTATATGAATTGATCCATGCATTCAAATCCTACCACATTTCCCTGTTTTTTGTGTCATATGTACTACAAGTCTCTCTTTGGTATGTGAATTGATCCCTACATTCAAATCCTACCAAATTTCCCTGTTTTTGTGTCTTATGTACTACAAGTCTCTCTTTGATAAGTGAATTGATCCCTGCATTCAAATCCTACCAAATTTCCATTTTTTGTGTCATATGTACTACAAGTCTCTCTTTTTGCATTTGTCTGTATAATTAATTATGTATTTACCCTGCTGATATCTTGCCTTTATCTATGTGATGTTCAAACCTTGCAAATACTTGTATTAATTCATACATTTATAATTTCACTAATGGTTTAACCACAGCCTCCCCCAAATTCTATTGTCTGTTATTTTTAGCTTATCTCACCCTGAATCAAATGTTCTCAATTGGCCTTTGACTGTCTTTGATCAGGTCATTACCTAATTTATTGCATTCAGCTGAATGCTCTGGCCTATAAATTTAACACTGCTAAAGGGAAGCAATACAGGGTTAGCAATGCAGGCTTAGATGTAAGATCATCTGTTCACATCTCTTAAGGGGGAGGCGCCGCTGCTGTCTGCCACACTTTTCTCAGGCTCCTGACCTCTTCTGGATTTATCTTAATTTTAACCTTCTTACATTCAAAATTCATCATAATTATTTCAAGGACCAATACCGACTCCACATAACGCACAACTAGACTCATAAAAATTGAATGGATGACATTACTAAAGTGATATACTCAACGGATGGAAATATACTCCCACCGGACCATCTTACTACCAGAAAGAGATACCTTCAGCTGAACACCACAAACAAGGTACACAAACTAAAAAAAAAAAAAAAAAAAAAGACTCAACCCATGCACACATTGGGTTTTGGATTTCATCATCCATTTAGCAATGCTCAGATTTCATTTCTAAACACAAGAAAAACTAATTGATTAAGTCTATTTTACTAAAATATATTGGTTTTAAAACCCCTGCATGCTTTCTTATCTGTTATCTACAATGCAGCCTGAAGTGCAAAATCTCACACCTCACTCTGGCCTGAATCCTATAGAGCATGGCAATGTAACCAGCCCCCACTGCTAACATTCCTACAAATACTAGAAGCTATTTTAACCCCTTCACTGCAGAGGGAATGACCACCTATACACCCTCACTTCTGCACTCCTTAAGACCCCAAAAAGCGGTCGCAGCACTCAGTCCCTCACTAGTGGCTACCCTAAAATCACTCAGCATTTTCAAAGGGACCGACAGGGGCTGTCGTTGAGGAAAATCAAAATTTAAAGTTCTATATCCTGACACTATCACAGCTGCCTCACCACCCTGTCCCCCCGCAAGCCCAATTGAAGTGATCTAACCTAAAAGCCACAAAAAAACGCACTATCAAATCAAGAAAATCTCTTTGTGTGATCCCTATTAGAAAACACGTTGCCTACAGAGCAAAAACTCAGAATCCCAAGACTGTCCTATCAGAGCAATCCTATGCAATGCCAGATCAATAAAGAACAAAACAGCTATTATTTCCGACCTTATTGAAACATGCAAATTAGCATGCATCACAGAATCATGGTTAGATGAAAATGCAGGGCCTATTCTAGAGGCAGCTATTCCAGACAATTACACAGTGTTCCACCTCCTGAGACAAGATCGCAAGGGAGGCGGAGTTATGATCTGTGCAAAATTATCCTTAAATCCCAGACCAATATCAGTCCACAAAACCCAATCTTTTGAATGTGTAGCTGCCAGCCTCTCAATAGAGAGAGGATTCCGAATACTGCTAATATACAGACCCCCCAGGAGATGGGAAGAGATTTCTTCAGGAACTCCCAGACCTTTTGGCTGGCTTAATCCTTGAACACCCCAGATGGCTTATATTAGGAGACTTCAACACTTGGATTGACAACACCCTATCCCTGCTTGGGCAGGATCTCCTCAGCTTGATGAGTACACTCGGCTTTACACAAATTGTCACCACTCCTACCCACAGAAAAGGTCATACACTTGATCTAGTGTTTCAGTCTGGACTAGAAGTGTCACCAGTAACTGTAAACCCAGTTACCTGGTCAGACCACCACTCCATTCACTTTTCCTTTGTATCACAATCAACCAGACACCAGCCTCAGAACCTGGTCAAACACCGCTCATTAAAAGGGGTGACACCACTGGATGTAGCATCACATATGGATCTAAGTGAACTAATGGGCACCTGCGAAGACCCCAGCTCCTTAGTCCGACTCTACAACAAAACCATGAGAGACACCCTAGAAAGCATTGCACCATCCCGCATACGCAGTGTCCAAACCCATAACAATGCACCGTGGTTTGATAGCTCCATCAGAGAAATGAAAAGAACAGGACGTAAGCTCAAGAGAAAGTGGTGCAGAACACATGATCCAGAGGATAAAGCTGCTCTTACCAAACATCTAAATAAATATCAATCCAAGATAACTCAGAGAAGATCTTCATTTTTATCACGCGAAATTGCACTCTCCCACAATAGACCCAGGCAACTGTTTCACACAGTAGAAAGGCTCTGCAAACCAGCATGAATGCTTAGCCCCACCAACTTTTTTCAGGATAAATGTGAAGCATTTGCGAGCTTCTTCAGAGACAAAATTTCCTCAATCCAAACCGCTATCACAGCAGGCCAAACAGTTACACACCAGAACCACTACAATGGAATGCCAGACTGCCCCAGTTTATGGTCCACTTTTACAAATGTGGATATAAAAGAAGTTAAAAACACCATACAAAAGTTGCACCCTACTACGTGTGACTTAGACCCTGCTCCAACTCAGCTCATATCTGGATGCATTGAAACACTCGCCCCAGTCCTCACAAAAATAGTGCAGTGTTCACTAAAAACAGGAGACTTTCCAGATCCTCTAAAAGAAGCTGTGGTAAAACCACTCCTAAAGAAACCTTTATTAGACCCAGACTGCATGACTAATTACAGACCAGTATCCAACCTCCCATTTCTGGGGAAAATAATTGAAAAAGTAGCGGCAACTCAACTGGAAGCCCATCTATCATGCCTAAACATATTCGATCCTTTCCAGTCAGGCTTCAGATGCCGCCACAGCACTGAAACAGCGCTAGTCTGAGTGCTAAATGATCTCATGGCAAGAGACAAAGGTGATTACTCCATTCTAATCCTCCTGGATCTCTCAGCTGCATTTGACACCATTGACCATAAGATTCTAATAGAGCGCTTGCAGTACATCTGTGGTCTAGGAGGCACAGTCCTTAACTGGTTTAAATCCTTCCTCGCTGGTAGATCACAGAGATTAATATCAGGATCAAGCTCATAAGCACCAACAGAACTGGCCTGCGGAGTTCCACAAGGATCTATCCTGTCTCCCATGCTATTCGCAATTTACTTACTACCACTGAGGGACATCATTAACCGACATGGCCTAAGGTATCATTGTTACGCTGATGATACACAACTCTACTTCTCCTTTGCTCCAGATACTACAGACCCAGCATGCCGCATAAACAGTTGCTTAACAGACCTCATAGAATGGATGAATGCTAGCTGTCTCAAAGTGAACCCGGACAAAACAGAGTTACTCTTGGTGAGGGGACCCCGGGCATCAAAAATATCTCACGATCACCCAACTAGCCTAGAGCTTGGAGGCTCTGAACTCGTTAGTTCAGCAATGGTACGAAACCTCGGAGTGCTGATTGACGCTGGACTATCTTTTAAACAGCAGATTTCCTCCGTAATAAAATCTGCCTACTTTCATCTGAAAAACATAGCCAGGATACAACACTTAATTCCACCGGATGATATGCCAACGTTAATCCATGCATTTGTATCCTCTAGGCTAGATTACTGCAATGCACTTTACTTGGGCCTCCCAAAAAAAGAACTCCATCGCCTTCAGACAGTACAAAATGCAGCAGCAAGACTATTGACCAATCAAACTCGCTCCTGCCACATAACACCTGTTCTCCACTCCCTGCATTGGCTTCCAATTAAATGGCAAACATATTTTAAAATTGGCCTGCTGACCTTCAAAGCCTTAAACAACCAAGGCCCACAGTACCTGAAAGAGCTCCTGACACCCTACATCCCATCCCATTCACTTAGGTCAGCCAACACATCCCTCCTCTCAGTGCCAAGAATAAGGACAAACTCAGGCTCCAGAGCATTCTGCCACGCTGCCCCTACTTTCTGGAACACTTTACCGTGCGCAATCAGAGAGGCACCGTCCTTACAGACTTTTTAAAAAAAGCTAAAGACCCACCTCTTCCATTCAGTCCACCTATCTGACCTTCAGAAACTCCTAACTTTTATGTCTTATGTTGGTACAGTATATTTGTAAAGTGCTTTGAGTCTCACAGGGTGAAAAGCGCTATATAAATCACAAATTATTATTATTATATTATTATAAGTGAACATTTATAAGTGAGGCACAAATAATTATTCAAGAATTAAACAAGGAGTGGACAAGGGATAAGGCAAGTGCAGTTTTTATACTAAATTGTATACACTCTTTGACTATTTTGTAAAAATGCTAAATATCTTCATATTCATTTTTGCCACCTTTTGTCTGTTTAACAAACTACTTTACTCAATTATTCCTTACCCCTCACCACCTGCACTGCTCATTAGCCCATCTCTCTTAACCTCACCTTACTTTTGTACTAACAAACTTCACACATTCCTAAAGACTCTCTCTCCCCCTTGCAACTCATCACAAAAACAGTCTCACTACTGCAAAACCGCATCTCATCTTATGTCACTCTCCCTCTTGCTCATACTAGCTGCTGACAACATCTCCCCCAATCCTGATCCCCACACAACTTCCTTGCCCTGAACACCCATGTGTGCCCTTCAATAGACTTCAAAAACAAAACTCTGGTAACCTTAATCTTATTCCTCTTGCATCTAGAGCCACCACCCCCTTCACTTGTGCACTATGAAACTCTCGCTCTGTTTGCAACAAACTCACTTCTATCCATGAACTCTTTATCTCCCACTCTCTCAATCTTCTGGTTCTCACAGAAACCTGGCTCTCTCCTTCAGACACTGCTTGCTCTGCTGCACTGTCACATGGGGGTCTCCACTTCAGCCACACTCCTAGGTCTGACAATAGACAAGGAGGTGGTGTTGGTATTTTACTTTCCCCTAGTTGCACCTTTTAACAAATACAGCCCTTCTCTTCCCTCACATTTTCTTCATTCGAAACACACATGATTCGCTTATTCTCTCCCCTCTCTATACACGTTTCAGTCATATACCGCCCCCCTTGCTCAGCAACTCTTTTTCTAGATCACTTTGCTGCCTGACTACCTTACTTCCTTTCCTCGAATACCCCTGCCCTCATTCTCGGTGACTTCAACTTCCCTGTTGATAATCCCAATGCCTCCTCTGCAAAACAACTTCTGCAACTCACTTCCTCTCTCGGCCTGTCAAAATGGACTGACTCTCCCACTCACAAAGATGGTCACTCCCTTGATCTGATTTTCAGTTATCGATGCACTATCTCAAACTTCACAAATTCACTTTTTCATCTTTCTGACCAGCACATCCTCAATTGTACCATCACCTCCCTCCCTACAACTCTCCCTCCTTCTACCCACTCACAAAGATGGTCACTCCCTTGATCTGATTTTCAGTTATTGATGCACTATCTCAAACTTCACAAACTCACCTTTTCCTCTTTCTGACCAGCACATCCTCACTTGTACCATCACCTCCCTCCCTACAACTCTCCCTCCTTCTACCCCTCACACTAAACTTCACAGAAGAATCAAGTCATTAGATCAGAAACAGCTTGCTAGTTCTCTCGAACCACTTCTCTCTTCCATCCCCTCCTTTTCCTGTCATGATGAATCCATCTGCCACTATAACTCTACCCTTACATCAGTCCTTGATAACCTGGCCTCACCTACCATAACTCGGAAAACAAACACTCATCCTCAGCCCTGGCATACTCCTCTGACATGGTACCTACGCAGATGTTCCCGTACTACTGAGCAACACTGGAGGAAATCTCGGAGTTCTGCTGACTTTCTTCACTGTAAGTTCATCTTGAACTCTTACTATTCTGCCCTTAATCTATATAAGCAACACTACTTCTCCACCTGTATCTCTAATCTTTCCTCAAACCCACAACTTCTGTTCTCCACATTCAATATTCTTCTTCGCCCACCCCCACCTCCCTCCACAATTTTTCTCTCAGCCCATGATTTTGCCAGCTACTTCAAAAACAAAATTGACTCCATCAGAAATGAAATCATCTCTCAACATACTACCAGTCTCCATCCCCCTCAAAAGCTCACAATCATCCAAAACCACATAGCCATCAATTTAGCTCTTTTGCCACTGTTACAGAGGATGAAGTTTCTGCCCTTATACTATCCTCTCACCTCACTACCTGTCCCCTCGACCCCATCCACTCACAACTACTCCCCTCCCTCTCTTCTACCCTTACCCCTGTACTCACACACATCTTCAACCTCTCCCTCAGCACTGGTATAGTTCCAACATCTCTTAAGCATGCATTAGTCTTTCCTCAAAAAACCTTCTCTTAATCCAACCTCTCCATCCAACTGCCGCCCTATTTCCCTACTACCTCTTGCCTCAAAGCTTCTTGAAAAGCTAGTATATGCACATCTATCCAATTTCCTTACACTAAACGCCCTCCTTGACCCACTGCAATCTGGATTTCGCCCCCTTCACTCAACAGAGACAGCAATTGTTAAGGTTACCAATGACCTACTTACAGCAAAATCAAAAGGCCACTTCTCTCTACTTATCCTCCTTGATCTGTCTGCAGCCTTTAAAACTGTCGACCACCCTCTTTTGCGCCACACCCTCCAATCCTTCGGCATCTGTGACACAGCTCTCTCTTGGTTCTCTTCCTATCTGTCTAACCGTACCTTTACTGTAGCCTTCTCTGGGTCATCCTCTGCCCAGTTACCTCTTTCTGTTGGGATACAGGAAGGCTCTGTCCTCGGTCCCCTTCTCTTCTCAATCTACACATCCTCACTAGGTTCCTTAATAAAGTCTCACAGGTTTCATTATCATTTGTATGCCGATGATACCCAAATCTACCTCTCTGAACCAGAACCACCTCCTTCCTTGCTAACCCGTGTCACTAACTGTCTCTCTCATATATCATCTTGGATGTCCTCTCACTACCTCAAGCAAAATCTCTCCAAAACTGAGCTCCTTATTTTCCCTCCTTCTTCCAAAATCTCCACCCCCATGTCTCTATAACTGTTGATAACTCCATCATTACCCCAACCTCACATGCCCGATGTCTTGGGGTCACACTGGACTAAGATCTTTCTTTCAATTCTCACATTCAGTACTTGGCTAAAGCCTGCTGCTTCCACCTTAAAAACATCGCTAAAATTAGACATTTCCTTACACAAGACAAAACAAAGATTTTAATCAACTGTCTCATCCTTTTCCGCCTTGACTACTGCAACTCTATCCTCTCTGGTCTCCCTAGCTGCCACCTAGCTCCTTTACAATCCATAATGAATGCATCTGCCAGACTCATCTTCCTTGCACGTCACTCTTCATATGCTGCACCTCTCTGCCAATCCCTTTACTGACTTCCTCTTGCCTCCAGGATGAAACACAAAATTCTCACTCTGACACACAAAGCCCTCAGTTCCACTGCTCCCACCTAAATCTCAGACCTTGTCTCCAGATACTCTCCCTCCCGTCATCTTCGCTCCGCTCATGATCTCCTACTCTCCTCTTCTCTTGTTACCTCCTCACATCCCCGTCTTCAAGATTTCTCCAGATTGGCTCCCATCTTATGGAACGCTCTGCCTCGCTCCACAAGAATCTCCCCTAGTTTTAAAAGCTTCAAGTGCTCCCTGAAGACTCTACTATTCAGGGACGCTTACAACCTACACTAACCTTCCTATCTCCACTGCTATCCCCTAAAACCCCATAGCATGTAAGCCTATGAGCCAAGCTGTTTGTAGTTCATCTTCATAAGAGCCGACTACAACAGTGCAACTCTCGGCAGGACCCTCTATCCCCATTTGATACCTGTAATCGTTTTTATATACCACCTATGTTCATAGCACTGCGGAGCCTGTTGGCGCTCTACAAATACCTGATAATAATAAAAAAAATATTATAACATAGTGTTTTTACTGTATATATATATATATATATATATATATGGAAAAGTATAGAAGGAGACAGGCGCACAGGGGCACACTTTGTGTAATACGTTCACAGAAGTTACATAAATAGCAAACAGTGGGGGAATTATCCGCGCTCACCTGGTGTACTCTCAAGTAGTGAGGTACTAGAAGTGCACTTATATGGTTATACTCTGTTCCTTTGCTCCCCTCTCGTGTGTCCACGATCCTCCAGTATTGGGTGTATCTTCAGTGGGTCACCGTTATCCGTTATCAGTGGTATAGGGAGTAAGGGGATATTATATGTATAGAGGTGTGTGTATAGTCTATATATCTCAATTGACCACACAATACATTATAATATAACAGAGATTATAAAACCATATATTTATTTTAAATAGTATAAAACAGACACCCTTGTCTGATGAGGATGCAAGTTTACAATTGTAGAGTTAAACAAACATGTATATACACAATGGTAGTGAGCCGTAGTGCTGACGTGTAGCTAGATCCTTGTACAAAAGGTCTGTTTCCAAATGCATGCACTAAATTGCTCCACAACCGTTAAAGCGTTAAAAGTTGACAGTATCACAAATATACAAATATACAAATAAGGAGCACCAAAGGTATAAATCGGAGCTAATCAGGCTAATTTCGTGGCCCAGCAACCGATTACCTTATGCAGCTCCGTGTATGTTGTGCACTCAAAACGTGCAGGTGTGACGTGTGGCGGGGGGCAGAGCCTAACGCGTTTCGTAACCAATGGGTTACTTCATCAGAGACCTCTTAGCCTGATTAGCTCCGATTTATACCTTTGGTGCTCCTTATTTGTATATTTGTATATTTGTGATACTGTCAACTTTTAACGCTTTAACGGTTGTGGAGCAATTTAGTGCATGCATTTGGAAACAGACCTTTTGTACAAGGATCTAGCTACACGTCAGCACTACGGCTCACTACCATTGTGTATATACATGTTTGTTTAACTCTACAATTGTAAACTTGCATCCTCATCAGACAAGGGTGTCTGTTTTATACTATTTAAAATAAATATATGGTTTTATAATCTCTGTTATATTATAATGTATTGTGTGGTCAATTGAGATATATAGACTATACACACACCTCTATACATATAATATCCCCTTACTCCCTATACCACTGACAACGGATAACGGTGACCCACTGAAGATACACCCAATACTGGAGGATCGTGGACACATGAGAGGGGAGCAAAGGAACAGAGTATAACCATATAAGTGCACTTCTAGTACCTCACTACTTGAGGGTACACCAGGTGAGCGCGGATAATTCCCCCACTGTTTGCTATTTATGTAACTTCTGTGAACGTATTACACGAAGTGTGCCCCTGTGCGCCTGTCTCCTTCTATACTTTTCCAGACAATTCGAGAGGAACCTCACCTTGCGGGGGATCATCTTTAGACCAGACGGGCTGCCCACACCTATAGCACACGGGAACTAGCTTTGTGGACTATATGGAATATTATACATCCACAGACTTTCCATCTGAATAAGACTGCCATTTGCACTAACTATAAATTGTTGCATACATAGAGATATATATCTATATAAATATATTTATTCTTACTAGTGGATGAGAATATATATTTATTGTAAATAGCAGTTTACACATCAACTTCAAGCGCTGACCATTCTCTTGTTTTTTTATATATATATATATATATATATATATATATATATATATATATATATATATATATATATATTGCTTTGGGGGTTATGAAGCATTAAGGGTTAATAGTGTAGTGTGGTTAGCTTGTGTTGGGGGTTATGAAGCTTTAGGGGTTAATAGTGTAGTGGGGTTAGGTTGTGTTGGGGGTAATGGCGCATGATATGTATATACGATTATTTATATATATTTTATTGTTTAATGCAATAATATGTATTTTAAGCATTGTTGTTATTTTAAAAAAGTTTTGTTGCATGTTTGTTTTTTTAGGATATTTATATGTCATAGAAGACAGTAGCTGCGACTTTATAGTTTTACATAACTGCATTTCTTTAACTTTGCAATATTATTTTAAAACAAGTCATGGATACTGTCTTCTATGACATTTTAATATCACTAAAAATAAATCTTCCAAAACAAAATAAACAAAGCAAGAATACAAATAAAACCTTTTTAAAATCACAATACTTAAAATGCATATTTTGGCATTATTAAAAAAATGCATATAAATAAATCAGTGTATATACATGTATCCCTACAGCGCTTATAGATTTAATATGAAGTTTTTTTTCTTTGTTTTATTAACAAGGTAGATTGCAGACATTACCAATATATAGGCAAAGATTATGAGTGGAGCACTATCTTTAGTGTGAGGAACATAAACACAATTGAATGATCGCTCTGTTCAAGTTAAAAGTTAATGCGATTGTTCGACCGCAATCACATTTAACATATGCTAAAAAAGTCACAAATGTACAAAAGATATGTAACATTAAATAAAAAGTACAAGTGATCATAAAAATTAATTGGCATAAATAAACATGTTTTATTGCAATCACATTTAACGTTGAAACTAAAGAGTTTGGCCAGAGGAATCAGTTATTATTATTATCATCAGTTATTTCTTGAGCATCAACAGATCCCACATCGCTAACAGTTGCACTCAACAACTCTATTAACCCCTAAAACACCAAACCCCCACATCGCAAACTACCCAACTACACTATTAACCCCTAAACCACAACAACTCCCATCACAGACTACCTCTCTGCACTATTAACCATTAAACCGCAATATCCTGGCAGCGGTCTTCTAACTTCATCCATCTTCTTCTTGGGTATTTTGCAGTGCGGGTTTTAGTAGTTTAGGGGTTCATAGTGTAGTGGGGTAGTTTGCGAAATTGGAGTTTTGTGGTTTAGGGGTTAATAGTGTAGTGGGGACTTCAGTGGGCTATGTGGTGGGTTAGGGGTTAATAGTGTACTGGGGACTTTGCGATTGTTAATAGAGTAGGGGTTTATAGTGATTTGGGTTAGCATGTGATTATGGGGTTCAGTTGACTTTTTTAAATATCTATCGACAGACCCAAGAATTTCGAGACTGATGAGGCCAAAAAGGCATTTTTTTGTGGTTCTGAGTATATATTGATAACCAGGGCCTTAGAGACAGCTAAAATTGTAAACTGAACACTTCAAAGTACCAATGCACCTGTAACAACTTATCAATAACTTCCTAGAAGGAGATGACCCTCAACATACCCATAAAGGCCACTATTGGATCTTATCATATCAATGAGCATACAGGAGGGGTGAGAACACAAGTAGCTTTCATTTAGACCCCCTTTTACTAATAAAGAGATCTAATTCAACAGGGACACTCTTAGCTTTCACAAGGTAATACTGGAAAACTACCTGTTATACTATACCACATTAATAATGGGAAAGAATGCTCCTTTCCCTGGTCGATTTGCGCTCTGTACCTCTCTGTTTTAGACTGCCATATAACAGTACAGACAATTCACTGGAATTGCAGAAGTTAAATCAAGTAGCTATTGAGTTCAGAGACAAGGTAATACAATTAGTGTGAGAACTATTGTTTGTGTTTGCTATCCTCTTTCTGTTTGATTGTAATATCATTATGTTAATCTGGTGTGGTTAACCCTTTGTTCTAGTGTGAACTGGCTAATTCAGGATGTTAGCAGGATGTGATTAAGTCCCTGAGTTAATTTTTCCCACTCTCTTAGGTAAACAGTGTACTATATTTAAGTCTTGTGTGTCCTCAATAAAGATCAGTCTATTCCCTTTATATAGTGTGTGGCTATTATTTGTGGGGGGTATATGAGGCATTTAACCTTCCTTGTTGTGGTTCTCTGGGAGATGCTTGGCACTACCAGTCGGGTTGTGCTGGAAAGTAAGGCACCTGATAGATTTTCCCTGCCAGAGAAGCGATGAACGTTAAGGTGAAAGAGGTCCGGATCCCAAGCCAGGGAGCATTCCTTTGGTGTCCGCTACATGTATTATCGATCCAGTTCACAGTTGTACAATGATATAGTGCATATCTGTGCATCAAAACAGAAATATAATAAAACTCAGAAGATTAATGACCATTACAAAGGCACAGTACCCTTTTTAACCCAACACTCATATACTGAAAAAGAATTAAAACTGTCATATACAATCACAACCATCAAGAAAAAAAACATTAATTCTATATTATGCTAGCGCTCTACTCAGCAAATAGTCCACTTCAGTCTTCATTCTCAATGAGGCAGCCAGCACCTAAGAGCTGATATTCAACCAAGGAATGTAAATAATCCAACATCTTAATATATTCATACTACATTTTAGTGCCTCCATTACTAAGCTCGAGAGACTGCAGGGTATTTAAAAGGGTCTTAGGATAGTGTCCATTAGCCGCACCCAAAATCCAGCAAGTACTTTTAGGAGTATGTCTGCTTCTACAATATTCTTAACTTCCATATCACCCCTGTCACCTCTATCTCAGCAGTATTTAAGTCCCACTCCCACCTCCAAATTACTGAAGGAACACATAAGAGTGCAAAGATTTTGCAGGGGGGTTGGGAAAATCTTTCTCCCTGCTAAGAAGCATCTGTGACATTGTCTCCGGAACAGCTGTTACAGATTCATAGGAAGCAGGCAGAAACAGGCTTTCCAGCTTCCTTTCAAATGCAATCAGATGGGCATCCAAAGCTTTATGGAGCTCCTCATCATAACACAGTCTGCAATGGTGTGGATTAGAATAGCACAATAGCTTCATAAAAAAGTTACACAATAAGGAAAATATTTGAGCACTAGAATATTAAATCAGTATTTCTTCTGTATGCACAAATAAGGATCAGTGGCTTAGACCAGTGTTTTTCAACCAGTGTGCCGTGGCACACTAGTGTGCCGTGAGAGATCCTCAGGTGTGCCACGGCAGACTGACAACAGTGTGACATATTTTTTAAACTTTGCTTGTTTTTTACTCCCAGTGCAGGGGTAGTTTGTAGGAGGCATGGCATAACAGCACAATACATACAGTATGTGTGTGTTTGTGTGTATGTGTATATATATATGCCGTATTAGGCTACAATGCGTGATTTTTTTTAAATTTTGGGATGGTGGTGTGCCACAGGATTTTTTAATGTAAAAAAGTGTGCCACGGCAAAAAAAAGTTAATAATCACTGGCTTAGACACTACAACAACAGCAATTCCATAAAATTACCCAAAAGTTGGTTGACTATAGATGATGAGAAATATAGGTTTGATAATATTAAAGTTAACAAAGTTTCAGGTCCAGATAGAATGCAATATATATATATATACTAGGCAGAAGCTCTAAGGCAAATAATATATTAACATTCAAAAAAGAGCATAGACTCTTGGGAACAAAACATTAAAAATTACCTTAAAGGGACACTGTACACTACATTTTTCTTTGCTTAGATGTTTTATAGACAATTCATTTATATAGCCCATCTGGGTGTGTTTTTGTTTCAATGTATAGTTTTGCTTCTTTAATAACATTTGATTTTAAGACTTCTAACCAAGCACAAAAGTATCAGATATAGACCCAAGTCTACAGACTCCTGCTTTCACCTGTTTGTGTAATGGGTCTTTTCATATGCAGGTGAGGGTTTGTTTTTCCTGCTTTCTCAACCCCTTTCAGAGGGTGTCCCAGCGTAACCTCCTCAACAGTGCTATATTGTGAGATCCGAAGTAAGTTTTTAAAAGGTTTTATACTGGATTTTTAGATCAGCATCTGTGCATATTCTTCTTTATAGTAGTGTCTATTACATGGAGTTATATGAAAATTGGTGTATACTGTCTTTTTAAGGACATATATTTCCAAGAGCTATATAGGGAATTAGGAGGGTCAGTGCTCATGCCAAGGAAATTGAATATAACAAAATGCCACCCCAAGGAAGGGAGATATCAAATTCAGTAAATAAGTGCTGAGGTTTGTGAGGAGTTACATAAGAGATGGTCTGCTCAGGGCAAGAGAAAGACAGAGAAACACAGCAGTAGAGAATTATTGGGAAAATATGAATTTTAGTATCAGGAACTTTCCTTGGTTATTATTGAACATAAATTACAATTAATTTGCTCTGTCCATATGCCACTATGAAATTATGCTTTTACCTGTGCCCTAATTATCTTGTACTTTATAATCTGATCTAATCATGTGATTGATTTGTGCCTATATGGACCCATTTACTGTAAACACTCTGATTATTGTGGCTATTTGTAGAAGTAAATCAGCACTGTTTTTACATTTCTGTCTCCTTGTTTACTGACTAGAGCTGGTATTGGCTATCTTTGCTATGTATAATCCTCGATTACAACTTGTTTCAGTATCCTGGCACCCTCCAATCCTCGACTTCAGCTTAGGTACTATAACTGCTGGTTTTATGTGTGCCAACGTTTATAAACTATTGCATTCCAACTCAGCTGAGCACCTGTATTGTTATATTTAGACTTAAGTGTAAGCTTTTAGAGGGATTGGGTAATAGGGTAGTAGTATGTGTTGTGGCAGTACATAACAGAGGCCATAAATGGGGAGTTGATGAATTCTGGGAGAGAGCAATCAAGCAAGTAGTAGTATCTTGTTAATAAGAGAAACAGTCCATTCCGAAAGGCCAAAGCAGTAAGCCGAAGAACTATTTAAACTTTATGGAATATGGCACTGTCAACAGAAATCTTAAAATCACCAATAATGAGTACAAGAGAGTTAGAGGAGAGAAAGTACAGTAGCCAGGCAGGAAGTGATTAAGAAATTGTGTGGGTGATCCAGGGGATGATATGTAAACTCAACATGTAAAACAAAGACAAAGAATAAACACATGAAGCTCTGTGTCTGATACTCTTTGTTACATGTAATTCAACCTGTGTCTATCCATCTGCTGAAATTGGGGTAGATCATAATATTGCCCTACTTTTCATCAAATAATGATTTTAATTGTGTCCTATATTGTCAATATGTTTTTACAGTGATCACAATACCAGAATACTTCAGCCATTAATAACCCTGAAGCTCAAAATCTTTACCATCTGAAATAAACATAAGCAGGAGAACAAAAAAGGACAGGTCTAGACTTGTAGCTAGTGCTTCAGTAGAGTTTATTCATGTAGATGGTAAATATCAAGAACAGCTCAAACTATCTGACATGTTTCGCGCATGTTCACATGCGCTTCCTCAGAGATAGTAGTTTGGGTGCCACAGGTGAGCCTAAATAGGCTGAATCAGCCAATAGGACAAAAGTAGGATGGTCCAAATACTAGGTGAGTCCAATATGCTCAGCTGTGTATGCCTAAAGTTTTAACTCTTTAGGATGATACACTGTTGTGTTAGAAAACATATGTTCCAAATGGTATATAAGAACATGTAAGCTTAGTGTTTCATACAATTTATCACAACTTATCACAACAATGTGAAAATAAATTACTCACAATTTAAGAAAATAAAATAAAATAAACAAAATAAATGAATATACACATAGATAAGGTTACGGTAAGAATGAAGACAAGAATAAAGAGACCTGATGACCTAATTGGAAATTCTTCTAAGTTTAAAATGTTACAATTGTACATTAAAATTGAATATTATCTTGGGATATCGCTTGGGGGGGATCCCACTACCTTTTTAATAGTGCATTATAGTCCTATGCAAATTACATATATGTATTAAGGACATAAGTATAGTATTAAATCAAACAACGGAGTGGGATTGATCCCCAGAGCATTTATGCTTTTTCTATTTCTCTCTAAGGTAAAAGAAGATCCAATTGGTGAGACTGGAGAAAGTTGGACTGGCTGTGACTACTAGTGTAGATAGCTAATATTGATAGTGTTGTTGGACACTTCATTTAAATAGATTCAGAACGATCATTCATTATATGATCTAATAGATTGTGTGGATGCATAAATGTTAACTGATAGTTCTAAAGGTAATCAGGAGTTCAAATATACAGTATGTATAAAATACTGGTGATTCGACTAAGAAATCTTATCTGTGTATAAGAAATCCTATCCGTATATGAAAAAAAAATATATAATCATTTTTGATTATACTTCATTTTTAATTGTTGATTTTTAATTAATTAAGGAACTTAGTTTAGGAGAATTTAGAATGAGGACTCCAGTCATATATTTGATTTCTGTGTGTTAGTCTATGAATAGATTAACATCATATTTCTTATTGATACCTGGGGTGACCTTGTTGCTAATGTAAAAATCCAGTAGACTTCTCTCCTGAGAAGTAATTTGACTCTGTCACCTACTTGAGGGTCCTTGTCTCTGTGTTCTATTCCTTGGAAGGAAAAGTTCCTAATGTGACCTATATGTGTGTGAAAGTGTTTCGCTACTGGAGTTCTAGGTGAGGTTTCTTCTATGGAGGTAAGGTGCTCCCTAATCCTGTCTTTGAGGGGGCGAGTCGTGATTCCTACATATTGAAACCCACATTCCTTGCAGGTTATCAAATAAATGACAAATATAGATGTACAATTAATCCTGTTCATAATATGGTATGTCTTTCCTGTTTGTGTTGACATAAAGGTTTTGCTCGGAATAGTGTAGTCACAGCTTTTGCACTGGACATGTACGCATTTGTAAAAACCAGCAGATGGTGTCAGACAGTTGGTACAGAACTCTATTTTTTGGTGAAATGTTTTCTTAACTATATCACCTATGTTAGTGGCCTTCTTAGCTGTGAACTTGATTATGTTATCCATTTTGTGTTTTAGTGTTGTGTCTCCATTAAGAACTGGTAGGTACTTTCTGATTATTCTACAGATTTGGTAGAATTGTCTACTGTACTTGGTAGTAAAATATATAGGGTCTCTGTCTAATGTCTCCATTCTGTAGCCTATTTCCTGGTTTGATGGAATAGTTTGTTTGTATGGGTTTCTATTCGGTATTTGGCTTCTGTCGCCCTCTGTTTTATTTAGTATGGTGTGCCTATCCATCTTAGCTACTTGAGTCATTATTTTGTTAAGGGATACTTTATTATAACCTCTAGCTATTAGTTTCTCCTTTAGAATCTTAGCTTCTCTATTGTAAAGTTTCAGTGTGGAACAGTTTCTACATAGACGGAGAAATTGTCCTTTAGGTATACCTTTTCTCATGTGTGGTGCATGACAAGAATCTGCTCTAAGGATGGTGTTTCTAGATAGCAGTTTACTAAAGTTAGAAATAATAATTTTATTTTCCTCATCATGTTGTAAGTGTAAGTCTAAGTATTCAATATCTCTGTCATGGGTTTTATAAGTGAAAGATAAATTTAGTTCATTCTGGTTGAGATATTGAATAAGCTCTGGAATGGTTGTGTCACTGTTATCTTTGTAAATGAGAATCAGATCGTCGATGTATCTGCCATAAGTGATGATGTTGGACCTGAGGTGACCATCACCTCCAAAGATGTGGCAGACCTCAAAGTAACCCATGTACAAGTTTGCGTATGAGGGGGCAAACTTTGCCCCCATGGCCGTGCCACATCTCTGCCACAAATTGTGAGTAAGGAGAAACTGAGTGACTTCCAGTAGGAAATCAATAAAACTGTTTGGAAAGTTGGTGAATCTTTCTAGCATATATTTGAGTGCTTTAAGTCCTTCTGAGTGGGGAATGCTAGAATAAAGAGAGGATACATCTATGGTCAACCATTTGTAATTGTTATGCCATTTCAGATGTTCTATCCTATTAATTAGATGGGTGCTGTCCCTGATGTAACCAGGTAAGGATCTTACTATTGGCTGAAGTACATTATCAAGCCAGTCTCCCAACCTCTCGCACAGGGAGCCCCTGCTGGCCCCTATGGGCCTGCCCGGTGGATTTTTCGAGGTTTTATGAATTTTGGGCACTATACGAAAGGTTGGGACAATGGGATGATCGACTAGACAGTGTTGGGTCATAAGGCTAGATTACAAGAGGTGCGATAACTGTTGCGGTAGAGCGATATCGGGTTTTTGCACTGGTCAGAAATAGCATGCAAAATTTAAGCTTCGTTCCCTCGATTATTTTGTTTCCAGCACTGACTAGTGCTCCTTTTTTTGTAATCAGATATACTGCACAGTTCTCCCATTTCCACTCATACTCAGCTTGTACCTGCTACTGCTTCTTGAAATGTTTTTATGTTCACTGATCTGCTTCACCTCCGCAGTTTAGCACCACACAGAAGTCCCACATTCCATTCTAGTACTTCCGGTTTGTATCTGTCCATAGCTTCCTACACTGCTACATTTAGAATTCTATATTTGAAGGGTTGGAGCTTGCCCGCAATATCTAAGATAATCTGACTTGGTTTGTTATTCTATGTAGTCAGCAGCAGCAGCATATAGGCAGAAGCTGATCATGTGACTTCTACATACAAATAATAATCATTAGACAGTTATAACACCATTACATTTTCATGTTATTATAATGCAATATAAGGTTATTCACACACACACACTGGCCCCAGCTCTCATTCAGACTTCACCTGGCTCTGAACATCATATTTTAAATTAATTTTATAAGTGTTTGGAGCATGATGAAACGAACAGCTGCCTCTCTACATAAGGAGAGCTCTAGATTCCTCTAATTACTAGAGCTGAAATAAAAGATTGATGAAAAGAGAATGAGTTGAAATGGTGCAAAAATAATAATAAAATAAATACACTAGGTATTAGAAAAAGTAATAATTCATGTGTTTAATTAAATTTGTCTTGCCTTCTAATAAACCCCTTCCACTCATTCACCGGGGAAATAACTTTTTTTCCCTCCCTGTTCTAGCAAGCTTCCCTATCCAGCTCAAAGATCAACCTATTATTTTCAGAATTAGTTTACATATTTAAAGATACATTTTTGATAACAGAATTTCTGATATTCTTCACATCTTGTTATGCTAAGAAAATATACAGGTAATATAAAATAAGGTACATTATCCTAAGAATACTCCATGATATTTCAGGTATGATAATTATATGGGTGTTAACATAGTTCAAATCAGGCATTAGTACAATTCCAAGCAAATTTAGTTAAGCAACTAAGCAATACAAACAAATGAATTATACAAAATATCATAAACATTAAACATATAATTACCTGCAGTTATACACATGGGTTCTTATAGTCAGTAAATGCATTACCAGGCTGTATCCACAAGCTATAAACTGCATTCTCATAAATGAACAGACAAATAACAACAATGCACTTATGTGTGTGCTGCACCCATGATTCACTAATTATTTATGGCAGACTATCAGAATTTCAGAGGATTACTTGTAGCTGGAACATGGGAGAGATATTTCCAGAATGTATTTTGGCAACAGAACACTGGCCAGCCTAAAAAAATGCAGCAGTCAAAAGGAGGAGAACTTTAAAGGGGCATGAAAGTTAAACATTCATGGTTTAGATAGAGGATGCAATTTAACAGACTGTTGCCATTATTATATTTACTTTGTTATGTTGGTATCTTTTATTGAAAAGTTCAAGAGCAGCAAAGCACTTATGGGAACTAGCTCATGATTGCACTTATATACACAACTTTCCATTTTACTTCCATTAACAAAATGTACACAGTCTTTTTATATTTACACTTTTTGAGTCACAAGCTCCTACTTAGCATGTGCAAGAACTCACAGAATATTCGTATATGCATTTGTCATTGGCTGATGGCTGTCACATGATACAGGGGAGTGGAAACAGACATAACTTTGAAACTAAAGGTGTTTGTTGAACCTCTCCTTTCTTGCTATAGCCCCTCCCATGTGAAGAGGATTGGATAACTTTTTTACAGGTATAGTGTTTTTATAAGGTGTGATTTGTTCAGTGTTTGCTAGCTTAAGAATCGGGCAGGAGCCCCAAATCGTTGCTCTGTAATAAACGACTGCTTTGCATTTGAGTGCCACCTTCTCCTTGATTTTCTTCATATACTTCTTGGGCTGCTGGAGGGAAACCTGGAAGGTGATAAGCACCTACTATGGTTGATCATTTGTATCCTTTACCATGGTGATGTGCTGACCCTGTGTGTTTTCTATACATTACCATTGGTAGGAGGCTGGTCCATGTACACTTCAGTATAGACAAAAAACAAAACTCCCTTCTTTGGCAAGCCCAGACATGGAACTTTCCTTGTCTGGGTTGTGCACAATGCAATGGAGTTAAAGGCAGATCAATTTCCCACCCCTATATGGGCAAACAATGTCAGATTCCAGAGTACTATAACTGTGACTTGAACTATGTTGTATATACTTTAAAATGTTTATGTGGTCTCCTCTATGTAGGGGAGACCACCCAAAAGATCAGGGACATGATTTGTCAGCACAAATCTACTATCAGGAACGAAAAAATTGCCTTTTGCGGCCAATTTCTTTGAAATGGGCCACCAGGTCAGTCAGCTGAGATATATAATCATAGATAAGGCTCATAAGAATCTCAGGGGGGAGATAGAATCAAATATCTTCTTCACAAAGATGCTAAATGGATATGGAGGCTTAATACGATGTACCCTGAGGGATTAAATAGAGAGTTTAATTTACTCCGATTTATTTAAATTGTCTTCAATGACAAGGATACACCTTATAAGTTAATAGAGTATTTATATTCTTCAGGCTGTATAATGATTGTGTTCTGACTCTGTAAAGGTCTCCTTGTATGCTAGCTATGGCTGCTTCTATGTTTTTAATAGGTACCCCATCCACTTGAGGGTTTTGGTGGGCTTAGGTTTAAGGTGTTTGTTTAACCTCCCCTTTCTTGTTATAGCCCCTCCCACGTGAAGTGAATTGGATACTTTTTTACAGGTGTAGTGTTTATAAGGTGTGATTTTGTCAGTGTTTGTTAGCTTGAGAAAGGGGCAGGAGCCCCAAAACGTTGCTCTGTAATAAAGGACTGCTTTGCATTTGAGTGCCATCTTCTCCTTGATTTTCTTCAAAACTTTAAAATTGTCAGAAAAAAATCTACTATTCATTTGAAGTTCAGACTATGGGGCTGATTTACCAAGCAGTCAATCGGCCCCAATGCATCTGTTTCTGCGCGAGCCTTCAGGCTCGCCAGAAACAGGAGTTAAGAAGCGACAGTTTTAAGACCACTGCTCCTTAACTCATCCGATTGGGTTGAGTGACACCCCCTTCTAGCAGCTGATTGGCCATGAATCTGCAGGGGGCTGCATTGCACAATCAGTTCACCAGAACTGCTTCTGCAAATCAGCATTTATCGATGTCTGGTGGACATGATTGCTACAGCAGATCATGTCCGCCAGACATTTAATAAATCGGTCCCTAAGTGGTATTGGTTGTCTTTTTATCACACATTTGTTGACTATGCAAATCTATTTTATTTACTGGTCCATTAAACTATATGTTCAACTCTCTTATATCTGGTTGGCTCCTGATCCATAATTATCATGTTCAAGTAATAAAAACATTTCCATACTGGAAAAAGTACAGATCGGCTCTGAGCAGATAGCAGGAAATTCGCCGATTCAATACATGAACAGCAAATGCTTCAGTGATCACAATCCTTCCGACCACAGAATAGCAAACACATATCAATAACAAAATGGACACATAAAATTCACAATGATAAAATTCATAAATGATTAATACCCAAAACACCAATAATACTAATATGATAAACAATAATGATATCAGACAACCAGACACAAGTGTGGACCAAAAAACAAAATGGTGATGGCCATGCAAATATGCCAGTTGCTAAGTCCCAAAAATAAATAATGATGTGTCATCAACATCAGCTTAATGTTAAAGTAAGAAAAAAATATTTTTAATATCAACTAATGCAAAATGATACAGTAAGTCCCCTACTTACAAACTTTCAAGTTGTGAACTTTCAAAGATACAAACATGCATTCGCATGTCCAATCACGGAAGTTAGTTCCGTTTTTGTTCACTCCATGCCAGCCCTGTAAGCTGTTTTACTAGGGGACTTACTGTACAAATAACAATACATTTTTTATCTAATAGTAATTAACATTAAAAATAATTTCAAAGTTTGTAAAGTAAATTACATTCAATCCCATGGCAACACTCACACACATACACATGAAGTACATTAACCCCATTAAAACAATACAAACACAACCAATGAATGTATGCATTTGGATGTGGAGAGATGGCAATGCAGAGAGAGAGAGAGAGAGAGAGAGAGAGAGAGAGCAATGGCAGGAGAGGAGAGAATGCTAGACCAGTAGAATGAGGATGAATGGCCTAGTTAGTTGGTGAGAAATGATGAACAAGAAAGAGTGCGTGGGGGTGAACCTGAGCATGAGAGGGCTATAGCTGCTGGCTAGGCCAAAGAGAAAGGGAGGCATGGTCAGTTGATGAGAGTTTATGGCCAGCCTTGAGTGCAGGAGACAATGGAAACTCCTGGACAACAAAGCTGTATAAACTGGGTTCCTATGATAACATGCCAGGGATTGAAGGACATTGAAATAAGCGGTATTGCTTAACATGTAAAAGTCTCCATGATCGATATAACCTTATCAAGGATGACTTGGAGTCACTGTTTCTGGCTAATATGGCAGTACCTGGGGTGGCTGCATGTTAAATTACATACATATTTGGGGGTTTATTTCCTTTGCCTCAACTCCTGAGGCCTGACGTACAGTACAGAGAGATTCTACCTACGGGGAGTATATTCCAATGTCCTGTGCAAGTTGTTTGTGACTATTCCATGTGCATGTCTCAGTGCTTCATTTCCTGGAAGCACTCACGACTCAAATATCCTATGTCCCTTAGCCGTCTTTGACAAGTTTGACAGTTTTCTGATCAATGTTTGCTGGGTAAGTCTAATCATGCATCAAGTCTATCTTTTTTTTTTTTTTTTTTCAAGCACAACTCATAACACATCTCTGCATACTCACAGCTAACAGATACTGCATGCATTCAACATTTTGGCTTAATCACAATCTCACCTGTCAGATTTAGCCATCATCTGTATACTATATTGCATGCATGCTGACCAACACCCTTAAATCACACCCTCAACAAATTACACAGACATAGTCTAATGCTCACACACAAGATTCAACCAATGGTTGACCTTTGCATGTAAATTTATTTCTTGGGACTATCAATCCACCACCCACTCTCACATTTTTAATTACACTGTTTTTTTCCCTCAGGTGAAAAAGGATATGGGTGCAGGGTCTAACTGCATATGCCTATTATCCAGAATCCTGGTCAGTGGAGAGAGGCTATAATCAAGCCCACTGGAGGTTTCTAACCATGAATAACTGAATCTTTTGGGTACTCAAATTACATTTCAGGTATTTTTATCATTTGCTCTGCTCCCCCTTAAAGGTCAGCAAGGCCTTTGTGGCTTCCTGCTGTCTTCAAAATCTGGCCCAGCACAATGTTTTTTTGGGGGAGGTAACACTGGATAGGGTTGTGGAGGAGGAGCCTGAACCTCCTGATGGGCATTCCAAGGTGCATATTGTGGTTATTAATTAGTTTAAAATATTTTTACTTTATACTAAATATAATTCTAATTTAGTACTAAATCTCTATGGTAAAACCACTAAACCAATTCAAGTAAGTTGTGCAATAAACTCTATGAGAGGGTCTCCATTGTTTCCAAACAGTTTATTTGGAATCAATATATGTTAATAATAAGAGAAATATTTACAGGTATATATACAGATTTATTTTACAGCAAAACAGTCCAAATATTTAAGACAGGTCAACTTTACTACAATACTACAATTTCTACAACACTGCTAAAATAATCACATGATTTTATCCAAGGAATATACTTAGCCACATTCTCCAGTGTGTCCAAAATCAGCCATCCTTTTACGAACAAGATAAGAAAAAGAGAGCAAGAGATAGAGAGTGTTCCAGTTTTTATACCCCATTCAATAGGGAGTGGTTTATCAAATGCCACTCAAAGGCTATTGGGAGTGTCCTACTTAGACAGACACTAGGCCAAAGAACTACTTGTATATTCAATTTTAAAACCAGCTATGTGAATTGCCAGGTATAAAATCTGTGAGATATATTTTAATATTCCAGTGATAAAATGTCACCACATTCCCTCACTTTTTCTTCTCCTATGTTGCCCCATTTTCTAGTTATACCCACTAGTACAGAAGAGCACAGTGGGAGCGAAAACCTTACAGGGAAAATTCTCCCACCATCCCTTAGAAATATCATTCCCTATGCGATATGAGCTTTCTGTACTCTCCTAGGACTGTCAATTCCTAGTCTAACTTTATACAATTCATTAAAAAAATTAATTTAAAATTATACATAGAAACGCAAAATCCTATGCTAAACCCCATTAGCAACATTTATACAATGGTCTTAAAATTGGGAAAAATTAAAAGTTCATGTTAAAATATCACCACACATATCTTCACCTTTGATGATTGGGTTTACCTTTATCCTTAATATGCACCATATTAATGAAAGCTTATTTGGTCCCAATGTACAGCATTTGGATATTTCATTTTAAATATTACAAATCTGTATATGAAAACTTTATATTATCTATCAAGCTTTCATATGCTCCACTTGCATTGGATATAACATTAGTATTGTGTTTATCATTCACATAACAGCAATTACAAACCACTACAGACTTCTGAAGCCAAGCAACCTACATTTTTACCCTATTTATATTTAAATGATAGCTAGTGCAATATATTAACTTATTCTTATCTATAAAGACTGTGGCTATTGTTGTAAACTGCATACAAAAGGTATGATTGGCTTCCATAAATAAAGTAAATGTTGGTTGAACGTTTATATTTGTAAAATGATTGCACCAATGTAAAATGTAAATACTTTAAAATTCTTTCTACATTTGTTGGTATATTTTAATTTTAAAAACATTTACATATACCAAATTTGTTAAAGTTCAATTGTTCATTCAAATTGATATATCAGATGCGTATAACCACATATATATGTGCAGATGAAAGAACAAACAGTTTTTCAAAAAATAAACTAACTTTCAAAATGCTGAGAAGCGCATATCAACGTAGAAATCTTAGCACAAACTTAATTCACCACCTCCATAGGAGGCAAAGTCTGTAAAACTGAGTTGTGGGTGTGGTGAGGGGTGTATTTATAGGCAAAGAGAAAATTTATAGGAGCGCCTAAAAGGCTAAGGTAAATTCCAGGTTCCTTCTACAATGTCACCTAAATTCTAAGGTGTATGAATAGCTGAGCAATAATCAAATACATACAATACCGTTAAAAAAAAGTATAGAGACTTCTCTTTATTACCAAACATCAAATTCTTACAAAAATACACTTAAAAATCAACAAACTTAAAATCAATCCAAATCTGCGGTTTACTGGAATCTAGCAATATTCCACAATATTCCAGATCTATATCTAAGTCTCACTAAAATAAACCAGATATTACCATTAATGGAGATTAATCCAAAAAATTTAAAAAATATATAAAATTCTGTAACTGAAATATTGTAGGGTGTGTCCAAAAATAAAAAACAAGGAGATAAGCTCCAATGGTGATATGTGTGCTTATGTTAATATTAAACTGACCAAGTTATTGGTCTCATTGAAAATACGCACATGTGATTTAAAGAATATATATACATATATATATATATATATATATATATATGCCCCACTTCAGGGCCGAAACGCGTAGACAATTGGAAAGATTTGTGAGGCTCATATACGACCAGGACTAAGCTAAAAGAAATACAGGAGGTTTATACTTTATTATAGTGTTAGCAATGTGGGGAGAAAAGCTGGTTAGGGATTAAAAGGTTTATATAGTGTTGGCGATGTGGGTGGGTGGAGGATTAGGGGTTAATATGTTTATTTAATAGTCGCAATGTGGGTGGGCGGCGGATTGGGGTTAATACATTTAATATAGTATTTGCGATGTGGGAGGGTGGCGGTTTAGGGGTTAATAGGTAGTTTATTGGTGTTAGTATACTTAGTAACATTTTAGTTTTGAATTTTGTGAAACATATTTGTTTTGCAAAATCCAAAACTACTGGTCTCAGATCGCGGAATGGGTCGTTTCGGTATAGGCTATAAGGCAAGCATTTTAGCCGAACCGCGCAACCTGTAATATGGTGCAATGGAAAATCCCGTACTCAAACGTAATTTTTTGATTGCGGAATGAACATTGTGTTACAGGCTAAAATGCTTGCGGTATAGCTATACCACCATGACTTGTAATACGGGAGACCTGCCATTCCAAGTGCAATGGCCAATTTTTCAGCGGTATAGCCATACTGCACCATACCGTAAAACTTGTAATCTAGCCGGATGTTAATAAAAAAATAACATTAATTCATGTTTTTCAAAATTGTGATAAATAAAAAATCAGAAAGATTGAAATGTCACCAAAGTTATATGTGGACAAAAGACTTTTATGTCCTCACATTTGCTGCACTAGTAGGGACCTGGGAGTCCATTTATCATTGTGCGGACGGACATGATCCACTATAGCGAACCATGTCCGCCGCACATTGATAAATGCCGATACCATACGCTTCTTGTGAACTGCTGGTGCAATGCCGCCCCCTGCAGATTCACGGCCAATCGGCCACCAGTAGGGGTGTCAATCAACATGATCGGGTTGATTATCTGCAATGTCTGTCCGCCGCCTTAGAGCAGACGGACAGGTTATGGAGCAGCGGTCTTTCTGTCTTCATAACTTGTGTTTCTGGCGAGCCTGAAGGCTCCCCAGAAACATGGGGCATCAAGCTCCATTCGGAGCTTGATAAATAGACCCCAAAGGCTCAAATAACTGTTATCACATTCAGCCACTTACATGGGAAGGGGACTGATGAATGAAAGAAACATTCTTAGTTTAGGGCCCATTTGTAAAACAATATGAAACTAGAAGAGAGCAGATCACTTTTTTGTCTATACATAATTTTCTTAAGAGTATAAGCATGGATACAGTGGCAATTAAAGGGACATAATACTCATATGCTAAATCACTTGAAACTGATGCAGTATAACTGTAAAAAGCTGACAGGAAAATATCACCTGAGCATCTCTATGTAAAAAAGGAAGATATTTTACCTCACAATCTCCTCAGCTCAGCAGAATAAGTTCTGTGTAAAAAGTTATACTCAACTGCTCCCAGCTGCAGGTAAAAAATTAAAAAAAAACTTTTACTGTGATCTCATGAGATTTGACTTGACTCTCATGAGATTTCATTGTAAACTTCCTTTACCTGATTGGTGAAATAAGATGAGAGTGCACGATGCTCATCCCTTCAGATGTCCCAGGACAGACACACTAAAATGCTGCTTAGAAATCCTTTACAATGGGAGGTGGCTACTGAGGAACTTTTGAGGTAAAATATCTTTCTTTTTTACATAGAGATGTTCAGGAGATATTTTCTAGTCAGCTTTTTACAGCTATGCTGCATCACTTTCAAGTGTTTAAACATTTGGGTATTATGGCCCTTTAATCACAGATATAACAGCTCAATAGGATTTGAATAACAACCGCAGTGTAACTTACCCCATGAAAAGTACAATACGTGCCTGAAAAAGCACTTTATGTTTACTTTAACCTCAGAGTAATTTTTTAATTTACTGTGATAATGTTTGGATGAAGTGGGCTAATTACTATTGTTACCACTAATCCTATTGAGTCAGAAACAAAATATCTGGAGAATTTGGCAGCAGGTATATGCTTATGAAATGTGTTTTAGTGTTCAAGCCAGAAGTAAAATCATTAATATACTGTTGCTTTTGGGTCTGCAATGAAATGCTACATTTAAATGCAGACAATGCATCACCTTGTCATTTGTTTCTATATATACAAGATTCACCTTTTCCTTCCCCTTCTCCCTCACATGCAGCCACCCTCTTATCCTCTCACATTACACACAATCTCCTTCTGACAATATCAACTCCATTTCCCCCCTCACAAAACATGTTTCTTTACCTCTCACTCCTTCTAACTCATCTTCTCAGCAACCTCTCCCTCACACCGTGCTCCCCCTCTCAATCCCACTAACCATCACACACCAGCTTCTGTTCAGCCCTTTAGCTTCCTGAAGCACAGCATCCTCCTCAACTACTCTTTCCAGCTCCCTGATATCCATTATCTGTGTCCTCACTCTCTCACTCCATGTACTAAGCGGCGGGCAGACAGCTTCTCAACTCGCGAAGCTGTCCGCCCACCTTTGCTACACACGGGCAGCGGATCTGTTGATCCGCTTGCCCGTATGTATTATTACACACTCATCGGAGTGTGTAATGTCCGCCCCTTTATTCGCGACTTAAGGGGCTGTAAATCACAGAGAGCGAGCGACCTCTCTGTAATTCTCCCTCACCACCTCAGAGGTGGCATAGGGTGTAAGAAGCAGCGGTCTAATGACCGCTGCTTCTTACATTGCAGGAAGCAGGCTCGCATATGTGAACCTGCCCTGCCAGGGCTCCAGAGCAGCTTTCGCTGCTTTGTACATGGAGCCCATAGTCTCTTTTTGAACTAATCTCTTCTCAGCCTAATTAAAACACACTTATTCCTCTCTGTCCCCCAGTCCTTACCCCCAGTCTCTAACAAACAACCTACTCCTTATCCTCTCACTCCTTCACACACAGCTCTGCTTATCCTCTCAGCCCCCTGTCCCTCACATATCAGCCCTTTTTCACCCTTTCCCTTGCACACAACCCTCTAGTCATGTTGAAATCTGTCTTTCACTACATTCTAGAGCTGCATGTGTGCAGCAACTCTCCTTCAAATACCTGCAGTGTAGCCTAGGTTCCATAATGGCAGCACCCATGATTGGAGGGAGGTGCATGAAATGTATTCAGTGTTCATTGTCCCTTTAACTCATGCCTTCTTTCGGGGACTTCCGGTGGGCGGGCTTAGCAACAGGCAGCACGGAGTGAGAGCTCCGTTAACTTCAAGCATAAAAAAGTTGCCAAAGCCCCGCAATTTACCTCCGTGATCGAGCCAAAGCGATCTAGAGCTGTCAGGCATTGAGTGGGGACAGAAGATTGCGAGAGGGAAGCTTCCCTCACTACCGTGAAGTGACAGAAATAACTTTTGGCGCAGAGAATAGCGCCCGCCATCTTGGATGCATAAAAGTGCTGCGCAACAGTTTGGAAGGAGCCACTTACGAACTCAAAGTCAATCCTATGAAGGTAATCAGACTTAGACACTAGAGACATTGTTATTCCCCTTACTTGCCAATATACACTGACCGCAGAAAGGGAGAAATTATTAGCAACGTTTAATGGACACTACTACTAAGTAGATATACAGCCTGCAACAACTCACAGAATAATACCGCCTGAGTCATCAGTGCTACAGTGATTACATATATTGTGCAGATTAGCAGAGCCAAGAATCGCCATCCGTAAAACACACTCAACATCTGGAATTCTTTATGAGAGTAGATCAATATTTTACAAGCTCACCAAAGAGCTGCAGAACAACCATGGCCTCCAAAACAAAACATGCAGATAAAAGAACAAGACAAATAGCGGAGGTTCATAACAGCCCGCACTCCTCTATAATAGAAGAAACACCTGCAGAGACCACACATCCTATAGTGGCACAAATGACAGCCTTGTTCTTACCCAAGATGGACCAGTTGCAGACTGGGGTGGACGCATTGGCATCTGAAGTCAAACAATTTTCACAATGTCTAGGGCATGAAGAACAGCGCATCTCGGATGTGGAAGACAGAGCCAATGAAACTCAAGACACAGTACAAAGATTGGACAGACAGGTGAAGTTCCTAACGGAAAAAGTTGAAGATTTGGAAAATAGATCCCGCCGCAACAATCTGCGATTGATAGGGTTGCCAGAGTCAGTTCTAAACAAAGAACTTAGATTTTGTGCAGAGACAACTGCCAGCCCTGTTAAACATCCCTGCTGTGGCGCTGCCAATAATGGTGGAACGTGCCCACCGTATTGGTGCAGAAAATTCAAACGCAGACCGATCAGGCCCAAGGCAGGTGATATTCAAATTGCTCAATTATCAAGCAAAGCTGGTAATCATGCAGGCCTACCATCAGCAAAAAGAAATACACTATCAGGATAAAAAGCTACTCTTATTCCAAGATTTTTCTTCTGAAGTGGCACGTAGGCGGAAAGAGTTTGCACCATATTGTAACAGGCTATATGGGGAAGGCCGCAGAGTCGCACTGCTATACCCTGCCAGGCTAAGGCTGCAAACCCCTGGTGGTCCGAGATTCTTTGCATCCCCTAAAGAGCTGCAGATGTTTCTAAGTAGGGAAGAGAGACTGAAAGGGAATCCAGAAGCTTGACGGGGCACAGATGCTCATAATGGAAGTGACTAAGTTCTCAGCAGAAGCAGACTCCAGATATGGAGTAAAGAAGGAGAGAGATACATAGATGGCTCTTGTGAATGGACTATCCTTGAATGCCAGGCGACGCACCTGGATAGACCTGAAACATTGTCTTATGAAGTTTGGTTTACAACCTGTTCAACTGTTTGCTGTTTTAGTGTTTGTTGCGCTTTTGTTCATGTTTGTTGTGATGCAGCTGAGGTCCCTCATGGCAGTAAGGAGATATGCTGAAGTGGAAGATGGTGCTCTCTCTAAGCGCCTATTAGAGGATCAAATTGAGATTCTCTGGGACAATTTGGACTGGGACTTTGAATCTGGATATTGGAAGGGGTACCAGGTGGTAATGTATGTTTTATGTAATATTTATGTTTATGCCTTGATACACCATCTCACAATCTTTATAGCTCACGACCCTGAAACTCAGAGAGAAGTATGCATATGTATCTAGCTAATATGGCCCCTACAAGGTTTGAAATATTGGAAAGGGAACCAAATGAAAATGTGTAATGTATATATTCTTGGTAGAGGAAATGTGCTTTGTTATTCTGATTTTGTAAGTGCATGCACATCCTTTGCTCTAGTGTTTATTTATGTGTCTGCTCAATTGGGAAGAGTCATAGATAATTTAATGTGATGGAGATGAACAGCAGATTAAAGGTAGTGGCGTGGAATGTGGGAGGGATCACATCTCCTGCAAAGAGATCTATAATTTTAACACATCTTAAAATAATGCAGGCAGATGTGGTCCTCCTACAGGAAACGCACCTTACAGAACTAGAGCATGCCAAATTACAGAGAGGATGGGTTGACAGAGTAATCTACACACCAGATACAGGGAGAAAGAGGGGAGTAGCAGTATTGTTTAGAAAAGCCTTAACGGTCAATGTAATCAAAGAAATAATCGACCCTGAAGGAAGATATATCTTATTGGAAATATTGTTTTTAGGCAACAAATCTCACCTATGCAATGCGTATGGCCCAAATAATTGCAAAAACGTTTTTTTGTACCACCTGCAGGACACCCTGCTAGCTACAGCAGACTCACCGCTAATAATTGGGGGAGACTTTAATGTTGCACAAGAGACACCATTAGATTCTGGGATCCCACCAGACCACAGGGGAGGGTAAAAAAGCATAGCAAGAATGAGCGTATAGATCAGATTACTATTGCCAACTTCAAACTCACATTTAACCTCATAGATAGCTGGAGAATCTGTAATCCTGATAATAGGGACTACACTTGTTTGTCTAAGACTTTTCACACACTGTCGAGGATAGATTACTTTCTCACCTCCCCAATGGTCAATGCCCACGTGATAGATGTAGGGGTCTCCACAATAACAATCTCAGATCATGCACCAATATGGTTGACATTGGGAGGGTCCCTAGACAGATCACGAAAGGCCACATGGAAATCCCCAAAATTCTTAGCACATAGTCAGGAATTTCAGAAACATCTGCAAAAAGCATGGGTAGACTATGCTACACACAACACAGAGGCTAGGTGTAGGGAAGATTTATACTTGCATGCTTCTAAAGCAGTTATGAGAGGTGAAATCACATCTTATACGGCTAGCCACTGTAGAAATAAAAAGCAAATACTAATGAGATTGACTAACCAGGTAACGACCACTTACTGTAACTACCTCAACAACACCACAAACGAAACAAGAAAACAGCATATTACGAAGTCAAAATGGAGAGGGATACTTATTTACAATCTTTGGAGAAAGCATATAATACACACAGGCATGGAATATTCTATAGGATGGGGAACAAACCAGGCAGATTGCTGGCCAATATAGTGAAAACACGCACACCTAGAACATACATACAGGCCTTGCATAAGGGGGAGGGAAGAGTGGTGACTACACTGGAAATTTCAGAGGTCCTGCAGGACTACTATCAAACTTTGTATAAGAATCAAAATGTAGATGTACAGGCTCAGGATAGCGTTTGGGAACAAATAAAGCTGCCTCAAATTACAAAAGAGCAAATAGATCAACTCAATGCGCCAATTGAGCTGCAGGAAGTAAGACAGGCTATAAAGAACTCTCCGGGGGGCAAGGCAGCAGTTCCTGATGGGCTTCCCATAGAATATTACAAGCTTCTGCTTGCAGAGACATCCCCGATACTTAGAGATCTATACAATCTATACCTCTGCACCATTAATAACCCTAGCTCCCTCTTTACAGACGCGCACATATGTCTAATACCTAAACCAGAGAGAGATCAAGAACTGCCAGGGTCATATAGGCCGATCTCGCTGCTAAACAGCGATTACAAGCTGCTGGCAAAGATCATGGCAGACAGACTGGCGAACATACTTCCTCATGTAATACACCCAGACCAAACAGGGTTCGTTAAAAACAGAACACTAGTTACCAACATTAGGAAGGTGTTGGCAGTTGTTGATTATTACTGGACTGAGAACAGGGGAGGAAGAGAAGAGGAACTGTCGGATGCCTGTCTCTTGTCGCTAGACGCAGAGAAGGTGTTCGACAGGGTTGAATGGCCTTATCTATTTGACGTTTTGGGAAAATTTGGTTTTCAAGGCAACTTCATTAGCTTGCTACAAAAGCTATATAGCCGTCCACAGGCCTCACCTATAGTAAACGGGCGTTTGTCTGCTCCCTTCTCACTTGCGAGGGGAACCAGGCAGGGATGCCCGCTGTCACCTTTACTTTTCGATTTGGCTATAGAGCCACTGGCCATACACTTAAGGGAACTGATGGAGGGCATTTCAGTACACTCCGAGAAAGTTAAAATTTTATTGTACGCGGATGACATGTTGCTATTTGTCAAAAATCCAGAGGCAACCATCCCACCAATAATGGCAGATATAAATAAATTTGGCAGTTTCTCTGGTTTTAAAATAAACGTAGACAAGTCGGAGCTGCTTTGGTTGCACCAGAGTGGTAGCGGGTCAAAACTAGATTCTCGGGTAAGCATCATAAAAATGGTGGTCTTCCCACGATTGTTGTTTGTGATACAGGCACTTCCCCTATTGCTTAGTCATAAAGGTGTTGCCAAGATACACTCAGCTTATTCAAGTTTCTTATGGCAAAACAAAAAGAAACGAATAGCAATATACAACATTTTCAATCCCACACACCAGGGAGGGCTGAAACTGCCCAATGTAAGATGGTATAACTGGGCAGCACTTTTTAAAATAGCACTAGACTGGTTGACCGGGTTAGGCAAGTTTACAAACAAAGGATTAGAAGAAGGGATCACCTCCCCAATCGTATTGGCATCTCTTCCATTTCTTGAGTTAACAAGACTCCCAGACCATGTTAAAAACAGTTTAATCTTTAGAGGACCAATACTAGCCTGGAAAAAAATGACAAAAACATGGGGCAAGAAAGGTTTTGGCACTAAGTTAAAACCAATTAGAGGGAACTTAGAATTTATTCCTGGCATCACGGGGGGGCCATACAGGCAATGGGAATCAAAGGGTCTCAGACTAATAGGCCAACTACTTGATAAGCTACACAAGAGCATTCTGACCTTCGACCAGCTTAAAGACAAATACCAGATCCCGCAACAGAACTACTTTGCATATCTACAGATTAGGCACTATGTCAACTCACTAATCAGAACGGATGACTCCATCTGGGAAACCTCACACTGGGACACATTGTTTTCATTGGGGAGGCAAGGATACAGTTCTATAACCTTTCAGTATAATCGTCTAATGACAAACAATTCAGATGTAGGGCTGAACAAAATGACACAACAGTGGAGGGATGGGGACCAGCTCACCTTGAGAAAAGAGGATGTAATTTTGAGCTTTGAAAGAGTTAGAGCCGCCACGATATCAGCAGATCTAAGAGAGACGCAATACAAGCTGTTGCATAGGGCATATATCATCCCCAGACAATGGGCTAAATGGACACACCCGGAGGCCAACATATGTAAGAAATGTTTACATCCAGACCCATCTTATGAACACATATTTTGGCACTGCCCTAAGTTAGTCAGGTTTTGGAAGCAGATTGAGTATTGGTTGCAGAAGGTGATGAACATTGAGGTCATTTTAGACTGGGAAGGAATTTTACTTTTGATGGGGGGTGAAGAAGGTAGCAAACACAGTAAACTAGTTAATAATGTAATATTACTGGCTAGGAAACTTATCTTGACAAAGCACCTACATTAAAAATTCTCAAGCAGTCACTGACTAAACAATTGTTTGTTGAGCGGGCGGATGTCAAGGGTGAGGTGTCAGTCTGCATCCGTCAGTTCTTTAAAAAATGGGAAAGATATATACTCACCCTGGAGATTAACCTACAGAGACACGTAGTAGCTCCATTTATAACAGCCCCATACATACTAGAGGAACAGCTGAGGGGGAAATGGTGTATTATGCAACGAGGGCAGCCTCACATGTTAGACGGCCTAAGCTAGAGAGAATAAGTTAGAGTTTAATTTGTTTAAGTTAGGTTAAGAAGAGTTCATAAATAAAATAATGGGAAAAATGAGGGAAGACTTAACATTCCTTATTGTACAATGGTGGTAACTGCTTATATGATTGTCAACTTTGAATATGCCACTTGACGAATTCAAAAATTGTAAAAGCTGGACTGTGTATGATGTCATTAATTGTACAATGTTTGTTGTAATGCTCCAAGTCTCTTTAATAAAAAACAGTTTTGAAAAAACATCAACAAACTCATGCCTTCTTTCTTGCATACAACTCCTGCTCACCCCCATAACCTCACACTTACACATATCTCTAGTGGGAATCACCTATACTGTTATAGATGTTATCTTCAAGGAGGCTGAAACAATCATCTGGAGTTGCCATTTGCCTTGTTCAGAGGAGAATTGCCTGGTATTTTGGGGCCGGACTGATCTTGTTAGGTGGGGTCAGACTGATATACTTTTGGAAAGTTCTCCTCTGTAAAAAGCACAATTGGGCTAAAAGAAACTACTCCCAGGTGGTAACCATGCTATAGAACAAGCCACTGAACTGTAGTTCATTCCTTGCAGACTGCTTCTTTTTCTGTATGTTTATGAATTTGTAATATGACCCTGGGGAAAGTCTCCCTAAGAGGTCAGTTATCTAAACCTCACCATATCAGACGTGGTTTTTCACGCCAACCCTTGCAGGTGGTGCCTTGGTGGAATTATATTTAAAAAGGGTCAGTCCCTTTGAGTGGCGAGATGTCTCCTACTGAAATTAATGGATCTCACTTGGAAAGGAAACTTCTCTGTGTAGGGCGAAGTTAGCAGTGAGCAGGGGGTGCACTTTAAAAATGAAATCCTGCAGTCAATATAAATAACATTACACCGCTTTTTGCATATAGCATTTTACAATCGCCTATATTTTTGCATGCACAAATTTTCCTATTAGGGTATTAAGTATTTTAAGTATTTTGTCACAACCTGTCTATTTTTCATTTGCTAGAAAAATAAGTGAGAACTGTAGTGTGGAAATGTTTAGAGAGTTATGCTGGGATTATGCTGAGAGAAAATTTAATACACACTCATGTTCAGCCAATTTTACGGAAAAAAAACAATTACGCTTTGTATCTTGTGCAAACCCAGCCCTCCCCATTCTTTTGATACACATAATTTCGTATTAGATATTTTGAATTTCTTGCCTTTCCAAAATAAATAATTGATTGTTTTTTTAAACCTAATAACAGCTTTCCGTTTAATATTTAAAGGTAGGTTTTGAATAAGATAATTTTTTGGGTAGAGTGATCATTTTGACCATATTTTTTTTCCCGGAGAGACTATTTGGTAGATGTGTCCATCTCTAAATTTCCTCAGATATCTTTATAAATAAGTAGTCATAGTTTAATTTGTACAATTCTCCTGGTATCTAAGATAGCACAACTCCTAAATACTTTTAAGATTTAGTTGAGATTTTAAAAATAAAATTTTGGAGCAAATTTTCTTGTTTGAGTAACCACATCATTTCTGATTTTCCTTTATTCATTTTATACCCAGAGAAGTTTCCAAATAAGTCTAATATTTCTGTTATTTTAGGTATTTGGGATGTTGAATCTCTAATAAATAATAGCATATCATCTGCATAAGCTGCAACTTTTGATTCAACATTACCTATCTGGATTCCATTTACAGATTCCCAATTTTTTATCATTAATGGTTCTAAAGCTAGGTTAAATAATATGGGTGAAAGTGGGAAACCCTGATGTGTGCCTCTATATAGTTGGATATAATTAGTTTGCTGATTATTTAAAAGGACTGCTGTTTTAGGAGAGGAATATAGTGCTCTTATGCATTCCACCATACTACCTGAGAGCCCAAATTTGTCTAATGACGTAAATAGATGATCCCATTCAACGGAATCAAATGTTTTTCAGCATCTAATGACAATAAAAGTAAATCTGGACTCTTTTTAAATAGTGCTTCTTTATTAACCCAAACAACAACAAGAGATTATGTTAATCACTTTACGAATATTATAAAATGATGATCTACCATTGATAAATCCAGTTTGATCTTGATGTATTAATGCTGGAATATTTCTTTGTAACCTATTTGCAATAATACTTGTTAAGATTTTAAAGTTAGTGTTTTACAATGAGACAGGCCTATAAGAGGCTATATCATGTTCATTGTTGCCCGGTTTTAGTAAAAGGGTAATTAAAGAGTCAGAGAATTTACCTTGATACTGTTTAGGGTTAACCGAATAATAGTAATTAAATACTCTATCCATTGTTGGAATTATTTCGGAACTCATTAATTTGTAAAATTCATTAGGTGAATTGTCTGGTCCTGATGCTTTGTTTAAAGCTAGTTTTTAAATTATTTCTTCTATTTCTTTCTGTTTAACACTTCCAATTGCTCAGGAGAAATTTGTGGGACCCCTAATTTTTCCGAAAAGCTCCCTTTATTAGCCTGATTGAATGATTGGGTCTGATATAGTCGTGTATAAAATTCGGAGAATTTTTTAGAGATTTCTTCTTGTTAGAATATATTTATCTTTCCTACTTTTATATACATATCTCTGGAATTTACTTTTAGCTCTTAGGTCTTCTTGCATGCTTTTTTGTAACAAAAATGTATTTCTCTGATCTTTAATTTAAATGTATTTCTTCCAGTTACCAATTTTTTCCTGTATATTTATGTGTGAATGGTTCAATTATTTGTTTTGTATGATTTTTAAATTACGATTTTAATTGTGCATTTTTGTAATATATATATCTCCTTCTCATACAAAAATGCTGTATACGCTTCCTAGCGAGACACCCTGTTTTCAGGGTAAAAAGTGTCTTTATATAATTCCACCAGGGAAATAGGACTTGCAAGCAGTCTTAAATAATCTCACCAGTTTAAAGACATTTAGCTAATTGTCCCCTAATTGTCCCCTAAGGTTATGGGGGAACCAGACATGGACTCCTTGCCAAATATTCTCAGAAGGATATGGCTGCACCTCACTGATGAGGCCCAAAGGAGGCCAAAAGGATAATCTGGGATTGCCATTTCCTTCAGTAAGAGGAGAATTTCCTGGTATTTCAAGGGCTGGAATGACCTTGTTAGGCGGGATCACACTGATATACTTAAGGAATGTTCTCCTCTGTGAAAAGCCCAATTGGGCTAAGAGATGTCTGGGGGAACCAGACTTGGACTCCTTGTCCAATGTGCTTAGTAGGATATGGCTGCACCTCACTGGCGAGGTCCAAAAGGAGGCCAAAACTATAATCTGGGATTGCCATAATAGCAGCTCCCATGATTAGAGGGAGGTGCATGAAATGTATTTATTGTTCATTGTCTCTTTAACTCATGCCTTCTTTCTTGCATACAATTCCTGCTCACCCCCTTAACCTCACACTTACACATGTCTCTAGTGGCATCACCTATACTGTTTCAGACGTTATCTTTGAGGAGCCTGAAACAATCATCTGGGGTTGCCATTTTCCTTGTTCAGAGGAAAATTGAATGGTATTTCGAAGCTGAACTGACCTTGTTAGGCTAGATTAGACTGATATACTTCAGGAAAGTTCTCCTCTCTGAAAAGCACAAGCTACTCCCAGGTAGTAACCGGGCCGTAGTACAAACTGTTGTTTGTTCCTGGCAGACAGCTTCTTTTCTGTACGTATTTTTATTATAACCCTAGGGAAAGTCTCCCTAAGGGTGATAGAGGAAACCAGGCGTGGACTTATTGCCCAATGTGCTTAGGTAGATTTGGTTACACCTCACTGTCGAGGCTCAAAAAAAGCTGAAATGATTGTCTGAGGTTGCCATTTCCCTTGTTCAGAGGATAATTTCCTGGTATTTTGTAGCTGGACTGACCTTGCTAGGCAGGGTCAGACTGATATGCTTCAGGAAAGTTCTCCTCTGTAAAAAGCACAATTGGGCTAAAAGAAGTTTCTCCCAGGTGGTAACTGGGTCATAGAACAAGCCACTGTGCTGTTGTTTGTTTCTGTCAGACTGCTTCTACTTCTGGATGTATTTGCATTATAACCCTGGGGAAAGTCTCCTCAAAAGGTGATAGGAAAAACCAGACATGGACTCCTTGCCTAATATTCTCAGAAGGTTATGGCTGTACCTCACTGATGAGGCCCAAAGGAGGCAAAAAAGATCATCTGGGGTTGCCATTTCCTTTGTTCAGAGGAGAATTGCCTGGTATTTCAAGGGCTGGACAGATCTTGCTAGGCGGGATCAGACTGATATACTTAAGGAAAGTTCTCCTATGTGAAAAGCCCAATTGGGCTGAGAGATGTTACTCCCAGGTGACAACCCGGGCCATAGAACAAGCCACTGAGCTGTTGTTTGTTCCTGGCATACTGCTTCTCTTTCTGTATGTATTTGTATTATGACCCTAGCGAAAGTCTCCCTAAGGGTGATGGGGGAAACCAGACATGGACTCCTTGCCCAATATGCATAGAGGGATATTTTTACATAAATGCAACAACAATTAAATTTTAATTTGTGTATGTGTGTGCGTGTGTACATAGCCTACCTGGCTCTATTTTTCTATATTAATTAATAAATGGCTGGATTGCGAGTTTTGCGTTATGGTGAAAAAACATTGTTAAGGCTCTTTTTCACTACCGCTGGTATTACATGTGTTGTAGGTATAGCTGTACTGCATACCTTTTTGGTCGTAACGCAAAGTAGAAACATAGAAACATAGATATTGACGGCAGATAAGAGCCATAGGCCCAGCAAGTCTGCCCGACCTTACCTAACAGTATAAACTTATCTAGTTCGTAGGATAGCCCTATGCTTGTCCCATGCATTTTTAAAGTCCCCCACAGTGTTTGTTGCTACTACCTCTTGAGGAAGTTTATTCCATAAATCAATCACTCTTTCTGTAAAGAAGTGCTTCCTCAAATTACTTCTGAATCTACTACCCTTTAGCTTGAGCTCATGACCCCTTGTTCTTGAATTTTCCATTTTATGTAAAATACCCACAGCCTCAGTTTTACTAAACCCTTTAATGTACTTGAAAGTTGCTATCATATCACCTCTTTCCCTTCTCTCCTCTAAGCTATACATATTTAGGTCAATGAGCCTATCCTGGTAAGTTTTATTTTTTAGACCATGTACCATTTTGGTAGCCCTCCTTTGCACAGATTCAAGTTTGTTAATATCCTTCTGAAGATATGGTCTCCAGAACTGCACACAATACTCAAGATGAGGCCTAACTAATGATCTATAAAGTGGCATAAGAACCTTACTATTTCTGCTGCAAATACCTCTACCAATACATCCAAGCATTCTGCTTGCCTTACTCGCTGCATTACTACATTGTTTACTAAGTTTTAAATCATCTGAAATAATAATTCCCAAGTCCTGTTCCTCGTCTGTAACAGTCAGTAAAGTGTCATTGAGTCTGTAATTAACATTTGGATTTTTCTTCCCTAAATGCATTATTTTACACTTTGCTGTGTTAAACTTTAGACCCCAGTCGTTTGTCCAATCCTCCAATTGTTGTATATCACTTCTCATTTTGTCTACCCCCCCTGGAACATCCACTCTGTTGCAAATTTTTGTATCATCTGCAAAGAGACATACTTTCCCCTGTAGCCCTTTGCTGATATCGCAGATAAATATGTTAAACAAAACAGGCCCCAGAACTGACCCCTGAGGAACACCACTAGTAACAGCCCCCTCTGCTGAATGAACTCCATTTACTAAGACACTTTGTTTTCTGTCCTTAAGCCAGCATTCCACCCAGTTCACAATTTTTGAATCTAGACCAAGGAGATATAGTTTGTGAATAAGTTTATTGTGTGGGACGGTGTCAAATGCTTTGCTGAAATCTAGATATGCTACATCAACTGCTCCTCCCTTGTCTAATACTTTTGTTACATAATCAAAGAAGTCAATTAGATTAGTCTGACATGATCTCCCTGAAGTAAAACCATGCTGATTTTGGTCCTCTAAGTAACTACCGGACCTTTCAAAAAGTCCTTTTTCAATGGGACTTCCACAGCACAGGTATTACGAGTTTGCCTGTCCGGCCAAAAAGTGAGCGGGTACAGCCTATAACTACAAGCTCTGTACCGCTACCTGAAAGTCAGTAGTTACGGGTTTCACGTTACAAAGCTGTACCATAAAACTCATAACTAAAGTGTTACAAAGTACACTAACACCCATAAACTACCTATTAACCCCTAAACCGAAGCCCTCCCACATCGCAAACAATAAAATAAAATTATTAACCCCTAATCTGATGTTCCGGACATCGCCGTCACTATAATAAACATATTAACCCCTAAACCACCGCACTTCCGCATCACAAACAATAGTTAAATATTATTAACCCTAATCTGCTGCCCCCAATTTTGTCGCCACCTACATACACTAATTAACTCCTAATCTGCTGTCACTAACGTTGCCGCAACCTACATTACTGTTATTAACCCCTAATCTGTTGCCCCCTAAATCGCCACCAGCTAACTACCCTTATTGACCCCTAATCTGCTGCCCCAATGTCCTTGCTTCTCCCGGCTTGAAGAGGATGGATGTCCGGTCTTCAAAAACTTTAAGTGGAGGGGCGGAGCCAGCAGCCAAACAGGGAAGACGTGCTTGAGAGAGCTCCTGCTATATTTTAACAAACATAATGGTGAATTTTGGACTAACCCTCTGAAATTTGCCCCAAAAACTAGTCTAGTACCTGCAGGACGTTTTCTACAGCATTAGGGGAACTGGTACAGAGGTAGATCTTTCGCTTGCCTCTATTAGCTGGGAAATACCCAGGCTTTTGGGGCCTACAACAGACCTAACACTAAAGAAAGGAGAAGCTGTTCCAGATTTATGCACAACTAACCTAATGACTTCATTCTGCAGGATGGAGAGTTTACATGCATCCCTATATACCCTGGTACAAGATCTGGCTCGTAAGATGGACGATAACTTCACTGACTTACAAGCTTCCATCAAGTAGATCAGCATGACAAATGGCGGCACGCAGCTTATACCTTCCGAACAAGATGCCGTAGCGCCAAACAAGGATCTTCCCACTCTAAAGCGGTTACCACTTGACCTAACAACGAGATATGGACAGTTTGCAGCGCACACCGAGAGAGAAATTACTGACCTCGGTTTGGAGGCTTCCGCCTCTACTGGCTTTCCGACTGTCACTGATACAGCAATTACGCCCGGGACACATGCTCTTGCTCCTATGTCGGATGGCAAACGATTGCTGCCCATGAAACGCTTAACGCTACTCCAGCCATTCACCCCTGTCTTGTACTTAGCTGGAGACCTACAACTTTCCTCTTCAACTTTTATGTTCCCGCTGGGAGAGGCGGCCGATTTCCACAGACGTGATCCAGATCTATATGAAGCATGTGGGAAGTCGGAGTTGGTGAATGAAGATAACCTACCTTGCCAGATTGCCCAGCCGGGGTTGTGTAAGGAGACACCACAGAGATCTATCGGATGGCAGCCCCATGCTCCTTCACGAGTACAGGTGTTGAAAATCAGTCCTATGACTGCCGTAAAGATAGGGGTAGGGTAATCTTGCCCCCCTCCCAATATTAGAGCGCCCGGCGTTTAGACTTTGTTATTTCTGGTCGGACTGATCTTGCAGGATACCAAGATTAGGACACATGCATGAGAATGTACAAACTTGATAATTGTGTCCAACCTACTATGCCTGTTAATTACCTAATCTATACATAAAGCTATACATAAAGCTAATCTACTTTTAGCTAAGGGTTTTTAAGTTGATAGATCCCTATCTATATGCATACTATTAGCAGCCCTACGCTACCCTACTGATATAGTCTATCCTAAAATTATTTTCTAGTTCACTTCAATCTACTAAAATATATTAGTTGGAATGCTCAGAAAATTTCAAAAGTGGCCTGTTAGATATTACAGGGAGTATTTTTTTATAATATAAAAGGGTGACTTTGTGCTCTTTTTCACTATATATTAGATTTGAGTTTCTATATTGTTTCTCCTGTTATATCCCCATCACCAGTTATTTCAACCCTATGCATCTCCTGGCAGAGTGATGTAATACCAAGTGGCATGCTTAACAATGCTATTTCTGATTCTCAGGTCTTCAATGTTAATAATGAGGCTTGATTTAAAAGTCCATGGTTGAGTTGAGGGTCACTAAAATTGTTGTGTATGTGTAGAGTTCTAAATGTTTTTCCTATATATAGGTCTGTTTAACTTTATATCCTCCTATTGTATAAAAGAACCCAGCAGTTCTTTTCTCTGGGACAAGTCATACTATTCTCATGTTCTATGTCTGTCGCAATGATATACAGACTAAAACACTTCCCATGCGATATGTTATTTTAAATATGTGCACTGCTATTGTTTAGGCTTTTTTTTTATGCTTGATAACTCTAGTGCACGGACGACTGTTTAATGTTCACTCTGAAATGCAATCATACTACATGTAAAATAACATAATTTGCTAATGCTTACTCCCATTAACCCAATGGGTTATATTATGTATGCCAAGTATTTTTCATTGATTTATAATCAGACTCTACTATAAAACAGGAGATAGATACTCCACTAGATCCCACTGACCATGACATCCCCCCTAGAGAGGGATCCTGATATCCTCTTTTGGGGTACGGATTGTAAGCTAGCAGTATTTGTTTCCATAGTTAACCCTCAAGACTCACAATACTCCCTTCTCTAGATACGCCTATATATATCCTGGTAAACTCTGCCTAGTTAAAGTATTACTGGTACTGCTGAACTAAGTTTAGGAGTATATACTTCCACCCTCACATACTCTCTATAATGTATATAACTCAAGACATATAAAGATATAGGTCATTATCTAAAGGTCTACCTATATTCATAGTGTGAACACTACCAACAATTTATATGTTCACTAGTTGTTTGGTATTAATATAACTTACACCTTATAATGATGTTATATTCCTATTCAGGTTATCTTGCACACAGTGGACTCTGATGCACTGCCACACTTCACCTAAAAAGTGCTTATATGTAGGAGACAGTTTGCTTCCCTTTCTCCCAATAGTATTATATGCTACCTACCTGTTTAAGTGTAATATAAGATATATTTTATAATGTTGTAAGGCTCTTACTTAGTTCCTTATGTCTACTGTGATTCCAGATATGCTGCCTCATCCTACTTACATCAACCTACTATTAGTTTAGTAGCTGCTCTGATTCTGGCTACTACATAATATAGATATCCACTCCTAACACATATTGTTATAATCCTACGGCCTGCTCACCACTTTACCCCTCTCTAATTCTAAACAATTGGTCTTGACATAGCTCTCTCCCTCATCTACGTTAAGAAACTAGTCCATTATATATTGTCTGATTCCCAATGGATTGTTTAACTTACATACATAATATTATAATATCCTTTTGTATACCCCCAATACACTAACTCAGCCCCATAGCTCATCTATATTACTTCACTAGTAAGACTAAGAGTCCCCAACAAGTTTCCTATGATACTTACATATATATAAGGGTTCGCCCTCTACCCTTTCCCTCATATATATAGCGGTGCTTATCCGCTGAATATCCCCCTCTCCCCTTTTTCTACATACGCATTTACGCTCCTTTCGAAGCTCCTAAAGAGCTGGACATCTGACCATCAGTTACCTTTTATTTTCTATACGTTTGGCCCATGGGGCCTAATAATATGTTCTCAGCTGGTCAGTCATACATGATATCTTATTGAAAAATCGAGGTTTCATTAGCTTTTCACCAATGTATTATATGGCTGCCGAAATGTTCCGGTCAAGTCTGTTTGTATCTCTTTCTTGTGACAAAAAGGTGTATTGTGTTTTATATTTGTTATGCAAAAACCTCAATAAAAAAATATTTAAAAAATAAAAAAAAAAACTTTAAGTGGATCTTTGGGGGTTAGTGTTAGGTTTTTTTTAAGGGTTTATTGGGTGGGTTTTATTTTTAGATCAGGGACTTTGGGCACCGTAAAAGAGCTAAATGCCCTTTTAAGGGCAATGAGTTGATCCTAGAAAGGCAGGAAGAAAAAGAGGAGCCACATAGGGTAATATAGTAGGTCACTGTGAAACCAGACAAGGCAGAACGACCCCCAGAAGAAAGTTATTCACAAGCAGGGCGGCACAACCGGAGTGCCTCACTATACAGCACGGGACAAAAACTGTTGACCAAAAGAATCACAGTGGGATCTCTCACACGCCAGCCTCAGATCACGTGAAGCAGAACACCAATCACCACCACGGAAATTCCTCAGCAGGTGATCGGAACACAGGTGTTCGCAAGTATTTTGGGCAGATGATGCGGGCTCATAAAACAGTGACCAAACAATTGTCAGCAAATGTAGTCAACAAATTAGAACAGAGCAAGTAATATTAAAAAGTGGATTTATTAAACACACTGCATATCCAGCAATGCGTTTCTCAGCAAATACAATGTCGTTTCATCAGGCTGTGAGAAGACATAAAAATTACTTGCTCTATATGTATGATACAAACACCAATCAGAGACCAGTGCTTCAACACACCCCTCAAACATCATCAACAGAAGTGACTATTGGTAAATCTCTAAAGGGTGGAGTAGTAGTGGCGGGTATAGATTCCGACACTGGTAATGACAGGATAAGTACATTGAATATATGCCCTACTGATATTAAAAATACAGTGCAATATGCGCTAGAAACACAGTAGTAAAAAATAAAAAATAATAAAAATAAAGTAAAAACCTAATTGCCACAGAACATTAAAATCAGGATAAAACACATTAGATGTCAAACATAAATATGTCAAACATAACAGACTGGGCATCTAACTTATTGAATTTGGACAAAAAAGGAAAAGAGATACATTCTAGCACTAAACATTAATAGGAGGGCAAACTTATTTCAGATAATCATTGCTATAGATACAGTACAAATTCGATCATATCAGTATGACTAATCATTGTGACTAGTATGTCAAAAATACGTGCCTATCAGATTATTAGATACACCTGACTGTTAAAAATCATACGTCATTGCGATGAGGTATAGATAGATCCCCTGTTTAGACTCTCCCATCAGCCAGTCTGACAGTCAGCTGGTCCTCTGCTGAGTCATATAAGGGCCCTTATTTTGATGGGAGAGCAGGACCGGACTGGGAATAAAATGCAGCCCTGGAAAATTTGGAGACCACCCCTATTTTCCGTTCTCTAAGTATAATACGCACACCCTATTTTTCTCAGATGATTACTGGGATACTCCTTCCCCCAATATTTTGTTGCAGAATTGTATTATATTAGTTTGTATTAAAAAAAAAGTTCCAGATTGTTGTTATATGCACTCTAAAGCCCAATTGCATCCATTAATCACCCCTTTAAATTGTAGCTTTCCAGCCCCAGCTGCTGCAGCCCACCGGGAAATCTCCTGGTATCCTAGTAGGCCAATCCAGCCTTGAGAGTCTAAACAGGGGATCTATATGTTTTTTTTTATAATTTCTTTTTTTAACTTTGTGTAATTTAGTGTTTATTATTTTTTGTAATTTAGATAAATGTGTTTTTTTAATTTAATTTATTTAATTTTAGTGTAATGTTCGGTGTTAGTGTAACTCAGGGTAGGTTTTATTTTACAGGTAAATTTGTATTTATTTTAACTAGGTAGTTAGTAAATAGTTAATAACTATTTACTAACTAATCAACCTAGTTAAAATAAATACAAACTTAACTGTGAAATAAAAATAAAACCTAAGATAGCTACAATGTAACTATTAGTTATATTGTAGCTAGCTTAGGGTTTATTTTACAGGTAAGCATTTAGTCTTAAATAGGTATTATTTAGGTAATAATAGTAAGTTGTATTTAGATTTATTTTAATTATATTAAAGTTAGGGGTGTTAGGGTTAGACTTAGGGTTAGGTTTAGAGGTTAATATATTTATTTAGTGTTAGTGATGTGGGAAGCCAGAGGTTTAGGGGTTATAACTTTAGTATAGTGGCGGCGGCGATGTTGGGGGTGGCAGATTAGGGGTAAATAAATTTATGTAGGTGGCGGCGACATTGCGGGCAGCAGATTAGGGGTTAATAGGTGTAGGTGGGTGGCGGCGACATTGGGTGCAGCAGATTAGGGGTTAATAAATGTAGGTAGGTGGTGGCTACATTGGGGCAGCAGATTAGGGGTTAATAAGTGTAATGTAGGTGTCGGTGATGTCGGGGGCAGCAGATTAGGGGTGTTTAGACTCAGGGTTTATGTTAGGGTGTTAGGTGTAAACAAACATTTTGTTTCCCCATAGACATCAATGGGGCTGCGTAACGGAGCTTTACTCTCCGTGATTACAGGTGTTAGGCTTTTTTTAGCCGGCTCTCCCCATTGATGTCTATGGAGAAATCATGCACGAGCACGTCAAAGCAGCTCAAAGCAGCGCTGCTATTTGTGTTTGCGGTATGGAGCTCAACGCTGCCATATTGCCCAGAAACGCCAGCTAATAATGCAAAACTCGTAATCTGGCTGAAAGTTATTTGTTATGCATGAACAACATTCATATGTGTGTTACTAAATTTTCCCCTTTATAAAATACAAGAGGTAGGCTCTTTTCCTTTGTGTGCAACACTTGTTGCATTTATGTAAAAATAGTTACATTTTAGCCTAACTCTCTTGTGTTCAGCAGTTAAGCCAATGAATGCTCAGGATACAACTGTATGAATGCAATTTTCGGGTATAAATGCCTTCATCCCTCAAACTTGTTTTTTCTAATAGAGCATAGAGGGATATGGCTGCACCTCACTGATGAGGTCCAAAGGAGGCCGAAAAGATTATCTGGGGTTACCATTTCCTTTGTTTAGAGGAGAATTGCCTGGTATTTCAAGGGCTGGACTGACCTTTTTTAGATGGGATCAGAATGATATACTTTAGGAAAGTTCTTCTCTGTTAAAAGCCCAATTGGGCAAAAAGAAGCTACTCCTAGGTGGTAACTGGGCCATAGAGCAAGCTACTGAGCTGTTGTTCATTCCTGGCAGACTGCTTCTCTTTCTGTATGTATTGTATTATCACCCTGTGGAAAGTCTCCCTTATGGTAATGGGGGAAACTAGATGAAGACTAGAGATTTACTTTCGTTTTAAGACAAATGCACATTCATCATGAAAAACATAAAGTATGCTTACCTGATAATTTCATTTCCATCTGTGGGAGGAGAGTCAACTGCTTCATTCATTACTTGTGGGAATTAAGAACGTGGCCACCAGGAGGAGGCAAAGACACCCCAGCCAAAGGCTTAAATACCTCCCACACTCCCCTCATCCCCCAGTCATTCTGCCAAGGGAACAAGGAACAGTAGGAGAAATATCAGGGTATAAATGGTGCCAGAAAATAATATAAAATTGTGGTTCTCCCCCCTGGGGAAACGGGCGGGAGCAGTGGACTCTCCTCCAACAGATGGAAATTAAATTATCAAGTAAGCATAATTTATGTTTTCCATCTTAATGGGAGGAGAGTCCACTGCTTAATTCATTACTTGTGGGAACAAATACCCAAGCTCTAGAGGACACTGAATGAAAAAAATGGGAGGGTAAAAGGAGGTGGACCCTATACAGAGGGCACCACAGCCTACAGAACCTTTCTCCAAAAGCTGCTTCCGCTGAAGCAAAGATATCAAATTTGTAAAAATGTTTAAAAAGTATGTAAAGAGGACCAAGTAGCCGCCTTACAAATTTGCTCCATAGAAGCCTCGTTCTTAAAGGCCCAAGAAGAGGCCAAAGCTCTAGTTGAATGAGCCGTAATCCTCAGAGGAGGCTTATGTCCCGCTGTCTGAATGCGAAACGGAGGACATTCCTCAGCCAAAAAGATAAGGAAGTCGAGGAGGCCTTCCAACCCCCACGCTTCCTGGAAAGAGACGAATCAGAGAAAGAAGTTTGTCTAAATTCCTTTGTGGCCTGAAGATAAGACTTCAAGGCACAAACCACATCCAGAATTACGTTGAAAACATTCCTTCGATGAAGAAGAAGTAGGACATAAGAAAGGAACCACAATCTCTTGATTGATGTTGTGAATTGACACAACCTTAGGAAGAAAACCTAACTTGGTTCATAGAACAGCCTTATCAGTATGGAAAGCCAGATAAGGAGGAAAGCATTGCAAGGCAGTAATCACAGATACTCTGCACGCAGAAGCAATAGCCTGTAGAAAAGGATCCTTCCAAAACAATAATTTAATGTCTACTTCATGCATAGGTTCCAACAGAGCCCATGCAAAACCTAAAGAACAAAATTTAAACTCCAAGGAGGAGCAATAGATCTAAACACAGGTCTGATCCTAGCAGAGCCTTAACAAGTGACTGAACATCAGGAAGCTCAGCGAACCTCTTGTGCAGTAACACAGAAAGGGCCGAAATCTGTCCCCTCAGGGGACCTGCATAAAAGCCCTTTTCCAGTTTATCCTGGAGAACAGAAAAATTAGGTCCTCCACACCTTATGATAGATGCGACGAGCAACCAGCTACGAGCTTGAATGAGAGTAAAAATAACACTCTCAGAAAACCCTCTCTTGGCTAGGACTAAGCGTTCAATCTCCACTCAGTCATCCAAAGTAGTCTAGACATAGATGAACAAAGAGACCTTGGTCAGAACATCCCTGCAAAAAGGTAACTTCCACGGAGGAGATGATGACATCCCCACTAGTCTGCGAACCATATACTTCGCGGCCAAGACGGAACAATCAGTATCACTGACGCCTGCTTGATTCGAACCACTGCACTAGGAAGTAGTGGTAACGGCCATAAAAGATAAATTAGATTGAACCTCCAAGGCACCGCTAATGCATATGTTAGCTCCGCCTGAGGATCCCTGTACCTCAACCCATATCTGGGTAGCTTGGTATTGAGATGTCATAAGATCTTCCTCTTGCAAATCTCCGCAAACACTCGGGATGGAGAAACCATTCCCCCGGATGAAAGGATTGTCTGCTGAGGAATTCCGCTTCCCAGTTGTCCACAACCAGAATGTGGATTGCTGACAGCGAACAAATGTGGGTCTCCGACCACTCCAAAATCCGAGATACTTCCCTCATAGCTAGGGAGCTTCTCGTTCCCCCTGATGGTTGATGTAAGCCACCGAGGATATATTGTCTGATTGGAATATGATAAACTGTGATGAACCCAGCAGAGGCCAAGCCTTCAGAGCATTGTATATTGACGGAAGATCCAAAATGCAATCAGGATGGAGTTTCTCCTCCTGAGACCATAGGTCCTGTGCCTTCCTGGCACCCCAAACAGCTCCCCATCCTAACAGATTTGCAACCGTAGTCACAATCACCCAGGATGGTCTTGAGACGGACATCTCTTGGAACAAAAACACCAAGAGCGATTTTCTCGATCGGTTGTCCAGAGAAATCTGTTGAGACAGATCCGAATGATAGCCGTTCCACTGCTTCAGCATGCGCAGTTGCAACAGTCTGAGGTGAAATGATGTCCATGCTGGGCACCATGAGACCAATCACCTCCATACACCGAGCCACAGATGGCCTTAAGGATGTCTGGAGGGCAAGACATGTTGAAGCTAGCCTGCATGGTCTCTGGTCTGTTAGAAATATTCTAATGTCTATGGAGACTATTATAGTACCCGAGAATTCTACCCTGGGATTTGATACAAGAGAACTCTCTCTAGTTTTATCTTCCATCCATGGGATCTAAGAAGACAGAGGAGAGATTCCGAATGGTCCACTCTCCGAATTTTTTTTTGGAGAATGCTGCGTTGGCCAGGAATCACACCCGGGTCAACTACTTGGAAGGCAGCTATACTCACCACTATACCAGCTAGACCAAACAGAAGATCAATAAACTGGAAGTACTGGTCCAGGAATGCAAACCTTAGGACCTGGAAGTGGTCCTTGAGGATTGGTACGTGAAGGGAGCATCCTTCAGATCTATCGTGGTCATGAACTGCCCTTCATGAACGAGGGGAAGACTCGCTGTGATAGGCACTGGGACAATAACTCCTTTCTGGTCAGGAAGACAGGAGAGAAAGGAAGAAACTGACCTTGGGTGGGTGAGACTTGAAACCTATCTTGTAACCCTGAGCTATGACCTCCAGGACCCATGGATCCTGCACGTCCCTGAACCAAGCGACTAAAGAGAGCTACAATCTGCCCCCTACATGATCCAGAAGAGGACCAGGGACTGCCCGTTCATGCCAACTTAGACTCAGCGGGCTTCTTGCTCTGCTTGGATTTATTCCAGAACTGAGCCGCTTCCAAGAGCTCTTGGTTTGCTCAGGCTCAACGGAGGACTGCTGACATGGGCTTTATCAAAACAAAAAGATTGAAAATTGTTCCTTAGACTCATTCATATTCTCTTGCGGTAGAAGGGCACCCTTGCCCCCTGTGACCGTGGAGATAATTGAGTTCAGGCCTGGACCAAACAAAATCATTCCCTTAAAGGGGAGGGAAAGAAGTCTAGACTTAGAAGTCATAACCTCAGACCATGACTTCAGCCAGATCCAGATGGGCCTGAACAGAAAAAGCTGAAGCCTTAGCATTTAAACGAATAATCTACCTAATAGCATCAAAGATAAAAGAATTAGCAACCCTCAAGGCCGTAAATCTTTCCTGAGTAACATCGAGGGGCCCTCTCCACCCCGATCAAATCCTATAAGGAGTCTCACCAGAAGGTAGTTTCTCCAGCAACCGTGGCAAAAGCCACGTCCGGTTGAAACAAATATCCCATATGTTGAAACAACTTTCTTAACAGAGTTTCCATCCTCTATCCATGGGCTCTTAAAAGGAAGAGCTATCCTCAAACGAGATAGTAATACGTTTAGCAAGGGTGAAGATAGCGCCATTCCTTTTAGGGATGGAACCACAAAACTCCATTGAGAGTCCAGGACCAGGAACGATTTGTTAAAGGGAGAAGAGAGGAACAATCCAGTCCCATTAATTCTTAATAATGTTCGCCATCTAACAGGAGCAGGGAAGGATAAGGTACCACCCTGTCCTCAAACTCTATCCAATTTAGGAATCAAAGGTTCCTCAGGCAATTTTGCCTCTGGAACCACTGAATTCGCCAAAAAACTTCCTTTAGAAGAAAGCACAAATTCCTAAAACTAAAGTCTGGTTCCTCCGCAGCCAATGGTTTAGTGGCAGCAGACTCCGACCCAGAATGTTCATACTCTGAGTCTCAGAAAGAACTTCATCCTTGTATAACCCTATCAGTTAAATCCAATAAATTATCTGATGTACTCTGGGAAGAAGTGCAATATGTAACCTTTTGCTTGTGATAGCAGGGCGAGGTAAAGCATTAAAGGCCGCAGACACCGGCATCTGAGCTGCGCAGTAACGTCTGGTGAAAAAATTGCCCCCTCCAGATGGAGGATCAGCAATGCTACGGGAAAACTGCATGTGTAGAGATATAAGCATGTAGGGTACGCACCTCACTGGACGACAACTCTTTAGAGGTGGACGGCTCAGTGGTATCAAACATGTTTGATTTTATCACATTATCAAGGCATATGGAACATAACTGAGAGGGTGGCCTCACAATATAAACAGGAATTACTCTTTAGGAATGCAGGATCGTCCCTGCTATGAGAAAAAGCGCACCAAGCTTGTAAGCTGCATGGCCCTCAAAGTGAAAGTGAAACCTGTATTTTCCATAACAGCCTATGAGCCATAACATGTCACACATAAAAGCAGCATAAAATCAAATAAACATATAAGATTATTCCCCCCTCCTGTTCAATAATCCCCCTCAGGAGATATTAACCCTTGATTCTATACAGATAAAAGGAGTCAGGCTGTGACCCCGTCTTCTAGTGTTATCATACATATAAAAAAAATTAAACAATCTTACCAGAGTCTATGCCGTGGATCAGGAACACGGCCTTTCAAGTGTGACAGGTTAGTAGCATCGCTCCTGACATGGACTTTAGAGCAGAAAGCAGGTAGCGATACTCGTCATCGCTGATTGTTTATGGAGCTGTTAATCTGAGTCGGGATTGTTTCGTATAAAGACTCTCCCTGCATCTCCGGACTCTAACTTTCACCCATGCTCTCACTTAGAGGCTAATAGGACTACTTAAAACTCCAGTCCCATTGTGAAGAGTACTACCCTCCATAAGTGACTACTTTGAATCATCCGAAACTTCTCGTCCAACCTCCTGTGATGAAAGGCAAAGAATGACTGGGGGATGAGGGGAGTGGGGGAGGTATTTAAGCCTTTGGCTGGGGTTTCTTTGTCTCCTCCTGGTGGCCAGGTTCTTAATTCCCACAAATAATGAATGAAGCAGTGGACTCTCCTCCCATTATGATGGAAATGGGATTTTTGTTTAGTTTTAATGCATCAACTAATTTATTTTTAAGGGTTTAATACTTACCTTAACGTCCTCTCCATGATCTGAAGAACACATTAAGGTAAGTATTGTAGCTACAGATGATTTATAATATTTCTTTATAATATTTGAATAAATAACAAAAACTTTTGTTCAGGGGGCAGGGACACTAATATATCATATTATATATATGAATGTAGGTTTATAGGAGGATTGTATGGCAATATGTGGCAGAGGATACAAAGTTTATGTGTCTATATCCATCCTCCTATTTAACATATGTGTCAAGGTAGAGGGATAACAAACTGCCATTTCAAGCAAAAGGCAAGGGCAGACTTATGCTGCCTCACAAATGTGCCACAACTCAGTCAGGAATCAACAACACTTTAAACAGTTAAAGGACCACAAAGTGTGTAAAGATGGGGTTAAAGATTTAAAGCACTGTGCATTGGGTAAGGTGGGGGTTAACATTTTAATGCAATAGCACCATGTATGGTATAAAAAGTATTACAAATAATAAATAAATGGCACAGGTTAAAAGCAACTTGCGACCTCTGGAACACTATTATTGTCCAGTAACCAGAATACACAGAGAGCAGCGAGGAAACATCACTGCCCCTCTTAAAATCGTTAGGGGCTGCCAAGTTTATTCTCTCTTAGGCCCTGATGATTGAAAGTGCTACGAGGAGGTGAAATAGTCTAAAGGATCTGCAGGTATGTTGAGCAAGTCTGTAGAAATATTCCAAGCTTCCAAGATCACGCATTGCTGAGAGGCGTTTACTATACATGCCATTGGTCAGTAATGTTGGCTATAGAGAACACTCAGCATCGCCACCCTTATTAGGGATGTATAGCGATGGATCCCTTAAATAGAAAATCAGCCAATCTGAATTATATGGTGCCCCTATATATGAGGCCATTGGCACCAGGAACCGGGACGGAGGACCCAACTTCAGATCAAGAGGAGCCGGATTTCCCAACGGTGACTACAACTTTTGGGGTTAGTTAGGGTTTTTTTCTTTTTGTTTTTTAGTTTTAAGAATAGGCTCTTTTTACTTTTACTTTTCTTTTCAAGGCTAACGGCTAGATTACGAGTTTTGCGTTATGAGCTGCTCGGTGCTAACTTGAAAGTTATTGCCACTGCTCATCTCCCTACAGCGCTGCTATTACAGGTTTACAAAAACCCAGCGTTAGCAGGCAATATTGCAGCGTAAAGCTCCATTGAGCTCCATACCGCACTCCAATACCAGTGCTGCGTTGAGCTGGTTTTATGTGCTCGTGCACGATTTCCCCATAGACATCAATGGGGAGAGCCGGCTAAAAAAAAGCCTAACACCTGCAATAAAGGAGCGTCAAGCTCCGTAACGCAGCCCCATTGATTCCTATGGGGAAACAAAATGTATGTTTACACCTAACACCCTAACATAAACCCCAAGTCTAAACACCCCTAATCTGCTGTTCCCGACATCGCCGCCACCTACATTATATTTATTAACCCCTAATCTGCCGCCCCACCTACATTATACTTATTAACCCCTAATCTGCTGTCCCCGACACTGCCGCCACCTTCATTATACTTATTAACCCCTAATCTGCCACCCCAGACACCGCCGCAACCTACATACAGTTATTAACGCCTAATCTGCTGCCCCCAATGTCGCCTCCACCTACCTACACTTATTAACCCCTAATCTGCCGCCCCCAACGTTCCCCCACTATACTAAAGTTATTAACCCCTAAACCTAACCCCAACACCCATTAACTTTAATGTAATTAAAATAAATCTAAATAAAACATACTATTAAATCATTTCTATTTAAAACTAAATACTTACCTATAAAATAAACCCTAAGCTAGCTACAATATAACTAATAGTTATATTGTATCTATCTTAGGTTTTATTTTTATTTCACAGCCAAGTTTGTATTTATTTTAACTAGGTAGAATAATTAGTAAATAGTTATTAACTATTTACTAACAACCTAGCTAAAATAAATACAAATTTACCTGTAAAATAAAACCTAACCTGTCTTACACTAACACCTAACCTTACACTACAATTAAATAAATTAAATTAATTAAATACAATTAACAAAACTACAACAAAACAAAACACTAAATTACACAAAATAAAAAAGAAATTATCAAATATTTAAACTAATTACACCTAATCTAATAGCCCTATTAAAAATAAAAAAGCCCCCCCAAAATAAAAAAACCCTAGCCTAAACTAAACTGCCAATATCCCTTAAAAGGGCCTTTTTGCGGGGCATTGCCCCAAAGAAATCAGCTCTTTTACCTGTAAACAAAAATACAAACAACCCCCCAACAGTACAACCCACCACCCACACAACCAACCCCCCCAAATAAAAACCTATCTGAAAAACCGAAGCTCCCCATTGCCCTGAAAAGGGCATTTGGATGGGCATTGCCCTTAAAAGGGCATTTAGCACTTTTTCAACCCAAACCCTAGTCTAAAAATAAAGCCCACCCAATAATCCCTTAATAAAACCTAACACTAACCCCTGAAGATCCACTTACAGTTTTTGAAGACCCGACATCCATCCTCAACGAAGCAGGCCGAAGTCTTCATCCAAGCCGGCAGAAGTCTTCATCCAGACGGCATCTTCTATCTTCATCCATCCGTCGCGGAGCTGCTCCATCATCAAGACATCCGGCGCGGAGCATCCTCTTCTTACGACGGCAACTGAAGAATGAAGGTTCCTTTAAGGGATGTCATCCAAGATGGCGTCCCTTGAATTCCGATTGGCTGATAGAATTCTATCAGTCAATCGGAATTAAAGGTGAAAAATTTCTATTGGCTGATGCAATCAGCCAATAGGATTGAGCTCGCATTCTATTGGCTGATGGGAACAGCCAATAGAATGCAAGCCCAATCCTATTGGCTGATTGGATCAGACAATAGGATTGAAGCTCAATCCTATTGGCTGATTGCATCAGACAATAGGATTTTTTCACCTTTAATACCGATTGGCTGATAGAATTCTATCACCCAATCGGAATTAAAGGGACGCCACCTTGGATGACGTCCCTTAAAGGAACCTTTATTCTTCAGTCGCAGTTGTAAGAAGAGGATGCTCTGCGCCGGATGTCTTGAAGATGGAGCCGCTCCGTGCCGGATGGATGAAGATAGAAGATGCCGTCTGGATAAAGACTTCTGCTGGCTTGGATGAAGACTTCGGCCCGCTTGGATGAAGACTTCTCCCGGCTTCGTTAAGGACTTCTTGCCGCTTGGATGAAGACTTCTGCCGCTTCGTTGAGGATGGATGTCGGGTCTTTAAAAACTGTAAGTGGATCTTCGGGGGTTAGTGTTAGGTTTTATTAAGGGATTATTGGGTGGGTTTTATTTTTAGACTAGGGTTTGGGCAGAAAAAGAGCTAAATGCCCTTTTAAGGGCAATGGCATGCCCATCCAAATGCCTTTTTCAGGGCAATGGGGAGCTTAGGTTTTTTAGATAGGTTTTTATTTGGGGGGGTTGGTTGTGTGGGTGGGGGGTTTTACTGTTGGGGAGGTTGTTTGTATTTTTTTTTTACAGGTAAAAGAGCTGATTTCTTTGGGGAAATGCCCCGCAAAAGGCCCTTTTAAGGGCTATTGGCAGTTTAGTTTAGGCTAGAGTTTTTTTTCATTTTGGGGAGGCTTTTTTTATTTTGACAGGGCTATTAGATTAGGTGTAATTAGTTTAAATATTTGATAATTTATTTTTTATTTTGTGCAAATTTTTTTTTGTAATTTAGTTAATTGTATTTAATTAATGTAATTTATTTAATTGTAGTGTAAGGTTAGGTGTTAGTGTAACTCAGGTTAGGTTTTATTTTACAGGTAAATTTGTATTTATTTTAGCTAGGTAGTTAGTAAATAATTAATAACTATTTACTAACTAGTCTACCTAGTTAAAAACATAATTTATGCTTACCTGATAAATTTATTTCTCTTGTGGTGTATCCAGTCCACGGATCATCCATTACTTGTGGGATATTCTCCTTCCCAACAGAAAGTTGCAAGAGGATCACCCACAGCAGAGCTGCTATATAGCTCCTCCCCTAACTGCCATATCCAGTCATTCGACCAAAACTAGCCGAGAAAGGAGAAACCATAGGGTGCAGTGGTGACTATAGTTTAAAATTTAGACCTGCCTTAAAAAGACAGGGCGGGCCGTGGACTGGATACACCACAAGAGAAATAAATTTATCAGGTAAGCATAAATTATGTTTTCTCTTGTTAGGTGTATCCAGTCCACGGATCATCCATTACTTGTGGGATACCAATACCAAAGCTAAAGTACACGGATGAAGGGAGGGACAAGGCAGGTACTTAAACGGAAGGGACCACTGCCTGTAGAACCTTTCTCCCAAAAATAGCCTCCGAAGAAGCAAAAGTATCAAATTTGTAAAATTTTGAAAAGGTATGAAGCGAAGACCAAGTCGCCGCTTTGCAAATCTGTTCAACAGAAGCCTCATTTTTAAAGGCCCAGGTGGAAGCCACAGCTCTAGTAGAATGAGCTGTAATCCTTTCAGGGGGCTGCTGTCCAGCAGTCTCATAGGCTAAGCGTATTACGCTCCGAAGCCAAAAAGAAAGAGAGGTTGCCGAAGCCTTTTGACCTCTCCTCTGTCCAGAGTAAACAACAAACAGGGAAGATGTTTGACGAAAATCTTTAGTCGCTTGTAAGTAAAACTTTAAAGCACGGACTACGTCCAAATTATGTAAAAGACGTTCCTTCTTTGAAGAAGGATTAGGACACAATGATGGAACAACAATCTCTTGATTCATATTCTTGTTGGAAACTACCTTAGGTAAAAACCCAGGTTTTGTACGCAGAACTACTTTATCTGTATGGAAAATCAGATAAGGAGAATCACATTGTAAAGCTGATAACTCAGAGACTCTACGAGCCGAGGAAATAGCCATCAAAAACAGAACTTTCCAAGATAAAAGTTTGATATCAATGGAATGAAGGGGTTCAAACGGAACTCCTTGAAGAACCTTAAGAACCAAGTTTAAGCTCCATGGAGGAGCAACAGGTTTAAACACAGGCTTAATTCTAACCAAAGCCTGACAAAATGCCTGGACGTCTGGAACCTCTGCCAGACGCTTGTGCAAAAGGATAGACAGAGCAGAAATCTGTCCCTTTAAAGAACTAGCTGATAATCCTTTATCCAAACCCTCTTGGAGAAAGGACAATATCCTAGGAATCCTAACCTTACTCCATGAGTAATTCTTGGATTCACACCATATCTTATGGTAGATTTTCCTGGTTACAGGCTTTCGTGCTTGTATTAAGGTATCAATGACTGACTCGGAGAAGCCACGCCTTGATAAAATCAAGCGTTCAATCTCCAGGCAGTCAGTCTCAGAGAAATTAGATTTGGATGATTGAAAGGACCTTGTAGTAGAAGGTCTTGTCTCAGAGGCAGAGGCCAAGGTGGAAAGGATGACATGTCCACCAGGTCTGCATACCAGGTCCTGCGTGGCCACGCAGGCGCGATCAAGATCACCGATGCTCTCACCTGTTTGATTTTGGCAATCAGTCAAGGGAGCAGAGGAAACGGTGGAAACACATAAGCCAGGTTGAAGAACCACGGTGCTGCTAGAGCATCTATCAGCGTCGCTTCTGGGTCCCTGGACCTGGATCCGTAACAAGGAAGCTTGGCGTTCTGGCGAGACGCCATGAGATCCAATTCTGGTGTGCCCCAACGATGAACCAATTGAGCAAACACCTCCGGATGGAGTTCCCACTCCCCCGGATGAAAAGTCTGACGACTTAGAAAATCTGCCTCCCAGTTCTCTACACCTGGGATATGGATCACTGATAGATGGCAAGAGTGAGTCTCTGCCCAGCGAATTATCTTGGAGACTTCTAACATCGCTAGGGAGCTCCTGGTCCCCCCTTGATGGTTGATGTAAGCCACAGTCATGATGTTGTCCGACTGAAATCTGATGAACCTCAGGGTTGCTAACTGAGGCCAAGCTAGAAGAACATTGAATATTGCTCTTAACTCCAGAATATTTATTGGGAGGAGTTTCTCCTCCTGAGTCCACAATCCCTGAGCCTTCAGGGAATTCCAGACTGCACCCCAACCTAGAAGAGTGGCATCTGTTGTTACAATTGTCCAACTTGGCCTGCGAAAATTCATACCTTTGGACAGATGGACCCGAGATAGCCACCAGAGAAGAGAATCTCTGGTCTCTTGATCCAGATTTAGCAGAGGGAACAAATCTGTGTAATCCCCATTCCACTGACTGAGCATGCATAATTGCAGCGGTCTGAGATGTAGGCGCGCAAATGGCACTATGTCCATCGCAGCTACCATTAAGCCGATCACTTCCATGCACTGAGCCACCGAAGGGCACGGAATGTAGTGAAGAACACGGCAGGAATTTAGAAGCTTTGATAACCTGGACTCCTTCAGGTAAATTTTCATTTCTACAGAATCTATCAGAGTTCCTAGGAAGGAAACCCTTGTGAGGGGTGATAGAGAACTCTTTCCCTCTTTCACTTTCCACCCATGCGACCTCAGAAATGCCAACACTATGTCCGTATGAGATTTGGCAATTTGGAAGTTTGACGCCTGTATCAGGATGTCGTCTAGATAAGGGGCCACTGCTATGACCCGTGGTCTTAGGACCACCAGAAGAGACCCCAGAACCTTTGTAAAAATTCTTGGGGCTGTAGCTAAACCGAAGGGAAGAGCCACAAACTGGTAATGCCTGTCTAGAAAGGCAAACCTTAGGAACCGATGATGATCTTTGTGAATCGGTATGTGAAGGTAAGCATCCTTCAAATCCACTGTGGTCATGTACTGACCCTCCTGGATCATAGGTAGGATTGTCCGAATAGTTTCCATTTTGAACGATGGAACTCTGAGGAATTTGTTTAAGATCTTTAGATCCAAAATTGGTCTGAAGGTTCCCTCTTTTTTGGGAACCACAAACAGATTTGAATAAAATCCCTGTCCTTGTTCCATCTGTGGAACTGGATGGATCACTCCCATTATTAGGAGGTCTTGCACACAGCGTAAGAATGCCTCTTTCTTTATCTGGTTTACAGATAATCTCGAAAGGTGAAATCTCCCTTGTGGGGGGGAAGCTTTGAAGTCCAGAAGATATCCCTGAGATATGATCTCCAACGCCCAGGCATCCTGAACATCTCTTGCTCACGCATGGGTGAAGAGAGAAAGTCTGCCCCCTACTAGATCCATTGCCGGATAGGGGGCCGTTCCTTCATGCTGTCTTAGAGGCAGCAGCAGGCTTTCTGGCCTGCTTGCCTTTGCTCCAGGCCTGGTTAGATTTCCAGGCCGGCTTGGATTGCGCAAAAGTTCCCTCTTGTTTTGTAGCAGAGGAAGTTGATGCTGCACCTGCCTTGAAATTTCGAAAGGCATGAAAATTAGACTGTTTGGCCCTTGATTTGGCCCTGTCCTGAGGAAGGGTATGACCCTTACCTCCAGTAATGTCAGCAATAATTTCCTTCAAACCAGGCCCGAATAGGGTCTGCCCCTTGAAGGGAATGTTAAGTAATTTAGACTTTGAAGTCACGTCAGCTGACCAAGATTTAAGCCATAGCGCCCTACGCGCCTGGATGGCGAATCCAGAATTCTTAGCCGTTAGTTTAGTCAAATGAACAATGGCATCAGAAACAAAAGAATTAGCTATCTTAAGTGTTCTAAGCTTGTCAAGTATTTCAGTCAATGGAGTAGCTGTCTGAAAGGCCTCTTCCAGAGACTCAAACCAGAACGCCGCAGCAGCAGTGACAGGAGCAATGCATGCAAAGGGCTGCAGGATAAAACCTTGTTGAATAAACATTTTCTTAAGGTAACCTTCTAATTTTTTATCCATTGGATCTGAAAAAGCACAACTGTCCTCGACAGGGATAGTGGTACGCTTTGCTAAAGTAGAAACTGCTCCTTAGGGACCGTCTGCCATAAGTCCCATGTGGTGGCGTCTATTGGAAACATTTTTCTAAAAATAGGAGGGGGGGGGGGAAACGGCACACCGGGTCTGTCCCACTCCTTAGTAATAATTTCTGTAAACCTTTTAGGTATTGGAAAAACGTCAGTACACACCGGCACCACATAGTATTTATCCAGTCTACACAATTTCTCTTGCACTGCAATTGTGTCACAGTCATTCAGAGCAGCTAAAACCTCTCCAAGCAACACCCGGAGGTTCTCAAGCTTAAATTTAAAAGTAGACATATCTGAATCAGGTTTCCCCAAGTCAGAGACGTCACCCACAGACTGAAGCTCTTCCTCAGCTTCTGCATATTGTGACGCAGTATCAGACATGGGCCTTAAAACATCTGCGCGCTCTGTATTACGTCTAACCCTAGAGCTATCGCGCTTTCCTCTGAATTCAGACAGTCTGGCTAATACCGCTGACAGGGTATTATCCATGATTGCCGCCATGTACTGCAATGTAATTGCTACGGGCGTCTTTGATGTACTTGGAGCCATTTTAGCGTGAGTCCCTTGAGCGGGAGTCAAAGGGTCCGACACGTGGGGAGAGTTAGTCGGCATAACTTCCCCCTCGTCAGAATCCTCTGGTGATAATTCTTTTAAAGATAACAGCTGATCTTTATTGTTTAAAGTGAAATCAATACATTTAGTACACATTCTCCTATGGGGTTCCACCATGGCTTTTAAACATGAACAAGGAGTTTCCTCTCTGTCAGACATGTTTATACAGACTAGCAATGAGACTAGCAAGCTTGGAAAACACTTTGGGGGGTAGTTATCAAGCCGTCAACCTCAAATACGCTGGAATTCCGCAGCGTATTTGTGGCGAGGCTGATTCGCCTTAGTTATCAAAGGCTCGAGAGCGGCAAAAGTAGAATTTTGTGAAGTAAACTTTGATCCGCCGGACTCAGTCCGACACAGATCGATTCTTACGTCACTCCAGATGTTCCGCACACAAGTGCGGCACAATCTGACTACTTTTGCTAGTTATCAAAAAACTAAAAGGTACGCTTGGCACTTTTACGGCGGCGGATCCCATAGGAATAAATGGGAGTCTGACCATAGCGAAAGTACAAGTTCGCTGCTGACAGACATCCCATTGATTTCTATGGGAGCTGTCTGCACCTAACACCCTAACATGTACCCCGAGTCTAAACACCCCTAATCTGTCCCCCCTACACCGCCGCAACTAAATAAAGTTATTACCCCCTAAACCGCCGCTCCCGGAGCCCACCGCAAGCTACTCTATACATATTAACCCCTAAACCGCCGCTCCCGGAGCCCACCGCAACTATAATAAATGTATTAACCCCTAAACCGCCACTCCCTGAACCCGCCACAACCTATATTAAACTTATTAACCCCTAATCTGCCCCCCCTACACCGTCGCCACCTATAATAAATTTATTAACCCCTATCCTGCCCCCCACTACACCGCCGCCATTAATAAAATTATTAACCCCTAAACCTAAGTCTAACCCTAACCCTAACGCCTCCCTAACTTAAATATTAATTAAATAAATCTAAATAATATTTCTATTATTAACTAAATTATTCCTATTTAAAACTAAATACTTACCTGTAAAATAAACCCTAATATAGCTACAATATAAATAATAATTATATTGTAGCTATCTTAGGATTTATATCTATTTTACAGGTAACTTTGTATTTATTTTAGCTAGTTAGAATAGTTATTAAATAGTTATTATCTATTTAATAACTACCTAGCTAAAAGAAATACAAAATTACCTGTAAAATAAATCCTAACCTAAGTTACAATTAAACCTAATACTACACTATCATTAAATTAATTAAATAAACTACCTACAAATAACTACAATTAAATACAATTACATAAACTAACTAAAGTACAAAAAATAAAAAAGCTAAGTTACAAAAAATAAAAAAATAAGTTACAAACATTTTAAAAATATTACAACAATTTTAAGATACTTACACCTAATCTAAGCCCCCTAATAAAATAACAAACCCCCCAAAAATAAAAAAAATGCCCTACCCTATTCTAAATTAAATAAAGTTCAAAGCTCTTTTACCTTACCAGCCCTTAAAAGGGCCATTTGTGGGGGCATGCCCCAAAAAGTTCAGCTCTTTTGCCTGTAAAAGAAAAATACAACCCCCCCAACATTAAAACCAACCACCCACATACCCCTAATCTAACCCAAACTCCCCTTACAAAAACCTAACACTAATCCCCTGAGGATCATCCTACCTTGAGTCATCTTCACTCAGCCGAGCAGCGATGGAACCGAAGTGGACATCCGGAGCGGAAGAAGTTAATCCTCCAAGCGGCGCTGAAGAAATCTTCCATTGGATGAATCAGCCAATCAGATTCAAGTTCAATCCGATTGGCTGATCCAATCAGCCAATCAGATTGAGCTCGCATTCTATTGGCTGATCGGAACAGCCAATAGAATGCAAGCTCAATCTGATTGGCTGATTCCATCAGCCAATCAGATTTTTCCTACCTTAATTCCGATTGGCTGATAGAATCCTATCAGCCAATCGGAATTGAGGGGACGCCATCTTGGATGACGTCCCTTAAAGGAGCCTTCATTCGTCGTAGTCCGTCGGTGAAGAAGGATGTTCCGCGTCGGCGGGAGGAAGATTCAAGATCCGGCTTGGAAGATGACAACGCCCGGATAGAAGACCTCTTCAGCGCCTCTTGGAAGATGACATCGCCCGGATCGAAGACTTCTTCAGCGCCGCCTGGATGATGACTTCATCGGATGGAAGATTTCTTCAGCGCCGCTTGGAGGATTATCTTCTTCCGCTCCGGATGTCCACTTCGGTTCCATCGCTGCTCGGCTGAGTGAAGACGACTCAAGGTAGGATTATCTTCAGGGGATTAGTGTTAGGTTTTTGTAAGGGGGGTTTGGGTTAGATTAGGAGTATGTGGGTGGTGGGTTTTAATGTTGGGGGGGTTGTATTTTTCTTTTACAGGCAAAAGAGCGGAATTTTTTGGGGCATGCCCCCACAAATGGCCCTTTTAAGGGCTGGTAAGGTAAAAGAGCTTTGAACTTTATTTAATTTAGAATAGGGTAGGGCATTTTTTTATTTTGGGGGGTTTGTTATTTTATTAGGGGGCTTAGATTAGGTGTAAGTAGCTTAAAATTGTTGTAATATTTTTAAAATGTTTGTAACTTATTTTTTTATTTTTTGTAACTTACCTTTTTTCATTTTTTGTACTTTAGTTAGTTTATGTAATTGTATTTAATTGTAGTTATTTGTAGGTAGTTTATTTAATTAATTTAATGATAGTGTAGTATTAGGTTTAATTGTAACTTAGGTTAGGATTTATTTTACAGGTAATTTTGTATTTCTTTTAGCTAGGTAGTTATTAAATAGTTAATAACTATTTAATAACTATTCTAACTAGCTAAAATAAATACAAAGTTACCTGTAAAATAAATATAAATCCTAAGATAGCTACAATATAATTATTATTTATATTGTAGCTATATTAAGGTTTATTTTACAAATAAGTATTGAGTTTTAAATAGGAATAATTTATTAAAGTATAGTGTAGTGTTAGGTGTAATTATAACTTAGGTTAGGATTTATTTTACAGGTAAATTTCAGTTTATTTTAGCTAGGTAACTATTAAATAGTTAATAACTATTTAATAGCTATTGTACCTAGTTAAAATAAATTGAAAGTTGCCTGAAAAAAAAAAAAAAAAAATCCTAAGGCCTAGATTTAGAGTTTTGTCGGTAAGGACCCGCGTAGCTAACGCTGGTTTTTTTCTGGCCGCACCATAAAAATAACTCTGGTATTGAGAGTCCACATAAAGGCTGCGTTAGGCTCCAAAAAAGGAGCGTAGAGCATTTTTAACGCAGCTTCAACTCTCGATACCAGAGTTGCTTACGCAAGCGGCCAGCCTAAAAAACGTGCTCGTGCACGATTCCCCCATAGAAAACAATGGGGCTGTTTGAGCTGAAAAAAAACCTAACATCTGCAAAAAAGCCGCGTTCAGCTCCTAACGCAGCCCCATTGTTTGCTATGCGTAAACACTTCCTAAGTCTTCACCTAACACCCTAACATGTACCCCGAGTCTAAACACCCCTAACCTTACACTTATTAACCCCTATTCTGCCGCCCCCGCTATCGCTGACCCCTGCATATTATTATTAACCCCTAATCTGCCGCTCCGTAAACCGCCGCTACTTACATTATCCCTATGTACCCCTAATCTGCTGCCCTAACATCGCCGACCCCTATATTATATTTATTAACCCCTAATCTGCCCCCCACAACGTCGCCTCCACCTGCCTACACTTATTAACCCCTAATCTGCCGAGCGGACCTGAGCGCTACTATAATAAAGTTATTAACCCCTAATCCGCCTCACTAACCCTATAATAAATAGTATTAACCCCTAATCTGCCCTCCCTAACATCGCCAACACCTAACTTCAATTATTAACCCCTAATCTGCCGACCGGATCTCACCGCTATTCTAATAAATGTATTAACCCCTAAAGCTAAGTCTAACCCTAACACTAACACCCCCCTAAATTAAATATAATTTTAATCTAACGAAATTAATTAACTCTTATTAAATATATTATTCCTATTTAAAGCTAAATACTTACCTGTAAAATAAACCCTAATATAGCTACAATATAAATAATAATTATATTGTAGCTATTTTAGGATTTATATTTATTTTACAGGCAACTTTGTATTTATTTTAACCAGGTACAATAGCTATTAAATAGTTAAGAACTATTTAATAGTTACCTAGTTAAAATAATTACAAAATTACCTGTAAAATAAATCCTAACCTAAGTTACAATTAAACCTAACACTATACTATCATTAAATTAATTAAATAAAATACCTACAATTACCTACGATTAAACCTAACACTACACTATCAATACATTAATTAAATACAATATCTACAAATAACTACAATGAAATAAACTAACTAAAGTACAAAAAATAAAAAAGAACTAAGTTACAAAAAAAAAAAAATATCTACAAACATAAGAAAAATATTACAACAATTTTAAACTAATTACACCTACTCTAAGCCCCCTAATAAAACAACAAAGCCCCCCAAAATAAAAAATGCCCTACCCTATTCTAAATTACTAAAGTTAAAAGCTCTTTTACCTTACCAGCCCTGAACAGGGCCCTTTGCGGGGCATGCCCCAAGAAGTTCAGCTCTTTTGCCTGTTAAAAAAAATACAATACCCCCCCCCCAACATTACAACCCACCACCCACATACCCCAAATCTAACCCAAACCCCCCTTAAATAAACCTAACACTAAGCCCCTGAAGATCTTCCTACCTTATCTTCACCATACCAGGTTCACCGATCCGTCCTGAGGAGCTCCTCCGATGTCCTGATCCAAGCCCAAGCGGGGGGCTGAAGATGTCCATGATCCGGTAGAAGTCTTCATCCAAGCGGGGCAGAAGAGGTCTTCCATCCGATTGAAGTCTTCATCCAAGCGGGGCAGAAGAGATCTTCCATCCGATTGAAGTCTTCATCCAGGCGGCATCTTCTATCGACATCCATCTGGAGCGGAGCGGCAGCATCCTGAAGACCTCCGACGCGGAACATCCATCCAGGCCGACGACTGAACGACGAATGACGGTTCCTTTAAATGACGTCATCCAAGATGAAGTCCCTCGAATTCCGATTGGCTGATAGGATTCTATCAGCCAATCGGAATTAAGGTAGGAATATTCTGATTGGCTGATGGAATCCGCCAATCAGAATCAAGTTCAAAACGATTGGCTGATCCAATCAGCCAATCAGATTGAGCTCGCATTCTATTGGCTGTTCTGATCAGCCAATAGAATGCGAGCTAAATCTGATTGGCTGATTCCATCAGCCAATCAGAATATTCCTACCTTAATTCCGATTGGCTGATAGAATCCTATCAGCCAATCGGAATTCGAGGGACGCCATCTTGGATGACGTCATTTAAAGGAACCGTCATTCGTCGTTCAGTCGTCGGCCAGGATGGATGTTCCGCGTCGGAGGTCTTCAGGATGCTGCCGCTCCGCTCTAGATGGATGTCGATAGAAGATGCCGTCTGGATGAAGACTTCAATCAGATGGAAGACCTTTTCTGCCCCGCTTGGATGAAGACTTCAATCGGATGGAAGACCTCTTCTGCCCCGCTTGGATGAAGACTTCTACCGGATCATGGACATTTTCAGCCCCCCGCTTGGGCTTGGATCAGGACATCGGAGGAGCTCTTCAGGATGGATCGGTGAACCTGGTATGGTGAAGATAAGGTAGGAAGATCTTCAGGGGCTTAGTGTTAGGTTTATTTAAGGGGGGTTTGGGTTAGATTAGGGGTATGTGGGTGGTGGGTTGTAATGTTGGGGGGGGGTATTGTATGTTTTTTTTACAGGCAAAAGAGCTGAACTTCTTGGGGCATGCCCCGCAAAGGGCCCTGTTCAGGGCTGGTAAGGTAAAAGAGCTTTGAAATGTAGTAATTTAGAATAGGGTAGGGCATTTTTTTTATTTTGGGGGGCTTTGTTGTTTTATTAGGGGGCTTAGAGTAGGTGTAATTAGTTTAAAATTGTTGTAATATTTTTCTTATGTTTGTAGATATTTTTTTATTTTTTGTAACTTAGTTCTTTTTTATTTTTTGTACTTTAGTTAGTTTATTTCATTGTAGTTATTTGTAGATATTGTATTTAATTAATTTATTGATAGTGTAGTGTTAGGTTTAATTGTAGGTAATTGTAGTTATTTTATTTAATTAATTTAATGATAGTATAGTGTTAGGTTTAATTGTAACTTAGGTTAGGATTTATTTTACAAGTAATGTTGTAATTATTTTAACTAGGTAACTATTAAATAGTTTTTAACTATTTAATAGCTATTGTACCTGGTTAAAATAATTTCAAAGTTGCCTGTAAAATAAATATTAATCCTAAAATAGCTACAATGTAATTATAATTTATATTGTAGCTATATTAGGATTTATTTTACAGGTAAGTATTTAGCTTTAAATAGGATTAATTTATTTAATAAGAGTTAATTAATTTCGTTAGATTAAAATTATATTTAACTTAGGGGGGTGTTAGTGTTAGGGTTAGACTTAGCTTTAGGGGTTAATACATTTATTAGAATAGCGGTGAGCTCCAGTCGGCAGATTAGGGGTTAATAATTGAAGTTAGGTGTCGGCGATGTTAGGGAGGGCAGATTAGGGGTTAATACTATTTATTATAGGGTTAGTGAGGCGGATTAGGGGTTAATAACTTTATTATAGTAGCGGTGCGGTCCGCTCGGCAGATTAGGGGTTAATAAGTGTAGGCAGGTGGAGGCAACGTTGAGGGGGGCAGATTAGGGGTTAATAAATATAATATAGGGGTCGGTGGTGTGAGGGGCAGCAGATTAGGGGTACATAAGGATAACGTAGGTGGCGGCGCTTTGCTTTCGGCAGATTAGGGGTTAATAAGTGTAGGTAGCTGGCGGCGACGTTGTGGGGGGCAGGTTAGGGGTTAATAAATATAATATAGGGGTCGGCGGTGTTAGGGGCAGCAGATTAGGGGTACATAGGGATAACGTAGTTGGCGGTCGGCAGATTAGGGGTTAAAAAAATTTAATCGAGTGGCGGCGATGTGGGGGGACCTCGGTTTAGTGGTACATAGGTAGTTTATGGGTGTTAGTGTACTTTAGAGTACAGTAGTTAAGAGCTTTATAAACCGGCGTTAGCCCAGAAAGCTCTTAACTACTGACTTTTTTCCTGCGGCTGGAGTTTTGTCGTTAGATTTCTAACGCTCACTTCAGACACGACTCTAAATACCGGAGTTAGAAAAATCCCATTGAAAAGATAGGATAAGCAATTTACGTAAGGGGATCTGCGGTATGGAAAAGTCGCGGCTGAAAAGTGAGCGTTAGACCCTTTTTTGAGTGACTCCAAATACCAGAGTTAGCCTAAAACCAGCGTTAGGAGCCTCTAACGCTGGTTTTCACGGCTAACGCCAAACTCCAAATCTAGGCCTAAGATAGCTACAATATAATTATTATTTATATTGTAGCTATATTAGGGTTTATGTTAAAGGTAAGTATTTAGTTTTAAATAGGATTAATTTAGTTAATAATAGAAATATTATTTAGATTTATTTAATTAATATTTAAGTTAGGGGGGCGTTAGGGTTAGGGTTAGACTTAGGTTTAGGGGTTAATAATTTTATTACAGTGGCGGCGGTGTAGTGGGGGGCAGGATAGGGGTTAATAAATTTATTATAGGTGACGACGGTGTAGGGGGGGCAGGATAGGGGTTAATAGGTTTAATATAGGTTGCGGCGGGTTCAGGGAGCGGCGGTTTAGGGGTTAAACTATTTATTTAGTTGCGGCGAGGTGCGGGATCAGCAGGATAGGGGTTAATAATTTTATTATAGAGGGCGACGGTATAGGGGGGGCAGGATAGGGGTTACTAGGTGTACTGTAGGTGGCAGCGGTGTCCGGGAGCGGCGGTTTAGGGGTTAATACATTTATCAGAGTTGCGGCGGTGTACGGGGGCGGCGGTTTAGGGGTTAATACATTTATAAGAGTTGCGGCGGGGTCTAGGAGCGGCGGTTTAGGGGTTAGTAACTTTATTGAGTTGCGGGAGGCTCCGGGGGCGCCGGTATAGGGATAGAACAGTGTAGTTTAGTGTGAGCGCTTAGTGACAGACTAGCAATAAAGCTGGGAAAAAGCCGAAGAGCAGCGAGATCGGATGAGTGATAACTCTTACAGTCCGCTGCTCATCGCCCCGCGGCTTTTTGACAGCTTTATTTGATAACTTAGGCGAACGTATTCAAGGTCCGCGGCGGGGAAGGTAGGCGAGCTTAGGCGGGCATATTGGGCCGGCGAAGGCAGAAAAGTAGACGGCTTGATAACTACCCCCCTTTAAATCAAGTTAACAAGCAATATAAAAAAACTTTACTGTGCCTTTAAGAGAAACACATTTTGCCAAAATTTGAAATAACAGTGAAAAAAGGCAGTTAAACTAACGAAATTTTTACAGTGTATGTAACAAGTTAGCAGAGCATTGCACCCACTTGCAAATGGATGATTAACCCCTTAATACAAAAAACAGATTAACAAAACGAAAAATATGTTTTTTAAACAGTCATAACAACTGCCACAGCTCCTACTTTTGAAGCCTTTTGAGCCCTTCAGAGATGTCCTATAGCATGCAGGGGACTGCTGAGGGAAGCTGAATGTCACAGTTTGTAATTTTAACTGCACCAACTGTAACTTTTGTACTATAACAGTGGAAAAGCCTCAGGAAACTGTTTGCACTGTGAAATAAAAATAATACCTAAGGCCTAGATTTGGAGTTTGGCGGTAGCCGTGAAAACCAGCGTTAGAGGCTCCTAACGCTGGTTTTAGGCTACCGCCGGTATTTGGAGTCATTCAAAAAAGGGTCTAACGCTCACTTTTCAGCCGCGACTTTTCCATACCACAGATCCCCTTACGTCAATTGCGTATCCTATCTTTTCAATGGGATCTTTCTAACGCCGGTATTTAGAGTCGTGTCTGAAGTGAGCGTTAGAATTCTAAAAACAAAACTCCAGCCGCAGAAAAAAGTCAGTAGCTAAGAGCTTTCTGGGCTAACGCCGGTTTATAAAGCTCTTAACTACTGTGCTCTAAAGTACACTAACACCCATAAACTACCTATGTACCCCTAAACCGAGGCCCCCCCCACATCGCCGACACTCGATTAAAATTTTTTAACCCCTAATCTGCCGACCGCCACCTACGTTATACTTATGTACCCCTAATCTGCTGCCCCTAACACCGCTGACCCCTATATTATATTTATTAACCCCTAACCTGCCCCCCACAACGTCGCAGCCAGCTACCTACAATAATTAACCCCTAATCTTCCGACCGCAAAGAGCCGTCACCTACATTATAGCTATGTACCCCTAATCTGCTGCCCCTAACACCGCCGACCCCTATATTATATTTATTAACCCCTAATCTGCCCCCCTCAACGTCGCCTCCACCTACCTACACTTATTAACCCCTAATCTGCCGAGCGGACCGCACAGCTACTATAATAAAGTTATTAACCCCTAATCCGCCTCACTAACCCTATAATAAATAGTATTAACCCCTAATCTGCCCTCCCTAACATCGCCGACACCTAACTTCAATTATTAACCCCTAATCTGCCGACTGGAGCTCACCGCTATTCTAATAAATGTATTAACCCCTAAAGCTAAGTCTAACCCTAACACTAACACCCCCCTAAATTAAATATAATTTTAATCTAACGAAATTAATTAACTCTTCTTAAATAAATTATTCCTATTTAAAGCTAAATACTTACCTGTAAAATAAATCCTAATATAGCTACAATATAAATTATAATGATATTATAGCTATTTTAGGATTAATATTTATTTTACAGGTAACTTTGTATTCATTTTAACCAGGTACAATAGCTATTAAATAGTTAAGAACTATTTAATAGCTAAAATAGTTAAAATAATTACAAATTTACCCGATTGGCTGATCAGAACAGCCAATAGAATGCGAGCTCAATCTGATTGGCTGATCGGATCAGCCAATCGGATTGAACTTGATTCTGATTGGCTGATTCCATCGGCCAATCAGAATTTTCCTACCTTAATTCCGATTGGCTGATAGAATCCTATCAGCCAATCGGAATTCGAGGGACGCCATCTTGGATGACATCATTTAAAGGAACCGTCATTCGTCGTTCAGTCGTCGGCCAGGATGGATGTTCCGCGTCAGAGGTCTTCAGGATGCTGCCGCTCCAGATGGATGACGATAGAAGATTCCGCTTGGATGAAGACTTCAATCGGATGGAAGACCTCTTCTGCCCCGCTTGGATGAAGACTTCTACCGGATGGAGGACCTCTTCTTGCTCCGCTTGGATGAAGAATTTGGCTCGGCTGGGTGAAGACGACTCAAGGTAGGGAGATCTTCAGGGGCTTAGTGTTAGGTTTATTTAAGGGGGGTTTGGGTTAGATTAGGGGTATGTGGGTGGTGGGTTGTAATGTTGGGGGGGGGGTATTGTATTTTTTTTTTACAGGCAAAAGAGCTGAACTTCTTGGGGCATGCCCCGCAAAGGGCCCTGTTCAGGGCTGGTAAGGTAAAAGAGCTTTGAACTTTAGTAATTTAGAATAGGGTAGGGCATTTTTTTATTTTGGGGGGCTTTGTTATTTTATTAGGGGGCTTAGAGTAGGTGTAATTAGTTTAAAATTGTTGTAATATATTTCTAATGTTTGTAAATATTTTTTTATTTTTTGTAACTTAGTTCTTTTTTATTTTTTGTACTTTAGTTAGTTTATTTCATTGTATTTATTTGTAGGAATTGTATTTAATTTATTTATTGATAGTGTAGTGTTAGGTTTAATTGTAGATAATTATAGGTATTTTATTTAATTAATTTATTGATAGTGTAGTGTTAGGTTTAATTGTAACTTAGGTTAGGATTTATTTTACAGGTAAATTTGTAATTATTTTAACTATTTTAGCTATTAAATAGTTCTTAACTATTTAATAGCTATTGTACCTGGTTAAAATAAATACAAAGTTACCTGTAAAATAAATATTAATCCTAAAATAGCTACAATATAATTATTATTTATATTGTAGCTATATTAGGATTTATTTTACAGGTAAGTATTTAGCTTTAAATAGGAATAATTTATTTAAGAAGAGTTAATTAATTTCGTTAGATTAAAATTATATTTAATTTAGGGGGGTGTTAGTGTTAGGGTTAGACTTAGCTTTAGGGGTTAATACATTTATTAGAATAGCGGTGAGCTCCAGTCGGCAGATTAGGGGTTAATAATTGAAGTTAGGTGTCGGCGATGTTAGGGAGGGCAGATTAGGGGTTAATACTATTTATTATAGGGTTAGTGAGGCGGATTAGGGGTTAATAACTTTATAATAATAGTGGTGCGGTCCGGTCGGCAGATTAGGGGTTAATAAGTGTAGGCAGGTGGAGGTGACGTTGTGGGGGGCAGATTAGGGGTTAATAAATATAATATATGGGTCGGCTGTGTTAGGGGCAGCAGATTAGGGGTACATAGGGATAATGTAAGTAGCGGCGGTTTACGGAGCGGCAGATTAGGGGTTAAAAATAATATACAGGGGTCAGCGATAGCGGGGCCGGCAGAATAGGGGTTAATAAGTGTAAGGTTAGGGGTGTTTAGACTTGGGTACATGTTAGAGTGTTAGGTGCAGACGTAGGAAGTGTTTCCCCATAGGAAACAATGGGGCTGCGTTAGGAGCTGAACGCGGCTTTTTTGCAGGTGTTTTTTTTCAGCTCAAACAGCCCCATTGTTTCCTATGGGGGAATCGTGCACAAGCACGTTTTTGAGGCTGGCCGCGTCCGTAAGCAACTCTGGTATCGAGAGTTGAAGTTGCATTAAATATGCTCTACGCTCCTTTCTTGGAACCTAACGCAGCCATTCTGTGGACTCTCAATACCAGAGTTATTTTAAAGGTGCGGCCAGAAAAAAGCCAGCGTTAGCTACGCGGGTAGTTACCGACAAAACTCTAAATCTAGCCGTAAGATAGGTACAATGTAACTATTAGTTATATTGTAGCTAGCTTAGGATTTATTTTATAGGTAAGTATTTAGTTTTAAATAGGAATTATTTAGTTATTAATAGTAGGTTTTATTTAGATTTATTTTAATTGCATTAAATTTAGAGGGTGTTAGGGTTAGACTTAGGGGCTAATATTTGGCAGCGATTTTGGGGGCAGCAGATTAGGGGTTAATAACAGTAATGTAGGTTGCGGCAATGTTAGGGACAGCAGATTAGAGGTTAATAATATTTAACTAGTGTTTGCGATGCGGGAGTGCGGCGGTTTAGGGGTTAATATGTTTATTATAGTGGCGGCGATGTCCGGAGCTGCAGATTAGGGGTTAATAATTTTATTTAAGTATTTGCGATGCAGGAGGGCCTTGGTTTAGGGGTTAATAGGTTGTTTATGGGTGTTAGTGTACTTTGTAACACTTTAGTTATGAGTTTTATGTTACGGCGTTCTAGCATAAATCCAAAACTACTGACTTTCAGTTTACGGTATGGATCTTGTAGTTATAGGCTGTACCGCTCACTTTTTGGCCTCTCAGGCAGACTCGTAATACCGGCGCTATGAAAGTCCCTTTGAAAAAGGACTTTTTGAAAGCTGCAGTAGTTACGTTGTGTTACGGCCAAAAAAGTGTGCGGTACAGAAATACCTGCAAGACTCGTAATACCAGCGGTAGTGAAAAAGAGCCATAACGCTGATTTTTCACTCATACCGCAAAACTCGTAATCTAGCCATTTGTTATTTTGGGAGGTGGTTTTGTAATTGATTTTTTAAATGTAAAAGAGCTGATATCACTTTAGGGCAATGCCCTACAAAGGCCCTTTTAAGAGATATTGTAACTTATTTTAGTGTTAGGGTTTAGGGATTGTATTTTTGTTTTGGGTGTGTTTTTTATTTTATGGAGCATAAAGATTAGTGTTAGATATAATGGTGTTTTTTATTTTGGATACTGTAGTGTATTTTGTTTTTGTAACTTAGATTTTTTTATTTTATTGTAACAGTTTTTTATCATTTTTATTTTGTAATTTAGGGGGTTTAGTTTAGAGGGGGGGTTAGGTGTTAGTGTAGTTCTAGCTCGTTGGGAGGTGGCAGTTTAGGCCTTAATCAGTTTAGGGGTTATAGTGCATTTATTTTCAATTTCTTTAAAAATGTTATGCATTCTTATGTATGATGCATAGTCTTTTAACTATTGCATATAAATGATGTTGTTTTTTTTCTTGTGTTTTTTTAGTTAAGTAATACTATAATTATAATGCAACTGTCTTTTATAACATAAATACCTATTTTAAAAATATATTTATATTTAAAATAATAAACGCATCAAGCAAGAATATCTTCATTTTAATCTATATATCCAATACTTAAACTAATGAATATGTCGATATTTTGAATATCAGGGCCTTAGGGTCTGATTCTGAAAAGGTTGCCTGCATGGAGAGAAATCATTAGCATATTTAACTGAACACTATATTGTAAATTAGTGAATGAGATACAAACATGCATGATTAAGGGCTGAAAAGCCTGAAATGTTGCATGTATTTTATCTTGTCCTAATAAAGGAATTATTTTAAGACAAAGGTGATGTGGACATATGATATTTGTTTGGATTACTCTGAGGTTCTGGCAGAAAAAACTTCAGTCTGCACTGGCACGCTTCCTGTATAGTTGCTGGGAAGCTTTCTCAGCAACTTAATTAGATACACAGTTAGCAACTTAAAAATGGACTTTAAAGCAATCCCTAGGGCCTCGTAATATTGATAGAGCATATTATAGAATCTTAGCAGACCAGATAGCTTTAGAGAATTGGGCCCATAGGCTCTGATTAGATGTGATTATCTAACCTGATTCTCTGGCACTGTGAAATCCCTCTCAAGATTACAAAGGCAAATTTTGCTTTCTCTCTCTAAGGGATGTCCCCTGCATTTCTGGTTGGGAATTAGAGCCAAGCACAGTACAATAGTACTGCATAAAAGTAGAGTTTTGCTGCATTTACTTATTACTTTGTATTTTAATTTACTTTAGACTTTATTTTACTTCTTCTTTTGTGTTTAATTCAATTACGTTTTCTATACAGCAGTATATTTAGGATTTAGATTTTTCAAATTCTGATTGTGATTGAATGTATTAGAGTAAATTGAATACATTAAGATTACACTTCACAATACACTTATTTTACTGACAGAAAGTGAAAGTTATTCCTAGCGTTTCACAAACGCTAATATTGACTATGGAAACAAATAAAGGGGACTTTCATTCATGAAGTATAAGATACTTCATGTAGAAATCTCCTTTATTTGTCTCAACCGATCGGCGATTTGAGCTACTAACAAAGCCCACGGCTAAAAATATTTTTTGCTAAGAGGTGAGGTTTTCACCTCTTAGCCAATAGCAGTGCAGTAAATCCGGCTTGGCGCCCATGGGAGCCGGATTTACTGCACTGCTATTAGCTAAGAGGTAGAAACGTTTAGCTTTCACTTTAACCGCTGTTAACCTTACTCTCCCCAGAGAGCTTCATTACCTTGTATGAGTAGCACTTTACTGAGCATGCATGTGGCGACATAACTGTGAAACCTGCAATGTTTGCTACTGCAAAACAAAAGATAATTTAAATGAAATAACTTAAAAATAATACAAATTCTAAGCTTCAAATTACCAAAGGTCATTAGATCAAGTCAAAATCTATCAGCATGCAAAGTTTCATGACAATACATTCAGCCAAGTCAGCTGATTACTAGAACATTAAAAGTATTATATGCAAATAGTGAAAGACAGCACCTCTCTTTTCCTTTCTGGGGCACAGGAAAGGGTTAGCCAAACCCCAATATGTATTCAAAAGAAGTAGTTTTCCAGCCTCCAGTTAAATTTAAAAGACCTTTATTAATTTCTTACAGGGTCCATCATATCAACCAACAACGTTTCAAACCTATTCCAGGTTCTTAATCATGATTAAGAACCTGTAATAGGTTTGAAACGTTGTTGGTTGATATGATGGACCCTGTAAGAAATTAATAAAGGTCTTTTAAATTTAACTGGAGGCTGGAAAACTACTTCTTTAGAACATTAAAAGGACAGTCAACACCAGTATTTTTGGTGTTTTAAAATATAGATAATCCCTTAATTACCCATTCCCCGGTTTTGTATAACCAACACAGTTATAATAATACACGTTTTACCTCTGTAATTACCTTGTATCTAAGCCTCTGCAGACTGCCCCCTTATTTAAGTTATTTTGACAGACTTGCACGCGCATGAACTCAATGTTATCTATATGAAACACATGAACTAACACCCTCTAGTGATGAAAAACTGTCAAAATGCATTTAGATAAGAGGAGGCCTTCAAGGTCTAAGAAATTAACATATGAACTTCCTAGGTTTAGCTTTCAACTAAGAATACAAAGAGAGCAAAGCAAAAATGATGATAAAAGTAAATTGGAAAGTTGTTTAAAATTGCATGCCCTATTTGTATCATGAAAAAAATTTTTTGACTTGACAGTCCCTTTAAAAACTGCTCGATTGGGGAAACTTCCGAGTTGCAACCAAGATGGCTGTGTTACCTTAAGGCTGTGAGGACTGACAGATAGTTGTCTGGCTAAAAACAGCTGTTTAAATAAAGATTTTATCTACTAGATAAGACTGCAACATGATATTAAGCACACAAGCATTTGTTGAAGGGCTACATACTCTACATGAGGAGCACTTTAGAAAATGCAATTTGCCTTTTGATGAATGTCTTGACATGGGAATAAACTGCAACCTCATCAGAGATGGGGACTTATTTTGTTCCCGACTGCAGAAGTTGTATGAGGCTAGCCAAGAAGATCCTGCTAATTGTGCAATTAAAGAGAAGGTGGACACACTGTGGCGTGGATCAAATCTCTTCCACAATACAGATAGAGTGAACAGAGATCACAGCGCGGGAAATTACATCAAAGGTGCAATGCTCAGATAGACTGCACCTGCTTGCTATGGAGGACATTACCACTTTGGTGGTCAGTACTGAAGTGAGTGGCCACTGCGCCTGCTGCCTGATATCTCATAGTTTCTAGCAATGCAGGAGCACATACAGCAGCATCGGATGGTCCTAGTTCCTTGGTAAGACAAATGAGTCAGTAACTAACCACTGGTGTTAGATCCTATTCCCAAATGATCTGTTATGAAATTAACGGGGCAGCACCACTGAGTAGTCCAACTAGAGATATTGCGGGGAATCCCCTATGGGGACTCAGCACCTTTTCCACCTTTTCACAGAGCTGTGAGATTTGGTCTTACATAATTCTTAATGATTTAAAGGGACAGTCAAGTCCAAAAAAAACTTTAATGTTTTAAATAGGGCATGTAAACAACTTTCCAATTTACTTTTATCACCAATTTTGCTCTGTTCTCTTTGTATTCTTAGTTACAAGCTAAACCTAGGAAGGCTCATATGATCATTTATAAGCCCTTGAAGGCCGCCTCTTATCACATGCTTTTTTATTTGCTTTTCACAACAAGGGAGAGCTAGTTCATGTGGGTATATAAAATGAAAGTCAATAGATAATAAATAAAATGTCATGTAATCAGGGGGCTGTCTGCAGATGCCTAGAAACAAGTTTATCACAGAGGTAAAAAGTATATTAATATAACAGTGTTAATTATGCAAAATTGGGGAATGGGTAATAAAGGGATAATTTTTCTTTTTAAACAACAAAAAATCTGGGGTTGACTGTCCCTTTAAGGAGACATCAAGCTTCTGGCTAGTGAAAGGGATTATTGTTTGTTATATCACTGAGCAAAATGGGAATTGGATGAACTCAAACAGATCATGCCCTACGTTCTTCTCTGTAAGGGCCTTTTTCCGTGATGTTACAACTATTTATTCTGTGCTGTGAGAAATTTAGATTGAAAAAACAGAATTTATGCTTACCTGATAAATTACTTTCTCCAACGGTGTGTCCGGTCCACGGCGTCATCCATTACTTGTGGGAATATTCTCTTCCCTAACAGGAAATGGCAAAGAGCACAGCAAAAGCTGCCCATATAGCCCCTCCTTGGGCTCCGCCCCCCAGTCATTCGACCGACGGTTAGGAGAAAAAAAGGAGAAACTATAGGGTGCCGTGGTGACTGTAGTGTATAGAGAAAGAAATTTTTAAAACCTGATTAAAAAACCAGGGCGGGCCGTGGACCGGACACACCGTTGGAGAAAGTAATTTATCAGGTAAGCATAAATTCTGTTTTCTCCAACATTGGTGTGTCCGGTCCACGGCATCATCCATTACTTGTGGGAACCAATACCAAAGCTTTAGGACACGGATGAAGGGAGGGAGCAAATCAGGTTACGTAAACGGAAGGCACCACGGCTTGCAAAACCTTTCTCCCAAAAATAGCCTCCGAAGAAGCATAAGTATCAAATTTGTAGAATTTGGCAAAAGTGTGCAGAGAAGACCAAGTCGCTGCCTTACATATCTGATCAACAGAAGCCTCGTTCTTGAAGGCCCATGTGGAAGCCACAGCCCTAGTAGAGTGAGCTGTGATTCGTTCAGGAGGCTGCCGTCCGGCAGTCTCATAAGCCAATAGGATAATGCTTTTCAGCCAGAAAGAAAGAGAGGTAGCAGTAGCTTTTTGTCCTCTCCTCTTACCAGAGTAAACAACAAACAAAGATGAGGTTTGTCTAAAATCCTTTGTTGCTTCTAAATAGAACTTTAAAGCACAAACTACATCTAAATTGTGTAACAAACGTTCCGTCTTTGAAACTGGATTCGGACACAGAGAAGGAACAACTATTTCCTGGTTAATATTCTTGTTGGAAACAACTTTTGGAAGAAAACCAGGCTTAGTACGCAAAACGACCTGGAACACCAGATAGGGTGGATCACACTGCAAAGCAGATAATTCAGAAACTCTTCTAGCAGAAGAAATAGCAACCAAAAACAGAACTTTCCAAGATAGTAACTTGATATCTATGGAATGTGGAGGTTCAAACGGAACCCCTTGAAGAACTGAAAGAACTAAATTTAGACTCCAAGGAGGAGTCATGGGTCTGTAAACAGGCTTGATTCTGACCAAAGCCTGTACAAAAGCTTGTACATCTGGCACAGCTGCCAGTCGTTTGTGTAACAAGACAGATAAAGCAGAAATCTGTCCTTTTAGAGAACTCGCTGACAACCCTTTATCCAAACCTTCTTGGAGAAAGGAGAGAATCTTAGGAATTTTAATCTTACTCCAGGAAAATCCCTTGAATTCACACCAACAGATATATTTTTTCCATATTTTATGGTAAATATTTCTAGTCACAGGTTTTCTGGCTTGAACCACAGTATCTATCACTGAATTTTAAAACCCACGCTTGGATAAAATCAAGCGTTCAATTTCCAAGCAGTCAGCTGCAGAGAGACTAGATTTGGATGTTCGAATGGACCTTGTACTAGAAGATCCTGTCTCAAAGGTAGCTTCCATGGTGGAGCCGATGACATATTCACCAGGTCTGCATACCAAGTCCTGCGCGGCCATGCAGGAGCTATCAGAATCACTGAGGCCTTCTCCTGTTTGATCCTGGGAAGGATAGGGAACGGTGGAAACGCATAAGCTAGGTTGAATGACCAAGGCGCCACTAATGCATCCACTAGAGTCGCCTTGGGATCCCTGGATCTGGACCCATAGCAAGGAACCTTGAAGTTCTGATGAGACGCCATCAGATCCATGTCTGGAATGCCCCATAATTGAGTCAACTGGGCAAAAACCTCCGGGTGGAGTTCCCACTCCCCCGGATGGAAAGTCTGACGACTCGGATAATCCGCCTCCCAGTTGTCTACTCCTAGGATGTGAATTGCAGATAGATGGCAGGAGTGATCCTCCGCCCATTTGATGATCTTGGATACCTCTCTCATCGCCAAGGAACTCTTTGTTCCTCCCTGATGGTTGATGTAAGCTACAGTCGTCATGTTGTCTGACTGGAATCTTATGAATCCGGCCTTCGCTAGTTGAGGCCAAGCCCGGAGAGCATTGAATATCGCTCTCAGTTCCAGAATGTTTATCGGGAGAAGAGACTCTTCCCGAGACCATAGACCCTGAGCTTTCAGGGAATCCCAGACCGCGCCCCAGCCTAATAGACTGGCGTCGGTCATGACAATGACCCACTCTGGTCTGCGGAAACTCATTCCCTGAGACAGGTGATCCTGGGTCAACCACCAACGGAGTGAGTCTCTGGTCATCTGGTCTACTTGAATCTGTGTAGACAAGTCTGCATAGTCCCCATTCCACTGATTGAGCATGCACAGTTGAAATGGTCTTAGATGAATTCGAGCAAAAGGAACTATGTCCATTGCTGCAACCATCAATCCTACTACTTCCATGCACTGAGCTATGGAAGGCTGCAGAATAGAGTGAAGAACTTGACAAGCTTTTAGAAGCTTTGTCTTTCTGACTTCTGTCAGGAAGATCTTAATTTCTAAAGAATCTATTATTGTTCCCAAAAAGGGAACTCTTGTTGACGGAGACAGGGAACTCTTTTCTATGTTCATCTTCTACCCGTGAGATCTGAGAAAGGCTAGAACAATGTCTGTATGAACCTTTGCCTTGGAAAGAGACGACGCTTGAATTAGAATGTCATCTAGATAAGGTGCCACTGCAATGCCCCTTGGTCTTAGAACCGCCAGAATGGACCCTAGCACCTTTGTGAAAATTCTGGGAGCAGTGGCTAACCCGAATGGAAGAGCCACAAACTGATAATGTTTGTCCAGAAAGGCGAACCTTAGGAACTGATGATGATCTTTGTGGATAGGAATATGTAGGTACGCATCCTTTAAATCCACGGTAGTCATATATTGACCCTCCTGGATTGTAGGTAAAATTGTTCGAATGGTTTCCATTTTGAACGATGGAACTCTGAGAAATTTGTTTAGAATTTTTAAATCCAGAATTGGTCTGAAAGTTCCCTCTTTTTTGGGAACTACAAACAGGTTTGAGTAAAACCCCTGACCTTGTTCCACAGTTGGAACTGAGTGTATCACTCCCATCTTTAACAGGTCTTCTACACAATGTAAGAATGCTTGTCTCTTTATTTGGTCTGAAGATAAGCAAGACATGTGGAACCTTCCCCTTGGGGGCAGTTCCTTGAATTCTAGAAGATAACCCTGAGAGACTATTTCTGGTGCCCAGGGATCCGGAACATCTCTTGCCCAAGCCTGAGCAAAGAGAGAGAGTCTGCCCCCTACTAGATCCGGTCCCGGATCGGGGGCTACCCCTTAATTCTGTCTTGGTAGCAGCAGCAGGCTTCTTGGCCTGTTTACCCTTGTTCCAGCCTTGCATTGGTTTCCAAGCTGGTTTAGCCTGGGAAGCATTACCCTCTTGTCTAGAGGCTGCAGAGTTAGAAGCCGGTCCGTTCCTGAAATTGCGAAAGGAACGAAAATTGGACTTATTCTTAGCCTTGAAAGGCCTATCCTGTGGGAGGGCATGGCCCTTCCCCCCAGTGATGTCTGAAATAATTTCTTTCAATTCTGGCCCAAAAAGGGTCTTACCTTTGAAAGGGATATTAAGCAATTTTGTCTTGGAAGATACATCCGCCGACCAAGACTTTAGCCAGAGCGCTCTGCGCGCCACAATTGCAAACCCTGAATTTTTCGCTGCTAATCTCGCTAATTGCAAAGCGGCATCTAAAATAAAGGAAATAACTAACTTAAGTGCGTGAATTCTGTCCATGACTTCCTCATATGGAGTCTCCATATTAAGCGACTTTTCTAGTTCATCGAACCAGAAACACGCCGCCGTAGTGACAGGAATAATGCACAAAATTGGTTGGAGGAGGTAACCTTGCTGAACAAAAATCTTTTTAAGCAAACCCTCCAATTTTTTATCCATAGGATCTTTGAAAGCACAATTGTCCTCAAAGGGAATAGTCGTGCGTTTGGCTAGGGTAGAAACTGCCCCCTCAACCTTAGGGACTGTTTCCCATGTGTCCTTCCTTGGGTCGACCATGGGGAACAATTTCTTAAATATAGGAGGTGGGACAAAGGGTATGCCTGGTTTCTCCCACTCCTTATTCACTATGTCCGCCACCCTTTTAGGGATCGGAAAGGCATCAGGGTGCACCGGGACCTCTAAGAATTTGTCCATCTTGCACAATTTTTCTGGAATGACCAAAGAGTCACAATCATCCAGAGTAGATAGCACCTCCTTAAGTAATGCGCGGAGATGCTCTAACTTAAATTTAAACGTCACAACATCAGGTTCTGCCTGTTGAGAAATTCTTCCTGAATCTGAAAGTTCTCCCTTTGACAAACCCTCCCTCACTGCCACTTCTGACTGGTGTGAGGGGATGACAGATAAACTATCGTCAGCGCCTTCTTGCTCCACTGTATTTAAAACTGAGCAATCACGCTTTCTCTGAAATGCTGGCATTTTGGATAAAATATTAGCTATGGAATAATCCATTACTGCCGTTAATTGTTGCATAGTAACAAGCATTGGCGCGCTAGATGTACTAGGGGTCGCCTGCGTGGGCATAACTGGTGTTGACACAGAAGGAGAGGATGATGAACTATCCCCACTACCTTCATTTGAGGAATCATCTTGGGCAACCTTATTAAATGTGACAGTACTGTCCTTACTTTGTCTGGACACCATGGCACAATTATCACATACATTTGAAGGGGGGACCATCTTGGCCTCCATACATACAGAACATGTTCTATCTGAAGGTACAGACATGTTAGACAGGCTTAAACAGGCTAATAATGAAAAAAAAAACGTTTTAAAACAAAACCGTTACTGTCTCTTTAAATGTTAAACAGAGCACACTTTATTTCTGAATGTGTGAAAAACTATGAAGAAAATATCCAATCTTTACCAAATATTCACCAAAGAGTCTTAATGCTTTAAAAGTATTGCACCCCAACTTTTAACCCCTTAAATGAGGAAACCGGAGCCGTTTAATCAAATAACAATTTTTACCCCACTACAGTCCCAGCCACAGCGTTTGCTGCGACTTCACCTGTCCTTAGGAGTTATACGATACCAAATTAAGCCTTCCAGGAACGTTTTCAATGATCACCAGACCCTCTCACATGCAGCTGCATGCACTGCATCCAAAAGAAACTGCGCAGTTATGGCGCGAAAATGAGGCTCTGCCTACTATAGTGAAAGGCCCTTCCTGACTGGAAAGGTGTCTAAACAACTGCCTGGCGCCTAAAAACGTTCCCCCACAATAAAAGTTTTATAAATCACCTCAGATTTCATAAAAAACTTAAATAAAGCAATCAATTTAGCCCACAAGAGTGTCAACCAGTGTATAGCCTATAATAAGCCTTCATTCTGTTAAGAGTCTAAGAAAATGGCTTACCGATCCCCAAGAGGGAAAATGACAGTCTTCTAGCATTACACAGTCTTGTTAGAAAATGGACTAGTCATACCTTGAGCAGAAAAGTCTGCTAACTGTTCCCTCCAACTGAAGTTCTCTGGGCTCAACAGTCCTGCGTGGGAACAGCAATTGATTTTAGTTACTGCTGCTAAAATCATACTCCTTTTTTAAACAGAACTCTTCATCCCTTTCTGTTTTAGAGTAAATAGTACAAACTGGCACTATTTTAAAATAACAAACTCTTGATAGCAGTATAAAAAACTACAACTAAACACCACATACTCTTCACCATCTCCGTGGAGATGCTACTTGTTCAGAGCGGCAAAGAGAATGACTGGGGGGTGGAGCCCGAGGAGGGGCTATATGGGCAGCTTTTGCTGTGCTCTTTGCCATTTCCTGTTAGGGAAGAGAATATTCCCACAAGTAATGGATGACGCCGTGGACCGGACACACCAATGTTGGAGAAAGACAATCTACAGATTGGCTACCTAAAAATTTCTATATCTACCTGTTGTCAGTAGAGTAGAAGCTGATATTTATGAAATAGTGAGTCGCACTTGCTGTTATTACTATGTTTTGGTCCACAGATATTCATGTCTTCAATGTTTAGCTTTCCTCTGCTATGTACAGTAAATGTTTTTTCTTATAGTGAGCGTACCTCTGTGTAAGAGAGAGATACATTTATTATGAAGAAATTAGCATTAGAAAGGTTAATTATTAATTTTCTGTGTGTTCAATCATAGTACCAAAAAAACAAACAAAAAAACTGCCTGATTGAGAACTTTAAAGTAACCTTCTATTTACAGGAATTGGAATTGGTAGCTTGAAACGTGATTTTTTGAATGGCTGAAGCAGATCTGATTTGGAACACCTCGGATGTCTTGTTTGAGAACTAGTTTTCTTTGATTTTGATTGGTCGCTAATACCACATAATATAGTAAGCAGAAACTGAGCTGGTATTAAACTAACGCCTAGATTTAGAGTTCTGCGTTAGCCGTAAAAACCAGCGTTAGGAAGTCCTAACACTGTTTTTTACCGCCCGCTGGTATTTAGAGTCAGTCATGAAAGGGTCTAACGCTCACTTTTCAGCCACGACTTTTCCATAACTCAGATCCCCCTACGCCAATTGCGTATCCTATCTTTTCAATGGGATCTTTCTAACGCCGGTATTTAGAGTCTTGGCTGAAGTGAGCGTTAGAAATCTAACGACAAGACTCCAGCCGCAGAGAAAAGCCAGGAGTTAAGAGCTTTCTGGGCTAACGCCGGTTCATAAAGCTCTTAACTACTGTGCTCTAAAGTACACTAACACCCATAAACTACCTATGTACCCCTAAACCGAGGCCCCCCCACATCGCCGCCACTCTATTAAATTTTTTTTTTTTTTTTTTTTTTTTATTTTTTTTATTTTCAAACAAGCTTTATTAAGTGTGACAAGAGTTTACAACAACAGCATAAATAATAGACATTGTTATTCAGATTCACCATATTACGGACTTGACAGTAAATAATAATAAAAAATAAAATAAGCATTAGCGTGCATTTCCGTCTTTTTGTTCTTACAACGGGTTTGATGCATAAGTTTCACATAAAAGATAACAAGTTTGTGAAAGTTCAGAGGTTCTCTTGCCAATATATAGTGTCCAGGATTACAGCGTAAGCTGTTAAGCTTGTTTCTACGACCTATAGGCTCGTAGCATTAAATATTCAGTATAACCAGATTAATTATAAACTTAGGTATTTGACATCAGAAGATTAAGCAGATATATACATGTTAGCTGTCAGCGTACTTACTTCATGCCGCTGAAAAGCGTTCATGATCTGACGTCACTACCCCTAGAGGGCAGCAATAACAGAGAAAAAAGAGTTGAGATAAGAAAAAGAATAGTTTGGAGGAATATATAAAGGGAAATGGTAAAGACGGTGAGAGGAGGGAGTAGGAGAGGGAAGAGAAAAAAAAAAAAAAAAAAAAAAAAAAGGAGGGAGGAGAGGGAGAGAGGGAAAGGGATCTCCCACGGGAGCTAACCTATTCCGGGCAGCTTACAGCTCTTTACCTTCCCAGGTTAATGTCATCATTTCATGGGTGGCCAGCCTCCCTGTCTTAAGAAAGTGGTATCGCTCTAGTTTGAGTAAATCTTCAACCTTACTCCTCCATTCAGATACAGTAGGAGTCCGGGTGCTTTTCCAGTGCACTGGGATAAGTCCCTTCGCACTGTTTAGCATCAGGAGAAAAAGCAAGTGTCTGTCCAATCCCACTATTTTGGGAAGCTCATGATAGATCAGATGCGCCGGATTGGGGGGTATTATGATTTTGAGGATTTTGCTCATTTCTCCCAGCACTCCCTCCCAGAAAGGTCTTATCTGTGGGCATGTCCACCATATATGTAAATAGGAGCCCTCTCCTCCGCAGCCCCTCCAGCATCCCCCGTCCGTGTGAGGGTAAATTTTTCTCAATCTCTGGGGTGTCAAGTACCATCTACTGATGAACTTGTAGTGCATTTCCTGGACTCTCGCGGATATGGAGGCTTTCCTGGATTTTTTAAAGATTTTCATCCATTCCCCGTCTGGTATTTCCATCCCCAGTTCTGCTTGCCATCTTGTGGTATATTCTGGAAGAATGGAGCCCCCCTTGCCCAGCAGTAGCTGATATAATTGTGAGATGAGGTGTGTTGGTGTTTGTTGCATAATACACAGAGACTCGAATGATGTTCTGTGTCTAGTCAATGCACCTCGATCCCTACATGTGTTGAAGTAATGTGTAATCTGCGCCACTCTGTACCATCTATTAAATTTTTTTAACCCCTAATCTGCCGACCGCACACCGCCGCCACCTACATTATCCCTATGTACCCCTAAACTGCTGCCCCTAACATCGCCGACCCTACATAATATTTATTACCCCCTAATCTGCCCTCCCCAATGACGCCGCAACCTACCTACAATTATTAACCCCTAATCTGCCAACCGGACCTCACCGCTACTATAATAAAGTTATTAACACCTAATCCGCCTCACTCCCGCCTCAAATAGTATTAACCCCTAATCTGCCCTCCCTAACATCGCCGACACCTAACTTCAAGTATTAACCCCTAATCGCCGCTACTATAATAAATGTATTAACCCCTAAAGCTAAGTCTAACCCTAACCCTAACACCCCCTAAGTTAAATATAATTTAAATCTAACGAAATAAAATAAATCTTATTAAATAAATTATTCCTATTTAAAGATACTTACCTGTAAAATAAACCCTAATATAGCTACAATATAAATAATAATTATATTGTAGCTATTTTAGGATTAATATTTATTTTACAGGCAACTTTGCATTTATTTTAACCAGGTACAATAGCTATTAAATAGTTAATAACTATTTAATAGTTACCTAGTTAAAATAATTACAAAATTACCTGTAAAATAAATCCTAACCTAAGTTACAATTAAACCTAACACTACACTATCAATAAATAAATTAAATAAACTATCTACAATTATCTACAATTATATCAACTAAACTAAATTACAAAAAACAAACAAACACTAAATTACAAAAAATAAAAAAAAGATTACAAGAATTTTAAACTAATTACACCTACTCTAAGTCCCCTAAAAAAATAACAAAGCCCCCCAAAATAAAAAAATGCCCTACCCTATTCTAAAATAAAAATTGTAAAGCTCTTTTACCTTACCAGCTCTTTTACCTTACCAGCCCTTTTGCGGGGCATGCCCCAAAGTAAACAGCTCTTTTGCCTGTAAAAAAAAACATACAATACCCCCCCAACATTACAACCCACCACCCACATACCCCTTATCTAACTCAAACCCCCTTAAATAAACCTAACACTAAGCCCCTGAAGATCTCCCTACCTTGTCTTCACCACGCCGGGTATCACCGATCCGTCCAGAAGAGGGTCCGAAGTCTTCATCCTATCCGGCAAGAAGAGCTCCTCCAGAGGGTCCAAAGTCTTTATCCTATCCGGGCAGAAGAGGACATCCGGACCAGCAGACATCTTCATCCAGGCGGCATCTTCTATCTTCTTCCATCCGGAGCGTAGCGGGACCATCTTCAAACAGCCGATGCGGAGCCATCCTTCTTCACCGACGGACTAACGACGAATGAAGGTTCCTTTAAGGGACATCATCCAAGATGGTGTCCCTCGAATTCCGATTGGCTGATAGGATTCTATCAGCCAATCGGAATTAAGGTAGGAAAAATCTGATTGGCTGATTGAATCAGCCAATCAGATTCAAGTTCAATCCGATTGGCTGATCCAATCAGCCAATCAGATTGAGCTTGCATTCTATTGGCTGATCGGAACAGCCAATAGAATTCGAGGGACGCCATCTTGGATGACGTCCCTTAAAGGAAGCTTCATTCATCGTTAGTCCGTCGGTGAAGAAGGATGGCTCTGCGTCGGCTGCTCGAAGATGGTCCCGCTCCACGTCGGATGGAAGAAGATAGAAGATGCCGCCTGGATGAAGATGTCTGCCGGTCCGGATGTCCTCTTCTGCCCGGATTGGATGAAGACTTTGGACCCTCTGGAGGAGCTCTTCTTGCCTAATAGGATGAAGACTTCGGACCCTCTTCTGGACGGATCGGTGATACCCGGCGAGGTGAAGACAAGGTAGGGAGATTTTCAGGGGCTTAGTGTTAGGTTTATTTAAGGGGGGTTTGGGTTAGATTAGGGGTATGTGGGTGGTGGGTTGTAATATTGGGGGGGTATTGTATGTTTTTTTTACAGGCAAAAGAGCTGTTTACTTTGGGGCATGCCCCGCAAAAGGCCCTTTTAAGGGCTGGTAAGGTAAAAGAGCTTTACAATATTTATTTTATAATAGGGTAGGGCATTTTTTTATTTTGGGGGGCTTTGTTATTTTTTTGGGGGCTTAGAGTAGGTGTAATTAGTTTAAAATTCTTGTAATCTTTTTTTATTTTTTGTAATTTAGTGTTTGTTTTTTTTGTAATTTAGTTTAGTTGATATAATTGTAGATAATTGTAGATAGTTTATTTAATTTATTTATTGATAGTATAGTGTTAGGTTTAATTGTAACTTAGGTTAGGATTTATTTTACAGGTAATTTTGTAATTATTTTAACTAGGTAACTATTAAATAGTTATTAACTATTTAATAGCTAATGTACCTGGTTAAAATAAATACAAAGTTGCCTGTAAAATAGATATTAATCCTAAAATAGCTACAATATAATTATTATTTATATTGTAGCTATATTAGGGTTTATTTTACAGGTAAGTATTTAGCTTTAAATAGGAATAATTTATTTAATAAGATTTATTTTATTTCGTTAGATTTAAATTATATTTAATTTAGGGGGGTGTTAGGGTTAGACTTAGCTTTAGGGGTTAATACATTTATTAGAGTAGCGGCGAGGTCCGGTCGGCAGATTAGGGATTAATACTTGAAGTTAGGTGTCGGCAATGTTAGGGAGGGCAGATTAGGGGTCAATACTATTTATTATAGGGTTTTTGAGGCGGGAGTGAGGCGGTTTAGGGGTTAATAACTTTATTATAGTAGCGGTGAGGTCCGGTCGGCAGATTAGGGGTTAATAAATATAATATAAGGGTCGGCGGTGTTAGAGGCAGCAGATTAGGGCTACATAGGGATATCGTAGGTTGCGGCAGTGTAAGGAGCGGCAGATTAGGGGTTAATAATAAAATGCAGGGGTCAGCGATAGCGTGGGCGGCAGATTAGGGGTTAATAAGTGTAAGGTTAGGGGTGTTTAGACTCGGGGTACATGTTAGGGTGTTAGGTTCAGATTTAGGAAGTGTTTCCCCATAGGAAACAATGGGGCTGCGTTAGGAGCTGAACGCTGCTTTTTTGCAGGTGTTAGGTTTTTTTTCAGCTCAAACTGCCCCATTGTTTCCTATGGGGGAATCATGCACAAGCACATTTTTTAAGCTGGCCGGGTCCGTAAGCTCCGCTGGTATTTAGAGTTGAAGTGGCGGTAAATTATGCTATACGCTCCCTTTTTGGAGCCTAACGCAGCCCTTCAGAGAACTCTAAATACCAGCTGTATTTAAAAGGTGCGGGGGGAAAAATACACGCGTAGCTAACGCACCCCTTTGGCCGCAGAACTCTAAATCTAGCCGTTATAATTTTAAACTGCACATTTGAGAACTGTATTCTCTTACTTTGATTGGATAAACATGTGATTGGATATATGTTCCCTTAATTATGAAAACAAAGGTATTTCTTCCTCATTTTAATTTTGTGAATTTTGTAAAAATCCTTTTAAAATATTTTTTTATAATTTAATGTATGTATATCTTTACTAAAGGTCCAATTTATATTTATTTTTAGATCACCGCCAAATGTAAACCTTTCCAGGCTCCAATATGAAGTCGAGAGTTGGTGGGCAGGAAAAAGAAACATTAAATGAAGGTTGTAGCAAAGAAATGTATAGCACTTATTTTTCTTTCTATAAAAGAACATGAAACCCAAAATGTTTCTAAAAGAAAAATGGTTTTATAAAGCTGGCACTAGTTACACGTGTGTGTAAGGGAATGATGGACTCTTAGTCCGGTGCTACCCCCCCAGTAATAACTGATATAAGAACAGGAAGTTGGAATAGGTCCAACCAAAGTGGGGGTTTATTAAAGCACTCTTCCCTATTAAAGGAGTAGCGATGATTATTAAAAGCTATATACTTTAATTAATTCTTATTAAAGTCAACAACAAGTCAAAAAGAGCTAAAATAAAAATGTACAATCACCCCCCTGTTTCCTGGCCGATATCTGCAGCCGTAGGCATCAGGTGTCGGGGTGAAAGACATGAAAAACGGTGTATTCAGTAACAAACGTGTTTCGGCTGTCTGGGCAGCCTTTGTCAATGTTTAGAAGTAGGCAAACCGAAGCTCGGGTGCCACCTTGTCTTATACACTATCAAACCATGATATTCAGCCAATCGGAGGGTACCTGGCCAAACAACGCCCTCCCATCTACCAATCATGACATAACGGTTGTTTATCCAAACGGTGCTAACATTTGCCTATCCGGCCCCCCAAATCACTAGTGCTTGTATATCCTAGGGGCGTGTAAAAACTGCTCTCAGCAGCATGGTTGGTCGGTGACGTTAGGCCGGGGGTGGTATCCTCTTAATGTTATAGTAAACTGTGTGTGTCACTGACATCTCAAAACTGATATTTCTAGCCCACATTCCTAGTAATACATTGTTGGGTTTATGCTGTGATGTCGCCAAATGTCTTAGGTGCGTTCCATAACTAAGATGCTATAGCACATTCAGATTACTTCTACTCCGTCATTGCTGACATAGTAATTTACAACCGAAACATGCGTGCAAACTAGCGCACCTTAACACTACCCAACATATAGTAATATGATTAACACAGTATGAATGATGCTAGGGTAGGGAGAATCAGTGGTTTCAATGATAAGTCAGTGACCCTGTGTGTAGTCGATAATCAATGTCTGTGGACAGTGTCATTCCTTTGTTATATAGATTCCCCAAGAAACAAAATGAATATATTGCATATAAGTGTATCTCAACCAGTCATATCTTGTCTTTGTGTGGTTCATTGTTATGCACATCAGATAGCCATATTAGTAGATTGTATTCATTCTGTGCTCCTATGGGTGTATATGGTGCGGATTAAAGACAGATTTGACAAAATTTGGAAAATTAAAATGCATATCAATTGTCATAGCACTGATGTGATATACTGTCAATCATGTTCATATGACATCTACTATATTGGCATGACTACCCGCAAACTGGGTACTATACGTAATGCACAGAAAGACCTTGAAAAGGGCAAACAAATTACAAGTGTTGCTAGGCACTTTCTCAGACATCACATAGGCAATCCTTTAACTTTCAAATGTTGGGGATTACAACAACTTAAGTCAGGTATAAGAGGAGGGAACTGTGAAAGAATCCTACTCCAAAAGGAGACTAATTGGATTTTTAAACTAAACACTGTCATGCCCAATGGAATGAATGAAGCAAATAACTATTGGGTATTTCTGTAAAATCATAGTATAATCTTTTTTGGGCCATATGCCCATGTCTATTACTATGTAGATCATTTAAGACTAGCAGAGGGTATAAAAAGGTTAATGTATTTTAACAATAAGTATCATAATCAATGTATATCATTATATATCTCATTAGATTGAAAGGGGAGGTATAATATATGTAATTATAAGTTAGAGGTTCTGTCCCAGCTGTATTATGGGATATAATATTGGATGTATATTATATTATTATTATACATTATACAGGAATGCGGGCTAGAAATAGTATGATGAGCCCCAAATTAGTTTTGAGATGTCAGTTATACACACAGTTTATGATAACATTAAGAGGATACTGAGAGCAGTTTTTACTTGCCCCTAGGATATACGAGCACTAGTGATTTGACACACAGGGGGACCGGATTGGCAAATGTTAGCACCGTTTGGATAAACAACCTTTATGTCATGATTGGGAGATGGGAGGGCATTGTTTGGACAGGTACCCTCCGATTGGTTGAATATCATGGTTTGATAGTGTATAAGACAAGGTGGCACCCAGGCTTCGGTTTGCCTACTTCTAAACATTGACAAAGGCTGCCCAGACAGCCGAAATGCGTTTGTTACTGAATACAACGTTTTTCATGTCTTTCACCCCTGACACCTGATGCCGACATTTTTATTTTAGCTCTTTTTGACTTGTTGTTGACTTGTAAACTTGGAGAGTATTTATTCTCTCTTTTAATAAGAATTAATTAAAGTATATAGCTTTTAATAATCATCACTACTCCTTTAATAGGGAAGAGTGCTTTAATAAACCCCCACTTTGGTTGGACCTATTCCAACTTCCTGTTCTTGTACCCAAAATGTTTCTGTCATTATTCAGATAGCGTATACAATTTTAAATACGTTTCCAATTTACTTCTATTTGCATCATTTTCTTGTTATTCTTTGTTGAATAGATACTTATATATATATACACAATCCCATAGATGAGCACTCTCACTTCCAAATCCAGCTGCCAGGGTGCTAGTGAATAATAGATGACAGTAACAAGAACTTGCACTCACTGGTCTTTCCTTCAGAAACACACATTTATTGTAACGTTTCAGAGACAGAGTATCGCCTTCCTCAGACAAAGTGTAATGGCAACACATGCAATATAAAGTGAAAACACAGTGATAATCCCTCCCCCCAATTAAGACAAAAAACGCCAAAGCTGTAATCATAGCAACCACCTAAACAAAGTGGCAGTGTTAATATTAATGACAACTCAATCTGAAGTGTTAAAATTCATTCATAAAGCTGTTCAGTGATAAAGTAATAGAGTATAAAACACTATATACTAAATATAAAAATAAATAACAAACTAACCTAAAATAATCCATCATTATAACGAATCATAATATTAGTATTTAATATTCAGAGCTTATTCTTAAGAGATACTATGTAGGAATGTGGGAGGCCACGGTGTTGCGCACATATCACTGCTTAAATGCTTAGGACCCGGTGCAAACATATCAATCAGTATCAACCCAGGGCGGTAAAAACTAAAGTCATTATACTTTGTACTATTGACATACAATGCCATGATATGCTTCCTTACTGACAATAAACACAACTTGTTGTAGAGAAAAACAGCCAAGAAAGTTCTATTTCAGAGCATGGAGACAACACACTGCCCCAAACCATGGCGACGACCACGCCGAATACCGGAAGTGGGGAGGAGCGTGGAAGTGACGTCACAACACCTCCGTAGCCTAGACGACAAGAGTCAACAAAGCGCATACATAAATTAAACAAATAAATCCAAAGGATGCATTAATTTTTCACTTTGTTCTATTCACAGGAGTCTGAGGATGGAGGTTACCCACTCTGAAAACGTTAACTCACTAATTAAATAATTAAATATTTTGAATCAAGGCTAATGACAAATGAATTATGTCAGTTCTGACAACTCTACATGCCTAGCCACCAACAACACATTTAAAGGAGGAAAATATACCCATGTTACACAAAGCTGTTGTTTGTATTCAAGGTTGAACTACTGTTGAGGAGTTAGTATGTACTAAATCAAGAGGGCAGCTAGATGGCTTAGAAAACATGACTGTATGCAATGTAACATTATAATTTACATCACTGACCAACTTTTAAAGGGGCGTTATAGTGTGAAAATAAAATGCTCTCTCTTTCGATAGTACATTGCATTTTTAATTCATTCCTTTATTTTACAATATGGTTACATAAATATTCATTTTGTGACTCCAGATGAATATACAGCTGGGAAGCAAGTGAAAAGCAACAAACGTGCACCTGCAATGGTCAACAGTCAATCTGCGTGTTCCATAAGTAAACTTTTACAATGCTTTCCACCCTTTTGAAGTAGCTAAACACATAATAATGGACAGCAATTTATTTACAAACATTTTATGTGCACACTAGACTTGTTATTGTCTAACCACATATGCAAAAAAGAATGAACTTATTCTTAAGATGGTGCAACCATCAGTTGGTGAGAAACATAAAAAGTGTAGGCTAACTTCAAAGCAAATCTGTATTGTTTCCCATGCTGATGAGACGTTACAAGTTTCTGCTTCATCGATTGCAAATAAGGCTTCATCTGCTTCTCATAACATTCCTACATCATTTTGTGAAGAGACATTTCTGTACTGATGTGCAACTTGGCGTATGAAGAATCTAAGTATTCACTTTTCTCCACCATTTTGTATGTGTAAAATTTCAAACTTCTACTACAATAATAGTTGACCAAACTAATTTTGTATCATGCATTTTCTGCCTGAGAATCTGAGGGTGCCACAAATGCAAGATTATTAGGATTTTATTCCTGGTCCATACTTGTATAGAATCAATTCAAGTATTCCTTTTACATCCCATATTTGAATGTCTAATTTCTATAGTAATGCCATTTATAGCCTTCTTTCAACTAAGTCTAAAGGAACACCATCATTTATTCATTAAAAGCAAGAAAAATGTTTTTGTTACAATCAATGTAGCACCTATATGTTTGCTCTGAGGCTCTTCAACCCTAAATTCTGCATTGTTGCCGTTACAGGAGACTGAGCATAGTAAATGTTTTAGATTGCTTTATATTGTAAGAAGCTTAGCCCACAGGTCTTTTGTTGCTTTTGTGAAGCATAGGTGAGATCTGTTTGACATTTTACTTTACAATTATTTCCACAATTATATATAAAAAAAAAAGACTTAAAATTTTCAGGTTTAATTATTCCTCGATAATTTAGAAATAGAAATAACAGTTTCTTCACAGTAATGGACATTTGAAAACATAGTATTAAACATATTTAGAAACCTTAAAATTGAATAAAAATTTAATTTTTATGTTTAAATGTATTTGAGTGGAAAGTGCTCCAAAGTGTATATATACTGTATATGTGTATAGATGTATATACATGTGTATATACGCATAAACAAATATAAACACATAAATACACATGTATATACACATACTGTATATATATATATATATATATATATATATATACATACACACACACACATATATATATATATATATCTACTGTATGTATGTATGTATGTATGTGTGTGTATATATATATATATATATATATATATATATAGTAAAGCCCTTTCCAATCAAATACCTTGTCATAAACCATTTACCTTTTGACTCTTATAAAAAAATAATTTAAATTTATATTAAGTATTTTTATCAGAATGTGTGTATATGAGTGTAATACTTTATTTTAATGTATTCATGTTGTGCTTGGTGCAACATGCTTTTAAACCCAAACGGCTAGATTTAGAGTTCGGCGGTAGCCGTGAAAACCAGCGTTAGAGGCTCCTAACGCTGGTTTTAGGCTTCCGCCGGTATTTGGAGTCAGTGATTAAAGGGTCTAACGCTCACTTTTCAGCCGCGACTTTTCCATACCGCAGATCCCCTTACGTCAATTGCGTATCCTATCTTTTCAATGGGATCTTTCTAACGCTGGTATTTAGAGTCGTTTCTGAAGTGAGCGTTAGAGCTCTAACGACAAAACTCCAGCCGCAGGAAAATAGCAGGAGTTAAGAGCTTTCTGGGCTAACGCCGGTTCATAAAGCTCTTAACTACTGTACCCTAAAGTACACTAACACCCATAAACTACCTATGTACCCCTAAACCGAGGTCCCCCCACATCGCCGCCACTCAATTAAAATTTTTTAACCCCTAATCTGCCGACCGCCAACTACGTTATACTTATGTACCCCTAATCTGCTGCCCCTAACCCCGCCGACCCCTGTATTATATTTATTAACCCCTAACCTGCCCCCCACAACGTCGCCGCCAGCTACTTACAATAATTAACCCCTAATCTGCCGACCGCAAAGCGCCGCCACCTACGTTATCCTTATGTACCCCTAATCTGCTGCCCCTAACACCGCCGACCCCTATATTATATTTATTAACCCCTAATCTGCCCCCTCAATGTCGCCGACACCTGCCTACACTTATTAACCCCTAATCTGCCGACCGGACCTGAGCGCTACTATAATAAATGTATTAACCCCTAACCCGCCTCACTAACCCTATCATAAATAGTATTAACCCCTAATCTGCCCTCCCTAACATAGCCGACACCTACCTTCAATTATTAACCCCTAATCTGACGACCGGAGCTCATCGCTACTATAATAAATGGATTAACCCCTAAAGCTAAGTCTAACCCTAACACTAACACCCCCCTAACTTAAATATAATTTAAATCTAACGAAATTAATTAACTCTTATTAAATAAATTATTCCTATTTAAAGCTAAATACTTACCTGTAAAATACATCCTAATATAGCTACAATATAAATTATAATTATATTGTAGCTATTTTAGGATTAATATTTATTTTACAGGTAACTTTGTAATTATTTTAACCAGGTACAATAGCTATTAAATAGTTAAGAACTATTTAATAGTTCCCTAGTTAAAATAATAACAAATTTACCTGTAAAATAAATCCTAACCTAAGTTATAATTAAACCTAACACTACCCTATCAATAAATTAATTAAATAAACTACCTACAATTACCTACAATTAACCTAACACTACACTATCAATAAATAAATTAAATACAATTGCTACAAATAACTACAATTACATAAACTAACTAAAGTACAAAAAATAAAAAAGAACTAAGTTACAAAAAATAAAAAAATATTTACCAACATTAGAAAAATATTACAACAATTTTAAACTAATTACACCTACTCTAAGCCCCCTAATAAAATAACAAAGACCCCCAAAATAAAAAATTCCCTACCCTATTCTAAATTAATAAATGTAAAAGCTCTTTTACCTTACCAGCCCTGAACAGGGCCCTTTGCGGGGCATGCCCCAAGAAAATCAGTTCTTTTGCCTGTAAAAAAAAACATACAATACCCCCCCCCAACATTACAACCCACCACCCACATACCCCTAATCTAACCCAAACCCCCCTTAAATAAACCTAACACTAAGCCCCTGAAGATCTTCCTACCTTGTCTTCACCATCCAGGTATCACCAATCCGTCCTGGCATCCGGTGCTGAAGAGGTCCAGAAGAGGCTCCAAAGTCTTCCTCCTATCCGGCAAGAAGAGGACATCCGGACCGGCAAACATCTTCTCCAAGCGGCATCTTCGATCTTCTTCCATCCGGTGCGGAGCGGGTCCATCTTGAAGCAGCCGACGCGGAGCCATCCTCTTCTTCCATTGTCTCCCGACGAATGACGGTTCCTTTAAGGGACGTCATCCAAGATGGCGTCCCTCGAATTCCGATTGGCTGATAGGATTCTATCAGCCAATCGGAATTAAGGTAGGAATATTCTGATTGGCTGATGGAATCAGCCAATCAGAATCAAGTTCAATCCGATTGGCTGATCCAATCAGCCAATCAGATTGAGCTCGCATTCTATTGGCTGATCGGAACAGCCAATAGAATGCGAGCTCAATCTGATTGGCTGATTGGATCAGCCAATCGGATTGAACTTGATTCTGATTGGCTGATTCCATCAGCCAATCAGAATATTCCTACCTTAATTACGATTGGCTGATAGAATCCTATCAGCCAATCGGAATTCGAGGGACGCCATCTTGGATGACGTCCCTTAAAGGAACCGTCATTCATCGGGAGACAACGGAAGAAGAGGATGGATCCGCGTCGGCTGCTTCAAGATGGACCCGCTCCGCACCGGATGGAAGAAGATCGAAGATGCCGCTTGGAGAAGATGTTTGCCGGTCCGGATGTCCTCTTCTTGCCGGATAGGAGGAAGACTTTGGAGCCTCTTCTGGACCTCTTCAGCACCGGATGCCAGGACGGATCGGTGATACCTGGATGGTGAAGACAAGGTAGGAAGATCTTCAGGGGCTTAGTGTTAGGTTTATTTAAGGGGGGTTTGGGTTAGATTAGGGGTATGTGGGTGGTGGGTTGTAATGTTGGGGGGGGGGTATTGTATGGTTTTTTTTACAGGCAAAAGAGCTGATTTTCTTGGGGCATGCCCCGCAAAGGGCCCTGTTCAGGGCTGGTAAGGTAAAAGAGCTTTTACATTTATTAATTTAGAATAGGGTAGGGAATTTTTTATTTTGGGGGTCTTTGTTATTTTATTAGGGGGCTTAGAGTAGGTGTAATTAGTTTAAAATTGTTGTAATATTTTTCTAATGTTGGTAAATATTTTTTTATTTTTTGTAACTTAGTTCTTTTTTATTTTTTGTACTTTAGTTAGTTTATGTAATTGTAGTTATTTGTAGCAATTGTATTTAATTTATTTATTGATAGTGTAGTGTTAGGTTAATTGTAGGTAATTGTAGGTAGTTTATTTAATTAATTTATTGATAGGGTAGTGTTAGGTTTAATTATAACTTAGGTTAGGATTTATTTTACAGGTAAATTTGTTATTATTTTAACTAGGTAACTATTAAATAGTTCTTAACTATTTAATAGCTATTGTACCTGGTTAAAATAGTTACAAAGTTACCTGTAAAATAAATATAAATCCTAAAATAGCTATAATATAATTATAATTTATATTGTAGCTATATTAGGATGTATTTTACAGGTAAGTATTTAGCTTTAAATAGGAATAATTTATTTAATAAGAGTTAATTAATTTCGTTAGATTTAAATTATATTTAAGTTAGGGGGGTGTTAGTGTTAGGGTTAGACTTAGCTTTAGGGGTTAATCCATTTATTATAGTAGCGATGAGCTCCGGTCGTCAGATTAGGGGTTAATAATTGAAGGTAGGTGCCGGCGATGTTAGGGAGGGCAGATTAGGGGTTAATACTATTTATGATAGGGTTAGTGAGGCGGGTTAGGGGTTAATACATTTATTATAGTAGCGGTGCGGTCCGCTCGGCAGATTAGGGGTTAATAAGTGTAGGCAGGTGTCGGCGACGTTGAGGGGGGCAGATTAGGGGTTAATAAATATAATATAGAGGTTGGCGGTGTTAGGGGCAGCAGATTAGGGGTACATAGGGATAATGTAAGTTGCGGCGGTTTACGGAGCGGAAGATTAGGGGTTAATAATATAATGCAGGGGTCAGCGATAGCGGGGGCGGCAGATTAGGGGTTAATAAGTGTAAGGTTAGGGGTGTTTAGACTCGGGGTACATGTTAGAGTGTTAGGTGCAGACGTAGGAAGTGTTTCCCCATAGGAAACAATGGGGCTGCGTTAGGAGCTGAACGCTGCTTTTTTGCAGGTGTTAGTTTTTTTTTCAGCTCAAACAGCCCCATTGTTTCCTATGGGAGAATCGTGCACGAGCACGTTTTTGAGGCTGGCCGCGTCCGTAAGCAACTCTGGTATCGAGAGTTGCATTTGCGGTAAAAATGCTCTACGCTCCTTTTTTGGAGCCTAACGCAGCATTTGTTTGAACTCTCGATACCAGAGTTAATTTTATGGTGCGGCCAGAAAAAAGCCCGCGGAGCGTTAACAGCCCTTCTACTGCCAAACTCCAAATCTAGGCCTTAATCTATTGAGTGCAAATTTTGTTTGCGCTTGAGCACAACTGTTTACTTTCAACTTGTAATATGTGCATAAATTAGCACAGTTGCAGTATTGCTTATCACCATCCGTGCTAACTTTATTGTGCCACTTGTAATCTAGACCTATCTGTACTCTATGAACTACTAAAACATTTGTTGGACGAACAGAAGTGCTATTTATATCCCTTTATAGTTTACCTCTCTCATGTATCAAGTGTCTCTTTACATTGCTGTCTATCTTAGTCAAGTCAAAAGTGTGAAGATGCCCTTGATATTAAATCTAAGAGGTAGGTAGCAGCTCAGTTCAGTTCACACATTTGTGTGGTATGCAATAATGAGAAAGCAGTATTAGAGCCTTCCTGAAGAAGTTAACTCACCTACTTGATACTATGGAAAAGAATAAACTTTGAAATCATTCCAAAAACAGCTTCATACAAATTGAATATACAATAATATATATATATATATATATATATATATATATATATATATATATATATATATATATATATATATATATATATATATATATATATCTATACAGCAGTCATAATCGTAATCACATATACGGGTTTTATTTGGTGCTGAGCTAATTCTTGGAAATGCTGTCAGGTGCTAGCTATGGCCTAGACGTGAAGCCTTCATCCTGTTTTGCCTTGTGAAACCCCTAACTCATTGTTCTTTTAAAGTCTACTGAAACCCCATAATACTGTACATTTTAAAAATAAATAAAAATACAATGCAATAATTTTACTTATTATAAACTTCTGCTTTTTTTGCTCGCTTGCATGTATGTGTGTGGGTAACTAAAATGTTAACCTACTGTAATTAATATTACGCAAACCGTGGTATTTTCTTTAAAAATCTCTAATATATATTTTCATGTTTTCACTTATTAGCTCCGGCCTATTCCTTTATAACACTGTTAGACAGATCTCTTGATATACTGTTGTGTCAGAACACTTTGGCTGACAATCAATGTGTTAATTATTTATATATTGCATATTTTACACTATATATATATATATATATATATATATATATATATATATATATATATATACGTTGATTGGAGTAGCCGTGTTAGTCCAGAGATTTACATATCAAAATAACAAGAGTATTGCATTGAGCAATGATACTTTTTTTATTGGACTAACTATACATTTATAAGTTGACAAGCTTTCGGAAGAGTTCCTTCCTTTATCAAGTCTAAAGCAATACTGACCAATTCAATGAAATTTACAGATTATATCTTGAAACACAGAATAGCTAAGAAGACAGTGCAGGGAGAGGAGGAGGTGTCGTAAAAATCATGAAGGGGCTTAGATAACAGGCAGACAGTGTCCAGTGTAGGAGAACAGACAGGGGAAATATATAGCTTTACATAGAGCATATACTGACATAAAGTTTTATATATCAACATTGAATCAATATCTATAAAGATGTGAAATTGTATATACACGGGGAATACAAAAGTTAAATAAAGTTTAAGTTGCCTCTGAGAATTTTGATGTTGAGGTTTTGGATGGAGTGGTCAGGTTGGGTGAAATGGTGACCCACAGGGGTGCAGTATTTTGTTTCACAGTGGTTTTTGATTGAGTGTCTGTGTAAGTTCATTCAAAGGTGCAGTTTTTGGCTTGTTTCTCCAATATAGCATCCCATTTCACATGCAGTGCAATGTATCATGTATGCCACATTTGCAGATATACATGAATATGCCCCTTTAATGTTATAAGATTTATTATTGTGATTTGCTGTGCTGCTTTCACAAACGTGTTGACACAGTTTGCAGAGAGCTTTAAAGCAGCACTTGGTTCCATTTTGAGTGTTCTTTTTCTCAAGGGGTAGCTTCCTATGTACCAGTTTGTGCTTTAGGTTTGGTGGTTGTCTTTATGTCAGGATTGGGGGTTTTGGAAAGATTTTTTGAGTGTGGGATCCTCTAAGAGTAGTGGCTGTAAGTCTTTTATGATTTTTCGTATCCCTTCCACAGCAGGGTTGTATTTGACTACTAGTGGGATACGTGATCTGTTTTTCTTCTCCCTGTATTGTAGTAAGTGTTCACGTGGAGTATTGAGGGCAGAGTTAATTTTTTTATTTATAATCCTTATTTTGTAACCTTTTTCTCTGAATGATTGGGACAGTGTGATGAGGTGTTTGTCACGGTGCTTGGTATCTGAGCAAATTCTGTGGTACCTTGTAGCCTGACTGTAGATTATGGATTTTTTAATGTGATTGGGGTGGGAGCTGGAGCTGTGGAGGTAGCTGCATCTATCTGTTGGTTTCCTGTATACAGATGAGTGCAATTTGCAATTTGTGATGGATATTGTTGTATCCAGGAAGCTGACACAGTCTCTAGAAAAGTTCATTTTAAGCTTGATTGATGCATGAAATAGATTAAATGATTTATGAAAATGTTCAAGGTTTTTTTCTCCTTCTGTCCATATGATGAAAATAACTTCGATGTAGCAAAAGTATTTGAAGGGTTTGCGAAGGTGAGTGGCTAGGAATCTCTGTTCTAAGTCAGCCATGAAGAGGTTTGCGTACTGTGGTGCCATTTTGGTGCCCATGGATGTTCCCATGGTTTGTAAGTAGATGGAGTGGTTGAAGATAAAATAGTTGTGAGTAAGTATAAATTCTGTAAGTTTACTGACTGTAGAAGCACTATATGTCTGGTTAGGGCTGTTGGAGGAAAGAAAGTTTAAGCGGGCATCAATACCATCTTTATGTGGAATATTGCTGTACAGGGATTCCACATCCATTGTCACAAGTATAGTATCCTCTGGCAATTCTGTTATCTGGCTGATTTTGTTAAGAAAATCAGTGGTGTCTTTTATAAAGCTAGTGGTGTTAATAACTAAAGACTTAAGAATATTCTCCACTAGGCCCGATATTTGCTCAGTCAGAGTGTCCATGCCTGTTATTATTGGTCTTCCTGGGTTCCCTGGTTTGTGGATTTTTGGGAGCATGTAGAATGTCCCTATGCTAGGGTTAGAATTTTTTTGTAATGTACTTTCATTTAGTCAATTACATTGTATATTCCACATTCTTTATACATAGGTACACAGGTAAGCCTATGTCTACACTTTTGTCTTTATTTAACTTTTATATTTCCCCTCTATATACTATTTCACATCTTTATAGATATTGATTCAATGTTGATATATAAAACTTTATGTCAGTATATGCTCTATGTAAAGCTATATATTCCCCCTGTCTGTTCTCCTACACTGGACACTGTCTGCCTGTTATCTAAGCCCCCCTCATGATTTTTACGACACCTCCTCCTCTCCCTGCACTGTCTTCTTAGCTATTCTGTGTTTCAAGATATAATCTGTAAATTCCATTGAATTGGTCAGTATTGCTTTAGACTTGATAAAGGAAGGAACTCTTGTGAAAGCTTGTCAACTTATAAATGTATAGGTAGTCCAATAAAAAAGTATCATTGCTCAATGCAATACTCTTGTTATTTTGATATATATATGTGTGTGTGTGTATGTATGTGTATATGTGTATGTGTGTGTGTGTGTGTATGTATGTATGTGTGTATGTGTGTGTGTATGTATGTATGTGTATATGTGTATGTGTGTGTGCATGTGTGTATGTGTGTATGTGTCTGAGTTTGTATGTGTGTGTGTATATGTGTGTGTATGTATGTATGTGTATGTGTGTATGTGCCTGTGTGTAGTGTGTGTGTGTATGTGTATGTACGTGTATATGTGTATATGTGTATGTGTGTGTGTGTGCGTGTATGTATGTATGTGTGTATGTGTGTGTGTTTGTATGTGTGTGTGTATATGTGTGTGTGTGTGTATGTGTGTATGTGTCTGTGTGTGTGTGTGTGTATGTGTGTGTATGTGTATGTGTCTGTGTGTGTTTGTATGTGTGTATGTGTATGTGTCTGTGTGTAGTGTGTGTGTATGTGTGTGTGTGTGTATGTGTGTGTGTGTGTATGTGTCTGTGTGTATTGTGTGTGTGTGTTTGTATGTGTGTGTGTGTATGTGTATGTGCCTGTGTGTAGTGTGTGTGTATGTATGTGTGAGTGTGTGTGTGTGTGTATGTGTGTGTGTATGTGTGTGTAAAGAATGGAAAAAGGTCCACAGAAGGATGAAGAGAGAATTTCAAGCTTAAAAGCTCCAAAGAGAGAATTGTATATGTGTGGTGATATACCAAAGCCGATTGCACTACAAATATCTACAAACACTACAAAAACTAATGAAATGTGTGCCTCAATTAATCTTATTGAAACAAATAGTATAAGTAGGTAAAATCATCATCAATCAATTCATATATATATAAAAAGGTGTGGTCCAGCAAAGCTCAAAGAACACATAGAATAATAATAAAAAAACATATGTGATTTAGTACATACAAACAAACACCAAAATATTTGCAGTTAGCATAAATAAATGAATAAATAAATAAATGGATAAAAATATATGATAAATGGTAAAAGAAAATCACTCAATAAATAAAAAAAAACAATTACAGACTCAGTCCTGCATAAGTCCGTTCCAGAAAAGAGGCTGAGCAGCATGAATAAAATTAAATGTATATCAAGTCTTGGCTTAGATTGTATCCACAAACAAATACAAAATGCCTCCTTACTAGAAAGAACCTCAATCATATGAGGTAAGTGTCGCAAATGGATTCAAACAGCTGTCCTGTATCCATCAGTCAGTAGGTCTGCTTCTGTGTAGCCTGGGTATGGAAGATTTATTTTCTCTCTTTCCCCCTCTCCACAGCACAGGAAACCGGGTATACCAGAAAGGAGACAAAAAAACGCCAAGCAATAGTGCAATATTGTCAAGATAAAAACAAGTAGATTTGATTTAACAAACTCCCAAGGGTAAAACCTGCTTACATTTACAAACCTCAATCTAGTATGAGGTATGAAATTTAGCATATAGAGTATAAAGGAATACAAGGAGTACGACTTGTAATAACAATGCACAAAAGTTTATAACCTTCTTCATCAGAGGAACCAAATCATGATTCCGTTCCTCTGATGAAGAAGCTTATGAACTTTTGATCACTATGAAACACGTTAGGAGAATTATACTAATAAGACTCTGCTTGTTTGGGTGATCTACACGCCAGTGCATGTGTGCATTGTTATTACAAGTGGGACTCCTTGTATTCCTTTATACTCTATATGCTAAATTTGATACCTCATACTCGATTGAGGTTGGCAAATGTAAGCAGGTTTTACCCTTGGGAGTTTGTTAAATAAAATTTACTTGTTTTAATTAAATAAACTTTTATAAAGGATTGTGATCGCCCCCTAATCAGTTGCTGTGTAAATGCACCCCACTGTTTTTTAAGTCGCACCCCCATTGTGTTTATGTTGAGAGGGGCTATACCAATTCCCCTCATCATTAATTTGAACCCCTGTACCATTTAGACACATCCCCAAATCACTTAACTCCATCCTTGCTATGCTCAGCTAGGCCTTCAGAACACTGTGACTCCATCTCTGCTCATCTTGACTCTACATACAGAGCAATTGCCCCAGGGGTCTCCATGACTCAGTCCCCTGTATTCTGGCCACATGCATGTCTTTCTGAAGTGTATGTATTTTCCCTCTAAGAATCTAAGTACTAGAGCCACTATTGAATGTAAATTAAAGAGAAATAACGAGACAATAATGAGAATTCAATACAAGGTTATTTAATCCCACATGTACTCAAGTAATTAAATTCATCAGCACCTTAGATTGCATTGTTAAATGTCACAGCATCTGTGTATTTGATAACTACAAAGTGGTAATTTACAACTATGTATAACATTGCTATACTGCTGTTACAAAAACTGCTGCCAGGTGGCTAAAGACACGTGCACACTCCTGAGTTCACCAAGGATTAATTTTTAGCAAAGGATTCCAAGAGAACTAAGCAAAGTTGATAATAAAATTTAAATGGAAAGTTGTTTAAAATGTCATGTTCTTTTTTTTTAAGTTTAAAGGGACATGAAACCCAAAAATTTCCTTTCATGATTCAGATACAGAATACAGTTTTAAACAACATTTCAATTTACTTCTATTATCTAATTTGCTTCATTCTTTAGGTATCCTTTGTTAAAGAAATAGCAATGTACATGGGTGAGTCAATCACAGGAGGGATCTATGTGCAGCTACCAATCAGCAGCTACTAAGACTATTTAGATATGATTTTCAAAAAAGTTTTTTCGAATTGCATGCTCTTTCTAAATTATACAAAAAAAAATTGGGTTCCATGTACCTTTAATTTTTGGCTTAAACTGTTCCTTTAAATCTAACCATTAGAGATGTGCAATTGAATTTTGCTGATTCGTCGAGTTGTTTGATACACGAACAGCCAAAAACATTATTGGAGAAAATGAACAAAAAACAAATGATTGCTTGACAATATTGATTTGTTCATTCTTTCATGCCATTTGGCGCCAAAAAAGGTGCAGGAATAGGAGAAGGATTTTTATTGTTTGGTTAATAAGCTCCTTGTTTGCAGTGATGTTGAGGGGGTCTTATCATTCATTTGCCCATTATGCCCTGTCCATTCTTGCCATAGTATTACTAATGGCTTTTGTTAAGGACAGCTGGTTAGGCACTAAATGCTGGATTTAAGTCATACAGGGGCTGAATGTTCTTTTAAAATGGAATAATAGACTCTTTGAATTGTTTGAATCCTATAATGTAATATGGTAAGCATATAGTGATAGATCACATGCGTCAGCGTCCTAATAGATGAAAACTACAAAAATAAATAATAAAATGCACCACACTGCTAGTTCTAAACCCAAACTCAAAGTTTTATACTTTTTAATAAACAATTAGAAACATATTGTTTAAATATGTGTCTTATGATGACTGTCACTGATTAAAACAAACCAGAAAATGGTGTTGATAAAAATTTGGTTTCATGTGCTTTCCAAATCATTTTGTATAGGTGCCATTATAGTAGAAAAATGACATGCTCTTATTTAATTGCCACAACTAATTTAAGTTGCAGGGTTTCTATTACTGAAGTTTAATGCTCTAATGAGTAAGTGCATACCATTTTTTATTGGCCTTTAAATATCTGACAGGTTTAATAGACATGAAACACATTTTTTCTTTTATGATTCAGACAGAGCACACAATTTTAAACAACTTTCCAATGTATTTCCATTATCAAATTTGCTTCATTCTCTTGGTATCCTTTGTTGAAGGAACAGCAAAACTTTTAAAATTCTGAATCATCAAAAAAGTCAATTTGAAACAAGCAAGACTGGAATCTATGCTAATATTATCCAGTTATCTGTAGTTACATAATGTATTATTATATTGAGTAAAATACTGCATATGATATGTGTGACTTACTAATAAACATTACTATTTATGCCACTAATGTGTTATGTGTGAAATGTTTGTAACAAATAACATTTAGGGCCATATTACGAGTGGAGCACTAACATTTGCGTGCGAGCCATATCGAGTTTATTATCCCTACTTAGCGCTCGTATTGCAATTTGAAAGTACAGGTGAAACTCGAAAAATTAGAATATCGTGCAAAAGTTAATTTATTTCACTAATGCAACTTTAAAGGCGAAACTAATATATGCGATAGACTCATTACATGCAAAGCAAGATAGTTCAAGCCGTGATTTGTAATAATCGTGATGATTATGGCTTACAACTCATGAAAACCCCAAATCCACAATCTCAGAAAATTAGAATATTACATGCAATCACTAAAACAAGGATTGTACATACCTGTAGAACAATATCGGACCTCTGAAAAGTATAAGCATGCATACTGTATGTACTCAGTACTTGGTTTGGGCCCCTTTTGCAGCAATTACTGCCTCAATGCAGTGTGGCATGAAAGCTATCAGCCTGTGGCACTGCGGAGGTGTTATGGAAGACTAGGATGCTTCAATAGCGGCCTTCAGCTCTTCTGCATTGTTCGGTCTCATGTCTCTCATCTTTCTCTTGGCAATGCCCCATAGATTCTCTATGGGGTTCAGATCAGGCAGGTTTGCTGGCCAATCAAGCACAGTAATCCCACGGTCATTGAACCAGGTTTTGGTGCTTTTGGCAGTGTGAGCAGGTGCCAAGTCCTGCTGGAAAATGAAGTCAGCATCCCCATAGAGCTCGTCTGCGGAAGGAACATGAAGTGCTCCAAAATCTCCTGGTAGATGGCTGCGTTGACCCTGGACTTAATGAAGCACAGTGGACCAACACCAGCAGATGACATGGCTCTCCAATCAACACAGACTGTGGAAACTTCACACTGTACTTCAAGCATCTTGCAGTGTGTGCCCCTCCATTCTTCCTCTATACTCTGGGTCCTTGTTTTCCAAATGAGATGCAAAATTTGCTCTCATCAGAAAAGAGGACTTTGGACCACTGAGCAACAGACCAGGTCTGCTTTTCTTTAGCCCAGGTAAGACGCTTCTGATGTTGTTTGTTGTTCAGGAGTGGCTTGACAAGAGGAATACAACATTTGAAGCCCATGTTCAGGATCTGTCTGTGTGTGGTGGCTCTTGTGAAAGTCCCCAACACTTTTGAATGGCCTTTTCCTGACAATCCTCTCCAGGCTGCGGTCATCCCTGCTGCTTGTGCACCTTTTTCTTCCACACTTTTCCCTTCCACATAACTTTCTATTAATGTGCTTTGATACAGCACTTTGGGAACATCCAACTTCTTTTGCAATTACCTTTTAAAGCGTTCCTTCCTTATGGAGGGTGTCAATGATGGTTTTCTGCACACCTGTCAGGTCAACAGTCTTTCCCATGATTGTGATTCCTACTGAACCAGACTGAGAGACCATTTAAAGGCCCAGGAACCCTTTGCAGGTGTCATGGCTTAATTAGCTGATTAGAGTGGGACACTTTGAGTCTAGAATATTGCATCTTTTCACAATATTCTAATTTTCTGAGATTGTGGATTTGGGGTTTTCATGAGCTGTAAGCCATAATCATCACAATTATGCCAAATCACGGCTTGAACTATCTTGCTTTGCATGTAATGAGTCTATCTCATATATTAGTTTCACCTTTTAAGTTGCATTAGTGAAATAATTGAACTTTTGCACTATATTCTAATTTTTTGAGTTTCACCTGTAAATGTGAACCCTTGAGCACAATTGTGGTTTACACTAGAATGATTATTGCAACCTCAGAGCTCTGGTTAACTGTTTCACAAAACTAAAAAGTGTCACAAAGGACATGAAAAATACATTACAAAGTACAGTTACACCATAATAAAAACACCATGTAATAAAAACTATTCACAAATATTGCAAGGGCTCAAAGATATGAGATCTCAGGTGTCAGAAAAAAGCAAGCAAAGAGCTTTTACATTGAGATATTTACCGACATATATACACATATAAACACATAAATACATATGTACACATTTAACACATAAATACATATTTACACATATAAACACATAAATACATATGTATACACATATAGACATATATATATATATATATATATATATATATATATAAAAACATTGGAACCCTATGTAGTTAAGTAGATGAAAAGATGTTAAAGCATATTTATGCAATATTCATGTTCAATGTTCAAGGCTTTAACTATGTATTTACTGTAAATATTTAACATTCCAATGTTCTGCAAATAAAGTAATTATTTGTGCAAGAAATGTGTATTTATGATAAAATAGAACATATTCTTCTACAGGGAGTGCAGAATTATTAGGCAAGTTGTATTTTTGAGGATTAATTTTATTATTGAACAACAACCATGTTCTCAATGAACCCCAAAAACTCATTAATATCAAAGCTGAATAGTTTTGGAAGTAGTTTTTAGTTTGTTTTTAGTTATAGCTATTTTAGGGGGATATCTGTGTGTGCAGGTGACTATTACTGTGCATAATTATTAGGCAACTTAACAAAAAACAAATATATACCCATTTCAATTATTTATTTTTACCAGTGAAACCAATATAACATCTCAACATTCACAAATATACATTTCTGACATTCAAAAACAAAACAAAAACAAATCAGTGACCAATATAGCCACCTTTCTTTCCAAGGACACTCAAAAGCCTGCCATCCATGGATTCTGTCAGTGTTTTGATCTGTTCACCATCAACATTGCGTGCAGCAGCAACCACAGCCTCCCAGACACTGTTCAGAGAGGTGTACTGTTTTCCCTCCTTGTAAATCTCACATTTGATGATGGACCACAGGTTCTCAATGGGGTTCAGATCAGGTGAACAAGGAGGCCATGTCATTAGATTTTCTTCTTTTATACCCTTTCTTGCCAGCCACGCTGTGGAGTACTTGGACGTGTGTGATGGAGCATTGTCCTGCATGAAAATCATGTTTTTCTTGAAGGATGCAGACTTCTTCCTGTACCACTGCTTGAAGAAGGTGTCTTCCAGAAACTGGCAGTAGGACTGGGAGTTGAGTTTGACTCCATCCTCAACCCGAAAAGGCCCCACAAGCTCATCTTTGATGATACCAGCCCAAACCAGTACTCCACCTCCACCTTGCTGGCGTCTGAGTCGGACTGGAGCTCTCTGCCCTTTACCAATCCAGCCACGGGCCCATCCATCTGGCCCATCAAGACTCACTCTCATTTCATCAGTCCATAAAACCTTAGAAATATTTCTTGGCCCAGTCTTGACGTTTCAGCTTGTGTGTCTTGTTCAGTGGTGGTCGTCTTTCAGCCTTTCTTACCTTGGCCATGTCTCTGAGTATTGCACACCTTGTGCTTTTGGGCACTCCAGTGATGTTGCAGCTCTGAAATATGGCCAAACTGGTGGCAAGTGGCATCTTGGCAGCTGCACGCTTGACTTTTCTCAGTTCATGGGCAGTTATTTTGCGCCTTGGTTTTTCCACACGCTTCTTGTGACCCTGTTGACTATTTTGAATGAAACGCTTGATTGTTCGATGATCACGCTTCAGAAGCTTTGCAATTTTAAGAGTGCTGCATCCCTCTGCAAGATATCTCACTATTTTTGACTTTTCTGAGCCTGTCAAGTCCTTCTTTTGACCCATTTTGCCAAAGGAAAGGAAGTTGCCTAATAATTATGCACACCTGATATAGGGTGTTGATGTCATTAGACCACACCCCTTCTCATTACAGAGATGCACATCACCTAATATGCTTAATTGGTAGTAGGCTTTCGAGCCTATACAGCTTGGAGTAAGACAACATGCATAAAGAGGATGATGTGGTCAAAATACTCATTTGCCTAATAATTCTGCACTCCCTGTATGTGAAGAACATTGGAATGTGAAATATTTATATTTTTTATGTTGAGTTAGTGCACTTGAGAATATGTGTTCTGGTTAGCTCGAGAGTAGGGTGTGTTTTTTTCTCTATTGACTTCTATGGGAGAATAAGTTACCGCACGCGCAATATTCTAAGTTTGTGCTCTTCGGGTTAGCGCACAGGTGATAACTTTTTACTTTCAACTCATAATACGAGCACAACCCGATGCACGCAATAAATGTACTTCTAGCGCAGTTAACGCTCGAGCGGAAGCATTAAATATCGCTCCACTTGTGATCTGGTTTTACAGTAAAGACATTGAGATCTTAATATAGAATGTTTAGTTATGCGTAGTAAAGCAACTGCCATATACTTTCATTATTTAGCTTTTCCAATTTTCATATAATCTTGCTCTGAAAATGTTGGTTTTTCTAATTTTTAGAACTGTAAATTCAAACTGCAGACTTCTCAAAGCTAACCCTGCTATATATCCTTCTCCAGTTGGGCTCAGCAGATATCAAAACATCGCAGTGTTTGCTGACATAATAACTGTGACATCATTTGCCTTATTCAGAAGCGAACCGAGATTGGCTCCACCAAATAAGGCAAGTGGTGGTAGGGTGTTGGCTTTTCAAAAACATTATTTTATAGAAAGGCAACAAGAAATGTTTTGTAATAGAGAGTAAACATTGAGGTTTTTATAGAAAATATTAAAGGGATGTAAAACAGTCAGTTTCATTGTTGTAATAAAAAAGCACTATGCAGTGAGTTATATTTAATAGAAATCATTGAAAAATGTATTTTTTTTTCATTTAATTTTTATAATTTCATTTGTGCAGGGTCCATTACTTCATGCCACAGCCCCACAAGGTATAGCTTAAATTTTGAAATGGTTGCTGGGAGACATCTGCAAGAGCTGCTGTCAGTTTCTTGCATATGCTCAGTAGAAAACTTTTGCTGCATGGGACAGTGGAAGTTCTGTAATATCAGCTCACTTATCTCTCTAGAGTCAGTGGCTACACAATCTGTTTCTTTTTATGTTTACTTTGATGTAACATGTTTTTTAACTAAAGTAGCACTGTTACATATCCCTTTAAGTTATGTTTAATAAAACAACTGTGCAATATACTTGCCCCCCCCCCTTTCAAGCAATTTCTTATCTCTCAGAACTTGAAATGCACCCTGATGAGTTATCAAGGCTAACCCTGCTACACACATGTACCTATTTTTTTTTTTTTAACTAATAACCTACTAACAATATGACAGGGGCTAGACTTGTTGTCTGCAGACTCAAGCCCAGACTGATTCCTCCAAAAAAAGCCAAAAAAGGTAGGTGGAATTTGGCTATTGAAAAAACAATTACAGCAAACAAGATGTAAATTAAAATAAAGTTTAGTCTTAGTCAATATGTTATTTCTTTAGCAATACAAAAAAAGTATTTACTGTCCCTTCAAGTTCCCCTTTAAAAATGTTGATTTCAATGAATGACCCCCAAATAGGTCAACTAAAAGTTGTCTAAAAGTTGTCAGATATGTTGCTTGAAGTCATAAATGGAATATGCAACATTAAATAGATACATATGTTGCAAACATTGTATACTGTACTTTTAATATGCACTTGATCCTGGGTAACACAGAGCAAAGTCATCTGGACATGAAACAGGTCCATTTTTATGAGTCTTTTAAGATTTATGAGAATGAAAGTTATAATTGTTGTGTTGTTTGCGTATAATACTATAGCCAGTATCATTTCCATTGCTCCTCCTTTTCATATAACTGCCTGATCTAATAAATTGGCTGACCTTCTTATTGTAATTAGAACAAGCAATAAAAAAAAACAAATACATTTATTTGAGCAATAAATGTTTCATTATTTAACTACTAGCCAGTTTAGATCTTCACAATTTCTTCTAATCTTAATTTCCAGATAAAAAAAATACAAAACTGTAGTAACATTTACAGGGGATTACTGGGTTTATTGGGGATTACTATGCTCAAAATATATTACGTTAGCACCTCCATACCTTAAAGGTGGCAGCTAAATTTGCAAAGTGTCTTTTTTTCCCAGACATATCCAATTCTGTACCAAGGCGAAAGGTATAGAAGAGAAGAGGGTGATTTTAATAAATAAAGTCGCTAAGAGGACTGAGGTAGTAGAATAGGAAGTCTACTGTCAGTATCATCCTACATCATTTGTATATATTAGGTCAGAACTACCTCCAGCATAAAATAATACTTTGTCCCTCCCCTAATACTTAAGACTTAAATCCATAAACACACTACACAAAAGGTAAGATTTCAATAGATCTTAAAAAAAATAGATGTCAAACCTTATAAGGAAATCATTCTCAAGCTTATGAAAATTGTTAACATTTGTACTTTTTTCTGAGCGGTTTCCATAAGCACCTTTAAAGAATAGATTATCTGGATGTAGAAGTAATCTAATATACTGTTAAATATGTACCTATCTGTAGGCATTAAAACACTTGGCATATTTACAAATACTAGCAATTACATTTAAATACCAGAAATAACTGCATAATATTTCCCAATCTTCTCTACAGCATTAGACATCACCCAGACATCACCCAGTGCCCTATTAACAGTTTGATGCGTAATACTTGATTTACTCCCTCCCAAAAACTAAGGCCTCAATGATCAAAACTGCTGTGAATTTTTTATTTTGGAGTGTTTTTTAGGATAGGCATAACTTGTTTTTTTTTTTTATTTTTAGTAATGCTTTCTTTATGTGTTTTTTTTGTAATGTTAGTGTTTGTTATTTTGTATAGCTTAGGGGGTGTTAGGTTAGAGGTCTTGGGGGGTTAACTGGTAGGCAGTAGTGTATTTGGGTTAGGGGGTTGAGGTGGATTAGAGTTTAATAGGTTAAGGGGCTTATTGCGATGGGAGGTTGTGGAAGTTTAGGGGTTAATAAGTTAGGTGGTCGTTAGTTATTTAGGTCATGGCAGTTTAGGGGTTAAAGTGCAAGTTGAACTGGTGGTGAGGACACGTAAGGGGTTAATATTTTAGTGTAGCATTGCATTCACACACAATGTTAAAATGATAGGCATTATCATGTTCAATGCATATTATTTTAAGCATTGTATATAATTAAAAATTTAGTTATTTTTGCTTCTTCATTTTATTATTTTAAACGCAAATATATATTTTAAATGATATATTTATATTTAAAATATTAAAATGAACAAACAAAAATAACTACATTTTAAATTATTTACAATACTGAAAATGATATGCATTATACATGGCAATGCATATCATTTTAACATTGTATCTAAATGTCGGCCATTATATCCTATGGGAGACACATCTCCCCTCGCAGGCACTTCGTGGGTCCGCCCCTTTTTTAAAATATATCGACAGACTGATGGACTGTGAGGTTGACAAGCCCAGAAAGGTTTCTCATCATTCTGTCGATGCTTTGAATATCGAGGCCTTAGCAAACCCTCCACATCAATGAATAGTACCCTTCGATATTGAACTTACCTTCTTACTGCACCCACAAAATGTAAAACTGCACATGGAGCCTACTCCTAATATCACTCTTTAAGTGAATGGTATGAAAGATACTGTGAAGAATATACTGTACTCATGATGGAAGTACTACTAAAAGGTCGCTTGATTCCAAGGTAGTTATAAAAAAAAAAACAAGGAATGCTTGAAGGAGACAAATTCATTTGTACAATGAGAAAGTGGAACCTTGATATACAGCTCCCCATAACCACTATCTTGCCCAAAATAACCACACTGCATTGATTTGAACAGCCAATAGAATTTAAGCAGCTCTCATCCTATTGGCTGATTTGAATATTTCAGCCAATAGGAATGCAACGGTACCCCAATATAAAAGAGTGTGCGGCGGACGATCCCATGAAGAGGAGGATCCACGTCGCTGAAGACCACCGCTGAAGAGGACCAGCGCTCTATATAAGGACCAGCGATCCAGATCTGCGCATCACCCCAAGACCACTCTGCAACCTCCGGGAAGAAGATAGAAGATGGTGCCGCTCTGGAAGAAGATCTTCACCACCTGGATGAAGACTTTGCTCTGCCTGGACTTCCGGACTTCAGGAACGGTGAGTACATTTTCTGGGGTTAGATTTATTTTTTTATTTTTTTGGGTGTTTTTTTTTTTAGCTTAGGGCTTTTTTTTCTTGGCGCAAAAATGCTGATTGCCCTTTGAAAGGGCAGTGCCCATACAAATGCCCCTTTAGGGGTAATGGGTAGCTTAGGTTTTTTTAGGCTTAGGATTTTTTATTTTGGGGGGTTGGTTGGGTGGGGGGTTTTACTGTTAGGGGTGGAATGGATTCCTCACTGGCAGAACCCAGAAAGTTAGACTTCCGCCCTTCACCTCCAAGCCCACAGAGATCAGCTGTGTTGTACCCCAAGGCTCTTTGCTGAGCCCTACCCTCTTCAACATCTACATGGCCGCCCTCGCCTCCATCATCTGACGACACAACCTCAACATCGTCTCCTACGCCGACAACACCAAGCTGATCCTCTCACTCACCAGAGACCCCACCACCGCCAAGAAAAATGTCCACGAAGGGATGACAGCAGTCGCCGCCTGGATGAGAGACAGCTGCCTCAAGCGGAACGCAGCAAGACCGAAGTCCTCCTCCTCGGACCCAACACATCCAACTGGGATAACTCCTGGTGGCCCACAGCTCTTGGACACCCGCATACCGACCACGCATGAAACTAAGGCGTCATCCTGGACTCATCGCTCTCCATGGACCGACAAGTCAACGCCGTCTCCTCTTCATGCTTCCACAAACTCCACGTGCTGCGAAGGATCTTCAAGTGGATCCCAACCGAGACCAGGAAGACAGTCACCCACGCCCTCATCAGCAGCCAACTGGACTATGGCAATGCATTCTACGCCAGCTCCACCATCAAGCTTCAAAACAGACTCCAGCACATCCAGAATGCCTCAGCCAGACTCATCCACGACCTCCCTTGTGAATGCCACATCACCAAACACCTGCCAGACCTGCACTGGCTACCCATCAACAAAAGGATTACGTTCAAGCTTCTCACCCACGTGTTCAAGGCCCTCCACAACATCGGTCCCGAATATGTCAACAACCGCATCACCTTCTACACCCCCGCCAGACAGCTTCGATCGGCCGACCAAGCCCTCACAGTCATCCCCAGCATCAGGAAGACCACAGCAGGAGGCAGATCGTTCTCTCAACTGGCAGCCAAGACATGGAACACTCTCCCACTGCACCTCAGACAAGCTACCTCCCTAAGTAAGTTCAGAAAGGACCTCAGGACCTGGCTCTTCGACTGAACTGCAGCAACCCTAAATGCTTTGAGACCCTTACGGGTGAGTAGCCACGATTTAGAAAAATTCAATAGATAGATAAATAGATACTTTGTAATTTTTTTAGGTAAAAGAGCTAATTGCTTCAGGGCAATGGCCTACAAAAGGCCATTGTATAGGCCATTGTAAGGGCTATTGGTATTTTATTGTTAGCTTAGGGGGTGTTTTTATTTTGTGGTGGCTTTTTTGTTTTTGTAGGGCTATTAGATTAGGGTTAATTTTTATTATTTTGGATAATTTTGTTTATTATTTTTTGTAATCTTAGTGTTTTTTTATTTTTCGTAATGTTAGTGTTTTTTTTGGTAATGTTAGGTTTTTTTATTTTTTCATAGTGTTAGGATTTTTTAATATTGTAATTTAGTTTTTTTATTTTATTAAAATAGTAATTAAAAAACAAAAAATAAGGCACGCTAAAAAAACTACTAAGAGAGGTTAACGATAAAAATCAAATACACATGTATGCAAATATATACAGAAATTTATTACAATAACAATGTTTTTAAAAGATATATAACCACCAGTAGTTCACTAACATATAATTCTAAAATGGCCATAAACCTAAAAATTAATGATAGCTAATAAAAGCAATGATACTCAAATAATAAAAAAATCTAAAAATATGTTAGTCTGGTCATAAGAGTTCAAAAATTCAGGTTTGTCAATAGACCAGTGAAAAAATTAATGATGCATAGGTCTAAGGGATACAGTGGATTGCGATATAAAAAGTGCTTTTATGGTAACTTCTCCAAATGTTCATCATATGAAGGACACTCACCCGCAATATGAAATCCTCTGGTACGGGTTTCTCCCTTTTCGTTTTCCCTGGTGAGTGTCCTTCATATGATGAACATTTGGAGAAGTTACCACTAAAGCACTTTTTTTTAATCGCAGTCCACTTTATCCCTCACACCTATGCATCATCTAAATATTATTCCACTGGTCTATTGAATTAATTTTTTTAACTCTCATGATCAAACTGACATATTTTTTTATTTTTTTATTATTTGAGTATCATTGCTTTTATTATATATATTTATTATATAGTTGATAAGCCTGCCCAGAGGGCAGTCTGTGTGTGAAAAATGAATCCCCCCAAGCTACAAAACATAAAAAAGTAAAAATACAGAAAAAAAAACAGTTATCCAAAATAATAAAATTAAACCTAAACTAATACCCCTATAAAAATAAATAAAAAATCCCCCCAAAATAAAAACACCCCCTAATCTAATTCTAAGCTACCAATAGCCCTTAAAAGGGCTTTTTGTAGGTCATTGCCCTAAAGAAATCAGCTCATTTACATTAAAAATAAACAGAGTCCCCCCTAACAGCAAACCCCCCCACCTACCAAACTACCCAAAATAAAAAAAAGCTAACACTAATAAACCTAAACTACCCATTGCCCCTAAAGGGGCATTTGTATGGGCATTGCCCTTAAAAGGGCATTCAGCTCTTTTTCACTGCCCTTAAAAGGGCTTTCAGCGCTTTTGCAATTTGCCCCAAAAAAACCTAATCTAAAAATACAACCCCCCCCCAAAAAAAAACTAACACTAAAGCCCAAATATAGGTACTCACAGTTTCAGAAGTCCGGCGGAGAAGGTCTTCTTCCAGGCAGGTCTATCATCTTCATCCACAGCGAAGGCGGTGCGGAGCGGAGGTCAGGAGCGGTCTTCCCTGATGTGGCGATCCTCGGCAGTGGTCATCTGTGGTGGCATCGGCGGTCCTCGGTGGAGGCAGTCCTCAGCGGTGGTGGTGGTCCTCGGCAGCATGGAGGCTCCTCTTCATCCGATGTTTGTGGTATACTAAATATTGAATGCAAGGTACCGCAATCAATTTGGGGTACCTTGCGTTCCTATTGGTTACATTTTTCAAAACAGCCAATAGGATTAGAGCTATTAAAATTCAATTGGCTGTTCAAATGAGCCAATAAGATTTCAGTAGCTCTCATCCTATTGGCTGCTGAATTTTTCAAAACAGCCAATAGGATTAGAGCTACTGAAATCCTATTGACTCTTCAAATCAGCCAATAAGATTTCAGTAGCTCTCATCCTTTTGGCCAATTTTGAAAATTTCAGCCGATAGGAATTCAAAGTACCCTAATAAATATGGGGTACCTTGAATTCAATCATCAGTGTGTGGGGGACAATAGCATGAAGAGGAACCTCTACGCCTTTGTCGAGGACCGCCACCGCCGCCAATGACTGCCGCTGAGGATCGACACTTTTGAGAAGACTGCTCCAGACCTCTGCTCCGCGCTGCCTTCGCTTTGGATGAAGATGATGGACCCGCCTGGAAGAAGACCTTCTCCGCCGGACTTCTGAAATCGTGAGTACCTGGCTTTAGTGTTAGTTTTTTAAAATTTGTTGGGGGGGTTTTGTTTTTGTGTTTTTTTGGGGCAAATTGCAAAAGAGCTGAATGCCCTTTTAAGGGCAGTGAAAAAGAGCTGAATTCCCTTTTAAGGGCAATGCCCATACAAATGCCCCTTTAGGGGCAATGGGTAGTTTAGGTTTATTAGGGTTAGTTTTTTATTTTTATTTTGGGGGGTTTGGTGGGTGGGGTGGTTTATTTGTAATGTAAAAGAGCTGATCTTTTTTGCCCTACAAAAAGCACTTTTAAGGGCTATTGGTAGTTTAGCATTAGATTAGGGTTTTTTTATTTTGGGGGGATTTTATATTTTCATAGTGATTAGGTTTAATTTTTTTATTTTGGATAGTATTGTTTATTATTTTTTGTAATGTTAGCGTTTTTTATTTTCTGTAATTAGATTAATGTAATGTATATTTTTTATCTTCTATTGTAATGTAGTAATTTCTTAATTGTAATTAAGGGGTTAATTTATGGGGTGTTAGGTTAGGGGTCTTAGTCATTAAATTAGTTTTTTTGCGTTGTGGGGGTTGGCGGTATAGGAGTTAATAGGTAAATTAGGTTTAATGTGTTGTGGGGGGTTGGCGGATTAGGGGTTAATAGATGTATTAGGTAGTTTGCGATGTTGGGGTTTGCGGATTTAGGGGTAAATAATTTTATTAGGTAGGTGGGGTTTTTTTCTTAATACTTTGTGTGGGCGGTTAGTTTATTTTTTTCTTAATACTTAGTATGGGCGGTTATTTAATTTTTTTAAATACTTATTGTGGGCGCATAGGTTTTTTTTTAATACTTATTGCGGGTGGTTATTTTTTTTATTATTTTTTAATACTTATTGCGGGCGGTTATTTTTTTTTTTGTAATGCTTTGTTTGCCTTCGCTGCATCCCGGTGGATTCCGAAAAATGGCAGGGTGGTGAAAGAATCCACCACGCACCCTTCCTTTTTCGGAATCCACCTACATCCAAGTGAATTCTTCGCTGCATCCAGGTGAATTCTTTTGGCTGCATCGTGCTGCCAACATTCCTTTGAGGATGCGTGCGCAACTGTCGACGGCGATGGACGCTTTACAAACGTGATTATAATATAGATAATTTATTTTTAGGTTTATGGCCATTTTAGAATTATATGTTAGTGAACCACTGGTGGTTATATATCTATTAAAAACATTATTATTGTAATACATTTCTGTATATATTTGCATACATGTTTATTTGATTTTTATTGTTAACCTCTCTTAGTAGCTTTTTTTTAGCGTGCCTTATTTATTGTTTTTAATTAGTTCTTAAAGTGTTTTTTGGGATTATACTTTTTAAGACTACACAGGGACTGTGTTTTTATCATTAAAATAGTAGTTTGGTTAATGTTAGGTTAATTTATAGTTTAATCTTAGGTTTTTTTATTTCACAGTTAAGTTTTTGTTTATTTGAAGGTAGTTATATTGTAAATTAAATTTAGTGTTAGGGGGGGTGTTAGGTTTAGGGGTTAATAGTTTAATTTAGTGTGTTGGGATGTGGGGGGCCGGTGGTTTAGAGGTTAATAGTTTTAGTTTAGTATAAGCGATGTGGGGGGGGGGGCGGCAGTTTAGGGGTTAATAGGTTTATTATAGTAGTTGCGATGTGGTGGCGGCGGTTTAGGGGTTAATATGTTTATTATAGTAGTTGCGATGTGGGGGTGTGTGGGTTAAGGGTTAATAAGTTTATTATAGCAGTTGTAATGTTGGGGGCCGGCGGTTTAGGTGTTAATAGATTTATTATAGTAGTTGTGATGTGGGGGGCGGCGGTTTAGGGGTTAATAGGTTTATTGTAGTAGTTGCGATGTGGGGGTGTGTGGGTTAAGGGTTAATAAGTTTATTATAGCAGTTGTAATGTTGGGGGCCGGCGGTTTAGGTGTTAATAGATTTATTATAGTAGTTGTGATGTGGGGGGCGGCGGTTTAGGGGTTAATAGGTTTATTTAGGTGATAGTGATACTGGGGGCAGCAGTTTAGGGGTTAATGGTTTTATTCTATGTTGGTGATGTCCGGGGTGGCGGATTAGGGGTTAATAGTTTTATTTTGCGTCAGTGATCTTGGGGGGCGGCGATTTAGTTGTTAATAACTTTATTTAGGTGTTAATCGATGGAGGTGGTCGGATTAGGGGTTAATATCTTTTTTTAGTGTCAGTGATGTCGGGGCGGCGGATTAGGGGTATTTAGACTAGGGGTTTATGTTAGGGTGTTAGGTTTTTACATAACTTTCTTTTCCCCATAGACATCAATGGGGATTGCGTTATAGGGATCGCCATTCGGCAATCGCAGGTGTTAGTTTTTTTCTAACACTTTCTCTCCATTGATATCTAGGGGGGAAAACGTGCATGAGCATGTCAAGTTACGCCTTGGCTTTTGTGCGGTATAGAGCTTAACGCACCATACCTCACAACAAAAGAAGGTTTTTGTGTAACTTGTAATGGCAGCGCTATGGAGAGTGCAATACCACTAATTTATTTGCGCACTGGGTTTAGCGCACACCTTGTAATCTTGGTGAGTATTAATTGTATCTGAAATTGCTCCTCTGGGTTTATTCTTGCAAATTGAAATAGCGAGTTTTGCTGACTGATCTACAAACCATAATGAAAAGTTCAGTACCCAAGTATTGGCCTTTGTGGATAAAGAAAGAAAAAATAAGCTTACCTGCCCTTTAATAAAACTTAGCCTATTTGAACAGGCATGTTCTTAATGCTTCAGTTAGCAATTTCATTTAAAAAAATAAACATTATGGTGCAATTTCCCAAACATTTAATACCCTGCAGCTGGTATAACCTGCCAAATTAATATATTGTAGCAAAGGTCTATATAGTGGGTTGTTACAGTTGGATCTGGCCTATATTGTACTTCTTAAATGGCTGCTGCGAGTCAAATTGAGCCAGCACATATAGATATTGCCACTAAAAGCTGCATGACAAACAAGAGGCTGAGCTTTCTGCAAGGACTGAAATGTCCTCTACAGATTTGCAGAGATGAAGTGAGCAACTTGGAATAACAGTTTGAAGGGCTAAAGGCAACAGTGACCTTGGCACTTTTGGAAGAAGCATGGAAGATGTTTTGGTTCTGTTTGTTATTTTAACCAGGCTTAGTTATTTTGCACTTTTAAGTGTTACACTTGAGTATTGACGTCCGTGTCTCTTTAAGGAAAATATGCTCTACGTGTTAAGACAAATTAAATTGTATATTTTATATCATATATAACAATTTTCTTTTTTAAAAGAATATCTGAGTTTTAGATACAACTTTACGCATGGATATTGCTAGGTTCTAAAAAGATCTAAGGCTAGAACCCATGACAAATGTCAATGGCCCCTGGCAGTATCTGTTCCTTTATAACTCCGCCCTTAGACAAGGCCATGGGGAGCAATTATAGAAATTTAAGCTTAATATACTGAGAATCACATTCCTACTCAAACACTGATGCACACATACTGAAAAACTTCAGGTACTTAAAGGGACAGCCTACACATTTAGTCATCTTTAAGTCTTACCTTAGATTAAGCTGCGAATAGCCTTCTGCACCCTTTCTATATCATGCAGCAGGAACGGTAAAACAGTTATTTTTAAATGAATATTGTTTCTGGCCAGTTTGAAATGGCTGCCAAGCTCCCCCCCACTGTTGATATCACGATCTGGGCTGTATCTAGGCACTCTGCTGAATAGCATTGACAGTCTGCTGAATCCAACTAGAGAGCCTTTTGTGATTGGAAGCAATATGCAGCCTAGATTGTGATGTCATCAGTGGGTGGAGCTTGACAGCCATTTCAAACTGACCAGAAACAATATTAATTTCAAAATAACTGTTTTACCATTCCTGCTGCATGATATAGAAAGGGTGCAGGAGGCTATTTGCAGCTTAATCTAAGGTAAGACTTTAAGATGACTAAGGTGTAGACTGTTTCTTTAAGCACATTCACTCACATGCACTTTCATTTTTATACTAAACAACCAAATTTAGACTGTGAACTAGCAAAGTCCTAAGGACTTTCAACCACTAGCATCTCTCTGGGTGTTTGCACAATGTTTCTTTCAACCACTAGCATCTCTCTGGGTGTTTGCACAATGTTTCTATCAGGACCCATATATGAGTGAGATAAAAAAAATAATACACAAGATGTGTTTTATATACAAAAGCTAGAATAGATGTTGTGTTTTAGTATTTGTCATACAATTTTTTTTTATTTTCTGCGCTCATTTAGATTTGTTTTGGCATTTCTGCATATAAGCTACTAACAAGGTTAAAGAGAGGAAAGTCTATCACTACAGTAGTATAGCAATATTAGCATTTAAGGGACATGAAACACACTTTTGCTTTCGTGATTCAGATAGAATATACAATTTTAAACAACTTTCCAATCTAATATCAATTTTGCTTCATTTTCTAGGTATCCTTTATTGAAAGAGCAGCAATGCACTACTGTGAGCTAGCTGAACACATCTGTAAGCCAATGATAAGAGGCATATATGTGCAGCCTCCAATTAGCAGATAGCTCCCAGCTCCTGAGCCTACCTAAGCATGCCTTTCAACAAAGGATACCAAGTCAATGAAGCATATTAGATAATACAATAAAAATGGGAAGTTGTTAAAAATGACATGCTCTGTCTGAATCATGAAAGAAATTTTTTGGGCTTCATGTCCCTTTAAGTAATAGAATTATCCTAACTGCACATCTTCAACATAGGACATTTTATCTGAAAGGAGTTTTGAAGCAGGTTTACCAGGTATTTAGTATTTTAGCAGGTTGTCCAGTAAAAGCTATACATAAATACTAGACACTTAAAGGGACATAATACTCATATGCTAAATCACTTGAAACTGATGTAGTAAAACTGTAAAAAGCTGACAGGAAAATATCACCTGAGCATCTCTAGGTAAAAAAGGAAGATATTTTACCTCACAATTTCCTCAGCTCAGCAGAGTAAGTTCTGAGTAAAATGTTATACTCAACTGCTGCTCAGCTGCAGGTAAAAAAAAAAATTAACAGCATCAACAGTGCGTGAACTCTTTTACTGTGATCTCATGAGATTTGACTTAACTCTCATGAGAGTTCATTGTAAACTTACTTAAGCTGAATAGGGAAATAAGATGAGTGTGCACGTAAGCTCGCTCCTTCCGCTGTCCCGCGACAGACATACTGATTTGTTGTTTAGATGTCCTTTACAATGGGATGTGGCAACTGAGAAACTTTTGAGGTAAAATATCTTTCTTTTTTACATAGAGATGTTCAGGTGATAATTTCTAGTCAGCTTTGTACAGCTATACTGCATCACTTTCAAGTGTTTAAATATTTGGGTATTATGGCCCTTAAAATGTCCTGCCTTTTTCTTTTCCCCTGAGTGGCAGCTGAGCTGACTTTTACAGGTCTTTTTATTACAAATATGTTCCAGAAAGAAATGACACAGAATATGATTATGAATGTTACTGGCAGCCAAGGATCACTATTTTCTGTGTTACTGCCAGTGAAGGGGATGTTAAAGAACTGCTCTGTTTGTAACGTGCAGCCACTGGAGTAAATTGTTTACTGTATGTTTTTTACTGATAGTCATGACAGTGTAAAACTGCAGCTCGGTGTGCTACTGGAAATTAAGGAGGAGTCAAAAGTAGTGCTATGTGTGTGTCACTGGCAACCAAATAGGTAAAAAAATCACTGATTTGTGTATTACTGGCAGCCAAAGAGATAATATTATCAGCCCTTAAAAACAAATATATATGGTGGGGGTTAAGGGTGGGGCCTAAGGTAGAGCTTTGCGTAGAGGCTTTTATGTGACCACATCTTCTTCCCTCTGTCCAGGCACATACAGGTTGGCCCATATTCGTGTGGAGGACATCTGACAACCTAAGTAAAGAGAGTGCATGTTCACCTGCTGAATTCTATTTTAGAAAAAGTAGGTAGACAATGCCATGAATATTAGTCATATAAAACATTTGTCAAGAGGGTCTTTAAAGATACGGTGTCATGGATTTTCAACAATTCTGGCCCAGTTTTGAAAGCAAAATAATTTGATGAATAACTTGTAAAATCTTGCTTGTTTAAGCCTTCAGGTTCAGAGGACTTGTGAGGAAAGCTTGAGAAGGAGACATTGTGATGGGCGTTGATGGAATGAGTGAGAAGAGATGTCTTCAGACAAGATAAATATATGTAGTGCTGTCTGTGCTTTTGACAGCAACTGAGAAGAGAATTTATTATAGGTTTGAGAAAATGGCACTCAAGGGCAAATAAGGCAACTAATTAAGGGTAAATTTAGAAATAAATCAAACCAAATGTTTTATTTTTTTCCAGACTTGTTAGAGGGAGGAAGGCTGCCAGATATGTCAGACTTTGAGAAATCTAAAATGATTATTATATTTTGAGGTTGCTAAACAAGTTAGTAGTGGAGATTCGCTGCACCCTGTCCATGAGTCATTACTTTCCTTTAGGGCAATGTAATTACAATGATAGAAGAATTGAAATGGGGATCCCAGAACCTCAACTGTGCAACTTTATTTTCCTTGTCGTTAGGTTAGTATTAATAATATTGAATTTAATCTCTTAAGAGTCTGACATTTGAAAATACAAACTTACTGAAAAATTCTTAAATTAATTCAAGCACACGAACAAAAATATTATAATTATAATAAATCCTTTTTTGTGCCTACTGGGTAAAAGTTGAGAGTGTTTAAACAGTTAAATATCCTTTCCTTTCTTATACCTCAGGCTTTTCTATAAGTGTTGCTTTGTCTCTATAGTACATGACCAGACAACTCAGCCTTCTGCATTAACGCCCATTATTGCTCTATCCTAATTATTCCCACGCTATTCCTTGTCGTACTGTTGAACCCACCTAGACGTGTACTCCATTCACACATTTCTTTACATAAATGTGAAAAATAGCAAAAGGTAAAAAAAAGGCAATTTAACTCTTGGCATATATTTAATCGAACACTAAAGTCAAAATTAAAGTTTCACGATTCAGATAGACTTCCATTATCAAAATGTACACAATCTTTGTATATGCACAATTTCTGTAGCACCAGCTCCTACTGAGCATGTGCAAGAGTTCCCTATATATATATATATATATATATATATATATATATATATATATATATATATATATATATATATATATATATATATATACAGAAAAAAATCTGCTGCTACTTTGAGATCTACTACTCCTTTGAAATTAAGACTAAGGGCTCGATGATCTAAAGCTCTCCCATCCGGCACATTATCGCAGACGTCTCGTTAGTACTGTAAGGTCCCTCAAATAATTTTAGAAAGGCAAATTTTAACTTGAGAATTGTTTATCTAGCTATACAGAGTTCTGGATATAAAGGAATAGACACATATGTTGCAATATAAAGCTAAAAAAACCACAACAACAACATTTTGTGTGGTTTCTCTCAATGCCGGCGAGCTTTACATTATTAGGCCTTAAAGGGACAGTCAACACCAAAATTGTTATTGTTTAAGAAGATAGCTAATGTCTTTACTTACCCATTCCCCAGCTTTACACAACCAACATTGTTATATTAATATAATTGTTATATTAACATACTTAATAACATTTAATTTTTTGCCTGTTTATATGCCACAAAAGTCAGCCTCTTATCTCATGTTTTTTTATTAGGTTTTCACAACAGGAGACTGCTAGTTCATGCGGGCCATATAGCTAACATTCGGCTAGATTTAGAGTTTTGTCAGTAACGACCCGCGTAGCTAACGCTGGCTTTTTTTTACCGCCACTGCAACTCTCAATACCAGCGGTGCTTACGGATGCGGCCAGCTTCAAAAACGTGCTCGTGCACGATTCCCCCATAGGAAACAATGGGACAGTTTGAGCTGAAAAAAAACCTAACACCTGCAAAAAAGCAGCGTTCAGCTCCTAACGCAGCCCCATTGTTTCCTATGGGAAAACACTTCCTATGTCTGCACCTAACACCCTAACATGAACCCAGAGTCTAAACACCCCTAACCTTACACTTATTAACCCCTAATCTGCCGCCCCCGCTATCGCTGACACCTGCATTATACAATTAACCCCTAATTTGCTGCTCCGTACACCGCCGCAACCTACGTTATCCCTATGAACCCCTAATCTGCTGCCCCTAACACCGCCGACCCCTATATTATATTTATTAACCCCTAATCTGCCGCACCCAACGTCGCCTCCACCTACCTACAATTATTAACCCCTAATCTGCCGACCGGACCTCGACGCTACTCTAATAAATGTATTAACCCCTAAAGCTAAGTCTAACCCTAACACCGCCCTAAGTTAAATATAATTTGAATCTAACAAAATAAATTAACTCTTATTAAATAAATTATTCCTATTTAAAGCTAAATACTTACCTGTAAAATAAATCCTAATATAGCTACAATATAAATTATAATTATATTGTAGCTATTTTAGGATTAATATTTATTTTGCAGGCAACTTTGTATTTATTTTAACCAGGTACAATAGCTATTAAATAGTTAATAACTATTTAATAGTTACCTAGTTAAAATAATTACAAAATTACCTGTAAAATAAATCCTAACCTAAGTTACAATTAAACCTAACACTACACTATCAATAAATTAATTAAATAAAATACCTACAATTATCTACAATTAAACCTAACACTACACTATCAATAAATTAATTAAATACAATACCTACAAATAAATACAATTAAATAAACTAACTAAAGTACAAAAAATAAAAAAGAACTAAGTTAAAAAAAATAAAAAAATATTTACAAACATTAGAAAAATATTACAACAATTTTGAGCTAATTACACCTACTCTAAGCCCCCTAATAAAATAACAAAGCCCCCAAAATAAAAAAATGCCCTATCCTATTCTAAAATAAAAATAGAAAAGCTCTTTTACCTTACCAGCCCTTAAAAGGGCCTTTTGCGGGGCATGCCCCAAAGAATTCAGCTCTTTTGCCTGGAAAAAACCCCATACAATACCCCCCCCAACATTACAACCCACCACCCACATACCCTAATCTAACCCAAACCCCCTTAAATAAACCTAACACTAAGCCCCTGTAGATCTTCCTACCTTATCTTCACCACGCCGGGTATCACCGATCGGTCCAGGCCCCGATGTCTTGATCCAAGCCCAAGCGGGGGCTGAAGACGTCCATCCTCCGGCTGAAGTCTTGATCCAAGCGGCGGCTGAAGAAGTCCATCATCGGGCAGAAGTCTTCATCCTATCCGGGCAGAAGAGGACATCCGAACCGGCAAACATCTTCATCCAAGCGGCATCTTCTATCTTCCATCCGACGACGAGCCGCTCCATCTTCAAGAACTCCGGCGCGGATCCATCCTCTTCTTCCGACGACTAGACGACGAATGAAGGTTCCTTTAAGGAACGTCATCTAAGATGGCGTCCCTCGAATTCCGATTGGCTGATAGGATTCTATCAGCCATTCGGAATTAAGGTAGAAAAAATCTGATTGGCTGATTGAATCAGCCAATCAGATTCAAGTTCAATCCGATTGGCTGATTGGATCAGCCAATCAGATTGAGCTTGCATTCTATTGGCTGATCGGAACAGCCAATAGAATGCGAGCTCAATCTGATTGGCTGATTCCATCAGCCAATCAGAATTTTCCTACCTTAATTCCGATTGGCTGATAGAATCCTATCAGCCAATCGGAATTCGAGGGACGCCATCTTGGATGACGTCCCTTAAAGGAACCTTCATTCGTCTTCTAGATCTAGGATGGATCCGCACCGGAGGTCTTGAAGATGGAGCCGCTCGTCGTCGGATGGAAGAAGATAGAAGATGCCGCTTGGATGAAGATGTTTGCCGGTCCAGATGTCCTCTTCTGCCCGGATAGGATGAAGACTTCTGCCCGATGATGGACTTCTTCAGCCGCCGCTTGGATCAAGACTTCAGCCGGAGGATGGACGTCTTCAGCCCCCGCTTGGGCTTGGATCAAGACTTCAGCCGGAGGATGGACGTCTTCAGCCCCCGCTTGGGCTTGGATCAAGACATCGTAGTCTGGACCAATCGGTGATACCCGGCGTGGTGAAGATAAGGTAGGAAGATCTTCAGGGGCTTAGTGTTAGGTTTATTTAAGGGGGGTTTGCAATTCTACTGTATATAAGAAACAGAAATATATTAGTGCTACTGTAGTACATTAAATATGGCTGCAATTATTATTATTATTATCGGTTATTTGTAGAGTGCCAACAGATTCCGCGGCGCTATAAACAAAGGGGGAGTACAACAAAACAATTATAGGGTAGAGGGCCCTGCCAAGAGTTGCACTGTTGTAGTCAGCTCTTAAGAAGGTGATCTACAAACAGCTGGACTTTTAGGCTTACATGCTAAGAGGGTTCAGGGGATTGCATTGGAGGAGAGGAACTGGTATTAGGAAAGGTTAGCGTAGGTTGTATGCGTCCCTGAACAGTAGAGTCTTTAAGGAGCACTTGAAGCTTTTAAAACTAGAAGAGAGTCTTGTGGAGCGAGGCAGAGAGTTCCACAAGATGGGAGCCAGTCTGGAGAAGTCCTGTAAACGGGAGTGTGATGAGGTGACAAGAGAGGAGGAGAGTAGGAGGTCATGAGCAGAGCGAAGGGGACGGGAGGGAGAGTATCTGGAGACAAGGTCTGAGATGTAGGGGGGAGCAGTGCAGTTGAGGGCTTTGTATGTAAGAGTGAGAGTTTTGTGTTTGATCCTAGAGGCAAGAGGAAGCCAGTGAAGGGAATGGCAGAGAGGCGCAGCAGATGAAGAGCGACGTGTAAGGAAGATGAGTCTGGCAGAGGCATTCATTATGGATTGTAAAGGAGCTAGGCGGTAGGTGGGGAGACCAGAGAGGACAGAGTTGCAGTAATCAAGGCGGGAAAGAATGAGAGAGTGGATTAAAATCTTAGTTGTGTCTTGTGTAAGGAAGTGTCTAATTTTAGAGATGTTTTTAAGGTGGAAGCGGCAGGCTGTAGCCAAGGACTGAATGTGAGGAGTGAAGGAAAGATCTGAGTCAAATGTGACCCCGAGACATCGGGCATGCGGGGTAGGTTGAATGATGGAGTTGTCGACAGTTATAGAGATATTGGGGGTGGAGATTTTGGAAGAAGGGGGGAAAATGAGGAGTTCAGTTTTGGAGAGATTTAGCTTGAGGTAGTGAGAGGACATCCAGGAAGAGATGTGAGAAAGACAGTTAGTGATACGGGTTTGCAAGGAAGGAGATAGTTCTGGTGCAGAGAAGTAGATTTGGGTGTCATCGGCATACAAATGATATTGGAAACCGTGGGACTTAATAAGGGAACCTAGTGATGACGTATAGATTGAGAAGAGAAGGGGGCCGAGGACAGAGCCTTGCGGTACTCCGACAGAAAGTGATGACGGGGCAGAGGAGGCCCCAGAGAAGGCTACACTGAAGGTACGGTTTGACAGGTAGGAGGAGAGCCACGAAAGGGCTGTGTCACAGATACCGAAGGATTGGAGGGTTTGGAGCAAAAGAGGGTGGTCGACAGTGTCAAAGGCTGCGGACAGATCAAGGAGGATAAGCAGAGAGAAGTGGCCTTTTGATTTAGCTGTAAGTAGGTCATTGGTGACTTTAACAATAGCTGTCTCTGTGGAGTGATAGGGACGAAATCCAGATTGCAGCGGGTCAAGAAGGGAGTTTAACGTAAGGAAATGGGATAGGCGTGCATATACTAGTTTTTCGAGAAGCTTTGAAGCAAGAGGGAGGAGGGAAATTGGGCGGTAGTTGGATGGGGAGGTACGATCAAGGGAAGGTTTTTTGAGGATAGGTGTGACCAGTGCATGTTTCATTGATGAGGGAAATGTACCAGTGCTGAGGGAGAGGTTGAAAATGTGTGTTAGTATAGGGGTAAGGGTAGCAGAGAGAGAGGGGAGCAGCTGTGAGGGGATAGGGTCAAGGGGACAGGTAGTGAGGTGAGAGCGCAGTATAAGTGCTGAAACTTCGTCCTCAGTAACAGGGGAGAATGAACTAAGTTTCAGGTTATGAGGGTTGTGGTTGAGTGAGAGTATTTGAGGTAGGGAGAGAATGGAATTGTGTTGAGAGCTGATTTCATGTCTGATGGAATCAATTTTGTTAATGAAGTGACTGGCAAAGTCTTGAGCTGACAGAGAAGTTGTATTAGGAAGTGGGGGAGGGCGGAGGAGAGTATTGAAAGTGGAGAACAGACGTTTTGGGTTTGAAGAAAGATTATAGATAAGAGTAGAGAAGTAGTGTTGCTTGTGGAGATTAAGGGCAGAGTAGTAGGAGTTCAGGATGAATTTGTAATGAAGAAAATCAGCTGAACTCCATGATTTTCTCCAATGCCGTTCAGCAGTACGGGAACATCTGCGTAGGTACCGTGTCAGAGGAGTATGCCAGGGCTGGGGATGAGTGTGTGATTTCCTAGCAGTGGTAAGAGGGGCGAGATTGTCAAGGACGGATATAAGGGTGGAATTATAGTGGCAGATAGATTGTTCAGGGCAGGAAAAGGAGGAGAAGGATGAGAAGAGCGGTTGAAGGGAATTAGCAAGTTGTTGCTGATCTAAAGACCTAATGCTTCTGTGAAGTTTGGTGTGAGGAGTAGAAGGTGGGAGAGTTGTAGGAAGGGATGATATGTTGCCGGTAAGGAGATGGTGGTCAGAAAGAGGAAAAGGGGAGTTTGAGAAGTTTGAGAGAGTGCATCGATAGCTAAAGATCAGGTCAAGGGAGTGACCGTCTTTGTGAGTTGGAGAACCAGTCCATTGTGACAGACCGAAAGAGGAAGTGAGTTGCAGAAGTTGTTTAGCAGATGAGGCAGTGGGATTGTTAAGGGGGATGTTGAAGTCGCCAAGAATGAGGGCAGGGGTGTCTGAGGAAAGGAAATAAAGAAGCCAGGCAGCAAAGTGATCTAAAAATTGAGTTGGGGAGCCAGGGGGGCGGTATATGACTGCAACACGTATAGAGAGGGGAGAGAATAACCGAATCATGTGTGCTTCAAATGAAGAAAATGTGAGTGAAGAGAAGGGCTGTATTTGTTGGAAGGTGCAACGAGAGGAAAGTAAAATACCGACACCACCTCCTTGTCTATTGCCAGACCTAGGAGTGTGGCTGAAATGGAGACCCCCATGTGACAGTGCAGCAATGGATGCTGTGTCTGAAGTAGAGAGCCAGGTTTCTGTAAGAGCCAGAAGGTTAAGAGAGTGGGAGATAAAGAGATCATGGATAGAAGTTAGCTTGTTGCAAACAGAGCGAGAGTTCCAGAGTGCACAAGTGAAGGGGGAGGGGTTTTTAGATGTAAGAGGAATGCGATTAAGGTTACCAGAGTTTAGTTTATGAAGTCTATTGAAAGGCACACAAGGATGTGAAAGGTTAGGAGGTTGTGAGGGACCAGGATTAGGGGAGATGTCGCCAGCAGCTAGTATGAGCAAGAGGGAGAGTGACATGAGATGAGAAGCAGATTTGCAGTAATGAGACTGTTGTTTAACTGAAGTGCAGGGGGGAGAGAGAGTATTTAGGAATAAGTAGAGTTCATGAGTACAAAAGTAAGGTGAGTATAAGAGAGATGGGCTAATGAACAGTGCAGGTGGAGAGGGAGAAGGAGTAAGTGAGTAATGTAGTTTGTTATAGAGACAAGAGGTAGCAAAAAGGAATATGAAGATATTGAGCATTATTATGAAAGTGGGAGCCAAGTAAACACATAAGACACAGTGTTACAGCAGCACTTGCAAAAGGATACAATGAGATACAAAAAACATAGTATTACAAGAGTACTTGCCTTGTGTCTTGCCCCTTGCCCAATCCTTGTTCAATTCTTGTATAATTCTTAAAAATTAATGCCTCACTTATAAAATGTTCACTTTGAAAATGTGAACATATGCTATTATTAAAAGTGCACAGCCCTGTTACCAATGCACAAACCCCTGTGCAATGCACTTCCCCAAGCTAGTCTGAAATATATACAGGTAGGGCAGTCAGCTGAGTCCACTAAATTTACTTAATTGCTAATCAAAGACAGTTGGTAAGGCCAATTGGAATGTTAGAATCTGGTCAGGGTGAGATGAGTTAAGTAAACAGACAATAAAATTTGGAGGGGGTTAAAACTGTGACATAAGAAAACTATAAATTTTAGAGTTATAGCAAGTATTGATAAGGAGTGAGCATCACATGGCAATTAACTAGACATTAGAATTGAGACATTGGGAAAAATCATTACAAAAAATGCAGGACTTAATTTTAACAGACTAAATTCAATTGCTCAATATATATATGTATATATACACACACACACACACACAGAGGGATTTGTTGTAAAATGACAGAAAAGCAGGTGATAGCAAGATTTCAGTGCAGGGCCTGAGTTCACGTACCAAAAAGAGGGATTTGTTGTAAAATGACAGAAAAGCAGGTGATAGCAAGATTTCAGTGCAGGGCCTGAGTTCACGTACCAAAAAGAGGGATTTGTTGTAAAATGACAGAAAAGCAGGTGATAGCAAGATTTCAGTGCAGGGCCTGAGTTCACGTACCAAAAAGAGGGATTTGTTGTAAAATGACAGAAAAGCAGGTGATAGCAAGATTTCAGTGCAGGGCCTGAGTTCACGTACCTGAAAGCAGAAGAGACAGTAGGTTAACTCAGCATTTCTTAGCAGATGTCAGTAGGCAGTTTGATAGTTAGTAGCCAACAGTGTGGAGAGTATTGAGTGTAATTCTTGTATAATTCTTAAAAATTAATGCCTCACTTATAAAATGTTCACTTTGAAAATGTGAACATATGCTATTATTAAAAGTGCACAGCCCTGTTACCAATGCACAAACCCCTGTGCAATGCACTTCCCCAAGCTAGTCTGAAATATATACAGGTAGGGCAGTCAGCTGAGTCCACTAAATTTACTTAATTGCTAATCAAAGACAGTTGGTAAGGCCAATTGGAATGTTAGAATCTGGTCAGGGTGAGATGAGTTAAGTAAACAGACAATAAAATTTGGAGGGGGTTAAAACTGTGACATAAGAAAACTATAAATTTTAGAGTTATAGCAAGTATTGATAAGGAGTGAGCATCACATGGCAATTAACTAGACATTAGAATTGAGACATTGGGAAAAATCATTACAAAAAATGCAGGACTTAATTTTAACAGACTAAATTCAATTGCTCAATATATATATGTATATATACACACACACACACACACAGAGGGATTTGTTGTAAAATGACAGAAAAGCAGGTGATAGCAAGATTTCAGTGCAGGGCCTGAGTTCACGTACCAAAAAGAGGGATTTGTTGTAAAATGACAGAAAAGCAGGTGATAGCAAGATTTCAGTGCAGGGCCTGAGTTCACGTACCAAAAAGAGGGATTTGTTGTAAAATGACAGAAAAGCAGGTGATAGCAAGATTTCAGTGCAGGGCCCGAGTTCACGTACCAAAAAGAGGGATTTGTTGTAAAATGACAGAAAAGCAGGTGATAGCAAGATTTCAGTGCAGGGCCTGAGTTCACGTACCTGAAAGCAGAAGAGACAGTAGGTTAACTCAGCATTTCTTAGCAGATGTCAGTAGGCAGTTTGATAGTTAGTAGCCAACAGTGTGGAGAGTATTGAGTGTAATTCTTGTATAATTCTTAAAAATTAATGCCTCACTTATAAAATGTTCACTTTGAAAATGTGAACATATGCTATTATTAAAAGTGCACAGCCCTGTTACCAATGCACAAACCCCTGTGCAATGCACTTCCCCAAGCTAGTCTGAAATATATACAGGTAGGGCAGTCAGCTGAGTCCACTAAATTTACTTAATTGCTAATCAAAGACAGTTGGTAAGGACAATTGGAATGTTAGAATCTGGTCAGGGTGAGATGAGTTAAGTAAACAGACAATAAAATTTGGAGGGGGTTAAAACTGTGACATAAGAAAACTATAAATTTTAGAGTTATAGCAAGTATTGATAAGGAGTGAGCATCACATGGCAATTAACTAGACATTAGAATTGAGACATTGGGAAAAATCATTACAAAAAATGCAGGACTTAATTTTAACAGACTAAATTCAATTGCTCAATATATATATGTATATATACACACACACACACACACAGAGGGATTTGTTGTAAAATGACAGAAAAGCAGGTGATAGCAAGATTTCAGTGCAGGGCCTGAGTTCACGTACCAAAAAGAGGGATTTGTTGTAAAATGACAGAAAAGCAGGTGATAGCAAGATTTCAGTGCAGGGCCTGAGTTCACGTACCAAAAAGAGGGATTTGTTGTAAAATGACAGAAAAGCAGGTGATAGCAAGATTTCAGTGCAGGGCCTGAGTTCACGTACCAAAAAGAGGGATTTGTTGTAAAATGACAGAAAAGCAGGTGATAGCAAGATTTCAGTGCAGGGCCTGAGTTCACGTACCTGAAAGCAGAAGAGACAGTAGGTTAACTCAGCATTTCTTAGCAGATGTCAGTAGGCAGTTTGATAGTTAGTAGCCAACAGTGTGGAGAGTATTGAGTGTAATTCTTGTATAATTCTTAAAAATTAATGCCTCACTTATAAAATGTTCACTTTGAAAATGTGAACATATGCTATTATTAAAAGTGCACAGCCCTGTTACCAATGCACAAACCCCTGTGCAATGCACTTCCCCAAGCTAGTCTGAAATATATACAGGTAGGGCAGTCAGCTGAGTCCACTAAATTTACTTAATTGCTAATCAAAGACAGTTGGTAAGGCCAATTGGAATGTTAGAATCTGGTCAGGGTGAGATGAGTTAAGTAAACAGACAATAAAATTTGGAGGGGGTTAAAACTGTGACATAAGAAAACTATAAATTTTAGAGTTATAGCAAGTATTGATAAGGAGTGAGCATCACATGGCAATTAACTAGACATTAGAATTGAGACATTGGGAAAAATCATTACAAAAAATGCAGGACTTAATTTTAACAGACTAAATTCAATTGCTCAATATATATATGTATATATACACACACACACACACACAGAGGGATTTGTTGTAAAATGACAGAAAAGCAGGTGATAGCAAGATTTCAGTGCAGGGCCTGAGTTCACGTACCAAAAAGAGGGATTTGTTGTAAAATGACAGAAAAGCAGGTGATAGCAAGATTTCAGTGCAGGGCCTGAGTTCACGTACCAAAAAGAGGGATTTGTTGTAAAATGACAGAAAAGCAGGTGATAGCAAGATTTCAGTGCAGGGCCTGAGTTCACGTACCAAAAAGAGGGATTTGTTGTAAAATGACAGAAAAGCAGGTGATAGCAAGATTTCAGTGCAGGGCCTGAGTTCACGTACCTGAAAGCAGAAGAGACAGTAGGTTAACTCAGCATTTCTTAGCAGATGTCAGTAGGCAGTTTGATAGTTAGTAGCCAACAGTGTGGAGAGTATTGAGTGTAATTCTTGTATAATTCTTAAAAATTAATGCCTCACTTATAAAATGTTCACTTTGAAAATGTGAACATATGCTATTATTAAAAGTGCACAGCCCTGTTACCAATGCACAAACCCCTGTGCAATGCACTTCCCCAAGCTAGTCTGAAATATATACAGGTAGGGCAGTCAGCTGAGTCCACTAAATTTACTTAATTGCTAATCAAAGACAGTTGGTAAGGACAATTGGAATGTTAGAATCTGGTCAGGGTGAGATGAGTTAAGTAAACAGACAATAAAATTTGGAGGGGGTTAAAACTGTGACATAAGAAAACTATAAATTTTAGAGTTATAGCAAGTATTGATAAGGAGTGAGCATCACATGGCAATTAACTAGACATTAGAATTGAGACATTGGGAAAAATCATTACAAAAAATGCAGGACTTAATTTTAACAGACTAAATTCAATTGCTCAATATATATATGTATATATACACACACACACACACACAGAGGGATTTGTTGTAAAATGACAGAAAAGCAGGTGATAGCAAGATTTCAGTGCAGGGCCTGAGTTCACGTACCAAAAAGAGGGATTTGTTGTAAAATGACAGAAAAGCAGGTGATAGCAAGATTTCAGTGCAGGGCCTGAGTTCACGTACCAAAAAGAGGGATTTGTTGTAAAATGACAGAAAAGCAGGTGATAGCAAGATTTCAGTGCAGGGCCTGAGTTCACGTACCAAAAAGAGGGATTTGTTGTAAAATGACAGAAAAGCAGGTGATAGCAAGATTTCAGTGCAGGGCCTGAGTTCACGTACCTGAAAGCAGAAGAGACAGTAGGTTAACTCAGCATTTCTTAGCAGATGTCAGTAGGCAGTTTGATAGTTAGTAGCCAACAGTGTGGAGAGTATTGAGTGTAATTCTTGTATAATTCTTAAAAATTAATGCCTCACTTATAAAATGTTCACTTTGAAAATGTGAACATATGCTATTATTAAAAGTGCACAGCCCTGTTACCAATGCACAAACCCCTGTGCAATGCACTTCCCCAAGCTAGTCTGAAATATATACAGGTAGGGCAGTCAGCTGAGTCCACTAAATTTACTTAATTGCTAATCAAAGACAGTTGGTAAGGCCAATTGGAATGTTAGAATCTGGTCAGGGTGAGATGAGTTAAGTAAACAGACAATAAAATTTGGAGGGGGTTAAAACTGTGACATAAGAAAACTATAAATTTTAGAGTTATAGCAAGTATTGATAAGGAGTGAGCATCACATGGCAATTAACTAGACATTAGAATTGAGACATTGGGAAAAATCATTACAAAAAATGCAGGACTTAATTTTAACAGACTAAATTCAATTGCTCAATATATATATGTATATATACACACACACACACACACAGAGGGATTTGTTGTAAAATGACAGAAAAGCAGGTGATAGCAAGATTTCAGTGCAGGGCCTGAGTTCACGTACCAAAAAGAGGGATTTGTTGTAAAATGACAGAAAAGCAGGTGATAGCAAGATTTCAGTGCAGGGCCTGAGTTCACGTACCAAAAAGAGGGATTTGTTGTAAAATGACAGAAAAGCAGGTGATAGCAAGATTTCAGTGCAGGGCCTGAGTTCACGTACCAAAAAGAGGGATTTGTTGTAAAATGACAGAAAAGCAGGTGATAGCAAGATTTCAGTGCAGGGCCTGAGTTCACGTACCTGAAAGCAGAAGAGACAGTAGGTTAACTCAGCATTTCTTAGCAGATGTCAGTAGGCAGTTTGATAGTTAGTAGCCAACAGTGTGGAGAGTATTGAGTGTAATTCTTGTATAATTCTTAAAAATTAATGCCTCACTTATAAAATGTTCACTTTGAAAATGTGAACATATGCTATTATTAAAAGTGCACAGCCCTGTTACCAATGCACAAACCCCTGTGCAATGCACTTCCCCAAGCTAGTCTGAAATATATACAGGTAGGGCAGTCAGCTGAGTCCACTAAATTTACTTAATTGCTAATCAAAGACAGTTGGTAAGGACAATTGGAATGTTAGAATCTGGTCAGGGTGAGATGAGTTAAGTAAACAGACAATAAAATTTGGAGGGGGTTAAAACTGTGACATAAGAAAACTATAAATTTTAGAGTTATAGCAAGTATTGATAAGGAGTGAGCATCACATGGCAATTAACTAGACATTAGAATTGAGACATTGGGAAAAATCATTACAAAAAATGCAGGACTTAATTTTAACAGACTAAATTCAATTGCTCAATATATATATGTATATATACACACACACACACACACACAGAGGGATTTGTTGTAAAATGACAGAAAAGCAGGTGATAGCAAGATTTCAGTGCAGGGCCTGAGTTCACGTACCAAAAAGAGGGATTTGTTGTAAAATGACAGAAAAGCAGGTGATAGCAAGATTTCAGTGCAGGGCCTGAGTTCACGTACCAAAAAGAGGGATTTGTTGTAAAATGACAGAAAAGCAGGTGATAGCAAGATTTCAGTGCAGGGCCTGAGTTCACGTACCAAAAAGAGGGATTTGTTGTAAAATGACAGAAAAGCAGGTGATAGCAAGATTTCAGTGCAGGGCCTGAGTTCACGTACCTGAAAGCAGAAGAGACAGTAGGTTAACTCAGCATTTCTTAGCAGATGTCAGTAGGCAGTTTGATAGTTAGTAGCCAACAGTGTGGAGAGTATTGAGTGTAATTCTTGTATAATTCTTAAAAATTAATGCCTCACTTATAAAATGTTCACTTTGAAAATGTGAACATATGCTATTATTAAAAGTGCACAGCCCTGTTACCAATGCACAAACCCCTGTGCAATGCACTTCCCCAAGCTAGTCTGAAATATATACAGGTAGGGCAGTCAGCTGAGTCCACTAAATTTACTTAATTGCTAATCAAAGACAGTTGGTAAGGCCAATTGGAATGTTAGAATCTGGTCAGGGTGAGATGAGTTAAGTAAACAGACAATAAAATTTGGAGGGGGTTAAAACTGTGACATAAGAAAACTATAAATTTTAGAGTTATAGCAAGTATTGATAAGGAGTGAGCATCACATGGCAATTAACTAGACAGCCCTGTTACCAATGCACAAACCCCTGTGCAATGCACTTCCCCAAGCTAGTCTGAAATATATACAGGTAGGGCAGTCAGCTGAGTCCACTAAATTTACTTAATTGCTAATCAAAGACAGTTGGTAAGGACAATTGGAATGTTAGAATCTGGTCAGGGTGAGATGAGTTAAGTAAACAGACAATAAAATTTGGAGGGGGTTAAAACTGTGACATAAGAAAACTATAAATTTTAGAGTTATAGCAAGTATTGATAAGGAGTGAGCATCACATGGCAATTAACTAGACATTAGAATTGAGACATTGGGAAAAATCATTACAAAAAATGCAGGACTTAATTTTAACAGACTAAATTCAATTGCTCAATATATATATGTATATATACACACACACACACACACAGAGGGATTTGTTGTAAAATGACAGAAAAGCAGGTGATAGCAAGATTTCAGTGCAGGGCCTGAGTTCACGTACCAAAAAGAGGGATTTGTTGTAAAATGACAGAAAAGCAGGTGATAGCAAGATTTCAGTGCAGGGCCTGAGTTCACGTACCAAAAAGAGGGATTTGTTGTAAAATGACAGAAAAGCAGGTGATAGCAAGATTTCAGTGCAGGGCCTGAGTTCACGTACCAAAAAGAGGGATTTGTTGTAAAATGACAGAAAAGCAGGTGATAGCAAGATTTCAGTGCAGGGCCTGAGTTCACGTACCTGAAAGCAGAAGAGACAGTAGGTTAACTCAGCATTTCTTAGCAGATGTCAGTAGGCAGTTTGATAGTTAGTAGCCAACAGTGTGGAGAGTATTGAGTGTAATTCTTGTATAATTCTTAAAAATTAATGCCTCACTTATAAAATGTTCACTTTGAAAATGTGAACATATGCTATTATTAAAAGTGCACAGCCCTGTTACCAATGCACAAACCCCTGTGCAATGCACTTCCCCAAGCTAGTCTGAAATATATACAGGTAGGGCAGTCAGCTGAGTCCACTAAATTTACTTAATTGCTAATCAAAGACAGTTGGTAAGGCCAATTGGAATGTTAGAATCTGGTCAGGGTGAGATGAGTTAAGTAAACAGACAATAAAATTTGGAGGGGGTTAAAACTGTGACATAAGAAAACTATAAATTTTAGAGTTATAGCAAGTATTGATAAGGAGTGAGCATCACATGGCAATTAACTAGACATTAGAATTGAGACATTGGGAAAAATCATTACAAAAAATGCAGGACTTAATTTTAACAGACTAAATTCAATTGCTCAATATATATATGTATGTATACACACACACACACACACAGAGGGATTTGTTGTAAAATGACAGAAAAGCAGGTGATAGCAAGATTTCAGTGCAGGGCCTGAGTTCACGTACCAAAAAGAGGGATTTGTTGTAAAATGACAGAAAAGCAGGTGATAGCAAGATTTCAGTGCAGGGCCTGAGTTCACGTACCAAAAAGAGGGATTTGTTGTAAAATGACAGAAAAGCAGGTGATAGCAAGATTTCAGTGCAGGGCCTGAGTTCACGTACCAAAAAGAGGGATTTGTTGAAAAATGACAGAAAAGCAGGTGATAGCAAGATTTCAGTGCAGGGCCTGAGTTCACGTACCTGAAAGCAGAAGAGACAGTAGGTTAACTCAGCATTTCTTAGCAGATGTCAGTAGGCAGTTTGATAGTTAGTAGCCAACAGTGTGGAGAGTATTGAGTGTAATTCTTGTATAATTCTTAAAAATTAATGCCTCACTTATAAAATGTTCACTTTGAAAATGTGAACATATGCTATTATTAAAAGTGCACAGCCCTGTTACCAATGCACAAACCCCTGTGCAATATCAAGGGTGTGTTTATGCAGAGGTCAACTAGGTCCAAAAATATTATTCTGACTTTGTTTGTGTGAGTGTGCATGTGTGCACTTGTGTGGGCATTTGCATAAATATGAAAGAATGCTTGCATGTGCATATATTAGGCAAGCAATTTTCTCTCTTAAGGGAAGAAATAGCTAACCTTAAAGCTAAGGTAAGTTACAAGTCTGTTACCTCTAAAAAGCTGCCTCTGGAAGAAGTACTTTTACCTCAGAGATCATCGGGGAGAGGCAGATTATTTATTGTAAGCTTTTGAATAGTTAGAGCCAGGGGCATATTTTGGCCTAGGCAAACAAGGCACTTGCCTAGGGCAGCAGCACTTTTTTTGTAGATATATTTTTAAAAAACTTACAATTATTTTAAAATTATTATACGGGAATATATTCTGAGAAATTTTGCCCAAGGAGCTTACATTAAATAGGGGTATAATAGCAGACTGCCCATGCAGCTTACTTTTTAGAGGTAACTTTCATTTATTTATCTAGCTATTGCCTTTAGTTCTGTTGGCTTTAATCACTTCGTATTCTGTTTGGGGAAGCATTGTATCAAGAAATCTATGTTTGGGGGTTTATATATATATATATTGCAGCAATAGATAGATATGTGTGTGTAAACGAAAAAAGGGTTACTAAGGCACTACGCTATTGATATTACAGGAATATAATTTAATTCATAACACTAAGCAGTTTCCAAGTGGAAGCTCTTATGATAGTGTAATTAAAATTAGGGGTGCTGTGTACTCAATTGGAATTCGCTAGAATCAGTAGAAAACTGATGAAAATGTACACCTATGTAGCACTCACATTCCTGTGGGTTAATTATTAGCTAGATAAAGTTAAGACACTGATGAGGAGTGCAGAGCTAAATAAATAAAATATAACCTTTAATAGCTAGATTAAAAAAATATATACACACAAAGACACACATTTAAAATCAACGTTAGATAGGTATAAATCAATCCAATCACTATGACTAAACGTCCACAGAGAGAAAGTGCTGGTACAGGAAAAATGCTGACACAGGAATAAATGAGGGAAATAAAGGATTGCCACTTGGTATCCTGTGTAGTGTAAACTGTGTTTATAGATGGCAATACTATGCCACAGATAAATTACACTGAGCTAATGAGTGGCAATATCTTAGAATGGAATCAGTATTCTTGTCAAGGCAACAGCCGCAAATAGTTTAGGTGGTTACAGATATCTAGATATGTACATAGTATATTAGATCTCTGTTCTAAGTTGTAATAGATTGATTAGAAGGTTATGGGCTGAGTAGGCATGCAAACATTTATGTAAGAGAAAATGTCAATAATGAGTATCAGCAGATACTGAATTCAGCTCGTACACTGTTATAATGCTCAGATAAATAAGCTCAAATGCCGGCCTGTACCTTTAATTACCGTACTCACAAAGTATATAAATATTAGGATGTGAAAAGATGGTAGCGGGTACCACTGATACACTTCAACCTAGTATTATATAATCTACAGAAATCTACTCATACATTATTATAGTACTTAGATAAATAAGCTCAAATGCCGGCCTGTACCGTTAATTACCGTACTAACAAAGTATATAAATATTAGGATGTTAAAAGGTGTTAACGGGTACCACTCATACACTTCAACCTTGTGTTATATAATCTACAGAAATCTGCTGTAGTTGCCACTAAGTACTCAGTTCGTTTCAGTTGGTATATATAGCTTCCCAACTTAGGTTTATAATTATGGGAAATGTGATGGAAGCACCATCAAGTGCTGTGTTCTACTCCATCATACTGTTAGCATCTAGACAAAGTGTCATGTCTCCTGTACCTTCCAATACTGCACTCAGAGTTCATTCTGTCTATAAGGAGAAGTGAATTAGCACGTAGTATTTTAATACTCCCAGTTAACTAAATATGTTTGTAAAAAGAGATGCTGATCATACCGTACCTACTCAATTCTAATCTCTCACATTAATGGTGAGACGATAAATAAAGAGTATTATTGGCATCTACCTTTAGATTCCATATCTAGAATATACTTTCGGCTTAATATGGGTATTGTACAGCGTTGGAGCCTTGTATATGTATAAATCTTTAATATATTGATGGCTTTTGCTGTATCTTATGAATAGTGTATCCCCAGCTGATGCTGAAAATTGCAGGGAGTATGCTGCTCACCATTAAAACTAGGAATTATCAGAAAAATGCTGTTGGTGCTGGTAAGTGCTATACGGTACTTCGTCAGCGTTGCAACGGATAAATGTATCGTGTTACCGGCCTATACCTCTGATTATGCGTGCATTACATTGAAAATATATTCGAATGCTGGGAGTGGTTTTTTACAAGTGCCGATAGAGCTAAAACTTGGAGGGTTAAGTAATGATCTGTATCTTTGATTAATACTGCCGTGGTGACTGTTTACAAGAGTCCTGAACGCTAGTACTAGAAAGGTGAGATACCAGTCTATACCTTAAGTATTCTAATATGTTATAAATTATATTGGGTATAAATCCCTCAGACGTATTGCTCGCCAATGCTTATAAATTAAATGTGGTTACTGGTTATACAGCAATTGCCGCAACCAGGAGTTATAACATACCGGCCTATACCTGCATTCGTAATGTACACTATTGAGGTACTTAAAATAATGTATGTTGTAAAGTTGTTATAGCTGGTGATAACCGCTACTAATTACAATGTTACCGGCCTATACCGTAAGTAATAACAGAGTGTTCAAGGCGAAAACTATATGCTAGTGTGGGGAGATACCAATTATAACAATAGTGACTATGATCTATACACTAAATGGTGATAGTACCGGCCTATACCTTAACGAGTTGATAAATTCTGCAGATTCAACAAAATTTCTCTGTAGTTTAGAGTAATAAGATAGATAAATAGGAATTATACGTTAGTTAAACATTAAGAGACTATAGTCATATTATTAGATTATACGTAAATTCCCAAATTTTAGACTTATGCCACATCTAACAAGCTAAAACAACATAGAGCCACTATCCCCTAACATGTTGTGCCAGTAACCTGGCTTTGTCAAAGGGTGGCCCAATATAATGCTGGCCTAATATAAGACACATAATGGTTAGACCCACCTCCCAATTCTTTTTATCCCTGCAACCTCTACCCCCAAGGAGTGAGCCCCAAACTCCCCCGGCTCCAAACCCATCAAACCCACACACTTCTTAAAAACCACTTGGAATTGAAATCGGGACAGGGATATCCCATCAATGTAAATAAAAAGAGGGCCCATTATCTGGGGCCTAACTCCCACATATTCCCGAAACCTTTGCACTGGACAACACGCTCCTCCCATGGCCCTCAAAGATATCTGATACCCTCTCCCTGTCTGATCCGTCTTTGACTTCCTCAACCATAAAGCTAATACAACCTCACATACTGCTACATCAGCCATCTGAATCCCTCCTTTGTCCCTTCTATTTTTTCCTATCAGCTCTGACACTCTAAAGGCCCCAAAAATGCCCCAAAAATGCCAATGCCGCTAACCTTCTCTTGATAATGGATCTTGAGACCCCCGCTCTCTGCCATTCCAACATCCAGTCCAGGATTGCCCTAGCTCTATCTTCAGAGGATTGGACTACACCCCGCCTTTGCAAAAATTTCAACCACAATACCCATACCTGCATGTAAGATTTCCAAGTCCCTGGAGCTACTGCTCCCCTCACCAAGTTCAACCTGTCGCGAATGCTCTCCTCCACAATGACTCCGTATGCCTCTGCCTCCGGAGCCAGGTGCCAAAAACGATCCCACTGCAAACGGGAAAGAGCATCAGCTACATTGTTCTCCTTACCTGGCACATGTACTACCCTAAACAACACATTGCATTGTAAACATTTCCCAACACAAATAAATGCAACAAATGGACCACAGGCAAAGAGGAAGCAGACAGGCGGTTAAGAGCCGAAACCACCCCCATGTTATCTGAATGGAAGGTAACCCTCTTATCCACCAACAGATGCGGCCAAACTTCTAATGCTACCACCAAAGGGAATAACTCCAAATATACCTAATTTTTTGTCAAACCTTTTTTATCCACAAATCCAGCCATTGCCCCAAATACCACCTGCCCTGTAGATAGGCCCCAAAACCAATGGCCCCGCCGCATCCGTATACAAATGGAGATCTGACTCTGCTATCGCCACCTCCTGCACCAAGGCCTTCCCATTAAATTCTTTCAAAAATATTTTCCACACCATCAAGTCCTCCTTAAGCTCCTTCCTCAAACAAATTCTGTGAGATGGCTCCTTTGCCCACGCTGTCGCCAAAGACAGTTTTCTCGTGAAAATTCTCTATACGGGTATAATTTTACATGCAAAGTTAAACTTCCTGATCAAGGACTGCAATTCCCTCAACTTTAGCTTCCCCAATGCCCCCTCAATTGTGGCCATTAAGTCCACCACTTTATCCTCTGGCAAGCTACACTCCATCTGGAGTGTATCAATCTGGATGCCCAAAAAACTCAAGCATGTGGAGGGCCCTTCCGTCTTTTCCGCCGCCACTGGAGTCCCAAATTGTTCTGCTACCTGCATGAACACCTTCATCAGCTGCTCACAATCTGCCGCCCCCTCCAGGCCCTCGAAAAGGAAATCATCCAAATAGTGTACTAGTGAATCCACCCCCGATGTCTGCCATACCACCCACTCAACGAAACAACTGAATTTTTCAAAATAGGAACATGAAATGGAACAACTCATCGGCAAACACAGATCCATAAAATAAGACTCATCAAAAACAGGTGATGGCACCTGGGGTGTGCCGATAACAGCCTAAAAGCTGCCTCCATGTCTACCTTCGCTATCTTGGCGCCCACCCCTGCTGCCCTCACCAGATCAACGGCCCTATCAAATGATGCATATCGGCATGCTGCTACCTCCGGGTCAATCCCATCATTCACTGAAGCCTCTTTAGGATAGGATAGATGATGAATCATTCTAAACTGCCCAGGAACCTTCTTAGGTACCACCCCTAGGGGAAACATGGAGTGGTGTCATCATCTCCAGCCAGATCCCCATGTCGCGATCGTCCCACTTCATATCCGGTCTCACAACTATCCTTTGGCGAAACTGTTCATGATATCACCACCATGCCATCCCCCCATATGTCCGATACGCCGCCAAGATTTCATCAAAGTAGCAAAACAATGCAGAGCCTTGCTCCAGGAACTTCTCCGCCATTATGCTCGCCAAAATACAAAATGCTCTTGACCAATTCCCAAAGGTTTTTGGCAGCTTTCTGTATCGCTTATTGCGCTCCTCCTACTCATTTTTCCCTGCTCTCCTTTTGGATCCTCCTTGATCTCCACAAACTGCTCCAAGGGGAGTAACGAGTAAATCTCCAGGAATTCCCGCTTCCAAATCCAAGTGGATGCCAAGGGGCCGAATCATACATAAACATGGTCTACTCAGCACGACTTCAGCTACCTTAATAGATCCTCCTGCAACATTTGCTGCCACACCCCCTGCAGCTCCTTGCGTCCCAACCTGCTGGCCCCAAATCCCCACTACCCCAACTCCTTCCCCACACTGCTTCTATACCTGAGCCACCAAGTCCCTCAAACCTTTCAGCAACATTGACACACTTTCATTTACATTCCCCACAGTATTATGTTATTTACAGAGGTTCCTGCTGCCATCCCAGACACCTCACCTGTGCTGTTAGGTGCCATGACCTGTCCTGTGTTGTTGACCTCCTGACTTCCATTCCCAGCTGCTTCTGGTCTCCTTGTCTTTCCACCGACCGCCTCTCTACTCTTCCAGCCTCCTCCCCTTGTCTTCCCATGGAGCGCGCTCTGGTCCTCGCCCTCTCTCTATCCGGGTTGCTACCTCTCCTGGGAGACCTCTCCAACCTGCCCCACGTTGGGGAAGCATGCAACACCCTCCGTCTTCTGTCATCCACCGGGGAACGGGACCTGCCCCGCCGTCTGTCTGCTTCAGACCTGCCGCCTCTCTGGCTTTCATACCTGCAGCCGTGCACCGCTCCTGCCTGTGAAGACAACATACTTTCAAGGCCAGTCCCACCAGACCACCCTGTGCTTGTCCTGCTCCCGCTGTCTATAGTCCTTTGTCCTCTCACCCCCTCCTGACTAGTACCCCTCCTACGGCTCTCCACCCCAGCAGCACCAGGGGACATAATTTGCCACAGTTGGGCCAACACTCTTATGTCGCCTACCTGGTCCGCTGACACTGCTCCAGGTCACCTCTATACCACCTTGCTGCTCTTCCTCAAACTCATTATATGAGTCCCCCAGGAAAATCGTATCCATGTCCATGTCATTAAAATCGTGTTCCCTCTGAGGCATCCCCTGCATTGCAGGCCCGCTGTCCCTGCTCCCGGTCACTTCCTTGGGTCCTGCATCCAGCGTCCTGACCAGCTGTGGCCTCCTCTCCATCTGAGACCGTCAGGCTATGATGTCTGCTTCACCTCCTCTTGCCACTGCCTCCTCCACCACAGCCGTCTCCTCCACTCTCTCGGTCCCTGCCGGCGTCGATGTCCCGGCAGATGGGGCCCCCGGCCCTGTAGGCGACACCCTCCTTCCACTCCTGCTTCTAAGGCATGGCCCCTTTGCCCTGGACCTGCTGCTCAGCTCCGGACTAAGCTGTTCCGGTGGCCTGGCCCTCCTGGCCGGTCTCCCCCCAGAAGGCCGTGCTGTCGTGCCTCTTCCTTCCACCTCTGCGCTCTCAGGTGGCGCTGCACCTACCGTAACTAACTGCTCATGCACCGAGTCCGCACCTCTGGCTTGGGTCAAGGCTGTAACTGCGGAAATCAGGTCCTGAAGAGCCGCCATTTTTTTGCAAGGTGCGTGACAGAAAATTGACAGCTTCTTCCCCCACGGACCTTACAAAGTGATCTTGGCGCTCTTTTCAGGCCACCCCCCTTACCTATATCCCTTTTCTTCAGGTCCCTCCTATCCCCACCCCCTTTCCAATATCCCCCTATCCAGATTACCTAGACAGGGGTCAAATGCCCCTCCATTGTAAGTACACTTCCAGGGCTTCCTTTTCTGAGTCTTCTGTAGCTGTAACAGGTAAGTCAAATCTATTGGTAGCTGAATCTCCAAGTAAGAAAACACAGGTAAGAACTGTAGATGTGTTTTTAAGGGAAAGACTGTTAGTGGGTGACTCCATTTTGAGGAATGTGTACTTAGGGGAAAGTAAAGGTGAATCAAGGGAAGTTAGATGTCTTTCAGGAGCTACTGCTCTAGTGAAATGCTTGTGCAATGCCGCCCCCTGCACATTCATAGCCAATCGGCCGCTAGTAGTGGGTGTCAATCATCCCGATTGTATCTAAAGGGATGATTGCAGTCCGCCACCTCAGAGGTGGCGGATGAGTTAAGGAGCAGCAGTCTTCTGACCGCTGCTTCTTAACTCCTGATTTCGGCGAGCCTGAAGGTTCGTGTGGAATAAGCAGTTTGACTGCTTGATAAATCGTCCCCTCAGCCTTATTCCATAAAACTCTCCTCTAGTTTTCAAAGTTTAAAGCCCTTCTTAAAGACTCTGTTCAGGGATGCATACAATGTACACTAACATTTTCTTACCTTAGTTTCTCTCCTTTTATCACAGGCTCATACCCCCTAAGCTTGTAAGCCAACAAGTTCAGCTGTTCTGTAGATCACCTTCATGTAAGATGATCTGCTACAATTGTCAACTTTTGGCAGAGCCATCTACTCATTTTCTTCTTGTAAATAAGAACAAGAACCCAGGAGGGGAACCAAAGAGGCGCGCTAAACAATGTTCATAGAATATCAGTTCAAAAATGTCTGAATGTTACCAGGTAGTTGTTTATGGCAAGTACTTCTGAAAATCCCATATATAGGATCCTTGATGGTGCACAATATAACTGGTGTGAATCAGGGCAGCTCCTCTTGGACCCGGTGTGCAGGTTAAACTAAATGGATGTAAAAACAAACAGAGGGCGCCTCAGAGTGTAATCCGTCTCATATAATGAGAAATACGGTGGTAATAAATATGCTTACCAGATGTATAGGCACTGTACTGTGACCAGTGCAATAAACCAGGCTAGCACTCAACAGTGGCTAGTACACTGAAGCTGGTCTCACTGATATTGTTCTCCACTGTATACTAGTGCTGCACAGCTGTCAGTGGTGATTAGTATGTTTCCGTGTCAACTTGTGAAATAATAAGAGATAGAGGACAACTTCGAAATTCACTTTTTATTGCCTGAAGAAACGACCAGTGTTTGGTTGAGAAACGCCTTGCTTTGTAACAGTAAAGCGTTTTCATCTTTCAATATTGGAAGTTGTCCTCTATCTCTTATTATTTCACAAGTTGACACGAAAACATACTACTCACTACTGACAGCTATGCAGCACTAGTATACAGCTGAGAAGAACATCAGTGAGACCAGCTTCAGTGTACTAGCCACTGTTGAGTGCTAGCCTGGTTTATTGCACTGGTCACAGTACAGTGCCTATACATCTGGTAAGCATATTTATTACCACCGTATTTCTCATTATATGAGACGGATTACACTATGAGGCGCCCTCTGTTTGTTTTTACATCTTCTTGTAAATGCTACTTTTGCATATTACCAATGTTTATAACACTGAATGATCTGTTGGCACTCTACAAATAAATGATAATAAAATAATAATAATTATAATAATTATTATTCAATCACAACAACAATCTTCACTATATATACTGTATATATTTAACAAGTAAAGAGCTAAATAAATTAGCGATACCATTAATGGATTATTATCTGTAAATGCATTTATTCTAGTATGGTACTGGTTATTTAAAATTAACTAATAAATCCCAGATAACTATTGTTTACTCATTCTTAGGTTTCTATGCATTAATACATACACAAAATGCCCAACCCTCCTGCATCTTGTGGGTTTGTAAAAGTATGGGAACTGTGCTGATGTCCTTCCTGCAGCACTCTCTGCCTCCTAAATGTCCAGTTTTCTGTAGTTGAAACAAAGGATGCATATCCACATCTGATCCACCCATAAGACATCAACATCTTCCATATCCACCCAGCCAGACGTTGTGACCCAGCCCACTAAAAATCCACAACTCCACCCATTGGTATCCATAATTAGTCTAATCTTCTTAGTCCCTATTGGATGGCATTTTAAACCACCAGAAGAGCCAGGTTTATAAAAATGTGTTAAGCCACCTAAATTACAACTGTAAACATGGTTTCTGTACATGGAGATTGGGTATAAAAAAAAAACCTGCTTACCTTTACTAGCAGGCATGCTCACAGTTTCACATGATCAGTCCCAAACCACAAGCTCAGAAGCTATGGGGGAAGGCTGATTCATATGCCCTGAAGCTCAATAAATCACTGAATACCCTGAAGATTAATGCTGACTTTGGAATGTAAGCAATGCATATTTTGTTTATTTGTGCTGACAGTTTGAGTCACTGTCCCTTCTGCCATGGTTTAATGCCCAGAAAACAGGCTTGAGGCTGTTAACATAGCTTCTGATTGGGTGTTTTTTCTAAAGATACATTATGCATTTGGATACACCTACCTAAATGACAAAAAACATTCGGCAAGATTACAAGTTGTGCGGTACGGCTATACTGCTGAAAAATTGGCCATTTCACGCGGAATATGCAGGTCTCCCGTATATAAACCGTTGCGGCAGTATGGCTATACCGCTAGCATTTTAGCCTTCACGCAACTCTCCATTCCGCACTCAAAAGATGACTTTTGAGCGTGGAATTTTGAGGTCTCCCGTATTACAGGTTGTGTGGTCCGGCTATTACGCTAGCATTATAGCTTATACCGCCACGATCCATTCCGCGATCTGAGACCAGTAGTTATGGATTTTGCGAAACAAAAATGTTTAAATGTTTCACAAAACTCATAACAAAAATGTTACAAAGTACACTAACACCCATAGGGGTTTATGTTAAGGTGTTTTTACATAATCTTCTTGTCCCCATAGACATCAATGGGGAATGCGTTATAGCGATCTCCATTCCGCGATCGCAGGTGTTTTCTAATACTTTCTCTCCATTGATGTTTATGGGGGGAAAACGTACACGTGCACGTAAAGTCAGGCCTTGGCTTTTGTGCGCCATGAAGCTTATCGTACCAGGTTTTTCTGTAAATTGTAATGGCAGCGCTGTGGAAAGTGCGATATCGTTAATTTGTTTGCGTTATTTACACACCGGGTTGAGCGCACAACTTGTAATCTTGGTGATTGACAATTAAACAAAACAATTAAAAAACATGAAACTTAATTTAAGAAAAATATATCATAAAATACAAAGGTTCAAAATGATATATTATAAGATTTTTCACTTATTTATTTTTATATAGTACATTTAGTGAAGATGCATTTGTTTAGCACTGCACTCACCATCTGCCAGTAGACAAGCTAATACAATATATTGCTTTATATTGCCATTTTACATCACATAAAATATATATTAAATCTTGTCATTATTGCATTGTATTTAATCTTTTGTTTGGACAGTGCATTACAGTATTCTGATACATTTCAGTACATTAAACAATTCTGCCATTTTACAATTCCATTGGCACATTGCATGGGTATATATTACATTAACACATCACAAGAGTGGAGAGGAACAAAGGGTTTCCGATGTCTAGATTGTGCTTGTTTCTCATGGTATCCTTTGTTAAAGGAATAGCAATGCATTACTGGGAGCTAGCTGAAAATTTGTGTGAGACAATGACAAGAGGCATATATCAGCAGTCATCAATTAGCTAGCTCTCAGTAATGCATTTCTGCTATTGAGCATAACTATATATGTTTTTGAATAAAGAATGTTAAAGAACAAAGAAATATAGAAAATAGAAGTAAATTTAAAAATTTAAAATCGCATGCTCTACTGTCCCATTTAACATGTATAAACCAACAAAACATATTCAAATTAAAGGGATATAATAGTGCATGAGTGAAGCCCACGCCACCTGCAATTTCACCTCGCACATCGGGGTATTACATATGTGGCGCCCGCAGTTCATAAAGTGCTGTAAGTCGGATAAACTAGCAATGCCCAGAAATGAGAGTAAATACAAATTTCTGGAGTCGCCAGTGACTTATGGCACTTTAGAAACTGCCGGTGCCTAAGAAAAGAAAAAAAAAAACATGTAAAAGACCTATATCCGCCATAAAACTTATAATACAAATATTAACCCCTAAACCGACAACCCCCAACGCAATATGCCTAATTAAACTATTAACCCCTAATCCGCAATTCACCCACATCACAAACTACCTAATATAAGTTTTAACCCCTAAATCCACCAACCCCAACATCGCAAACTACCTATTAAAACTATTAACCCCTATTCCGCCATTAACCCACAACGCAATAAACCTATTAAACTATTAACCCCTAATCCGCCAAACCCACAAAACACAATAATGCTAATAAATCTATTAATCCCTAAACCGCCAAAGCCCACAAAGCAAATAACTAATCACTAAACCCCCTTACATAACACCCCCTAAATTAACCCATTACATAAATTAAAATAAAACTAAATTACAAATAAAGTAAAAAACCTAACATTACTTTAAAAGAGCTGAATGCCCTTTTAAGGTTTATTTTTTTGGGGGGTTTGGTGGATGGTGGGTTTTACTCTTAGGTGGGACTTTTTTAAAGTAAAAGAGCTGTTTAACTTAGGGCAATGCCCTAAAAAAGGCCCTTTTAAGGACTATTGCTAGTTTTAGATTAGGTGGTGTTTTTATTTCGGGGGGGGGGGGGCTTTTTTATTTTCATAGGGTTTAGGTATAATTTTTTTATTTTTGATGATTTTGTTTTTTATTTTCTGTAATGTTAGACTTTTTTCTTTTCTGTAATTTTAGCTTTTTTTATTTTCAGTAATTTTAGCTCAATTTAAAGTAATGTTAGGTTTTTTTGTTTTTTTTTTAACAATAATTTTTATTGGTTTTACAATAGAAAACAATACAGTAAATTATTACATAGGTGAAATTTCATGACCAGTGCGTATGTTAACAAAGAGATAAGGGGTCTTCCCAATTTGCATAGGTTAATACCAACATTTTGCATGACTGAGTGGGTGGACCTCCGTAGGCGGTTCTAGTTATGAATCAGTTCAAGAATTCTCACCTTCCGGAGGTCACTGAACCCCTTGGCAGAGATCTATGCCTCCTCTGGAGTGTCTCAGAAGGAGGAAAAAATAAATATGTCCATATTTCACGGTACCTGGTGTACAGTCTCTGCGCACTGCAATTTCACAACTTAAAACCGTCTAACATTGCGAAACCAGAATGTAATATAACAGAAAGTGGTAAACGAAGAAGAAGAAGAAGAGAAAAAAAGACAAAAGAATGGAAAGGGAAAAGAAGAGGAGAGGGGATAGGGAAGGGGATTGATGCAGAGACAACCCTGGAGTTAGTGTATGGCATTGGCTAGCTGACCTCTACTTCTATGTCTGCATCTGTTAAGCTTTGGGCATCTGTAGATCTACTGGGTGGCTTTGTCCTCCAGTATATCAGTTGGGTCTTGCAATATAGGGGGGGGATTCTATTTAGGGGTGATAGAGTCCCAGTAAAACCTGAGATCTGCATAGAAAGCAGACTTGTTTCTTTTGTAATAGCCATATTCCTCGCATGAGAGCATCTCGTCTGTTTTTTTAATCCACTGTTCTGGTGTTGGAATTGAGGGTGACTTCCAGTGTAGGGCAATAAGGGATTTCGCACAGTTAAGGCCTATGCGTATCAGTGTCTGTCTAATTGTGCATTTGATTGGCGGGGTTTCATTTAAGAGGACTAGCTTAGGGTTTAGGGAAAAGTCTGTCTCAACTAAGTTTTTCAAGGTGTACTCTACACCACGCCAAAGGGGGTCCAATCTTGGACAAGACCACCACATGTGTAACATGGTGCCCTGTCCACCACATCCCCTCCAACAAAATGACGTAGCGGTAGGATAAATGTTATTCAGCCTGGTCGGCGTTAAGTACCATCGTAGTAATACTTTGTAGTTAAGCTCTATGACTTTGGGGGATGTGGAGGAGGTGCGCGTATTCTGGAAAATTTTTAACCATTGTGTGGTATCTAGGGTCGTGCCCAGTTCCTGATGCCATCGGGATGTATATGGGGGGAGTGGAGGGGTCTGTGCTTTTTGTAATAAGACTTTGGCTAGTGATAGCGAGCCCTTAGCAATTTTCTCAGTTAGACAGATTTGTTCAAATAATGTTAGGTTTTTTATTTTAATTGTAATTTAGTTTTATTTTAATTTATGTAATGGGTTAATTTAGGGGGTGTTAGGTTAGGGGGCTTAGTAATTAAATTAGTTATTTGTGTTGTGGGTTTTGGCGGATTAGGGGTTAATAGTATTAATAGGGACTTTGCAATGTGGGTTAATGGCATATTAAGGGTTAATACATTTATTAAGTAGTTTATGATGTTGGGGCTGGCAGATTTAGGGGTTAATACTTTAATTATTAGTTGCGATGTGGGTTTGATGGCGAATATAGGGTTTAATATACTTTATTAGTTATTGCGGTGGTTCTATGTTAGCTTATGGGAGTAAAAATTGCGGCCAACTGGTAAAAAATATATGTGCATTTATATGCGGCTCTGTATATGTGATAAGAAAAACCCTGTAAAAACCGGCGGCGGCGGCGGCTTTTGCGGGCGATGCCGCATAGGTAATGGCACCCTTTGTGTCAATTAGCAATAAAATATATTTCTGCTTCAGCAACATACTCACATCTGCTTTGCATGCTCAAGTATTCAAATACCATGCCTGCTCCAGTGGCACGTACCATGTGGGGGGGGGGCAGGTGGCAACATGTAACCCCTCCAACTGTGATCATCAATTGTTTTCTCACATTCTGCCTAGGCCTCTCCCAGCTCCACCGAGTCCTGCTCATAGCACACCAACCCTGCCCCAACCCTGCCATTACACACCCTGTCTCAGCCCTCCCATTGTGGCCAAGCCCAGAAAACACTGTTGACCATCTAGGAGTTGCCCCCCCCCTATTTAATTTCTGGAGACACAAATGGCCTGTCTAGAGTCAGCAGTGGCTTTCATGACATAAAATAAATCATCACTGACATAGTATACGCCACCAACAATTAACCAAGTTGTCCACTGTCACATACAGTACAGATATAATTTTCCTCTACATACATTACATTATTATTAGGGTTGCGACCTCGGCCTTGTTTTTCTGGACACTTATGAGTTACACATGCTACAGGGTGTGGAGAGGGCAGCGAGCACTGCACATCTGGACAGCACATGAATAGTGACCATGGACAGCACTATTCATGTACCTCCCTGCAGCATGTATAACTCATACTTGTTCAGGAATACATGGCCGATGTGGTAACCCTACTTATTATACTATTCCATGGTACTGTTCATTATGGTACTCATAACTTCCAATGTCCAATTCATTAGTGTTTTACCACATTGCAGATTATTGCAATACTTTCCTACAGATTGTATAACAAACCTCTATTTACCTAACACGCATGCATTCTAACTGCCAAATAGATTACAAATTGGTGCTGCACCAATACAACTTTTATTTAGTTGTTATCTACTGTCTAAATACATGTAATACATTTTAGTTAAAAATGACTGCACTAATTATTGTGTATCCTTTCTGCTTATAAAAAGTTTAATAGAGGTTGTAGAATCATATCAATTGTAGAATCTTAGTGAACACTGACAAATCATGATTAATCAAAAACTCACAAATCTGAAGCCAATTAAAGAGTTTAATCAAAGCTAAGCTCAGACGCATAAAGGATTCTATACCCCAGGCTTTATTTGTTGGCTTCTGATTTCTTTGTAAATTTGCTTTTTTAAGGTATGATTTTTTGTGCAAATAGCGACATCAGGGGAACACACTTTGCAGTTTGAATAATTTTTTTTTATCTAGCCTTGGTTCAGACCTTATTTATAAGTCATTAAAGGTACATTAAACTCATTTTTTTATTTGCACATCAGAAATTAAATCCTGTATTGAAAAACATATGCATACAAAATAAACGTTTTTTTTGTTAGCACAATTTACAATGGATGATAGTCTCTTGAGCTTCTTTTAGTGTTGTCTATAGTTTGTCCTTTGCTGTTATGAATTAGATATATATATATATATATATATATATATATATATATATATATATATATAAATTAGTTCCTGCACATATAAAGCAATCACTGTGCATCATATAGGAGGATCAGGGTTTATAACTCCAGCCTCTCTAGGCAAAGCGGAAAACCTATAATTTTCAGATTTAAATTACAGTAAAATCAGTCAAAATATATAATATATGTTTTTTTACCTTATGTATAATTAAGCATTTAAATGGAATTCAATGTTTATTTAACCTAAAAATTGTATCATCAGAAAATCATACAGCGCAAGGTAATTTTGCTGACTTTAATAGCATTAAGTGGCCTATGAATATAGGTGGACAAGTTAAAGGGACATGAAACCCACAATTTTTCTTTCATGATTCAGCATACAATTTTAAATAACTTTCCAGGTGTCTTCTATTATCTAATTTGCTTCATTCTCTTGGAATCGTTTGTTGAAAAGCATACATAGGCAGTCTCAGGAGCAGCAAAGCACTACTGAGAGTTAGCTGCTGATTGGTGGCTTCACATTATCGCCTTTTGACATTGGCTCACCTGTGTTCAGCTAGCTCCCAGTAGGGCATTGCTGTTTCTTCTTCAAAGAATACCAAAGAGAAGGAAGTTTTTTTTTAATAGAAGTTAGTTTGGAAAGTTGTTTAAGAATGTATGCTCTATCTGAATCACGAAATTATGAAAAAAAAATGTGGGTTTCATGTCTTTTGGTATCACATATACGGCGTAGCATACAACTTACGCCCGTATATTTCACCCGTCGCCCGCAATTATTACTCCCATAGGCTAACATGGGACCGCGTCGTAAATCGGTATCCAATATCCAGCGCAAGGCCTTACGTGGCGAAAATGGAGAAATCTTACTCCATTTTCACCTCGCCATAAAATGCAGCCGTAGCAGGCCTTGTGCTGAGTATGGGAGCACCGTAACTCCCTAAAATGCAGGCAAAAAAAAACACCTAACGCATGCGCATTGTCTGTCTACCTGTCAAACGCAATCCCCCACCGCAATACCTAATAAAGTGTTTAACCCCAATTGACCTTGCATTCTATTGGCTGATCCAATCATCCAACAATCAGTGGCGTCACTAGGGGGTGACACCAAAAAAAATTTTTTTTTTTTTTTTTTTTTTTAATTTTATTGAAATTCAAAGAAATACAATGTTGAGATGCATAGATTATTTTATTAGAGGCTGGCATTTGTGAACATTAGTGGGACTGGGGAAGTTGTAGACACACAATTTTTTTGCCCCTTGAGTCAGTGCTGCAATTTCAACAAATAGTTTTCCCGGCTGCTTTTGCTTGTTTGTACTTTGCTCCTCCCCTGCCCAATTTCACTATGAATGTTGTGGGTGTGCCGTGGGGCTTACAAAGTTGCGCTGCTAGCCTAAACCTGTCTGCCTATCTGTGCTGACTGCTCAGTGACATGCGGCCCAGGGCTGTGCACTGACAGACTTGGAACAGAGTCAGAGAGCAGAATTTTCATAGTTTGCGCGCCTAAACCTTTTTTTCAGTGATTTATTTTAGAGTGCTCTGTTTATCTTTCATTTGATGTTCTGCTGAGCCAGGGAGCAGCTCTAGGCATGAGCTTCGTAATTAATGCAGTGCAGTTTACATATTTTGTATGTGTGTGTCTGAGTTTTTGTGTGTCTCAGTGTTTTTGTGTGTGGGTCTGAGTGTGTTTTCGAGTGTTTGTGTGTGCATCTGAGTATGTTTTTAAGTGTCTCTGAGTGTTTGTATGTGTGTTTGCCTGTGTTTTTGTGTGTGTCTGCTTTCTGGGGGGGGGGGGGTGACACCATGACTTACCGCACCGGATGACACCAACCCTAGTGACGCCACTGCAGCCAATCGGATTGAATCCTATCAGCCAATTGGAATTTGAGGGACGCTATCTTGGATGACATCATTTAAAGGAATATTCATTTGTCGTAAGTTGTCGGCCTAGAAGGATGTTCTGCGCCGGAGGTCTTCAAGATGGAGCCGTTCCTCGTCGGATGGATGAAGATAGAAGATGCCGCTTGGATGAAGACGTCTGCTGGTCCGTATGTCCTCTTCTGCCCAGATAGGATGAAGACTTCTGCCGGTCTGGATGTCCTCTTCTGCCCCATTGGATGAAGACTTCGGCCCGGCTGGGTGAAGACAGCTCAAGGTAGGGTGATCTTCAATGGGGTAGTGTTAGGTTTTTTTAAGGGGAGATCGGGTGGGTTTTAGAGTAGGGGTGTGTGGGTGGTGGGTTGTAATGTTGGGGGGGATTGTTCTTTTTTTTACAGGTAAAAGAGCTGATTACTTTGGGGCAATGCCCCGCAAAATGCCCTTTAAAGGGCTATTTGTAATTTAGTTTAGGATAGGGAATTTTATTATTTTGTTTTTTTTTTATTTTATTAGGGGGCTTAGATTAGGTGTAATTAGTTTAAACTTCTTGTAATTTTTTTATTTTCTATAATTTAGTGGGGTTTTTTTTGTACTATAGTTTATTTTATTTTATTGTATTTTATTTTAGATAATTGTAGTTAATTTATTTAATTAATTTATTGATAGTGTAGTGTTAGGTGTATTTGTAACTTAGGTTAGGATTTATTTTACAGGTAATAGTTATTAACTATTTAATAGCTATTGTACCTAGTTAAAATAAATACAAAGTTGCCTGTAAAATAAAAATAAATCTTAAATAGCTACAATGTAATTATTAATTATATTGTAGCTATCTTAAGGTTTATTTTATAGGTAAGTATTTAGTTTTAAATAGGAGTAATTTAGTTAATAATATTAATATTATTTAGATTTATTTAAATAATAATTAAGTTAGGGGGGTGTTAGGGTTAGACTTAGGTTTAGGGGGTAATACATTTAATGTAGGTGGTGGCGGTGTAATGGGGTCAGATTAGGGGTTAATAAATTTAATGTAGGTGGCGTCGGGGTCCGGGAGCGGCGGTTTAGGGGTTAATACTAGGATAGGTTTATTACGGTGTGGGCTATGGCGGTTTAGGGGTTAATAATTAGGCTTATTGCGTTGTGGGGGGTTTTCGGTCTAGGGGTTAATACATTTATTATTAGGAGTGAGAGGGGGGATTGCGGATATAGGGGTATACGTGTCGGGCTATTTTTGGGAGGCAGGTTAGACAGTTACATGAGATTTATTATTTTAGTTACTTTTTTTGGCGCAGGCAGTTTCTAAAGTGCCTTTAAGTCACTGGCGACTCCAGAAATTTGTAGTTACGCTAATTTCTGGACATCGCTAGTTTATCTGACTAATGGCACTTTAGCAACTGCCGGCGGAGTTTATGTAATACCCCGATGTGCGAAGTGAAACTACAGGCGGCGCGGGTTCCCTCGATTGCGCCGAAAACTACGCTGTATATTGGATCGCGCCCATAGTGTGCAGAATATGTGGACTCTCTTGAGCCTACCTAGGTAAACTATTCAACAAAGATAGGGTGACCATATTGCCGCTTTAAAAAGGGACACATATGAAAAATACATATGTCAGGGCTGTTTAAAGAAATGCTTTGTATAAGAACCCTGACATATATATTTTTCATGTGTCCCTTCTTAAAGCTATAGTCAGCCTAACAAAGAATGTTTAAATAATGTAATAAAATTGACAATAGAGTAAATTGGAAAGCTGTTTAAAACTGCATAATCTATATGAATCCTCAAAGTTTAATTTTGTCAGTTATGTCCCTTTAATCTTTTTGCAAGAGAAGGATATTGTCTATAGAAACTCTACAAAATAGCAGTGCACCTGCATTTGTCCATTAAGGAAACCTGACAGCTGCTTAGTGACACCTTTGTAGAAAACCTCCATCCAAATGAGTCATTTTAGCAAGTGTAGTTCCAGTGTACAGCCAGTCCAAAGCTATCTATATAGCACCAACTGAGGCATAACTTTGGAGCAGGGTGTGTGCAATTAGAGCCCTAACTGAACCATGCATCTGAACAAACCTTGCCTTAAAGGGATATAAAACAGTATGAACTAACATACGTTTCTAAATATATAATACAGCAAAGCCTACCTGCAAAATGTTTTCTTGTTTAACTCCCATTAACTCCTTTAATTCAGGTATAGTTTTGTTTGAAGCAAGCTCCCCCCGGGCATATCCATATATGCAAGGTTCCTTACCAGGCCATAGGTTCAGCAGAAATGCACGGTAGGGGGCAGAGTCACATGACACCTGACAGAAGCAGTGCACAGTATAATACAGTAGCTTTCACAAAGCATGTGAGATCATCCACATGGAAATGAGCAAGCCTCTTGGCAACAAACTATAGCAATATCTCCTCTGTGAAAGTTATAGTATTTTATTTAAACATGGAATAATATTTTAATCATATTAATCTCCAATAAAATACTCTTGAGCAAAGCATGCATAGGCTAATAATATTAACTTTATATGAATTTACTTTTTTGTAAATTTCTGATCAAAGTGTGTCATCTTATATATATGCATACATAAGTTTCTGCATATATATATATATATATATATATATATATACATATATATATATATATATATATATATATATATATATATATATATATATATATATATATATATAAGTAATAAATAAAAAAGTGCTGTCCAGAGTACTGAAACCAAAAAAAGCTTAGATGCCTTCTTTTTCAAATAATGATAGCAAGAGAACGAAGAAAAATTGATAATAGCAGTAAATTAGAAAGTTCCTCAAAATTGCATGCTCTTTCTGAATTACAAAAGAAAAAAATTTGGGTTCCGTGTCCCTTTAAGTGTAAGTCATTTTTCAGACTTTTGGAAATTTTATTAAAATACTTAAGCTTTTTATACCCTTTTTTTCACACACTGTTTTACCTCAGTTGACCCTTCTATAATATGCACATAGCTCAAAATGTTTTATCGCACTTTAATGTATATTAAAGGGACTGTAAAGTCAAAATTAAACTTTCATGATTCAGGTAAATCATGCAATTTTAAACAATTTTCTCTTTCCTTCGGTATCGATTGTTGAAGAATAGGCTTAGGAACACAATGCACTACTGGGAGCTAGCATACCACACCTGGTAAGTCAATGACAAGAGGCATATATATGCAACCACCATCAGCAGCTAGCTCCCAGTAATGCAATGCTGCTCCTGAGCCTAGTCTTCAACAAAGGATACCCAGTCTTTACTTGATCATTCACTACAGGGAGTGCAGAATTATTAGGCAAGTTGTATTTTTGAGGATTAATTTTATTATTGAACAACAACCATGTTCTCAATGAACCCAAAAAACTCATTAATATCAAAGCTGAATAGGTTTGGAAGTAGTTTTTAGTTTGTTTTTAGTTATAGCTATTTTAGGGGGATATCTGTGTGTGCAGGTGACTATTACTGTGCATAATTATTAGGCAACTTAACAAAGAACAAATATATACCCATTTCAATTATTTATTTTTACCAGTGAAACCAATATAACATCTCAACATTCACAAATATACATTTCTGACATTCAAAAACAAAACAAAAACAAATCAGTGACCAATATAGCCACCTTTCTTTGCAAGGACACTCAAAAGCCTGCCATCCATGGATTCTGTCAGCGTTTTGATCTGTTCACCATCAACATTGCGTGCAGCAGCAACCACAGCCTCCCAGACACTGTTCAGAGAGGTGTACTGTTTTCCCTCCTTGTAAATCTCACATTTGATGATGGACCACAGGTTCTCAATGGGGTTCAGATCAGGTGAACAAGGAGGCCATGTCATTAGATTTTCTTCTTTTATACCCTTTCTTGCCAGCCACGCTGTGGAGTACTTGGACGTGTGTGATGGAGCATTGTCCTGCATGAAAATCATGTTTTTCTTGAAGGATGCAGACTTCTTCCTGTACCACTGCTTGAAGAAGGTGTCTTCCAGAAACTGGCAGTAGGACTGGGAGTTGAGCTTGCCTCCATCCTCAACCCGAAAAGGCCCCACAAGCTCATCTTTGATGATACCAGCCCAAACCAGTACTCCACCTCCACCTTGCTGGCATCTGAGTCGGACTGGAGCTCTCTGCCCTTTACCAATCCAGCCACGGGCCCATCCATCTGGCCCATCAAGACTCACTCTGATTTCATCAGTCCATAAAACCTTAGAAAAATCAGTCTTGAGATATTTCTTGGCCCAGTCTTGACGTTTCAGCTTGTGTGTCTTGTTCAGTGGTGGTCGTCTTTCAGCCTTTCTTACCTTGGCCATGTCTCTGAGTATTGCACACCTTGTGCTTTTGGGCACTCCAGTGATGTTGCAGCTCTGAAATATGGCCAAACTGGTGGCAAGTGGCATCTTGGCAGCTGCACGCTTGACTTTTCTCAGTTCATGGGCAGTTATTTTGCTCCTTGGTTTTTCCACACACTTCTTGGGACCCTGTTGACTATTTTGAATGAAACGCTTGATTGTTCGATGATCACGCTTCAGAAGCTTTGCAATTTTAAGAGTGCTGCATCCCTCTGCAAGATATCTCACTATTTTTGACTTTTCTGATTCTGTCAAGTCTTTCTTTTGACCCATTTTGCCAAAGGAAAGGAAGTTGCCTAATAATTATGCACACCTGATATAGGGTGTTGATGTCATTAGACCACACCCCTTCTCATTACAGAGATGCACATCACCTAATATGCTTAATTGGTAGTAGGCTTTCGAGCCTATACAGCTTGGAGTAAGACAACATGCATAAAGAGGATGATGTGGTCAAAATACTCATTTGCCTAATAATTCTGCACTCCCTGTATATATATATATATATATATATATATATATATATACATACTCAAAGGCTATTATTTACAATTTTGTCTATTTCAATATTAATATAAATTTAATTTTTTTCATACTTTTTGATTTCTCACATTTTGATATATAGATATATATTTATATATAGACTTTAAAAATGAGTGGGAAAAATGTCTAACTGTTTGTTCATTTAACATTATGAGATTGATTATAAAGGAAAATGAACAAAGGCTTTCAAAAGTTCAAATTGATTTGGATGAATCAATTAATAATTTTGAAAAAAATGGGAAACTAACAATGATTATAATTGTCTTAGTGAGGATTGTAAGTTAGAATTGAGAAAAATGCAAGATGAAACAAAATCTAGGAAGAGAAGAACATTCCTTAGAGATAGATTAGATAATATGGAAGATAAAGTTTATGACTTTGCCAACAAAGAAAACTCTACAACTTCTGATTCTGATAGATCATACACTGAGAGAGATAATTCTAACCAAATAAGAAGATCTAGATTTAGAAGAAGAGGCTGTTTTTTTAGGGAGGAGGAGAACAGAAGCCAAGGAGAAAATAGATGGAGACAAAGAAGAAGGGGGGAAGGAAACATAGAAAAAGGAGAAACAATCAAGAAAGGATATACATTGAGGAGTCAGCAGAACAAAAATCAAAAACTAATTTCTCTTGTAAGGTGTATCCAGTCCACGGGTTCATCCATTACTTGTGGGATGTTCTCCTTCCGAACAGGAAGCTGCAAGAGGACACCCACAGCAGAGCTGTCTATATAGCTCCTCCCCTAACTGCCACCCCCAGTCATTCTCTTGCAGCTCTCGACAAGATAGGAAGTATCAAGAGTTATGTGGTGACTTAGTGTAGTTTTTACCTTCAATCAAAAGTTTGTTATTTTTAAACGGTACCGGCATTGTACTGTGTTACTCTCAGGCAGAAATTAGAAGAAGAATCTGCCTGGAGGTTGATGATCTTAGCGGTTTGTAACTAAGGTCCATTGCTGTTCTCACGCATAACTGAAGAGTATGGGAAAGACTTCAGTTGGGGGAACGGTTTGCAGATTACCTGCTTTCAGGTATGTTCAGTATATTTATTTCTAGAGAGATGATAAGATCTAGAAAATGCTGACAGAGCCTTGTATAATTGAGGTAAGCCTGATGCAGTGATTTAACAACAACTGGGTTCATGCTTACAAAAAAGGGTAATATTCATGTTAATACTCATATTTCTTAGTGACAAAACGTTTACATGTTATATAGAAAGAACGTTTTTTCTCTGAGGGTGATAAATCGTTTTTTTTGGGGCCTAGTTTCCACATGGCTAGTCAGATACTCCCAGGAGTATTTTCTTAAGGCCCTCTGACATCGAGTGCATGGTGGGAGGGGCCTATTTTCACGCTCTAGATGCGCAGTTCTTATTCAGACTGAGACATCCAGCTTCCCTAAAGGAGTCCTCTGGCATCTGAGGACCACTATAGAGGGCTTATTCCTTTCCTAAATCGTATTTGAGGGCAGGTAGGAGCCACAGCAGAGCTGTGGCAAGGTGTTTAACTATTTATTAACGTTTTTTAACGTTTTTCAACTCCTGTTTGGGGCCTAAAGGGTTAATCATCCATTTCCAAGTGGGTGCAATGCTGCTTTAGTCCCTTATACACACTATAAAAATTTCGAAGAGTTTACTACTTTTTAACACTGTTTTGCAGTTTATATGTTAGTTTTTTTCTCTTAAAGGCACAGTACCGTTTTTATTTAATTGCTTTTTCACATTAATTAAAGTGTTTTACAAGCTTGCTGGTCTCATTACTAGTCTGTTAAACATGTCTGACATAGAGGAAACTCCTTGTTCAATATGTTTAGAAGCCATTGTGGAACCCCCTCTTAGAATGTGTACCAAATGTACTGAAATTTCTATAACTTATAAAGACCATATTATGGCATTTAAAGATTTATCACCAGAGGTTTCTCAGACTGACAAAAGGGAGGTTATGCCATCTAGCTCTCCCCATGTGTCAGAACCTATAACTCCCGCTCAAGTGACGCCAAGTACATCTAGCGCGTCCAATGCGTTTACCTTACAAGACATGGCGGCAGTTATGAATCATACTCTCACAGAGGTATTGTCCAAACTGCCAGGGTTACAAGGAAAGCGAGACAGCTCTGGGGCTAGAACAAATACAGAGCTTTCTGACGCTTTAGTAGCTATGTCCAATATACCCTCACAATGCTCCGAAGCCGTGGCAAGGGATTTGCTATCTGAGGGTGAGATTTCAGATTCAGGGAAGACGTTGCTTCAGTCCGATTCTGAAATGACAGCCTTTAAATTTAAGCTTGAAGACCTCCGCTTATTGCTCAGGGAGGTTTTAGCGACTCTGGATGATTGTGACCCCATTATAGTTCCAGAGAAATTGTGTAAAATGGACAAATACTTTGCAGTGCCTGTTTACACTGATGTTTTTCCAGTCCCTAATAGGTTTTCGGAAATTATTACTAAGGAATGGGATAGACCAGGTGTACCGTTCTCTCCCCCTCCTGCTTTTAAAAAGATGTTTCCCATAGACGCCGCCATACGGGACTCGTGGCAGATGATCCCTAAGGTGGAGGGAGCAGTCTCTACCCTAGCTAAGCGTACAACTATCTCCGTCGAGGACAGTTGTGCTTTCTTAGATCCTATGGATAAAAAATTGGAGGGTCTCCTTAAGAAATTTTTTATCCATCAAGGTTTTATTCTCCAGCCTCTTGCATGCATTGCCCCAGTTACTGCTGCAACGGCTTTTTGGTTCAAGTCTCTTGAGGAGGCTCTACAGGTGGAGACCTCGTTAGATGATATTTTAGACAGGATTAAAGCTCTCAAGTTAGCTAATTCCTTTATTTCCAACGTCGTTTTTCATCTAACCAAACTAACGGCTAAGAATTCAGGTTTTGCCATTCTGGAGCGCAGGGCGCTATGGCTTAAGTCCTGGTCAGCAGACGTTACTTCAAAGTCTAAGCATCTTAACATCCCCTTCAAAGGACAGACCCTATTCGGCATGGCCTGAAGGAGATCATTTCTGATATTACTGGAGGAAAAGGTCACGCCCTTCCTCAGGATAGGTCCAATAAATTAAGGACCAAACAGAATAATTTTCGTTCATTTCGAAACTTCAAGAGTGGCTTAGCTTCAGCTTCCTCTAATGCAAAACAAGAGGGAAATTTCACCCAGTCCAAACCAGTCTGGAGACCGAACCAGGCTTGGAACAAGGGGAAGCAGGCCAAAAAAACCTGCTGCCGCCTCTAAGACAGCATGAAGGAGTAGCCCCTGATCCGGGACTGGATCTAGTAGGGGGTAGACTTTCTCTCTTCGCCCAGGCTTGGGCAAGAGATGACCAGGATCCCTGGGCATTAGAGATTGTTTCCCAGGGATATCTTCTGGACTTCAAAGCTTCATCTCCAAAGGGGAGATTTCATCTCTCACAATTATCTGTAAACCAGATAAAGAGAGAGGCATTCTTAAGTTGTGTTGTTGTGTTCAAGACCTACTGGTTATGGGAGTGATCCACCCAGTTCCAAGGGAGGAACAGGGGCAGGGCTTCTATTCAAATCGGTTTATAGTTCCCAAAAAAGAGGGAACTTTCAGACCATTCTTGGATCTCAAGATCCTAAACAAATTTCTCAGGGTCCCATCCTTCAAGATGGAGACTTACCGAACCATCCTCCCTATGATCCAGGAGGGTCAATATATGACTACCGTGGACTTAAAGGATGCTTATCTCCCCATTCCGATTCACAGAGATCATCATCAGTTCCTCAGGTTCGCCTTCTTAGACAGGCATTACCAGTTTGTGTCTCTTCCCTTCGGGTTAGCCACGGCACCAATAATCTTTACGAAGGTTCTAGGGTCTCTACTGGCGGTTCTAAGGCCACGGGGCATAGCGGTGGCTCCTTACCTAGACGACATTCTGATACAGGCGTCGACTTTTCAAATCGGCAAGTCCCATATGGACATTGTTCTGGCCTTTCTGAGGTCTCACGGGTGGAAGGTGAACAAAGAAAAGAGTTCTCTCTCCCCTCTCACAAGAGTTTCCTTCCTAGGAACACTGATAGATTCAGTAGAAATGAAATTTTTTCTGACAGAGGTCAAGTTATCAAAGCTTCTAACTTCCTGCCGTGCTCTTCATTCCACTTCTCGGCCGCCAGTTGCTCAGTGTATGGAAGTAATCGGCCTAATGGTAGCGGCAATGGACATAGTTCCGTTTGCCCGTCTACATCTCAGACCACTGTAACTTTGCATGCTCAATCAGTGGAATGGGGACTACACATATTTGTCCCCTCTGCTAAATCTGGATCAAGAGACCAGGGATTCTCTTCTCTGGTGGTTATCTCAGGTCCATCTGTCCAGGGGAATGAGTTTCTGCAGGCCAGAGTGGACTATAGTGACGACAGATGCCAGCCTTCTGGGCTGGGGTGCAGTCTGGAACTCCCTGAAGGCTCAGGGTTCGTGGACTCAGGAGGAAGCCCTCCTTCCGATAAACATTCTGGAACTGAGAGCGATATTCAATGCTCTTCAGGCTTGGCCTCAACTAGCTGCGGTCAGGTTCATCAGATTTCAGTTGGACAATATCACGACTGTAGCCTATATCAACCATCAGGGGGGAACAAGAAGCCCCCTGGCAATGTTGGAGGTTTCAAAGATAATTCTATGGGCAGAGGTTCACTCTTGCCATCTCTCAGCTATCCATATCCCAGGAGTAGAGAACTGGGAGGCGGATTTTCTAAGTCGGCAGGCTTTTCATCTGGGGGAGTGGGAGCTCCATCCGGAGGTATTTGCCCAGCTGATTCAACTATGGGGCAAACCAGAACTGGATCTGATGGCGTCTCGTCAGAACGCCAAGCTTATTTGTTACGGGTCCAGGTCAAGGGATCCCCAGGCAGCACTGATAGATGCCTGGTCCTTCAGCCTGGCTTATGTGTTCCCACCATTTCCTCTCCTCCCTCGTCTGATTGCCAGGATCAAGCAGGAGAGAGCTTCGGTGATTTTGAAAGCACCTGCATGGTCACGCAGGACTTGGTATTCAGATCTGGTGGACATGTCATCCTTTCCACCATGGACTCAAGGGGTTCCGTTTGAACCTCTGCATTCCATAGATATCAAGCTTTTATCTTGTAAAGTTCTGTTTTTGGTAGCTATCTCTTCGGCTCAAAGAGTTTCAGCGTTACAGTGTGATTCCCCTTATCTGATCTTCCATGCAGATAAGGTAGTTCTGCGTACCAAACCTGGGTTTCTTCCTAAGGTGGTATCTAATAAGAATATCAATCAGGAGATTGTTGTTCCATCTCTGTGTCCTAATCCTTCTTCAAAGAAGGAACGTCTATTACACAATCTTGACGTGGTTCGTGATTTAAAGTTTTATTTACAAGCTACTAAGGATTTTCGTCAAACATCTGCATTGTTTGTTGTCTACTCTGGACAGAGGAGAGGCCAAAAGGCTTCGGCATCTTCTCTTTCTTTTTGGCTGAGAAGCATAATCCGTTTAGCTTATGAGACTGCTGGCCAGCAGCTTCCTAAAAGAATTACAGCTCATTCCACTAGAGCGGTAGCTTCCACATGGGCTTTTAAAACTGAGGCCTCTGTTGAACAGATTTGTAAGGCGGCAATTTGGTCTTCGCTTCATACTTTTTCTAAATTCTACAAATTTGATACTTTTGCTTCCTCGGAGGCTATTTTTGGGAGAAAGGTCTTGCAGGCAGTGGTGCCTTCCGTTTAAGTTCCTGCCTTGTCCCTCCCTTCATCCGTGTCCTAAAGCTTTGGTATTGGTATCCCACAAGTAATGGATGAACCCGTGGACTGGATACACCTTACAAGAGAAAACAAAATTTATGCTTACCTGATAAATTTCTTTCTCTTGTGGTGTATCCAGTCCACGGCCCGCCCTGTCACTTTAAGGCAGGTGTTTTTTATTTTTAAACTACAGTCACCACTGCACCCTATAGTTTCTCCTTTTTTTCTTGCTTGTCTTCGGTCGAATGACTGGGGGTGGCAGTTAGGGGAGGAGCTATATAGACAGCTCTGCTGTGGGTGTCCTCTTGCAGCTTCCTGTTGGGAAGGAGAATATCCCACAAGTAATGGATGAACCCGTGGACTGGATACACCACAAGAGAAATAAATTTATCAGGTAAGCATAAATTTTGTTTTTATGTCATCTTCTGATCTTAAGGTTGTAAACCTGTCCACTAAAGTATTGAGTGATACACATTTGGAAGTTTTATCCAAAGGGTTAACTTTTTGTCCCACTAATAAAGTTGACAAGTTTACAATCATGAAAGATTTAAATTTGTTTGCACGCAAAGTGATTCTCAAAAAGTCCTTTTCACATCAAACACCTTCATGTAACCTGGATATGCAAGAAAGACAATCCCTGGAAGACTTAAAAGCCTAATTCAGTGAAAGTTCTGACACTAATACTGAAGTATTACAGACACATATAGGTTTTAGTCCCTTTAAACCTAAATCCACCTTTATGCCAGCATTGTCAACTGTGTCCACTGTTTCAAATTTTAAACTAGTGAAACAGGATATAAAGGCATTAAAGGTTGATTTTCCGATTAATGACAATCTGACAGCCAATCAGAGATTGGCCATGCATGAGTTAGCCTGTGATTCATCTCTGACAATTAAACAGTTCGATAAAAGTGGAAATGTGGTAGTACTTAACACCACAGATTATAAAAGAGAATGTCAAAGACAGATTTCATGCATAGCGAATTATGAAAAACTATCCTATGACCCAACCACTGAATATAGGGCTGACTTAGACAGCATTCTAACTGAGGCTTGGTCTAAGGGGATAATTAACTCTAGTGAGATGGATTTTTTGAAAGTTAAGTTTCCTAGAATTCTGACTTTCTAAACTATACCCAAGTTACACAAAAATAAAAATCCTCCCCCTGGCCGGCCTATTGTGTCTGGTCAGGGAGGGCTTCTTGAAAATATTGCTAAATATGTAGATTGGAATTTAAGACCCTTCCTTTCCTCCATTCCTTCATTTGTGAAAGATACCACTGAGGTATTGCGTAAATTGGATGATATTGCTCTTTCAGACAAGACCCTACTAGTGACTGTAGATGTTGAGGTGTTATATTCCTCTATCCCCCATCATTTAAGGATAGAAGCTGCACTTTTTTATTTAAAACAAAGAGGCAGTAGATATGATACCCATACAGCTTTTGTTATTGAACTATTGCGTTTTGTCTTGGAACGTAATTATTTTAAGTTTGATGGGAAATTTTATAAACAGATATTGGGAATGGCCATGGGTGCATGTTGTGCACCCACATATGCCTGTCTTTAACTAGGCAAATTGGAATTTGATTCTGTTCTGGATGCACCAAGTAAATTTGATGGGATGGTTGTATCATGGATCCGCTATATTGATGATGTCTTGATGTTTTGGGAAAGGTCAGCTGAATTACTGCATGACTTTGTGGCATATTTGAATGTTAATACCTTGAATTTAAAGTTCACATATCAATACAGCAACAAAGAAATTGCTTTTTTAGACTTGTTGCTTACAAAACACTCTGATAATACTTTACTTACACAAAGTTACTGTAAGCCAACGGCTGCAAATACCCTCCTTGAAGCAACAAGCCATCACCCCAAATCCCAGATTAATGGCATCCCAATAGGACAGTATTTAAGACATAGACGTAATTGCTCCACTGAGTCTTTGTTTAAACTACATGCTGATGACTTAAAAAATCGCTTTCGTAATCGAAGGTATAATTGGAAATCTCTAAAATCAGGCTTTTCGAGAGCTTACAACACCCCTAGACAGTCACTGTTGTATAATATGAAAGATACACATAAGGAGAAAGTCAGAATAATTACCACTTACAATAATTGACTCTCGATAAGGATATATATCCATTTGTTGGAGATTTTCCCTTATTAACTGCAAAAAAGGCCCCATCCCTAAAAGATAGAATTGTACATAGCCATTATGTTAGCAATGAACCAAAGAACTGGTTACAGAGTTCCAAACCTAAAAATGGGTGCTTTCCATGCAATAAATGCAAAATGTGTAAATATTTATTAAGAGGAGGACTTATTGAAGATACCAAGGGTATCACACACAGAATTAAAGGTTACATTACATGTAAAACTGTTGGGGTGGTCTATGTTCTTTAGTCTTCTTGCCCCAGACAATACGTTGGGAAAACCTACCGTGAACTCAAAGAGAGGATGAAAGAACATAGACGTGACATTTTGAAAAAAAGAATAAAAACAAATGGCATTGCATATCACTTTCTTGAATTTCACAACAGTGAGGTTAAAAGCCATTTTATGGGCGTAGAAAAGATAAGCATAAGTGAAAGAGGTGGAGATTGGGATAAAGCCCTTTTAAGAGAGGAATGTAAATGGATATTCAATCTTGACACGGTACAACCTGGGGGCTTAAATGAGGAGTTGAACTATGCCCCCTTTTTTGTAAATAAGTGTTTGTTCCAGGGTATAATGACTTCTTAATGACTAGGACATCTCGACTTGCCCCCTAGAATAAAACTTCCTCCTAAACGCTTGCCCCTAACCCCCTGTTCTATTGATCAAGTGTTATGTACATAGGTAGCTGATGTTATGTAACTATCTGTATTAAATTTTCATCACATTTAGTGTTAAAATGCTTCCTCCTTATGTAACATTTTGGAGCTGTAGGTGATGGGAGAGGTGTTATACATAGGCACCTGTTGATTGGACCATCTGAATTGCCAATCTAGGTTCTCTATATATGTAATTTACTTATACGTTATTTAGCTATCACGTCTGTGAATGTGATTTCTAAATAACACTTCCTGTGAAGCCAGCCATGGCATGTACAATGTTGAATGTTTTACTTTTGTGTCGTACCAATATTTTTACTGACACCGAATTAGTTAAGTATTTCACCCGGCATGATATAAATAATCTCTATGTGACATGGTTAATCCACATGCCTGACGAAGCCCAATAGGATCATTGGAATGGGTGAAACACGTGTTGCAAGTGTTGATTGATCACGCCCACTGGAGCTCTGTGAGCGTGGTGTTTGCTCGGTTGGAGTCGGTTTGCCCCAGAAGAGTTCCCAAGTCTTGGATACTAGGCTGTATTAACACAGCTGGACGAACAGTTCACCGCTGGGATGTGATCCCCACCTCATTGGAAATGCCGCTAGTCTATCCGGAGAAGCAGAGTAACTTAGTGAAAACAATCTCTGCAACGGAGGAAGCAGCACCTGGATTCAGACGAATTTTAAGTCGTGAATGGAGAGGTGAGCTGGGAATACATTTTCCACCGTGAACACAAGGGGAGGTACCGCTCAATCGCTACTAACTGTGTTCTCTGTTTAACATTTGTTGGAGGCTTACTGGCTAAAGAGCGTTAATTTTCACACAGCTTGCTATTGTCTTCCAGCTTTCTCGCTTGACTAACAACTGACTGCTACATCACCAAGCGTCTCTATGCTGGTTTATATTTGCTAGCGAAAAGATTCTGTAATCATTTATAAATTGCATGCAAAGATTTCAAGCCGGTTTGCCACCTATACAGACTGCATTTGGGACATTTTATTTGTTACAGAGTTACAGTTGAATATAATTTTCAGTTTTCTGGTGTCTTTAATTTGATATAATTCTTTAAAGTGGTTCAATTTGATTATGAACCAACAAGGAAGGTTAACACATTTATATCTGTATTAAATTTGTCCCAATAATAATAATAATGATGGTTAACTTTCTAATTTGTGCTAACTACTGGTTTCTGTGTCTATCATTGACTTGCAATGCATATTTCACATGGGGCAATTTATATTTTGGTTCATGAGTTAGTGCTGGAATAAGGGTATTTCTCTTTTTCTTTTTAAATCATTATTATTCTACACTCTATTATCCCCGCGCACCAGAGTTGCAACAGTTATTTTTTGCTTCTCTGATACTCAGCCATTGCCATTAATTCCAAACTACAGCTGGACACATTTCTTTATATGGATATATATATATATATATATATATATATATATATATATATATATAAAACAATAATGATATAGTTTAGATGTGCTAGGCCTGCCGAAAAAAACTATGTATAATTTGTGTGGGCTTCTCACTGAAAAATTACTTCCAGTAACTAAAAGCTCTGAAACAAAGGGTTAAGGAACAGTACAAACATTGACATTTTTATATGAAATGTTTAGTTACAAGTAGTAAAACAATGTTACAATATAATTTAGTTCTTTATTTTGCATTCTTTTCATGTAAATTATGGATTTTCTAATGCTGAGAGCTGTAAATGCACACTGCAGATTTCTCCACGATTAACCCATTAATACATTTACCAAATTGGCTTCACAACTGCAAAACAATGTACCTTTTACTAACATATTAGCCTTAGTGGCTACAGGCTGAAGCCCAGACTAGATCCTCCAAAGTGGTGGATGGAGTTTGGATATTGAAAAACAATTGCAGCAAACAAGATGTTAATATTTTTAAAAAATATTTACACTAGGAGTCCACTATCCTTTACTCCTAGGAATTACCTTCCCTACCACTAGGAGGATGCAAAGATTCCCAAACCCCAAGAGCTCTGTATAACCCCTCCCACCTCTATGGTAGTTAGTTAGACGTATAGCCAAGTAAAAAAAAAAAGTAGGAAAAGAAATAAGGAGCAAAAAATATAGGAGCCGGGAAAAAAGATGTGCCATAAGGAAACATCACCAAAAAACAGGGTGGGGTCTTGTGGACTCTTACCACCATGAAATAGATTAATTTATCAGGTAAGCATAAATTATGTTTTCTTTCATAAAGGTGGTAAGATTACACAATGCATTACTCCTGAGAACCAATACTTTAGAAAAAATTGCTTTGAAGTGAAGCTCTGGACTGTCCCCCACTTGCCAATCTAATTGTACTACCTCCTTCCAAGGTAGTACTAACAAAGGACTATAAAAATAAAAGATTTAGATAGCGCTAAAATAAGCTATGGGTTTATCAAATCTGGTTCCCTCTAATTTGTATATAATAGAATTTTTCAGAAATCTTCCCAAAATTCTTTAGTCACTATGTCACCTTAGCCCAATCCCTTTAAAGTAATTCTTACAATAAATCCCTTTATGAATAAATCTTCTGAATACCGGTAAGGGTTGTGTTACAAGCAAAATATTTATTTGACAAATCTCTCAAAAACAATAATATTATTAAAACCAACCATTCATTCAATTTGGCCAAAAACTTCCATTCACCACTCAAATATCTCTACACAATTGTCTCCAGTTATTAATAAATAAACAATTCTAAACAAATTTAGATCCCTATAAAAACTAATTTAAAATCTTCTGAATCCACAATAAAAATGCTCCTATCCCAAAAACTAAATATTAATACTTAAAACCTTGGCAAAAGCCCCTGTACTTTATCTTAATTAACAGAGCTGTCTTTAAACATATCCACCATAATATATATCACAGTCCCAGGAATTTCATATAGATCTCTGCTGTGCTGCAGTCTCAATATACACAGCTTTTTAGCGATAATTCGGTCCTGAGAACCAATACCAAAGCTATGGAGAGTCCACGAGTAATAAAAAGATAGGGTGGATAAGAAATATCTTTTTTTCCATAAGGAAACTAAATCCAAAATCTTAATAGAAATTATATATATATATATATTTATTTTTTTCCTCCTTTCGATTATGCACTTAAAAACAACCAATAGGAAAATTACACAGAAACAAGAGTCTGAAGGACCTTTCTACCAAAAGCTGCCTCAGAAGAAGCAAAAACATCAAAATGATAGAATTTAGTAAAAGTATGCAATGAATAGTTGCCTTGCAAATTTGGTCAACAATAGCTTAATTCTTGAAATCCCAAGAAGTAGCTACTGATCTAGTAGAAAGAGCAGTAATCCGATTACGAGGGGTCTGATCCACCATAAAGTAAGCTTCACGAATCAAAAGCTTTAACCAAGAAGCCAAAGATACAGCAGAAGCAAAAACGTTAACAAACAAACTTTAAGTTTGTCTGAAATCCTTAGTAACATCAACATAATACTTAACCACATCAAGATTGTAAAAGAAGCCTCTCTGAAAAAAAATTAGGATTAGGACACAACCTTAGTAGGAAAATCAAATTTGGTTCTTAAAGGGACACTGAACCCAAAAATGTTCTTTCATGATTCAGATAGAGCATGCAATTTTAAGCAACTTTCTAATTTACTCCTATTATCAAATTTTCTTCATTCTCTTGGTATGTTTATTTAAAAAGCAAGATTTTAAGTTTAGATGCCGGCCCATTTTTGGTGAACAACCTGGGTTGTCCTTGCTGATTGGACAGCACCAATAAACAAATGCTGTCCATGGTCTGAACCAAAAATTTACTGGCTCCTTAGCTTAGATGCCTTCTTTTTCAAATAAAGATATAAAGAGAACGAAGAAAATTTGATAATAGAAGTAAATTTGAAAGTTGCTTAAAATTGCATGTTATATCTGAATCATGAAAGACAAATTTTGGGTTCAGTATCCCTTTAAACCTGCCTTATCTTAAAGAAAAATCAAATATGGAGAATAACAACAAAGAGCAGAAAGTTCAGAAAATCTTCTAGCAGGGGAAAAAGCCAGAAGAAACAAGACTTTCCAAGAAAGAAACTTAATGTCCACCTTATGCATAGGCTTGAATGGAGGAGCCTTCAAAACTTCAGCACCAGATTCTAGTTCCAAGGTGGAGAAATTGTTTTAACAACTGACTTAATATGCACCAAATCCTTCCTGAACAGAACCATGAATGTCTGGAAGATTAGCAATTTTCTTGTGAAACAAAACAGAAAGAGTAGAAAGCTGACATTTCAAAGAACTGGTGGATTAACCTTTATCCAAACCATCTAGCTAAAATTGCAAAATTCTAGAAATCCGCAAACAATGCAAAGAAAAACCATGAACAAGACACCAGAAATAACAGTTTTCCAAACTTTATAATACATTTTACTGGTAACTGGATTCTAGCTTTCATTACGGTTTCAATCACAGACTCAGAGAAACCCCTATGCCATAGAACTAACCATTCAATCTCTATGCCATCACGTTTAGAGATTTCAGATACTGATGGAAAAATGAAACATGACAAACGTCCTTTGAGGAAGAGGCCAGGGAGGGCAAATGGACATCTAAACCAGATCTGCAAACCAAACTAAGCGAGACCAGGCTGGAGCAATTAAAATCACTTATGAATTTTCTTGCCTGATCTTGAAAATGATTCTGGGAAGAAGTACCAGAGGATGAAACACATTAGCCAGTTGAAAGAGCCATGGAGCTATCAGAGCATCCACAATCTCTGCCTAAAGATTCCTTGACCTTGGGACCTGGGAAGTTTGTTGTTCAATCAAGAGGTCATTAAATCTACTTCTGGAAGACCCCAAAGATCTACAATCTGATTGAACACTTCCAGATATAGAGACTATTGCCCTGGATGAAGTAACTTATGACTGATAAAATCTGCTTCCCAATGGAACCCTCCTGGGATGTGGACTGCAGAGATTAGACATCAATTAGTCTCTGCCCAAGAGAAAATTTAAAAAACTTTCCTCATGGCTAAAGGACTGCGAGTCCCCTCTTGATGGTTGACATAAGCCACAACTGTGTGGAAAGGTGATAACTAAGCGCCAACTATATAATGTATTATAAGCCACAAATGTGACATTGTCTGACTGGAACTGGAGAAAATACTATTTTCTCATTAAAGTCCAAGCTTGAAGCGATATGAAAATTGCACAAAGTTCTAAGATGTTTATAGGCAACCTTGTCTCTCAAGGATCCCAAACTCTCTGTGCTGTTAGAGACCCCAAACAGCTCCCCATTCTGAAAGACTTGCATCTGTAGTGATCAAAGATTAAATAGAACAAGCAAAATAAGATCCCTGCAAAATAAGCTGTTGATCCTGCCAGCAAGTCAAAGACTGTCTTGTTTTGAAATCTAGAAAAATCTTCTGAGACAACAGAGTATGATCTCTAAACAACTGTCGAAGCATACAAAGCTAAAGTGGTCTCATAGGAAAATGAGCAAATGGAATAGCTGCAATCATGATACCTAGAAACTCCATACAAAGAAAAACAGTGGGAAACTGTAGAGAGTGAAGATTTTGACAGCCGAGACCAACTTCAATCTTTTTTGACTTGTTACAGAAAATCTCCTTTGAAGAACTAAATAACTTTTTTAGCAAATTTATCCTCCAACCATGTTTACAAAGAAACAACAACAACCTGTTTGTGTGAGATTCTGCTAAATGCAAAGATGGAGACAGTACCAAGATATTATCCAGGTAAGGAGACACAGCAATTCCCTGACCTCTGGTTACAGACAAAAGAGCCCCAAGAATCTTTGTGAAGATCCTTGGAGCTGTAGCCAGACCAAACAGTAAAGCACCAACTGAAAATATTTGTCTAGAAAAATAAACCTGAAGGTGATCTTTGTGAATTGGAATATGGAGGTAAGCATCCTTTAAATCTATTGTGTACATAAACTGCCCTTGCTGAATGAAAGGTAGAATAAACCAAGTAGTCTCCATTTTGAAAGATGGAAGTCTGACAAACTTGTTCAGAGCCTTTAGATCCAAAACTGTTGTGAATGTTCCCTCTTCCTGGTAAAAATAAAGAGATTTGAATAAAATCCCTTTCCCAGTTCCAGGAGAGGAAAATTAATTATCACACCCCTGGATTCCAGATCAAGGACTTATTGAAGAAAAGCCTGAGCTTTTAAAGGATTCTTCAGAACATTTGACAAAAGAGCCCTTCCTCTGGGAGGTCTTACCCTGAAACCTATCCGATAACCTTCAGAAATTATATTCAGAGCCTAAGAATCTGAAACATTCAGAAATGAAACCGTGCCTCCTGAAAAAGACTTAACTTGCCCTGTACCAGAGAATCTGAATTGGGGGCCACACCTTCATGTGGACTTGGATGCAGGAGTAAATAATTTGTCTTGCTTAGGCCTGTTCCAATTAGAGCTTGGTTTCCAACCTGTAGAACCTTGCTTAGCTGTGGAGCAATCAGATTTTTGCTCCTTATTTTGACGAAAAGAACAAAAATTATTAGAAGCATTAAATGTAACCCTAGATTTCTTATCTTTTGGAAGATAATCTCTATTACCAGCAGTAACAGTGGAAATAATGGAATCTAGATTTGCCTCAAACAATTTATTTCCTTTAAAAGAAGTATTCAAGAGTCTGGACTTAGAAACTGCATCAGCAGACCATGATTTTAACCATAAGGCCCATCTACAAAGGACAAACAAGGACATTCTCTTAGAATTAATCCTAATGATATCAAACATAGCATCTCCAATAAAGGAATTAGCACATTTAAGCAAACCTAAAAGGTTAAGAAAAACTTAATTGTCAGAAACCTCAGAAATCTGATCAGAAAGACTATTCAACCAAATGGAAGCAGCAAAAGAAACATTAACAAATAGGCCCTTCTATGAAAGGATTCAAGTTTTCTATCCAAAAGATCTTTAAATGAAGTGCTATCCTCCAGAGGAATAGTACTAAGTTTAGCCCAAAAAAAATTGGCACCATCCACCTTAGGGACAGCTTCCCAAAGCTCATTCATTAGAAGCTGGAAGAGGATACACATTTTTAAACCTTGCAGAAGGACTAAATGAACTAAAAGGTTTAAACTGTTCGTAAGAAATAATCCCAGACACTGGAAAAACCTCAGAAGAAGCCTTAGTAGGTTTATAATAAGAATATAAATGGCTAGTAGACCCCTCTCCGGAAACAGAAACATCCTTAATTTCTAACGTAAGCAAAAATCCCTTTAATTAAGAATGAATATGATCAATCCTAAATAAAAAGGAGGAAGTAGCAGACTCAGGATCAGAGGCCGACATCTGACTATTAGAAAAAACTCACCCTCAGAATCTTCATTAGGTTCATGAGACATAGGAATATTGCTACTAGTAGAAGGCATATCTTGTACTGATCTTTTACACTTACTTGAAGGTGGAATGACTGCCAACATTTCAGAAACTGTAGCTTTAATAAACTCTTTCACGCCAGGATTAATTTGAGATGAACCTTCCTAAAACAATCTCCTACTATTCTTGATATCAGGAAAACCAGTCCTGTATTGAAAACATATCAGCAAAGGACATACTATAGGAGTTAACTATAGACCCAATAGGGGGAGGCAAAAGTCCCTGCAGCATCCATTGGAGGATAGTGGCTTAAATTGTAATGGGAAAGAAAAAATAAGGCACACCCTAAACTCCTTTAACTTCCCTCTTGACAAACACTGCAATCTGAGGGGAAAGGATCCTCAACTCAGTCGGAGAACCCTCTCAATGAAGAAATCATCTGCTCATCTCCATTCTTCACCTTCCTCTAGTGGAGGAAAAGATAAGACTATCTACCATAGAGGTTGGAAGGGTTATATATAGCTGTTGTATTTGGGAATGTTTGCTCCTTCTAATAGAAGGGAAGGTAATTCCCAGGAGTAATGGATCATTACTTTATGAAAGAATGGATCATTACTTTATGAAAGAAATGTATTCTTATTAGGAATTTCTGTCCCTTTAACAGTTTGCAAATGGCCACAACAAAAAGTGATTCGATAAGCAGTACCCAAGAGGCATTCCAAGGTTTATACATGCCTGGACTGCAAAACCATTTAGGTTTGGCTAACAAGATGACATTTATTTATAGATCTTTTAAAATGCATGTTTGATTACTATACCAATACTGACAGGAGTTGTATCATTGGTAAGATTGGTCTGCAACTAATATGGGAGAAAGGACCAAGGTTAGCAGCAAATCAAATGCTTTCATATGGAGATAAGCAGATGTTTTGTAATAATAAGTTAATACATTTAGACTTAAAGGGACTTAAAAGTCAAAATTAATATGTCATGTGTCAGACAGAACATGCAACTTCAGAAAACTTTCCATTTTACTTCTATTGTCAAGTTTACTCCGTTCTTTTGGTATCCTTTGTTTTCAGAAACCCGTCATTAAAAGACAAGAAGTGAGCGTCGAGCAAAATTTTGCTCATTACCGCACTCCAATACCAGCGCTGCTTAAGTCAGTAGTGAGCTGGTTGTACGTGCTCGTGCACGATTTCCCCATAGGAATCAACGGGGAGAGCCGGCTGAAAAAAAGTCTAACACCTGCAAAAAAAAGCAGCATAAAACTCAGTAAAGCAGCCCCATTGATTCCTATGGGGAAATAAAAGTTATATCTACACCTAACACCCTAACATGAACCCCGAGTCTAAACACCCCTAATCTTACACTTATTAACCCCTAATCTGCCGTCCCCAACATTGCCGCCACCTACATTATATTATTAACCCCTAATCTGCCGCTCCGGAAACAGCAGCCACCTATATTATAGTTATGAACCCCTAATCTGCTGCCCCAACATCGCCAACACCTACATTATATTTATTAACCCCTAATCTGCCGCCCCCAATGTCGCCGCAACCTACCTACACTTATTAACCCCTAATCTGCCGCCACCAACGTCGCCGCCACTATAATAGACATATTAACCCCTAAACCTAAGTCTAACCCTAAACCTAACACCCACTAACTTAAATATAATTTAAATAAATCTAAATACATATTCCTATCATTAACTAAATTATTCCTATTTAAAACTAAATACTTACCTATAAAATAAACCCTTAGCTAGCTACAATATAACTAATAGTTACATTGGAGAGGAGGGGTTTGCCTGGTGAGCGTATGGTCACGCTCATGACGTAGGCGTGCGTGCAGTGGCGGGGAACGTTTGCAAGTCAGGAGTGTTTGGTGCTGTGAGTGCCGACACAAGGAGAAGGCCCTTCAAGTCTAGCTGGCTAGGAGCTGGGAAAAGGGGAGCTTGTATCGCAGCAGAGCAGTCCCTGCACACACATGCCCGCCGAGCCAGCGACGCCATATCTCTTGGCTGGAGTATCCTGCCTGAGGCAAGCTGTGGGAAAGGACAGCGGACGTCGTACAAGCAAAACAGCATTGCTTGATCTGGTAACCCTAGAGTTTGAGAGGCCTATTGTTGTCTAGTGGCCATAGACATTCTACCTGATATATAGCCTTAAAGTTGAATCGCTTTCTCAGCCAAGGCATAAGCATGCAATAACGGATTACTTCCTGGGTATATCTAGTCTGACATAAGTCTTAGAGGGTGAAGAGTGTTAGAAATTGCATTTGGGACTCAATTGGCATAGGGGTTTCCTGCCTGGTCTAGGAAACATATGTTTAATGTCTAACAGGATAAGTCCCTCAGTCGTTATGGGCAGTGAAGCAACCCAGTGAATTGGGACTATTATTAAAAGCAGGGGCAAAGCAAGTCTGGTATATTTTAGTAGGGTGAAGATCAGAGGGATAAGGCTGAAATCTGGAGGGTATATACATATGCTCAGAGGAGGAATTTGGTGCTCTCAGCCCTGCCTCCCCTACATAAAGTCCCTATTAAAGTTACCAGTGAAGCATCCCTTAGCTTCCAGCTGATATTGTTAAAATTGGTGAAATTCGAGAAAGTTGGTCTCCTTAAAGGCATAGTATTGCATTAAGCCTCATCCTGTGTTGTCCTCACATCGTCTCTGAAAAAGATAAACTTAAGGTCTAATAGGTCTCAAGGCTATCTCTAATGCTTCAAAATTTATTATAATAGCCTTTCTGTCTGGATAAATACTCCTTTGATGAACACCAAGTTTATAAAGCAGTTATGGAGAAAATCTGGGACTATTAGCCTCCCTTCTATCTCCAAAGTGTATAGAAAATATTTGGCTGCAGAACTGCCTTAAGATATTTTTCTTTTGCTCATAGATGTAGGACATTTACAACATGGACAGTAAATCCTACCTTCTTGGAAATTTGAGTAGCCCTCAGGACTCTTTAAAGTTGCAACAATAGTATATGCTGATATACATGGTTTATCTATTCATTAGGTGTATACTAAATGTTGAAAAATGTTGTCAAAGGTTAAGCTGTCTTGGCAAGCCTATCTTGTGTAATGCATATCCAGCTGCAAACCTCTGGTGCTCAGGCATCTAAAGTGGGTGCTATAGTAATATAGACGTGTACTTTGCTAGTGTACAGACAAAGTTAACTGAATATGTCAATTTTGAAATGTTTTGATAGTTATTACTAAAAAGGTATAAGAATCGCTGCATAGCCTTTTAAGATTTAAGGTGTGTTGAAAATAATCTCCTTTACCTCTCATGTGTCTAGGTGGCGAATATTAAATCATATTAAAGTGTAGGGGTTAGAATTGTACAGTAATAGGCATGAATTGAATAGTATATGCTGACCTGCACTCTATATGTTTAGGCTAAATGTAACAATAGCACACGTAGATTTGCATTGTATATATTTGTGCTAACTGTGTTAAAATCCTGCAGGATTGAAGCTGTTCTGAGAATCTTGGCTGTACTTAGGGATATAGAGTTGTATAGCTGCAGCCCCTACGGGCAGGATTGGAAAGAAGCCTATAGACAAATTTAACCAGAATATGTTAATCAGGAAATGTTCTCATATTTTTCACTAAATAGGTAAAGTAAGTGTGGCACAACCTGTTAAAAATTAAGTTCTGTGGAGAATAAGTATGTTTTTCTTTTTATATAGTTAGATAGCAGTGGCACAATCTATCAGACCTTAAAGATCTGTTTGAATAAAAATCACACATAGAATATAGGGGTATAAGGGTATTCAAGTAGTCTGATCCAAACTTTATTTGGACGTATGAGGGTTGTAGAAATAGGGTAAGTTTAAAAATTGTGAAAAGACGAGAGGAGGAGAAGAGAGGAAGAGAAAGAGAGAGGAAAGGGAGTTAGGCACATTAGATTTTTATAGGAAATAGGAAAAAGATTAACTATCTAGATGGTTTTTGCATAGGTGGCGTGATTTGTATAGTTGAGTGGTTTTTTCTTTTTGGGTTTTCTTGAGACATCAACTTATTATATATGGAGAAATTTGTCCATTCTGTTAAAGCTAAATTGCCAGTAATGGCACCAAAAAAAGACAGAAAGGGTAAAATAAGTACTGCTTTGCAGGAGAGCATTCTGGAAGAAATTAGTGTAGCCAAAAGGGATACTGATTCTCAAGCACTGGTCAAAGTCATCTATGATGCAATGACTCCACAATTTGATCAGATACGACAGGATATGCTTTCTCTCATGAATGAGATTCATTCCTTTAATAATAGGATTGAAGCAGCTGAATTACGTATTTCAGATATTGAAGATAGAATGCACATAGCCGAACAAGACACAAGTTTTTACAGGACCACTTTAAAAAAATTACAGGATAGGATAGATGACTTGGAGGATAGAACCAGGAGGAATAACCTCAGAATCATCGGTGTACCTGAAACAGTTGAGTATACAGACTTAAAAAAGTTTTTTAATGGAAAAGCTCCCCCAGCTTTTAGAATTGCCCGGCCCAAAATGCCAGTTGGTAGTTGAAAGAATTCACAGAATAGGACAGGAGAGATTGAGGCCAGATGGTAGTAAGATCGCAAGGCCTATAATCGCCAAACTGCTTAATTTCCAGGACAAAGTTGATCTATTAAATGCATACCGCAAAAAGAAAGAGGTAGAGTTAGAAGGAGGCAAATTACTTCTTTTCCAGGATTATTCCATAGAAACTACTAATCGCCGTAAGGTAATGGCCCCTCTTTGTACGCGAATTATTAAGAAAGGCTATGAAGCCTTTCTATTATACCCTGCCAGGATCAAGGTGCTCAAAGACAATAATTGGCACATATTAAATACACAACAGGAAGCGTATAAGTTCTTAGATGAAAATGAATAAGAAGTATATAACAGGCTTAAGATGTAGTAGGCCATAAAGCTTACAAAGTTAATGGATTATATATTAGGTGAAGGTTTTTACTTTGGTTGTGTGTTGAGTGGAATTTTTTTTTTCTCTCCCTTCTGCTGGTACCCCCCCCACCCCCCCGATGTTCCGAGCGTGCATAAGTACGGTATTAGAGCAGTAATGGATCTTTTGGCAGCTATTCTGCCTTGCTACTATGACAGATAAAGTTAACATAGATCTTATTTCATGGAACGTTAGAGGCATTACCTCCCCAATTAAAAGAAAAATGATTATGAAAAACCTTAAAAAATTTAGATGTAATATTGCATTTCTTCAAGAAACCTACATAGTTCAAAATGAAGCAAATAAACTCAGAACAGCTATTCTTTTGCATAAAAACCTACAGTACAGGATTATACAGTCCGAGATAGACCCAGATGGTCGGTTTATAATTGTGCAGTTGGAGATAAGAGGTCAAAATTATGTTTTATGTAATGTGTATGGTCCGAATAATCATATACGGGAATTCTGGGATAGATTACAGGATAAATTATCTCAATTCATAGAGAACAAGTTGATTGTAGCGGGGGATTTTAATTTGATTGCTCAATACCCTTTAGACAGATGGCCCCATAGAAAGAAGGCGGTTAGTAGAGAGAAACAGGATATCACCCTATTTCGAAAGTTTAGAAATGCCTTAAATTTAAAGGATGTCTGGCGTATGCATAATCCCGAAACAAAGGGTTTCACTTGCAAGTCAAATACTTTTAAGACGTTGTCTCGGATAGATTATATTCTCATTAATGAAAAATTAATGGGGATAGCAGTAGCAGATATAAGCGAAATTATTATTTCGGATCATGCACCTATTTCACTTACGTTACCAGTGGTGGGGCCCTCAAAAAGAAATTCTGCTTATTCCCAAAATATCTGTATTCGAATTGTAAGTTTAAGAATTGGCTGATTGAAGCTTGGAAGAAATTTGAATATACTAACGTTGGGTCCGTCTCCAGTCCGGAAACATATTGGGAAGCCTCAAAGGCGGTATTATGCAGAGAAGTAAAAGCTTATCTACATAAAGTATGGAAAAAAAATCAGATTCGGGACGTCCAGCTTTCAAATCAGCTATCTAACGCTTATAGTACGTATATACAAGAGGCATCCCCAACTAATTGTCAAAAGTATTTGCAAACTAAAAAAGAAAGAGAGATCTTTCTTCAACAAAAAGCGGCAAGTGATCTTACTCGGTCTCATGCACGGATGTATAAATATGGGGGTAAGATAGGGAAGAATCTAGCTAATTTAGTGAGACAAAATCGGGGTCCTAATTATATTCCAGTGATAGCGACTAAGGACAGAAGGCTTACTAATACTAAAGATATTAGCGCTGAATTTCTCGAATACTATAAACAGATCTTTCTTGCGCGAGATACCAATGAAACTAATAAAACAGCATTTTGGAATACCTGTAAGGTACCATGTATAGAACCCGAGGCAGTTGGAGCCATGCAGGCGCCAATCGATAAAGAAGAAATTAGCCAGGCGATCAATGAATGTAGTCTTAATAAAGCGGCGGGCCCTGATACTTTGCCAGCAGAATATTATAAAATCTTGTCAGATCAAGTGATAGAGCCCTTACATGTTCTATTTAATGCATACTTTGTTCAGGATCAGCCAATATCGGTTAATTTTAGCGCTTCATTAATTGTTTTAGTGCCGATAAAGGGCAAGAATGTAGAAAAAGTAGACTCATATCGTCCTATCTCGTTATTGAATACGGACTATAAGCTTCTATCCAGTATCTTGGCAACAAGGCTTCAGAAAGTTCTTCCTAGCTTAATTCACACGGATCAAACAGGCTTTCTAAAAGGCAGATCGTCATTCTTAAATTTGCGGAAATTATTGTTGACGGTGGAGTATTATAACGCAAGAAAGAAATTAAATGTATTAGAATCTGAGGATAAGGCAATTATTGCCTTAGACGTCGAAAAGGCCTTTGATTCTATTAGCTGGGCACATTTAAGTTTTACCCTGGAACAATTTGGCCTTAAAGGCCCCTTTTTGTCTTTTATCCAGGCCCTATATAAGAATCCGAGATCCGCACTAATAGTTAACGGAGAATGTACAGAGTTTTTTCAATTATTTAGAGGCACGCGTCAAGGATGTCCGTTGTCCCCGCTCTTGTTTAATCTTTGTATTGAGCCTCTCGCAATTGCCCTTCGCAATACCATCAAGGGGATTAAAGTGGGGAACTCAACTGTCCAAATTTCTCTCTACGCGGACGATCTACTTGTATTTCTCTCCAATATGGGGGAAAATGTACCGGTATTATTGAAATTGTTGGATACTTTCAGATCTTTCTCAGGTTATGCAATTAATTCCAAAAAATCGGAAATTCTATGGTTAAATCGCACCAGTGATTCCTACGCGGCTTCGCTTTTTAAAGAAGTCAAAAATATAAAATATCTAGGTATATTTGTGTCAACCTCCCCTGAGGAGTGGTATAAGACAAATTATTCTGGAGTAATTAAAAAATTTTTACAGGATATTTCTAAATGGTCACTTTTTCCATTAACACTCGCGGCCAAAATAAATCTAATTAAAATGATTGCATTGCCTAAATTGCTATATGTTATGCAAAATATCCCACTTTTCCTAAAAAAAGGGGACATGAAACAGCTAAATACGGCTCTCAGTCGCTTTTTATGGGAGAATACTAAATCAAAGCTTTCATTAAAAAGACTTAGCCAGCCGAAAGAGCAGGCTGGATTAAGTCTTCCATCAATACAAAAGTATAATATTGCATGTCTCTTAAAGATCGTCCCAGACTGGTTAACGGATAAATGGGCATTAGCACTGCGGGATATAGAAGTTGACTTTTTCAAACCTTGTTCGCTTAAGGTACTTGTACATATGAATTACAAAGACTGGCCTCTACTGCTCAAAAAAATGTATACCTTTAAAAACCCGATAATAGCGTGGCAAAAATTTTGCCGGGTTCAAAATATTAATTACCACTGTTCTAAATTTCAGCCTATACAAAACAATCCGGAATTTCCCGCAGGGACTGACTTAGAAATTTTTAAAAGATGGAAATTTAAGGGATTAGAATTTTTTTTATCAATGTCTAGACTTAGATAGGAATATAATTCACTCTTTCAGTACCTTAAAGGAAAAGTTCGATCTTCCTAATAGAGATATGTTTGGTTACTTTCAAATTAGACACTTCCTGAATGCTCAGTCTTTAATTGACTATCACAAGAATTGGGAAAGAGTTTATGCTGGCATGAGTATTTTCCTTCAGTGTAAAACCTCTATATCCCAATGGTATAATCTGTCATTATTTAAAGAAGGACATATGGCCATGGAACGTTTGTGTGAAAAATGGTCTACTGATATCCCTAGTATAGGAATCAAGATAATAGAAAAAAGTGTCTCCAGAGCATGGGCAGCTACCCCGCAACTCTCTTGGAGGGAATCCCATATAAAGCTAATTAACAGAGTATATATTACTCCAGTTGATTTAGGCAGATGGAGTAAGGCACAAATTTATGTATGCTCTCGGTGTAATGCTCCTAATGCGAATTTGATACATTGCATATGGGCTTGTCCCAAGGTAAATCAATTTTGGTGTAAAGTAAGATATTGGATCTCCAAAGTTTTAAAGCATGAAGTGGTTTTGGACATAGTAGATATTGTCTTCTTGAAAAAATATGACAGGGGTGAGAATATTGATTTTATCAATTTCATAATACTGTGTGCTAGAAATGTAATATTCTCTTCTTGGAAATCCAAGAAGGGACCGGCGCTAATGGCATTACTAAATATGTTAGATAATAAATTAATCCTGGAACAGTATGATATTCCAACAGGGTCTGTGGTAAGTGGTGCGATTATATATTTTCAAAATCTATAGAGCTGCAAAGGAGACTTATCTCACCTTTCAAGAATTCTTTATGGATCCAAAATGCTGTTTTGAGAGGGGAAATTCACGGAACTATCTAATGTGCTCAGCTCGGGGGACTGTCGGGGTTGAGGGGGGGGACTCCACTCTTTTTTGTTTTATGAATCCTTCCTTTACTTTTTTTCTTTTTTTTTTTCTTTTTTTGTTCTGTCTCTTTGTGTATTTGTATGTTTGTTTTGTATTGTCTCGTCTCCTGCTTTTTTATGTCTATCATTTATTTTCTGTGTTTTTTGGTGTTTGACGGACTGGCCCAGGAATGATATATTTTAGGAAATACTTTAAGGTGCTTGCCCGTGCTATATCTGCATCTATACATTCTTGCCTCTGCGCAAATGTCTACCATATCATTTGAAATGTGTAATGCAGGGGTGTCAAACTCAAATTCATTGGGGGCCACATCAGCAGTTTGGTCACCCTCAAAGGGCCGGTTATATAGGACTATGTGTCCACTCCATTTACACACATATATATTATACAGGGGGGGCATATGGGGGCCAGACATTGTGCAGGGGGCATGGGGGGCAGATATTATGTAGAGGGGCACATGGGGGGCATATATTTATGCAGGGTTAGCACTAAGGGTCAAAATATTATGAAGGGGGATGGGGGCTATATATTATATGCTGGGTGACACATGGGGGCTATATATTATGTAGGGGGGACATAGAATGCCTATCTCAATGCTATTAGCAAATAATCTGCCACTCAGCTGTTATTTTATTTGTTATATCTGCTGATAGAGATATTTTTCAGTAAAGCTTCTTAATTTTTTAATTACCCTGGCTATAGCAAATGATCTGCCACTGTTATATACAGTTTATTTGTTATGATCTATCTGTTGGTTCTGTAAGTACAGATATTTTGTAGTAAAGCTTCAGAAGGGTACTGCATCTCTGTACTTACAGAACCAACAGATAATAACAAATAAACTCAAATGTATATATTATAACAGTGGCAGATCATTTGCTAATATCAGCCAGGGTAATTAAAAAATTAAGAAGCTTAACATTACTGAAAAATATCTCTACCAGCAGATATAACAAATAAACTGCATGTGGCAGATCATTTGCTAAAAAATATCAGCCAGGGTAATTAAAAAATTAAGAAGCTTTTACTATTTTTTAATTACCCCTCAGATTTGCGAATCTACCTGCTGCCTGGTTGACAATGTTACAGAACAGACTGTGCCTGACAAATAAAACTTACTTAAGAATAAGTCACAAAAATGGATATTTTTTTAAAATAATTCTGATTTCATGGTTTAGCAGCCAGAGTGCCTAAAACTTTTTATTGCAGCTGAGCCTGAGAGCACAGGTTCATATGCGCAGCAGGCAGCCAGACTCTCACCTCTCGCAGTCTCGACTCACTCTCGTCTGGTCCAGATCGGCAGCGCCAAGTCAGAGGATTACGGGGCCCGGTGTGCGACACAGTGAGTGACAATCTCAGCTGCTCACTTGTCAGACAGTGTCCTCTAGCCTGCTGCCGCGTGTTCCTGTGAGAACTTCACACTCCTCAGTGCTCTAGAGCGGCAACGCGGGGCCCCTGGTGACATCACGCCTGCTTGCTTGTCGCTGATTCGCTGCTGCTGACCGCGGCGCGAGAATTACAAATTCAAAGGAGGGGAGGACAAAAAATGTTTATTTTTTATATTACTGAATCGCGGTATCAGGGGTGAAGGCTGGCGGCCGGGGGCGGCTACACGGGCCACATGACAAGGTCTGGTGGGCCGGATTCGGCCCGCGGGCCTTGTGTTTGACACCCGTGGTGTAATGTCTTTGTATTGTTTTGTTCTTTAGACATGACTACTGTTTCAATATTCAGATGTTCTGCATGTTTGTATAAAAATAATAAATAAAATTATTTTTAAAAAAAATAGTTACATTGTAGCTAGCTTAGGGTTTATTTTTATTTTACAGGCAAGTTTGTATTTATTTTAACTAGGTAGAATAGTTATTAAATAGTTATTAACTATTTAATAACTACCCAGCTAAAATAAATACAAATTTACCTGTAAAATAAAACCTAACCTAAGTTACACTAACACCTAACACTACACTATAATTAAATAAATTAACTAAATTAAATACAATTACCTAAATTAAATTAAATTAGCTAAAGTACAAAAAAACCCCCACTAAATTACAGAAAATAATAAACAAATTACAGATATTTAAACTAATTACACTTAATCTAATAGCCCTATTAAAATAAAAAAGCCCCCCAAAAATAAAAATACCCTAGCCTAAACTAAACTACCAATAGCCCTTAAAAGGGCCTTTTGCTGGGCATTGCCTCAAAGTAATCAGCTCTTTTACCTGTAAAAAAAAATACAAACAACCCCCCAACAGTGAAAGCCACCACCCACACAACCAACCCCCCAAATAAAATACTATCTAAAAAAACCTAAGCTCCCCATTGCCCTGAAAAGGGCATTTGGATGGGCATTGCCCTTAAAAGGGCAGTTAGCTCTTTTGCCGCCCAAACCCTAACCTAAAAATAAAACCCACCCAATACACCCTTAAAAAAAACTAACACTAACCCCCTGAAGATCGAGTTACCGGGAGACGTCTTCATCCAAGCCGGGCCGAAGTCCTCAACGAAGCCGGGAGAATTCTTCATCCAAGCCGGGCAAAGTGGTCCTCCAGACGGGCAGAAGTCTTCATCCAGACGGCATCTTCTACCTTCATCCATCCGGCGCGGAGCGGGTCCATCTTCAAGACATCCGACGAGGGGAAAATCCTCTTCATCTGGAGTCTTCTTACTGAATGAAGGTACCTTTAAGTGACGTCATCCAAGATGGCGTCCCTTAGATTCTGATTGGCTGATAGAATTCTATCAGCCATTCGGGAATTAAGGTAGAAAAAATCCTACTGGCTGATGCAATCCAATTAGCCAATAGAATGCAAGCTCAATTTTTACCTTAATTCCTATTGGCTGATAGAATTCTATCAACCAATCGGAATCTAAGGGACGCCATCTTGGATGACGTCACTTAAAGGTACCTTCATTCAGTAAGAAGACTCCGGATGAAGAGGATGCTCCGCTTCGGATGTCTTGAAGATGGACCCGCTCTACGCAGGATGGATGAAGATAGAAGATGCCGTCTGGATGAAGACTTCTGCCCGTCTGGAGGACCACTTCGCCGGCTTGGATGAAGACTTCTCACGGCTTCGTTGAGGACTTCGGCCCGTCTTGGATGAAGACATCTCCCGGTAAGTCGATCTTCAGAAGGTTAGTGTTAGGTTTTTTTAAGGGTGTATTGGGTGGGTTTTATTTTTAGGTTAGAGTTTGGGCGGCAAAAGAGCTAACTGCCCTTTTAAGGGCAATGCCCATCCAAATGCCCTTTTCAAGGCAATGGGGAGCTTAGGTTTTGTTTAGATAGTATTTTATTTGGGGGGTTGGTTGTTTCAGGTAAAAGAGCTGATTACTTTGGGGTAATGCCCCGCAAAAGGCCCTTTTAAGGGCTATTGGTAGTTTAGTTTAGGCTAGGGTTTTTTTGGGGGGGAGGGGGCTTTTTTTATTTTAATAGGGCTATTAGATTAGGTGTAATTAGTTTAAATATCTGTAATTGTTTATTATTTTCTGTAATTTAGTGTTTTGTTTCTTTTGTACTTTAGCTAATTTAATTTAATTTAGGTAATTGTTTTAATTTAGTTAATTTTTTTAATTATAGTGTAGTGTTAGGTGTTAGTGTAACTTAGGTTAGGTTTTATTTTACAGGTAAATTTGTATTTATTTTAGCTGGGTAGTTATTAAATAGTTAATAACTATTTAATAACTATTCTACCTAGTTAAAATAAATACAAACTTGCCTGTAAAATAAAAATAAACCCTAAGCTAGCTACAATGCAACTATTAGTTATATTGTAGCTAGCTAAGGGTTTATTTTATAGGTAAGTATTTAGTTTTAAATAGGAATAATTTAGTTAATGATAGGAATATTTATTTAGATTTATTTAAATTATATTTAAGTTAGTGGGTGTTAGGTTTAGGGTTAGACTTAGGTTTGGGGGTTAATAACTTTAATATAGTGGCGGCGACGTTGGGGGCGGCAGATTAGGGGTTAATAAATGTAGGTAGATGGCAGCGACATTGGGGGCGGCAGAATAGGAGTTAATACATATAATGTAGGTGGCGGCGGTGTCCGGAGTGGCAGATTAGGGGTTAATAATTATAATGTAGGAGTCGGCGATGTCGGGGGTGGCAGATTAGGGGTTAATAAATATGATGTAGGTGTCAGCGATGTTGGTGGCAGCAGATTAGGGGTTGATAAATATAATGTAGGTGGCAGCGGTGTCCAGAGCGACAGATTAGGGGTTAAAAATGTTATTATAGTGTTTGCGATGCGGGAGGGCCTTGGTTTAGGGGTTAATAGGTAGTTTATGGGTGTTAGTGTACTTTTTAGCACTTTAGTTATGAGTTTTATGTTACGGCGTTGTACCATAAAACTCATAACTTCTGACTTTTAAATGCGTTAGGACTATTGATGGGGTAGGGTGTACCACTCACTTTTTGTCCTCCCAGGACAGACTCGTAATACCGGCGCTATGGAAGTCCCATAGAAAAAAGACTTTACAAAGTTTACGTAAGTCGTTTTGTGGTAAGGCCAAAGAAGTGTGCGGTGACCCTAAACCTCGTAATACCGGCGGGCGTAAAAAAGCAGCGTTAGGACCTCTTAATGCTGCTTTTTTATCCTAATGCACAACTCGTAATTTAGCCGATAGGTAGTCTCAGAATGTTTCTTTCATGTTTCAGATAGAGATTAGAATTTTACAAAAGTTTACAATTTACTTATATTATCAAATTTGCTTTGTTCTCTTGTTATTCCTTGTTAAAGAAATATCTAGACAGGTAGCGTGCACATGTCTGGGGCACTAGATGACAGGAAATAGTGCTGCCATCTAATGCTTTTGCTAATGTATAACATTGTTATTAGGAAGAAGGACAGAGAAAGTGAAGCATATTGGGCACACTTTATTGGGGGTCAAAACCAATGCTGTGAGTAGTGTGGTGTGTCGTGTATTGGTTTAAAACTTAACTTTTACTTCAAATATATTTTGTAAAAAAAGAGTGGAGTTATCCACCAGTGAGAATAAAATGACAAACAAATAAAAGATGTGTCCGAGTGATACTCGGTACACAGGAGCTCCTCTCAGGTGTGATACAGTGATCAGTCTGTATCACAAAGTCCGGTGTATAGCTTGGACAATAATTATCAATGTCCTCACCTATATGATTAAACTTATATTATCATCAGTGGTATTAATAAATATATTACTTAATTCTTGTTAGTTGATTTTCTATACGATTAATAGAGTGTTATATCTGTTGGTTCATTTGTATGTGGATATATGCCACACAATACAATATAGATATATATTCAGGATGTTTGGGGTAAAGAAGGATATATTTATCTTAATACTGTTCCACTTAGAGTTTCCCAATAGCCCAAATATACCATTAATTATGTTGTAGGATGTTCCCTCAAATTAAAGAAATAAGTGTAGGACTGAGGGAATATGTGACTCTAGTAATGTTAGGTCTGCATTAGGTCTGAATTTATAAAGGAATATAAGCAACGGTATTCCTGCCTGTTGTATTACACTATCATAAGACTATCCGTAGTCTAAATCATTCAAGTAATATTATGCCAACATTCACTTTTTCAGACATACACTGATAATATTGTAATGGAATAGTTTCCAGATTAAGTGGTACCACGAGAGTTTTAACTATAATAATAGCCTAAGTCTGAGCATATCGCTCCAACAAAGTAGGGCTGAAAACAGCCTAAGTAAGTAATTTTCTAGGCTAAAATTATTTAGGTTTAACAATAGTTTAAGTTTCTAAGTTTATTAAGTTTTTTAAGGTGAAGGATAAGGTGCCTAAAAGAGGCCAACAATTAAAGCTATAAACAACCGGACTTGTAAGAGAGGAGCAGTGCAAACGCCTGACGCGTGTTTCGCAACTGCTTTTTCAAAGGTGTCCGGTCCGACCGCCACACACGGCTTATAAAGGATCATCAGCCAATCACATGGCCGATTCCATTTTTCCAAGTTCTGTCAGCCTATCAGCAGTCATCTTACACTTTTCAGTGTAAGGATGACTAGAGGGCGTCATAATCAGCTGTGACCTATTGGGTACGGAGGTGTGTCTGCTCAGTAGCCAATAGATTTCCTGTGTAGTGTTTACATTTTCGTGTCGTTCCTTTCTATCTTGTATTTATTGACGATCATATTCGGTTATTTTTGATCTTATATATTGTGCAGAGCTGTATCTAAATTAAATCTCAAAGCATTCCATATATGATTCTGTGTTAATATTTGTGCTATGTTTCGCACTATAGCCAAATAAATGGTCATTGTGTGCTTATTTCCGCAGATGGTATTATGCGGTTTTGCTTATTCTAGTTGCGGTTTACATTTTAGTTCTGATGAGAATTTTCAGCTGGTTATTTAATATTTGCGAACAAGGTGTATCTGCTCACTTAGGCCAATGGATTCATTGTGTGCAGTTTCTACTATTATGTCGATCATTTATATCTTGTATATTCAGTATTTGACATGGTTATGTTTATCACACATATACTGCATAAGGCTTCGTTCTCTCTGTATTACGTAACTAGTAATTCCTCTGTATGAATGTTTGTACTTTGTTTCCCATTATCTGAGGTTTATTATGTTATCACAATCATTGTTTAGCACTTTTGAAAGGAATTTTCATGGGTTTAGGTCTAGTATTATTAAACCACTTGATTTATTATTTGAGAATTATATAAACAGATAATTGGAAAAACATAGGGTGATTACTCATAGTGCTAATGCTATTGATATCCCTTAGATACTTCTGACTGAAGTGTGAATTGTTTCTGATTAAGTTTTTTATTTCACATATATAGTGGTGGACTTCCATTAAATTTTCTATATACTTATATATGTAACATAGGACTGGAATACATGACTTTTTAAGTTCTTGTCTGATGAGAACACCTCTAGTTCATAGTATTTTAAATATTGGTGGGACACCCAATGAATACTGGTTATCAGTAAAATATTCCATTGGTCAGTTATCATCTTATATGTTGAGAGAGTGAAAAAAATGTAATCAAGAGGATTTGTCTCTTGTCAGTTCAGAAAGGCACTATATTGTATCATTTCGTTTAGTCCATTGGGTGCTATACTCTGTAACCAGAAAATCCATTTTGATTCTGCCTTTAAGAGGGTATTTTCCATATTACCTCCTCTAATACCCAGGTTGAGTTTTTGTAGGACCCAACATTTCAAATCTGGTTTACTATTATGGCAGTCTAGAAAGTGTTTTGCAACTGATGTCAGTTTTTTTCCTTTCTCCAGATCTTTTTTGGCGTTTTTTATATTTCCCAGGTGTTCACCTAGTCTTCTCCTGAGTTCCCTAGTGGACATTCCCACATATTTTTTGTTGCAACTGCATTCCAAGCAGTATATTATGTTGCACATCTTGCAGTTGAATAGACCATTAATTCTTTTCACCCCTTCTGGGAAAATAGATATTTCTTTGATATTCTTCATATAGATACAGAATTTGCAGGTACCACATGGATATGTGCCATTTAGACCATCTTTTCTGACACTGAAAATAGACACTGAAATAGACACCTATCAAAAAGTAGTGATCAGAGATATCCTGAAACTTCGAGAGGGCAAATCAAGTAATATAAGTGAGAGGGAATCACGAGCTTTAAAAGAAATCCAGAAGTGGGAGGATGTGGTAATTAAATCCTCTGACAAGGGAGGAAATATTGTGATCTGGCCTACTGAACTATACCTAATAGAAGCAAAAAAACAACTAGGAGACAAAAACTGTTACAAACCACTCTGGGGAAACCCTACTCAAGAATTCCTAACCAATTACAATACTCTTATTGAAACAGTAAAAAAGGATGAACTGATAGATACAAGAGAATACAAATTTCTAAGTGTTAACAATCCTAAAGTAGCTACACTTTATCTGTTACCAAAAGTGCACAAAAACCAAAAAATACCACCTGGCAGACCAATTGTGTCAGGCATTGGAAGTCTATGCAAACAGGCATCACGATATATTGATCTAAGACTAAGAGATATAGTTCTTTCTCTCCCCTCATACATCAGGGACACTATGGACGTCTTAAACAAAATTGAGGGTATGACCCTAGACTCAAACACCTGGCTGGCAACATGCGATGTCGAGTCCCTATACACATCAATAGAACACAAGTGGGGATGTCATGCCGTGGGTTATTTCCTAGATATGGAACCAAGTGCAAATACACTTAAAAACGAATTTATACTGAAACTTCTAAAATTCGTCCTGAGCCATAATTATTTTGTGTTCAACGACAAATTCTTTCTCCAGGTACGTGGCACCGCCATGGACACAGCATGTGCCCCTACATATGCAAATATCTATCTTGGATGGTGGGAACGTGAACACGTATTTGGGGAGAGAATGGAACAATATATGGACAACATACTGTTATGGCTCAGGTACATAGATGATATCTTCATTCTATGGAAAGGGGACGAATTGAGATTCAAACAGTTCATACAGGAACTTAACTGCAATGATCTCAATCTGAAACTAACCTATGAAATCAGTAACTCAACAGTAACCTTCCTTGACCTAACAATATCAAAGGACATGTTTGGACAGGTACAATCCAGCATACATAGAAAGAAAACAGCTACGAATTCTATACTATCTTTCGACAGTGCACATCACCCCTCCACTAAAAAAGCCATCCCATATGGCGAATTTTTGAGAATACGCAGAAATTGCTCAGAGATTGATAATTTTAAAAAAGAATCAAAGGAATTAAAAATCAGACTAAAAAGTAGAGGATATCCCAACAGCATTCTCAAAAAGGCATACCACAAAGCACTTCATATGAACAGAAATGATCTGCTCTTTCCAAAACAAAAACAGACTAAGGATACTAGAATCCGTTTTGTGGGCACATATAACATAGCACACAAAGAAATAACTAACATTCTGAACAAACATGTTCATATACTACATACTGATGGAGACCTAGCCAAAAATGTGGGAAACAAAGTTGCAATTAGCTGGAAAAGGGCTCCAACAATCAGAGATAAAGTCATGAAGAGTCACTTTTCAAGAAGACCTAGTGTCAGAAAAGATGGTCTAAATGGCACATATCCATGTGGTACCTGCAAATTCTGTATCTATATGAAGAATATCAAAGAAATATCTATTTTCCCAGAAGGGGTGAAAAGAATTAATGGTCTATTCAACTGCAAGACGTGCAACATAATATACTGCTTGGAATGCAGTTGCAACAAAAAATATGTGGGAATGTCCACTAGGGAACTCAGGAGAAGACTAGGTGAACACCTGGGAAATATAAAAAATGCCAAAAAAGATCTGGAGAAAGGAAAAAAACTGACATCAGTTGCAAAACACTTTCTAGACTGCCATAATAGTAAACCAGATTTGAAATGTTGGGTCCTACAAAAACTCAACCTGGGTATTAGAGGAGGTAATATGGAAAATACCCTCTTAAAGGCAGAATCAAAATGGATTTTCTGGTTACAGAGTATAGCACCCAACGGACTAAACGAAATGATACAATATAGTGCCTTTCTGAACTGACAATAGACAAATCCTATTGATTACATTTTTTTCACTCTCTCAACATATAAGATGATAACTGACCAATGGAATATTTTACTGATAACCAGTATTCATTGGGTGTCCCACCAAGATTTAAAATACTATGAACTAGAGGTGTTCTCATTAGACAAGAACTTAAAAAGTCATGTATTCCAGTCCTATGTTACATATATATGTATATAGAAAATTTAATGGAAGTCCACCACTATATATGTGAAATAAAAAACTTAATCAGAAACAATTCACACTTCAGTCAGAAGTATCTAAGGGATATCAATAGCATTAGCACTATGAGTAATCACCCTATGTTTTTCCAATTATCTGTTTATATAATTCTCAAATAATAAATCAAGTGGTTTAATAATACTAGACCTAAACCCATGAAAATTCCTTTCAAAAGTGCTAAACAATGATTGTGATAACATAATAAACCTCAGATAATGGGAAACAAAGTACAAACATTCATACAGAGGAATTACTAGTTACGTAATACAGAGAGAACGAAGCCTTGTGCAGTATATGTGTGATAAACATAACCATGTCAAATACTGAATATACAAGATATAAATGATCGACATAATAGTAGAAACTGCACACAATGAATCCATTGGCCTAAGTGAGCAGATACACCTTGTTCGCAAATATTAAATAACCAGCTGAAAATTCTCATCAGAACTAAAATGTAAACCGCAACTAGAATAAGCAAAACCGCATAATACCATCTGCGGAAATAAGCACACAATGACCATTTATTTGGCTATAGTGCGAAACATAGCACAAATATTAACACAGAATCATATATGGAATGCTTTGAGATTTAATTTAGATACAGCTCTGCACAATATATAAGATCAAAAATAACCGAATATGATCGTCAATAAATACAAGATAGAAAGGAACGACACGAAAATGTAAACACTACACAGGAAATCTATTGGCTACTGAGCAGACACACCTCCGTACCCAATAGGTCACAGCTGATTATGACGCCCTCTAGTCATCCTTACACTGAAAAGTGTAAGATGACTGCTGATAGGCTGACAGAACTTGGAAAAATGGAATCGGCCATGTGATTGGCTAATGATCCTTTATAAGCCGTGTGTGGCGGTCGGACCGGACGCCTCTGAAAAAGCAGTTGCGAAACGCGCGTCAGGCGTTTGCACTGCTCCTCTCTTACAAGTCCGGTTGTTTATAGCTTTAATTGTTGGCCTCTTTTAGGCACCTTATCCTTCACCTTAAAAAACTTAATAAACTTAGAAACTTAAACTATTGTTAAACCTAAATAATTTTAGCCTAGAAAATTACTTACTTAGGCTGTTTTCAGCCCTACTTTGTTGGAGCGATATGCTCAGACTTAGGCTATTATTATAGTTAAAACTCTCGTGGTACCACTTAATCTGGAAACTATTCCATTACAATATTATCAGTGTATGTCTGAAAAAGCGAATGTTGGCATAATATTACTTGAATGATTTAGACTACGGATAGTCTTATGATAGTGTAATACAACAGGAAGGAATACCGTTGCTTATATTCCTTTATAAATTCAGACCTAATGCAGACCTAACATTACTAGAGTCACATATTCCCTCAGTCCTACACTTATTTCTTTAATTTGAGGGAACATCCTATAACATAATTAATGGTATATTTGGGCTACTGGGAAACTCTAAGTGGAACAGTATTAAGATAAATATATCCTTCTTTACCCCAAACATCCTGAATATATATCTATATTGTATTGTGTGGCATATATCCACATACAAATGAACCAACAGATATAACACTCTATTAATCGTATAGAAAATCAACTAACAAGAATGAAGTAATATATTTATTAATACCACTGATGATAATATAAGTTTAATCATATAGGTGAGGACATTGATAATTATTGTCCAAGCTATACACCGGACTTTGTGATACAGACTGATCACTGTATCACACCTGAGAGGAGCTCCTGTGTACCGAGTATCACTCGGACACATCTTTTATTTGTTTGTCATTTTATTCTCACTGGTGGATAACTCCACTCTTTTTTTACAAAATATATTTGAAGTAAAAGTTAAGTTTTAAACCAATACACGACACACCACACTACTCACAGCATTGGTTTTGACCCCCAATAAAGTGTGCCCAATATGCTTCACTTTCTCTGTCCTTCTTCCTAATAACATTTTGCATTATTTGGCATAAGGCACTACCTATTGTTAACACCTAGGTTTGTATCAATAGGTTATTTAGGATCAATCCCATTCCCCCCCCCCCCCTCTCTCCCTAGAGGCCATAGGGAATCCACAAATATAATGTATAACATTGTTGCGAAACTGTGGCCATATAGTACTGCTGACACGTGCCCACTCCTGAACTTACTTTCCTGCTTTTTAATAAAGGATAACAAGAAAACAAAGAAAATGTGATAATATAAGTAAATTGGAAAATTGTTTAAATTGCATGCTCTATCGGAAAAATGAAAGACATTTTTGGGGTTTTATGTCTCCTTCAGTAATATATTGCACCCAGGTTATATATTGTTGTAAACACCACTACCTTATAGAGCTAAGGACGCATCCAAGATACTGAGCTAAATAAACTCTTCAACAAAGAAAACCAAGAAAACTCAGCAGATTAGATAATATGTTTCCCATTTATCAAAACTTTAATAGGACATTTGGGTGTTTATCAAAATACACAAACCTGACACTTCTAATATCTAAAAAATATCTACACTATTAAAATGGAAATTGATACTCTGCACTGTATATTTATGTAAATACGGGCTTGATCAATTTAAGTTTTTTTCCCATCTGTGTTTAGCCCAATCTGGTCAACATCACATTTTTATCACACCTTTTTGTCTACTGCCACACCTGAATGAAATTTGTTAATTCAGCATTTATGGCCTTGTAAACACTTTAGAAAACAATAGAGGATCTATAAAGAAACACAGACATACCATTTCCCTTATTTCTGTCTAGAGTATAATCATAGAAGTTTGGTTTATACTCTGGCAGCTACACTTCTTAGAAGATGCAAAGGGAACTTGCCCAGCAGAGAAGACACAGAAGGACCCCAATGGTTTCCTGCCTACATGTGGCCTAGTGCAGATGTTTTGCCTAACCAGTGTATCAATATGGGGGAGCAGCCCAGAGGCTGAACAAAGGCGGGGGAGGGAGTGGGAGGGGCCCTATACTATGGAAAACAAATATTAAGGGAGAGGGATGGATGAGAAGCTACACTAAGGAAAAAGGGGGGGCGCCATAATTAATGATCACGGGGAGGGGGCACCACTAAACTACAGAAAAAAATGATAAGTTATAGAATAATTACAGATATTAAAAAAAACCATAAAATGGGTACTGGTAGACATCTGATAACCATAACTCCCCTCGATTTAAACCGTGAATGGGATATGAGTTATTATATATATGCCCCATCGTTTGCCAATTTGTATGTTGGATGGTGGGAGAAATTCTACATTTACGTTAGCAACAATCCGTTTGTACAGCATATTGAACTATATATGAGGTTCATTGATGATCTCATATTTATAGTCAAAGAGTTGTTCAATTATAATGCATTTGTTGACCATTTGAATGGCAATTAATTGAATCTAAGATTTGTTGGAAAAATGCAGGAGGATATTATTAATTTTCTGGATCTTAGACTAATTGGTGATGTAGAATCTGGATTGGTTATAACAGATACAATTCGTAAATAGACCTCTGGGAATATGATTTTACATGCTCGTTCATGTCATCCACATCATTTGGTGCGTTCTATACCCAAGGTCCAATTTATAAGATTAAGAAGAAATACTAATTCGGAATCATCCTTTGAGGCCCAAGCATTAGCACTCATTGGGAGATTAAAGTGCAGAGGCTACAATGAATCAGGTAGCAGCATTTAAAGATGTAAAACATAAATCTCAGACAGAGTACATGAAGGGATGGAGTAGAAATAGAGAAATGGCACAGGACAATGTTGTCTTTTCGACCGAATATTCAAAACACTTTGACAGGATATGTTCTATACTAAAAACTAATTTAAACATCCTTAGAAAAGATGAGGCTCTAGCATCAGTGGTGGACAAATGTAGGTTCATTCAATAGAAAAAACTCCAACTCTTTCTTCCAAGTTATCTCCCAGTCTGATTTGCAGTGATAATTCCAGAAAGAGCAATTGGATTTATAAGAAAGGTACATTTAAATGTGGAACAGGTCATCTATCACTTGCAACATAATTGGAATGGGAGACAGATTTGAGAGCACAGTAACACCTGAGGATTTTACCATCAAGCCCTATGCAAATTGTAGGAGTAGCTTTGTGGTTTATTTGTTAGATTGTTATTTGTGCTCCCTTCAGTATGTTGGTCAAACCTCTAGAGAGCTGAGGTCAAGAATGAGGGAACACATAAGGGATACCAAAATGTATGTTAAGGACTCAGCAATAGCCAGACACTTCAATAGTTTACATATGACTAATGTTTTTCAAATGAAAAGTTAAGGTTATTGATATACTTGTTACTCCTCTTAGAGGTGGTAATAAACACAATCTGCTATTAAAACAAGAGCTATACTGGATTTATAAACTTAAAACCATAAACCCCCCCCCCCCCCGGTTTAAACTGTGAATAGGATATGAGTTATTATATAGATGATTAAGGGAATGGATTGTTGGGATGCTGTAATCATATAACAGTGTACATTTTACCAGTGTGAGCATTGAGATTTTTTTTTTAAATTACAAGTATGATGAGTGTTACCTTTTATGTTACTCAATCACTGATTAGGAGGTAATATGTTACTGTGAATTTTAGTCCCTTTGGTTAAGTATTTGAATATGTTTCACTTGTGTGTCTTATGTGATCTGCTTTTTTATATTTACAATATTATGAATTGTTTTTAACTTTTATTTATTTTTGGTTGGTTGCTGTACCTTTAAATACACAGGCAGTGCCTTAACCCTGTATCATATGACTAAGTGCCAGTAAGCAGCACAAAACGCATAAGGATTGTCTAGGGGGCTCTCCACTTGTGAACTTTTTAATTCAGTTTCAATAAAATATAGTTTTTAACTCTCCATTGGGTCTGTTGTGTGGCTGCTTTACTTTTTTCTTTGTATACTTTGCGGCATCTCCACCGATTGAAGCCTGCACACCTCTACACCCACAGCAGTGTCAGTTACACCTTCCAGCTTCCTGTCAGCAGCAGCGTAGCTGAGCATCTGTAGCGGAGGCCAGTGTGTTTACTTGTGGGAGTCGATTTTGCCAGCTCAACCCAGCACTGGATTAACAGGATCATGAAGTAAGAGCAGTGTCCTGGCTTTTCAAAGATATCGTTCTCTGTTTATCAAAAAAGTCCCATAACCTTGTGGCATGATAGTATGATAGTTGCTTGCAAACAGCTCATGTCGAGTGAAGGAAATGGCTAATAAGGATAAGTGTTCATTGCTTGTGATAGTGGAACACGGATTTATAAATATACTCACATGCATATTTGAATAACAGAGACTACTATGTGGTAAAGAACATTCTTTGCTATTCTTGAATAAATACTGTTTATGTGCAGGAGGTGTGACATTTAAGCTCTGGTTACAGTTTCAGGGGTATACAAGTACCTTACTAAGTATAAGTGGTGGGTGAGCCCCCCCCCCCCCTCTATTTTTGCAGATCACTTTGGATTAAGAGGGCATTAGTCTGAATAGATATATTTTTAATTTGGAAAACAGAAAGAGTTTTTTTAAAACAATTTAATGACTGCAGAATGGGCTGACTAATGATATCAAGAGTTAATTTAACATGTTTGAAAAGCTTTTACTGACTGACTTACGTCTGATGTGGGATGTTGTTTTGTTTGAATACTATATTAAAACTAAAAGGGTGCCGAGGGCCTTTAGAATAAAAAATACCCCACATTTGATTTGGAGGAAGCGGCCCTGCAACAAGGATGGAATGAAGCTCTAACCACTTGCTCCATTTCATTAATGGAGCAAGAATATGAAAATGGAGAACTTTAAAAACCTGCATACTACATATCAAATCAGTCATTTAAGACTGATGAACTCTAGGATGAATATAAGAAACATCTTAAAGTGGAAATACAAAAAATGGATAATGAACTAGCTACCCGCAAGGTAATACATTCAGCAGAAATTGGGAGGATTACATCAATAATAGAATATACAATTGGTCAAGGTTCCAACGAAATCAGAGGAGACCTTTTAATAAGAATTATAATAGTGCTAAGAAAAATCAGAAGAAACCACAAATTGTTACCTGATACCACCCCCAAAGCCATCCTAAAAAGGAAATCACAACACAGGTTGGCATTTTCCTCAACTGATACCATGATTACAATGCCTTGGATGCCAATGGCACTTCTCTACCTTTATCTACTGCTTCCTCTGTTTCTTCTTCCTCTTTCTTCCCATACATCTTTATCCTTACAGGTACTTGAAGATGATTCAACAGATGAAGAGAGTGTGGTGTGTCCCAAGATAAAAAATAGGGATGATGTCCCTTTGTATGAGAGAGTAGTCCGTCCAAAGATAAGGAGCAGGCAGAGTATCCCTTTTCAGACGAACAAGGAAGTCAGGCAGAAAGGTCAAGAAAGCAAGTCAGAAAGCACAAGGGACTACAGAAGGATTGACTGTTATAAATCCTCAAGTTTAATTTTGACACCAGAACAGACTTCTCTTCTCTCTAGAGGACTTGGTTTTGCACCCACCAACACATTTTCAGTGTTTAAGACTCTGTTAGCAAGTTTATAATAAAACTAACTTTAATATGGATAACACTGCTTCTGGCGGGATAAGATTATATTGGGGAGCAGAAACATGATGTGAGTCACAATTTCACCTTTGGTGACTTGGTCACCTTAGATGTGTTAAGAGGTTTGGAGGGCCAGCCATCAGGCCCTAGTGACTCAGATGTTCCTGCTCCATCAAGGGGCACCTCCAATGTTTATCCGGTTCATTTTAGGGGACCTTCTCTTAACCTTTACCAGTAGTGTGTCGAAAATGAAATTTTACTTTTCGAATCTGCTGCTAAGTCTGAAAGGACTACATTCAATCTGACATTAAAGGAGAGAGAAACATTAGATTCACTCCAAAGGAATAATGACATTTTCATAAGTTCATCTGATAAGGGCGGCAATGTAGTTGTACTAAATAAGAGTGATTATATCTTAGAAGCTTATCGCCAGCTGAATGAAAAATCTACATACAGGAGATTGGCGGGTGATCTGACTAACACTTTTTTAAGACAACTACATATGCTTTTAAATTAGGTTGTGGCTTTAGGAATCCTTACCACAAAACAGACACAGTCCTTAGTTCCCCAATATCCACGTATTCCCATCTTCCATTACCTTCCCAAAACACACAAAAATTTACAGAATCCACATGGTCGCCTCATTGATTCGGGGATAGGCTCTCTTTTTGAGCCTTTATCGGACTGGGTGGACTCTATACTTCAGCCTCTTGGGATGAATTTGAATAGTTATTTAAAAGATTCCATACATCTTTTGAGCCTTTTGGGTGGAGTAACTTGGAGGAAGGGATTCAAGTGGATTGTAGTGAATGCAGCATCGCTGTACTCAAGTATCCCACATGATCTTGGTATCCAAGCAATAAAATATTTTTTTGATAATTATACAGAGGAGTTTAAGATGTGAAATTGTAGAATTTATCCTTAAAGATAATTTTTTCATGTACAACAAAGATTTTTTTCTTCAGACTTTTGGCACGGTGATGGAGGCAAAATTTGCCCCATTGTTTGCCAATTTGTATGTTGGATGGTGGGAGAAATTCTACATTTACGTTAGCAACAATCCGTTTGTACAGCATATTGAACTATATATGAGGTTCATTGATAATCTCATATTTATAGTCAAAGAGTTGTTCGATTATAATGCATTCATTGACCATTTGAATGGCAATTAATTGAATCTAAGATTTGTTGGAGAAATGCAGGAGGATACTATTAATTTTCTGGATCTTAGACTAATTGGTGATGTAGAATCTGGATTGGTTATAACAGATACAATTCGTAAATAGACCTCTTGGAATATGATTTTACATGCTCGTTCATGTCATCCACATCATTTGGTGCGTTCTATACCCAAGGTCCAATTTATAAGATTAAGAAGAAATACTAATTCGGAATCATCCTTTGAGGCCCAAGCATTAGCACTCATTGGGAGATTAAAGTGCAGAGGCTACAATGAATCAGACTTGGTAGCAGCATTTAAAGATGTAAAAAATAAATCTCAGACAGAGTACATGAAGGGATGGAGTAGAAATAGAGAAATGGCACAGGACAATGTTGTCTTTTCGACCGAATATTCAAAACACTTTGACAGGATATGTTCTATACTAAAAACTAATTTAAACATCCTTAGAATAGATGAGGCTCTAGCATCAGTGGTGGACAAATGTAGGTTCATTCAAAAGAAAAAACTCCCACTCTTTCTTCCAAGTTATCTCCCAGTCTGATTTGCAGTGATAATTCCTGAAAGAGTAATTGGATTTATAAGAAAGGTACTTTTAAATGTGGCACAGGTCCATCTATCACTTGCAACATAATTGGAATGGGAGACAGATTTGAGAGCACAGTAACACCTGAGGATTTTACCATCAAACCCTATGCAAATTATAGGAGTAGCTTTGTGGTTTATTTGTTAGATTGTTATTTGTGCTCCCTTCAGTATGTTGGTCAAACCTCTAGAGAGCTGAGGTCAAGAATGAGGGAACACATAAGGGATACCAAAATGTATGTTAAGGACTCAGCAATAGCCAGACACTTCAATAGTTTACATATGACTAATGTTTTTCAAATGAAAAGTTAAGGTTATTGATATACTTGTTACTCCTCTTAGAGGTGGTAATAAACACAAGCTGCTATTAAAACAAGAGCTATACTGGATTTATAGACTTAAAACCATAACCCCCCGGTTTAAACTGTGAATGGGATATGAGTTATTATAATGATTATTGGGATGCTGTAATCATATAACAGTTTACATTTTACCAGTGTGAGCATTGAGATTTTTTTTTTTTATTACAAGTATGATGAGTGTTACCTGAACATAGTTACACTATAATCGATTGAAACTTTTATGTTGCTCGATTACTGATTAGAAGATAATATGGTACTGTGAATTTTAGTCCCTTTGGTTAAGTATTTGAATATGTTTCCCTGGTGTGTCTTATGTGATCTGCTTTTTTATATTTACAATATTATGAATCATTTCAACTTGATTGATTTTATTAATTTTTGATTGGTTGCTCTACTTTTAAATACACGTTCAATGACTCAACCCTGTATCCTATGACTAAGTGCCAGTAAGCGGCACAAAACGCGTAAGGATTGTCTTGGGGACTATCCACCTGTGAACTTTTTAAATTTTGTTTTCATTTGTTTCATGGGTCTTTGTTGTGCAGCTGCTTTACTTTTTTTCTTTGTAGGCAGCTGCTAGTACCTAAGATGGCCACCAGTATTAAGAGGAGGGAGGGTTTAAGAGCTGTTTGATGGGATCAGAGTAGTGGTAGTGTTGAGAAGTGATTACTACACTGTGATAACAATAACAATAATCATTGATTAATTAAATAAATAAATAAATAAAAACTAAATTGTATACTGGCAGAACTTCTGCCAGTACCTAAGATGGTGGTGACCAGTGGTGGGTGAGGGAGGGAAGAGAGCTGTTTTGGAGCGATCAGGTAGGGATCATGGAGTGGGAGGTGTCAGGTAGAAGGGTAATCTCTACTCTGAATAAAAAATTAACCTTACAAGCTGATTAATTAACCCCTTCACTGCCAGGAATGTCACATAAGGTGCACAGTTGCAATTAGCAGTATTCAAATTGCCAAAAATAAATGGCAATGTCATGCATGTCTGTTATTTCTGATCAAAGAAAATTCCATAGAAGCTTTTAAAACCATTTGTCTTATGACTGCAGTAGTTGTGTACAAATAATTTCAGTGAGAAACCCAAAGTTTGCAAGAAACTTAACAATTTTTATGTGATCCTATCTGGCAATCAAATAGTGGTATCGAATATACCAAAATAGGCCTAGATCAATACCTTGAGTTGTCTACTTTAAAATATATATAGTTTTATAGGTAAATTAAAAAATCAAAAGCTCTTTTTCTGCTTAATCAAAGTGATAGCAAAAATGCTAACAATTCTCAGGTACTTTGTACAAGTTTTTCTCTGAAATTCCCGGTAGAGAAGGGGTTAAGATAATGTGTTGTATGTTAACAAGAGTATGTTGGAACAGAAATTGTACCATTTTCTGAATATAGCGGCATCATAAGAACCTACTTAACCTTTCTTTAGTGGTAGATTTTAACATATTCAAACTCAAATAAATATCCTACCTCTTGCCTCAGGCCTATATAAATGTGAAGGGTTCCTGAACAGATGAGTTGCTCAGGTACTGCAAAATCAGTCCTAATCTGACTGAAGCAGCCTAGTGGGGATGTTTTACAAGGAATTAATAGATATATTAGCAGGATAACAACACAAAAATTATACAAACACTTTGTCTGACATTGTGTCATCTGCATTCATCATTATAAGGCAATTAAATCCACCATTATATACTGTAACAATAAAGTCATTACAGATAGAATAGAAAAAAAAACTATTGTAGATCTGGGTGGTATGAGACCACCAGCAGCAGTTTATCATTGAAGTAAATTGGAACAGGAATCGTAGACCAGGTTCATACTTTTTTGCTAGAGGCTACCAATGTTTAAATATTCTGGGTATGAACTCATATATAACATGCAACCACTTTTAAAATGTTAACGTCTCTGTGGAACTTTAAACATAAATTTAGTGCTTAGACTACCACAACCCCCCCACAAACAAACAAATAAATCAAAAATTAAAACAATAAACTGTGGAATCGTGTATAATAGCTATTGAACAGAAGAAGTAGAAGGCTTCAATATGAGTGAAATTTAATGTGCGTGTGGTACTATAGCATTTTTACTTATGAGATTACATTTTTTTTCTTTATAACATTTATAATAATAAACAGTGTAGAACAAAGCAATATTCATGAGCTATGTATTTTTATGATTTTTAGTAATATAAACCAATAATATAACATCCTTGAGAAATTGAAGGTTTGTATAAAAAAAAAATCAGACGATGAAGATTTCAAAGGTAACCATGGTAACTCTGCTTTAGGTCTGTCATTTGAAAATATACAGCTAGTGCCTCTGCACAGGCCGCGGTATTGGCCCTCAGGGAGTTTATATTCATGAAGTGTATATCTCTACTCCCAGACTGCCTTGCAGCTATAATCTCACCTAACAATTGTGCTATGGCTATTATGAACAGCCATATTTTCTGTGTTCGCTCTAACCCTTATGAAGATAAATTAGAGCTGAAAACGATGCTGTTTTCTAATTGTGAATTTATTTTGGCTTCCTTTTGAATTGTCAGTTTAGGGCAGCACATACAGTATGAAACAGTGTTGCATTCAGTATTGACACTGCTTTGGCACAGATCAAAATATCACGGCTTAGGGATAGGATCTCAGATGCCAGAGAGGGAGGAAAGCATTGCAAAACAATGATGTTACACTGCATTTCCCTTGCTACAATTTGATTGGTACTAAAATATTATATTAGATCTGTTTTAATATGATGTGCTGATCTGCTCTATTTCAGTGTTAAATTAATTATTTTTAGCCCATAAATGTATTGCCTTGAAGTGCAGTGAAAGGCAAATCTAGCAAGAAAAATGTATAATACTTTTGTGCAGCTATGGAATTTGGTGGAGATTAAAAAATAAATAATCATGATAATAATAATAAAAAGAATGCTAAAGGAAACACAAATCAAATATTAACTAACAGCTAGATTTAGAGTTTTGCGTTAGAAGGGGTGCGTTAGCTACGCATGCTTTTTTTCCCCCGCACCTTTTAAATACCGCTAGTATTTAGAGTTCACAGAATGGCTGCGTTAGGCTCCAAAAAGGGAGCGTAGAGCATAATTTACAGCCCCTGCAACTCTCAATACCAGCGGTGCTTACGGACGCGGCCAGCTTAAAAAACGTGCTCATGCATGATTCCCCCATAGGAAACAATGGGGCCGTTTGAGCTGAAAAAAAACCTAACACCTACAAAAAAGCAGTGTTCAGCTCCTAACGCAGCCCCATAGTTTCCTATGGGGAAACACTTCCTATGTCTGCACCTAACACTCTAACATGTACCCCGAGTCTAAACACCCCTAGCTTTACACTTATTAAACCCTAATCTGCCGACCCCGCTATAGCTGACCCCTGCATATTATTATTAACCCCTAATCTGCCGCTCCGTACACCGCCGCAACCTACGTTATCCCTATGTACCCCTAATCTGCTGCCTCTAACACCGCCGACCCCTATATTATATTTATTAACCACTAATCTGCCCCCCCCAACGTCGCCGCCACCTACCTACATTTATTAACCCCTAATCTGCCGACCGGACCTCACCGCTACTATAATAAAGTTATTAACCCCTAATCCGCCTCACTCCCGCCTCAATAACCCTATAATAAATAGTATTAACCCCTAATCTGCCCTCCCTAACATCACTGACACCTAACTTCAAGTATTAACCCCTAATCTGCTGACCGGACCTCACCGCTACTCTATTAAATTTATTAACCCCTAAAGCTAAGTCTAACCCTAACACTAACACCCCCCTAAATTAAATATAATTTTTAACTAACGAAATAAATTAATTCTTATTAAATAAATTATTCCTATTTAAAGCTAAATACTTACCTGTAAAATAAACCCTAATATAGCTACAATATAAATTATAATTACATTGTAGCTATTTTAGGATTAATATTTATTTTACAGGCAACTTTGTAATTATTTTAACCAGGTACAATAGCTATTAAATAGTTAATAACTATTTAATAGCTACCTAGTTAAAATAATTACAAAATTACCTGTAAAATAAATCCTAACCTAAGTTACAATTAAACCTAACACTACACTATCAATAAATTAATTAAATAAAATACCTACAATTATCTACAATTAAATAAACTAACTAAAGTACAAATACAAATATTACAACAATTTTAAGCTAATTACACCTACTCTAAGCCCCCTAATAAAATAACAAAGCCCCCCAAAATAAAAAAATGCCCTAACCTATTCTAAAATAAAAATAGAAAGCTCTTTTACCTTACCAGCCCTTAAAAGGGCCTTTTGCGGGGCATGCTCCAAAGAAAACAGCTCTTTTGCCTGTTAAAAAACCATACAATACCCCCCCAACATTACAACCCACCACCCACATACCCCTAATCTAACCCAAACCCCCCTTAAATAAACCTAACACTAAGCCCCTGAAGATCTCCCTACCTTGTCTTCACCATGCCGGGTATCACTGATCGGTCCAGAGGAGGCTACAAAGTCTTCATCCAAGCCCAAGCGGGGGCTGAAGAGATCCATCATCGGGCTGAAGTCTTGATCCATCATCGGGCTGAAGAGGTCCATCATCAGGCTGAAGTCTTCTATCAAGCGGCATCTTCAATCTTCTTTCTTCCGGATCCATCTTCATCCCGCCGACGCGGAACATCCATCCTGGCCAACGACTTCCCGATGAATGACGGTTCCTTTAAATGACATCATCCAAGATGGCGTCCCTCGAATTCCTATTGGCTGATAGGATTCTATCAGCCAATCGGAATTAAGGTAGGAAAATTCTGATTGGCTGATGGAATCAGCCAATCAGATTGAGCTCGCATTCTATTGGCTGTTCGGATCAGCCAATAGAATGCAAGCTCAATCTGATTGGGTTAGATTATGGGTATGTGGGTGGTGGGTTGTAATGTTGGGGGGGTATTGTATGTTTTTTTTTACAGGCAAAAGAGCTGTTTTCTTTGGGGCATGCCCCGCAAAAGGCCCTTTTAAGGACTGGTAAGGTAAAAGAGCTTTTCTATTTTTATTTTAGAATAGGGTAGGGCATTTTTTTATTTTGGGGGGCTTTGTTATTTTATTAGGGGGCTTAGAGTAGGTGTAATTAGCTTAAAATTGTTGTAATATTTTTCTAATGTTTGTAAATTATTTTTTTATTTTTTGTAACTTAGTTCTTTTTTTATTTTTTTGTACTTTAGTTAGTTTATTTAATTGTAGATAATTGTAGGTATTTTATTTAATTAATTTATTGATAGTGTAGTGTTAGGTTTAATTGTAACTTAGGTTAGGATTTATTTTACAGGTAATTTTGTAATTATTTTAACTAGGTAGCTATTAAATAGTTATTAACTATTTAATAGCTATTGTACCTGGTTAAAATAATTACAAAGTTGCCTGTAAAATAAATATTAATCCTAAAATAGCTACAATGTAATTATAATTTATATTGTAGCTATATTAGGGTTTATTTTACAGGTAAGTATTTAGCTTTAAATAGGAGTAATTTATTTAATAAGTTAATTTATTTCGTTAGATAAAAATTATATTTAACTTAGGGGGGTGTTAGTGTTAGGGTTAGACTTAGCTTTAGGGGTTAATACATTTAATAGAGTAGCGGTGAGGTCCGGTCGGCAGATTAGGGGTTAATACTTGAAGTTAGGTGTCGGTGATGTTAGGGAGGGCAGATTAGCGGTTAATACTATTTATTATAGGGTTTGCGAGGCGGGAGTGAGGCGGATTAGGGGTTAATACATTTATTATAGTAGCGGTGAGGTCCGGTCAGCAGATTAGGGGTTAATAATTGTAGGTAGGTAGCGGCGACGTTGGGGGCGGCAGATTAGGGGTTAATAAATATAATATAGGGGTCAGCAGTGTTAGGGGCAGCAGATTAGGGGTACATAAGTATAACATAGGTGGCGGCGGTGTGCGGTCGGCAGATTAGGGGTTAAGATTTTTTATTAGAGTGGTGGCGATGTGGGGGGGCCTCGGTTTAGTGGTACATAGGTAGTTTATGGGTGTTAGTGTACTGTAGAGCACAGTAGTTAAGAGCTTTATGAACCGGCGTTAGCCCAGAAAGCTCTTAACTCCTGGCTTTTTTCTGCGGCTGGAGTTTGGTCGTTAGATTTCTAACGCTCACTTCAGCCAAGACTCTAAATACCGGTGTTAGAAAGATCCCATTGAAAAGATAGGATACGCAAATGGCGTAGGGGGATCTGCGGTATGGAAAAGTCGCGGCTGGAAAGTGAGCGTTAGACCCTTTCCTGACTGACTCTAAATACCAGCGGTAGCCCAAAACCAGCGTTAGGAGCCCCCAACGCTGGTTTTGACGGCTAACGCCAAACTCTAAATCTAGGCGTTATAATCTTGTTAATTATACCAGACATTATTATCTGCACTAATACTAGAGTTTTCAACCTTCTCAATAAAACACCTAGACTTTCATTTTTGTATTGTTCCTATATATCATAAAAGTACCTTTCTTTCTTCTTCTTTTTTTTTTTAAAAAAAAATGTGGTCATTGTTTTTTTTAATAAGTTGTAACCAGCAAAGGTGAAATGCATCACTTTCTGTATTGGAAATGACAAATTGTATAACATGTGAAGTACTTTAAAAGGAAATACATGTACTTGTCAGTTTACTTCCTAATGTGTAGACAACAATAACTGATAACTGGTGATTTGTCTGACATACAAAGCTGGAGAAGTCACAGTTTGACAAGTTGACAGTGATACAGGTAGCAGTCTGCAGTGTAATCCCCATTCACCCAGCCAGACTAGGAGAGGCAATTGAAAAGCTGGAGAATGTATTCTGCACTTGACTGAATGACTGGGAGATGTAAAGGATGATATTAAACATGTTAACAATTGTGCTGCTGACAGATCTTTAGTGCTCACATTAGTCACCAAGTCAGCTTGGTACAAAAAGCTATACAATTATTCTACAATAATAAAACAAGTGTATTGTAACATTCCAATATTTTACAGGTTTACACTAAAGAAAAGAAACATTTTCAATAACTAATACATGAATTGAAATGGAATATATCAATTTTATAGGTGTAAGAGGACTTATAGCAGGTTGTAGCCCCAGATATTAATCTGTACGGTGTGTTGTGGAGTAGTGAGTATCTGGACCAATTTCCTGTTGCATCTGCATTTATGCACAGATAAGGCATACAGTACATACGCTATACACGCTCTCTACACACACATACACAACTACACTCTACCCACACTTCCCCACACACACACTGAACACACACACATCCTACATGAGTACACACACATACATTTTTACAGTAAAAAAACTAAATTCAGTTAAGTTTCTTATATTTAAATAATGTTGTTTTTGTTCATGTTATATTTATTGAATTATTTTATGCACAATGATGACTAGTGCTGTTATTTATTTTTGAGTTTTGATTGTTGTGAAAATGAGTCTTTGCTGTAAAACATCTATTTCAAGTACTATAACTTTGAAATAACAACCATAATTTGTAAAGCATAGCACTGTTGAATGTGTCCCCTATCATTCACTTACTGTACATGTTGAGTACACATATAGTAATTTTGAACAGACTCTTGATAATGTCAATAGGAAAGTGCAAAGCAAGCCAGAAAATGGACATTTAACATTTCTTGTTTTTGTATAAAAAATTGTGCTTTGTCCACGCTCCCTAGAGAGACCAAATGCTAAATCTGTAATTTTGGTTTTCAAAATGCTGCATATTGTGCATACCAGATATTTGATTTGCAGTGTTTGCTAGTTCAATTTGATTTTTGGCCTCATTAGGAAGCGTGGGAGAAGTGCAATTGTACACAAAAGCAAATGGTATTTGTTTAAAGTCTGAGGACGGTGGTAACACCGAAAACGTTCACCTAAAGTAAAGTTTGGTGGTTAACACGGAGAGTGCCTTTCTTGCTTCACATATATATATATATATATATATATATATATATATATATGTTTGTGTGTATATATATATATATATATATATATATAAACATGGTGTTTAGGAATATGCCAGACATGTGTAATTTACATGGGCAGTTATTAATTGACCTATAGTTTATGTATTTTTCCTAGTCCAAGCATAATAAAACCAGAGTTTCATATTCATATTTCAGCCAGCTTATCTAATGTAAATGGTTGTTCTTATAATTGACTGCAATGCATTGTAAAAGTAAAGAAAAAAACACCCAACATTTGTTCATGGCAAATACTCAAGAATAGGAATATGGGGTGATGTAAGGAAAGAGAATTTATTTATGAATTATATAGCACGACAAAAATATGTGATAGAATTCAAAATAAAAATACAATATAATTATAAGAATTTGTCCATATTTTCCAACCTTTAATTAATTTTTGAACTTCTCTAAATAGAGGGAATGAAGGATGACAAATAAAGTGTAGTACATACTTAAAGGGACAGTTAAGTCAAAATTAAACTTTCATGATTCAACTTTAAAAAACTTTCCAATTTACTTCTGTTATCAAATTATATTTGTTCTCTTGGTATCTTTTATTGAAGAGTAAAACTAGGCAGGCTCATAAGAACTCAGAAGTGTGCACATGTCTTTAGTACTCTACTGCAGCAGAGTTTTGCAACATTTCATAAGAAAGCTGCAAACAATGTTGCCAAACACTGCTGCCATATGAGCCTACCTAGTTTAACTCTTCAATGAAAGACACCAAGAGAACAAAAACAAATTTGATAACATAAGTAAATTGTAAAGTAGTTTAAAATTGCATGCTCTATCTGAATCATGAAAGTTTAACCCCTTAACGACCGACGAAGTACAGGGTACGACCTCTAAAAAAATACACTTAACAACCGAGGACGTACCCTGTACGTCGTCGGTCTGGGAAAGCGGTGGAAACGATCCTGATCACTTCCAGCCACTTTCCAGTTATTGCAGTGATGCCTCGATATCGAGGCATCCTACAATAACACACCTTGGCCATCTGATGCAGATAGAGCCACTCTGTGGCCCTCTCTGCACCGAACATCGATGGCCGGTATCGTTGGTGGGTTGGAGCAGAAGTTGGAAGTGGGTGGGCGGCCATCGATGGGCCGTGTGGTGTGGAGGGGGCGGGATCGGGATCGACGGGGGCATGTGCGTGCACGGGGGGCAGGGCCGGGCGCGTGCACGGGGAGGGAGCGGGTGGGAACCGCTACACTTCGGCAAATATCTTAATGTAAAAGTGGGAGAAAGGGGAGAGGGAATAGTTTTAGAAAAATAACTAAGGGATCTGGGAGAAGGTGGGGGGTTGATCTTTGGGGGGGGGGGGAAAGCTACACTACGGAAAAAAAAATAAAAAAAAAATATTTTATTGCAAACTGGGTACTGGCAGACAGCTGCCAGTACCCAAGATGGCCCCCAATAAGGTAGAGGGGGAGAGTTAGAGAGCTGTTTGGGGGGGCATCAGGGAGGTTGGGGGCTAAGGGGGGATCCTACACAGTAGCATATGCAAATATTCTGAAAAAAAAGGATAGCTTTTATTTTAGTACTGGCAGACTTTCTGCCAGTACTTAAGATGGCGGAGACAATTGTGGGGTGGGGGAGGAAAGAGAGCTGTTTGGGAGGGATCAGGGGGTCTGATGTGTCAGGTGGGAGGCTGATCTCTACACTAAAGCTAAAATTAACCCTCCAAGCTCCCTACAAGCTACCTAATTAACCCCTTTACTGCTAGACATAATACACGTTTGATGCGCAGAGGCATTTAGTGGCCTTCTAATTACCAAAAAGCAACGCCAAAGCCATATATGTCTGCTATTTCTGAAGAAAGGGGATCCCAGAGAAGCATTTACAACCATTTGTGCCATAATTGCACAAGCTCTTTGTAAATAATTTCAGTGAGAAACCTAAAATTGTGAAAAATTTAACGTTAATTTTAATTTGATCACATTTGGCGGTGAAATGGTGGCATGAAATATACCAAGATGGGCCTAGATCAATACTTGGCATTGTCTACTACACTACACTAAAGCTAAAATTAACCTTAATTAACCCCTTCACTGCTGGGCATAATACACATATGGTGCGCAGTGAAATTTAGAGGTCTTCTAATTACCAAAAAACAACACCAAAGCCATACAGGGAGTGCAGAATTATTAGGCAAGTTGTATTTTTGAGGATTAATTTTATTATTGAACAACAACCATGTTCTCAATGAACCCAAAAAACTCATTAATATCAAAGCTGAATATTTTTGGAAGTAGTTTTTAGTTTGTTTTTAGTTTTAGCTATTTTAGGGGGATATCTGTGTGTGCAGGTGACTATTACTGTGCATAATTATTAGGCAACTTAACAAAAAACAAATATATACCCATTTCAATTATTTATTTTTACCAGTGAAACCAATATAACATCTCAACATTCACAAATATACATTTCTGACATTCAAAAACAAAACAAAAACAAATGAGTGACCAATATAGCCACCTTTCTTTGCAAGGACACTCAAAAGCCTGCCATCCATGGATTCTGTCAGTGTTTTGATCTGTTCACCATCAACATTGCGTGCAGCAGCAACCACAGCCTCCCAGACACTGTTCAGAGAGGTGTACTGTTTTCCCTCCTTGTAAATCTCACATTTGATGATGGACCACAGGTTCTCAATGGGGTTCAGATCAGGTGAACAAGGAGGCCATGTCATTAGATTTTCTTATTTTATACCCTTTCTTGCCAGCCATGCTGTGGAGTACTTGGACGCGTGTGATGGAGCATTGTCCTGCATGAAAATCATGTTTTTCTTGAAGGATGCAGACTTCTTCCTGTACCACTGCTTGAAGAAGGTGTCTTCCAGAAACTGGCAGTAGGACTGGGAGTTGAGCTTGACTCCATCCTCAACCCGAAAAGGCCCCACAAGCTCATCTTTGATGATACCAGCCCAAACCAGTACTCCACCTCCACCTTGCTGGCGTCTGAGTGGGACTGGAGCTCTCTGCCCTTTACCAATCCAGCCACGGGCCCATCCATCTGGCCCATCAAGACTCACTCTCATTTCATCAGTCCATAAAACCTTAGAAAAATCAGTCTTGAGATATTTCTTGGCCCAGTCTTGACGTTTCAGCTTGTTTGTCTTGTTCAGTGGTGGTCGTCTTTCAGCCTTTCTTACCTTGGCCATGTCTCTGAGTATTGCACACCTTGTGCTTTTGGGCACTCCAGTGATGTTGCAGCTCTGAAATATGGCCAAACTGGTGGCAAGTGGCATCTTGGCAGCTGCACGCTTGACTTTTCTCAGTTTATGGGCAGTTATTTTGCGCCTTGGTTTTTCCACACGCTTCTTGTGACCCTGTTGACTATTTTGAATGAAACGCTTGATTGTTCGATGATCACGCTTCAGAAGCTTTGCAATTTTAACAGTGCTGCATCCCTCTGCAAGATATCTCACTATTTTTGACTTTTCTGAGCCTGTCAAGTCCTTCTTTTGACCCATTTTGCCAAAGGAAAGGAAGTTGCCTAATAATTATGCACACCTGATATAGGGTGTTGATGTCATTAGACTACACCCCTTCTCATTACAGAGATGCACATCACCTAATATGCTTAATTGGTAGTAGGCTCAAAATACTCATTTGCCTAATAATTCTGCACTCCCTGTATATGTCTGCTATTTCTCAACAAAGGGGATCCCAGAGAAGCATTTACAACCATTTGTGCCATAATTTGTGAAAAAGTGAACAATTTTTTTTATTTGATCACATTTGGCGGTGAAATGGTGGCATGAAATATACCAAAATGGACCTAGATCAATACTTTGGGCTGTCTTCTAAAAAAAATATATACATGTCAAGGGATATTCAGGGATTCCTGAAAGATATCAGTGTCCCAATGTAACTAGCGCTAATTTTGAAAAGAAAAGTGGTTTGGAAATAGCAAAGTGCTACTTGTATTTATTGCCTTATAATGTTCAAAAAAAGCAAAGAACATGTAAACATTGGGTATTTCTAAACTCAGGACAAAATTTAGAAACTATTTAGCATGGGTGTTTTTTGGTGGTTGTAGATGTGTAACAGATTTTGGGGGTCAAAGTTAGAAAAAGTGTGTTTTTAGTAAATTATAAGATAGCATGAAAATAATGGTATCTTTAGAAAGTCCATTTAATGGCGAGAAAAACGGTATATAATATGTGTGGGTACAGTAAATGAGTAAGAGGAAAATTACAGCTTAACACAAACACTGCAAAAATGTAAAAATAGCCTTGGTTCCAAATGGACAGAAAATGGAAAAGTGCTGTGGTCATTAAAGGGTTAACCCCTTAACGACACATGACGTACAGGGTACGTCATACACAAACTGTTCATTAAAGACCAACGACTTACCCTGTACGTAGTTAGGGGTTTAAAGCGGCTGGAAGTGATCCTGATCGCTTCCAGCCACTTTCAAGGTATTGCCATGGTGCCTCGATATTGAGGCATTACTGCAATACCTTTTTTGGCACACAAATACAGAAAGGGCCACTCTGTGTCCCTCTCTGCATTGGCCAGTGATGGTGCCGAATGTTAGTGGGTGGGAGCAGCTGCAGGGTGGTGAGTGGGCGGCCCATCGCTGGACTAGTTCCAGCCACTGTTCCAGGAAGGTAGACGGGGGCTCGCGAGAGGGGGCGGGAGCGCGCGTGCGACCGATCAATGCTGAATCTTTGCGAGAGGGAGGAGGAGGGAGGAGGGAGAGGGGAAATATTGTTTGGAAAGGGGATCTGGGAGGGGGGATATTGAAGGGGGCAGCTGCACTACAGAAAAATGTGGTAAAATAAAAAAATTATAAAAAAGGCAAATTTGTTAAGAAATTGGCCACAAATAGGAAGAGGGGGGAGGTTAAGAGAGCTGTTTGGGGGGGATCGTGGAAGTTGGGGGGTTAGGGGGGAACCTACACTGCAGAAACTATGTATTTATTTTTTAAAAATGCTTTAAAAAAGGGGCTTTTATTTTAGTACTGGCAGACTTTCTGCCAGTACTAAAGATGGCTGTGACAATTGTGGGATGGGGAGGGAATAGAACTGTTTGTGAGGGGTCAGGGAGGGATCAGGGGGTGGGATGTGTCAGCTGAGAGGCTGATCTTTACACTAAAGCTAAAATTAACCCTACAAGCTACCTAATTAACCCCTTCACTGCTGGGCATAATACAAGTGTGGTGCGCAGCGACATTTAGCTGCCTTCTAATTATCAAAAAGCAATGCCAAAGCCATATATGTCTGCTATTTCTGAACAAAGGGGATCCCAGAGAAGTATTTACAGCCATTTGTGCCATAATTGCACAAGCTAATTGTAAATAATTTCAGTGAGAAACCTAAAGTTAGTGAAAAAGTTAACGATTTTTTTTATTAAATCGCGGTGAAATGGTGGCATGAAATATAACAAAATGGGTCTAGATCAATAATTTGGGTTGTCTACTACACTAAAGATAAAATTAACCATACAAGTTACTTAATTACCCATTCACTGCTGGGCACAATACAAGTGTGGTGCGCAGCGGCATTTAGAGACCTTCTAATTACCAAAAAGCAACACCAAAGCCATTTATGTCTGCTATTTCTGAAGAAAGGGGATCCCAGAGAAGGATTTACAACCATTTGTGCCATAATTGCACAAGCTGTTTGTAAATAATTTCAGTGAGAAACCTAAAGTTTGTGAAAAAGTTTGTGAAAAAGTTAGCGATTTTTTTTATTTGATTGCATTTGGTGGTGAAATGGTGGCATGAAATATACCAAAATGGGCCTAGATCAATACTATGGGTTGTCTACTAAACAAATATATACATGTAAAGGGATATTCAGGGATTCCTGACAGATATCAGTGTTACAACGTAACTATCGCTAATTTTGAAAAAAAAAAAAATGGTTTGGAAATAGCAAATTGTTACTTGTATTTATTGCCCTATTACTTGCCAAAAAAAGCAAAGAACATATAAACATTGGGTATTTCTAAACTCAGGACGAAATTTAGAAACTATTTAGCATGGTTATTTTTTGGTGGTTGTAGATGTGTAACAGATTTTGGGGGTCAAAGTTAGAAAAAGTGTGTTTTTTTCCATGTTTTCATTATATTTTATACATTTTTTTAGAGTAAATTATAAGATATGATGAAAATAATGGTATCATTAAAAAGTCAATTTAATGGCGAGAAAAACGGTATATAATATGTGTGGTTACAGTAAATGAATAAGAGGAAAATTACAGCTAAACACAAACACCACAGAAATGTAAAAATAGCCCTGGCCCTTTAGGGACACTGAACCCAAATTGTTTTCTAATTTATTCCTATTATCAATTTTTCTTCATTCTCGTACTATCTTTATTTGAAAAGGCAGGAATGAAAGCTTTGGAGTCGGCCTATTTTTTGTTCAGTACCCTGGATAGGGCTTGCTGATTGGATCCTTCATTTAGCCATCCAATCAGCAAGTGCAACCCAGGTTCTCAACCTAAAATGGGCCGGCTCCAAAGCTTTTATTCCTGCCTTTTCAAATAAAGGTAGCAAGAGAACGAAGAAAAAATGAGAATAGAAGTAAATTAGAAAGCTGCTTAAAATTGCATGCTCTATCCGAACCATGAAAGAAAAAAATAGGGTTTAGTATTCCTTTAAGGGTAAGAAATTGAAAAATGGCCTTGTCCTTAAGGGGTTACTTTTGCCTTTACTGTCCCTTTAAGTACATCAAACACATATAAATAGTCAAAACCTCACTCATGTGAGTAAGAGGGAACTATGCTCTAGTGTATATGTCTGCAGTGTGATCTGCAGGCTCATAGGCTGCACACTTCACACAATCCTTTTTCTATGAGAATAATCCACTTGAAAATGTATTATAAAGTAAAATATATTAAAATATTATTAAAATATTCATATAAAAACAATAATGTAGAGCCACAATTTGGTAAGCCTTGCTCTATAATTATCCCCTATTAATTCACCCAACCACATTTGCATGATGAATTTTAGCCTTTCTGCTGTGTGTACATTTTACATTGGATCTAATATAAACACTCAGGGCTCCATTTATCATTAGGCAAACAGATGAGGTTCACTGTCATGAACCTTGTCTGCTCAGCCGCAGCTATACGCTGCCCATAGTTAACACTGCACAAGCCGCTGCTTGTTTAATGCAGCCCCCTGCTCGTGCGCAGTGAACTGGATCAGATCAGGATGATGCAATCTGCTACATTTTAGGTGGTGGAGAGAGGTTAAGAAGCAGTGGTCTTAAAACCGCTGCTACTTAAGGGTAAATTTATTATGAGGTGTTGGAAGCTTACTATGTGACTAATCAGGTAATAATGGTTTCTTATCAAGACATAGGTAACTTCCGCATGCTTGCCAATCCAATATCATAAGAGAATCACTGACGGGCAGACTTATGAAAAAACAAAGTCTTTATTCTTTAAACCACGGCTATTATCAGCAATATAAAATCGTACCACAATGAAGGTCACAGAGGAACCATGCATACGCGTTTCATGCAGTTCACTGCGCTTGTTTACTGCTAGTATGGTCCTCTGTGATTGGTCCTTATATTTACATTCTTAATTAACACACCTGTGTACATATATGAGTTAACCCTCAATTTTACATGCTATCTAACAGTTTCTAATGTGTTTCAATTACTGCACCTTCAATAGATGCCTCTACTGATCATATGTTACAATGTATTACAATATATAATTTACATTCTTAGAATAATTTCATTTTGTTATATCAACATTATGGACACTTTGCTCAATCTCATTTTGCTTTATTGAGTTAATCAGTTTTAAATGTTTAAATTATTTCATATATTTTTCAACACTTCTTATTTTACTTTTATGAACAACCTCATATGAAAAAATGTTCACATTTTTGCTTTTTCAGATTCATTGATGAATACACAGATTGATATCTCCTTCCACATTTAGGCCATGGGGTACTCTGGTATTCAGATAAAATATCCATTGAACTTCTTTTTTGTTCAATACCTTCTCTCTGTCACCCCTCTGGCCAAAACAGGAACATGGTTAATTACTTGTATCTTTACATTGTTAACTTCAGATGAATGAAATGTTTTAAAATGTCTAGCTACTGATGTAAAAACCTCAGGATTCTTAATATCCCTAATATGTTCCTGTATTCTGTCCCTCATACTCCTCTTAGTTTTTCCTACGTACTGTGTCAAACATTGGTCACAAGTCAACAAATAAACTACATGAGTAGTGCTACAATTTGGAAAATGTTGTATGAAACACTACACCTCTTAGAATTACATTTAAATGTTCCCTTCCTTTTTGTTAGTCATGTATTTTTTACAGTTGACGGAAGCATAGATGTGAAACCATTTTTTCAATTGTTCTTGCTCTCTTTGAAATAAAGTTACAGCCTTTGCGGATTATTTCTTTAGTTACTGGATCTGCATATAAAACTGCCAAGCTCTCTTTTATAATTGTATATATCTTGTTGTATTCTAAGCTATACTGAATTATAAACCTAAGTTTACCCTCTTCTGGTTGGCCTCTCTTTGGGTGCTGTTTTTTTTTTTTTTAATAACACTATCCACTTCTCTTTTACTCTTGGCAAGAAGTTTTTTGTCATATTGCCTTTCTTCCAATCTTTTAATTAACTCATTCACTTGTTTCAGATATGTCTCTTTACTTGAACATAGTCTCTTGGTACGTATCAGCTGTCCTTTAGGTATACCTTTTCACATATGTAGGGTGACAAGATCTTTAATTTAAGATGGTATTCCCTGCTGTTTTTTACAAAAAATCTTAGAGAGTTTATTTTATCAGAATCTGTTTCCCTCCAGTGTCATATCCAAAAAATTGATGCTACTAATATTCTATTCGACCACAAACTTTAAGTTTAACACATTTTCATTAATGTGCCTGGAAAAATTATCCACAGATTCCTTCGTATTATCCCATATGAATATAAGGTCATCTTTAAATGCCTATAATAAACAATATGGTCTCTATATGGATTTTCATCTCCAAAGATGTGGAACAGCCCCCACCATCCCATATAGAGATTGGCATATGATGGGGCAAAATTTGCCTCCATCGCTGTTCCGTGTCTTTGGAGATAAAATTTTCTCTCAAACATGAAAAATTTGTGCGTTAAAAGATATAATGAAGCTACATCCACCACTAAATGTGCTTTTCCATTTAATGTTAGAAATCTGATGTAATAAATCAAAAGAGTCTTTATTGTAACTATGCAGCCCCTGTACTATTGGTTGGAGGAATGTATCAAGGTAATCAGAAAAGGGTTCATTCAAAAAACTTATACCCGCCAGGATTGGACGTCCTGGGGATGCCGTTATACTTTTATGTGTTTTCAGTAAAAAATGGAATATAGGGGTTACTGGATTTTCTGGAACCAAATATTCCTCTACTTTTTCAGTTATCAACCCATGTTCTCTTCCATAATCAATTATTGATAATAAAGCTTTCCGAAAAATATGTTTTGGATTTGCATACATTTTTTGTATATTTCAATGTCATTTAATTGCCTAGTAGCTTCACTTAAGTAATAGGTCCTATCCATCACCACTACGTTACCACCCTTGTCTGATGCCTTGAAGATAATCTCATTATTATCCTGTAACTTTTTTAATGCCTCTCTCAAACGTCTAGGGATATTATAGGAGCTATCATGTTTATGTTTTTCCTTCCATACATCTAAGTTTTACAATTTCTCTTCCACTGTACACTGGAAGACATCAATCACATTATTCCTTGTGTTCACAGAATAAAATGAACTTTTGTTTTTAAAGATATTCTGATCTATATCTTTTTCTTGCAAACCAATGTTCATTTCCTTCCCTAAATAATGTCATCATATCAATTATACTTAGTTTCTCAGAAAAATCTAATGAGGTAACATTTTTATCACCTTTATGAACCTCGGTACTCTCATCCTCATTCCCATCTATACCAAAGAAGTGTTTACGTAAAACTAAATTCCTTACGAAATATGTATTGAATAAATTTAAATGGGTAGTGGGAGAAAATCTTAAACCTAAACTCAAGACCTCTTGTTCCTCTACGTACATACAAGGATATATTAATGACATTTTTTAAATGTACTTCCTTTTCTGCTTGCCCCATCCCCTTGTCTGATAATGAGGTGGGGATTGTGTTTTTGTGGCCTCTACCTCTCCTGCCTCTACGTACTTTTTTTTTTTTTTTTTTACAATTGGCACAGTCATTGATCTGTTTTTTGTTGCCTCTGCACCCTGATTCATTACTGGAACATCCATAACAGATGTTGAAGGACCAGACATAGATATTTCTCCTTCTGAGGTTTCATAATTATATTCAGTCTCTGCAAAAGAGATATGTTTCTCTACTTGTTGTTTCTATGTTTTATGTGTTGTTTTATTAAATACTCTTTGTCTAGCATTTCTATGTTGTCCCCCTGTTTGTACTGACCACTTATACACTTTACCACACTTATAATCTATTTTGTCTCTAAACATTTTTTGTTTTTTAAAATACCACAACTCTTCAGTGAACTTATTCATATTTCCCTCAAGTTTTATCATATGCTTTAAAATTCACTTCTTCTTGATATACTTTCAAATCAGTCTGTATCAATTTCATCTGTCTGATTAATTCTGTTCTTAATTGCTTCTTGTATTCAATTAATAAATCCAATAAAGCAATTGAACATTGTAACAGATGTCTTATGTATATATACTGTGTATATATAAGACAACATGTGACATTACATAGCAGGAGTGTCCAACCCTTTCCCATAAGAGACCAATATTGAATTTATGTTTGAATTGGAAGTAGTTATAGTATATCCCTAATTTGATATACTAGATAATTATGGAGTATCAAGATTATTCAATACTGTGGAAAATGTATAACAAATGTACATCATATGCAGACATTATAATGTTACATGTAAAAATTCCAATATTTAAATCAATATTGAATTGTTACATTCAATATTCATAAAGGTAAAAATTGTATGGAGCATCAAAATAAAAATTAAATAGGTATCTGTTTTGACTAATGAAAAATTGTAATACTGGCCTATCTGGTCAGCAAATTGTAGAAATATTTTTATTAATTGGATAAAAAAAAATCAATTATTTATGTATTCTGATATGGTGAAGGAAAGCTTTAATGGAAGTAGGAGATTTTACCTTGTAAGTAAAGGGTTAACTTTCTGTTGCCGTTAACACAGCTGCCTCAAGTTTAATTAGCCTGGAGCTTTATAGGCAGATCATTGGGAAGCTGTCTCTCTTTCATTGAGCTGAAAGCTTCCTGGGAGAAAGCAGAAAATACTGTTGTCTGTTATTTTCACAGAAAACCCTGGTAAGATAGACAAAAACATGTTAAAAAAACATGTTAAAAAAGTTATAAAATTAGTCATAAAAAGAAGCATTCCTAGATTTCACATGCCAATACAATCTCAAGTAAAGAAGGAGATGAAAGACCCAAAAAGATTTTTTTCTCTTACCTATCATAATTTAAATGTAGCATATCCTAAAAAAGAATAAAACTTAATGGAATTACAGGGATAGCAAGTATAGGTTTACTAAGTCTCAACTGAAGCATTGTGGGATGAGTAGGGGAAACCTTTCTTATAAAGGGTTGGACATTTAGTGTACAGGATCAGGGCTATAAGTAGCCTACTGACACAATGGCAAGACCTACAAATAACAAGGTTAGTCATCCCATCATAAGAAAGAACAAGCTATCCATGCAAATCTCCTTAAGCCATTGAAGGATATTGAGTACTGTGTAGCTGTGAAGGATAATATCCAGGATGGCCCCTGGTAACTAACTAAATAAATTTAGCAGTTGAGACTAGTAATATTTGAATGGAAAAAAAAGATGTTTTCTCAGTTAAGACAGGTAGAACTCATGAAATTAGTCATTGTACATCCAAGAATTTGTTTACAGAATTCTAGATCCTAGATTTTGCTATTATTGAAGAATCTCATAGATCTCCTGATCCAGCTGTGTTGTTTGGTACTCAAAACCAGATGGCCCCATCATTTGATACATATCCCATGCCATGTTTTGAAAAACTGGTATAAAGACTTGCAAATGTAATATTTTTATCTAACTTGGATATTGCAAAAGGTTATTGGCGGATATCTCTGACCGAAAATGTCATAGAGCAAAATAAATTTGTTATGCAAGATGGCCTTTTCCAATTAAGGGTAATGCTTTTGAACTACATGGACACCCAATCAGTTTCCAGCAGCTTAAGCCTCATGAAAAATAGGTTAACAGCAAATGTTTTCTATCTTAGGTATGTTGTTGAGACATACGGCTAGATTACGAGTTGTGCATTAGGCTTAAAAATCAGCGTTGGCCGGTCCCAACACTGCTTTTTAACACCAGCTGGTATTAGGAGTCTTGCAGGTACAGGTGTACCGCTCACTTTTTTTGGCCAGACTTGGAAATACCGCAAATCCACTTACGTCAATTGCGTATCCTATTTTTTCAATGGGACTTGCATTGCGCCGGTATTACGAGTCTGACAAAAAGTGAGCGGTACACCCTCTCCTGTCAAGACTGGTACCGCATTTTAAAGTCAGTAGTTAAGAGTTTTACACTACAACGCCGTAGCATAAAACTCTTAACTAAAGTGCTAAAAAGTACACTAACACACATAAACTACCTATTAACCCCTAAACTGAGGCCCTTCCACATCACAAACACTAAAATAATTTTTTTAACCCCTAATCTGCCGAACCGGACATCGTTGCCACTATAATAAATATATTAACCCCTAAACCGCCGCACTCCCGCCTCGCAAACATTAGTTAAATATTATTAACCCCTAATCTGCCGGCCCTAACATCACCGACACCTGCCTACATTTATTAACCCCTAATCTGCCGCCCCCAACGTCGCCGCCACTATACTAAAGTTATTAACCCCTAAATCTAAGTCTAACGCTAACCCCCTCTAACTTACATTTAATTTAAATAAATCTAAATAAAATTACTATCATTAACTAAATAATTCCTATTTAAAACTAAATACTTACCTGTAAAATAAACCCTAAACTAGCTACAATATAACTAATAGTTACATTGTATCTATCTTAGGGTTTATTTTTATTTTACAGGCAAGTTTGTATTTATTTTAACTAGATACAATAGTTATTAAATAGTTAACTATTTAATAACTACCTAGCTAAAATAAATACAAAGTTGCCTGTAAAATAAAACCTAACCTAAGTTACAATTACACCTAACACTACACTATAATTAAATTAATTCCCTAAATTAAATACAATTAAATACAATTATATAAAATTATCTAAAGTACAAAAATAACAAAACACTAAATTACAGAAAATAAACAAATTACAAGATTTTTAAACTAATTACACCTAATCTAACCCCCCTAACAAAATAAAAAAAGACCCCCCAAAATAAAAAAGCCCTACCCTACACTAAATTACAAATAGCCCTTAAAAGGGCCTTTTGCAGGGCATTGCCCCAAAGTAATCAGCTCTCTTACCTGTAAAAAAATTACAAATGCCCCCAACATTAAAACCCACCACCCACACAACCAACCCTACTCTAAATCCCACCCAATATCCCCTTAAAAAAAAACTAACACTTACCCCTTGAAGATCACCTTACCGGGAGAAGTCTTCATCCAACCGGGCCGAAATCCTCAATGAAGCCGTTAGAAGTCTTCATCCAAGCCGGGCGAAGTGGTCCTCCAGACGGGCAGAAGTCTTCATCCAGACAGTATCTTCTATCTTCATCCATCCGGCGAGGAGCGGGTCCATCTTCAAGACATCCAACGCGGAGCATCCTCTTCAATCGATGGCTAACACAGAATGAAGGTACCTTTAAGTGACGTCATCCAAGATGGCGTCCCTTCAATTCCGATTGGCTGAATTCTATCAGCCAATTGGATCAGCCAATAGGATTTTTTCTACCTTAATTCCGATTGGCTGATAGAATTCTATCAGCCAATCGGAATTGAAGGGACGCCATCTTGGATGACATCACTTAAAGGTACCTTCATTCTGTGTTAGCCGTCGATTTAAGAGGATGCTCCGCGTCGGATGTCTTGAAGATGGATGGATGAAGATAGAAGATGCCGTCTGATTGAAGACTTCTGCCCGTCTGGAGGACCACTTCGCCCGGCTTGGATGAAGACTTCTCCCGGCTTCGTTGAGGACTTCAGCCCGTTTGGGTGAAGACTTCTCCCGGTAAGGTGATCTTCAAGGGGTTAGTGTTAGGTTTTTTTAAGGGGATATTGGGTGGGTTTTAGAGTAGGGTTGGTTGTGTGGGTGCTGGGTTTTAATTTTGGGGGGATTTGTAATTTTTTTTACAGGTAAGAAAGCTGATTACTTTGAGGCAATGACCCGCAAAAGGCCCTTTTAAGGGCTATTTGTAATTTAGTGTAGGGTAGGGCTTTTTTATTTTGGGGGGCATTTTTATTTTGTTAGGGGGATTTAGTTTAAAAATTAGTTTAAAAATCTTGTAATTTGTTTATTATTTTCTGTAATTTAGTGGGGGGTTTTTGTACTTTAGATAATTTTATATAATTGTATTTAATTTAGGGAATTCATTTAATTATAGTGTAGGTGTAATTGTAACTTAGGTTAGGTTTTATTTTACAGGTAACTTTGTATTTATTTTAGCTAGGTAGTTATTAAATAGTTAATAACTATTTAGTAACTATTCTACCTAGTTAAAATAAATACAAACTTGCCTGTAAAATAAAAATAAACCCGAAGTTAGGTACAATGTAACTATTAGTTATATTGTAGCTATCTTAGGGTTTATTTTACAGGTAAGTATTTAGTTTTAAATAGGAATAATTTAGTTAATTATAGTAATTTTATTTAGATTTCTTTTAATTATATTTAAGTTAGGGGGTGTTAGGTTCAGGGTTAGACTTAGGTTTAGGGGTTAATAACTTTAATATAGTGGTGGCAATGTTGGGGGCGGCAGATTAGGGGTTAATAAATGTAGGTAGGTGGCGGCAACATAGGGGCGGCAGATTAGGGGTTAATAAATATAATTTAGGTGTCGGCGATGTTGGGGGCAGAAGATTAGGAGTTCATGAGTATAATGTAGCTGGCGGCGGTGTCCTGAGCGGCAGATTAATAATATAATGTAGGTTGCGGAGATGTTGGGGGCGGTAGATTAGGGGTTAATAAGTGTTAAGATTAGGGGTGTTTAGACTCGGGGTTCATGTTAGGGTGTTAGGTGTAGACATAAAATGTATTTCCCCATAGGAATCAATGGGGCTGCGTTAAGGAGCTTTACTCTACATTTTGGCAGGTGTTAGACTTTTTTTCAGCCGGCTCTCCCCGTTGATTCCTATAGGGAAATCATGCATGAGCATGTTACACCAGCTCACCGCTAACGTAAGCAGCGCTGGTATTGGAGTCCGGTATGGAGCAGAATTTTGCTCAACGCTCACTTCTTGTCTGGGTTGTAAAAACCCGTAATACCAGCGCTGTCTGTAAGTGAGTGGTGAGCATAAACTGCTCGTTAGCACCGCACAGCTCAAAACGAAAAACTCGTAATCTATCCGATAAATAAGATAGAAACAATACAGTATTGGCCTAGGCCACTTCAGAAAAAGCAGGTCAGGGCAGGAATTGTAAGTTATCACTGATGCTTCATTCCTCAAGTTACTCTTCTCACTCACCTTATGATAACTATAAGTCCAGATGCACTGAAGTTGAACAACAAGACATTGTGGATCTGTGCTCAACACTGTGTAACAAGCCAGATTTTGATATGTAATTCTGTCAGTTTGTCTTGAATGAACATCCAGTTCTTTATTTAAGTATGAAATTGTTGGTCCAAGAACAACTTTATGCTTTGGTAGAAAAATCTTAATCGTTAAGTGGATTATAGAATCCTTTCAATATTATTTGCTGCAAAGACATTTCATCTTAGACACACATTATGCATCGTTAAAGTGGTTGCATATCAATAAGAAAAATAACTGCGTGTGTTAACTCTTTGCTACAGTTAATACAACTGCTTCAAGTTTAATTGGCATGAAGCATTATAGTCCAGCCTTTGTGTTAAAGGGACAGTCAAGTCCAAAAAAAACGTTCATGTTTCCACTAGGGCATGTCATTTTAAACAACTTTCCAATTTACTTTTATCACCAATTTTGCTTTGTTCTATTGGTATTCTTAGTTGAAAGCTAAACCTAGGAAGGCTCATATGATAATTTCTTAACCCTTGAAGGCCGCCTCTAATCACATGCATTTGTATTTGCTTTTCACAACAGGGGAGAGCTAGTTCATGTAAACCATATAGATAACATTGTGATCACGCCCAGGGATTGTGGCAGACACTGCACTAATTGGCTAAAATGAAAGTCAATAGATAAATGACTAAAATGTCATGTGATCAGGGGGCTGTCAGAAGATGCTTAGATACAAGTTAATCAGAGAGGTAAAAAGTATATTAATATAACAGTGTTGGTTATGCAAAACTGGGGAATGGGTAATACAGAGATTATCTATTTTATAAAACAACAAAAAATCTGGTGTTGACTCTCCCTCTCTGTCTCCATGAGTAAACAGCTTCCAGGAAGATAACATTTTATTGCTTTTTGTATTCATCTTACCAAAAAACCTTGGTAAGATGAATACATTTTTGCTAAAAAGTTGAAAATTTGCTACTTAAAATAATTTAAACTATTTGATAATCCTTATAAAAGTAGTAGGTTCTAATCTTAATGTGGTTTAACAGGTCATTATACCCTGATGTTTATGTTCAATAAAAAACTTCAGATTTTGATATCCTGACTGTTCAAACGAAGTGTCTTGGCTGCCGTGTTATTTTAATCTACATACACAACCACCAAATAAATACTTTAGCTAAATATATATTTTGACTTGCATGATTTCCAATATATTCATTGTAATGTGTTGCTGTGGTTCATCCAGAAAGATCTAGAAAGAAATGAATAAAAAAAAAATCCCAAATTGTTCATCTTTTACTGTTCCTTAAGCAATTTGTTGCTTGAAGAGGAATAATGCTTCTATAAAACGGTTGGTTTAAACACACACACACAGCATTCCAGTATTCAGTTTTGTGGTTTTCTATCTAGAGGATCACATTATGGTCACTGGCTTTAAACTGGGCAAAGCAGGGACATAGCAATGTGAAATAGTGCTTGGACAGAAATGTATACATTTTTATTAAATTCATCTCCTGTTCACTAATATTCTTAAAAAAATTAAACTTTTCAGGTGTAGAGAGGTCTTTTGTGATATTCTCTCCCCTGATTAGTAATTGATTTAGTGACTATAGAAATTGAATTTAGGCACTCTTAATTTTAAACATCTTTTCAATTTACTTTTATTGTTTAGTTTGCTTTGTTCTCTTAGTACTTACTTCTGTGATCAAATATACTACATTCTCTTAGTACACTTTGCCGAAAATTAACCTAGGTAGAAGTTCAGGAGTGTGCATATTTCTGTAGAGCTCTATGGCAACATTGTATGTAGCAGTATCATACATTGTTGCAAACACTGCTGCCTAGAGTATCTACCTAAATGTACTCTTTAACAAAGGATCCAAAAAGAACAAAGCAAATATAATGTATTTCAGTTTGAAAGTTGTTTAAAGTCACGTACTCTATCTTGACCATGAAAGTTTAATTTTAACTTTACTGTCACTTTAAAGTAACCTGAATGAGTCCATGTAGTATGAAATAATTATTTGTAAGTTTTCTGGCATTTCTTTTCTAGTTCAGCATGTATTTCAAAAGCTTACTTAACAAGTATGTTAGATGTTTAAATCTGTATGGTTGTGTTAAATAGCATAACAAATATTGCTATCTTAAAAAGACAATGGGCCAGATTTACAAATGGAGCACTAAATATTGGTTGCATGCAAGCGATATTAGGATTACACTTTGTAGTACCAGCAGACAATAATGTGCGCTGGTATTACAACTTAATCGCATTGGGAACGCGAGCTCACGTTTGCATTTCTAGGAAGCATTGTGCTCACAAGAGCTCTTCCATAGGCTCCTATGGGAGCCTCGTTTTGATGCCGTAGCACAGCAATGGGCAGCATTTTTTAATATATATGTATATAATAATATATACATATATATTTATATTTGCTTATATGTGTATATCCCCATATTAACACATAAATATATGTATATAAGTATATACATATATATTTATATTTGCTTATATGTGTATATCCCCATATTAACACATAAATATATGTATATAAGTATATACATATATATTTATATTTGCTTATATGTGTATATCCCCATATTAACACATAAATATATGTATATAAGTATATACATATATATTTACATTGCGGTCTATGGGACCACACAGTTCTTTCTTCTTTTTTTTTACCCCACTCCCACCAACTTTAAAGCCCCAAAACTGCATAGGGCAGTTATTTTTTATTTAAAAAATGCTAGATTTTTTTTATGAAAAACTATAATGCCCTCTATATTGAGAGCATTTGGGGCACTGTTAGAAAATTAACCAGAGATCTAATCTATGGTTAATTTTCGGAGCACTAATTGCTACTGCCAGCTCACTGTAGCAATAACCAGACACTTGTAATGGCTGGTAAATTATCGCGTTCCCATAAACGGGCAAATTAGCGCTCCACTTTTAATCTAGTCCAATGGGCTTGTGTTCCTTAAAGGAGGGTAAACGTAAAAACAAATTAATTAAAACCTTCATATACTGTAGATGTTAAATTACAGAATTTTTAAGTGCAATGGAAAAATTGCTTGAGCAAAAATATGGTTTTCAGATCTGTTTTTGAAAAATATTTTATTAATTTTGTTTTTGTATGTGAACATTTTGAAACCAATATGGATTCTTAAAGGGGCAGTCTAGTCCAAAATAAACTTTCATGATTCAGATAGGGCATGTAATTTTAAACAATTTTCCAATTTACTTTTATCACCAATTTTGCTTTGTTCTCTTGATAATCTCTTCTATCAGGGCATTTTGACAGTTTTTCACCAATAGAGGGTGTTAGTTCACGTGTTTCATATAGATAACACTGTGCTCATGCACGTTGAGTTCCAGTGAGCCAGCTCTGATTGGTTAAAATGGATGTCAGTCAAAAGAACTGAAATAAGGGGGCAGTTTGCAGAGGCTTAGATACAAGGTAATCACAGAGGTAAAAAGTGTATTAATATAACTGTGTTGGTTGTGCAAAACTAGGGAATGGGTAATAATAAAGGGATTATCTATCTTTTTAAACAATAAAAATTCTGGTGTAGACTGTCCCTTTAATTTAAAGATTTCAGATATTAATACAGTATGTTCAACAAATAAAAGAAAACTAATACAATTTGGATTTGATTTGGAGGCTTTTATAAATTAATTAAATAAATAAATACATTTGTGTTTATAAAGTATTTGGTGTTAATAAAGTATTTGCTTAAAAAACTGTAACAAATAAAATATTAGCATTTAAAGAACACTCATGGATTCTCTTTCCTAATCCTCCCACATGATTACATGCATACAGTAGCCTGTTTTTTGTTGTTGTTTTTTATTAAAGCATTTAATGAGAACGTTGTAAAATAAATTAGTATCTGATGCAACTGACTTGGAAAACACTTGCTATTGCAGGAACTGATTTTGTGGAATTTTGATTGCAAACAGAGATGTAATCAGTGTAGAGCACTGGTTTTCAAACCTGTCCTCAAGCCTCTCCATCAGGTCAGATTTTTAGGATTACCTTGTATGAGAGCAGGTAAAATATCCACGTTTACTAATCAGCAGATTTTTTTTCAACGTGTGCTCCAGTTCAGATATCTTCAAAATCTGGCCTGCTAGGGAGGTCTGAGGACAGGTTTTAAAACCAGTGGTGTGGAGGAAGCACAAAACAACTGTAACATTAGGGAAGAGATTGTGACTTAGGCCCCAATTCTAAAAAGATCTCTGGGCTGGTGAGATTCTATAAGAACGCTCACCAGCACTTCTATTTCCCTGGTGGATTTATATAAAGCCTCTTTTTACCCTGAAAACAGGGTGTCTCGCGTAGTATGGGAAGGAGATGCATATATTACAAAAGTGCACAATAAAATTTGTGATTTAAGTACACTGGTTGTGCAAAAAAAAGCAAGAAATTTGTTCTTAAAAGTACAAAATGCAAAGCGTTATTGTTGTTTTTTCGTAAAATGGGCTGAACATGAGCTGAACACTAGGGGCTATGACATTTCATCTCAAATTCCAGGGTAATTCTATAAAATGTTCGCACTACAGTTTTCACTATTTTTTTGTGCAAGTTAAAAAGTGTTGAGTTTTCACCAAAATACTCGAAACACTAATTATTCTGAAATGAAAACCTATGTATATGAACATTACAGAGTGCACTGAAAATAGCATTATTTGATTTTTATGAAGTGCAATATTCATGTTTTAAAACACGCTGGTTTCCCTTTCTGTTCTTCGCCGTCCATTGTGAACTTTTACCTAGCAGAGAGCTCTCATTATTTGTATGGGAGATATCTCACCACTTGCAGGGACAGCCCCCTTTTTATAGAATTTCATGAGGGCTGCCCTGAGAGTGTTGATGTGGAAAATCACCTGCAATTTTTTTAGAATCAGGGTCATTCAATGTGATCTCAGGGTCTATAAAACGACACTGGAGTTTTAAAATGATTCAGGAGCAGAGAAGCTATAAACTAAAGGAACATGGAAGTAAATATTAAAATTTAGACTGAGCATTAGCTACTTTCCATGACAAAAATACCTTGGTACTCAGGAGAGTGCACTATATGTAGGCTGACCATACGTCCCGTTTTGAAAGGGACAGTACCGTTATTTTATGTTTTTTCCCCTGTCCCGTCGTTTCATTAATAATATTCATTTTGTCCCGTTTTGAGGGTTATCAGACCGTGCGGCCAGCGCAAGTGTAATTTTTTAGCACACACACCACTTACTAAACATTTTTAAACTCCCCGCCGGCGGGGAGGGCAGTTTTTTTTTTTAACTGCAGGGTTAGGGTTGGGTGGCCGTGCCCACATGATCCACAGCACAGCGTCTATGCTGCCCATGCTCAAAATTAGGGGCGTGATCATTGAAAGCAAGTGACAGCAAGTCAGTACTCAGTCGTGAGCTGTCAGACTGAGCTGAGGAGAGAGACTGGTCATGAGAGTGAAGTTAGAACTACTAGCTAGTGCCTAGTAAGGACAGGAGTCGGACTAGATCTGTCATCATCTGATGTGATGATCATCTGCCTCTGCCATCATCCGAATTAGCGGCTGACCATCACCAGAGAGATAATTCTTGCCATCTTCTTGTGTCACAGTGCGAACATACAAACATAGTGATGAAGTAGATCAATTGTCTAAGTTCTGCAAGAATTGTGCACTTCCAAGGTAAGACCAGTCTGTGCCTGTCAATCCATTTAATTGTCATTAATTATGCTTATTATGCTGTTGTAAGTAACTATTTCCACATTTTTCTCAGTTCTTCCACCATGTAACAATGATTTTGGGCAACTCAGTTAAAAAAAATCTACAATTACTAATCCAGATCTTTAAACCAAATGCCTGTTCAGAGGCTACACTTTTACCATTTAAAATCAGTCAATATGGGGGAATTTGCCTTGACAACATAGAGGATAATTTCAATTTTGGAAACATTGAGTTAAGGGCATGTGATTAAAAAATACACATGTTACATTCCCAATTTAGATCATGGGAACATTGTGAAAACACTGTGGATTGGTATTTAGATGTTATAGCTCTATTTCTACCTAAAACATTTTGTATGAGTTCTTCTGTAACTGAAGGATAAATGTTGGCTCAATAGTTTATATTCATGTCATAAAAGTTAACTTTTGTTAAAATCTTACTTTTTATACTATGAATAAAGAATATTAACCCCGTCCCGTTTTTGACATCTCAATGTCCCGTTTTTGTCTCAAGGAAATATGGTCAGCCTAACTATATGGCAAATGTTTTTGCAGCAACATATAACATTGATACAAACATTGGAATCAATTATGATCTTTCCAATAATTTTTCCGATATTGGAAAAACAGGAGCAGACTTTTTTTCTTAGTGAAACACAACCTGGTTGTTAACTCACACAAGATTCGATTCCTATTTTCTCGCAGTGGCACTGTGAACTACCAATATTGGTTGCGATCACTGAAATCCGTAATAGGTCAGTGGAGTCCATGTGTGTATTTTGCAATCAGATATAGTGGTGTTTATGATAAGTGTTAAACAATTTGAATGCTATTTGTATATGGGTATGATGACTATGCCGGCATGTTTGCTTAATTCATTTTTATTTAACTTTTAGTATTTTAAAAATATTTTCTTATTTTTTTAATTCATTAAAAAAAATCTTGTTTTCTGCTTTGGCAATATTTTCTTCTAAAATCAAGAAGAACACTGCGGTAAATTAATTTCCATAAAAAGATAGAGTCCACAACTTATTTCATCTTTGAAAATGGGATTTTAACAGTTCTCGTACTGTAAATTTTGAAACTGTTAAGTGACAAGTAAATATCGACAAAAGTTCCAAACCTCACAATACAAGGTTTGCCTTTTCTGACTATTACTGTAAGAAGGTGTCATTACAAGGTTCTAGAACTGATACTGTAAATTTCTTTTTTTTTAAAACATGATTTTTGAGACTTCTCTTTACTATTAAACCTGTAAAAAAAGACCTAGGTTGTAAATAAACATGGCAGAATGGCTTACTTTTACATCCAGATCACAAATACATGATTCTTGATGTTTAAGAAGATAAATTTACTGTAACATAATTATGAAATTAAGAAAAAGAAAAAAACTAATCTTCGTTCTCTCTACATTGAACCACAACACAGTATCTGTTTGTTATTGAACCTCTGACTTTCTCAATTATTGATTGAAAACATTCTTAGCAAACTCTTTAGCTTTGGTCTGTCTTGCTTACTTATTATTCATTTTATTTAATGAAAATGTAAGATCGAGCCACCTTAAATATTGCTGCTTCTCCTAGATTGAGAGTGTGATATTATATATACTATTGCTTTGTGCACTTTTATTTTAATTTTATTCTTTGAATTCACTGTAATATAAATATTCTTCATAAAATATGTTCTGTTAGTATTGAAATATAGTTTTTATTTAATTGTCCACATTCCATAACATAAGCTTTTTGCTAAAATAAAATAAAGGTGACCTAATTTTGTTAAGAATTAATTTCTTTAACAAATATTTTTAGAATTTTAACGGTTGAATTAATGAAATTCTACCAAAACAAACTTCTGGAAAATCCAAAACAAATCTTTTGGCTGTAACAAATAGTTTCTCCTTGCAAATCTTTACCAGATATTACTCTTCATTTTGGATACTTCATAACAGTACAACAGTCTATTCTAAGTAAAATCAAACAGGAAATCAACTCTTGTCTCAATGATTATACTGGCACAAGGGTGAGATTTATATACCTCATATAACAAGCTTAGAGGTCATGCAGCACTTTCATAATTTACCATCTGACCGTTATGGAGGGGATATTAAAGGGACATTATTCACTAAATACATTTTATACACATTGAATTAAGCTTATGGATGCCGCCATGTTGAAATCTACCTTTCTCTCCTTTCCAGTGTTTGCGCATGTGTAGCAATTCTTGTTTAGATACCGGCAGCATAACCTAGGTTTCAAAATGACAGCACCCCTAATTAGAGGTAGGTGCATGAAACGTATTTAGTATTTTATGTACCTTTAAAACCAAGGAAGATATTTTACAGTACTTCTTGTCACAGAGTTTTCCGTCCTTTGTTTCTTCTTGTGAAGTTTACAAAAATCTAAACATTTCACCCAAAGAACTGCAGGACCCTTCAGCTGTTACCAATACTAAACAGACCATGTATTGACATAGTCATGGATTATATTGTAGAATTACTACCTTTCAAACATTATAGCACCATTCTAGTGGTAATTGAAGATTCACAGAAATTGCAGGCTTAATCTTGACAATTGGATCTACCACTGCTAGTAAAACCACTACCTTGTTACTAAAAATGTCTTATGTTTATGTGGGCTTCCTGAAACAATTATAGTGCATTTTGGAAATCAACTCACCTTCAAATTCAGGGATTACTTCTGTAAGTCTCTTAAAATTAATCAATCAGTAGCTACAGCCTAAAATCTGCAAACAGAACATCCAAATTCTTTAGCAGTATGTTAGATGTTTTACAACTTTCAGAGAATTTTTTGTCATTGTGTCCTACAGAAGAATATGCTTACACCAAATAGATCAATCAATCTAGCTCCTTCAAATCCAGTTGTAATAAATAGTCTTAAAGAATATGAAGTTGAGCATATAGTGGACTCTACTACACAAAGTTTGTGTTAATTACTTTGCCCACTATAAATAATATGGTCTCAAGGAGGGGTCTTGGTAACTTTCATATTCATGCTCCTACCTTGCTCCGTGCCTTTCAGAGGGCATATCCTGTACAGCCTTCACCAGACCATGCTATAGGTCATGTTTAGGAGTAAAGCTATGTCAGTGCTTCTTCCTTAGACGCAGATGCTTACCTGCTTCTTGCAGATGTTCCCTTAACAAAAGTTGGCAGTGGTAAAGACAGCAATTGTGCATTTGTGCAATAGTATGTCCGTATGTTGCTGTCACCATGTGATTTCAGTTGCAAATGCATGGAAGTGTATGGAATTTCATGCCTATTGTTACTGGGCTAGCATTCATACAAAATTTGGTAAGCAATCCTGCCGATATGTGTAAGCATCATGTCAGTGTCCTGTCTAAACCTTTAGATAATAATAATAATAATAATAATAATAATAATAATAATAAATCTACCTAACACTTACAGTCAGTAGTTGGTCATTCTGATATTCAGGTGTCAGCCTCCCTTGTCTTCGCAGGAAGTTTTCTACATGTTCTCTGTTACCCGTTTATTCCTGACTTTTGCTTCCTGTTGTCCTCTGCCTCCTTAATCATTGGCTCTTCACTTGTTTTATCCTTTCTTGTCAGAACCCTTTGATTGACACCTATTTAAACTAACTTCCTGGCTTGATTTGCACTCCTTGGGCGCCTTAATTACCGGCAGTCTCATGTGTATGCCTTCTTGGGTGTATCTTTCCCACTTCAGGCCTTCTCTAGTAAAAGTGTATGTAATGGTGTGCTTTTACCTATATTGAGATTCCAGATCATTAAAACTTCCCAGGTAAATTTACAATTTTTAAACAAATGCTTTGTTATTACCTTTTCTTAAAGGGACATAAAACAGGTTGAGATCTGTGCATATCCTAAAAGTGCTAATTAATTAAAAATACTTTGCATAAAAACATTGTTTAAAAATTACTGGCAAGTATTTTTTTTTCCAAAAATAATCAAAATGAATTACATAGCAAACTCCCCCCACCCCCCCTTATCAGTAATTAGATACAGGCATTGTATTTCAATGAGTTCACCATTTTTAGGCAAGCTCCAGCAGATAAACCCTATTTACTTTTGTATTCTACCAAAAGCAACCATAGATATAGATACAGTCATTAAAGGAATTGTGTGGGAGGAGTTAGAGCTTTATAATTCAGAAACTAAAAAGAAAGGGTTAATGGCAAGGCACTGCAGTATGAATTTGCAGATAGAGTAATTAAAGTACATATAATTAAATTTTGGCTCTATGCCAACTTGTTTTATGTCCCTTTAAAGCTAGGATTATTATGCTTTGGACCACCATAAGAGTGTGCCTGGCGCTGAAGTTCAACCTTGAAGGAATAAAGCATGATGAACAATTATTTAAAGCATTTTATGTTTTCAGTAAAATGCCCCTTTAAACATTGAGAACAGAATATGAATATTTCATAATACACAGAGGTAAACTAATCAGTTGGGGTAGTCACTTGATCTCAGTGATTGTTGGAATAGTATAATGAAGAAATGAGACTAGTTGTCGGACTGGTGTCAGGTTGCAGACACTTGCTGCTAAAAGCCAGGAAAAGGCCAGTGAGCATAGATGTGATTAATTCTGAAGCCAGGTAGCACAGACTGTATTTTCTCATATAATAAAATGTATATCATATGTATATATATGCATACAATTGGAAAAAATGTTTATAAGTATAGGAAAGCTACAATTAAAAGGGGTGATTAATGGATGCAGTTGGGTTGTAGGGTGTCTATATAACATCAATCTGTCAATTTTATTTAATACAAAGTAATATAATTTAATTCTCAAAAAAATATTAGGGAAGGACTATCCCCGTAATCCCCAAAAAATGGGATGTGTGCATTCTACCGGCTCAACAGAAAATATTTTTTTCAGGGCTGCTTTTTATTCCCAATCCGGCCATGGCTACAGACAATAATTTATGTGTGTTTTTTTATTTATAACCATAGCTGTAAATATATTATTATATCATAATATAATAAATGTATAATATATATATATATATATATATATATACAGTATATATATATATATATATATATATATATATATATAGTGATAAAGTACAGACAAGAACAAAATATAGGCATAAGAGGAGCATTAATGTAAGCAGGGCTTGGTTGGGAGGAGCAACAAATCAGATCCACATGATTTTCGTATCATAATACAGAACCTCTTTTGTTTAAATTAACTTTTTATTAAGATCAATAAAACAATCATTTGTTTGGCTTCATAAAAAACTAATATAGTTCACTGTTAAAATCTGGCAATAAATATACTTACTAGGAGGAACTGTACTTTTTAATTTCAGTTTAACGTAGCATATATGCATTTTATTTAATTCTTGAGTAGTCAATTACATCTGTCTGTGAGTTTCAGCAATGGACAGGATTACAATGCATTATAGACCTGTCTGTCATCCATGTACTTGGGTGGCCAACAGACAATATAAAGAACAATAAAGGGAACAAATAGGCTAGACAAATATGCGACTATGCTAAATATAATCTATATATAATCTTGCTGTAAGCAGAGTATCAGCTGTTTTTGTATTTATATAATATATAATGCCATTGGTTTTATTTTTGTTTCATTTTGTACAGAGTGACTAATGACAATACATGAGGTAAATACATATAGGGAGAACAGTTTTAAATGCATTGTTGGTTTAAACAGTTCTTAAAGTCATATGTCAAACACAAATATTATTTTTTATATTACAATATATTTTTTTGCATTAAATATTTATGATTTGTTTGTTTTCACTCCCCATAAGCTACAAAGTATCTTTTCTGGCGCTTCTTCAAGTTGTTGGAGAAGATGCAGTGAGTTAGGCACTATCTCCCATATCTGGTGTGCGTGCGCGAAACTTAAAGGGTTCTGGGTAAAAATAGAATCTTGTATTAATCAAACCTTAGGTACAAATATAACTCTTAACCCTAAAATGATTCTCCTCAACCAATATTCAAAAGAAACTGTAAATATTGCAAGAAATTGCTCCAGTGCATGCTTAATTGTGCAAAAAGATTGATACCCAGATTCTGGACAAAGCAATCTTTTTGCACAATGGATTTCTGAAGTTAAACATATTCTTATACTAGAAAAGCTACACTATAGTTATATTGGACATAAAAATTTTATTCCAGATTTATATTTATCTGTTAACAAAAAACACTCACACACTAAATGTAATCAATATTGGTGTTTAATACTAACTATGACAAATAAGCAAGAAGCTGTGCATGTGCAATGTAATATAAACTTGCACAACAGTACAATGGTTGTGTTGTTTAGTTAACATTGTGTAACATAAGACTGAAATATTGCAATAATTGGTTACACATATTTCTTGACATTGTTTTTTTCCTTCAATTTTTCTTTTTTTCATATCTTCTCTCTATATTCTATATTATCCATAAAAGTTAATAGAAAAACATTTGTTAAATATGTGCTATTGTATGTAATATTGTACAATCAGTTGACTCTGTATATTCACTATACATGTACCTTTTTTTCTAATAGAAATATAATAGGTTTGATCTAAATAAAATATATTTTCTTTTTAGATTTTTGGGTGCTTGCTTCCTATAATAGTTTGATTTTCTCTATATCAATCAATGTGCATTATTGCCCCAGTGTGAGTTGTGTATAAACATGCATTTTCTATTAATTTTAAATCAACTTAATCAACTTTGCATAATACCTTATATACCACATCAAGAAAATTATACCTCTCAAAACAGGAAACAAAATAATAAATAACTTAAAAACATTAAAATTAAACTTTACTATTGAAACAAACAATCCCTAACAAGTGAACATATTGAAAGCCCAGAAATGCATACTTGTATATTGTGTAGTGTTGGGACACAATTGAACAATACCACATTTATAATACTAATAATAATAATCAAATATCCAATAAATTTAATAAAACAAAATGTAATACTAATAATAATAATCAAATCTCCGATCGCAATATAACTAAGATTACAATATATGGGTCTATTCATAAAATGGTAAATATGTGGCAACTATGAACTGAATTAAAGGGATATTCCAGCCAAATGGGTGCATTTTGGTATTGAACAGAAACAATTTTGTAATATACATGCATTAGCAAAAATGCTTCTAATAAAAGCTATAGCTGTTTCAAAAGTGTATTTAAGTATGCACCGTGCACCAGCATTTTAAGCACAGCACTTGCTCAGAGAGCCTAAGGTGCTTGTACCATTGCTATGCTTCACGTGCATGTGCAGAGAAAAATGTTAATACTAAAACAGCGATAACTTTTACTAGAAGCATTTTTGGCTAATACATGTGAATTGCAAATTTGTTTCTATTCAAAGATGTAATTTGTCTATGTGCATTTAAATTTTGACTGGAATGTCCCTTTAAGGAAGCTCTTGTAATAGAGTTTACTTGGAGAACAAAAAAACTCAAGTTGGCTTAAGATGGTCAAAAACGCATCCTTAACAACTGACTTGCTTATTACAAGTTGGCTGAAGTAAGCTGACTTGCTATTAGAGCTATAAGTCAGCTACCCATCAATAACCATTTTCTAACCAACTTGAAGTTAGCAATAGTTAACTTTTAATGTAAATTGGTGATTTAGAATTGCATACCCTTTTCTTAACAGCTTGCTATACTTAAGAACCTGACTATATCAAGTCTTATGTGCAAAATGGTTAAAACATATGCCTGTAATGAACAAATATGATAAATAAAGTGTCTGCATTGTGTAGTGTTTGCTAATTGCTGTATTTAACTGTTTCACTGCTGGGCTGCTCACAAAACTGGTTTTAGAGGGAACACTGGTGACTGATGTATAAGGCACCTTCAAATTATTAACACTATGGTTGCCAGTGGAAGTGGTTATCACTTAAAATTTTATTAATATAAAAAAAAATAAAACAAATAAAAAATAATTCTAAAACATTTTAATGGCATTTTAATGGCAACCATTTTAAAGAGTTAAGCTTTAGAAATACTATATACCCAGTGTGTAAAGACTATTTTATTAATATTATTATTATTATTATTATTATTATTATTATCATTGTTATTAATAATAGCAAAACGTACATCTTGTTAAATGTTCATCTACTATAAAAAAAAACTATAATAAACTACTTCCTATATTCATTTTGCTATTTTTTCTATCATGCTAATTTATCACAGTTTATTCCCTGTGGTTTTCATAAAGTCAATACATTGCAAAGCTGAGAAAGAGTTAACAAAATGTAGTGTCATTGCACTTGGACAGAGTAAACTAATTTAATTTCAAAAGGCATTGGAAATTTGTAATACAAGAGAAATCTGACTTTTGAGTGACTTCTTATTGATTGTACTGCAAATTATCCTTTATTACTTTAAATAATCAGCTGTCTACACAACTAAAGAATTATAGAAATGACAGCTATCCCAGTTTTTTTTTTTTTTTTTCATTCTCAGTTGCACCTCTCTATACAATGCTCACAGGACAAAAGATATCAATTAGATGACTCAGGTCCTGGTAGGTGGCAGAATTTGAAGCTAATAGTCAGCTTTCCAGAGCATAATTAACCCAGACAGCAAAGAAAAGGCAGAGCAGGGTGGGTCCCTGGCGTGTCTCTGCTTTGTCACGGAACAAAGACTGTCTTCTTAATCTCTGGCTTAGGCTACGGAGAAAGCCACAAGGGAGCCGGGCGCTGACGCTGGGAATAAGTTAGATGTCTTATAACTGGTGATGTGTGTTTCTTAACTCTCCAGGCACCACAGCTATGCAAAAAATAAATACAAATACATAGAAAATAAAGCCTCTTATAACCTGTTGCTGAAAATCTCATAATATTTTTATAGACCTATATTCACAAAGTTGAAAATGTTGTTTATGTTCAAAGAATTATATAAATGTTTTTGTTACTCTACAAAACATGTTTAATGGAGTGTTAAAATCTGTCAACGTTTCTTGCAGGATGATTTTAAAGAATTATACAGGAATGGAAAAGTTTACATTTATGCAGAGGAGATGCATTAGCTATACACTGTATATATATATATATATATATATATATATATATATATACAGGTGGCCCTCGTTTTACAACGGTTCAATTTACACCGTTTCAGAATAACAACCTTTTTTTCCAGTCATGTGACTGCTATTGAAAAGCATTGAGAAGCAGTGCATTTATTAAAATAGCCTGTAGGTGGAGCTGTCCGCTTGTGTTGCAGCAAAGCCAAGCAAGCTGAAATTAATCAGTTTAACCAGACCTGAGCTATCGAGCAGATTTCAAAGGAACAAGATCTTCCTGTCTATAAATCAGTCCAGATTGGAATGCATAGAAAGAACTGTTTGCAGAAAAATGCAAGTGAAGTCCGTGTTGTGTGATTATTTTATTAGGTTTATAATGCTGTTTAGCAAATGTTTTTGTTCATTTAACTTAGTTTAATTATATATTCTGTGTTGTGTGATTATTTTATTAGGTTTATAATGCTGTTTAGCATTTAAATTCTTCATTTCAAAGCTTTAAAAATAATGTATTAGGTGTTATTATGACAATTTTGAGAGGGGCCTGGAACCTATCTCCCACACTTCCCATTGACTTACATTATAAACTGGGTTTCAATTTACAACGGTTTCGATTTACAACCATTCCTTCTGGAACCTAACCCCGGCGTAAACTGAGGGCTACCTGTATATATATATATATATATATATATATATATATATATATATATATAAAATTATCTTAAAAGAGGGTGATATTTTCTGAATCAAAGAGATATGTTAGTGTAAAATTATATTCTACTTTTTTTTTCGGGGGGGGTTGTTATTTGTAAGCAAAATCTATTTTTTCTATTATTTCTATTTTTTTTGCAGAATAGGAAAGTTCGAATTTGTCCTAACCAAATAGACACTTTTAATTTTACACTAGAATATCCCTTTAATCCATCAGTTGCACAGCAGACTGAAGTTGTTTTTTTTCCCTTCTTTTTTGAAAGCATCCACTCTTTAAAGGGAAAATATAATCATATATCTTAAATGAGTATTATAAACCTCTGGGAGTTTAAATAAATTGTACACAGCATTAAACAAAACACAGAAATGTAAACAGAGAAATACATAAACCAAGTTTGATTAATGCAATGAAATAAATGTCTATCAGCCTTAATAAGATGTATATTTTAAAGGCATAATTTTTTTTGTTTTCTGTTAAAATTAATATACTTATTTATTCCAGAATATGCTTTATTTATATAGTAAAAACATGCTTATAATATCTTTTAAAAGTGACATTAAACAGTTTGATATTGTAATATAAAAATGTTTATTTATATGCAATAAAAACTTTGCAATATATTTTCATTATTTATTTTGTTCCCTTTATCTGAAAATTATGGGTTTTAAGTCTTACAGTGCTATATTTCACATAGACATTGTTTGAGCAGTCGTGTATCTTGTTTATTTGTAAGATAGGAACAGGCTTTTAAACCTTTGATAGCTTACAACATGAAGGTTATGGAAACTAAAATTTAACACTTAATTTTTCTATATTTAATTATTATGTACCATTTAAAAAAACATCTGCATACAATCAATAAGCTAATTTTTGCTTTGAAAATATTATATCCTGCATTTTTAGTGTTTACTGTCCCTTTAAGTGCAAAAGAAAGTTAAAAGTCAACTAAAATATATACATTTAATATTAATGGGAAGAAATATAAAGACACAGGGATTATGTAATAAATTATTGAAATATACTATAGAAATACTATAGAAAGTGTAGTAATGAATTACCTTTCTCTTGACAGATTTAGATTACGAGTGGAGCGCTAACTGTTACGTGCAAGCAATAAGGGGTACATTGTGTCTCTTTGCGCAAGTTGGAAGTAGGGTGCGTATTACGAGTTTAAAGCAAATGCGTTCACTTGAGCGCAATTTAATTTCATGTGTTTCTGGTTAGCTTGATTTCAGAGCTCTGGTTAATTGTTATTCAAGACAAAAAAGTTGCACAAAACACATAAAAAATACATTAAAAGCACTTTTATACTCACAATACCACTTTCTGATAAAAATTATTTTTCTTAAAAAAATATTGCTTTATTAAGTTATATATATATATATATATATATATATATATATATATATATATATATATTTATAGTTTTCAAATGGGGTAAGCACTCACTGGACTTCAGCCGTCTGTGTTATAAACAATTTTATTAGTGACGTTTCGGGACAAAAAAGCAGTCCCTTCCTCTGACAAACAACAATACAAAATGCAAAGCTTATAAAGGTGAATAAAACCCTCCCCTGTGTTCAAAACCAATCAATGTAATCTGCGTGTTAGGACTGGAGAAACAAGTCTCCTGATAGGTTAGAGACCAAAGGTCAAGCAAGATGATAGGATTAAAGAAATGTCAAACTAAGTGCATATTCGTATGAATAATTTGAAAGTGAAAAAGTGTATACAAATGTGTTTAAAACAACGTCCTAGGTCAGCAAATAATAGATAACCTTATAAAGACAACCAAGGGTGTAAATCATAATATAGAGTGAGGCCCGTGTGGCATACATTTACACCACAAGGATAGCCAATGGCGTTAATCCACACAAACCTCCTAGCCCGATATATATATTTATATGTATGTATGTGTGTATATATATATATATATATATATATATATATATGTAAATGTGCGTACAGATGTATTTAGGTATTTATGCGTTTTACTGTATATTTACTGTACATATTTCCCATTCCAATGTTCTTCACTTACAGGAAAATGTCCTTTTTATTCTTAAATGCATATATATATATATATATATATATATATATATATATATATATATTCCTATATTCCGATTGTGAATCGGGGATGCGCAAAACGCATAGATATCTATACAGATATATTCATTTGAATAGATATATAGGTATATACAGATATATATATATATATATATACACTGTATATAAATATGTATTTAAGAATAAAAAGTACATATTCTGCTATGTGAAGAACATTGGAATGTAAAATATTTCATGTTGGGTTTAAAACTCTTGAATACATGTGGTCGGGTTAGCGCTTCAGTATAGGTGTTAGTTTTTTTTATTGGAGATGAAGTTAAGAGGTAGCGTAAATATTTATGCACACTAGTTTCCGACTAGTAAAGCGTAAGCAAGATCGCAAAATAGTGCTCCACTCGTAATCTAACCCTTAATAGGGGTTAGATATTGAAAAAGTCTTAAATTACAATTGTCTCATAATGATTGAAGGGACAGGAAACTTTCAAAAAGTATATATTTGTAGAACAAATGTTTACCCCAGACTATTTATTTAGAGGTATTTTGGCCCATTATGCTTAACTCTTCTATCACCAAGGGCAAAAAGTACAATTTTGGGGTAAAACAACACAAAAAAACGTTTTTTTAATTAAAATTATAAAAAAAAACTTCATTAAAATAAAAGGTAATAAAAAAACATGTAAATGCTTTATTAAAATATATTTAACACTATTTATTGTATGTGTTTACTGGGAGAGAAGGGGAATGGCCAAAAAAAGCCATTGTTAACAAACTATGGCTTGTCATTTTGGCATGTGATCACTGTGACTGGCCATTATACAATCACTGTGGTTGCCATAGTGATTGTATACACAGAAACTGTCACTTTGAGGATTACTGCACTGTTGCACTGTTGCTGAATAGCTTTACATGCAGCCTTCCAGCAACAGCATGAGATACAGGCCAATCTCAGTGTGTATTTAATGAATGGCATTATCAAAAAAAAAATTTGAATACATTTTAAAATGCCATCTTTTAAATGCAACAAAAAATACTTTAATTACTTGGGTGCAGAAGACAGAAGTGCGTCATCTACCATTTTATTTATGCTGTGCTAGTAAGGGCACGCTGAATTCTTACGATCAAAAACTCACTGGTACGGAGAGAAATCACACAATATTTTTGGTGGCTATTTTTAAGAATTTTATTGTAATGTAGGTGTCTCTCATTCACATCCAGAACACTACATAGCTAAATAAACAGTTATCAAGCTGACATTTGCCTTTCAAAAATAATTTATGGGAACTTTCAGCACTGGTGAGACTACTTAAATAATCCTGCAAGTGTGGAGAGGTTTAGATCATTGGGCCCTTAGTTCCTTTGTGGTGGTTTTAAAGGAAAGTCCAAATAAATCTTGCATTATTCAGATAGAGCATGCCATTTTAAGACACTTTTAAATTTACTTCTATTTTAAAATTTACTTTGTTTGCTAGCTGGTTATTAGTGCCGGTACACATTTGTCTCTTGTGATTGGCTGCGTAGATGTGTTGCAGCTAGCTTTCAGTAATGCACCACTACACCTCCAGCAAAGATGATCAAGGTAATGAAGCAAATTACATAATAGAAGTAAATTGGAAAGTTGTTTAAAATTGTATGCTCTAGCTTAATATTGAAAGAAAAAAAATTGAGTTTCATGTCCCTTTAATGTGGTGATGTCATCAGTTGGTGAATATTGACATTGCTCTGAATGCTTGTGGTGCAGGGGAGGGGAAATGTTTTGATACCAATATCTTGGCCACTGTGCCATTTACGACGACTATGCTTTTTTAAACGTCTCTGTGAAATTAAAGATGTTACAAAAGAGATTACATGCGACATCAGTGCAGTTTTGGCAGAGGAGAACAGGGGTTCTAACAAAGTCGCTCTTTTTCCCCTTGTTTGACTTAGTGGGACAATTGACATTTTGTTTGAAAGATGATGTCGGTTATCACCAACCTCGTTTAAAAGATACCAATTCTCTCTTCCGTATTATTGGGTCACATACCTCTCTAGCTGTAGTCAAGTGATTACTTTGGTAATCATTATCACATACCCTACCAGGTACCAGAAAGGTTATAGATAAGCAGGATAGTAAAATAATTAAATTAATAATTAATTAATTAATTAATTTAATCATTTATATATTTCAAATGTAAATACATGGCTACATAATTATCAGATTTTTTTACTGTAATTTATGAAAAAAACAACTTGAAGTGCATGCACAACTAAATAAATGCATCTGTAAATCAAGTTTAAATTCCCAATTGAATGCTAAGCAATATGTAGATAATGTAATTAAAGGCACACTAAACACATTTCATACACCTCCCTCTAATCATTGGTTCTGTCATTATGAAACCTAGGCTACACTGCAAGTATCTGAAGGAGAGTTGCTATACATGTGCAAACAGGTTAGAAAAGAGAACTCTCCCCGTGGCCCCCAGTCTTGGGCCCTGGTGCCACTGCACCGTCTGCACCAATGGTAGTTCTGCCCATGGGGTGTAGGTTTTTTATGCATGTGTATATTTTTTGGATTGTGTGTGTGTTTAGTTTAGATTTAGATTTTTGTATGTGCAGTCATTCTAGTTTGTGTAGTGTTTGTGTAGTGTGTTTATGTTGTAGTGTGAATGCTTATGTATTGCAGGTGTCTATTATGTAGCCTGTGTAAGTTTGTAATGTGTTAATGTATACTATTGCATTTCTTTGGGAGGGCGTTTAGCATTTATGTAGTTTGTTTGTAGTGTTTTTGTGGTGTGTGTAGTGTTTGCATGGTATGTATGTTTTTTTACTGTGTGTGGGTAGTTTATTTGTGTGTAGTATATGTGTATGTAGTAGTTGTGCAGTGTGTATGTAGTGCCTGTTTTTGTAGTGTTTGTGTGTAATTGTGAAGTATGTGCACATTGTGTTTGTAGTGTAGTATTTAGTGTGTGTGTGTGTGTGTGTGCAGTGTTTGTGTGTTGTATGTGCATATTGTTTTTGTAGTGTGTGTTTGTATGTAATTGTGTAGTGTGTGCAGTGTGTTTGTAGTATAGTATTTAGTGTGTGTGTGCAGTGTTTGTGTGTTGTATGCGCATATTGTTTTTGTAGTGTGTGTATTTGTATGTAATTGTGTAGTGTGTGCAGTGTGTTTGTAGTGTAGTATTTTGTGTGTGTGTGTGTGTGTGTGCAGCATTTGTGTGGTGCATGAACATTTTGTTTTTTGTAGTGTGTGTATGTGTTTGAATGTAATTGTGTAGTGTGTGCATAGTGTGTTTGTAGTGTAGTATTTAGTGTGTGTGTGCGCAGTGTTTGTGTGGTGCATGCACATTTTGTTTTTTTGTAGTGTGTAGGATGTGTGGGCAATGTGCATGTTTGTTTCAATGGCATCATCTAGCTCCCCTAGTATAAAGGCTGCTTACCATATGCTCCCCAATTCTAACCTTCTGCTTTTCCCACCACCAGACTCCTATGCTCTACCCACCTGGCCAAAGCCCAAGCCCAAACTGACCCCACCCATGACACACCTGACTCCATCCATGACACACACAGACCCACCCCTTACCTTGCAGACCCACCTACAACCCCAAAGAAGTGACCCCTATTTATTCTTTCTGGTGGCAATACTTATTTGTGTTGTCTAACTTCCACTAAGTTGTGTTCACATGCTCCAGAAAACTGCTGAAGTCACTCACTATCCTCCAGGCTATAGCACCATACAGACCAATATCTGGGACTACAACTTACTCAAACCTACTACTGATTATATCTTCCATATTTTTCAGTTCTTTGCTTTTACTGAACATGCTCAACATATATCCAATCAAGGGAATTTCAAACTTGATATCTCAGTAACCCACTGCTAATTGTTTTCACATAAAATCCCCTACAAGATAACAGAACTTATCTTCATTCTCCCTCCTTGTACTACCCTGTGCTGTTGATATGCAGATTTATGGTAACCTGTGTTGGTACCTACAAATATATTTGGTACTATTGTACCCTTTGGTAAACTACCGGTCTGATAAAATGTGTATGATGTTTCCATTTTAGGTCAAACCCTTCATATTCACTTGGCTTGTTTCAGTTTTTAAAATCTCCAAAATCACTACAACCTTTACCTGAATGTTATATATCTGAAAAGTCAAAATTAAACTTTTATGAATTAGATAAAGCTTGCAATAAAATTAATAAAAAAAACTTTCTATTTTACTTCTATTATAAAAGTGTCCTTTTATATGCACTATTTCTGAGGCACCAGCTACTACAACTGTTCACACTGTATACATATATGAGTCTATGATTCGCTGATGACTGTCACTTGATTCAGGGGTAGGGAAATGGCAGGAAATTTTGAAAACTGAGAAAAAAAAATTAATATGCATTTAAAATACAGAGTAAGTACTATTGTCTTTATTATTACTATTATTATTATTATCAGTTAAAGAGTGCCAACAGATTCCGCAGCGCTGTCTTTTTATTATGCATTTGTTGATTGTGCAATTGTGTATTTAATGTTTTTTTAAACTGTTATATGGAAAATGTAAAACATGTATCGGCTGTTGCAATAGTTTAAGGTCAAAGCAGGAGAAGCCTAGCTGCATGTCTGCTCCATGAATCATTCTTGTGGAGTATATAAACCTAATATGGGACATTGGGTGGAAATGATCTGGTATCTTTTCTTAGCTACATGTTACAGATGTTATTTATTCTATGTGAGCTTTGTATCAAGATAGGAAAAAAAGAGAAAAATATAAATATTTGAGGAACTGCTCAACAGTTACTTTATCTAAATACACCCCAATTTCTGCTACAACAGCTGAGCCGTCTGTTTTGCCTGTTCATACATCAGGGATATAGCCAATACAGTTAAATGTAATAATTCATTGACTGTTACGCTGAATACTATTACAGGGACATATAATTCAAATACATTTATCATGTACAGTATATAAAAGAACATAAGTTTCTGTGTGGGTATGAAACATTAAGTAAAAGCTTTTTAAATTAAATGAAACAGGAAGTATATGACTGTTTACAGCTGAATCCAGTGACTCACTGCTGCTCACTGGATGAAAGAGAAAACTCCCACAGATTTTCTTTTTTCTTTTCAGAGCCGTCATTAGCACTCAACTACTTTTTCTGCAATCTGGGGGCCCCCACCCACTCCTACCTGTGCGATCGGGCCTGCATAGTGACAGGCATCGCCGGGGCTTCCCATTACGTGTGGTGACATCACGCGCAATGACGTGATGACGCCACCGCGCAACTTTATTTAAAATTGTCAAAACAAAGTATAGGGAAAGGGGGCATGCTACTTAGAAACCTCTATCTCATGGATCTAAGCTGCTACAGACACCCAAGACCCACCATTGGAAATGTAATCACCTAACCTTTCCAATGATATAAGTCTTGGGGATCTGGGGGGGGAAAATAAAATAGTAAAAAAACAGAAAAATATTAAATTCAGCTTAGCACTCAAAAGGTTAAAGGGACATTAAACCCAAACATTTTCATTAATGATTCAGACAGAGGATACATTTTTAAAAAAAGTTTCCAATTTACTTCTTTTATCAAATTTGCTTCATTCTTATGTTATTCTTTGTTGAAGAATGCCTTGGTAGGCAGCGTGCACATGCATGATGCACTACATGACAGAAAATAGTGCTGCCATTTAGCGCTCTTGCTAATGTATAACATTGTTGCAAAAGTGCTGCCATATAGTGCTCCAGACACGTGCACACTCATGACCTTCCATCTATTCTTTTCAACAAAGGATAACAAGAACAAAACAAATATGATAATACAAAAAACAAAGAAAATATGATAATAGAAGTAAATTAGAAAGTTGTTTAAAATTATATGTTCTTTCTGAATCATGAAAGAAAAAAAATGTGGGTTTTATGTCCCTTTAAATGAGCATCTATTTAAAAAAAAAAAAAAACAGCATAAGATATTTTAAAGCTTTGGGGTCGATTCCAATCTTTCTGATTAGGTTATCTGTATTTTCTCTGGCTCACGATCCATATTCTGAGTGATCACAATCTAAGCAATAACACCGTTTTAGTAATGGGAAAGTCCAACAGTCTGATTAAAAATAGATATTTGACCACCTTATTGCTAGGTCAAATGTAAAATCCTTAGGCCTAGATTTGGAGTTTGGCGTTAGCTGTGAAAACCAGCGTTAGAGGCCCCTAACGCTGGTTTCTTACGGACTCCGGTATTTCGAGTTCATTTACCGACACTCAAAAATCACCCAACGCTCAAATTTCTACCGACACCTCAGACCCAGTAGTAAACATATACCGACAAAATAAACATTCACAAATCACAAAACAAATATTACACAAAGTACACCTACACTCATACAAACACTACACTATGTTTATTTTTAATATTTAATAATTTTTCATCAAAATACAAAGGATCAAAGTTGCGAGATCTCGGGTGTTAGTAAAAAAACTACACAAATCCATTTTCCCATTGACTTACATTGACACACGGGAAAAGACCCTCATATACCTACATCTAACTAATAACATTATCACAAATATACACTCATCGATGCATACAAACAATATACACCACATTACATACAAAAAATATTTATTTATTACAAAAATAACACGATTTAGTGACTTTTTCACACAAGCTCATGACGTCACTCACTTTACGAGGAAAACCAGTCTTAGAAAAAAAAAAATACCAAATTTTAGAGCCTCCATTGACTTCTATTGGGAAGACGTGCTCGTGCACGCGAAACCCACATTTCCCTAACGCATGCAAATAGCGTAGACCGAAAAACGCCAAATACCAGCGCTAGAAAATACATACTTTTATGCGTTAGACCCAGCTATGATAAATAGATCAAGAGATGACTATTTCCCTATGGTGGATTTATGGATTTTACTTATTGAATATTCACAACACCATTAAATTGTTTCAGACTTTTATATTACATCAACTACAAATCAACATCACTAGTAACAAACTTTTTGTTATCAAAATATTACATTTAAACGGAAACCAAAATAATGTAAACTTTTCTGGATTCACAAACACTACACAATGGGAAAAAATTATCATTTACCTTTATTATTGCATTTCAGTTATTCAACTCATATGCTTGCAGCAACAGCATATCTACATAGGCTTAACACATGATCAGTCATGGATGCACATACATTACTTTTAACATTCACTCATACATGTGCATTCAAATGATGGGGGAAAACACATTACATTCTCTCTAGGAATCACAAAACAGAACATATGGATTTTACTGTACTTTTAACATCATGATTCCATCACCAGAAACCATTAGGAATTACGTACAACAAGAACATCATTACACAAGATTACAGATGTCACTTTATGGGAAGGAACAACAATGTCAGACCGCTATATAGAAGTCAGCATATATGGGACACAATCACAATATATACGTACATGTACATAACACACATCACCCATCACGCAACCACAAAGCACACATTTAGATTTTATTCAGCACACAATAACAATGTAGTCAAATACAACAACACAATGAGGATTTCAGAACTACATAGGCAGGTTAATAATATCATGATGTCATTAGAAGATTTAACCATACACATTACAGATTCACGACCGATCGCAAATCACTTATATATATAATACTACAGATGACAGCCTGAAGTTCTTCAGTATTAGTGCGATTTTAATGGGACGCCTACAATATTTACATCTCGGCAATCACTTATATATACAATACTACAGATGACAGCCGGAAGTTCTTCAGTATTAGTGCGATTTTAATGGGACGCCTACAATATTTACATCTCGGCAATCACTTATATATACAATACTACAGATGACAGCCGGAAGTTATTCAGTATTAGTGCGATTTGAATGGGACGCATACAATATTGACTGCTCGGCAATCACTTATATATACAATACTACAGATGACAGCCGGAAGTTATTCAGTATTAGTGCGATTTGAAAGGGACGCATACAATATTGACATCTCGGCAATCACTTATATATACAATACTACAGATGACAGCCGGAAGTTCTTCAGTATTAGTGCAATTTGAAAGGGACGCATACAATATTGACATCTCGGCAATCACTTATATATACAATACTACAGATGGCAGACGGGAAGTTCAGAATTATTATTGCGATTTGAAAGGGACGCATACAATATTGACAGCTCGGCAATCACTTATATATACAATACTACAGATGACAGCCGGAAGTTATTCAGTATTAGTGCAATTTGAAAGGGACGCATACAATATTGACATCTCGGCAATCACTTATATATACAATACTACAGGTGGCAGACAGGAAGTTCTGAATTATTATTGCGATTTTACAGGGACGCATACAATATTCACATCTCGGCAATCACTTATATATACAATACTACAGATGGCAGACGGGAAGTTCGGAATTATTATTGCGATTTTACAGGGATGCATACAATATTGACTGCTCGGCAATCACTTATATATACAATACTACAGATGGCAGACGGGAAGTTCAGAATTATTATTGCGATTTTAAAGGGACGCATACAATATTGACTGCTCGTCAATCACACATATATATACAATACTACAGATGTCAGATGTTACTTTATCGTTTACAAACAATATTGCAGCAACATTGATCGATCACATTCGATGCACATTATACACAACTATGCACTTTCATTCATGTTAGCCTGGACGTGTGCTTGTTACTATAAGATCGCGTTTAAGAAATATTGATTACGCATATGATCAAACATTACAAACATGCACTGTATGTGTGATATTTGACACTTTCACATTGAGATTCATTGTTGGAAAACAACATTTCAGCAAACAACCAAAAAACGCCCACTGTGAAAGCATTCGCGCCGCTCACATACAAACAGGTGAATACAATCAGCAATCATTACAAACTCACTACCATTGGACTAATCGTACTATAAATCCCACAAACAACATGGCCAAAGCATCACTTGTGATTCACATCAGATCAAGTGCATACCTTGTTACGCTGTTTTGAAAGATGGATGACGATGACATGGTAGACGCTGCTGGTGCTGCTATTGGCGAACTAGCTGTTGGTCGAAACAGGCAGCCTCGGCGGCTCAGACTGAGACGAAGGGGTCGTCTGGTTCGAGGTCCTCCTGTCTACAGGGTGAGACCCACCTTGGAAAACATGAGCGACTTTGAGGTTTATGATAAGTATCGGCTCGATCGCGAACAGCTCATTGGCCTTTACGATCTTCTTAAACCTCATTTGGAGCCACGTATAAGAATAAGGACTGCTGTTCCCGCCATGAGTAAGATGCTAAGCTGTCTATACGTCCTGGCCTCCGGGAGTTTTCAATCCGGAGAACTGTACATGCATGGCCTGGCTCAAGGTACATTCTCTGTGGTGTTTGATAACTTTCTGGACGCCATGGTACGTATCAGTAAGCAATACATAGGATTCCCACAGAATGATGGTGATTGGAGGCGCCTGAAGCGGGAATTCTTTGATATTGCTGAATTGCCCAATGTCTTGGGAGCCATAGATTGTATCCACATTGCGCTGCATGCTCCAATTGATGACTTGCCCTTCAGAAATCGCAAACATTTTCATAGCCTCAATGTGCAGTATGTTTGTGACGCACAGATGAGGATTATGCATGAGTGTGCGAATTTTGGAGGGGCTAGTCATGATGCCCGCATCCTCTCTCTGTCGTCCCTGTGGAGACCGTTTGAGGAAAGACAAATGCCCCCTGGTTATCTCGTTGGTGAGTATTTGTGCACAACATGGTTAATTAGTTTGACAATTGCCACTGTAGTTTTAAAATGTTAGCGTAATGTTCAGCTATAGGATGCAATTTAACTATTTATTTGTTTTCCCCACTAATGTCTACTTTTAGTTCAATGCAGATATGTAGCATGTCTTACCTTAAATGCTCAGATAGAGAATGCAATGTAACCATGTAGTTTACATTTTACACAAGGTTTGGTTTAGGAGAAATATGCATATGTAGCATGTCTTAGCTGAAATGGGAATATATTAGCGAATGCAATTTAACCATGTCATTGTCTCTTTCCGCTAATGTCTTTTAGTTCAATGCAGATATGTAGCATCTCTTACCTTAAATGCTCAGATAGAGAATGCAATGTAACCATGTAGTTTTCATTTTACACAAGGTTTGGTTTAGCAGAAATATGCATATGTAGCATGTCTTAGCTGAAATGGGAAGATATTAGCGAATGCAATTTAACCATGTCATTGTCTCTTTCCGCTAATGTCTTTTAGTTCAATGCAGATATGTAGCATGTCTTACCTTAAATGCTCAGATAGAGAATGCAATGTAACCATGTAGTTTTCATTTTACACAAGGTTTGGTTTAGGAGAAATATGCATATGTAGCATGTCTTAGCTGAAATGGGAAGATATTAGCGAATGCAATTTAACCATGTCATTGTCTCTTTCCACTAATGTCTTTTAGTTCAATGCAGATATGTAGTTTGCATTTTACACAATGCTTGATTTAGGAGAAATATGCATATGTAGCATGTCTTAGATGAAATGGGAAGATAGAGAATAATATTGAACTAGATTTATTTTTTTTAAATAAACATTTGTTAGTGGATTATCGTGTACAAAACTTTTTAGCCCGACTGATGTGTCTGAGGAGCGCTACAATAGGGCTCATAAGAGAACCAGGGCGGTGGTTGAACGGATGTTCGAGCTCCTGAAGATGAGGTTCAGGTGCCTGGACAGGTCGGGAGGAGCCCTCCAGTGCAACCCAAAGAAGGTGGCTAAGATCGTTGTAGCCTGTAGCGTCCTGCATAATATTGCACAGCGGGCTGGGATGCTGCAGGGCGTCCCGGTGGACCGAAACCTCCTCAGAGATGAGGAGGATGATCCTGTTCTAGAGGGGCCATTCCGGGACGAGGGGCTCAATGTCAGAGCAGACATCATCAACCGCCACTTTAGACGGTAAAGAATAGAAGTTAGACTGGAGTATTGTCAATAGATGTGAACTCTAGGGAAATGACAAGTAGAGAATTGTGCAAACATGTTAGGATTGTTCATCAAATGCTAAAAATGTGTTTAATTTATTAATATAGGTGATGCTCTGGGCATTGGGTCCTGAAGCGAGTCTTTGCCACCTGGTTTTTAAAGAGGACATGAGATGGTAAGTATAAATGTATGGACTGTTGCTGGCATGAATTGTACACAAATACATCATATGGCATACATTTTCTAAACTAGTATTTAGTTTACACATTACTTAAAATGTAAATACTCAGAAAGGGATCCTCTAGCATAACTATCCTCTAGCATGACTATGGTTCAATGTCACACATTAGAGGTTCGTCCTGCTCAATATGACTCATCTTCACACTTGATAGAACATAACACAAGATGCTACACACGCTTAGTAAGCTAGTGACAGAAATTTATTCTGAAATGGGGGGTGGGAGAGGGGTACAGAACTGATTCACACACTTGTAGTAATTTTTATTAAACTTTTTCTGCCATTAGGGAGCTGACTTAATCTAAAGACTGAAAGGGAAGAATTAGAAGCCTGACAGTGAAGATTGCCCAGACTGACAGTGGAAAAAGCCAAGATTGAAATTGAAGTATACCAATGGGATCATGTCTGGCATTATCTTTCCAATCTGCTGACCTTGAAAACCATACAAAGACATGTTCACATGGTAAGTGCCAACTATTTGATAGAATAAGGCTGTGGAGGCATCCTATTGGAGACACTTAGATTATTTTCTAATTTTTAGATGGTATTTCACAGTCCTCTATTTTGGAAATGATGAATAACACACCTATTGAAGATCAACTGTTTACCCCTGAATTGACTTTCAAAGACCATGCATTATCCAGGTTGGTGTACCAATGCATGCTAGTTAAGAATCACAGGAAGAATGTTGAATATTAGTAGCTTACATACATTAGTCATATTTCGTTCATAATGAGATATTTAGGGATCACAATCAGACACTTAGATGATTTTACTTTTTTAGATGGTATTTCACAGTCCTCTATTTTATGAACTGATGAATAAGACACCTATTGAAGATAAACTGTTTAGCCCTGAATTGACTTTCAAAGACCATGCATTATCCAGGTTGGTGTACCAATGCATGCTAGTTAAGAATCACAGGAAGAATGTTGAATATTAGTAGCTTACATACATTAGTCATATTTCGTTCATAATTAGATATTTAGGGATCACAATCAGACACTTAGATGATTTTACTTTTTTAGATGGTATTTCACAGTCCTCTATTTTATGAACTGATGAACAAGACACCTATTGAAGATCAACTGTTTAGCCCTTAATTGACTTTCAAAGACCATGCATTATCCAGGTTGGTGTACCAATGCATGCTAGTTAAGGATCACAGGAAGAATGTTGAATATTGGTAGCTTACATACATTAGTCATACTTATTTCATAATTAGATATTTAGGGATCACAATCAGAAAAAGGAATACATATTATAGTTGATATAGAGGTATTTGAATGGACATGAAATATTACATTTATTTTCAGCATACATATATATTATTGAAATGTGATATACATTATTATGTAGAATTAGAAAATCAGATATTTAAATCAATTTTTTATTACACAATAGAATGTTTTTTTTTTTTTAATTTAATTAATAAATATCTTGATAAAATGTTGAACAAAGTTAGAGCATAGACACAAGATGATTGTAAATTTATTTTATGAATATTTGACAACGTGTGTATTAACTTTGTTAAATATAAAAAAAATTATTTCAGATTGTCATCTGATGACTTCCAGGAATATTTTTTTGTTTTTGTTTCAGAAACTTTAAATTTTTTAAATGGTAATAATAAACATTTTATTATTAAATACACTCTTTTGAACAGATTATAATAAATATCCATATAATCTGTCAATAAAAAACAATTTGACTCCCATGACTGGTAGTTGGCTATTTGACAAGCACATGCATAAGATCAAATAATGCATTAATTTTAGAAAATCCACTGATTCCGAAAATATTACATTAAACTATCTTTTTTAACATTAATTGGGGAGTGAGATCCATCGATGCTTTTGTTTGGAAATTCTTAGATGTTAAAATAATTTAGGATATGTAGTCAAAATTTGACAGAAATTATTTGTTTTCACTTTTAAGAAGGGGAAGTGGTTCAATTACATTAAAGTGACAGTGTTGTTGAATGTAAAATTAATTTTATAAGATCTTGTATCTTCCTTAGGTATCTCAAAACATTATTTTCTAAATTCTTTTAATTTTTACATTGATAAATGTTAGGTCATTTAACTTGATATTTTTCACAAACTAGTTATTGGATGCCAGGTTAATCGATTTAATTTTCTAGTGGAGTCATTTAACTATAGTTATTAATATTATGTAGTTTTTAAAATCTTACCTCTTGGGTTAGACATCACATATCTATATATAATTTTCATTCCCCTTTAGTTTATTTTGACAATGTTAAATCAACATTCCAAATGTTTTGGTCCTTAAAGGGACATTCACAAAGTATATTGTGTATTGATTTTTAAATAATTCATAAAATAATTTAAACATATTTAGAAAGTACTATAGAATTACATTCAGTCTTTAAATATACTTTGAAAAAAATACATCAATGTACATATCTTAGTCAATTACATAAGGCATCTATGTGCAACCAACAATCAGCATCAAAATAGCCTATGTAGATATGTATTTAATCCAAGAATATATATATAATTACAATCTTATGATTGAATACCAAAACATATTAAGTTGTTCAAATATTATAATCTTATCCAAAATGCATACATAACATATAGCTTAATGTCCCTCTAAACTGAAGACTCCGAAATACCTCCTTTACAATATATATTTCAGTCAGTGTGTAAAACAATCCAGAAGTTAATCTAAATTTGCTTTACTCATATGTTATACTAATTTAGCAAAAGGAAGGTGCCTAGGTTTCGGATATTTCAAACATTATTGTTAAATGTTTATTTAAAGGGACATGAACTCAAAATATACTTAAAGGGAGACAGTTAAAAAATTAATGATTTATACATTCTGAATGAGTATTCTATTTTAAGCAACTTTAAAAATTGTCTCATATTATGAATGCTCCTTGTGATGTTGCTATCATTACTTTAAAATTAAGGCATTAAATAGATAATTTATTTGCTTCAGTACTCTGGACAGAACTTGGTTTTTTTGGTTGGATTAATTTATCCAACAATCATCAAGGACAACCCAGGTTTTTGGAAACAATTGTCCGTAATCTAAAATATCATTATTGATTTGCAAAGAAAGATAACAAGATAATTCTTAACATTTGAGAATCGGATTAAATTATAAAGTTGTTTAACATTTCATGCTCAATCTGAATCACGAACGCTAAATTTGTTTGGACAGTGTCCCTTTAAGAGATTTAAAGAGTGTATTTACTTCTCTTCTTATCTTGACATACTTTGCTTGAAAAGCATATCGAGATAGGCTCAGTAGATAAAGATTGGTGGATGCACAGAGATGCCTTATGTGATTGGCTCAACCATGTGCATTTAAATTTCTTCTGTTGAGGATATCTAAATACTAAGATAAATTGAGTTACATTTTAAAGTCTAAACAATTTTCTATCTCTACAGATCATTTGATACAATTGTTTGTTTGTAATGTCTATTTAAAAATAAAGACGCCATTGCACAATAACATATATGAGCACTTCAGACAAATACAAGCTCGAGGTTTATTTACTAATAACAAACAAACCTGTAGTTTAACATTTATAAACAGATTATCCAAGTTACTGACATTATAACCTGAATTTGAACATTCAGAAATATTGCGTGGGAAACGCATCTTGAAACCCCAGATTAGCATCTTTAAGCATTAGAGTCTAATGTCACGCAATAGCACACAATCAATGTGCATTATGAAATACATTTAATAGAGCAATATCAATACTTCACAATAAGTAAAGAAATGGATTTTATGAACAATAAAGACATACAATATTAAATGTGTATTTGTATTAAAGAAACAGACCGTTATTAAACCGAGAAATGTCTACAACATTTAATAATGTGACAGTATTAGATTTTAAAGAGAATTTAATCATTAATATTTAACGGATCATGGATATTAAATCTGCGTCACATATATCCGCATGACAGGCCCATGAGTTACAAATAAGTCTACATGAAAAATGAAGTTACAGCACCACCAGGAGGTATGTGTAAGGAAGTTACTAAGATATGAAACATTAAGGAACGGCCAATCAGAGTTCATCACACAAACACAACTTGAGTCAGGATGGTCTCACAGACATTCTAACAATATTTCAAACTTTTATCCAATCAGATGTACAGATAACTTGTCCCATGGTGCATCTCATGTTTACTTCACCATATAAAAGTCCATTACACATTGCCATCTTTGTCAGTTCTCTAATGCCTGCAGGCAGTATATAATATTTATTAATAATTATATTCTACAACCCAGCAGGCATGTCAGCTCCCAGGTTCACCAAGGAGGAGAGCGCTGCACTGGTCCACGCCGTCAAGGACTTTTATCCCCAGCTGTTTGGGAACAAGAGGAGGTTGACAGATGTGCATGTTAAGAAGGCCCTCTGGGAGTCTATCACCAATGCGGTTAGATTGGTGTGTGACGTCCAGAGGAGCCAGGATCAAATCATGAGGAGATTCAGAGATATGAGGTTGCGCTTAACAAAGAAAGTCAACCTCATAAGGGACTGGGTACAAGCCCGTAAAAGAGGGGGCAAAAGAGAGGCCCCGCGGAAACTCTACCTACTCCCTTATGAGGTGACTTTATGCGAGCTCCCCAATCTCCGGGTCCCCAAAAGATTTAGATCCTCGCCATCCTCGGCCTCCTCTTCTTCCCTCCCAGCTGCGGGATCTGAAAGTCCTGACGCGGGGGCCAGGGCAGCTGCTTCTCCGTCCGGTGGCGTGGGAGGAGATGATGGAGAATCTGAACCAGGTAACTATCCAACTTCATATAATATCTTAATATTTGATTTTTTTTTTAAAAATGTGTATATAGTCAGATACTAAACCTATACAGATCTTACAACATACACTACATATGATGTTTAGATATCTGATTTTATATTAGTGACACATGAAATAGGAATGATGTTTCTTGCGCTCTACAGAATATGCGTCACAGAGCGAAAATGGAATTTCGCATACACGTTAACATGGGTTAGCTGTAAGTGGCATTGCTTTATACATGTTGGTCAAATGACGGATGCGTAATTCCGCTTGGAATCATTGCGCAATGATCGTGAAAATGGAATTTCGCATACACGTTAACATGGGTTAGCTGTAAGTGGCATTGCTTTATACATGTTGGTCAAATGACGGATGCGTAATTCCGCTTGGAATCATTGCGCAATGATCGCAAAAATGGAATTTCGCATACACGTTAACATGGGTTAGCTGTAAGTGGCATTGCTTTATACATGTTGGTCAAATGACGGATGCATAATTCCGCTTGGAATCATTGCGCAATGATCGCGAAAATGGAATTGGGCATACACGTTAACATGGGTTAGCTGTAAGTGGCATTGCTTTATACATGTTGGTCAAATGACAGATGCATAATTCCCCTTGGAATCATTGCGCAATGATCGCGAAAATGGAATTGCGCATACACGTTAACATGGGTTAGCTGTAAGTGGCATTGCTTTATACATGTTGGTCAAATGACGGATGCGTAATTCCGCTTGGAATCATTGCGCAATGATCGCAAAAATGGAATTGCGCATACACGTTAACATGGGTTAGCTGTAAGTGGCATTGCTTTATACATGTTGGTCAAATGACGGATGCGTAATTACGCTTGGAATCATTACGCAATGATCGCGAAAATGGAATTGCGCATACACGTTAACATGGGTTAGCTGTAAGTGGCATTGCTTTATACATGTTGGTCAAATGACAGATGCGTAATTCCGCTTGGAATCATTGCGCAATGATCGCGAAAATGGAATTGCGCATACACGTTAACATGGGTTTGCTGTAAGTGGCATTGCTTTACACATGTTGGTCAAAATGAAATGTGAATTATTATATATATGAAGAATACAGTATTCTTATTTTCAATATTATACATAATAAAAAAAGAAGAATCCAAATAAATTATAACATATGCCCATCAATTGATGAGAATGAAATAACACAAAAAATAATTTAAGCTACAGTAAACAACACAACTGATTGAAAATAAGAGTACAGGATATATTTATCATGAATTGAATTGAGGAAACAATTAACTCATGGGACTACCAAAGGATTAATATTTTTTAAATTGATTTGCTAATAATGTAAAGATTTTAAACATGGCATGATTTGTATTAATGATATCCAATCCTCATTTAATATATTACAGATCTGGATGTTGGTGCTGGATCCTCAAGGCAGGGCTTGTCACAGTATGGTATGTCTCATTTTAATTGGCATTTGTCTTAGAAACATGGACAGAACATTACATTAGACATGTGCGGTTCGTTTCGGATTTATTCGGAAATTCGGAAAATTCAGTAAATTCGGAGATTCGGATCGATTCGGATTTCCGAATTAAAATACTTCCGAATCTACCGAATGAATCCGAAATAGCTGCCGTATCTCAGAATAAATCCGAATTAGCTCGGTAAAATTCGGCATTTCCCCATAGGAAACAATGGGAGTTTCGGCTGAAAAAAAACTAACACCACAGCCCCATTGTTTCCTATGGGGAAACACTAAGTCTGCACCTAACACCCTAACATGTACCCCAAGTCTCTAAACACCCCTAATCTAACACTTATTAACCCCTAATCTGCCGCCCCCGCTATCGCTGACACCTGCATTATTTTATTAACCCCTAATCTGCCGACCGAATATCGCCGCCACCTACATTATAGCTATTAACCCCTAATCTGCTGTCCCTAACACCGCCGACCCCTACATTATAGTTATTAACCCCTAATCTGCCCCCCCCAACGTCGCCGCAATCTAACTACAAGTATTAACCCCTAATCTGCCGACCCGATATCGCCGCCTACATTATAGCTATTAACCCCTAATCTGCTGTCCCTAACACCGCCGACTCCTACATTATAGTTATTAACCCCTAATCTGCCCCCCCAACGTCGCCGCAATCTAACTACAAGTATTAACCCCTAATCTGCCGACCCGATATCGCCACTGCCTACATTATAGCTATTAACCCCTAATCTGCTGTCCCTAACACCGCCGACCCCTACATTATAGTTATTAACCCCTAATCTGCCCCCCCCAACGTCGCCGCAATCTAACTACAAGTATTAACCCCTAATCTGCCGACCCGATATCGCCGCCGCCTACATTATAGCTATTAACCCCTAATCTGGTGTCCCTAACACCGCCGACCCCTACATTATAGTTATTAACCCCTAATCTGCCCCCCCCAACGTCGCCGCAATCTAACTACAAGTATTAACCCCTAATCTGCCGACCGCAAATCGCCGCCACTATAATAAATGTATTAACCCCTAAACCGCCGCACTCCCGCCTCGCAAACACTATAATACATTTTATTAACCCCTAATCTGCCCTCCCTAACATCGCCGCCACCTACCTACAATTATTAACCCCTAATCTCCCGCCCCAACGTCGCCGCTACTATAATAAGGTTATTAACCCCTAAACCTAAGTCTAACCCTAAAACTAACACCCCCTAACTTACATATAATTTAAATAAAACGAAATAAGTTTACTATAGTTAAATAAATGAATCCTATTTAAAACTAAAGACTTACCTGTAAAATAAACCCTAAGATAGCTGCAATATAACTAATAGTTACATTGTAGCTATTTTAGGATTTATTTTTATTTTACAGGCAACTTTGTATTTATTTTAACTAGGTACAATAGTTATTAAATAGTTAATAACTATTTAATAACTACCTAGCTAAAATAAATACAAATTTACCTGTAAAATAAATCCTAACCTAAGTTACAATTACACCTAACACTACACTATCATTTAATTAATTAAATAAATGAATCATATTTAAAACTAAATACTTACCTGTAAAATAAACCCTAATATAGCTACAATATAACTAATAGTTACATTGTAGCTATTTTAGCATTTATATTTATTTTACAGGCAACTTTGTATTTATTTTAACTAGGTACAATAGCTATTAAATAGTTATTGACTAATTAATAGCTACCTAGTTAAAATAATTACAAAATTACCTGTAAAATAAATCCTAACCTAAGTTACAATTAAACCTAACACTACACTATCATTAAATAAATTAACTACAAGTACCTACAATTATCTATAATTAAATAAACTAAAGTACAAAAAACCCCCACTAAATTACAAAAAAAAAAAACCCCACTAAATTACAAAAAATAAAAAAATATTACAAGAATTTTAAACTAATTACACCTAATCTAAGCCCCCTAATAAAATAACAAAGCCCCCCAAAATAAAAAAATGCCCTACCCTATACTAAATTACAAAAGTTAACAGCTCTATTACCTTACCAGTCCTTAAAAGGGCCTTTTGCGGGGGCATGCCCCAAAGAAAACAGCTCTTTTGCCTGTAAAAAAAAACCCCAATACCCCCCCCACATTACAACCCAACACCCACATACCCCTACTCTAACCCAAACCCCCCTTAAATAAACCTAACACTACCCCCCTGAAGATCTCCCTACCTTGAGTCGTGTTCACCAAGCTGGGCCGAAGTCTTCATCCGATGGGCAGAAGAGGACATCCAGACCGGCAGAAGTCTTCATCCAAGCGGGGCAAGAAGAGGTCTTCCATCCATCAGAAAAGTACAAAAAAACAAACAAACACTAAATTACCAAAAATAATAAAATATTACAATAATTTTAAACTAATTACACCTAATCTAAGCCCCCTACTAGCTATTAATATAGCTACAATATAACTAATAGTTACATTGTAGCTATTTTAGGATTTATATTTATTTTACAGGCAACTTTGTATTTATTTTAACTAGGTACAATAGCTATTAAATAGTTAATAACTATTTAATAACTACCTAGCTAAAATAAATACAAATTTACCTGTAAAATAAATCATAACCTAAGTTACAATTACACCTAACACTACACTATCATTAAATTAACTAAATAAATGAATCCTATATAAAACTAAAGACTTACCTGTAAAATAAACCCTAATATAGCTGCAATATAACTAATAGTTACATTGTAGCTATTTTAGCATTTATATTTATTGTACAGGCAACATTGTATTTATTTTAACTAGGTTCAATAGCTATTAAATAGATATTGACTATTTAATAGCTACCTAGTTAAAATAATTACAAAATTACCTGTAAAATAAATCCTAATCTAAGTTACAATTAAACCTAACACTACACTATCATTAAATAAATTAACTACAAGTACCTACAATTAAATACAATTAAATAAACTAAACTAAAGTACAAAACCCACCCAATAAATTACAAAAAATAAAAATATATTACAAGAATTTTAAACTAATTACACCTAATCTAAGCCCCCTAATAAAATAACAAAGCCCCCCAAAATAAAAAAAATACCCTACCCTATACTAAATTACAAAAGTTAACAGCTCTATTACCTTACCAGCCCTTAAAAGGGCCTTTTGCGGGGGCATGCCCCAAAGAAAACAGCTCTTTTGCCTGTAAAAAAAAAACACAATACCCCCCCCCACATTACAACCCAACACCCACATACCCCTACTCTAACCCAAACCCCCCTTAAATAAACATAACACTACCCCCCTGAAGATCTCCCTACCTTGAGTCGTGTTCACCAAGCCGGGCCGAAGTCTTCATCCGATGGGCAGAAGAGGACATCCAGACCGGCAGAAGTCTTCATCCAAGCGGGGCAAGAAGAGGTCTTCCATCCATCAGAAAAGTACAAAAAAACAAACAAACACTAAATTACCAAAAATAATAAAATATTACAATAATTTTAAAATAATTACACCTAATCTAGGCCCCCTACTAGCTATTAATATAGCTACAATATAACTAATAGTTACATTGTAGCTATTTTAGGATTTATATTTATTTTACAGGCAACTTTGTATTTATTTTAACTAGGTACAATAGCTATTAAATAGTTAATAACTATTTAATAACTACCTAGCTAAAATAAATACAAATTTACCTGTAAAATAAATCCTAACCTAAGTTACAATTACACCTAACACTACACTGTCATTAAATTAACTAAATAAATGAATCCAATATAAAACTAAAGACTTACCTGTAAAATAAACCCTAATATAGCTACAATATAACTAATAGTTACATTGTAGCTATTTTAGCATTTATATTTATTTTACAGGCAACTTTGTATTTATTTTAACTAGGTACAATAGCTATTAAATAGATATTTACTGTTTAATAGCTACCTAGTTAAAATAATTACAAAATTACCTGTAAAATAAATCCTAACCTAAGTTACAATTAAACCTGACACTACACTATCATTAAATAAATTAACTACAAGTACCTACAATTAAATACAATGAAATAAACTAAACTAAAGTACAAAAAAACAAACACTAAATTACAAAAAATAAAAAAAATTACAAGAATTTTAAACTAATTACACCTAATCTAAGCCCCCTAATAAAATAACAAAGCCATCCCAAAATAAAAAAAATGCCCTACCCTATACTAAATTCCAAAAGTAATCAGCTCTATTACCTTACCAGCCCTTAAAAGGGCCTTTTGCGGGGGCATGCCCCAAAGGCATGCCTGTAAAAGAAAACACAATACCCCCCCCACATTACAACCCACCACCCACATACCCCTACTCTAACCCAAACCCCCCTTAAATAAACCTAACACTACCCCCCTGAATATCTCTCTACCGTGTCTTCACCCAGCGGGCCGAAGTCTTCATCCGATCGGGCAGAAGAGGACATCCAGACCGGCAGAAGTCTTCATCCAAGCGGGGCAAGAAGAGGTCTTCCATCCATCAGAAGTCTTGATCCAGGCGGCATCTTCTCTGTTCATCCATCCGGAGCGGAGCGGCAGCATCCTGAAGACATCCCACGCAGAGCATCCTCTTCTTTCTTGATCCGACGATTAAGTGACTGTACCTTTAAGTGACGTCATCCAAGATGGCATCCCTTGAATTCCGATTGGCTGATAGGATTCTATCAGCCAATCGGAATTAAGGTAGGAAAAAGCCAATAGAATGCGAGGTCAATCTGATTGGCTGATTGGATCAGCCAATCGGATTGAACTTGAATCTGATTGGCTGATTGAATCAGCCAATCAGATTTTTCCTACCTTAATTCCGATTGGCTGATAGAATCCTATCAGCCAATCGGAATTCAAGGGACGCCATCTTGGATGACGTCACTTAAAGGTACAGTCACTTAGTCGTCAGATCAAGAAAGAAGAGGATGCTCTGCGTGGGATGTCTTCAGGATGCTGCCGCTCCGCTCCGGATGGATGAACAGAGAAGATGCCGCCTGGATCAAGACTTCTGATGAATGGAAGACCTCTTCTTGCCCCGCTTGGATGAAGACTTCTGCCGGTCTGGATGTCCTCGTCTGCCCGATCAGATGAAGACTTCGGCCCGCTGGGTGAAGACACGGTAGGGAGATCTTCAGGGGGGTAGTGTTAGGTTTATTTAAGGGGGGTTTGGGTTAGAGTAGGGGTATGTGGGTTGTAATGTGGGGGGGGGGTATTGTGTTTTTTTTTACAGGCAAAAGAGCTGTTTTCTATGGGGCATGCCCCCGCAAAAGGCCCTTTTAAGGGCTGGTAAGGTAATAGAGCTGATTACTTTTGTAATTTAGTATAGGGTAGGGCATTTTTTTTATTTTGGGGGGCTTTGTTATTTTATTAGGGGCTTAGATTAGGTGTAATTAGTTTAAAATTCTTGTAATTTTTTTATTTTTTGTAATTTAGTGTTTGTTTTTTTGTACTTTAGTTTAGTTTATTTCATTGTATTTAATTGTAGGTACTTGTAGTTAATTTATTTAATGATAGTGTAGTGTTAGGTTTAATTGTAACTAAGGTTAGGATTTATTTTACAGGTAATTTTGTAATTATTTTAACTAGGTAGCTATTAAACAGTAAATATCTATTTAATAGCTATTGTACCTAGTTAAAATAAATACAAAGTTGCCTGTAAAATAAATATAAATGCTAAAATAGCTACAATGTAACTATTAGTTATATTGTAGCTATATTAGGGTTTATTTTACAGGTAAGTCTTTAGTTTTATATAGGATTCATTTATTTAGTTAATTTAATGACAGTGTAGTGTTAGGTGTAATTGTAACTTAGGTTAGGATTTATTTTACAGGTAAATTTGTATTTATTTTAGCTAGGTAGTTATTAAATAGTTCTTAACTATTTAATAGCTATTGTACCTAGTTAAAATAAATACAAAGTTGCCTGTAAAATAAATATAAATCCTAAAATAGCTACAATGTAACTATTAGTTATATTGTAGCTATATTAATAGCTAGTAGGGGGCTTAGATTAGGTGTAATTAGTTTAAAATTATTGTAATATTTTATTATTTTTGGTAATTTAGTGTTTGTTTGTTTGTTTTTTTGTACTTTTCTGATGGATGGAAGACCTCTTCTTGCTCCGCTTGGATGAAGACTTCTGCCGGTCTGGATGTCCTCTTCTGCCCCATCAGATGAAGACTTCGGCCCGGCTTGGTGAACACGACTCAAGGTAGGGAGATCTTCAGGGGGTAGTGTTAGGTTTATTTAAGGGGGGTTTGGGTTAGAGTAGGGGTATGTGGGTGTTGGGTTGTAATGTGGGGGGGGGTATTGTGTTTTTTTTTTACAGGCAAAAGAGCTGTTTTCTTTGGGGCATGCCCCCGCAAAAGGCCCTTTTAAGGGCTGGTAAGGTAATAGAGCTGTTAACTTTTGTAATTTAGTATAGGGTAGGGCATTTTTTTATTTTGGGGGGCTTTGTTATTTTATTAGGGGGCTTAGATTAGGTGTAATTAGTTTAAAATTCTTGTAATATTTTTTTATTTTTTGTAATTTAGTGGGGGGGGTTTGTACTTTAGTTTAGTTTATTTAATTGTATTTAATTGTAGGTACTTGTAGTTAATTTATTTAATGATAGTGTAGTGTTAGGTTTAATTGTAACTTAGATTAGGATTTATTTTACAGGTAATTTTGTAATTATTTTAACTAGGTAGCTATTAAATAGTCAATATCTATTTAATAGCTATTGAACCTAGTTAAAATAAATACAAAGTTGCCTGTACAATAAATATAAATGCTAAAATAGCTACAATGTAACTATTAGTTATATTGCAGCTATATTAGGGTTTATTTTACAGGTAAGTCTTTAGTTTTATATAGGATTCATTTATGTAGTTAATTTAATGATAGTGTAGTGTTAGGTGTAATTGTAACTTAGGTTATGATTTATTTTACAGGTAAATTTGTATTTATTTTAGCTAGGTAGTTATTAAAGAGTTATTAACTATTTAATAACTATTGTACCTAGTTAAAATAAATACAAAGTTGCCTGTAAAATAAATATAAATCCTAAAATAGCTACAATGTAACTATTAGTTTAATTGTAGCTATATTAATAGCTAGTAGGGGGCTTAGATTAGGTGTAATTAGTTTAAAATTATTGTAATATTTTATTATTTTTGGTAATTTAGTGTTTGTTTGTATTAGAGTAGGGGTATGTGGGTGGTGGGTTGTAATGTGGGGGGGGGGATTGTGTTTTTTTTTTACAGGCAAAAGAGCTGTTTTCTTTGGGGCATGCCCCGCAAAGGGCCCTGTTCAGGGCTGGTAAGGTAATAGAGCTGTTAACTTTTGTAATTTAGTATAGGGTAGGGCATTTTTTTTTATTTTGGGGGGCTTTGTTATTTTATTAGGGGGCTTAGATTAGGTGTAATTAGTTTAAAATTCTTGTAATATTTTTTTATTTTTTGTAATTTAGTGTTTGTTTGTTTTTTGTAATTTAGTGGGGGGGTTTTGTACTTTAGTTTATTTAATTGTAGATAATTGTAGGTACTTGTAGTTAATTTATTTAATGATAGTGTAGTGTTAGGTTTAATTGTAACTTAGGTTAGGATTTATTTTACAGGTAATTTTGTAATTATTTTAACTAGGTAGCTATTAATTAGTCAATAACTATTTAATAGCTATTGTACCTAGTTAAAATAATGTAACTATTAGTTATATTGCAGCTATATTAGGGTTTATTTTACAGGTAAGTATTTAGTTTTAAATATGATTCATTTATTTAATTAATTTAATGATAGTGTAGTGTTAGGTGTAATTGTAACTTAGGTTAGGATTTATTTTACAGGTAATTTTGTATTTATTTTAGCTAGGTAGTTATTAAATAGTTATTAACTATTTAATAACTATTGTACCTAGTTAAAATAAATACAAAGTTGCCTGTAAAATAAAAATAAATCCTAAAATAGCTACAATGTAACTATTAGTTATATTGCAGCTATCTTAGGGTTTATTTTACAGGTAAGTCTTTAGTTTTAAATAGGATTCATTTATTTAACTATAGTAAACTTATTTCGTTTTATTTAAATTATATTTAAGTTAGGGGGTGTTAGTGTTAGGGTTAGACTTAGGTTTAGGGGTTAATAACCTTATTATAGTAGCGGCAACGTTGGGGGCGGGAGATTAGGGGTTAATAATTGTAGGTAGGTGGCGGCGATGTTAGGGAGGGCAGATTAGGGGTTAATAAAATGTATTATAGTGTTTGCGAGGCGGGAGTGCGGCGGTTTAGGGGTTAATACATGTATTATCGTGGCGGCGATTTGCGGTCGGCAGATTAGGGGTTAATACTTGTAGTTAGATTGCGGCGACGTTGAGGGGGCAGATTAGGGGTTAATAACTATAATGTAGGGGTCGGCGGCGTTAGGGACAGCAGATTAGGGGTTAATAGCTATAATGTAGGCGGCGGCGATATCGGGTCGGCAGATTAGGGGTTAATACTTGTAGATAGATTGCGGCGACGTTGGGGGGGCAGATTAGGGGTTAATAACTATAATGTAGGGGTCGGCGGCGTTAGGGACAGCAGATTAGGGTTTAATAGCTATAATGTAGGCGGCGGCGATATCGGGTCGGCAGATTAGGGGTTAATACTTGTAGTTAGATTGCGGCGACGTTGGGGGGGGCAGATTAGGGGTTAATAACTATAATGTATGGGTCGGCGGTGTTAGGGACAGCAGATTAGGGGTTAACAGCTATAATGTAGGCAGCGGCGATATCCGATCGGCAGATTAGGGGTTAAATAATGTTATTATAGGGTTTGCGATGTGGGGGGGCCTCGGTTTAGTGGTTCATAGGTAGTTTATGGGTGTTAGTGACTTAGTGTACTAAAACATACCGAATTTCGGAACCGAATAGAACTGAATTCAGCCGAATCCGAATAAATCCGAAACAAATTTATTCGGATCCGAAAAAATACGAAACGAATTTATTCAAATTTTACCGAATCCGATTCGATCCGAAACGAAATTCGAAAAGTCCGAATCGATCTGAACCGAAAACTAACCGAATTTTTTAGCCGTGCACATGTCTACATTACATACTAAATCCCCATTGTTCAATATTTATATGTATCTTCAAAATGGATTTTAAAACTTTTTTCAAATAAGAATAAATAAAACCAAAAAATAGGATTACATTGTAAGACTACTCTGATTTTTTTTTTAATTTAAGATATCCCATCTATTCTGGATGTCTTAATTTTAATGTAAGATTCTTTGAATGTCCAATTTATATTCTTCCCTTGTGTATTGCTTAATCTTATTTGTATACATTTTTAAATAATACACACAATTTTGCATATGTTTAGATTTTAAAAATATAGATTCAATTTTTGAAATTGATCACGTCATTGAAGGGACATGCCAACTAAATTTTACATAGAATTATTTTTAAACGTGATTTTATTGTTTTGTTTAAACATTTTATGAGCTACATTGGTTCAGTCTATTGTTTTAGTTCATAAACAAATTAATGGATTTTGGTTTAGGTTAAACAATGCATTACTGGTATAATCCGGCTGTTTTTCTATGTATAAATTGGCATATTTCCAAAAGTTAAAATCATGTGTTCAGATAACAGTAGTACATAGTTTAAAAAAGTATACAATTACACATTTAGAGCTTCATGTCCCTTTAATAGATGAAAATTAAATAATTCTTAGGATATCCTTAAATAACATATTAGATTGGAATTGCATGCTCAATCCCATTCATTACATCAACATATGGAGTCGAGAATTCATTAACACCAACATTGTCAAATCAATATAATTTTATATTAAAGGGATACTGATCTAAAATTATTAATGTTGTCATTCAGATAGAGCATGCAATATTAATCAACATTTAAATATAATACTATAATCATATGTGAAATATTCTATTGCTAAATGTATTTTAAAATCAAGAATGTACGTTTATCTGCAGCTCAATTTTGGTTGACCAACCTGGGTTTTGATTGATGATTGGTGGATACCTTCAACAAACAATATTTATTGAATCCAATATTGCTTATCTGCCTTTAAGATTAAAATGTAGCAACATTCAAATTATAATAGGAGTCAATGTTAAATAATTTGGAACAGTTTGAACAGTGAAATCAATGATTGAAATAAATCATGTCAGTGTCCCTTTAATAAACAATAGATTCATTCATCTTTACATTCTTTGGATTAGACAATATTGATATATAATTCACATATTCACTGTTGGAGTTACTTTATAGATATCAGCATACTCTAACAGCACCATGATTACATATTTGTACTAATCAATTTGGTTTTGTATTGTGATAAATATGTGTTGTGTCCTAAACAAGATTACTGTACATTGCACAAATGGCTCGATGTGCCACATGTCTTTGTTTATATTTGTCAACAGCTGTTATTCAAAATGTGGTTTGTGTGTATTCTTTTAAGAACATTGATCAATGGGTATATTTAGATATGCAATAGCATCGTATGAGATGAGTTTGATGTCTAATATAGTCAGAAATTAAACATATGTTCAATACATCATTTTTAACAGAATCCCCTTGATTCAATCAAGCATTTTTTTGTTTAATGACTGCTCTATTCTTCACATTTTCAAGTTGATTATTCTTAAAATTCGCTACAGATGTGATTTAGTGCTATCCCAAATGTGTTCACTAATATATATCAATATCATTCATAGAGAGAGTTGGTGTGGGGAGCCCACAGGAATCCAGCACTGACACAGAGCCGCCTTTGCAGTCTCCTGGTGAGTCCATTGACTTATTTATATGTCATTGAATGTGTATTGGTAATCAATATTATGAGCATGATTCTGATGAAGCATAACATTTGAAACAAACATATAATTTACTCCTCTGATTATATATTCATTTTCTTTGAATATTGAATGATTAATAATTAAAACTTTCTTAGTCTACACCTTTGTTATTCAGAAGATGTATAGCATATGTTTGTTTCCATGTTCATTTTTGACAACAGTCATCAAGTGATACACACATGAGAAATCTTAAATGTTCTATGTACTATGCTTTTATGATTTTAAAATTAATACAAACAATACATCGAAAATCGGAATCATTGAGAATAACAAATCTAATGTCATTTGTATGCTCCATCAAAATGATGTAAATCATAACTTGGGTGTGTATATCTTTAATGCAACATTGATGTGTGTCTTTGATCAACAGTAACATATGTTATAATATCTGATCTTAACGTGTACACAACATGTTATGTTTTACAGAGATTGATTTAACATGTGTGACGGAGGAGGAAGAGGCTTCCTTGAAGTCTGATGGTATGTGAAATATATCTATCATGTTTCCAACATGTTGCTTTATTGGAAATCATTTTATTGAAGATATTCAAAGTCTACAGCTTTTGCACTTTAAAAAGGAATATTATTTGTCTGTTCAAATACACTACTGCCCCCTTTCTATATCAGGCAGCATGAAAATATGTTTGTTTTTATATAAATTTATAATTCATGCCATCATTATGTCACATGCATATTACAGGCCAAAACACAATAATAATGTTATAATTGTACAGACAGTCATTGATATTCATCTGAGTGCCTATATGCATACCGTATCCTCATTTCATAATTGTTTAGAAATTCAAACACACTTCGAAGTATATTGAAAACATAATCAATTTGAAATGCGTTGATTTGATTTCATGATGTATGAGATGTTAATATATTTGGATTATTTTTTTTAAGATGGATTCTCCACCTCTGGTCATCTGGTTTCCGCCCCTGCCCAGTCCCCTGACCAGTCACAGACCCCTGCCCATGCCCAGACCCCTGCCCATGCCCAGACCACTGCCCAGGCCCAGACCCCTGTCCAGGCACAGACCACTGCCCAGGCCCAGACCCCTGCCCAGACACAGACTCCTGCCCAGGCGCAGACCCCTGCCCAGGCCCAGACCCCTGCTGGCCCTTCCCATTTGTCATTTCCTGTCCCTCCCAAAACACGCCCCTTCACCCCCCTTCGCCGCTCTCCCCGTATTATGGCCCGTACAGCTGCCCAGACCCCAACTCACCATTCCCCAGCTGTACGGCCTACCCCGGAGCAGCAGCTCATCCCTCCTCAACCCAATCCCATCCCTCCCCAACACAATCCCATCCCTCCCCCCTGTCTCAACCTTCATTGTCCTGGGTGTCGGATTGTCCTTCCCAGGCACAGCTGTAAGTATCATTCAAAATCCACATTATAAGATACTTAAAGGTACACTGAAGGCAAATTGTTTCTATTGTGATTCAAATAGAGCATGCAATGTTAATCAAATTTATAATTTACTACTCTTATGAATTATTCTTCATTCTCTTGCTATCTTTATTGAAACAAAGAAATGCCTAGAATTAATTTTAAATAGAAAATAATTGTGGACATCATTTCTTTATTGTTGGATGAATGTATCCATCAACCAGCAGGGACAACCAAAGTTGATAAACAAATATGGCCTGCCCTATAAACCTACATTCTTGCATTCAAAATCTAGCTAGAGAATTCTAACATTTAAAGAATATGTGTAATTTTTTCATATTTGTAATGTCATGCTCTATCTGAATCAGTCAATTAAATATTTAGGTTCAGTGTCCCTTTTATTTGATATCACTACATATACCAATCACCACTACTTGGATCCAACAATTTATGTACAAATGTTGATACATTATCTCTTGTCTAACCCAGTGGGAATGTAATTTCTTCAGGTTGCTATGTTTACACAGCTTGCCCTCAACGCCAAAATGTTTAAGGATAGGTGTGCCTACCACAGTATAATTAAAATATTTAAATTGCTAATGTAAGTACAATGTAAATCCTTTAACAAGATTTGATACACTCAAGCTGTATAAGTGGATCATCGAAAACCAATTAAAGGGGACAACATGTTTGAGTAAACTGTCCCTTTAATGATTTCGGTCTGTCTGAATAACATATTTAATGTGTAAAGAATCAATTTAAACAAATTGATGTAAAGAATGATTTGTCTTTATGATGACAATGTATCTTTGCTTATTTTTTCGTCTATTGTGTAATTATCCTTAATATTTGATTTATTCTTTATTTTAGGCTGTGACTCAGCATGGCTCATGCTAGAAGGTATAGCACGAGTAGAGCAGGCTGTGTTGAGGAACGCAGCTGTCCTGAGAGGGATGAACGACACCATGCAGGCCCAGCTCCGGGTTCAGGATTTGACTCTGCGGCAGATCATGCTATTAAATTCAAGGCCTGAATCCGGAGCTGGACATGCACAGGACGATGAAGAGGATGACCAGTAAGTGGAGGATCTGGAGATGCTCCAAGGGCGCAGATAAGAATCCTCCGTCCACATGTTGATGTTTTTGTTATTGTTGCCATTTGGCCTTTTTCTAAGTTTATTGTTGTGCCTGTTGCACTATTTTACCTTGTCATATGTCTCCAATGGGGCTATGCTGGCCCTTGGAAACTATCTTTATGGACTGTGATGCACTGTGTTACCTTGTCATATGTCTCCAATGGGGCTATGCTGGCCCTTGGCAACTCTCTTCATGAACTGTGATGCACTGTGTTACCTTGTCATATGTCTCCAATGGGGCTATGCTGGCCCTTGGCAACTCTCTTCATGGACTGTGATGCACTGTGTTTCCTTGTCATATGTCTCCAATGGGGCTATGCTGGCCCTTGGCAACTCTCTTCATGGACTGTGATGCACTGTGTTACCTTGTCATATGTCTCCAATGGGGCTATGCTGGCCCTTGGCAACTCTCTTCATGGACTGTGATGCACTGTGTTACCTTGTCATATGTCTCCAATGGGGCTATGCTGGCCCTTGGCAACTCTCTTCATGGACTGTGATGCACTCTGTTACCTTGTCATATGTCTCCAATGGGGCTATGCTGGCCCTTGGCAACTCTCTTCATGGACTGTGATGCACTCTGTTACCTTGTCATATGTCTCCAATGGGGCTATGCTGGCCCTTGGCAACTCTCTTCATGGACTGTGATGCACTCTGTTACCTTGTCATATGTCTCCAATGGGGCTATGCCAGCCCTTGGCAACTCTCTTCATGGACTGTGATGCACTGTGTTACCTTGTCATATGTCTCCAATGGGGCTATGCTGGCCCTTGGCAACTCTCTTCATGGACTGTGATGCACTCTGTTACCTTGTCATATGTCTCCAATGGGGCTATGCTGGCCCTTGGCAACTCTCTTCATGGACTGTGATGCACTGTGTTACCTTGTCATATGTCTCCAATGGGGCTATGCTGGCCCTTGGCAACTCTCTTCTTGGACTGTGATGCACTCTGTTACCTTGTCATATGGCTCAAATATTCCTTATTTTTATAAACGTTGTTGATGTTTTCTTACATACTAATAAAAGACATGTCATTGCACGATTCTTTGTCCTCATTCTTCATTTTATTGATTGGAAGCTCTAGTTTATCTGGTTGATCCTTAAAGGGACCTACCAAAAATAATGGATTTTCAAGAATCATATATGTAATACAATTGTAAATGACTTTAAGATTAACATCTCCAATGTAATTTTATTATTTGTCTTTATATATTTTTCTCAAAGCTTTATCATTGCATGATTATGATTAGCATAGTAATTCTTTTATATATGTATATATAGATTGTTATTTGTGTATATATGTATATTTCAATTTTCACATCCATGTGTGTATTTAGAAACTCTGCATGAATTGATGCACCTTTAACAAATGATCTGAGGATTGATACAATGATATAATCCCTGTAAAGTGTTCATTTTATTGAAATAGTATTGTCTATGTGTATCCTCTTTTTAAAAACAAAATAATGTCCTTTAAGTGATGGTGAGCACAATTGTTAATGAATGTATTTCCAAAAAGTGATGGTGATGGTGAGCACAATTGTTAATGAATGTATTTCCATTTCTAAAGCGTTTTTGTCCTTTTTACATGAACAAGGACATATAATCTTATTAATAAACAATCTTATTGTAATGTTGACAGCACATGTATTTCATTTTCAATTCTATCTTATTGTAAAAGTGTAACCAAATAAATCTCTGTGTGTAATGCGCATATTTTAGATGATGAATATTTTTTTAACAAATATGTTAACAAAATACTTCTCCTCCCATATATGGCTATAGGTAGGCTGACCATATTTCAACTTGAATAAATGACACGTTTAATCAATACATGTGTCATTATTGTTATTCCAAAACAATCTAAACATATCTTAAAACATCAATGGCATATGTATTTCTCATGTGTATCTTTTAAATGTTAAAGATATACACCATAGCTATAGTTAAAGGGACAGTCAAGTCCGAAAAGATGATTCATGATTTCGTGACATTCCTAGATAGCAATCTACACACATACTAGTTACTAAAATATAAATACGTTTCTTATTGATATGCCAAGCTGTCAACTGAGTCCTTGTATTGGCTGCGGTTTTTAAGCGATCTCGGATGCGCCATGTTGCTTAAGACGTCACCTGCCAGGCTGTCCAATGATTCCTTGTATTGACTGACGTTCTTACGTGATCAAGAATGTGCCTTTTATTGGATTGCGTTTTGACGCGATCAAGGATGCGCCTTTTTTTGGTTTGCGTTCTTACGTGATCAAGAATGTGCCTTTTATTGGATGGCGTTTTGACGCGATCAAGGATGCGCCTTTTTTTTTGCGTTCTTACGTGATCAAGAATGTGCCTTTTATTGGATGGCGTTCTTACGTGATCAAGGAAGCGCCATGTTAATTAAGACGTCACATGCAAAGGTAAAAAAACGTCTGATTGTATTACGTAGTCCCGCAATATTTGTTTGTGCACGTTAAACACGTTTGTGAATGAAGCCAATTTTAAAAACCTTGCAAATATGGATTTTTTGCATCATGTTACATTGTTGACCCGTAGCTGATAAAGACCACCACATTCTCTTTTGCTGGATGTCTGGTTGAATAAACGAACGAAAGCAAAATGTTTTCATGCATATGATATTTCGAGGCAAGTGCAAATCTCTATAGTCCATGTTGTTTAATATGTTTGTCAACAATATGTTCCTTTTTCTGAAAAATGACTGTTGTGTTTAATGTTAAAGATATCTAATTCATAAATATGCGCTATTGTGTTAGAATAAAGTAATCAATATGCATTTATCTTTATCATATGCTAAATATATGATGCTGACTTCTTCTAAATGTAATTTCGTTGTATATTTTATTAAAGGTTCATTAGACACTCACATTATAAATCAAATCTTTTAATTTGTTCTCTAGTTAGATAGTCCATTGTTTAACAAATACACATTTCATTTTGCTTCTGTTCAAATAAAATGTAAGTAATTTTCAGACTCCTCGCCAAGCCTCTAAGTTTCATGTGGTTACCATCTCCAGCTTTCTCCTGTTTTGTGTATGATGGTGTATTGTCTTGTTTTACGGTTGTAATGGGGGTTCATCTATATTTTCAATAGAGCTAACCCGATTTTCTTTGAAAGTGTTTAAAGCTTTGTAATATTGATATCAGTATATGTTAATCTTGTTGTTTCTAGTAGTGTCTATTACATACAGTTCTGTTAAAAATATAGTATACTGTCCCTTTAATGCAAATGTTGATTTTTGTATCATGTATGAGTTCCACATTGGTTAATCTCCAAATATATTATTGTTAGCATATTTTCACCCCCCACTCCTAAAAGGACTTTAAACCATATTCATTGTTAAAACAAATGTCTTTATAAAAATAAATTAACACAATAATGTCTCTTTAAGAAAATAGACTTTATTTAACACGTCAATATAAATCTGATTTCAAAATTTATTGTTTGAACAAGTACATGTAGATATACCAACAATCTTCAAATATATGTTAGCATATGTAATTTTGTTAAAGGGACAGTTTAGAAAACAAATAATGTTTTGCATTATTCTAAAAGTCAATTTTGTAATATCAATGATATCAAATGTTTCTCAACAATTAATCATTTGTCTGTGTTTATTTTAATTTGCTAGCTAAACCTATGAAGTTCGTGTGCTCATTTCTTCGAGCTTGAAGAGTGCATGTAATCATTATACAATTTGACCACTAGAGGGCATTTGGATAGCATTTGTATATGTAAAACCTTGTGCTCATACAGCATATTATTTACCATGTATTGATCATTGATATCTAAAATGTTGTTATGTCAGAACAACAAATAAGTGGTCATTTTTCATAGTCATAGATACAAGGGTAAGCACATAAGTCACACGTATTTCTCCATGTTTTGTTGTTTCCAACTTGATAATGCGTAATACAGTGTTTTCTTTGTAATCAATAATTTTCTGACTGTCCCTTTAAGCTGTGTTATTGGCATTCAAACAGTAATATGCCATCATGGATAATTGTAATGGTAATTTTGTTTGCGATTCGGGAAACAGTTTGGACATCACATCACAGAAACCCATCAATATCATGAACAAGGATAGGTATGTGATGATGTGGTTTTCACACACTTATAACCCACACTCTGCAAACAATCTGCCTCCATGGACCCGGTCCCATAGAAGTAGATTATATACAGAGTGTGGTCCACAAGTGTATGAAAACCACATCATCACATACCTATCCATTACACATTAAATAAAAAAAACATTAAACATGAAAACAAATACTTCCTCTTCCTTCCCCTCTTCCCACGGGGCTGAGGCTCTGGGAGGGGCAACTGCCGACTCTGACGAGTTCTCCTTGGAGATGTTGTGGGAAGAGTGGAAGGAAGAGTACTGGGATGACCAAGGTGAGGAGGAGAAGATGGCTGAGGAGAAGATGGCTGAGGAGGAGAAGATGGCTCGGCAGGAGGAGATGTCCCGGCAGGAGGAGTTGTCCCGGCAGGAGAAGATGGCCCGGCAGGAGAAGATGGGCTGGCAGGAGAAGATGGCCCAGCAGCAGGAGGCCCAGCAGCAGGAGGCCCAGCAGCAGGAGGCCCAGCAGCAGGAGGCGTACCAGGAGGCAGACCAGCATGCGCCTCCCGGAAAAAATTATACATCTCTTGGTGTAGATTAATGATTCTGTTTTGCCCTTGTTCTATTCTATTAAGTATGTTTATTATTTGGTTTTGGCCTTCAATTATTTGGTTTTGTCCATCAAGAATTCGAGTTCGGCCTTCGATATTTTGTATCCGGGAGTTACGCATTTGGTCTATGTAGTCCAGTAGAACCCGCACCTCCGCTATTTCCTCTTGTTGTGCTTGGCGGGGTACCCGTGCACGGCGGGGTGCCCGTGCACGGCGGTGTGCGGGTCCTTGAGGGGCCTCTGGTTCCGCGGCCTCCTCCTCTGCTTCCGGGGCCTCTTCATCTGCTTCCGTTCCCTCTTCGTCACGGGGGGGCCTCTTCCCTCCGAAGTGGAAATTCCTCCCCACCACTCTCATCCCGGGGAGATGGAGGAGGCTGTATTTGTTATGCTGCCTCCTCCCCAGACTCTGTATATTTAAAAAAATATAAATTGTATATATTAGCATATTTGCAAATGAAGCTTTAAATGACTTAGCTTACGATACAATTAAAAATGCAGAATCATTAATCCACTTTGAAATCTAACAATCAATACGATTTCCGCATTTTCTAAACCGTGTTTGTGATATCTCTGGTCAATCTGAATGTTTTAGCGTTTGTTTTCAGTCTGTTTAAATGCACACCTAACCTATAGCCTAGATACTGATGTAACCGCAAAGTAATTGTGAATGCGTGTAAACAGCGTAATAGCATTAATCTGATCCTTAAAGGGACATGAAACCCAATGTTTTATCTTTCATGATTTAGAAGCATACATTTATAATCAACTTTCCAATGTATTTTTCTTATCTAATTAGCTTCATTCTCTGGATATTTTTTGCTGAAAAGCATATCTAAATATGCTTAGATGCTGATTGTTAGCTGAATATAGCTGCCTCCTGTGATTGGTTCACCGTGTGCATGGCTATTTCTTCATTAAAATATATCTCAAGAATGATTCAAATTAGGTAATATAAGTACATTTGAATGTTTTGTCACATTGTATTCTCTACCTCAATCATGAAAGTAAAGGTTTGCGTATAGTGTCCCTTGAAATACATTCGTATGTGAATTTATTCTTCAATGAGCTTACCGTCAGATGAGAATGGCAGGTTCCCGGTATCAATTCCTCCGATACCGACTACATCCACCTCGGAGATGCTGGGCCGCAACATTTCCTCCCATCGGCAGTACTCGATTTCCAGGAATGTCGGGCCTCCAGGCTTAACTTTTTCTTGAGATCCATCTTACAGTCCCGGTAGCGATGTTTTATAGAGTCCATATCTCTGTTACGGCCACCCACTGCATTGACTGCATTCCTTATCTCATTCCAGAGCCTCCTCTTCTCAGTCGGGGTAGTCTTCTGGTGCTGCAGCCTCCTATACCTGGCCATATAGGCCTCTACGAGGGCCTCCTTCTCCTCCATCGAAAACCTCACCTCCCTAGTCGCCTTGGCCTTCCCCTGTGACAATGCCCTCTGTTTCCCGGACTGTGAAGCCCTACTCTGTCCGCCACTGGGCCCAGCCACTTGTTCATCTTGAACCAAGTGGCTGGGTCCACCCACCGCTTCCACCCCCGCTTCCTGCCCCCCTTCCTGCCCTGTTCCTCTCCCCCTCCCTCTCCTCCCCCCTCTACCTCTCCCCTGCCTGCCCTCCATCTGTTCCCTAAACTAAACCCCAAATAATCAAACAAAAAGTGAGTGTGATGAAATGAAAGGGGGTCAAAATAAAGAACTAAAAAGACAAAAAAAGTGCTGAAAGTGTGAGAGGGATCTAAAAAAACAAAGAGGGTAAGGAGTATTTAAATAAACCAAAATAAGAAGAAGACTAAAAGGAGGATATGTAAACTAAATGTAACTAGGGGATGGGTATGGGATGGGTATGGGGTATGGGATAAGAGTAAATGGGATGAAAGGGAATGGGACTACAGGGAATGGGGTATGGAGTGTAGTATGAGGGGGTATGGGGTATGGAGTGTATGTAGTGTTATTGATAAGTGTATGTATGTATTGAATGTGTTTGCGTGTAAATGTGTTAAGTGTACAGAAAAATCACTCGCTCGCTAACTCACACTACTACTAATTCTCACTAACACACTACTACTAATTCTCACTAACAAACACTCCCACTAACTCTCACTAACTCCCACTACCACTAACTCACGCTCCCACTAACTGACTCACACTAGCACTAACTCTCACTAACAACTCTCACTAACAACTCCCACTACCACTAACTCACTCACGCTCCCACTAACTGACTCTCTCCCACTCCCACTAACTCCCACTCCCACTAACTCACTCACGATAACACTAACAACTGACTCTCTCACGCTAACACTAACTCACTCACAATAATGCACAAACTCTCTAATCTTAAACCTCCAATCTCCAAAGACCCACCAGTAACACAGTCAAAGAAGCCATGCTTGTGTGGTGCTTATATACCCTGTGTAAATGTTTAATGATGTACCAATTTCCGTTGTAAATTGTGTTCAGGTGTGCTTTATTAGCAATTAATATTAGTGCAATTTGTATTAGTTGTGTGAATTTGCGCATGCTCATTTTGAGTTAGTATTTGTGGAATGTGTAGAATGCGATGATGTCATAGTGGTCGTTTTCTATAACATTGTCCAATAGTATTCTGTTTAAATGTGAATTTGCGATGGTGTGGTATTAGTGAAGTGTTGTATATGTATGTTTGTCCTAATATATAGTGATATTGAATGCGATTATTTTTCTAGTGTATGTATATATTTTTTATTCCTTGTTGTTATTTTGCGAATTTCCGCATCTTAAAGTATATGCGTATTCCCCGTATTAAATTTTATTTAAAATCCCCCCGCTTGTGAATGTGTAATGCTTGTGTGCTTTGTTGATTGATTGTTGTTGTGACATTTGCGGAGTGTTATTGTTGTGCATGATGTGGTATGCGTCATATGACCGAGCTGTGCGTATTTCTCGCGAGATCGAGTGTTAGGTGAAAAAAGCTATTTATTTTGCTTTTCCATTGATCTCTATGGGAGACTGTCTAACGCGGGCAGGATTCCGCGTGTGACATACACGCGTTAGGAGCATCGTTAGATGGTCTTTTTTGAACTCTAAATACCGGAGTCAAACAATGCCGTGCGTTAGACATAAACCACGCGTAGCGTTAGCAGGCCATCTACCGCCAAACTCCAAATCTAGCCGCAAGTGATTATCCTGATGTTCGTAAGGTACCTTTCTTACATTTTTTTGAAGGGTACTATTATCCCTGTAGCAGGCCTATACAAATTATTTTCACCGGTGAGATTATCTCTTGTCTTACGCCTCTCTATCTGTTACTTCTAATCTTCCACCCTTCTATCAATCTCACCAGGGATCCACAGGATTTGGAACTTTGTGTTTTGAAAAAAAAAATATGATTTACAGTAAATAGAACCTCTTGTCTCCCTCTATTTACTGTAATAAATAGTCAGCAAAGACAATCCTTGTTCAGTGAGGTTTGGAGCTTTTTGTGATATTTAAACCTCTTCACAATTTACAGTCGGCTAGATTTAGAGTTCTGCGGCCAAAGGGGTGCATTAGCTACGCGTACTTTTTTTCTCCCGCACCTTTTAAATACTGCTGGTATTTAGAGTTCACAGAAGGGCTGCGTTAGGCTCCAAAAAGGGAGCGTATAGCATAATTTACCGCCATTGCAACTCTCAATACCAACGGTGCTTACGGATGCGGCCAGCTTCAAAAACGTGCTCGTGCACGATTCCCCCATAGGAAACAATGGGGCCGTTTGAGCTGAAAAAAAACCTAACACCTGCAAAAAAGCTGCGTTCAGCTCCTAACGCAGCCCCATTGTTTCCTATGGGGAAACACTTCCTACGTCTGCACCTAACACCCTAACATGTACCCCGAGTCTAAACACCCCTAACCTTACACTTATTAACCCCTAATCTGCCACCCCCGCAATCGCTGACCCCTGCATATTTTGTTAACCCCTAATCTGCCGCTCCGTACACCGCCGCCACCTACGTTATCCCTATGTACCCCTAATCTGCTGCCCCTAACACCGCCGACCCCTATATTATATTTATTAACCCCTAATCTGCTGCCCCCAACGTCGCCACCACCTACCTACACTTATTAACCCCTAATCTGCTGACCGGACCTCACTGCTACTATAATAAATTTATTAACCCCTAATCCGCCTCACTAACCCTATAATAAATAGTATTAACCCCTAATCTGCCCTCCCTAACATCACCGACACCTAACTTCAAGTATTAACCCCTAATCTGCCGACCGGACCTCACCGCTACTCTATTAAGTGTATTAACCCCTAAAGCTAAGTCTAACCCTAACACTAACACCCCCCTAAGTTAAATATAATTTTTATCTAAAGAAATAAATTATATATAATATAGCAATATCTTGCAAAAAATAAAATGTATCATATATATTTATACAATGTACAATATGTGCAAATTATAATAAGATATATATGTGAATAGTATATATGTGATACAATATATATGTGAGTAGTATATACGTGATAGGCAATTAACAATATAATAAAATAAAAAAATTATAATATAAAAATACATGTTTTAGCAGATACAAACAAACAACAAACAACAAAATAAGATAAAAGTCCAAACCGTGGTGATATAAGTCCTTATGGATCCGTGACACGATAGGTAGCAGCAGGCAGCACTCCTGAAGCAAATGAAGATCAACAATAATGTCCTAAAAGACAAGATGAAAGGAGGCGCCCAATAGTGTGATAAGGTAGAGAACAAAGTGAGTGTGATATAAAGGAACTGCAGGGTACTCACAAACATCCTACTATGTGGACCTATCGTAGGTCCTTCCTGATTGGCTGGTTCCCTTTCTGTGTCTGAAATGTCTCCAGCGACTATTCCTGCCATAGCCTCATGTTCCAGCTCGCGTGTGTGAGTCAGCCAAGCGGCTCTGAAGCCTCGGCTTGCGTTTTATTGCACTGGATGTGCAAGGATGTTTGTTGACATTATTGTTGACAATTTACAGTATAAGAACTGTTAAAATCTGGTTTTAGAAGATGAAATAAGTTGCAGCCACTTTCTTTTTATGGAAATTAATTTCCTGCAGTGTTTTTCATGACAAAAACCTAGCCAAAACAGAAAATGAGATTTTCTTAATGATTTAAAGATTAATTGAAATAAATAGACTTAAGGGACACTACCAGGTGGTGACCAAGATGGCTGACTTATTTAGATGCTGAGAGTATACATCCCCTGAATATAGATGAATTAAGGCACCATTTTTGAAGTTCAGAATTTCTCACTATAACTACAACTCCTGAGTTGATTGTGCTATTTTGGTTACCTTTTGGTTACCTTTCTTTCTCAGCTCTGAGTACCAGAATGGAAGGGCCCTCAGTGGCTACCCAAATGTGTCTTTTCTTTACCTCATATGATTGACCTTTACCTTTAATGAAAACTCTCCTTGTGCTGTGCGTTATGGTGCATTAAGCTCCATACCGCACAAAAGCCAAGGGCTGAGTTTATATGCTCATGCACGCTTTCCCCCATAGACATCAATGGGGAGAAAGTGTTAGAAAAAACCTGCAATCCCGGAATGGCAAATCACCGTAAACACAATGGTTACATTTAAACCTAACACCCTAACATAAACCCCTAGTCTAAACAACCCTAATCCGCCGCCACCGACTTTGCCGACACTAAATAAAATGAATAACCCCTAAACTGCCACCCCGACATCACTGACACTAATTAAAGCTACTAACCTAAACTGCCGCCCCCAACATTGCCGACACAAATTTTAGCTATTAACCCTTAAACCATTGCCCCCGATATCGCTCACACTAAATAAAATGATTAACCCGTAAACCGCCGGCCCCCTACATTGGTACCAATAAACGAAATATATTAACCCCTAAACCGTCGCCCCCCACATCGGTACTAATAAACTAAACATATTAACCCCTAAACCACCAGCCCCCGACATCGCAACACACTAAATTAAAATATTAACCCCTAAACCTAACACCCCCTAAACTTTAAAGATATAACTATCTTTAAATAAATAAAAACTTACCTGTGAAATAAAAGAAAACTAAGTTTAAACTTTAAATTAAACTAACATTACTATTTTAAATAAGCTAAAATAAAATAAACGAAAAATGTATTCGAGCAAATTCTTAATTAATGCTTCATGGACATTATGGCCCTTACAGTCGACTGTTTAAAAAAAGAGGTCGCAAGTCAGCAAAGCAAGCTATTGGAAATGGAGTCTGATGTTAAACAGTCCTTTACCGGAGGAGTACGGTAAAGTTCTTACCCAAATTAACTCCAAGATTAAAGAATTGAGAAAGACCATCGAGGACCAGAAGCACACAAAATTCTGCAGAGAGGAGCAGGATTATACCCAAGGCCAAATTTACAGCTGGCGATACGAACCGGAAGGTATGATTCGAAGAACCATTTCCAGTAGACAGAGACGCCGCAGTTGGGCCTTTACACAACATGGGAGTAGCTCTGAATCATCAGGTGCATCACCTGGGGACTCCGACGCCGACGGAGGCGCGGAGGGAGGAAGTCCCGCAAACACTGTGAGCCTCAAGGAGAAGCCACATCGACAATTGCGGTCAAACCAACGACATTAACAGAGGACACTGTGGTAAATATCTCTGGCCAAGACATCACTAATGATGAACTTTATATACTTAATAAGGGCTTGTCCTTCTGCCCTGACCGGAACTGTAATTTCTTTAGGTTGCACAGGGATTTGTTTACATGTTTTCACACCCTTAGGTTAAAAGCTTTCTTTAATAATGTTTCTGGTGAGGTTAAGCCTAAGACTTATAATAAAGATATGATTTATTTGCATTAACTTAGCCTCTGCAATAAGAGTTCATTTATCCCAGGTCAATCTGACCATAGTGTAGAGACATATATAAATCTGGTTAAACGTGATATTGAGATTCTTACGGATAAAACTGAACGTAATAAGAGACAAAACTTAAATGCTGCTAAAATTCATAGGCTAAAAAACTTCCATAAAAAGGATTTTGAAGCTTTTAGCTCTTTAAAACATAAACAAAATATAATATTGAAGAGAAGGTTGGTGCAACAGTTATGATGATTAAAGATGATTATAATAATGAAATTAGGAGACAATTGTATGATACAAATGTCTATAAGAAACTTTCTAACAATCCCTTATTTTCCATTCAGAAAGAGTTAAATAGAATCTTGGCTATAGCCTTTAAAAACAATTTAATCAGGAAGGATGTATTGAAATGTCTTACTGTTAAATACCCTTGCACTCCTGTATTATAGGTATTGCCTAAAATACATAAAAATTCTTAACTCCCCCAGGCTGCCCAATCGTTGCTAGCACTGGCTCTATTTTGACCCAAGTTTCAATTTTTCTAGGTGCTGTTAAATCTGTTTTATGCAATGATAGGAATTTTGGCAAAGTTCAAGTAGATTTTTTGTTACAGTTATTAGAGATGGTATTTTTTTTTTAACTATTTTTTTTTTTGAAGATAACTATTACTTGCAAATTCAAGGTACAGCCATGGGTTCCAACGTTGCCCAGAATTATGCCAACATTTTTATGAATATTTTCAAAGAAAATTAGTTTTTTCTAATAAATGGTTTGTTCAGTGTGGTGCCAGTTGGTGGCACTACATTGACAATATTTTCGGGAATTTGGTTGGGTGACATTGGAACCCTTATGGCTTTTTTTGATGAATTGAACTTAGCCACCAGTCATATTAACTTTAAGTTGACCTGGAGTGAGGACTCTATTAAATTTTTAGATACTAAAATCATTAAAACAGGATGTATGCTTAAAGCTGATTTATTCAGTAAAAGCACTGACCGTAATAGTCTCCTGTGTTATGACAATGCTCATTCATCAGCCTTAATTAACTCTCTACCATGCAGTCAATTACTAAGAGTCAGATGCATAGTATCAGATGATAGCGTGATAGAAAATAGACTGCAAGACATGGGAACTAGATTCATTGAATGAGGCTACCCATCATCTTTGATTAATAAAGAGATAGCATAAATTCTATCTATTCCAAGGGAAGGTTTATTGAAACCTAAAATTAAGAATGGAAAAATTATGGTAATGCACATATAGCCTTTGAGGCATATTTATCAAGCTCCGTAGTAAAGACTGCTGCTCCATAACCTGTCCGTCTGCTCTGAGGCGGCAGACAGAAATCAGCCTGTTCGGATACGATCAGGTTTATTGACACCCCCTGCTAGCGGCCGATTGGCCACTAATCTGCAGGGGGTGGTATTGCACCAGCAGTTCACAAGAACTGCTGGTGAAATGATAATGCTGTTGGCATTTATCGATGTGCAGCGGACATGATCTGCTATATCAGATCATGTCCGCTCACACAATCATAAATATGCTCCTTTGTCTCTGAGTATAACTCCCTAAGTCCTTCTATTCAAATTGTAAAGAAATATTGGAATATTTTATCTCAGTGTAACCCTAACATTCTAGAATTCCAGAATTTGCCAATGTCAACATACAAGCAAGGTATAAATCTTCATGACCAGTTAATTAAAGCTGACATAGGTCCTAGTAAAAGTAAAATTCAGAGTTATATCATTATAACTAATAAAGGATGTTTCCCATGCTTGAATTACTCCTGTTGTAGTAATTTAATTAAGGGCTCAGTATTTAACCATTCCTATAATAGTAAAAAGTACCAAAATAAAGGATATTACATGCAATACCCAATATGTCATTTATTTGATCAAGTGCCCTTGTGGGCGGAGCTATGTGGGTGAAACCACTAGGTGTATATGCCACAGGATTATAGAACATAAAAGTTCTATTAGAATGAAAACTATAACAACCCCTGTTGCTAATCATTTTTTGCAAAAGAACCATGTCATTAACCAACTTTGGTTTCAACTAATTGATTATATACCCAAACCATGTACGGGGGGGGGGGGAGATATAGAGCTTATGCTTAAACAAAGGGAAGCATTTTGGATTCATGAATTGGGCACATTACAACCAGTGGGAATGAATAGGGAGTGAGACTTATCAGTTTTTCTGTATTGTAATATGATCAGATTAATTTTGTATTTAACATGTGAAATTGAATATTGTAAATTAATATTGTTGCTATTTATTCTGTGACTAAGCATGGTTGTAAAAATATTAGCATAGTCATATTGCTGCTTTATTTTGTCATAGCATGATTGATTGCAAATTTCTAAAGATTCTTTAAAAATTTAGCAATTTTGTCATTTTTGTATCTTTTTTTGGGTGTATATATACATATATGCAAAAAGAAATAGAGTGGTGTGAGTTAATGAAACATCGAAAGATGCAAATCAAGTGTCTTTCTGCTGGATCAATGTTACCCAAATCACTCTCGGTGTACGTCAATATTTTATATATCCAGAACTTGGTATATGCATATGGGTCGGCACATATAGTGCTCTCTTACCCTCCACCTTGGACTTTGTGGTCTGTGGGAGAATACTGGGACCTCGATTCCAATCGACAAGAGCTAGTTGCTCCCTGGTCTCCTCCGCCTCTTTCAGCGTCTCCGACAATGTGTAGTCCTCAGGTGACCCGGCGCTTCCGGAGGCTGTAACTTGATCCGAAAACAGCAGAGTGTGAGGCGGACAGCTGCATGGCAGCGCGGATCTCTAGAATCAGCAGGTTAAAGTAACATAAGGAATACGATCCACAACAGCCAAATTAAAATCCTGGGTCTTTATTTGAAATTCTTAAAATTGCAATGGAAGGTATACAATAAACAGAGTGAGCACAGCACTGTGGCTTACGCGTTTCGGCTAACAAGCCATAGTCATAGCCTATAGTGCTGTGCTTACCTCTGATATTTAAGAGCAGAAGAAAGAGCCCATTGGCTCAAATTCAATTCAATTAATTCATTGATTAAAAACACTTGTGCGCTACTCAGTTAACATTTTAGTGCCTAGTTCTGTAGGGATATAAAGCAATACAAGTACTTATTGAAAAACAAACCTTAGTATACAAAAGTTTTCGTCAATATTAAAGTGCAAGGAATGGTTAGTCATGTTCAGTTATCTTTATGTATAATGTGTGTATTATACATGGAAAATAAACACAATTGTTTTTTTTAAATTGAATATATGAATATATGGTTAGATGTTTATTAAATGGAATAAAATAAAAATTTAAAAATTTCATATTACATCGGGGGGGGGAACAAAAAAAACAACAACAAACAATTACCCAAGCATTATGCCGGGATTATACTTCATGGCTATATGATACATGGAATGGAGGAACAAATTATTTTTCAACTTTGGCAAACAACTTGTTTTAACCTGCTATTGGATATACGGGAACTAGACCCCCCAAACCTCAGTTGGATCTCTAATGGTATTTTCCTAATCTATAAGCGTTTACAAAATTAGTGGAGTGCACTAGATATAGGCTAGTGGTAATTACATGGACTTCCAAAAGTGTATCAATATTATTCCCAATTATTTATCATATCAAATTTGGAATTGAGTCCCTTGGGCACCCTGGTTTCCAATTTGAAAATCCAGAAGATCTCTCTCTTTGCCAAAAGCTGGTCCAAGTTACCATCACCTTTTGGCAGGACTACCTTCTCAATTGCACACCATCTCAAGGTGTTTACATTTCCTTTGTGGGTTTTTGCAAAATGTTGCACCAATGGAGTGGATGCCCTGCCTATACTGATGGTAGAGAGATGTTCCCTGATTCTCAAATTCATGTCCCTTGACGTGAGACCAATATATTGCAGTTTGCATTGAGAACATGTGATTAAGTATATAACATAGTTGGTTCTACAATTTAAACATGATCTTATGTCAAATCCACTTCCATTCACTGTTGACTCAAAATTTTTGGTGATATGTACATAATCACAAGGGCGACAATGATTGCTCCCACACCTATACATTCCTACATGTCTAAGCCAAGAGCTGTTTATGCTCTGTGAATTTCTCAACTGTGTAGGTGCCAAAGTGTACCCAGGGTCTTACTTTTCTTGTACAAACATCTAATTCCTTTGTCCACTACCTTAGTAAAGTGATCGTCTGCTGCCAAAAGTGAGAAATTCTTCTTCACTATTTAACAGATATCATGATACTGGGCACTTAATTCAGTGACAAAATTAATTATACATATATATCAGATATTTGGCCTTTAGGTAGAGAGTGGATTAGTATTTAACTATTTATGTTTTAAGGGTTAAATGCTCAAAGTGATTACAGCGCCATCTAGTGGTGCTTTACTATAAATTGTGATCATGTTCAGTTTGTGTGTTAGCATGACTAAGGGATGTTTCCCGAAACGTTGCTGCCTGTAACCCTGTGGTTTCAAATAATTCATTTGCTTTATGCTGTCAAATTTGCCACTGTTTTGAATATTTGTTTAAAGTGGGTTTTCAGAAGTTGCCCACAGTGACGTGCAAGCATACCTGGGTGCTGGACTTACTATTTGCTGGTTCATTCCACGCACATTGGCCAATTTTTCAGCCGTATAGCGGTACCGCACCATAACACAAAACTTGTAATCTATCCTTTATTGATTAATTATTTAATGCAGCTATATTTGTTGTACATATTACTACATTTTTGCTTCATGTTGGTCTTTTTAGGGTTTCATTTGCTTGCACCTTTTTTAACTCTTTGTATATATATATATATATATATATATATATATATATGTGTGTGTGTGTGTGTGTGTGTATGTGTGTGTGTTATTGTACTTTAATATATTTTATATTTGTTTATAAAGTGATGAGGCGAGCGCCACAATAGGCTGAGGTGATCAGGTGATTGACTAAGGGATATTCTAAACTACTAAACAATATAAAATATATAATTTAATACATATCAACCAAATATAGAAAATACAATAGATATCATGGATCCATGTATAACAAAAATAATTAAAATCACATATAAAAACACATATAGAACATATAATAAAAACAATCGCCTAGATTTAGAGTTTGGCGTCAGCCATCAAAAGCAGCGTTAAAGGGTCCTAACGCTGCTTTTTACCGCCCGCTGGTAATTAGAGTCAGGCAGGAAAGGGTCTACCGCTCACTTTCTTTCCGCGACTCCAGGCTACCGCAGATCCCCTTACGTCAATTGCGTATCCTATCTTTTCTATGGGATTTGCCTAACGCTGGTATTTGGAGTCTTGGAAGAAGTGAGCGGTAGAGCCTCTAACGACAAGACTCCTACCGTCAAAAAAAGTCAGTAGTTAAGAGCTATATGGGCTAACGCCGGAACATAAAGCTCTTAATTACTGTGCTATAAAGTACACTAACACGCATAAACTACCTATGTACCCCTAAACTGAGGCCCCCCCACATCGCAAACCCTCTAATAAAATTTTTGAACCCCTAATCTGCCGACCAGACACCACCGCCACCTACATTATAGCTATGAACCCCTAATCTGCTGCCCCTAACATCACTGACACCTACATTATATTTATTAACCCCTAATCTGCCCCCACAACATTGCCGCTACCTAACTACAATTATTAACCCCTAATCTGCCGCCCCGAACGTCGCCGCTACTATAATAAAGTTATTAACCCCTAAACCTAAGTCTAACCCTAACCCTAACACCCCACTAACATAAATATAATTTAAATAAAATGAAATAAAATTACTATAATTAAATAAATTAAATCTATTTAAAACTAAATACTTACCTAGAAAATAAACCATAAGATAGCCACAATATAACTAATAATTACATTGTAGCTATTTTAGGATTTATATTTATTTTACAGGCAACTTTGTATTTATTTTAACTAGGTACAATAGCTATTAAATAGTTAAGAACTATTTAATAGCTACCTAGTTAAAATAATTACAAAATTACCTGTGAAATAAATCCTAACCTAAGTTACAATAAACCTAACACTACACTATCATTAAATTAATTAAATAAATTAACTACAATTACCTACAATTATATTTAATTAAATAAACTAAACTATAGTACAAAAAAACAAACACTAAATTACAGAAAATAAAAAAATAATTACAAGAAGTTTAAACTAATTACACCTAGTCTAAGCCCCCTAATAAAATAATAAAGCCCCCCAAAATAAAAAATGCCCTACCCTATTCTAAATTACAAAATAATCAGCTCTTTTACCAGCCCTTAAAAGGGTTTTTTGCGGGGCATTGCCCCAATGTAATCAGCTCTTTTACCTGTGAAAAAAATACAACCCCCAACATTAAAACCCACCACCCACATACCCCTACTCTAACCCACCCAAATCCCCCTTAAAAAAACCTAACACTAACTCCCTGAAGATCTCCCTACCTTGAGTCGTCTTCACCCAACCAGGCGGAAATCTTCATCCAAGGTGCGCAGAAGAGGTCCTTCATCCGGTAGAAGTCTTCATCCAGGCGGCGTCTTCAATCTTCATCCATCCGGAGCGGAGCCATCTACCAAGGAGCCGATGCGGAGCCATCCTCTTCATCCGGAGTCTTCTTACACAATGACGGTACCTTTAAGTGACATCATCCAAGATGGCGTCCCTTCAATTCCGATTGGCTGATAGGATTCTATCAGCCAAACGGAATTAAGGTAGGAAAAATCAGATTGGCTGATTCCATCAGCCAATCAGATTGAAGTTCAATCCGATTGGCTGATCCAATCAGCCAATCGGATTGAGCTTGCATTCTATTGGCTGTTCCAATCAGTCATTGTTTAAGAAGACTCCGGATGAAGAGGATGGCTCCGTGTCGGCTCCTTGGAAGATGGCTCCGCTCCGCTCTGGATGGATGAAGATTGAAGACGCCGCCTGGATGAAGACTTCTACCGGATGAAGGACCTCTTCTGCGCACCTTGGATGAAGATTTCGGTCCGGTTGGGTGAAGACAACTCAAGTTAGGGAGATCTTCAGGGGGTTAGTGTTAGGTTTTTTTAAGTGGGGTTTGGGTGAGTTAGAGTAGGGGTATGTGGGTGGTGGGTTTTAATGTTGGGGGGGTTGTATTTTTTTTTACAGGTAAAAGAGCTGATTACTTTGGGGCAATGCCCCGCAAAAAGCCCTTTTAAGGGCTGGTAAAAGAGCTGATTACTTATGTAATTTAGAATAGGGTAGGGCATTTTATTATTTTGGGGGGCTTTTTTATTTTATTAGGGGGCTTTGATTAAGTGTAATTAGTTTAAACTTCTTGTAATTTTTTTTATTTTCTGTAATTTAGTGTTTGTTTTTTTTGTATTATAGATTAGTTTATTTAATTGTATTTTAGTTTAGCTAATTGTTGTAGTTTATGTATTTAATTAATTTATTGATAGTGTAGTGTTAGGTGTATTTTTAACTTAGGTTAGGATTTATTTTACAGGTAATTTTGTACTTATTTTAACTAGGTAGCTATTAAATAGTTCTTAACTATTTAATAGCTATTGTACCTAGTTAAAATAAATATAAAGTTGCCTGTAAAATAAATATAAATCGTAAAATAGCTACAATGTAACTATTAGTTATATTGTAGCTATATTAGGGTTTATTTTATAGGTAAGTATTTAGTTTTAAATAGGAATAATTTATTTAATGATAGTAAATTTATTTTGTTTAATTAAAATTATATTTAACTTAAGGGGGTGTTATTGTTAGACAGGTTTAGGGGTTAATAACTTTATTTTAGTAGCGGCGACATTGCGGGCGGGAGATTAGGGGTTAATAATTGTAGGTAGGTGGCGGCGATGTTAGGGACGGCAGATTAGGGGTTAATACAATTTATTTTAGTGTTTACGAGGCGGGAGTGCGGCGGTTTAGGGGTTAATACATTTATTATAGTGGCGGGGAGGTCCGGTCGGCAGATTAGGGGTTAATAAGTGTAGGTAGGTGGTGGCAACGTTGAGGGGGCAGATTAGGGGGTAATAAACATAATATAGGTGTCGGCGATGTTAGGGGCAGTAGATTAGGGGTTCATAGCGATAATGTAGGTTGCGGCGGTGTCCGGAGCGGCAGATTAGGGGTTAATAATAAAATGCAGGTGTCAGCGATAGCGGGGGCGGCGGATTAGGGGTTAATAAGTGTAAGGTTAGGTGAGTTTAGACTCGGGGTTCATGTTAGGGTGTTAGGTGTAGACTTAGAGAGTGTTTCCCCATAGGAAACAATGGGGCTGTGTTAGGAGCTGAACGCTGCTTTTTTGCAGGTGTTAGGTTTTTTTCAGCCAGCTCAGCCCCATTGTTTCCTATGGGGATATCGTGCACGAGCATGTTTTTCCAGCTTACCGCTACTGTACGCAACGCTGGTATTGAGGGTTGAAGTGGAGCTAAATTATGCTCTACGCTCCCTTTTCTGAGGCTAACGCAGCCATTCAGACAACTCTAAATACCAGCGTTGTCTTAAGGGTGCGCTGGAAAGAAAAGCAGCGTTAGCACCGTGGGTCTTTACCAACAAAACTCTAAATCTAGGCCAATGTGTCTTGGTATGATCAGAAAGTTGCAGTCCTATATGTGTCAGAATATCTATGTAAGTTTTAGATATTTTAGAACTTTAGCAGATATATAATAACTAGCATAAGCAAAATTATAAGTTGTTGGATTTTTAACACTATTTATGTATGATAACACTAGCTTCTAGGTGAAATCAGATAGTATAGTGTCATAGTTTGATAGTTGAAGAATATTTAACACCTTGCAGTTTAACACAACAATGTCACCAAATGACCCAGTAACAAAGATCAAGGGACAGAGATCATGAGAACTGGAATAAAAGGATATAGCAATAGTTTACAAAGAGTACATCCGAAGATAGCTAAATATATTGCATGGACCAGCTCTTCAGAAGTCTTCCGGTAAGTATAACAAGTCACCCAAGATGTTTAGTAGTTTATATTAGGGTAAATAAAAGTAATCTTACTCACAGTAGAAGGTCTGCTGAGTTCCGGTAAGCGAGGCATCAGTAGCTAAGTGTAAATGCAGAGTAGGGGAGGAGTTTTCCTCTTGAGAGTGCACGTAGTAGACAGCCAGGGCGTGTGACGTCAGCGGTTCGGCTGAGATGCCCAGATGAAATGAAAGTATAACATAGAAGGGAAATCAGGTAATAAGTATTTAATTTAGTAGAATCCAAAAACGATACCTTTGTTAATAATGACCGGTTTGTTTTAGGTTAACAGGGTTGCTCCACAGAAAATGCTGAGACCAGAGGTTGTGAGAGTAGCGAGATCCTCACAGACAGGAATCAAAAGTACACTCTGAGTTTCCCAGTTAGTGAAAGCTGAAATAATCCAATAACTTGCTGAAGTGCTAATGTAGCACACACAAAAGATCTGAAAGATAATAAGAACAGAGCAATCAATAAAGCTGCAGTTTGCTAGAGCAGGAAGGCTTAGTGTTACTCTTGTGTGAATAACAAAATACTAAGCAAGGTTTTCTTAATGAGCAGGTGTTTTAAAGGAGGTGAATGAACACTATTAGTGGAAAATAATTAAAGGTACAGATCAACCACATTCCCTGACATGACTCCCCCCTCAAGCAAGCTGATCCTCAGCTTGTGGTCTGGGACAATCTGGAAATCTCCTGTGGAATTGTGAAACCAACTTAGGGGCATAGATATTAGAAGCTGGTTCCCAACTATCTTCCTCATCTGAGTAATTCTTCCATCTGACAAGATATTGTAGTACACCCTTAGAATAACGTGAGTCAATAAGCTCCTGTACGTCATATACATCTGAATCTTGTATAGTGAGAGATGAAGGGAGTATCGGAGTAGTAGATCTGGTAGGAGTATAAGGCTTAAGGAGGGAAACATGAAAGGTAGCATGTATTTTCATGGTAGGTGGTAGGTTAAGTGTAACTGCATTCTGATTGATTACTTTCACTATGGTGAATGGACCACAGAATTTTTGAGTCAACTTCCTACTGGGTACATGTATCTTTAAGTTCTTGGTTGATAACCAAACCTGATCTCCAATTTGAAAATGGGGTGGTTCTCTTCGTCTTAAATCGTAATAGTGTTTCTGAGTATTTTGAGCCTTTATAATGTTTTCTTTAATAAATTTGAAGTTATCCTGAAGTGAGTTATTTAATTTGTCCACCAAGGGGGAAACTGAAGGATTTGAGGGAATGGGAGTGAAGGTTATTTGCATAGAATGGTGTAAGTTTCATTGAGGAATTGGTTAAGTTATTATAGGCAAATTCTGCAAACGGAAGAAATGTTATCCAATTATTTTGTTGATAGGAACAGAAACAATGTAAGTACTCATCCAGCCATTGATTTATTCTCTCTACTTGTCCATTAGCTTGAGAGTGGAATGACATTGTATATTGGTGTTTGATGCTAAGGGAAAGACATAGACTTTTCCAGAACCTGGATGTGAATTGGGATCCTCTATCCAATATCACCACGGATGGTACTCCATGTAACCTGACAATTTGTTCTAGGAAAAGCGTGGCAGTTTCGGCTGAAGTCGGAAGCTTATGGAATGGTAAAAAATGTGCCATTTTTGAGAAACTGTCAGTGACTACCATTATGGTGGTTTGATTTTTTGAAGGAGCTAAGTCAACAATAAAATCTATACCGATTTGTTTCCATGGTCTGTTTGAAACAGGAATGGGCATCAGAAGGCCATAAGGAGTTTTCTTTTCGCTTTTACAAGTTTGACAGGTAACACACATAGTACGTGTTTCTCCAGGGTGACCAGCTAAAGGAGAATCATGATGTTCTTTGAATATTTCCATTCTGAGTGGTTCAGGTAAGTAGATTCTATCATTGTAGTAATATAATCCATCCTTGTTGATTAACTTGAACTTGGAGTCAGGAGTTGGAGTGTTTGATAACTTCTTTATGTCAGAAAGGAAATCTGAGGCAATTCCAATGAAACGTTCTGTAGGAATGATGGATGAAGGATTTGAAAGTACTGGTGGAATGATTGTTTGACGAGATAAAGCATCAGCTTTTCCATTTTTGCTTGCAGGTCGATAAATAATCTGGAAATCAAATCTTGCAAAATACAAACTCCATCTAACCTGTCTGGCAGACAGAGTTTTATTGTTTTGGAGATACTGTAGGTTTTTGTGATCAGTGTAGATTATGAAGGGTTTCTTTGCTCCTTCAAGAAGGTGTCTCCAGAATCCCAAGGATCTTCGGATGGCTAACAATGCCTTGTCACCAATTGCGTAGTTTCTTTCTGCTGATGACATGGTTTTAGAAAAGAAAGATATAGGATGTAAAGGTTCATTAGGACCTTTTTGTTGGGATAATACGGCTCCAATAACATAATCAGAAGAGTCTACCTCCATTATATACTGTAAAACGACATTTGGCAATCTTAATATTGGAGCTTCGGTAAACGAGTGTTTCAAATATTCAAAAACTGTTGAATGCTTATTATTCCAGATGAATGGTTGTGTTGATCCAGTGAGTTGAGTGAGTGGTTTAACAATAGATGAAAAATTCTTTATAAATTTTCGGTAAAAATTTGCGAAACCGAGAAATCTTTGTAATGATTTCCTGTCAGTTGGTTCTAACCAATTCTTGACTGATTCAACTTTTTCAGACTGCATCTGAATCCCATCTGAGGAGATGGTGTATCCTAGAAAAGAAATGGAGGTATTGTGGAAGGAGCACTTTTCTGGCTTGGCGTATAATTTATGTATCTTTAATCGTGCTAACACCCAACGTACATGTTTTATGTGATCTGATAAGTTGTTGGAATAAATTAAGATATCATCCAGATATACAACTAGGCAGACATCAAGTAGATCACGGAAAATATCGTTTATAAAGTGTTGGAAAGTTGCGGGGGCATTACAAAGGCCGAATGGCATCACTAGATATTCGAAAAGGCCATACCTGGTTCTAAAAGCAGTGAGCCATTCGTCGCCTTCCCTTATACGAAGATTGTAAGCTCCTCTTAAATCAAGCTTCATGAAGATGGATGCATTGGTTAAGCGTTCGATCAGTTCCGGTATCAATGATAATGGGGACCGATTTTATACCGTTCGTTTATTGAGCTCCCTGTAGTCGATTATCGGCCTTAGAGTAGAATCTTTATTGGTCACAAAAAACATTCCAGCTGCTGTGGGAGATGAAGACGGATGTATAAATCCTTTCCTTAGGTTATCCTGTAAGTATTGCTTCAGATGATCTAATTCTGGGTGGCTTAATAGTAACAAGTGTCCAACTGGTAAAGTAGCACCTGGTATAAGTTCTATTGGGCAATCATATACCCGATGAGGGGGTAAAGACTCAGCCTCAGACTTGCTGAAAACTTCTAAGAAATCTTGATAAGGTTCAGGTATCTTCACTTCTTCAGAAGTAGCATGAAGTATAACAGGCTGTGGAAAACACATATTTTTACAGTAGGGTGAGAGGAAATTTACAGTAAAACTGGACCAATCTATAGTGGGATTGTGCAACTGTAACCAATACAGACCCAAGACAACTTGAAAATGTGGTGATGGTATGATGTCAAAGGTTAAGTATTCAGTATGTCCCCCATCAATGGTGATTAGTATAGGAATAGTGTTATGTGTAATTGGACCATTTATTAGTACAGAGCCATCAATAACCTTGAGAGAGACAGGAGTTTTTTTTAATACTGTAGGTATTTTATTTTGCTGTACAGTGGTGATGTCTATGAAATTGCCAAAGGCTCCTGAGTCGACAATCTTCTAAGGTCCCACTGTAGTAGAAGAGATACATTGCAATAAGAAAGTGGTTTTTCAACACGTCTAGTATTGTTTAAGATTAGGAACTTACTCTTTTTGTTCTTGCGTAAGATCGGGCAGTCAGTGACCATATGATTGGGATTAGCACAATACATACACAAGTGATTGGTCCTTCTTCTCATTCTTTCTTCAGCGGTAAGTGGTCCTCTTATAACGCCAATTTCCATGGGGGTAGCTTGATCTGATGGTATGGGTCTTGAATGCGAGAAGGCAGATGTAGAGAGTTTAGATGAACTGTCAGTGTTGGTACGCTCTGCCTTCCTTTCTCTAAGTCTTCGGTCAATTTGTGTGGCTACTTTCATTACCGCTTCAAGGGTACTTGGCATTTCAATTCGTGCAAGTTCATCTTTGACAAGGTCAGACAATCCCAGTCTGAACTGATTTCTAAGAGAAACCAAACTCCAAGCAGAATCTGAAGCATATAATTTAAATTCAGTGATATATTCTTCTACTGATTTTTTACCTTGTTTCAGGCTCCTCATCTTCTGCTCAGCGGTGAGTTGTATATCAGCATCTCTGTATAAAATGTCCATAGCAGAGAAAAATCCTGAAAATGAATTTAGCAGGGGATCATTTGTTTCACATAAGTGGTCAGCCCAGATCCTGGGTTCTGACCTAAGAAATGAAATTGTAGATAGTACCCTGACCCTATCTGTAGGGTAAGTTTTGGGTTTTAGGTTATATAACAGATGGCATGCATTTTTAAATTGCCTGTATAACCTCCTATCACCAGAGAGAAGTTCAGGTAAACTTACTTGAGGCTCAGAAGTTGGTGTGTGTTGATCTTTCACATCCTTAATCAATTCTCTAAGTACCTGAGTTTCAACCTGAAGGTCTAGAATAGCTTGCCCCATTTTATCCACTTTTTGATTTGTTATACACAATTTGCGGCATTTCACTAGGATTCATGCTAGCTATGTTTCTTTTTTAGGCTTAGTATTATGTCAGAATAGCTATGTAAGTTTTAGATATTGGAGAACTTTAGCAGATATATAATAACTAGCATAAGCAAAATTATAAGTTGTTGGATTTGTAATACTATTTATGTATGATAACACTAGCTTCTAAGTGAAATCAGATAGTATAGTGTCATAGTTTGATAGTTGAAGAATATTTAAATAACACCTTGCAGTTTAACACAACAATGTCACCAAATGACCCAGTAACAAAGATCAAGGTACAGAGATCATGAGAACCGGAATAAAAGGATATATCAATAGTTTACAACGAGTATATCCGAAGATAGCTAAACATATTGCATGGACCAGCTCTTCAGAAGTCTTCCGGTAAGTATAACAAGTCACCCAAGATGTTTAGTAGTTTATATTAGGGTAAATAAAAGTAATCTTACTCACAGTAGAAGGTCTGCTGAGTTCCGGTAAGCGAGGCATCAGTATCTAAGTGTAAATGCAGAGTAGGGGAGGAGTTTTCCTCTTGAGCGTGCACGTAGTAGAAAGACAGGGCGTGTGACATCAGCGGTCCGGCTGAGATGCCCAGATGAAATTAAAGTATAACATAGAAGGGAAATCAGGTAATAAGTATTTAATTTAGTAGAATCCAAAAACGATACCTTTGTTAATAATGTCCGGTTTATTTTAGGTTAACAGGGTTGCTCCACAGAAAATGCTGAGACCGGAGGTTGGTGAGAGTAGCGAGATCCTCACAGGCAGGAATCAAAAGTACACTCTGAGTTTCCCAGTTAGTGAAAGCTGAAATAATCCAATAACTTGCTGAAGTGCTAATGTAGACACAAAAAAGACCTGAAAGATAATAAGAGCAGAACCAATATAGATAAAAATCCAAATGAAAATCCAAATCAACAGTCCAAAAAAGTCTTATCCTGAGTATCTGTGATGGTATAATGCAAATGATGATTAACTATGAATTAATGGAGAGATGGTGAAGTGAGCTGTGAAAAATATGACTGTGAAAAAAACCTCAATAAAAATCGTTTATAGAGGGAAACATCATAAAAATCATAAACATGAGGAAAAAATGGTGATAAAAAATGGTAATGAGATATAAAAGTTGTACAAAAGTGATAAAAATCAATATGAAAAAATACTTCTGTGAAAAAAATCTTAGGTGAAAAAAAGATGTAAGTGAAGTTAAGATATAGTGGTAGATTCCTTAGTTCGTTAAGGTCCTTGGGTATCTCCAATAAATATACAAAACTTTCCTAAAATAACCTGTAGGAAAAGAACAAAAACAATACTGCAAAATGGGTATAAACCATTTAATAATAATAAGACCAGATAGAGGTAATAAACTTACTTTGGTTATGTTGACATTGATACATTGATATTAGCGCAGGGTCCACTAACTGTATTTGCCTTTATGTTTTGAATTTGGTTTAATGTACTTTTATTCTAATTTTAATGCTCTACTTCTGGTCTGCCATTGCACTATTAAGTGTTGCGCTATTAAGTGTAGCGCTAAAGCTCATAACACATCACTTTTAATATGAGCAATACTTTTTACGGCCACGCTATCCATTGAAAGTATAGGGTGTGCTAAAGAGAAGTCAGCATTAAACGTTCTCTGATATATTTTTTTTAACCATTCACTTGTAATACCAGATTGTGCACTATGCATAGCACTCAGTAGTGGTCTACTTGTAATCTGGGCCCATAAATCGGAGAGATGGAGCTACAGACGCCAAAGTGATCAGTGCCTCAACAGGGGAAGGGGATAATGCCCAAAAAAATGGTGGGAAGCCATGTTCAGAAATTGTTGAAACAGGCCAGATTATGCCCTCGTTGATTTTGCAGGATCTCTTAGATTTGAAGGACCTAGAAGCTAACTCTACTAAATCGACTTAATCTTTAGGTTGAAAGGGTAGGGGCATGTTTAAATCTGAGATTAGAACCCTAAAAACTATTACTCTTCTATGCCCAACTATTCTCAGGATTGATTTCAGATGTGTGTTGTGCTGCTATAGAAATTATATTTCATTAACTCACTACCTCAGTATAAAGACTTTTGCTTGTCTGATCCCTATATTGACAAGGTACTGTTTCCCTGGGATTTTACACTTTTGTTATTCTCTTTCAGGGATCCTTACTAGTGAAACCTTTGGATCGCCTTATTTTAGCCTGATATGTTTTCTTATTGTTTAGTTTGTTCTTGCTTAATACCCAACTGTTTATTTTTGGGTTAATGTTTGTTGTAGCTTTACAACCTCTTGTTGATATATCTACCTTCTTTTATATAGTTGAGGGGGTCATACATCTTTTGCTGCCCCGCAGAGTTTCTACAAGAAATAACTCTATTATAGTTATGATGTATTTACCCTATTAGCTTTATATTATTCTTGGGAAACCTGATTTTACAGCATGAACTGTGCTTTAATGGGGAATATATTTAAGCCATGACATACAGTCACTGCCAGCTTTATAAGCAGTAGAAAACACTCATCAATAACTACTAATGTAATTTATATAGCAAGAGAGATGACTGCTCTTATTTTTTTATACTATTGAGGAAACCTTGAGAAATCATGGCAGTCATGGTAAAGTGTCTATATATATATACTGTATATACGTTTTCACACATTTTTAGCTTTCTTTTCGCTTTGTGATTTTAAGATGGAACACATAGTTTTAAGTATTATAACCATATTTTCCTTACATAAGATTTGAAACTGTCTCGGTTTGAATGCCAGATTATGATGCTTTATTTATATATGTGATTTGGCTAAGTAGAGGTGAGGTAAAACAGTACTGTTGCTTCCTTGCAGTACATCATGGGAAAGTAAATGGTGAATGTGTTTATCTTTATGCACCTGGGCCTCCATTACATATGCAGCGTTGCCCGCAAAATCCTCCGCCGACAGATTTTACATGATCTTGGTATTACATATACGGCGTAGCATACAAGTTACGCGCGTATATTTCACCCTTCAGACGTATTTTTTTTACTCATAGACTAACATAGAACAGCCGTGCAATTTGGTATCCAATATACAGCGTAAGGACTTACGTGCGCAGAATTCAGAAAATCTACTCCATTCTCATCTCGCCACATATTGCAGACGCAGCAACCATTGCACTGACTAAAAAAGCAACGTAACTCCCTGGAAGCTTTAACAAACACATACATTTAAGCAGCATCTCAAGGTTAAAGGGACAGTATACTATGATATTTGTTTTTTAAGGTTTATTTATGTATTTGAAATAGTTTGAAGCCACAACATAAACAAATGGATTGAGCTTGTAGATACATTGTGGACATATACTTGCTTATTTACTTTAAATTTCTTCTCAAAACAATCAACAATACTTGGAGGAGCGAACAATGGGAAATCATAATTGTATTACCTTCATCTCTTTAGAACCCACTGGAGTGTAATTTATTCTAATGCTAACACAGCTTGGCATTGATGCCAAAATATAAGGGACAGTCAAGTCTAAAGAAAACCTTCTTGTTTTAAATAGGGCATGTTATTTCAAACTACTTTCAGATTTAATTCTAACACTTGCTTTGTTCTCTTGGTATACTTAGTTGAAAGCAAAACCTAGGATGGCTCATATGATAATTTCTAAGACCTTCTTGAAGGCTGCCTCTTTGCAATTGTGTCAAACCAATCACAGACACCACAACCTCTCACCTGCAGTCTTAAAACACCTGATAATGCCCACCCTATCAGTAACATCACTACTATATATACCAATGTGTCAATTTATATTGGATGTGAGATACATTGATTTACAACTTAGAAGTGAATATTACTATATGTACCCTTCATAAACAAGTATTGTGGATGTGAGTTATAGTACAAGAATATGTCATAAACATGATAATATTACCTTTTTTTTGCCATTTCCACACAGGTCTTATTATATGTTTTAACAATATTAGTGTACTAAAACACACCTCACATGGATGTGGATGACAATTATATGGTAAATAACAGAGGACAAGATTTATGGTGAACTATAAGAATATTTATTTCTTTTTTGGCTTCTTGGATGAGGGAGCTGAGGTGACTGTAGTGGATTGCCTTGTTCTCCTGGTTTGAGAAGATTCTACTGTTTCTGCTAGTGTGTTGGCCACAGATGATAGGCTGGAGGCAGTGTCCTGATGGTATGTAAAGTGTTCAACCAACACACCCAAGAGTTGATTTTGTTCTCTCCATCTATTGTCCATTTGCATCTGAATATCAGACAGAATTTGGATCATCTGTGATTGGTTATGAACACTTGCACTTAACGATGCTGCCATGTCCCTCTGTAGCACTATGCTATGTTGTTGTCTCCTCTCTTGGCTCCTGATGAACCTTTCATGGTTACTGAAGAACCTCTCTTGGCCTCTTTGTATGTTCTCCGTGCTTGTTATGAGCCTCCTCTGGAGTGTGCAATGTATTCCTCACCCAGGGGTGAATACAATTAATCCATAGGCTCTTGAGCAGCAGGGCTTCTAGGTGCTTGTGGGGCAGGGTCACCTGCATCTGCTGTTGCTTGAGGTGCAGGGCCAGCTTCAACTGCTGGTTCATGTGGGGCAGGGCCAGCTTCAACTGCTGGTTCATGTGGTGCAGGGCCAGATTCAACTGCTGGTTCATGTGGGGCAGTGCCAGCTTCAACTGCTGGTTCATGTGGGGCAGGGCCAGCTTCAACTGATGGTTCATGTGGGGCAGGGTCACCTGCATCTGATGGTTCTTGAGGTGCAGCTGTAGAGTCTGCTCTATTTCCATCTGCCAATGGTGGAGCTCATCCAATTGCTGAGTATGGTGGAGCTTGTCCAATTGCTGAGGATGGTGGAGCTTGTATGGTTGGTTGATAGTCCGAATGATGACGAGTGTGTGACCACTCAGCCTGTCCAATTGGAACTTCCTGTGAAATTGTCTGTGGGTAAAATCCCTGACTGCCATGAGATTGTGTTGTGGGGGGGGGGGGTAAATACATGGACCCTTTTTGGCTGTCTTGGCTCCGCCTCAAAGACAAAGGGAGGATATTTCTCTGGCCAGGAATCTTGCCAGGGGTCATATGGCAATGGTGGTGGCATCACTCCCGGGTCCTCAACTGAAGCCATCCAACCATGCTCATGACTGGGAGCATACTGTTCTTGTGGTTGCCTGAAGGGTGGTGGTGGTGGTGGTGGTGCCATGGATGTTTGCATCCTTGTGACAGGAGGTTCTGTGAAGGAGTCAAAGGATGAGATGGATTAGTAAAGTCAGATATATGTCCACGTGGGCATACAATATACATTGATACATGCTAGGGCCTATACTGATTCTCATGTCAAACTCTATAACATGTGTCCTGTGTTAATCTGAGACATGTTAGTATTGCACTATTCCACCTCATATCATGAATTGCATTGTGTTAAGTAGCATTAATGTCAAATATAATTGTAGATGTTTTTGTTAGTAGGCCAAATACCATGCTCCTCATTGTGTACATGAATGTGTGATATTAAAGGATGTTATATCTCAAATACATATAATACTGGTGTGTGGGATGTTACTCACCAGCATGATGTGCTGTGGTTACAGCCCCTGAGTCACAAGCCCCTCGAAGTCCACGGAATGCTGTGATACTCAGGGACCTGCATATCATCTCCTGCCAGGTGTTATACTTAATATCCAGGGATGGACCACCGCCTGTTCCCCTCTGGTGCATAGCTTCCTGCCCCATCTTTTCTTTGACCCGCCTCTTGCAGTCATTCCACCACTTTTTCAGGCCCTCAACAGTCCTCCTCTGCGGGACCACACTGTTGATGGCATCCTCTACCGCCAACTATGCCATTTTTCTCCGAAGAGGGTACTGTAATTGTCCATAATGGCCTGGACTAGGGCAACATTTTCCTCAAATGAGAAGTTGGGACATCTCAGCCTATCATCCTCCATGGACAACTGGCTTCCTCCCTGTGATGTCCCTGGTGTGCGTTCCTCCCTATCCTCTCCCTCCTCCCCCATCTGTCCACATGTGCACCATCTGTCTCTCTCCTAGATGTGCCTGCTCTCTGGGGCTCTCCGGCATCTCCCCTCCCATCATCCCTTCTAGCTCTCCCTCTCCCAGCTCCACTTACTCCCTGACGGGGACACCACTGCTCCTCCTGTCCTCTCCAATACTTCTCTCCCTGCCACTCCTCTCCCCTGCTCCCATCCTCCCTACCTCTCCCTGCCATCCTCACACTACACACACTCACACTCACTCCCAGTTCAGTCACACACAATCACAACCAAACACTCAGCCTATCACACTGTGAAATTCAAATAATAACTATACAATATATAATTTTTAAAGCAATGGCGTGGGGAGCTTCCAGACCAACTTCCACTCCTCAGGTTAAGCTTGACTCCCAACATCCTGCGGTCTCTTGGCCACGGACAGAGCAATATTTTCCCATAAAACTGACTGTGGCCGGAGCTGTGGGAAAAATAAGCAGAGAGCTCCTAACGGCCCAAGGGCACTGGGGCCTTATTGCAAAAGGACAATCACAAGTACTTAACTAGAGGCAGCGTGCTGAATGTTCCAAATATTCAGGGCTTCACACACAAGTGAATACCTTTCAAGAGGATCGGCACGGAGTGGGCTGAGCAAAAGCAATTGCCCTATACATGAGACCCAGGACCAAGACTGTTAGAGGCTAGGGGGATTCCCTAGCACTATTGCATGATACCGCTGATCAAATATGTCTGGGGAAATGATATAGAGATGCTTAACATATACTGATTATCTGTTTGAGGTGCAGGGGATGTATATATATTGCTCAAACTGTCCCACTTAATTATCTTACTGTGTACATCGCCTGTGCCTATTGAATTTAGTGTGTTTAAGTTCTCATGTTACCCATATGTTTTTACTCTTCTTATATTTAAGTTGTTTATCTACTATTCTTGGTATTTATGTTACATCCTATCTGTGTAATTTAAACTAAGCCCGCTCTGTAATAAGTTCTGTAGGGCACCAGCGAGTCAAGACATAAGCGCTTTAGATAAAAAGTTATTTATTTTTAGGAAACACACAAATATATAAAATCCACAAAAATTGCAAAAGGGATTACAGCTAATCCATATACGTCTTACGCGTTTCGGCCCCCCTGGCCTTATTCATAGACATAATAAAAAACATAGCTGCCTTCTTTAAATACACTGTTGCCTAATTTGCTATGGAAAAAGCTGAGTTACTATTCGCTGCTCCTTAATTAGTACTAACTGGAACTGTGTTAGAAGTTTAACTTTTAGCTGACCAGCAGTGAGTAGTTATCAAGAGAATGAAACTTGCTGATACTGTACAAAATACTTTGAATTTGCCAAACAACCATAGCAGAAACCCAATTGTATTTTGTTATATCATTGACCAGTCAGAATATGCTGACCATATAAATAAAAATAATAATTTACTACAAAGGGTTAAAGGGTGAAAAAGGAAACAGGAATCTAATCATCTGTTAATCTGTTATGCTTAAACGTTATAATAGAATATTTTAACTCTTAACAATGTGCTTTGTATACTGGGTTTAAATGATAGCCATTGTTGCACATATGTTGGTATAAGAACAATAATAAGCTTTTAAAAGGTTATATTCAATGTATAGGAGGGTGCGCCCCAAATCCGGGGGAAGGAAAAGCTATATAAACATCAAAGTCACATAGGGACCAAAATAGGGGGCAGGCATCGTTCGTTTAATTACGTTTCCAAAAATGTATTATATCCCCCTCAATGTTTAGTCCCCGTTGCCTTTTTGTTTGCAACTGGAAGATCCAGAATGCTTCTCTATATAGAAGCCGACTGTTCCTATCACCTCCTCTTTGTTTGGGGCGCAAAATCTCTATGACTGGCCAGCTCAGAGAAGAAACATCTTGGTTGTGATGATGAATAAAATGACGTGCTAAGTCAGAACACTCAATATTGTTTTTAATATCATTTAGATGTTCCATGATACGTGTCCTAGCCTCCCTAGTACTACAACCTGTATATTGAAGCTTGCAACTTACGCATTCTATTAAATAGACTACATAGGTATTACGGCAAGTACTACAATTCTCATGTTGATATACTCTATTTGTAGATCTAGACTGAAAAGTAGAAACAATACTTGCATAAGAGCAGGCAATACAATTACCAAAATTACATTTGAAATGTCCCTTCACTGTTAGCCAACTGCTTGTATATGTTTCAACTTTTTTTCAATTGGCTAGGGGACAAAATGTTACCTAAGGTACAACCCCTCCTTGATACAAAGTTACATCCGCCATCAATGTAGTCCTTTAGGCTATCCTCAGCCATAACTATTGGCTAATGTTTTTTAATAATGCTGCAGATTTGGTCAAATTGAGGACTGAAAGTAGTCATGAAGACTGGTCTGGCTGAATCAAATTGCGTTTACCTGGGATTTTATCGCAAATCAGGGATGCCCTGCCCATACGAGTGACCTCTAAAAGGGCTTAATTAATGGTTTTAGACTGATACTCTCTCTGTAGTAAAGATTGTCTAAACTTTTCACTCTCTATCAGAAAATCCGAGTTGTCAGTGCAGTTATGTTTAATGCGCATGAACTGCCTTTTTGCCACACCAAACCCAGTATGTTTTGGGTGGCTACTTCTGGCATGAAGAATTGTATTTGACATAATCGGTTTTCTGTAGAGAGTAGTTTTAATTGTATGTGTTTCAGGGACCCCTTCCAGGACTATATCGAAATATGGAATTTTAGATTTATCAAATTGATAAGTAAACTGTAGACCTACTTCATTTATATTAAGGGCATCAACATATTGGGCAGCCTCCTCCTCAGTACCTGTCCACTGTGTCCAGATGAGGAGGAGGTCCTCAATGAAACGTTTATACATTTTAATCTTGTCCCTAAATGGGCCCAAATCTCTAAAGACGCGGGACCGCTCCCACGTCTTTGGAGATAAAAATCACCTTCAAAACAGAAAAAAATTGTGTGTCAGAAGAAAATCCAAAGTTCTGCATATGAACATTCTGTCCAGTGAAGGATCATAATTACTGTGATGCTCTAGTAAATCAGCTGCTGCCTCTAACCCCAAATTGTGTGGGATAGCAGAGTAAAGGCCCACCACATCTATTGTGAGCCATGAACTGGAATTATCCCATCTTAACTTATTTAAGTTAGACACCAAATGTTTGGTGTCACGTAGGTAGGAGGGGAGCTGAAAAACCAAAGGTTGTAGCAGTGATTCGACCCAACTAGAGAGGTGTTAAAATAGGAACCGATGCCTGACACAATAGGACTCCCCCTCACCTCCTCCAAGGATTTATGGACCTTGGGGAGGTGGTGAAAAATCGGGAGTACCGGATTGGATACCAATAGATAATTATATGTGTCTAAGTCAAGGATTCCCTCCTGAACACCATCATCTAGTAAATCTAAAAGCTACTTCCTGAAGCTTTCATTTGGATTTCATAATAATTTGACATACACTTCTCTGTCATTTAATTGTCTCATTGCCTCATGTATGTATGCTGCTCTATCAAGTGTCACAATACTGCCCACCTTAACTGCCTGTTTGATGACTATGTCATCATATGTTTGTAATTTGACCAAAGCTTGTCGTAATTCAGGTCGCCAGTTAGGTTGGCTTTTAACATGACTTTTGAGAGTTTAATCAGGTCTTCCTCTACCCTGTGGTGAAAGGCCTCCAAAAAGGGGCCTCTCTCCCTCACAGGGTAGAAGATAGACTTCGGGTTAAATTGTCCATGGGAACTTTTTGAATACATAGGATCCCTCAAAGATTGAGCTCCTAGACTCTGAAAAGTATAAAAGTCCCTTCCTTCTTCAAAATCAAAAATATCAGAAATACTTGGTAGCACACTAGTGTCGTCAACACTTGTATGTGTGGTCACCTCAGTACTGGGAGTGATGTTAATATCTTTTGTCAAAAATAATTTCTTAAGGGTGAGATCCCTCACCAATCTATTACCATCTGTTATAGTGTCAAAAAGATTAAAGGATCTGGTAGGGACAAAGCCCAGGTCCATACTTAAGACCTCTAATTCCAAGGGTGTTAAAACCCTACCAGATAAATTAATTATCTTTATATCTGATATTTGTTGCGGTATGTGCAGCCCCTCTGACCCCTTGTATTGCGACCTCTTTCTCTTCCTATGGCGCCTCCCCCTTCCCTTTGGTGTAGGTCCTAGTGAAAAACCTGCTCTCCAGGGATCTGTATATCTGTGGACATAATAGTGCTATTAGATCTAAAGTTACCGTCATTGTCACTTAAAAATTCAGCTTCTCGTGAGTTGGACGGGGGGATTTGTACATTACTCTTGGTACCTCGACTCTGCTGCCTGGTCATAATGGAATTAGAACTAGGGGTACCTCTACCTCTTGTGGGTCTATTGCTGGAATTTCGAATAATACCCTTAGGAATTGGTGTGCACTCTTCCTGACCACTAGAATCACTCCTAGTTGACTGTATTGCTGCCTCATCATCTCTACCCTCAGTATCTGAAAATGTAACTTTCTTTTTATTCTCTGAGGGCAAAGTTTTGTTAGGTTTAGACTTATACTTCCTGGACCCTTTCTGGCTTCTATACTGCCATGTGTATACTCTATTATAACTATAATCATCATTGTCTCTATTGAATTTTCTTAACTTAAAGTTGTCTAACTGAATTCTAAATTTTGAAACAGTTTCACATAATAGTTTATCTAAGTCATTATACTTAGGATTATCTGTGAAACTATTTAATTGTGATTGTATGAGCTCCAATTCTGATCTTATCTTAGTGAGCTGTGCTGTTTTGTACTTGATTATCAGTAACATTAGTTTTTTAGAGCAATCGCTGAGTATGTCATTCCAGGTAGTGATAAAGTCCGCTCTGTAATAAGGCTACAAACTACTGTTGTGATCCAGCAGTAGAGGTTTACCCACTTTGCAATAATCTCCCTGAGTTGCATTCAAACTGGTTAGACTTAAGTAAGTACATTAGTATATGCAGCTCTAGAGGCTTGTCGCACCCATAGCTTTGGCTGGGTATTCCTATATCAGCCTTGATAGAGTCTAACACCTAATTACTGAACAACAACATTCAGTGTATATTTGTAATGTTTTTGTTTCATTCAACTGTCTATCTCTGCTAGATTAACACAGCCTGCCCTGTAAAACACCCTATTACGTTAGCAGGTGGAAACCCATCATTATTTATATCTATTATCTGCGCCCAATAGCACCTAGTGCATTTCACTATTTCATCCCTAATCTAAATTATTTGAGACTGCAGGAGGGTCCCGAGCAAGCATACATAGAGTATAATGTTGCAATTAATTTTAGGCTCTAGATCTTTAAGCACTATGAGTATGGATCTTTATGGGGATGTTTTAACTAATTTTAGTTCATGGTGTGCTATCTGTTTCTCATAGTCACTAATGCCCATATGTGAAGTGATTAACCTGCATACAAGTCTGTATTTTTGCCCACTTCAAACTCTTATTCTCATAGCCTCCAATGCTCATATGTGTAGCGATAAATCTGCATATAATTTGTATACTTAGCCCCTTACTCTAACGTATCTACAGGGTCAGGAGCCTATCAGTTGTCCTTAGAGGACCACAATTAATTGTATCTACATGCTATTCTTCCTCATCCCTATGCTCCCTGTAATGAAGTTGTGTTAAAAATACTCCCCCAACTGCTTACTAATAAGCATGGTTCCCTCATCATTAAATTTACTCAGTATTTAGACCTTAAAAAATTCAGAAAATAGAGATTCATTAATGGAGACCCAAGAGTGGTTTCCTTATTTTCAGAAGTTGCCTTCTTTAGTTCTGTTTATTTGGTCATAAGGGGTCCACGAGTGGCCTCCAATGTAATTTTGAAGGTACAGAGTTATGTTGGCACTAATTTAGTTACCTAATTTGTATATGCAATGTCATATAATCACACTAAGTTTAAGTAACTGAACAATTAATGATTGAATATGTGAAAATAATTTTTCTGTAAAGCTTTTGTTGACATGTATGCCTTTGAACGAATCTTAATAAAAAATATATATATTAAAAAAAATATATATATATTGTTATTAACCAGCAGCCATTCTGAAAGTGATAAATTTAAAGTGTGTTGAATGAATTGCGGTTAATGACCACTGCAACCACGCTGAAAGTGATACGTTTATAAAGTGTGTTGAATAAATTGCTATTATTAAAGGGACATGAAACCCAAAAATTTTCTTTCATGATTTAGATAAAGAATACAATTTTAAACAACTTTCTAATTTACTTCTATTATCTAATTTGTTTCATTCTCTTTGTATCATTTGTTGAATGAGCAGCAATGCACTAATGGTTTCTAACTGAACACATGGGTGAGCCAATCACAATCTGTATATATATGCATCCACCAATCAGCAGCGAGAGTCTAGGTTCTCTGCTGCTTCTGAGCTTGCCTAGATAAATATTTCAGCAAAGGATAACAAGAGAAGGAAGCAAATTAAATAATAGCAGTAATTTGAAAAGTTGTTTAAAATTGCATCATCTGTCTGAATCATGAAAGAAAATTTTTGGGTTTCATGTCCCTTTAACCAGCAGTTATGTTGATAGTGTGTTGAACTAATTGCTGTTATTAACTAATAGCCACGCTGACAGTGACAAATATCAACAAATATATTACCAATATAAAGGTTAAACTGGTACAGCAAGTATATGACCCAATAACACCAATAATAATACCAGAGTAATTAAACTCTGATCACAATCTGAACCAGAGTGACATCTCAACCCCACTGAGATATCCAGCAACCAGTCTCACTTATTATAAAACCCAACGATACCATTAATAATACCCAAGTAATCAAACTCTGAACCAGAGTGAAAGCCTAACCCGCACATATATTAAGGTGAAAAGGGGTTAATATCTTAATTATAGTGTGGGCGATATTGGGGTGTGGGGGAATAGGGGTTAATAACTTTATTATAGTGGCAGCGATGTCAGGGAGCGGCAGAGTAGGGGTTAATAAATGTTATTAGTGGCGGCGATGTCGGGAGCGGCAGATTAGGGATTGATAAGTTTAATTTAGTGTTTGCGATGCGGGAGGGCCTCGGTTTAGGGGTTAATAGGTAATTTATGGGTGTTAGTGTACTTTGTAACATTTTAGTTATTTGCTTTATGTAACAGTTTTGTTGCGCAAAACTTATAACTACTAGTCTCAGATTGCGGAACGGATCGTGTCATATAGGCTGGAACGCAAGCATTTTAGCCTCACCGCACAACTTGTAATACTAGCGCTATAGAAATCCCACGCAAAAATGTCATTTTTTTGAGTGCGGGATTGACGTTGCGTTACAGGCTGAGATGCTTGGAGTACAGCTATACCGACAAGTCTCGTAATGGCTGTGTTCCGTTTTTTACACTGAAATGGCCATTTTTTCAGTGTTAAAACCGGAACGCAAAACTCAAAATCTAGGTGATAGATGATAAAGTACTTTGTAATAATAAATACAACATTCTATATGTCTGATACAGTTCACGTAAAATACATATTTGTACTTATACGTATATATATATATATATATATATATATATATTTCTATAGATATATAAGTATAAACATAGATATTGAAGGGAGATAAGAACCATATGCTCAACAAGTCTTGCTGATATTTCCTAAAAGTATAAACTTATCTAGTTAGTAGGATAGCCTTATGCTTGTCCCAGGTATTCCCTTAAAGTCCCCCACAGTGTTGGTCTCTTGTGGAAGTTTATTCCATGAATCAATTACCCTTTCTGTAAAAAAAGTGCTTCCTCAAATAACTCCTGAATATACTACCCCTCAATTTGGAATCATGACCCTTTGTTCTTGAATTTTCCTTTTTATGTAAAATACTCAGTCTCAGCTAAGCATTTTAATATACTTGAAAGTTGCTATCATATCACCTCTTTCCCTTCTCTCCTCTAAGCTATACATATTTAGGTCATTGAGCCTCTCCTGGTACTTTTTACTTTTTAGACCCTTTACTATCGGCTAGATTTGGAGTTTGGCGGTAGATGGGGTGCGATAGCTACGCGTGGTTTATGTCTAACGCATGGCATTGTTTAACGCCGGTATTTAGAGTTAAAAAAAAACATCTAACGATACTCCTAACGCGTGTATTTCCCGCGTTAGACAGTCTCCCATAGAGATCAATGGAAATGAAAACAAACACGCTTTTTTCATCTAACACTCGATCTCGCGAGAAATACGCACAGCTCGGTGTCATCACAGACTGCATCACAGTCCATGAAGAGAGTTGCCAAGGGCCAGCATAGCCCCATTGGAGACATATGACAAGGTAACAGAGTGCATCACAGTCCATGAAGAGAGTTGCCAAGGGCCAGCATAGCCCCATTGGAGACATATGACAAGGTAACAGAGTGCATCACAGTCCATGAAGAGAGTTGCCAAGGGCCAGCATAGCCCCATTGGAGACATATGACAAGGTAACAGAGTGCATCACAGTCCATGAAGAGAGTTGCCAAGGGCCAGCATAGCCCCATTGGAGACATATGACAAGGTAACAGAGTGCAACACAGTCCATGAAGAGAGTTGCCAAGGGCCAGCATAGCCCCATTGGAGACATATGACAAGGTAACAGAGTGCATCACAGTCCATGAAGAGAGTTGCCAAGGGCCAGCATAGCCCCATTGGAGACATATGACAAGGTAACAGAGTGCATCACAGTCCATGAAGAGAGTTGCCAAGGGCCAGCATAGCCCCATTGGAGACATATGACAAGGTAAAAGAGTGCAACAGGCACAACAATAAACAGAAAAAAAGGCCAAATGGCAACCATAAAAAAACATCAACATGTGGACGGAGGATTCTTATCTGCGCCCTTGGAGCATCTCCAGATCCTCCACTTACTGGTCATCCCCTTCATCGTCCTGTGCATGTCCAGCTACAGATTCAAGCATTGAGTTCCACCGCCTCATCTGACGTAGAGTCATATGCTGAACCTGTAGCTGGGCCTGCATGGTGTCGGCCATCCCTCTCAGGACAGCTGCGTTCCTCAACACGGCCTGCTCTATGCGTGCTAGACCTTCGAGCGTGAGCCATGTTGAGTCACAGCCTAAAATAAAGAAAAAATCAAATATTAATGATAATTACACAACAGACAAAATAAAAAGCAAAGATACATTGTCATCATAAAGACAAATAATTCTTTAAATTAATTTGTTGACATTGATTATTTACACATGAAATATGTTATTCAGACAGACCTAAACCATTAAATGGACATTTTAATCCAACATGTTGTCCCCTTTAATTGGTTTTTGATGATCCACTTTTACAGCTTGAGTGTCTAAAATCTTGTTAAAGGATTTACATTGTACTTACATTAGCAATTTTAAGATTTTAGTTATACTGTGGTAGGCACACCTATCCTTAAACATTTTGGCGTTGAGGACAAGCTGTGTAAACATAGCAACCAGAAGAAATTACATTCCCACTGGGTAATACAAGAGATAATGTATGAACATTTGTACATAATTTTTTGGATCCAAATAGTGGTGATTGGTATATGTAGTGATATCAAATTAAAGGGACAGTAAACCTAAATATTTTAGTTACTGATTCAGATAGAGCATGACATTAAAAAGAATTATTAATTTACTCGTATTCTTTAAATGTTTGAATTCTCGAGCTATATTTTAAATGCAAGAATGTAAGTTTATAGGGCAGGCCATTTTTGGTTATCAACTTTGGTTGTCCCTGCTGATTGATGGATACATTCATCCAACAATAAAGAAATGATGTACAGATTTTTTTTCAAAAAAAAAAAAAGGCATTTCTTTGTTTCAATAAAGATAGCAAGAGAATGAAGAATAATTGATAAGAGTAGTAAATTATAAATTTGATTAACATTGCATGCTCTATTTGAATCACAAGAGAAAAATTTTCATTCAGTGTACCTTTAAGTATCTTATAATGTTGATTTTGAATGATACTTACAGCTGTGCCTGGGAAGGACAATCCGACACCCAGGACAATGAAGGTTGAGACAGGGGGGAGGGATGGGATTGGGTTGGGGAGGGATGGGCTGCTGCTCTGGGGTAGCCCGTACAGCTGGGGATTGGTGAGTTGGGGGCTGGGCAGCTGGGGTAGCTGTACGGGCCAAAAGACGGGGAGAGAGGTGAAGGGGGAAAAAGGGGTGTTTTTTGGGAGGGACAGGATAGGAAAAATGGGAAGGGCCGGGAGGGTCTGTGGTCTGTGGAGGGGCAGGGGGCTGGGCAGGGGACTGGGCAGGGGGCTGGGCAGGGGGCTGGGCAGGGGACTGGGCAGGGGGCTGGGCAGGGGGCTGGGCAGGGGGCTGGGCAGGGGACTGGGCAGGGGCCTGGGACTGGGCAGGGGAGGAACAATGATGACCAGAAGAGGAGGATCCATCTGAAATAAATATTATAAATATATTAACATCTCATACATCATGAAATCCAATCAACGCATTTCAACTTGATTATGTTTGCAATATACTTAGAAGTGTGTTTGAATTTCTAAACAATGATGACATGAGGATATGGTATGCATATAGGCACTCAGATGAATATCAATGACTGTCTGCACAATTATAAAATTATTATTGTGGTTTGGCCTAGAATATGCATGTGACATCATGATGGCATGAATTTCAAATCCAAATATTTAAACAAATCCAAGCATATCTTCATGCTGCCTGATATATAAAGGGGGCAGTAGTGTATTTTAACAGACAAATAATATTCCTTTTTAAAGTGCAAAAGCTGTAGACTTTGAATGTCTTCAATAAAATGATTTCCAATAAAGCAACATGTTGGAAACATGTTAAATATATTTCACATACCATCAGACTTCAAGGGAGCCTCTTCCTCCTCCGTCCCACATGTTAAATCAATCTCTGTAAAACATAACATGTTGTGTACATGTTAAGATCAGATATTATAACATATGTTACTGTTGCTCAAAGACACACATCAATGTTGCATTAAACATATACACACCCAAAGTTATGATTTACATCATTTTGATGGAGCATACAAATGACATTAGATTTGTTATTCTCAATGATTCACATTTTCAATTTATTGTTTGTATTAATTTTAAAATCATAAAAGCATAGTACATAGAACATTTAAGATTTCTCATGTGTGTATCACTTGATGATTGTTGTCAAAAATGAACATGGAAACAAACATATGCTATACATCTTCTGAATAACAAAGGTGTAGACTAAGAAAGTTTTAATTCTTAATCTTTCAATATTCAAATAAAATTAATATATAATCAGAGGAGTAAATTATATGTTTGTTTCAAATGTTATGCTTCATCAGAATCATTCTCATAATATTGATTACCAATACACCTTCAATGACATATAAATGAGTCAATGGACTTACCAGAACACCGCAAAGGCAGCTCTGTGTTGGTGCTGGATTCCTCTGGGCTCCCCACACCAACTCTCTCTATGAATGATATAGATATATATTAGTGAACACATTTGGGATAGCACTAAATCACATCTGTATCGATTTATAAGAATAATCAACTTGAAAATGTGAAGAATAGAGCAGTCATTAGCAAAAAAAATGCTTGATTGAATCAAGGGGATTCTGTCAAAAATGATGTATTGAACATATGTTTAATTTCTGACTATATTAGACATCAAACTCATCTCATACGATGCTATTGCATATCTAAATATACCCATTGATCAATGTTCTTAAAAGAATACACACAAACCACATTTTGAATAGCAGCTGTTGACAAATATAAACAAAGACATGTGGCACATAGAGCCATTTGTGCAATGTACAGTAATCTTGTTTAGGACACAACACATATTGATCACAATACCAAACCAAATTGATTAGTACAAATATGTAATCATGGTGCTGTTAGAGTATGCTTATATCTATAAAGTAACTCCAACAGTGAATATGTGAATTATATATCAATATTGTCTAATCCAAAGAATGTAAGGATTAATGAATCTATTGTTTATTAAAGGGACACTGACATGATTTATTTCAATCATTGATTTCACTGTTCAAACTGTTCCAAATGATTTTACATTGACTCCTATTATAATTTTAATGTTGCTACATTTTAATCTTAAAGGCAGATAAGCAATATTGGATTCAATAAATATTGTTTGTTGAAGGTATCCACCAATCATCAATAAAAACCCAGGTTGGTCAACCAAAATTGAGCTGCAGATAAACGTACATTCTTGATTTTAAAATACATTTAGCAATAGAATATTCCACATATGATTATAGTATTATATTTAAATGTTGATTAATATTGCATGCTCTATCTGAATGACAACATTAATAATTTTAGATCAGTGTCCCTTTAATATAAAAATATATTGATTTGACAATGTTGGTGTTAATGAATTCTCTACTCCATATGTTGATGTAATGAATGGGATTGAGAGTGCAATTCCAATCTAATATGTTATTTAAGGATATCCTAAGAATTATTTAATTTTCATCTATTAAAGGGACATGAAGCTCTAAATGTGTAATTGTATACTTTTTGAAACTATGTACTACTGTTATCTGAACACATGATTTTAACTTTTGACAAAATGCCAATGTATGCATAAAAAAACAGCTGGATAATACCAGTAATGCATTGTTTAACCTAAACCAAAATCAATATGTTTTTAGAAGAACTAAACCAATAGACTGAACCAATGTAGCTCATAAAATGTTTAAACAAAACAATAAAATCACGTTTAAAAATAATTCAATGTAAAATTTAGTTGGCATGTCCCTTAAATGACGTGATCAATTTCAAAAATGGAATCTATATTTTTAAAATCAAAACATATGCAAAAGTGTGTGAATTTTTAAAAAATGTATACAAATAAGATTAAGCAATACACAAGGGAAGAATATAAATTGGACATTCAAAGTATCTTACATTAAAATTAAGACATCCAGAATAGATGGGATATCTTAAATTCGATAAAAATTGAGAGTAGTCTTACAATGTAATCCTATATATTTTTTTTTATTATTCTTATTTGTAAATATTTTAATAATCCATTTTGCAGATACATATAAATATTGAACAATGTGGATTTAGTATGTAATGTTCTGTCCATGTTTCTAAGACAAATGTCAATTAAAATGAGACATACCATACTGTGACAAGCCCTGGCTTGAGGATCCAGCACCAACATCCAGATCTGTAATATATTAAATGAGGATTGGATATCATTAATACAAATCATGCCATGTTTAAAATGTTTACATTATTAGCAAATCAATTAAAAACTATTAATCTTTTGGTAGTCCCATGAGTTAATTGTTTCCTCAATTAAATTCATGATAAATATATCCTGTACTCTTATTTTCAATCAGTTGTGTTGTTTACTGTAGCTTTAATTATTTTTTTGTGTTATTTCATTCTCATCAATTGATGGGCATATGTTATTATTTATTTTGATTCTGCTATTTTTTTTTTATTATGGATAATATTGAAAATAAGAATACTGTATTCTTCACATATATAATAATTAACATTTCATTTTGACCAACATGTGTAAAGCAATGCCACTTACAGCAAACCCATGTTAACGTGTATGCGCAATTCTAATTTTCGCGATCATTGCGCAATGATTCCAAGCGGAATTACGCATCCATCATTTGACCAACATGTATAAAGCAATGCCACTTACAGCAAACCCATGTTAACGTGTATGCGCAATTCCATTTTCGTGATCATTGCGCAATGATTCCAAGCGGAATTACGCATCCGTCATTTGACCAACATGTATAAAGCAATGCCACTTACAGCAAACCCATGTTAACGTGTATGCGCAATTCCATTTTCGCGATCATTGCGCAATGATTCCAAGCGGGATTATGCATCCGTCATTTGACCAACATGTATAAAGCAATGCCACTTACAGCAAACCCATGTTAACGTGTATGCGCAATTCCATTTTCGCGATCATTGCGCAATGATTCCAAGTGGAATTACGCATCTGTCATTTGACCAACATGTATAAAGCAATGCCACTTACAGCAAACCCATGTTAACGTGTATGCGCAATTCCATTTTCGCGATCATTGTGCAATGATTCCAAGCGGAATTACGCATCCGTCATTTGACCAACATGTATAAAGCAATGCCACTTACAGCAAACCCATGTTAACGTGTATGCGCAATTCCATTTTCGCGATCATTGCGCAATGATTCCAAGCGGAATTACGCATCCGTCATTTGACCAACATGTATAAAGCAATGCCACTTACAGCAAACCCATGTTAACGTATATGCGCAATTCCATTTTCGCTCTGTGACGCATATTCTGTAGAGCGCAAGAAACATCATTCCTATTTCATGTGTCACTAATCTAAAATCATATATCTAAACATCATATGTAGTGTATGTTGTGAGATCTGTATAGGTTTAGTATCTGACTATATACACATTTTTTAAAAATATAATCAAATATTAAGATATTATATGAAGTTGGATAGTTACCTGGTTCAGATTCTCTATCAGCTCCTCCCAGGCCACCGGACGGAGAAGCAGCTGCCCTGGCCCCCGGGTCAGGACTTTCAGATCCAGCAGCTGGGAGGGAAGAAGAGGAGGCCGAGGATGGCGAGGATCTGAATCTTTTGGGGACCCAGAGAGTGAGGAGCTCGCATAAAGTCACCTCATAAGGGAGTAGGTAGAGTTTCCGCGGGGCCTCTCTTTTGCCCCCTCTTTTACGGGCTTGTACCCACTCCCTTATGAGGTTGACTTTTTTTGTCAAGCGCAACCTCATATCTCTGAATCTCCTCATGATCTGATCCTGGGTCCTCTGGACGCCACACACCAATTGAACCGCATTGGTGATAGACTCCCAGAGGGCCTTCTTAACAGGCACATCTGTCGACCTCCTCTTGTTCCCAAACAGCTGGGGATAAAAGTCCTGGACGGCGTGGACCAGTTCAGCGCTCTCCTGCTTGGTAAACCTGGGAGGTTTCATGCCTGCCGAGATGTTTGTAGATAGAATAATATACCAGCAGGCATTAGAGAACTGACAAAGATGGCAACGTGTAATGGACTTTTATATGGTGAAGTAAACATGAGATGCACCATGGGACAAGTTATCTGTACATCTGATTGGATAAAAGTTTGAAATATTGTTAGAATGTCTGTGAGACCATCCTGACTCAAGTTGTGTTTGTGTGATGAACTCTGATTGGCCGTTCCTTAATGTTTCATATCTTAGCAACTTCCATACACATACCTCCTGGTGGTGCTGTTACTTCATTTTTCATGTAGACTTATTTGTAACTCATGGGCCTGTCATGCGGATATGTGTCACCCAGATTTAATATCCATGATCCGTTAAATATTAATGTTTAAATTCTCTTTAAAATCTAATACTGTCACATTATTAAACGTTGTAGACATTTTTCGGTTTCATAACGGTCTGTTTCTTTAATACAAATACACATTTAATATTGTATGTCTTTATTGTTCATAAATCAATTTGTTGACTTATTGTGAAGTATAGACATTGCTCTCTTAAATGTATTTATAATGCACATTGATTGTGTGCTATTGCGTGACATTAGACTCTAATGTTTAAAGATGCAAATCTGGTGTTTCAAGATCCCTTTCCCACACAACATTTCTGAATGTTCAAATTCAGGTTATAATGTCAGTAACTTGGATAATCTGTTTATAGATGTTAAACTACAGGTTTGTTTGTTATTAGTAAATAAACCTCGAGCTTGTATTTGTCTGAACTGCTCATATATGTTATTGTGCAATGGCGTCTTTATTTTTAAATAGACATTACAAACAAACAATTGTATCAAATGATCTGTAGAGATAGAAAATTGTTTAGACTTTAAAATGTAACTCAATTTATCTTTGTATTTAGATATCCTCAACATAAGAAATTTAAATGCACATGGTTGAGCCAATCACATAAGGCATCTCTGTGCATCCACCAATCTTCATCTACTGAGCCTATCTCGATATGCTTTTCAAGCAAAGTATGTCAAGATAAGAAGAGAAGTAAATACACTCTTTAAATCTCTTAAAGGGACACTGTCCAAACAAATATAGCGTTCGTGATTCAGATTGAGCATGAAATGTTAAGCAACTTTATAATTTCATCCGATTCTCAAATGTTAAGAATTATCTTGTTATCTTTCTTTGCAAATCAATAATGATATTTTAGATTACGGACAATTTTGGCGAAAAACCTTGGTTGTCCTTGATGATTGTTGGATAAATTAATCCACCAAAAAAAAAAAAAAATCTGTCCAGAGTACTGAAGCAAATACATTATCAATTTAATGCCTTATTTTTAAAGTAATGATAGCAACATCACGAGGAACATTGATAATATGAGACAATTTATAAAGTTGCTTAAAATAGAATACTCGTTCTGAATGTATAAATCATTAATTTTAAAACTGTCTCCCTTTAAGTATATTTTGAGTTCATGTCCCTTTAAGGAGACATTTCACAATAATGCTTGAAAAATCATAAACCTAGGCACCTTCCTTTTGCAAAATTAGTATAACATATGAGTAAAGCATATTTAGATTAACTTCTGGATTGTTTTACACACTGACTGAAATATATATTGTAATGGATGTATTTCGCAGTCTTCAGCTTAGAGGGACATTAAGCTATATGTTATTTATGCTTTTTGGATAAGATTATAATATTTGAAAAACTTAATATGTTTTGTTATTCAATCATTAGATTGTAATTATATACAGGGAGTGCAGAATTATTAGGCAAATGAGTATTTTGACCACATCATCCTCTTTATGCATGTTGTCTTACTCCAAGCTGTATAGGCTCGAAAGCCTACTACCAATTAAGCATATTAGGTGATGTGCATCTCTGTAATGAGAAGGGGTGTGGTCTAATGACATCAACACCCTATATCAGGTGTGCATAATTATTAGGCAACTTCCTTTCCTTTGGCAAAATGGGTCAAAAGAAGGACTTGACAGGCTCAGAAAAGTCAAAAATAGTGAGATATCTTGCAGAGGGATGCAGCACTCTTAAAATTGCAAAGCTTCTGAAGCGTGATCATCGAACAATCAAGCGTTTCATTCAAAATAGTCAACAGGCTCGCAAGAAGCGTGTGGAAAAACCAAGGCGCAAAATAACTGCCCATGAACTGAGAAAAGTCAAGCGTGCAGCTGCCAAGATGCCACTTGCCACCAGTTTGGCCATATTTCAGAGCTGCAACATCACTGGAGTGCCCAAAAGCACAAGGTGTGCAATACTCAGAGACATGGCCAAGGTAAGAAAGGCTGAAAGACGACCACCACTGAACAAGACACACAAGCTGAAACGTCAAGACTGGGCCAAGAAATATCTCAAGACTGATTTTTCTAAGGTTTTATGGACTGATGAAATGAGAGTGAGTCTTGAAGGGCCAGATGGATGGGCCCGTGGCTGGATTGGTAAAGGGCAGAGAGCTCCAGTCCGACTCAGATGCCAGCAAGGTGGAGGTGGAGTACTGGTTTGGGCTGGTATCATCAAAGATGAGCTTGTGGGGCCTTTTCGGGTTGAGGATGGAGTCAAGCTCAACTCCCAGTCCTACTGCCAGTTTCTGGAAGACACCTTCTTCAAGCAGTGGTACAGGAAGAAGTCTGCATCCTTCAAGAAAAACATGATTTTCATGCAGGACAATGCTCCATCACACGCGTCCAAGTACTCCACAGCGTGGCTGGCAAGAAAGGGTATAAAAGAAGAAAATCTAATGACATGGCCTCCTTGTTCACCTGATCTGAACCCCATTGAGAACCTGTGGTCCATCATCAAATGTGAGATTTACAAGGAGGGAAAACAGTACACCTCTCTGAACAGTGTCTGGGAGGCTGTGGTTGCTGCTGCACGCAATGTTGATGGTGAACAGATCAAAACACTGACAGAATCCATGGATGGCAGGCTTTTGAGTGTCCTTGCAAAGAAAGGTGGCTATATTGGTCACTGATTTGTTTTTGTTTTGTTTTTAAATGTCAGAAATGTATATTTGTGAATGTTGAGATGTTATATTGGTTTCACTGGTAAAAATAAATAATTGAAATGGGTATATATTTGTTTTTTGTTAAGTTGCCTAATAATTCTGCACTCCCTGTATATTCTTAGATTAAATACATATCTACATAGGCTATTTTGAGGCTGATTGTTGGTTGCACATAGATGCCTTATGTAATTGACTAAGATATGTGCATTGATGTATCTTTTTCTAAGTATATTTAAAGACTGAATGTAATTCTATAGTACTTTCTAAATATGTTTAATTTCTTTTATGATTTTTTAAAATTCAATACACTATATACTTTGTGAATGTCACTTTAAGGACCAAAACATTCGGAATGTAGATTTAACATTGTCGAAAGAAACTAAAGGGGAATGAAAATTATATATAGATATGTGATGTCTAACCCAAGAGGTAAGATTTTAAAAACTACATAATATTAATAACTATAGTTAAATGTCCCTTTAAATGACTCCACTAGAAAATAAAAAAATAAAATCTATTAACATGGCATCCAATAACTAGATTGTGCAAAATATGAAGTTAAATGACCTACCATTTTTAAATTTATAAATTTAATAAAATAATATTTTTAGATACCTAAGAAAGATACAAGATCTTATAAAATTAATTTTACATTCAACAACACTGTCACTTTAATGTAAGTGAACCACTTCCCCTTCTTAAAAGTGAAACTAAAAAATATATGTCAAATTCTGACTACATATCCGAAATTATTTTAACATCTAAGAATTTCACAAGAAAAGCATCGATGGATTTCACTCCCCAATTAATTTAAAAAAGATAGTTTAATTTAATATTCTCTGAATCAGTGGATTTTCTAAAATTAATGCATAATTTGATCTTATGCATGTGCTTGTCAAATAGACAACTACCAGTCATGGGAGTCAAATTGTTTTTTATTGACAGATTATATGGATATTTATTATAATCTGTTCAAAAGAGGGTATTTAATAATAAAATGTTGATTATTACCATTTAAAAATAAAAAGTTTTTTTAACAAAAACAAAAACAAAAAAATATTCCGGGAAGTCATCAGATGACAATCTGAAATTAAAAAACAAAATTTTACAAAGTTAATACACACGTTGTAAAATATTCATAAAATACATTTACAATCATCTTGTGTCTATGCTCTAACTTTGTGCATAATTTGATCAAGATCTTTATGAATTAAATGTTTTGATTAAAAACCAAACAAACCATACACCATTATATTATGTAATAAAAAGTAAATTTAAATATCAGAATTTCTAATTATACATAATAATGTATATCACATTTCAATAATAAATATATATGTATGCTGAACATAAATGTAATATTTCATGTCCATTCAAATACCTCTATATCAACTATAATATGTATTCCTTTTTCTGATTGTGATCCCTAAATATCTAATTAGGAACAAAGTATGACTAATGTATGTAAGCTACTAATATTTGACATTCTTGCTGTGATTCTTAACTAGCATGCATTGGTAAACCAACCTGGATAATGCATGGTCTTTGAAAGTCAATTCAGGGGTAAACAGTTGATCTTCAATAGGTGTCTTATTCATCAGTTCAAAAATAGAGGACTGTGAAATACCATCTAAAAATTAGAAAATAATCTAAGTGTCTGATTGTGATCCCTAAATATCTAATTAGGAACAAAGTATGACTAATGTATGTAAGCTAATAATATTCGACATTCTTGCTGTGATTCTTAACTAGCATGCATTGGTAAACCAACCTGGATAATGCATGGTCTTTGAAAGTCAATTCAGGGGTAAACAGTTGATCTTCAATAGGTGTCTTATTCATCAGTTCAAAAATAGAGGACTGTGAAATACCATCTAAAAATTAGAAAATAATCTAAGTGTCTGATTGTGATCCCTAAATATCTAATTAGGAACAAAGTATGACTAATGTATGTAAGGTAATAATATTCAACATTCTTGCTGTGATTCTTAACTAGCATGCATTGGTAAACCAACCTGGATAATGCATGGTCTTTGAAAGTCAATTCAGGGGTAAACAGTTGATCTTCAATAGGTGTCTTATTCATCAGTTCAAAAATAGAGGACTGTGAAATGCCATCTAAAAATTAGAAAATAATCTAAGTGTCTCCAATAGGATGCCTCCACAGCCTTATTCTATCAAATAGTTGGCACTTACCATGTGAACATGTCTTTGTATGGTTTTCAAGGTCAGCAGATTTGAAAAATAATGCCAGACATGATCCCATTGGTATTCTTCAATTTCAATCTTGTCTTTTTCCACTGTCAGTCTGGGAATTCTTCACTGTCATTCTTCGAATTCTTCCCTTTCAGTCTTTACATGAAGTCATCTCCTTAATGGCATAAATTTTTTTTTGAAAAATTACTACTACAAGTGTGTGAATCAGTTCTGTACCCCTCTCCCACCCCCCATTTCTGAATCAATTTCTGTTACTAGCTTACTAAGCGTGTGTAGCATCTTGTGTTATGTTCTATCAAGTGTGAAGATGAGTCATATTGAGCAGAACGAACCTCTAATGTGTGACATTGAACCATAGTCATGCTAGAGGATAGTTATGCTAGAGGATCCCTTTCTGAGTATTTACATTTTAAGTAATGTGTAAACTAAATACTAGTTTAGAAAATGTATGCCATATGATGTATTTGTGTACAATTCATGCCAGCAACAGTCCATACATTTATACTTACCAGCTGATGTCCTCTTTAAAAACTAGGTGGCAAAGACTCGCTACAGGACCCAATGCCCAGAGCATCACCTATATTAATAAATGAAACACATTTTTAGCATTTGATGAACAATCCTAACATGTTTGCACAATTCTCTACTTGTCATTTCCCTAGACTTCACATCTATTGACAATACTCCAGTCTAACTTCTATTATTTACCGTCTAAAAAGTGGCGGTTGATGATGTCTGCTCTGACATTGAGCCCCTCGTCCCGGAATGGCCCCTCTAGAACAGGATCATCCTCCTCATCTCTGAGGAGGTTTCGGTGCGCCTGGACGCCCTGCAGCATCCCAGCCCGCTGTGCAATATTATGCAGGACACTACAGGCTATAACGATCTTAGCCACCTTCTTTGGGTTGTACTGGAGGGCTCCTCCCGACCTGTCAAGGCACCTGAACCTCATCTTCAGGAGCCCGAACATTCGTTCAACCACCGCCCTGGTTTTCTTATGAGCCCTATTGTAGCGCTCCTCAGACACATCAGTCGGGCTACGCAAGGGGGTAATAAGCCAAGGCCGGCTCATGTACCCAGAATCACCTATAAATTATGAACATAACATAATTCAAAATGAATCCTCAAAATAGTATTTGGAGTCCAATAAAAGATTTTGTAAACGATAATCCACTAACAAATGTTTATTTTTTAAAAGAATAATCTATTTCAATATTATTCTCTATCTTCCCATTTCAGCTAAGACATGCTACATATGCGTATTTCTCCTAAACCAGACCTTGTGTAAAATGGCAACTAAATGGTTACATTGCATTCTCTATCTGAGCATTTAAGGTAAGACATGCTACATATCTGCATTGAACTAAAAGTAGACATTAGCGGAAAGAGACAATGACATGGTTAAATTGCATTAGCTAATATCTTCCCATTTAAGCTAAGACATGCTACATATGTGTATTTCTCCAAAACCAGACCTTGTGTAAAATGGCAACTAAATGTTTACATTGCATTCTCTATCTGAGCATTTAAGGTAAGACATGCTACATATCTGCATTGAACTTAAAGTAGACATTAGCGGAAAGAGACAATGACATGGTTAAATTGCATTAGCTAATATCTTCCCATTTCAGCTAAGACATGCTACATATGCGTATTTCTCCAAAACCAGACCTTGTGTAAAATGGCAACTAAATGGTTACATTGCATTCTCTATCTGAGCATTTAAGGTAAGACATGCTACATATCTGCATTGAACTAAAACTAGACATTAGCTGAAAGAAACAATGACATGGTTAAATTGCATTAGCTAATATCTTCCCATTTCAGCTAAGACATGCTACATATGCGTATTTCTTCAAAACCAGACCTTGTGTAAAATGGCAACTAAATGTTTACATTGCATTCTCTATCTGAGCATTTAAGGTAAGACATGCTACATATCTGCATTGAACTAAAAGTAGACATTAGCGGAAAGAAACAATGACATGGTTAAATTGCATTAGCTAATATCTTCCCATTTCAGCTAAGACATGCTACATATGCGTATTTCTCCTAAACCAGACCTTGTGTAAAATGGCAACTAAATGGTTACATTGCATTCTCTATCTGAGCATTTAAGGTAAGACATGCTACATATCTGCATTGAACTAAAACTAGACATTTGCGGAAATAAAAATAAATGGTTAAATTGCATCCTATAGCTGAACATTACGCTAACATTTTAAAACTACAATGGCAATTGTCAAACTAATTAACCATGTTGTGAACAAATACTCACCAACGAGATAACCAGGGGGCATTTGTCTTTCCTCAAACGGTCTCCACAGGGACGACTGAGCGAGGATGCGGGCATCATGACAAGCTCCTCCAAAATTCGCACACACATGCATAATCCTCATCTGTGCGTCACAAACATACTGCACGTTGATGCTATGAAAATGTTTGCGATTTCTGAAGGGCGAGTCATCAATTGGAGCACGCAGCGCAATGTGGGTACAATCTATGGCTCCCAAGACATTGGGCAATTGAGCAATAGCAAAGAATTCCCGCTTCAGGCGCCTCCAATCACCATCATTCTGTGGGAATCCTATGTATTGCTTACTGATACGTACCATGGCGTCCAGAAAGTTATCAAACACCACAGAGAATGTACCTTGAGACAGGCCATGCATGTACATTTCTCCGGATTGAAAACTCCCGGAGGCCAGGACGTATAGACAACTTAGCATCTTACTCATGGCGGGAACAGCAGTCCTTATTCTTATACGTGGCTCCAAATGAGGTTTAAGAAGATCGTAAAGGCCAATGAGCTGTTCGCGATTGAGCCGATACTTATCATAAACCTCAAAGTCGCTCATGTTTTCCAAGGTGGGTCTCACCCTGTAGACACGAGGACCTCAAAACAGACGACCCCTTCGTCTCAGTCTGAGCCGCCGAGGCTGCCTGATTCGATCAACAGCTAGTTCGCCAATAGCAGCACCAGCAGCGTCTACCATGTCATCGTCATCCATCTTTCAAAACAGCGTAACAAGGTATGCACTTGATCTGATGTGGATCACAAGTGATGCTTTGGCCATGTTGTTTGGGGGATTTATAGTACAATTAGTCCAATGGTAGTGAGTTTGTAATGATTGCTAATTGTATTCTCAATGTGAAAGTGTACACATAGTGTGTACACATAGTGTGTACACAAAGTGTACAATATCACACATACAGTGCATGTTTGTAATGTTTGATCATATGCGTAATCAATATTTATTAAACGCGATCTTATAGTAACAAGCACACGTCCAGGATAACATGAATGAAAGTGCATAGTTGTGTATAATGTGCATCGAATGTGATCTATCAATGTTGCTGCAATATTGTTTGTAATCGATAAAGTAACAGCTGCCATCTGTAGTATTGTATATATAAGTGATTGGCGAGCTGTCAATATTGTATGCGTCCCTTTAAAATCGCAATAATAATTCTGAACTTCTCGTCTGCCATCTGTAGTATTGTATATATAAGTGATTGCCGAGCTGTCAATATTGTATGCGTCCCATTAAAATGGCACTAATACTGAAGAACATCCGGCTGTCATCTGTAGTATTGTATATATAAGTGATTGCCGAGATGTCAATATTGTATGCGTCCCATTCAAATCGCACTAATACTGAATAACTTCCGGCTGTCATCTGTAGTATTGTATATATAAGTGATTGCCGAGCTGTCAATATTGTATGCGTCCCATTAAAATGGCACTAATACTGAAGAACTTCCGGATGTCATCTGTAGTATTGTATATATAAGTGATTGCCGAGCTGTCAATATTGTATGCGTCCCATTCAAATCGCACTAATACTGAATAACTTCCGGCTGTCATCTGTAGTATTGTATATATAAGTGATTGCCGAGCTGTCAATATTGTATGCGTCCCATTAAAATGGCACTAATACTGAAGAACTTCCGGCTGTCATCTGTAGTATTGTATATATAAGTGATTGCCGAGCTGTCAATATTGTATGCGTCCCATTCAAATCTCAATAATACTGAATAACTTCCGGCTGTCATCTGTAGTATTGTATATATAAGTGATTGCCGAGCTGTCAATATTGTATGCGTCCCATTCAAATGGCACTAATACTGAATAACTTCCGGCTGTCATCTGTAGTATTATATATATAAGTGATTTGCGATCTGACAATATTTCTTAATTGTCCCATTCAAATCGCCCTAATAATGCTGTTCCAAACTGTTGTTTACGTATATGTTGTATTGTAGTATTGAGTGTTAAATTTCTGAAAGGGGCGGTACAGTGGTGAATCTGTAATGTGTATGGTTGAATCTTCTAATGACGTCATGATATTATTAACCTGCCTATGTAGTTCTGAAATCCTCATTGTGTTGTTGTATTTGACTACATTGTTATTGTGTGCTGAATAAAATCTAAATGTTTGCTTTGTGGTTGCGTGATGGGTGATGCGTGTTATGTACATGTACGTATATATTGTGATTGCGTCCCACATATGCTGACTTCTATATAGCGGTCTGGCATTGTTGTTCCTTCCCATACAGTGACATCTGTAATCTGGTGTAATGATGTTCTTCTTGTACGTAATTCCTAATGGTTTATTGTGATGGAATCATGATGTTAAAAGTACAGTAAAATCCATATGTTCTGTTTTGTGATTCCTATAGACAATGTAATGTTTTTTTCCCCCATCATTTGAATGCACATGTATGAGTGAATGCTAAAAGTAATGTATGTGCATCCATGACTGATCATGTGTTAAGCCTATGTAGATATGCTGTTGCTGCAAGCATATGAGTTGAATAAATGAAATGCAATAATAAAGGTATATGAGAGGTGTTTCCCATTGTGTCCTGTTTGTGAATCCTGAAATGTTGTAATTTTTTTTGTGTCCGTTTAAATGTGATTTTATTTGTAAAAATGTTTGTTACTAGTGATGTTGATTTGTAGTTGATGTAATGTAAAAGTATGAAACAATTTAATGCTGTTGTGAATATTCAATAAGTAAAATCCATAAGTCCACCATAGGGAAATAGTCATTTCTTGATCTATTTGTCATAGCTGGGTCTAACGCAGAAAAGCATGTATTTTTTTCCTATTTTTAGCGCTGGTATTTGTAGTTTTTTTGTCTACGCTATTTGCGTGCGTTAGGGAAATCTGTCTGTCGCGTGCACGAGCACGTCTTCCCCATAGAAGTCAATGGAGGCTCCAAATTTTGGTAAATTTTTTTTCAAAGACTGGTTTTCCTCGTAAAGTGAGTGACGTCATGAGCTTGTGTGAAAAAGTAACTAAATCGTGTTCATTTTGTAATAAATAACTTTTTGGTGTATGTAATGTGGTGTATATTGTTTGTATGCATCGATGAGTGTATGTTTGTGATAATCTTATTGGTTAGATGTAGGTATATGAGGGTCTTTTCCCGTATGTCAATGTAAGTCAATGGCAAAATGGATTTGTGTTGTTTTTTTTCTAACACCCGAGATCTCGCAACTTTGATCCTTTGTATTTTGATGAAAAATTATTAAATCTGAAAAATAAATATAGTGTAGTGTTTGTATGAGTGTAAGTGTAGTTTGTGTAATATTTGTTTTGTGATTCGTGGATGTTTATTTTGTCGGTAGATGTTAACTACTGGGTCTGAGCTGTCGGTAGAGATTTGTGCGTTGGGTGATTTTTGAGTGTCGGTAACTAAACTCTAAATACCGGAGTCCGTAAAAAACAAGCGTTAGGAGCCTCTAACGCTGGTTTTGTCGGCTACCGCCAAACTCTAAATCTAGGCCTTAGTTAGTAACCCTCCTTTACACAGATTTCAGTTTGTTTATATCCATCTTGAGATATGGGCCTCTATTTAACAAGCTGTCTACTTACCTGCATTCGACGGCCCCAATACGCTCGCCTAAGCTCGCCTAACATCGCCGCTGTGGACCTGAATACGTTCACCAAATTTATCAAGAAAGCTGTCAAAAAGCCTTGCACCAAGTACGGTGCGATGAGCAGCGGTCTGTTGTTAACTAACAGTCATCGATCTCGCTGCTCTTCAGCTTCTTCGCAGCTTTCTTGCTAGCCTGTCACTAAGCACCCACACTATACTATACTGTTTTACCCCCTAAACCGCCGCTCCCGGACCCCACCGCAACTCTAATAAATATATTAACCCCTAAACCGCCACTCCCAGACCCCACCGCAACTCTAAAAAATATATTAACCCCTAAACCGCCGCTCCCGGACCCCGCCGCAACTCTAATAAATATATTAACCCCTAAACCGCTGCTCCCGGAACCCGCTGCCACCTACATTATACCTATTAACCCCTAATCTGCCGCCCCTATACTTCAATCCGATTGGCTGATTTAATCAGCCAATCAGATTTTTCCTACCTTAATTCCGATTGGCTGAAAAATTCCTATCAGCCAATCGGAATTCAAGGGACGCCATCTTCTATGACGTCATTTAAAGGAACCGTCATTCAGTGTTAGGACGTCGTTTGAAGAGTCGGCTGGATTGAAGATGGACCCGCTCCGCTCTGGATGGATGAAGATAGAAGATGCCGCTTGGATGAAGACTTCTGCCGCTTGGAGGACCTCTTCTGCCCAGATTCGATGAAGACTTCTGGCCGGATCAGATAAAGACTTCTGCCCAGCTGGGTGAAGACGGCTCAAGGTAGGATGATCTTCAAGGGGGTAGTGTAAGGTTTTTTTAAGGGGGGTTTGGGTGGGTTTTAGAGTAGGGTTGGGTATGTGGGTGGTGGGTTTTAATGTTGGGGGGGTTGTATTTCTTTTTTTTCAGGTGAAAGAGCTGATTACTTTTGGGCAATGCCCAGCAAAAGGCCCTTTTAAGGGCTATTTGTAATTTAGTTTAGGGTAGGGAATTTTATTATTTTTGGGGGCTTTTTTATTTTATTAAGGGGCTTAGATTAGGTGTAATTAGCTTAAACTTCTTGTAATTTTTTTTTATTTTCTGTAATTTAGTGTTGTTGTTTTTCTGTACTTCAGTTAATTTTATTTAATTTTATTTAATGTTAGGTAATTGTATTTAATTAATTTATTTAATTATAGTATAGTGTTAGGTGTAATTGTAACTTAGGTTAGAATTTATTTTACAGGTAATTTTGTATTTATTTTAGCTAGGGAGTTATTAAATAGTTAAAAACTATTTAATAACTATTGTACCTAGTTAAAATAAATACAAAGTTGCCTGTAAAATAAAAATAAACACTATTAGTTATATTGTAGCTATCTTAGGGTTTATTTTATTGGTAAGTATTTAGTTTTAAATAGGAATAATTTAGTTAATGATAGTAATTTTATTTAGATTTATTTAAATTATATTTAAGTTAGGGGGTTAGGGTTAGACTTAGGTTTAGGGTTTAATAACTTTAATATAGTGGCAGAGGTGTAGGGGGGGCAGGATAGGGGTTAATAAGTTTAATGTAGGTGGCGGCGGTGTAGGGGGGCAGGATAGGGGTTAATAAGTTTAATGTAGGTGGCGGCGGTGTGGGGGGGGGCAGGATAGGGGTTAATATCTAAAATGTAGGTGGCGACGGGGTCCGTGAGCGGCGGTTTAGGGGTTAAACAATTTATTTAGTTGCAGCAGTTTAGGGGTTAATACATTTATTATAGTTGCGGCGGGGTCCGGGAGCGTCTGTTTAGGGGTAAATAAGTATAATGTAGGTGGCGGCGGTGTAGGAGGGGCAGATTAGGTGTGTTTAGACTCGGGGTACATGTTAGGGTGTTAGGTGCAGACATTTCCATAGGAATCAATGGGATATTGGGCAGCAGCGAAAATGAGCTTTCGCTGCTGTCAGACTCCCATTGATTCCTATGGGATCCGCCGCCTCCAGGGCGGCGGATTGAAACCAGGTACGCTGGGCCGGAATATTGGCGAGCGTACCTGGTTGTTATTTGATAACTTCCAAAAGTAGTCAGATTGTACCGAACTTGCATTCGGAACATCTGGAGTGATGTAAGCATCGATCTGTGTCGGACTGAGTCCGCCGGATCGTATGTTACGTCACTATATTTTACTTTTGCCGGTCTGTAGGGCTTGATAACTATGGCGAATCAGCCTCGCCACAAATACACTGCGGAATTCCAGCGTATTTGCGGTTGGCGGCTTGATAAATAGAGGCCATGGCCTCCAGAACTGCACACAGTACTCAGATGAGGCCTAACTGATGATCTGTAGAGTGGCATAAGAACCTTACTATTTCTGTTGCAAATACCTCCACCAACACATCCAAGCATTCTGCTGGCCTGATACATATATATATATATATATATATATATATATATATATATATATATATATATAGTATATATATATATATATATATAGTATATATATGTACTTAAGAATAAATACAACATATGCTATGTAAAGAACATTGGAATGTGAAATATTAATATTTTAAGTTGTGTTAGTGCGAGCGTATGGGTGCTAGTTTTTATTTTTTTTATTTTTCAGCTCCATTGACTTCTATGGGAGAAGAAGTTAATGCAGTCATGATATTTATTTTCCACATGTCGGGTTTACTTTTGAGCAAACTTTTTACTTTCAACTTGTAATACAAGAGCAACCCAATGCCTCCGTCTAGTGAAGATAAACAGCCCTTCACTCATAATCTAGCCCATGGTGGTGCTAATTGAGGGGCTAACAAAGGGGGGGGGGGAGTTTAAAGACACAGCATAGATAATACATGGAGCCCAGTGCAACTCAATGGGGGTGTTACATGTGTGTTTGGAAATGTATAGCATCCCCCTAGCACTTCAACAGAATGGCCACTGGCTCTCACTCCAAGTAGTGCATTAGCGCTCCTTCCAAAAAGGATACCAACAAAATGAAGCAAAGTTTGATAATATAAGTTTTTTTAAATTGTATGTTCTATCTATCATGAGAGAAAAGTTTTGGGTTTCATGTCCCTTTAAAGGGACAGTATACACTCATTTTCATATAACTGCATGTAATAGGCACTACTATAAAGAATAAGATGCACAGATACTGATATAAAAATCCAGTATTAAACTGTTTAAAAACTTACTTAGAAGCTCTCAGTTTAGCTCTGTTGAAAAGGTAGCTGGAAAGCTCACTGCAAGTGGGAAATAAGACCCCCCCCCTTCTTTTGCATATGAAAAGACCCTTTACACAAACAGGAGCAAGCTGGAGTAGGTAGCTGACGGTATTCTCATAAAACTTTGGGGCTTGGTTAGGAGTCTGAAAATCAGAGCAATGTTATTTAAAAACAAGCAAAACTATACATTTTTTAAAAAAAAATACTTTATGGGCTATATAAATAGATCATCTACAAATCATTTATGCAAAGAAAAAATGAGTGTATAATGTCCCTTTAAGTATACAACCTCTTTGGGCAGTAAAGGAAGCCAAATTCACAAAAGTAAATTATGTGAAAAATAGTATAGAAAATCTTACAACGTTTTTCTTTTTTAACAGAGCTTGATTAGACATTTCTCAGGATTTTAATTTTGTGTTTAATACCACTTTAATGGGACGAACGTTTTTGAACATCACATTTAAATTAACAAAGCTTGCACGAGGGTTAAAATGAATTTATGAAACAAGTTAGGTGTTCTGTGCATACATTTCCTACATATGCTATTTCAGGCAAGAGATATATTAAAATGCTGCTGTTAATCTCTTTAAATTATATAATATTGATAGAACATTTTACTGAAACTAATTTAGTATACAGTGTTGCAATTTTGTTTCCACTAAATAAATTAAAAATCAGGTATTTTTTCTTTTCTTTTTTTCCACTACAAATTCTGGTCAGTCACGGATAGAAATAACAGATTGGACTGACTTGTGCTGTCATTTCCTGTACCGCCCACTTGTCTCATATCAATATCCTTTCTTGCCTTGCAATTCTAAAGTCTCTAAAGGACGGACAAAGCACTTAACAAATTCTTTCAGCAGCTTATTTTCAGGAAGCGCACCGTCTGATCTGTCAGTAGCAGCTTACCAGAGAGACAAGCACAATGCACCCTCTCAGCTTTATTGGTAAATTGCAACTAAAGTATTTTTGTTTTTTAAAGTAATAAATTAGCTGTAAGCAAACTAATGACTGCATAATGATCTGTTAGTGACAGACATGTAAAATGTGTACACAATTAAGTATTAGGTGAGACCTTATTCAACTGGTCTTAGACAGCAAGAATTAGAATAAGCTTTTAAATGGTACACACATGATTACAGTATCAGCAAGTGTGCTGTAACTGCTGAAAGCCTCTGCAGTCATAACTGAGCAATGCCTCTTAAGAATAAAACAAATTAAAGCCTAAAACATTATTATTATTACTATGACTATTATTACAAACATATTCCTTATAGCTGACAAATGTGAAATCAAAAATTGTCCTAGTGACAAAAGGGATGTGGCACTGGCATCCTTCTTTAATCCTACTGTACCTCCCAATGCATTCTCTTCATATCATTTCTCTCTTTTAGCTCAATAGAAGTTCACATAATTTCCCTTTTTATTCCTCTATCGCTTTGTGTTGCTGTGATCTACTACCTAGTCCACATGCCTTATTTCTCAACCACTCTGCTCTCTGGCTTACTCATTTTAGACAAATCTCTCTCAGCTGCAACTTCTAAACATCTCTCTTTAACTTTTTATTTTGCTTTGTCTCGGTGGACATCTTTTCCAACTGTTATTGGCACTCCATTTATTTTGTTTTCTCACATTTCTGGACTGTCTTTCACATTCCCCTCTGTCTAACTACCATCCCTTAATTCTTACTGTACCCTGTCAGTATCCCAGTACCCCTGCTTTTTCCTGTATATCTAGAAACATCCAAGATTTAAAGCTTCCCAGATATTTTCACATGCTATCCAACCCTTCTCTCAGCCCTGCTGCTGGTCACCATAATTACTTATTAAAGGGACAGTATGCTATTAAATAGTTTTTTCCTTAATGTGTTTCCAATTACTTTTTTTACCAGCTGCAGCATATAAAATGTATGAGATTTGCTTTTGTAAGGTTTATTTGTGTATATGAATTAGCTGATATTGTGTTTTGAAGCCACAACCTAATAAAATGGTTAGAGCTTGTAGGTATAATCAGATCCTATTACTTTATCACATTGTGTAAATATAATTGCTTCTTTATGTTATATCTGTCCATAAACTAATCAATAATACTTGGAGAGAACAATGAAAAATTAAAATTTTTTTACCTTGTCTCTTCTATAACCCACTGGGAGTGTAATTTCTTCTACTGGCTGTGTTAAGACAGCTTGGCCTCAAGGCCAAAAACTTTTAGAATAGGTGGGGATACCACAGGCTAAATTAACTAATGAAAATGCCAATATAAGGTTAATGGAAATACTTGTAAACAATTTAATACACTCCAGCAGGTAAAGTGGATCATTGGGAACAAATTAAAGGAGAGAAATGTTTTGAGTAAACTTTCCCTTTAACTTATTAACTTATGACCTAGACGCACCTGTGACTTTACTCCCCCTAAATGCATCAATATTCAGATTTCACATTCACTCACTACTTCCAATGGTGTTCTTGCACTGCAGAGCATCTCTGGAGGAAATCACATTTACTATTGATTCTTTTATTTTGCAGCCATTCTGTTGTAGATTTGCTGGTGTGCCTGGGATCATTGTCCTTTTGCATGACCAAATTTCGGCCAAGCTTTAGCTGTGTAACAGATGGCCTCACATTTGACTCTAGAATACAGAGGAGCTCATGGTTGACTCAATGACTGCAAGGTGCCCAGGTCCTGTGGCTGCAAAACAAGCCCAAATCATCACCCCTCCACCACCGTGCTTGACAGTTGGTATGAGGTGTTTGTGTTGATATGCTGTGTTTGGTTGTCGCCAAACGTGGCGCAGTGCATGATGGCCAAACATCTCCACTTTGGTCTTGTCTGTCCAAAGGATATTTTTCCAGAAGTCTTGTGGTTTGTTCAGATGCAACTTTGCAAACCTAAGCCATGCTGCCATGTTATTTTAAGAGAGAAGAGGCTTTCTCCTGGCAAACCTTCCATACAAACCATACTTGTTCAGCCTTTTTTTAATTGTACTGTCATGAATGATAACATTTAACATGTTTACCGAGGCCTGTAAAGTCTGAGATGTAACTCTTGGGTTTTTTGTAATTTCTCTGAGAATTGCAAGTTCTGACCTTGGGGGGAATTTGCTGGGACGTCCACTCCTGGGAAGACTGGCAACTGTCTTAAATGTTTTCCACTTGTGAATAATCTTTCACACTAGATGATGGACTATAAATTGTTTGGAAATGGCCTTATAACACTTCCCAGATTGATAGGCAGCAACAATTGCTTCTCATCATTGCTGATGTCTTTCCTCCTTGGCATTGTGTTAACACACACCTAAATGCTCCAGACCAGCAAACTGTTAAAACTTTGGCTTTTATAGAGGTAGTCACACTTGCTGATGATCAATTAATCAAGGGCATTTCATTGCAGCACCTGGCTGCTACTTAGCCTCTTAATTCCTATGGAAGCAGTAAGGGTGTACTTAGTTTTTCACACATGGCTTCTCCATTTTGGCTTTATTTTTGTTAAATAAATCATGACACAGTGCAATAATAGCTGTTTTGTTCTTTATTGATCTGGCATTGCATAGGATTGGTCTGATAGGACAGTCTTGGGAGTTTTTGCTCTGTACTTTGGAGACAGTGTGTCTTCTAATGGGGATCACACAAAGGGCTCCATGTACTAAGCTGTCTGCGAGGTCTTCGTGACTATTTCCGTCTAAATTTCTGCGTGCGGATCAATAACCGTATGTACTATGCCACAAATCCATTGAAAACCTTACATTAACAAATGTCGAGCGAACTTGTCCGCAACTCTTGAATTCTCGTCTTTTTTGTAGCTAGAAAATACTTGCTCGACATAAATCTCGCACACAACAGTAATTACTAAACTATCTATTTATACGCTCGTGAATTTCTCCGCACCTACCTCATTAAAAATCCCTTGCCAGCTAATAGGTGGCGAGCACCATAATAAACAATAAGGTCTATCAGATCAACGCCTACAACTGATTTAAAAGAGGTGTACAATTGAATGGTTACTCACTTTTGATCCTGTTAGCCATGGAGACACTTCTTCAACTTTATATTATTCGTCTGATGCAAATGAGGGGTAGAAGGCAAATTCGTCAACCTGATGCCCCAAATCCGGTTCGAAGAAGGCAATTACGAGTACAGCGGGTATTCCTTCCTCGGGTTCCTTTAGATGCCCTTTCCGATCGAGAGGTTATTCAAAGGTTCCGTCTGGATCGACATTCAATATTGACTTTATATGCTCAAATAGCACATTTTCTAGAGCCTGTGACGGCTCGTTCAAGGGCCATTCCCGGAATACTCAAGTTTCTTGCTGCCTTGCACTTTTTTGCCACTGGATCATTTCAGGCAGTGTCCAGCGTCATCATTGGTTTCAGTCAGTCTGCCTTTTCTCGTCATCTTTCCAAAGTTATCGATGCACTCATGCATATATTCCCCGAATATGTTTGTCTACCATCTACCACAGAAGAGTGGCAATCGATAAAGTCGCAATTCTACAGTGTGGCTGGAATGCCAAATGTTCTTCCAATATGTTCCTGTGACAAAGCTGACGTTTCTGACACCTTACAGTCACGTGGGACAAAAATGACTGACAGGTTGTAAGCGATTAATAGTACATTCGCAAATAGCGAGGCGTCATATGTATGAATCATTCGCCAGTGCTCGATGCGGATTAGACGCGCCTTTTTTTGGGATAGTTTTTAGTACATATGGCGGGCGGGCAACATCTCGCTAGCTGCGAGTTCATGCAAGTCGAGAAGACACGTTGTCGGCGAGAAAATTGAGGCTTTAGTACATGGAGCCCAAAAGAGATTTTCTTGATTTAATAGTGCGTATTTTGTGGCTTTTAGGTTGGATCACTTCAATTGGGCTTGTGGGTGTATAGGGTGGTTGGGAAGCTGTGATAGTGTCAGGGTATAGAACTTTAAATTTGTATTTTCTTCCACAACAGCCCCTGTCAGTCCCTTTGAAAATGCAGAGTGATTTTAGGGTAGCCACTAGTGAGGGGTAGTGCAGATGCGAGGGCGTATAGGTGGTCATTCCCTCTGCAGTGAAGGGGTTAAAATAGCTTCTAGTTTTTGTAGGGATGTTAGCAGTGGGGGCTGGTTACATTGCCCTGCTCTATAGGATTCAGGCCAGAGTGAGGTGTGAGATTTTGCACTTCCGGTTGCAGTGTAGATAACAGATAAGAAAACATGCAGGGGTTTTAAAACCAATCACCTAGATTACGAGTTTTGTGTTAGCCTTAAAAAGCAGCGTTGAGAGGTCCCAACGCTGCTTTTTTCCTAACGCTGGTATTACGAGTCTGGCAGGTACAGGTTCGCCGCTCACTTTTTTTACGCGACTCGAAAATACCGCAAATCCACTTACGTCAATTGCGTATCCCATATTTTCAATGGAACTTGCATATATGAGTCTTCCTAAAAGTGAGCGGTACAGCCTCTCCTGTCAAGACTGATACCGCATTTAAAAGTCAGTAGTTAAGAGTTTTATGGGCTAACGCCGTAACATAAAACTCTTAACTAAAGTGCTAAAAAGTACACTAACACCCATAAACTACATATTAATGCCAAAACCAAGCCCCCCCGACATCGCAAACACTAAATAAAAAATGTTTAAACCCTAATCTGCCGAACCGGAGATCGCCGCCACTATAATAAATATATTAACCCCTAAACCGCCATACTCCCGCATCGCAACACTAGTTAAATATTATTAACCCCTAATCTGCCGTCTCTAACATCGTCGCCACCTACCTATATTTATTAACCCCTATTCTGCAGCCCCCAACGTCGCCGCCACTATATTAAATGTATTAATCCCTAAACCTAAGTCTATCTCTAACCCTAACCATAACACCCTCTAACTTAAATATAATTTAGATAAATCTAAATAAAATTACTACAATTAACTAAGGCCTAGATTTGGAGTTTGGCGTTAGCCGTGAAAACCAGCGTTAGAGGCTCCTAACGCTGGTTTTAGGCTACCGCCGGTATTTGGAGTCACTCAAAATAGGGTCTAACGCTCACTTTTCAGCCGCGACTTTTCCATACCGCAGATCCCCTTACGTAAATTGCGTATCCTATCTTTTCAATGGGATCTTTCTAACTCCGGTATTTAGAGTCGTGTCTGAAGTGAGCGTTAGACATCTAACGACAAAACTTCAGCCGCAGGAAAAAAGTCAGTAGTTAAGAGCTTTCTGGGCTAACGCCGGTTTATAAAGCTCTTAACTACTGTGCTCTAAAGTACACTAACACCCATAAACTACCTATGTACCCCTAAACCGAGGTCCCCCCACATCGCCGCAACTCGATTAAATTTTTTTAACCCCTAATCTGCCGACCGCCACCTACGTTATACTTATGTACCCCTAATCTGCTGCCCCTAACACCGCCGACCCCTGTATTATATTTATTAACCCCTAACCTGCCCCCCACAACGTCGCCTCCACCTACCTACACTTATTAACCCCTAATCTGCTGACCGCAAAGTGCCGCCACCTACGTTATCCTTATGTAACCCTAATCTGCTGCCCCTAAAACCGCCGACCCCTATATTATATTTATTAACCCCTAATCTGCCCCCCACAACGTCACCTCCACCTGCCTACACTTATTAACCCCTAATCTGCCGACCGGAGCTCACCGCTATTCTAATAAATGTATTAACCCCTAAAGCTAAGTTTAACCCTAACACTAACAGCCCCCTAAGTTAAATATAATTTACATCTAACGAAATTAATTAACTCTTATTAAATAAATTATTCCTATTTAAAGATAAATACTTACCTGTAAAATAAATCCTAATATAGCTACAATATAAATTATAATTATATTATAGCTATTTTAGGATTTATATTTATTTTACAGGTAACTTTGTATTTATTTTAACCAGGTACAATAGCTATTAAATAGTTAAGAACTATTTAATAGCTACCTAGTTAAAATAATTACAAAATTACCTGTAAAATAAATCCTAACCTAAGTTATAATTAAACCTAACACTACACTATCAATAAATTAATTAAATAAACTACCTACAATTACCTACAATTAACCTAACACTACACTATCAATAAATTAATTAAATACAATTCCTACAAATAAATACAATTAAATAAACTAGCTAAAGTACAAAAAATAAAAAAGAACTAAGTTACAAAAAATAAAAAAATATTTACAAACATAAGAAAAATATTACAACAATTTTAAACTAATTACACCTACTCTAAGCCCCCTAATAAAATAACAAAGCCCCCCAAAATAAAAAAATGCCCTACCCTATTCTAAATTACTAAAGTTCAAAGCTCTTTTACCTTACCAGCCCTGAACAGGGCCCTTTGCGGGGCATGCCCCAAAGAATTCAGCTCTTTTGCCTGTAAAAAAAACCATACAATACCCCCCCCAACATTACAACCCACCACCCACATACCCCTAATCTAACCCAAACCCCCCTTAAATAAACCTATCACTAAGCCCCTGAAGATCTTCCTACCTTATCTTCACCCTGCCAGGTTCACCGATCCGTCCTGAAGAGCTCCTCCGATGTCCTGATCCAAGCCCAAGCGGGGGGCTGAAGAGGTCCATGATCCGGCTGAAGTCTTCATCCAAGCGGGAGCTGAAGAGGTCCATGATCCGGATGAAGTCTTCATCCAAGCGGGAGCTGAAGAGGTCCATGATCCGGATGAAGTCTTCTATCAACGGCATCTTCAATCTTCTTTCTTCCGGATCCATCTTGCAGACCTCCGACGCAGAACATCCTCTTCTCCCGACACCTACTAGCCGAATGACGGTTCCTTTAAGGGACGTCATCCAAGATGGCGTCCCTCGAATTCCGATTGGCTGATAGGATTCTGTCAGCCAATCGGAATTAAGGTAGGAATATTCTGATTGGCTGATGGAATCAGCCAATCAGAATCAAGTTCAATCCGATTGGCTGATCGGAACAGCCAATAGAATGCAAGCTCAATCTGATTGGCTGATTGGATCAGCCAATCGGATTGAACTTGATTCTGATTGGCTGATTCCATCAGCCAATCAGAATATTCCTACCTTAATTCCGATTGGCTGATAGAATCCTATCAGCCAATCGGAATTCGAGGGACGCCATCTTGGATGACGTCCCTTAAAGGAACCGTCATTCGGCTAGTAGGCGTCGGGAGAAGAGGATGTTCCGCATCGGAGGTCTGCAAGATGGATCCGGAAGAAAGAAGATTGAAGATGCCGTTGATAGAAGACTTCATCCGGATCATGGACCTCTTCAGCTCCCGCTTGGATGAAGACTTCATCCGGATCATGGACCTCTTCAGCTCCCGCTTGGATGAAGACTTCAGTCGGATCATGGACCTCTTCAGCCCCCCGCTTGGGCTTGGATCAGGACATCGGAGGAGCTCTTCAGGACGGATCGGTGAACCTGGTATGGTGAAGATAAGGTAGGAAGATCTTCAGGGGCTTAGTGTTGCGTTTATTTAAGGGGGGTTTGGGTTAGATTAGGGGTATGTGGGTGGTGAGTTGTAATGTTGGGGGGGGGTATTGTATGGTTTTTTTTACAGGCAAAAGAGCTGAATTCTTTGGGGCATGCCCGCAAAGGGCCCTGTTCAGGGCTGGTAAGGTAAAAGAGCTTTGAACTTTAGTAATATAGAATAGGGTAGGGCATTTTTTTATTTTGGGGGGCTTTGTTATTTTATTAGGGGGCTTAGAGTAGGTGTAATTAGTTTAAAATTCTTGTAATATTTTTATTATGTTTGTAAATATTTTTTTATTTTTTGTAACTTAGTTCTTTTTTATTTTTTGTACTTTAGCTACAAAACAGGGCCCTTTGCGGGGCATGCCCCAAAGAATTCAGCTCTTTTGCCTGTAAAAAAAACCATACAATACCCCCCCAACAGTACAACCTACCACCCACATACCCCTAATTTAACCCAAACCCCCCTTAAATAAACCTATCACTAAGCCCCTGAAGATCTTCCTACCTTATCTTCACCCTGCCAGGTTCACCGATCCGTCCTGAAGAGCTCCTCCGATGTCCTGATCCAAGCCCAAGCGGGGGGCTGAAGAGGTCCATGATCCGGCTGAAGTCTTCATCCAAGCGGGAGCTGAAGAGGTCCATGATCCGGAAGAAGCCAAGCGGGAGCTGAAGAGGTCCATGATCCGGATGAAGTCTTCTATCAACGGCATCTTCAATCTTCTTTCTTCCGGATCCATCTTGCAGAGCTCCGACGCAGAACATCCTCTTCTCCCTACACCTACTAGCCGAATGACGGTTCCTTTAAGGGACGTCATCCAAGATGGCGTCCCTCGAATTCCGATTGGCTGATAGGATTCTGTCAGCCAATCGGAATTAAGGTAGGAATATTCTGATTGGCTGATGGAATCAGCCAATCAGAATCAAGTTCAATCCGATTGGCTGATCCAATCAGCCAATCAGATTGAGCTCGCATTCTATTGGCTGATCGGAACAGCCAATAGAATGCAAGCTCAATCTGATTGGCTGATTGGATCAGCCAATCGGATTGAACTTGATTCTGATTGGCTGATTCCATCAGCCAATCAGAATATTCCTACCTTAATTCCGATTGGCTGATAGAATCCTATCAGCCAATCGGAATTCGAGGGACGCCATCTTGGATGACGTCCCTTAAAGGAACCGTCATTCGGCTAGTAGGCGTCGGGAGAAGAGGATGTTCCGCATCGGAGGTCTGCAAGATGGATCCGGAAGAAAGAAGATTGAAGATGCCGTTGATAGAAGACTTCATCCGGATCATGGACCTCTTCAGCTCCCGCTTGGATGAAGACTTCATCCGGATCATGGACCTCTTCAGCTCCCGCTTGGATGAAGACTTCAGCCGGATCATGGACCTCTTCAGCCCCCCGCTTGGGCTTGGATCAGGACATCGGAGGAGCTCTTCAGGACGGATCGGTGAACCTGGTATGGTGAAGATAAGGTAGGAAGATCTTCAGGGGCTTAGTGTTACGTTTATTTAAGGGGGGTTTGGGTTAGATTAGGGGTATGTGGGTGGTGAGTTGTAATGTTGGGGGGGGGGGTATTGTATGTTTTTTTTTACAGGCAAAAGAGCTGAATTCTTTGGGGCATGCCCCGCAAAGGGCCCTGTTCAGGGCTGGTAAGGTAAAAGAGCTTTGAACTGTATTAATATAGAATATGGTAGGGCATTTTATTATTTTGGGGGGCTTTATTATTTTATTAGGGGGCTTAGAGTAGGTGTAATTAGTTTAAAATTGTTGTAATATTTTTATTATGTTTGTAAATATTTTTTTATTTTTTGTAACTTAGTTCTTTTTTATTTTTTGTACTTTAGCTAGTTTATTTAATTGTATTTATTTGTAGGAATTGTATTTAATTAATTTATTGATAGTGTAGTGTTAGGTTAATTGTAGGTAATTGTAGGTAGTTTATTTAATTAATTTATTGATAGTGTAGTGTTAGGTTTAATTGTAACTTAGGTTAGGATTTATTTTACAGGTAATTTTGTAATTATTTTAACTATTTTAGCTATTAAATAGTTCTTAACTATTTAATAGCTATTGTACCTGGTTAAAATAAATACAAAGTTACCTGTAAAATAAATATAAATCCTAAAATAGCTATAATATAATTATAATTTATATTGTAGCTATATTAGGATTTATTTTACAGGTAAATATTTATCTTTAAATAGGAATAATTTATTTAATAAGAGTTAATTAATTTCGTTAGATGTAAATTATATTTAACTTAGGGGGCTGTTAGTGTTAGGGTTAGACTTAGCTTTAGGGGTTAATACATTTATTAGAATAGCAGTGAGCTCCAGTCGGCAGATTAGGGGTTAATAATTGAAGTTTGGTGTTGGCGATGTTAGGGAGGGCAGATTAGGGGTTAATACTATTTATTATAGGGTTCGTGAGGCGGATTAGGGGTTAATAACTTTATTATAGTAGCGCTCAGGTCCGGTCGGCAGATTAGGGGTTAATAAGTGTAGGCAGGTGGAGGCGACGTTGTGGGGGGCAGATTAGGGGTTAATAAATATAATATAGGGGTCGGCGATGTTAGGGCAGCAGATTAGGGGTACATAGGGATAATGTAAGTAGCGGTGGTTTACGGAGCGGCAGATTAGGGGTTAATAATAATATGCAGGGGTCAGCGATAGCGGGGACGGCAGATTAGGGGTTAATAAGTGTAAGGTTAGGGGTGTTTAGACTCGGGGTACATGTTAGGGTGTTAGGTGCAGACGTAGGAAGTGTTTCCGCATAGCAAACAATGGGGCTGCGTTAGGAGCTGAACGCGCCTTTTTTGCAGGTGTTAGGTTTTTTTTCAGCTCAAACAGCCCCATTGTTTCCTATGGGAGAATCGTGCACGAGCACGTTTTTGAGGCTGGCCGCTTGCGTAAGCAACTCTGGTATCGAGAGTTGAAGCTGCGTTAAAAATGCTCTACGCTCCTTTTTTGGAGCCTAACGCAGCCTTTATGTGGACTCTCAATACCAGAGTTATTTTTATGGTGCGGCCAGAAAAAAGCCGGCGTTAGATTTTCGGGTCGTTACCGACAAAACTCCAAATCTAGCCGTAAATAATTCCTATTTAAAACTAAATACTTACCTATAAAATAAACCCTTAGCTAGCTACAATATAACCAATAGTTACATTGTAGCTATCTTAGGGTTTACTTTTATTTTACAGGCAACTTTGTATTTATTTTAACTAGGTACAATAGTTATTAAATAGCTATTAACTATTTAATAACTTCCTAGTTAAAATAAAGACAAATATACCTGTAAAATAAATCCTAACCTAAGTTACAATTATACCTAACACTACACTATAATTAAATTAATTCCCTGCATTAAATTAAATTAATTACAATAAAATAAAATAAAATAAAGTACAACCCCCCCACTAAATTACAGAAAATAATAAAATAAAAGTTTTTTAAACTAATTACACCTAATCTAATCACCCTAATAAAATAAAAAAGCCCTCCAAAATAATAAAAATCCCTACCCTATACTAAATTACAAATAGCCCTTAAATGGGCTTTTTGCGAGGCATTGCCCCAAAGTAATCATCTCTTTTACCTGTGAAAAAATACAATACCCCCAACATTAAATTTATTTTATTATTTTCTGTAATTTAGTGGGTTTTTTTGTACTTTTAGTTTATTTTGTTTAATTGTAATTAATTTAATTTAATGTAGGGAATTAATGTAATTATAGTGTAGTGTTAGGTGTAATTGTAACTTAGGTTAGGATTTATTTTACAGGTATATTTGTCTTTATTTTAACTAGGAAGTTATTAAATAGTTAATAACTATTTAATAACTATTGTACCTACTTAAAATAAATACAAAGTTGCCTGTAAAATAAAAATAAACCCTAAGCTAGCTACAATGTAACTATTAGTTATACTGTAACTAGCTTATGGTTTATTTTATAGGTAAATATTTAGTTTTAAATAGGAATTATTTAGTTAATACATTTAATATAGTGGCAGTGACGTTGGGGGCAGCAGATTAGGGGTTAATAAATGTAGGTAGGTGGCGGCGATGTAAGGGATGGCAGATTAGGGGTTAATGAAATGTAACTAGTGTTTGTGATGCAGGAGTACAGCGGTTTAGGGGTTAATAACTATTATATATATATATTATAGTGGCGGCGACGTTGTGGGCGGCAGATTAGGGTTAATAAATATAATGTAAGTGGCAGCGATGTTGGGGGCAGCAGATTAGGGGTTAATAAATATAATGTAGGTGTCGGCGATGTTGTGGGCAGCAGATTAGGGGTTAATAAGTATAATGTAGTTGGCAGGGGTGTCCGGAGCAGCAGATTAGGGGTTAATAATATAATGCAGGTGTCAGCGATAGCGGGGGCGGCAGATTAGGGGTTAATAAATGTAAGATTAGGGGTGTTTAGACTCGGGGTTCATGTTAGGGTGTTAGGTGTAGACATAAAATGTATTTCCCCATAGGAATCAATGGGGCTGCCTTAGGAGCTGAACGCTGCTTTTTTGCAGGTGTTAGGTTTTTTTTCAGCCGGCTCTGCCCTATTGATTCCTATGGGGAAATCGTGCACGAGCACGTTTAGCCAGCTCACCGCTACCGTAAGCAGCGCTGGTATTGAGGTGAGATGTGGAGCAAAATTTTGCTCTCCACTCACTTTTCTGTGGCTAACGCTGGGTTTAAAAAAAAAAACGTAATACCAGCGTTACTGTAGGTGAGCGGTGAGCATAAACTGCTCGCTAGCCACGCACAGCTTTACCGACAAAACTTGTAATCTAGGTGAATGTGTTTTAGTGAAATAGATTTCATTAATTAGTTTTTCTTGTGTTTAGAAATGAAATCTGAGCATTGCTAAATGGATGATCAAACCCAAAACCCAATTTGTGCATAGGTTGAGTCTGTTTATTTTTTTTTTAATTATTATTTTTTTTAGTTTACCTTGTTTGTGGTGTTCAGCTGAAGGTATCTCTTTCTGGTAGTAAGATGGTCTGGTTTCCATCCGTTGAGTATTTTAGTTTAGTAATGCCATCCGTTCAATTTTGATGAGTCTAGTTGTGCGTTATGTGGAGTCGATATTGTACCTTGAAATAATTGTGATGAATTTGGAATGTAAGGAGTTAAGATAAATCCCGGAGAGGTCAGGAGCCTGAGGAAAGTGTGGCAGCCAGCAGCGGCACCCTTGCAGTGTTTGTGGTTATATTAATATACTTTTTACCTCTATTATTACCTGTATCTGAGTAAATATATATATATATATATATATATATATATATATAAACAGTATATATATATATATATATATATATATATATATATATATATATATATATATATATAAAATTATATATAGGTATATATATATATATATATATATATATATATATATATATATATTTATTTATTTATAGGAATATCTATTTATAAATACATAGAACATATTCTGCTATGTGCAGAACATAGGAATGTGAAATATTTACAGTAAATACACAGTATAAAACTTTATTAAATAAGAATATTGCATAAATATGTTTTAACATATGTATGTGTTTATATGTGTACATATGTCTGTAAATATATGTATATATACATACATACACATATTTAGTCATTTATATGCACCCACCCTCACCATCCACAGAAAACACACAAAGATATACACACCCATCCTCACAGAGGCATCCAGAGAAAATACACAAAGACATACATACACACACCCTCACAGAGACACCCATAGAAAAAGCACAAAGACATTCGCACACACTATCACAGACATCCACAGAAAATGCACAAACACATACACACCCACCCTCACAAAGAGACCCACAGAAAAAAAATACATACACACTCATAGAGAAACAAACAAAAGCACAAATGCATAAACACAGACACCCACAGAAACACTCACAGTAGGTAAATTTTCTGCACATTGCATCCCCTAAATCAACACTGTGTGGCAAGCATGATAAAAAAATTGCAGAAATTTTATAGATCACTTTTTAAAGAATCATATTTGTAAATGTGCAAACAAAAATAATTCTGTGAATTCAAAATTGTACATTAATGATCTGGGTAGATGGCTAGATGAAGAAAAGTACTTTTGAAAGGTTGACATATGTTTGTTTGTTTTTCCTTATTTTCCCCAACCAAGAGCACCACTTCAAATATAATGCACAAATGTTCCCATCTGTCAGCTGTACTTATGGATTTTTAAAATGCTGTACTCCATATGGTCTTGGTGGAACCATAAGCTGTGGTACTCATACCATTAGATCTGGTTAAATGCAGGATTTAGGCTTGTTTGTATGTATTTCAAAATTAAGTCAGCTGTTATGTAAACTGAACAGTGTTAAGTTAACCTGTCTTATTTAAAACACTAAGCAATCTTAGTCTGAGAGTATAACTTTTTATGCAGATGTAAAAATCTTAGATAAAATGCCTTCTTCCATCTGGAAAGTCCTTGCATAAAGGGGCAGTAAACTGGAAGTAATAAATATATATATTAATTAAAAAAACTCATATCTGACAAAAGGACACTTACCATTTGTGTATTGAGGAGGAAACATTGCAACTGTACTTTGTAATGTATTTTTTATGTGTTTTGTGACACTTTTTTTTTCACAAAACAACCACAGCTCTGAGGACGCGGTAATCATTTTAGCATAAATTGCGATTCCGCTCAAGCGATTGTGTTTACTTTCAACACCAGTGATATACACCTTATCGCTCACGCATAACTATTAGTGCTCCACTCATAATTTGACCCTTAGTTAAAATTCTATCCATGTTATTATTTAATACAGTAAAAGTAAATTATGTTTTATTAAATGTTAATAACGGTAACTAAACTACTTATTTTGTCTTAGCTATTTTCTATATGCCATTTACTAAAGTAAGATTGATTCCAAATCCTGAGTTTCTGATCTTAATTGTACAAATATTCAGTATTGGTAAGTTATACAGTCACATTTGTTTTATACATTGGGGTCAATTTACCAATGTGCGAGCTGACATGATACGAAGTAGCGTATCATGTCCACTGCACATCGATAAATGTCGACAGCATACACTGTCGGCATTTATCATTGCACAAGCAGTTCTTGTGAACTGCTGGTGCAATACCACCCACTGTAGATTCACGGCCGATTGGCCATTAGCAGGGTGTGTCAATCAATCCGATCGTATCCAATCGGGTTTATTTCTGTCTGCCGCCTCAGAGCAGGCAGACAGGTTATGAATCAGCGGTCTTTAGACCTCTGCTTCATAACTTCTCTTTCTGGTGAGCCTGAATGCTCACCGGAAACACGGGGCATCAAGCTCCTTACAGAGCTTGACAAATTGACCCCATTATCTTGAGCTTTCCTTGTGTCTCTCGAGGTTGAGTATCTTATAAATATACTGTTCATATGATCTGTAACATCAAAGCATCCATTAGTCCTATTTCATTTATTAACTTCACCGAACGGGAGTGTATTCTTTTTGTCCCCCTCTACCCACAAAAATGGATACAGCCCATATAGTACAGAGGGATAGAAAAACCAGAAAGTTTACAACAAAGTTTACAGTAGCAAAGGATTATTGTGGAATGCAGCAGAATAGAATATTATTATACTTAACGCTACCTTCTCCTTCATATTAAAGGGACAGGAAACCCCAAAATTGTCTTTCATTACTTGGACAGAACATACAGTTTCAAACAACTTTCCAATTTACTTCAATTATCAAATTTGCTTCATACTCTTGTTATCCTTTACTGAAGGAACAGCATTGCGCTACTGACAGCTTGCTGAACTCACCTATTTAGCCAATCACATAAGACAAATGTGTGCAGGCGCCAATCTGCAGCTAGCTCCCACTAGTGTGGGATATGTGCATATTCTTTTTTAAAGAGGGATACCAAGAGAACAAAGCACATTTGAAAATAGAAGTCCTTTTAAAAGTGTCTTAAAATTACATGCTCTATCTGAATCATGCAAGTTTAATTTAGACTTTTCTATCCCTTTAACAATATAAAATTGAGCAAGTTATGAAAAGAAGTAGAAGAAATCAAAACAATTCTTATGATTTCTTAAAAAGACAGGGAGTTCAAAACTCATTTGCAAATAATAGAAAATATTTTATTTACACAACATTCTATAAATTTGCAAAAAAACTCAATGCATATCAAAACCCATTCCCTTTAAAAACTCTCATAAAAACAGAAAAACATCCACCAGAGCCAATGGGGCCGAATTATCAAAGGTCTTGCTGACCTGATTCGACAGTGCGGATCAGGTCTGCAAGACCTCGCTGAATGCGGAGAGCAATACACTCTCCGTATTCAGCATTGTACCAGCAGCTCACAAGAGCTGCTGGTGCAACACCACCCCTGCTGACTCGCGGCCAATGAGCTGCCAGCAGGGAGGTGTCAATCAACCCGATCGTACTCGATCGGGTTGATTTGTGACGATTCCTGTCCACCTCATCAGAACCTCATCCAGTCCACCTCATCAATGCATATCAAAACCCATTCCTTTTAAAAACTCCCAGAAAAACATCCACCAGAGCCAATGGGTCCGAATTATCAAAGGTCTTGCGGACCTGATCTGACAGTGCGGATCAGGTCTGCAAGACCTCGCTGAATGCAGAGAGCAATACGCTCTCCGTATTCAGCATTGCACCAGCAGCTCACAAGAGCTGCTGGTGCAACACCACCCCTGATGACTCGCGGCCAATCGGCTGCCAGCAGGGAGGTGTCAATCAACCCGATCGTACTCGATCGGGTTGATTTGTGGCGATTCCTGTCCGCCTCATCAGAGCAGGCGGACAGGGTTATGGAGCAGCGGCCCTTCAAGCTCCACTCGGAGCTTGATAAATGGGTCTCTATATCAGGGATCTATAAAAAAAACTATATAAAATAGAGCCCATTCTTTTGCCTTATAGAGCTCCTGCAGACCTAATGAAACCCATATGGGCAAAGGAATTTACCATTCCAACAGGGGACAAGAACAGCCGTACATTTAGAAAATGGATGTTTCTTTTTTGTTTTATCTTTGTAAGGCTTGTTGCTGTCCACCAGTAAAGCAGCAGGTGATCTGCTTATCAACCAGTGAGCAATCATCCCTTAAGAACTAGTTGCACACAGACGTGCATTCCTGTTGGCTTTTAAACCAAAATAAAGCGCTTAGCATAAACATTTGTGATGTAAAAATACTTCAAACATGTTTAAATGGTTCCCTTTCATATACATAATAGAAAATTCTAGAGTTTACCGCTCCTTTCAGAGGCATAAGTAGAATTCTTAGGACCCCGGCGCAAGAATCCATAAATGGGCCCCTCTTCCAAAAAAAGCATGATTTTGATACATTTTTTGTTTGTTTGTTTTTTGCAAACACTTCATATTACAGTCTGAAAGTGTTTCATGCCTCTTTAAGCTGTGTGTTAGAGGTTAAAGGACAATGAAAGTTAAAAAAGATATGCTGTAACACGTTAGACAATGTGACTTTAGTACTAATAAAGCAAAGAGGTTAAACACAAAGCACTGCTGGGCCTGACAGAAAACTGGTGATCAACCAATAAAGAGCGCTACTAATAACCACTATTTATTGGTTCAGGGCCGTCTCTTCTCTGGACGAGCAGTACTGTAAGGCTCCTGAGTTAAAATGTAACTATGTGTTTAACCTCTCTGCAGGGGTTAAATAAAAAGTATTGTAGAGTGGCTAGTGTTAAAATGATATGCTCTAACAAATGGAAGCATTTTTTTATTGTCAGTCCTTAATGGTGTCAATGCATCAAATATATATTTATTTCATGTAAATGGCAAGAGTCTATGAGCTAGTGACGTATGGGATATACATTCCTACCAGGAGGAGACAAACGGCTAGATTTAGAGTTCTGCGGCCAAAGGGGTGCGTTAGCTACGCATGCTTTTTTTTCCCCGCACCTTTTAAATACCGCTGGTATTTAGAGTTCACAGAAGGGCTGCGTTAGGCTCCAAAAAAGGGAGCGTAGAGCATATTTACCGCCACTTCAACTCTCGATACCAGCGGTGCTTACGGATGCGGCCAGCTTCAAAAACGTGCTTGTGCACGATTCCCCCATAGGAAACAATGGGACAGTTTGAGCTGAAAAAAAACCTAACACCTGCAAAAAAGCAGCGTTCAGCTCCTAACGCAGCCCCATTGTTTCCTATGGGGAAACACTTCCTAAGTCTGCACCTTACACCCTAACATGTACCCCGAGTCTAAACACCCCTAACCTTACACTTATTAACCCCTAATCTGCCGCCCCCGCTGACCCCTGCATATTATCATTAACCCCTAATCTGCCGCTCCGTACACCGCCACAACCTATGTTATCCCTATTAACCCCTAATCTGCTGCCCCTAACACCGCCGACCCCTATATTATATTTATTAACCCCTAATCTGCCGCCCCCGCTATCGCTGACCCCTGCATATTATTATGAACCCCTAATCTGCCACTCCGTACACCGCCGCAACCTACATTATACCTATGTACCCCTAATCTGCTGCCCCTAACACAGCCGACCCCTATATTATATTTATTAACCCCAAATCTGCCGCCACCAACGTCGCCTCCACCTACCTACAATTATTAACCCCTAATCTGCCGACCGGACCACACCGCTACTATAATAAATGTATTAACCCCTATAGCTAAGTCTAACCCTAACCCTAACACCCCTCTAACTTAAATATAATTTAAATCTAACAAAATAAATTAACTATTATTAAATAAATTATTCCTATTTAAAGCTAAATACTTACCTGTAAAATAAATTCTAATATAGCTACAATATAAATTATAATTATATTGTAGCTATTTTAGGATTAATATTTATTTTACAGGCAACTTTGTAATTATTTTAACCAGGTACAATAGCTATTAAATAGTTAATAACTATTTAATAGTTACCTAGTTAAAATAATTACAAAATTACCTGTAAAATAAATCCTAACCTAAGTTACAATTAAACCTAACACTACACTATCAATAAATTAATTAAATACAATACCTACAAATAAATACAATGAAATAAACTAACTAAAGTACAAAAAATAAAAAAGAACTAAGTTACAAAAAATAAAAAAATATTTACAAACATTAGAAAAATATTACAACAATTGTAAACTAATTATACCTACTCTAAGCCCCCTAATAAAATAACCAAGCCCCCCAAAATAAAAAAATGCCCTACCCTATTCTAAAATTAAAATAGAAAAGCTCTTTTACCTTACCAGCCCTGAAAAGGGCCCATTGCGGGGCATGCCCCAAAGAATTCAGCTCTTTTGCCTGTAAAAAAACCCATACAATACCCCCCCAACATTAAACCACCACCCACATACCCCTAATCTAATGCAAACCCCCCTTAAATAAACCTAACACTAAGCCCCTGAAGATCTCCCTACCTTGTCTTCACCACACCGGTTCCCGATCTGTCCAGAAGAGCCTCCGAAATCTTCATCCAAGCCCAAGCGGGGGCTGAAGAGTGACGTCCATCCTCCGGCTGAAGTCTGGATCCAAGCGGCGGCTAAAGAATTCCATATTCGGGCAGAAGTCTTCATCCTATCCGGGCAGAAGAGTCGATCCGGACCGGCAAACATCTTCATCTAAGCCGCATCTTCTCTGTTTTTCCATCCGATGACGACCGGCTCCATGTTGAAGACCTCCGGCGCGGATCCATCCTCTTCTTGCGACGTCCTAAGTCCGAATGAAGGTTCATTTAAATGACGTCATCCAAGATGGCGTCCCTCGAATTCCGATTGGCTGATAGGATTCTATCAGCCAATCGGAATTAAGGTAGGAAAATTCTGATTGGCTGATTGAATCAGCCAATCAGAATCAAGTTCAATCCGATTGGCTGAACCGATCAGCCAATCTGATTGATTTCGCATTCTATTGGCTGTTCCGATCAGCCAATAGAATGCGAGCTCAATCTGATTGGCTGATCGGATTAGCCAATCGGACTGAACTTGATTCTGATTGGCTGATTCCATCAGCCAATCAGAATTTTCCTACCTTAATTCCGATTGGCTGATAGAATCCTATCAGCCAATCGGAATTCGAGGGACGCCATCTTGGATGACGTCATTTAAAGGAACCTTCATTCGGACTTAGGACAGCGCAAGAAGAGGATGGATCCGCGCCGGAGGTCTTCAACATGGAGCCGATTGTAACTGCTTTGAAGAAGATGGTTGCCTATCTGGATCTACTCTTCTGCCCGGATAGCATGAAGACTTTGGAGCCTCTTCTGGACCTCTTCAGCCGTCGCTTGATAGAAGACTTCAGCCGGATGATGGATCGCCAGCCCCCGCTTGGGCTTGGATGAAGACTTCGGAGCCTGGAGCGATCGGTGATACCTGGCATGGTGAAGACAAGGTAGGAAGATCTTCAGGGGCTTAGTGTTAGGTTTATTTAAGGGGGGTTTGGGTTAGATTAGGGGTATGTGGGTGGTGGGTTGTAATGTTGGGTGGGGTATTGTATGTTTTTTTTTTACAGGCAAAAGAGCTGAATTCTTTGGGGCATGCCCCGCAAAGGGCCATTTTCAGGGCTGGTAAGCTAAAAGAGCTTTTCTATTTTAATTTTAGAATAGGGTTTGGCATTTTTTTTATTTTGGGGGTCTTTGTTATTTCATTAGGGGGCTTAGAGTAGGTGTAATTAGTTTAAAATTGTTGTAATATTTTTCTAATGTTTGTAAATATTTTTTTTATTTTTTGTAACTTAGTTCTTTTTTATTTTTTGTACTTTAGTTAGTTTATTTCATTGTATTTATTTGTAGGTATTGTATTTAATTAATTTATTGATAGTGTAGTGTTAGGTTTAATTGTAGGTAATTGTAGGTATTTTATTTAATTTATTTATTGATAGTGTAGTGTTAGGTTTAATTGTAACTTAGGTTAGGATTTATTTTACAGGTAATTTTGTAATTATTTTAACTAGGTAACTATTAAATAGTTATTAACTATTTAATAGCTATTGTACCTGGTTAAAATAATTACAAAGTTGCCTGTAAAATAAATATTAATCCTAAAATAGCTACAATATAATTATAATTTATATTGTAGCTATATTAGGATTTATTTTACAGGTAAGTATTTAGCTTTAAATAGGAATAATTTATTTAATAATAGTTAATTTATTTTGTTAGATTTAAATTATATTTAAGTTAGGGGGGTGTTAGGGTTAGGGTTAGACTTAGCTTTAGGGGTTAATACATTTATTATAGTAGCGGTGTGGTCCGGTCGGCAGATTAGGGGTTAATAATTGTAGGTAGGTGGAGGCGACATTGGGGGCAGCAGATTAGGGGTTAATAAATATAATACAGGGGTCGGCGGTGTTAGGGGCAGCAGATTAGGGGTACATAGGTATAATGTAGGTTGCAGCGGTGTACAGAGCGGCAGATTAGGGGTTAAAAAAAATATTCAGTTGTCAGCGATAGCGGGGGCGGCAGATTAGGGGTTAATAAATATTATGTAGGTGTCGGCGGTATTAGGGGCAGCAGATTAGGGGTACATAGGGATAACGTAGTGGGCGGCGGTGTGCGGTCTGCAGATTAGGGGTTAAAAAATTTTAATAGAGTGGTGGCGATGTGGGTGGACCTCGGTTTAGGGGTACATAGGTAGTTTATGGGTGTTAGTGTACTTTAGAGCACAGTAGTTAAGAGCTTTATAAACCGGCGTTAGCCCAGAAAGCTCTTAACTACTGACTTTTTTCTGCGGCTGGAGTTTTGTCGTTAGATTTCTAACGCTCACTTCAGCCACGACTCTAAATACCAGCGTTAGAAAGATCCCATTGAAAAGATAGGATACGCAATTGACGTAAGGGGATCTGCGGTATGGAAAAGTTGCAGCTGCAAAGTGAGCGTTAGATCCTTTGCTGACTGACTCTAAATACCAGCGGTAGCCCAAAGCCAGCGTTAGGAGCCTCTAACGCTGGTTTTGACGGCTAACGCCAAACTCTAAATCTAGCCAAAAGTTTCCCAAACCTCAAATGCCTATAAATACACCTCCCACCACACATATACTTCAGTTTTACAAACTTTGCCTCCTATGGAGGTGGTGAAGTAAGTTTGTGCTTGATTTTTATGATTTCTTCTATGATAAGCGCTTCTAAACATTCTGAAGCCCAATTCCTCTCAGAGTACAGTGTTTGTCAAAGGGACGTGAAGAGAGTATTTTGATTTTTATGGTTTCACTCATGGGAAATCTTTTCAAGGGTTCTCTGTTATCGGTTGTAGGGATTCATCTCCTACCTCCCTGTTCAGATCGACGATATACTCTTATATACCATTACCTCTGCTGATAGCTTTCAGTACTGGTTTGGCAGTCTGTTATATATGAATGGGTGTCTTCGGTAAGTATGTATCATTATTTTAGACACTCTCAGCTATGTTTGGGGCTTTGTGTATTAATATAAAGTTTTACATTTATGTATTTACTTATATTTGCCATGAGTCAGGTATATGTGTATTTCCCTTTGCAGTCTAACAGTTTCAGTATGAGAATCATAAGGAAGTTATTAAAAAAATTCTTACCTGGGGTTTAGGTTTTTTTTTTCAATTTGACTTGTCTTTTACTTAAGATTCGCAGGCAAATCTAGGCTCGCGAGGGCACAAAATGCTGTTATTTATTTTGTGATTTTTGTTGCGAAATTTTTTTGCCGCAAATTTGCATCTATACAGGGAGTGCAGAATTATTAGGCAAGTTGTATTTTTGAGGATTAATTTTATTATTGAACAACAACCATGTTCTCAATGAACCCAAAAAACTCATTAATATCAAAGCTGAATAGTTTTGGAAGTAGTTTTTAGTTTGTTTTTAGTTATAGCTATTTTAGGGGGATATCTGTGTGTGCAGGTGACTATTACTGTGCATAATTATTCGGCAACTTAACAAAAAACAAATATATACCCATTTCAATTATTTATTTTTACCAGTGAAACCAATATAACATCTCAACATTCACAAATATACATTTCTGACATTCAAAAACAAAACAAAAACAAATCAGTGACCAATATAGCCACCTTTCTTTGCAAGGACACTCAAAAGCCTGCCATCCATGGATTCTGTCAGTGTTTTGATCTGTTCACCATCAACATTGCGTGCAGCAGCAACCACAGCCTCCCAGACACTGTTCAGAGAGGTGTACTGTTTTCCCTCCTTGTAAATCGCACATTTAATGATGGACCACAGGTTCTCAATGGGGTTCAGATTAGGTGAACAAGGAGGCCATGTCATTAGATTTTCTTCTTTTATACCCTTTCTTGCCAGCCACGCTGTGGAGTACTTGGACGCGTGTGATGGAGCATTGATCTGCATGAAAATCATGTTTTTCTTGAAGGATGCAGACTTCTTCCTGTACCACTGCTTGAAGAAGGTGTCTTCCAGAAACTGGCAGTAGGACTGGGAGTTGAGCTTGACTCCATCCTCAACCCGAAAAGGCCCCACAAGCTCATCTTTGATGATACCAGCCCAAACCAGTACTCCACCTCCACCTTGCTGGCGTCTGAGTCGGACTGGAGCTCTCTGCCCTTTACCAATCCAGCCACGGGCCCATCCATCTGGCCCATCAAGACTCACTCTCATTTCATCAGTCCATAAAACCTTAGAAAAATCAGTCTTGAGATATGTCTTGGCCCAGTCTTGACGTTTCAGCTTGTGTGTCTTGTTCAGTGGTGGTCGTCTTTCAACCTTTCTTACCTTGGCCATGTCTCTGAGTATTGCACACCTTGTGCTTTTGGGCACTCCAGTGATGTTGCAGCTCTGAAATATGGCCAAACTGGTGGCAAGTGGCATCTTGGCAGCTGCATGCTTGACTTTTCTCAGTTCATGGGCAGTTATTTTGCGCCTTGGTTTTTCCACACGCTTCTTGCGACCCTGTTGACTATTTTGAATGAAACGCTTGATTGTTCGATGATCACGCTTCAGAAGCTTTGCAATTTTAAGAGTGCTGCATCCCTCTGCAAGATATCTCACTATTTTTGACTTTTCTGAGCCTGTCAAGTCCTTCTTTTGACCCATTTTGCCAAAGGAAAGGAAGTTGCCTAATAATTATGCACACCTGATATAGGGTGTTGATGTCATTAGACCACACCCCTTCTCATTACAGAGATGCACATCACCTAATATGCTTAATTGGTAGTAGGCTTTCGAGCCTATACAGCTTGGAGTAAGACAACATGCATAAAGAGGATGATGTGGTCAAAATACTCATTTGCCTAATAATTCTGCACTCCCTGTAGTGTCGCAAGTTTCGTATTTCCTGCGCCTTTATTGACGTTAGTTCTTTGGTGCAAAGTAGCGCTTGTTATAACCCGAGTTGCGTCATTTCAGGATGTTGTTTGGCTCCAAAACTTTTTTCACTTTGCATTATGCGTCATACTTGGCGCCAAATATTTTTTTTGTTATATTACCCCACTTCCTTTATTCTCCCTGCTCTCTTTATATTCTAGAGGGCTATGCTGTTTGCTTTTCTGCTTATTTAGCATATGCATTTTTTCCCATTCCTGAAACTGCTATATGAGGAAATTTGATATTTTGTTTAAATGTTTTTTTTTTCTTTTACATTTTGCAAGATGTCTCAGTCTGATCCTGTCTCAGAAGCTACTGTAGGAACCATGCTGCGTGAACACAGTTCTACCAAAGCTAAGTGTATCTGTTGTAAGCAAGCTGAGATTATATCTCCGGCTATATTATGATAAGATTTTGTATGCTGATAATGTTTCTATTAGTACTAGTACAGCACCTGTTGTTCCCTCAACATCTAATGTACATGATATCCCTGTTGATATGAAAAATGATATTGCTGATGCAATACAGAAGGCTATGTCTTCTATTCAACCTTCTAATAAATGTTAAAGGTCTTTTAAAACATCTCATAAGACTGATGAAATTTGTGATGACCGACAACATACTGAAATATCCTCCTCTGAAGAGGATCTCTCTGCTTCAGAAGATCCTCTTCAGACATTGAAATTGATAAATCTTCTTATCTTTTTAAGATTGAATATGTTTGGTCTTTGTTGAAAGAAGTATTGGTTACTTTGGGTATTGAGGAGTCTGGACCTGTTGATAACAAAACCAGTAAATGTTTAAATTCTGTTTTTAAACCTTCTGTGATTACTACTGAGTTTTTTCCTGTTCAAGATGCAGTTTCTGATGTGATTGCTAAAGAATGGTCTAAGGCTGGTGCTTCTTTTAATTCTTCTTCTAGGTTTAAGAAGTTATATCCTTTATCAGTGGTTAATTTGGAGTTTTGGGGAAACGTCCTCAAGGTTGATGGGGCTATTTCTACTCTTTCCAAATGTACTACTATTCCTATGGAAGATAGTACTTCTTTTAAGAATCTTTTAGATAGGAAGATTGAATCTTATCTAAGGAAAGCTTATTTACATTCTGGCTATATTCTCAGGCCTGCCATTTCTATGGCTGATGTTGTGGCTGCATCAACTTTTTGGTTGGATAGCTTAGCACATCAGGAAACAGATCCTGATTTGTCTAGCATTGTTTGTTTGCTTAAACATGCTAATCATTTTAAACATCTGTGATGCTATTTATTATATCATCAAGATTAATGTTAAATCTATGTCTTTAGCTATTCTGGCTAGAGGAGCTTTATGGCTTAAATCATGGAATGCTGACATGGTATCTAAATCTAGATTTCTATCTCTATCTTTCTAGGTTAATAATTTATTTGGCTCTCAGTTGGATTCTATTTTTTCCACTATCACTGGGGGAAAGGGAGTTTTTTTGCCCCAAGATAAAAAGTCTAAGGGAAAATCTAAAGCTTCTAATCAGTTTTGTTTCTTTCGTCAGAATAGAGAACAGAAAACCACTCCTTCCCCTAAGGACTCTGGCTGCAATTGGAAGCCATTTTCAAGTTGGAATAAATCCAAGCCTTATAAGAAACCAAAGCCAGCCCCCAAGATTGCATGAAGGTGCGGCCCTCAATCCAGTTCAACTGGTGGAGGGCAGATTGAAATTATTTCAAAACATTTGGGCAGATTCTGTTTAGAATCAGCGGATTCAGAGCATTGTTTCTCAAGGGTATTGAATAGGTTTCAGAGTAAGACCTCCTGTGAGAAGATTTTTTCTCTCTCACATTCCAAACAGGCTTTTCTGAAGTGTGTTTCAGATCTGGAGCTTTCAGGGGTGATTTTACCAGTTCCACTTTAGGAACAGGGTCTGGGTTTTTATTCAAATCTATTCATTGTCCCAAAGAAAGAAAATTCATTCAGACCAGTTCTGGATCTGAAGTTTTTGAATCGTTTTATAAGGGTCCCAACTTTCAAGATGGTGACTATAAGGACTATTCTCCCTTTTGTTCAGCAAGGTCATTACATGTCCACAATAGACTTACAGGACGCTTATCTTCACATTCCGATTCATCAGGATCACTATCGGTTTCTGAGAATCTCTTTTCTAGACAAGTATTATCAATTTGTCACTCTTCCATTTGGCCTAGCGACCGCACCAATAATCTTCTCAAAGGTTCTCAGTGCTCTTCTATCTGTAATTAGTGAGCATTGCAGTGTTTCCTTATTTGGTCGATATCTTTATACTGGCTCAATCTTTTCATTTAGCAGAACCTCACACAAATCAACTAGTGTTGTTTCTTCAAAGACATGGTTGGAGGATCAATTTACCAAAGTGTTTCTTGATTCCTCAGACAAGGGTCATCTTTTTAGGTTTCCAGATAGATTACGTATCCATGACTCTGTCTTTAACTGACAAGAGACAAATTAAATTGGTTTCAGCCTGTCGAAACCTTCAGTCTTGATCATTCCCTTCAGTGGCAATGTGCATGGAAGTTTTAGGTCTCATGACTGCAGCATCGGACTCGATCCCCTTTGCTTTTTTTCATATGAGACCTCTGCAGCTTTGCATGCTAAATCAATGGTGCAGGAATTATACTCGGATATCACAATTGATATTCTTAAATCCCAGCATTCTACCCTCTCTGACTTGGTGGTTAGACCATCATTGTATTATTCAAGGGACCTCTTGTGGCATATGTCAATCATCAGGGAGGGACTCGCAGTCCTTTAGCAATGAAAGAAGTATCATGGATACTTTCTTGGGTGGAATCCAACTCTTGTCTAATTTCTGTGATTCATATCCCAGGTGTAGACAATTGGGAATTGGATTATCTCAGCCGTCAGACTTTGCATCCAGGGGAGTGGTCTCTCCATCCAGATGTGTTTTTTTCAGATTGTACAGAAGTGGGATCTTCAAGAAATAGATCTGATGGCTTCCCATCTAAACAGGAAACTTCCCAGATACCTTTCCAGGTCCAGGGATCTTCAGGCAGAGATGGTGGATGTGTTAGCAGTTCCTTGGTCTTACCAACTTGCTTATATTTTTTCACCTCTAAATCTTCTTCCAAGGGTGATCTTCAAGATCATAATGGAACAATTGCATGTGTTTCTGATAGCACCAGCATGGCCTCACAGGTTTTGGTATGCAGATCTTGTCCGGTTGTCCAGTTGCCAACCTTGGTCACTTCCTTTAAGGCCAGACCTTCTGTCTCAAGGGCTGTTTTTCCATCAGGATCTCAAATCACTAAATTTGAAGGTATGGAAATTGAACTTTTAGTGCTTAGTCATAGAGGTTTCTCTGACTCAGTGATCAATACTATGTTGCAGGCTCGTAAGTCTGTTTCAAGGAAGATTTTTTATCGGGTGTGGAAAACCTATATTTCATGATGTTCTTGTCATAAATTCTCTTGGCATTCTTTTAGAATTCCTAGGATTTTACAGTTTCTTCAGGATGGTTTGGATAAAGGTTTGTCTGCAAGTAATTTGAAGGGACAAATCTCTGCTCTTTCTGTTTTATTTCATAGAAAGATTGCTAAACTTCCTGATATTCACTGTTTTGTTCAGGCTTTGGTCCGTATCAAGCTTGTTATTAAGTCTATTTCTCCTCCATCAAGTCTTAATTTGGTTTTGAAGGCTTTGCAGGCTTCTCCTTTTGAGCCTATGCATTCTTTGGATATTAAACTACTGTCATAAATTTCCTTTATATTAGCCTTACTCCATATTGTGCTATAGCTTTAAGGGGCATTTACACAAACCAAGTCATTGCTATTTAAACTTAACCATGTACCCAATTCATTGCTTGGTAATTCTTGCTGCTCCTGACCTACCTCAGGACTGTTCTAACAACTTATTAGTTTTGCGTATTCAAGCTCTCTTGTTCTAATTACTTGCAACTTGTTCCTCTGTGGGTTTTACCCTGAGTTGTGTTCCTATACTGGGTATCCAGCTCCGGAACTACAGTATCCCTCCGCGGTGACATCACACACTGGAGAAGCCACATCGAAAAGACTGAACCCGCTCCGATAAACGGCTGATCGCTGCAACTTTTTCCTGATACCGGACCGCTTTGTGTTCGTTCCTAAGGCTGCTCTTACCTTGCAAGTGGTTCACAGTAAGACTCAAAATGCCTAATTTCCTGTAATGCTGTGCACTATACCAACACTGTGTTTGCTACTTTGTATCAGGTGTCTAATATGCTACCACTGCTGTACTAGTTGCGTAACCGTTTACCTTTATTCCAACACTGTGTTGTTACTCTGTATCAGGTGTTTCACAAGTAACCTCTGCTGCACTAGTTGCGTTACCGTAGCCATAGAGGTGTTACTACAAATTGCACCTATAACACTGCAGGGTCTATACTTCTGATATATGAATCCTAGCACTTATCTGGTGTCAGTGTCAACTTAGAAGCATAGACCTTACTACACATATACATATATATCGTACAGCAGCTTAACTATTAAGTAACCACAGTTGGGTTCTTAATTTAATGTAGCATTTTCCCTCTCTTCTAGGGATTTGCTATATAAATAAACTTCCATTGTTACAACTACTTTCTTGGAAAGTGTTGTTCCTTTTGGATATCTCTTCTGTTAGAAGAATTTCTGAATTTTCTGCTCTCTCTTGTGAGTCTCCTTTTCTGATTTTCCATCAGGATAAAGCTGTTTTGCGGACTTCGTTTAAATTTCTTCCTACGGTTGTGAATTCTAACAAAATTAGTATGGAAATTGTAGTTCCTTTTTTGTGTCCGAATGCTAAGAATTTTCTTGAGAAATTGTTACATTCTTTGGATATGGTAAGAGTTTTGAAATACTATGTGGAGGCTACTAATGATTTCTGGAAGACTTCCAGTCTGTTGTCTTTTCTGGTTCTAGGAAAGGTCAGAAAGCCTCTGCCATTTCTTTGGCATCTTGGTTAAAGCTTTTGATTCACAAGGCTTATTTGGAGGTGAGACAGTCTCCGCCTCAGAGAATTACAGCTCATTCTACTAGTTCAGTTGCCACTTCATGGGCTTTTAAGAATGAAGCTTCAGTTGATCAGATTTGCAAAGCAGCAACTTGGTCTTCTTTGCATACATTTACCAAATTTTACCATTTTGATGTATTTGCTTCTTCTGAAGCAGTCTTTGGTAGAAAAGTTCTTCAGGCAGCTGTCTCAGTTTGATTCTTCTGTTTATAAGAACTTATTTTGTGGATTTAATTTCTCAGCAAAAATAGCCTTTTTTATTTTATTCCTCCCTTCTCTAGTGACTCTTCTATGGACTTCCACATCTTGGGTATTTTATCCCATACGTCACTTGCTCATGGACTCTTGCCATTTACATGAAAGAAAACATAATTTATGTAAAAACTTACCTGATAAATTAATTTATATATATAAATGGCAAGAGTCCATGAAATTCACCCTGTTTTTGATGGTTATATTTTTTTGTATAAAAATACAATATTATTTTCCAGTTCCTCTTTAGAATTCTATCAGCCAATCAGAATTAAGGTAGAAAAAATCCTATTGGCTGATGCAATCAGCCAATAGGATTGAACTTCAATCCGATTGGCTGATTGGATCAGCCAATAGGATTGAGCTGGCATTCTATTGGCTGTTCCAATCAGCCAATATAATGCCAGTTCAATCCTATTGGCTGATCCAATCAGCCAATAGGATTTTTTCTACCTTAATTCCGATTGGCTGATAGAATTCCATCAGCCAATCAGAATTGAAGGGACGCCATCTTGGATGACATCATTTAAAGGAACCTTCATTCAGTCGTCGGCCGTCGGATGAAGAGGATGCTCCATGTCAGATATCTTGAAGATGGACCCGCTCCGCGTCGGATGGATTAAGATAGAAGATGCCGTCTGGATGAAGACTTCTGCCCACCTGGAGGACCACTTCTGCCCAGTTGGATGAAGACTTCTGCCCATCTGGAGGTCCACTTCTGCCCGGTTGGGTGAAGACATCTCCCGGTAGGGTGATCCTCAAGGGGTTAGTGTTAGGTTTTTTTAAGGGGGGATTGGGTGGGTTTTAGAGTAGGGTTGGTTATGTGGGTGGTGGGTTTTAATTTTGGGGGGGATTGTAATTTTTCTTCAAATGTAAAAGAGCTGATTACTTTGGGGCAATGCCCAGCAAAAAGGCCCTTTTAAGGGTTATTTGTAATTTAGTGTAGGGTAGGGCTTTTTTTATTTTGGGAGGCTTTTTTATTTTGTTAGGGGGATTAGAGTAGGTGTAATTAGTTTAAAAATCTTGTAATTTCTTTATTATTTTCTGTAATTTAGTGGGGGGGGTTTCGTACTTTAGATTATTTTATTTAATTGTAATTAATTGTATTTAATTTAGGTAATTAATTTAATTGTAGTGTAGTGTTAGGTGTAATTGTAACTTAGGTTAGGTTTTATTTTACAGGTAAATTTGTCTTTATTTTAACTAGGTAGTTATTAAATAGTTAAAGGGACAGTATACTGTAAAATAGTTTTTCCCTTAATGTGTTTACAATTGCTTTTTTTACCAACTGCAGAGAAAAAATGTATGAAAATTAGCTTTTTAAGGTTTATTTCTGTATATTAAAGCTCTGATTTTGTGTTTTGAAGCCACAGCCTAATAAAATTGGTTGAGCTTGTAGGTATAATCAGATCTCATTACTGTATCACATTGTGTACATATACCTGCTTCATTATCTTATATCTGTCCTTAAAACAATCACCAATACTTGGAGAGAACAATGGAAAATCAACATTGTATTACCTTATCTCTGCTTTATCACACTGCGAGTGTAATTTCTTCTGCTGGCTGTGTTTACAAAGCTTATCTATAGCTGGTACGCGCGGCCACAAACTTTCAGAATAGGTGGGGATACCACATGCTAAATTAGCAATTTCAAATGCCAATATAAGGGTAAAGGAGCTACTTGTAAACAATGTAATACACTCCAGCAGGTAAAGTGGATCATTGGGAACAAATTAAAAGGGAGAACATTTTTGAGTAAACTGTCCCTTTAAGAACTATTTAATAACTATTTTACCTAGTTAAAATAAAAACAAAGTTCCCTGTAAAATAAAAATAAACCCTAAGCTATCTACAATGTAACTATTAGATATATTGTAGCTAGCTTAGGGTTTATTTTATAGGTAAGTATTTAGTTTTAAATAGGAATAATTTAGTTAATTGTAGTAATTTTATTTAGATTTATTTTAATTATATTTAAGTTAGGGGGTTAGGGTTAGACTTAGGTTTAGGGGTTAATAACTTTATTATAGTGGCGGCAACATTGGGGGTGGCAGATTATGGGTTAATAAATGTAGGTAGGTGGCTGTGACATTGGGGGTGGCAGAGTAGGGGGTTAATAAATATAATGTAGAGTTTGGCTGTTGGGGGCGGTAGATTAGGGGTTCATAAGTATAATGTAGGTGGCGGCGGTGTTCGGAGCAGCAGATTAGGGGTTAATAATATAATGCAGGTGTCGGCGATGTCGGGGGCGACAGATTAGGGGTTAATAAGTGTAAGATTAGGGGTGTTTAGACTCGGGCTTCATGTTAGGGTGTTAGGTGTAGACATAAAATGTATTTCCCCCTTTGGAATCAATGGGGCTGCATTAGGAGCTTTACGCTGCTTTTTTGCAGGTGTTAGGTTTTTTTTCAGCCGGCTCTCCCCCATTGATTCCTATGGGCAAATCGCGCATGAGCACGTTTTACCTAACGTAAGCAGCGCTGGTATTGAGGTGAGATGTGGAGCATAATTTTGCTCTTCGCTCACTTTTTTTGCGGCTAACGCTGGGTTTGTAAAAACCTGTAATACCAGCGCTGTCTGTAAGTGAGTGGTGAGCATAAACTGCTCGTTAGCACCGCACAGCCTCTAACACAAAACTCACAATCTAAGCGAATAATTTTTCAATTTACATGTAATAGCAAAAATGTCTCTAGAAATAGTGATATAAGCATATGTACATATGTTGCTTGTACTTTCATTCAAACACTATACCTACTCATAAATTATCTATTATGTTGACAGTAACTCAGTTTGCATAATTGAATGAATATATACCACCACTTGAACTCTGAGCACAAGGAAAAGGTGTTGAAATAAATGTTTCCTTTCACTCACTCTGACACATACACACACACTCACACTCCTGCTCTATATGACTAGTAGACACTATCCAATACCCTGTGACTGACACTGTTCTATACAAATAGCGTGCACTTTCTTACCGCCTGCTCCGTACAAATAGTTTACTCTCTTCCCTGACCACCACATTTAAAAAAGAAAAACAATGTACGTGCACTCTGTTACACGTGGACACCTTAGATGGAACTGTGTCTACTGATCTCCCTGAATGATAGACCTCACCTTTGCGACCCTGGTAGTTCTACATCTGAGTCCTTTATTGCCCATCTCTGGCATTCATTTCTAACCTATATATCTATTGGAATTCCTGTGCAATGACATTTATTTTTTCTTCTTCCTTTTCTAACTATTCCAAAATATTAGTATTAGAAATGCTACAATCATATGAATATTATAGGGAAATCCAGTTAACACACATCATGCTATAAAACAGAGGTATCACAGGTTTTTCAAGCACTATTTTACAAGGTTTTTAACAGACCACAAAAGAAGTAGAAAAAGACGGAGATCAGCCTAGACAGCAGATTGAAACGAAATGTGTTTCAAGAGTCCAACTGTAATACGTTTTAAAAGTCCAATCCTGCAAATAGCTGTTGGAAAGGTATTTTGTAATGGATTGGAATATTGGCATTGATGTGTCTCTAAGCATAGTAAAGTTGATTGTCATAAGTTCTTTTTAAAAAATAGATAGAATTAATTTAAAGGGTCAGTCTACTCCAGAATTGTTATTGTTTAAAAAGATAGATAATCCCTTCATTATTCATTCACCGGTTTTGCATAACACTGTTATATTAATACACTTTTTACCTCTGTGATTACCTTGTATCTAAGCCTCTGCAGACTGCCCCATTATCTCTGCACTTTTGACAGACATGCAGTTTAGCCAGTCAGTGCAGACTCCTAAATAACTCCATGGGAGTGAGCACAATGTTATCTATATGACACATATAAACTAGTATTATCTAGCTGTGAAAAACTTTCAAAATGCACTGAGCTAAGAGGCGATTTTCAACAGTTTTAGAAATCAGTTTGAGCCTACCTAGGTTTAGCTTTTCAAAAATACCACCAAGGGAACAACGCAAATTTGATGATAAATGTAAATTGCAAAATTGTTTAAAATGACATGCCCTATCTAAATCATAAAAGTTTTATTTTGACTAGACTGTCCCTTTAAATGATCATTAAACGGCTCTCGCTTTTGTGTAAAATCTGTTCTTAGTCCCAAACTCCAAAGAGAGGTCAAATATCAACCCAGGTGTTTACATTGTGTCAAATTGTCTAAAAAAGCTATTTGCAGGCTACACAAATTGTTTTTTTGGCCTCTCTAAGGAGCATGGTAAAGCACAACTTTTTACACAAAAGCAAAATGTGATTCCTTTTAAATGTGAAAATCCTACAACAACAAAAAATACACTACCAGGTGCACATTGCACAGGACTTGTGATGAAATAGAACTAGGCTGACCATATTGCCGCTTTAAGAAGGAACACATATGAAAAATACATGTGAGGGTTCTTATACAAAACCATTTCTTTAAACAGCCCTGAAAACAGCCCTGACATATGTATTTTTCATATGTGTCCCTTTTTAAAGCGGCAATATGGTCAGCCTAAATAGAACACACCTTTATGTTCCATTAACATTTCTCAGATTTTGATTTTAGACCTGGGTTATGAACCATATCAGGCAAGCTGAACTTACTGTAACTGAATTACTGTATATGTGCTGGGATTTATTGCTTCCAAAAAAGTTCCAGAGTATTCAGAGCTATTTAAACTGTCATCACTTACTTAAACAACTAGTTATTAAAACTCCTTATGGGGACTAGTAAAACAAAGAAAATGGCAAAATATAGTACAAATATATATGAACTAATCCTCTAGATGAGTGAAATATTTTTATATTACCATCATATTATGATTTTTTTTATGCAAATAACAGTAAATAGTAACATCTATTAAGGGTTTTAAACTGCTGCCATATCTTCATTTTCAGAAGGTTACTTTTATATTTTTTATAAAGAGAAATGCTTTTAAGTCTGTTCACGGGCTTGTTATATTTCATTCTGAAATTGATACCGAATGATTAGAATAGTAATAGGGAAAGAGGCAATTAAATGTAATGCAATTTTTGTTGTATTTAAAATGATGGATGTCATGAACCTCTACCAGGGACCTTTAATTCATAGTAAAACATAAATAACTTGAAAAAACGGGAATAAAGAGGCATGGTACCACAGAACTACCCCTCAGGAAGTATAGCAATCTTTCTGTGAAATAAAACAGAAAGAGCGGAGATTTGTCCTTTCAAGGAACTTGCAGACAAACCCTTATCCAAACCATCCTGAAGAAACTGTAAAATTCTAGGAATTCTAAAAGAATGCCAGGAGAATTTATGAGAAAAACACCATGAAATGTAAGTCTTCCAAACTCTATAATAAATCTTTCTAGAGACAGATTTACGAGCTTGTAACATAGTATTAATCACTGAGTCAGAGAAACCTCTATGACTTAGTACTAAGCGTTCAATTTCCATACCTTCAAATTTAATGATTTGAGATCCTGATGGAAAAATGGACCTTGAGATAGTAGGTCTGGCCAAAACGGAAGTGGCCAAGGCGGGCAACTGGACATCCGAACCAGATCCGCATACCAAAACCTGTGTGGCCATGCTGGAGCCACAAGCAACAAAAATGATTGTTCCATGATAATTTTGGAGATCACTCTTGGAAGGAGAACTAGAGGCGGGAGAATTTAAGCAGGATGATAACACCAAGGAAGTGTCAGCGCATCCACTGCTTCCGCCTGAACATCCCTGGACCTGGACAGGTATCTGGGAAATTTCTTGTTTAGATGAGAGGCCATGACATCTATCTCTGGAAGACCCCACATCTGAACAATCTGAGAAAACACATATGGATGGGGAGACCACTCCCCTGGATGTAAAGTCTGGCGGCTGAGATAATCCGCCTCCCAATTGTCTACACCTGGGATATGTACCGCAGAGATTAGACAGGAGATGGATTCTGCCCAAGTAAGTATCTGAGATACTTCTTTCATAGCTTGGGGACTGTGAGTCCCACCCTGATGATTGACATATGCCACTGTTGTGATATTGTCTGTCTGAAAACAAATGAACGGTTCTCTCTTTAACAGAGGCCAAAACTGAAGAGCTCTGAGAATTGCCCGGAGTTCTAAAATATTTATTGGTAATCTCGCCTCTTGAGATTTTCAAACCCCTTGTGCTGTCAGAAATCCCCAAACAGCTCCCCAACCTGAAAGACTCGCATCTGTTGTGATCACAGTCCAGGTTGGCCAAACAAAAGAAGCCCCTTGAACTAAACGATGGTGATCTATCCACCATTTCAGAGATTGTCGTACATTGGGATTTAAGGATATTAATTGTGATATATTTGTATAATCCCTGCACCATTGATTCAACATACAAAGCTGTAGAGGTCTCATGTGAAAACGAGCAAAGGGGATTGCGTCCAATGCTGCAGTCATGAGACCTAAAACTTCCATGCACATAGCCACTGAAGGGAATGACTGAGACTGAAGGTGCCGGCAGGCTGCAACCAATTTTAAACGTCTCTTGTTCTTTTAGAGACAGAGTCATGGACACTGAATCTATCTGGAAACCTAAAAAGGTGACCCTTGTTTGAGGAATCAAGAAACTTTTTGGTAAATTGATCCTCCAACCATGTTTCCGAAGAAACAACACTAGTTGATTTGTGTGAGATTCTGCAGTACGTAAAGACTGAGCTAGTACCAAGATATCATCCAAATAAGGAAACACTGCAATACCCTGTTCTCTGATTACAGAGAGTAGGCACCCAGAACCTTCGAAAAGATTCTTGGAGCTGTTGCTAGGCCAAATGGAAGAGCAACAAATTGGTAATGCTTGTTTAGAAAAGAGAATCTCAGAAACTGATAATGTTCTGGATGAATCAGAATATGAAGGTATGTATCCTGCAAGTCTATTGTGGACATATAATGTCCTCGTTGAACAAAAGGCAGAATAGTCCTTATAGTCACCTTCTTGAAAGTTGGTACTCTTACATAACGATTCAAAATTTTCAGATCCAGAACTGGTCTGAATAAATTTTCCTTCTTTGGGACAATGAATAGATTTGAATAAAACCCCAAACCTTGTTCCTGAAGAGGAACTGGCATATTGATTACCCCTGAAGGCTCCAGGTCTGAAACACACTTCAGGAAAGCCTGAGCTTTTACTGGTTTGATGGGATACGTGAGAGAAAAAATCTTCTCACAGGAGGTCTTACTCTGAATCCTATTCAATACCCTTGAGAGACAATGCTCTGAATCCATTGATTTTGGACAGATTTTATCCAAATATCCTTGAAAAACCTTAATCTGCCCCCTACCAGCTGAGCTGGAATGAGGGCCGCACCTTCATGCGAACTTAGGGGCTGACTTTGGTTTCCTAAATGGCTTGGATTTATTCCAATTTGAGGAAGGTTTCCAATTGGAAGCAGATTTCTTGGGGGGAGGATTGAGTTTTTGTTCCTTATTCTGACGAAAGGAATGAAAACGGTTAGAAGCCTTAGATTTACCCTTAGGTTTTTTATCCTGAGGCAGAAAAACTCCCTTTCCCCCAGTGACAGTTGAAATAATAGAATCCAACTGAGAACCAAATAAATTATTACCTTGGAAAAAAAGAGATAGTAATCTAGATTTAGACATCATATCAGCATTCCAAGATTTAAGCCATAAAGCCCTTCTAGCTAATATAGCTAAAGACATGGATCTAACATCAATTTTGATAATATAAAAAATGGCATCACAAATAAAATGATTAGCATATTGCAGTAAGCGAATGATGCTAGATAAGTCAGAATCCAATTCCTGTTGCGCTAAATTCTCCAACCAGAAAGTTGATGCAGCCGCAACATCAGCCAAAGAAATTGCAAGTCTAAGAAGATGACCTAAATATAAATAGGCCTTACTTAGATAAGATTCAAGCTTCCTATCTAAAGGATCCTTAAAGGAAATACTATCTTCCATAGGAATAGTGGTACATTTAGCAAGAGTAGAAATAGCCCCATCAACTTTGGGGATTTTTTCCCAAAACTCTATAGATTTTGCTGGTAAAGGATACAATTTTTTAAACCTTGAAGAAGGAATAAAAGAAGTACCTGGCTTATTCCATTCCTTAGAAATCCTATCAGAAATAGCCTCAGGAATAGGAAAAACCCCTGGAGAAACCACAGGAGTTTTAAAACAGCATTTAAACGTTTATTAGACTGAACGTCAAGAGGACTGGTTACCTCAATATCCAAAGTAATTTACACTTCTTTTAATAAAGAACGCATATACTTTTAAATAAATAAGTAGATTTGTCAGTGTCAATGTCTGAGGAAGGATCTTCTGTATCAGATAGCTCCTCATCAGAAGAGGATAAATTATTATGTTGTTGGTCATTTGAAATTTCATCAACTAAATGAGAAGTTTTAAAAGACCTTTTACGTTTATTAGAAGGTGGAAATGCAGACAAAGCCTTCAAGATAGAATCAGAAACAAATTCTTTAAAATTTACAGGTATATCATGCACATTAGAAGTTGAAGGAACTGCAACTGGCAATGTACTATTATTGATTGTAAGGTGTTGGTTTCAGGGGGGGAGTGTCAGGTCAGGCCGAAGCCGTGGGCCCACTGTACCACCTGAAGCAGATGTAGATTATCTGATAAGGATATCCTTAGAACAGACTCAGACAATGCAGCAATGATCCAAAAACTATTCTCCTTTATTGAAAGACACACAACATGTCTTATAGGCACCAATTACAGTGTACAGGGTTAACTTGATGACACGTTATGGTCGCGTCATTTTACACAGTTATACACAGTGTTATTCTGGAAAGTTACTAGCTCTAAATAATCTATATAGTCATAACAATAAATGCATCTGCGAGAACGACAAGGTCATTCGTTTGACCATCTTATTGAGATAATACCACCTGGGCATAGTGCCATGGATATCTACAAGCTTAGCTGGCTTAGCAGAGTAAAATAACAAGCCTATATTTCTCACTACAGAATAACCCATTATAAAAAAGTTTAATCATTACAAGATGGATGCAAAGAACAAGATGGCTCTAGTCAGATTCACATTAACCCTTAACATACCATCATTTTATTCTAACAGAATAACATAAAAATAGAGAGGCGCAGGAAATGAGGAAGACCTTTAATAACAGTATGAGCATAATACTACGGTAACAGAACTCTATGTGAGAATACTAGAGAGAAAAATATTCACATGTCGTGGTATAATTTTATAGGCCAATAGGGCACAATTTGTCACTGCACATAGGTGCGGACCCTCCAATACCTTCTGTCTACCTTCCAGCATCCCTAAAACTATCAGTCTGTCTGCACAAAGACCCAATCAGCCCCCCATCTACCCCCAAACAACGCTGCATCTTTTATTTCTCCAACTGCATTGCTAGCACCCCCCCATATGTCCAACAGTTCTTTCTCCACAGTAAAGCATGACATGGTAACAGCACAACTGTCTCTAGGTGGCCTCTGATCACTTTAAGAACAGTCTTTGTCCTCTTAGAGCGCTCCACCTTCCTCAGACACTTTGCTTTAATACAGTTCATTTGCAGTAGGGGTGCTTATACAGTGCTCTTCCGCAGGGAGATGCTGGAAATCTGATGGTTTGTTCATGGGGTAGACAAGGCAGTCAGTGGATCCCCATGGCAAGCAGACACTCGAGTCACAGGGAGTCTAAGAAGAAAACAGAAACAGTGCAAGATGAGTACACACCCCAATACAATCACAATTATGTCCCAACAAAACTTCTTTCATCTTTTATTGTAAGCATCACAATTCCTTTAGCTTAACTCATCCTATGTCAAAACCAAGAAAAAACATTGTTGATATATAATACAAACTAAATACATTGATACTTTACAGTGAATAATTCACAGCTTCTCTATACAATTTAAATAATACTTCATGAATACTTAGTAAGTGAAAACTGCTAGACTTCATCAAGAGGCTGAATGGCTATGCTAAAACTTATGCTAAGGCCTGCCCTGTAGCAAAAATGAAAAAGAAAAATAGTCAATAAGAACAAATGAATCTCTTTACACTGTCACTTTGAACTACTAAAAATAAAAGAACCTAGTGTTGCATAATTCAGCACATCTACTATCTATAAGGTTTATAATTATCCAACCATGATCCTAATAGTCAACAATCTCATCTGATATAAACACTACTAGTTTACTAATTATTTTATGCAAGCTAAATTCTCTCACACTCCTGTATGGGGAAAGAATGCAATCATAACATCATTTAAAACTACAAAATCTTACACATCTTTATGGTAAAATCCTTTCTTTGACAAACATCTGGAATTATAAAATTCACTTTGCAGATACCATACCAATTGATAAAAGGGAAAAAATACATTTGCTTTCATAAACTATAATTATGCTATTCCCTAAATAAATATTTCTCTGTATAATTAATATAAATTTCTAGCTGAGACATGTCCTCATTATGTTCTATAAGGTGAAGGGTCTAAAATATTCTGATATATTGCAGCATTTTCTTTAAAAGGTGCAAACATATTTTTTTTATACTCAGTGGGCCATTCAATAGGTTACAATACTGCAAGGTTTAGAGTTACGCTTATCTAAAGGATTACTTTGTTTAAGTACATAAGCTACAATGTGCACTAAGACCAATAAGGCATGCTTTTCTGTAGACAAAACTATGTGACTACTTATAACTAATATGATCAACAGAAAATAGCACCAATACAAGAGAATACAAAACAAGAAATATAAGTAAATGAGTTAAAACAATACCCCCCTAATTTAATTGGTTAACCCTGTAACAGCATAACAGGTCCTCAATATCAACCGGCAAGGCACAGTCCAGAGAAGGATAGTCTTTATGTTCTGACGACACACATCAGAGGAAACAGTCATGGATTACCCAGAGTCCAGTTCTGGGGCTAGTACCAGCATGCAATGCAAAGAATGGATCCAAAGATAGTTCAGCAACTTTTACTGCAGTATGGTGGTTAAAACAAGCTTGACAAAAGCTCTTTTATCTTCATTTTTTCTCTTTAAAAACGGTTTACTTGCATTCAATCTTCAATCTTTGGAAGAGTGCACTTATGGAATTTTATCTGTACAGATTTTACCTAAATATGGAAACTCAAAAATAATTCAGTTAGTGTCTTTAATCTCTGGATACAGCTGCATGATCTCATCCTGCAAATACAAATATTGTGTTAAGAACAAAAATAGAAAAATAAAAACATTTTAGGTTCACGTTCTTACTTAAAACTTAAAATACTTAAAATAATAATCACCTAACTCACACAAAGATACTCATCAATACTTCCCCATTGTTTACGTGAAACATCCCATGTGGCACGCAAACACAATATAACAATAAACTAAAAGACAAATCATGCACCCCACTCATGCATGCAGAATACAATTCTCAATAGCAAGCCACATCAAATACACCTCACTATTCAAGATGCCATTCATACAGCACGCTTCCACACGCAGTCACAAAAGAGAAAAACATAACAATCTCTTAGAAAACATGTAAAACCACTTGTCTATGCCACACAACAAAACATGAACTGCCGACACAAACTTTAAACAATCACAATTAACCTGAAATTCAACACATATACTGACATTCCCCGAAACACAGCACTCGCAAAACACTACACAGAATTAAAAACATCCCATAAGAATCATCTATACCCTGGCTCTGCAACATCTACTATGCACAATACTATGAGATCATACTAATGATACAATCACTGCAGATGCTCAACAAACTCCAATTGCATATTTACACATAAAATCCCGAACCATAAACTTACAAAGGAACACACAAACACACCTAATTATCCTATTTTGGGAAAGATCAGATAACCATGGTACCGTCACCCTTCTTTTTAGCTCCTGTCCGCATGCACCATGCAAATCCACAGTGAAATAAATCATATGTGACACAAATAACTTGTGGAAAACTTAAGAAGCCAGTCTATACTTTTACATAACCAAAATTTTAACAGCAACACAATTATTGGATATAACTCTGTATATAATTTGATATTCACCAGTCTGCAGCTCTCTAGCCAAATATAACGATTGCATATAACACAAAAAATGAGCATTCTACAAAAGAATAATAATAAAATTTCCCCTTTAAATATGATCCATTGGCCCTACTTATAATAAAAATGTATACTGACGTTCATTAAATAGCCTAAGCAAGCATAAGCAGCATAAAAACACACTCACAGTGAGATGCAGGCTAGTTAAAGGGACATTTTACCCAAATTAAAAATTATCTTTAATTGAAACTGCTGACACAGTTAAATATACTAGTGTTAGGCTTACAGTAAAGCTCATTGTCTTCTCTGTAAATATTTCCTTAAAATCTCAGATTTTATATCAGGTTGCCTGTATCCCTTTAACCCCTTGAGTGCTAATGACGGCTCTGAGCCATCGCAGAGTTTCTCACTCAGATGCTAACGACGACTCAGAGCTGTTGCTAGCACTCTCCCACCTTGAGGGAGATCTGGGGGCTCCCACCCGCTCCTACCCCGGCGATCATGCCTGTAGAGTGACAGGCATCACCGGGGCTTCCCGTTTTGCGTGGTGACATCACGCGTAATGACGTGATGATGTCACCGCGCAACTTTATGTAAAAAAAGACAATGAACAATATAGGGAAAGGGGGGATGCTGCTTAGAAGCCTGTATCTCAGGCATCTAAGCTGCTACAGACCCACAAGACCTAACCTTTCCAATGGTATAAGTCTTGGGGATCTGAAATGAAAAGAAAAAAGTAAAAAAAAATCAAATAAATTAAAAATGTAAAATTAAAAAACCCTCAAATGTGCTTAGCACCCAGGTGGGAAAGTGCTTAGCACTCAAAGGGTTAAAGATTTTCACTCCTCTGTTTGTCTTTTTTTTTTTTTTTTTGCTAGTCTCACAGATTGCAACACTAAGATTGTAGACAACTTATCAATTCAGTTTGCATTACCGATAGAATTCAGTTACACTGCAAAAGAAATATCTGCTATCTAAATGGCAGATTTAAAAAGAATAATCCAAAAAAAGGTCTCCAAAAATATATTTTACAAACTACTAATACAGAGTTATTGCTGCTCCTGATCTCCTTCCACATGAGTGAACTGGTCCTTTAAATAATAAAATGACAATTTTCTATTGCTCTGTCTACGCACTGAGCTCTGATTTTACAGACAAATATAAGATAAGGATTATCCGAAATTAAAGCCATTACAATTTTCTTCATATATACACAAACTTGCAAATACAACTTCTCCTACATTTTAAACTATTCAGCTTGTATAACAAGCCATTGACAATACATTAATATCAAAACTATGTTACAGTGGACTGTCCCTTTAAGCACTAACCATTTATCACGTAAATTACATATGTATACCCTAACCATAATTTAGGCTGCTTCTACGATTTACCACACAAATTCAACTTCTGTACTGTATCATGACCTGCACATTAATTTACTTGCAACAGAAACAGACCCAAATACTTTTAGATACATTCAATGATATACAGCCTATAACTATATTTTATCTTTTCCACTAACTCTGTGCACAGATCTTACAAATACAACATACTTAACCCATTAATCATAACTCTCATATTTACTAGAGCGTGACAAAAATCACACACACCATCGCACTTTCAAAGCCGTTAGTTACTTCACTTGCAAAAACCCTATATTTACATGCCGCAACAGGTGGACAGTTTATTTACATACAACCATTATCACTTAAAACTAAAACTGCACATATAACACACATCCTTAAAACATGCTGTTGACTTTAAAATACATTTATAAAAGTAACACTACAAAATACCTCCTTACAACGTCTGATTTCCCAGCAAAGAAACAGAAACACATTTTTTTATTTTACAGCGATACACTCACACAAGCCCATCTCATCTCGCATACCAGAATTCACTCCCCTTTTTTTTTCTCCTTTCCTCCTCCAGAAAACAAATATTCCATAACATACCAAAGACACATAAAAATACAATAAGATCAACTTTCCACCAGATTTACAATGTATTTGAAAGTCTCCGAATTCGCAGAGAATGGCCATCTCCCCACAAATTGAGAAAATAGTTCAAAACAGGATAAAAATATCCTCTGTTCCTTTTTTTGTTTATTTTGTTATTCTGTTGATCTAAACAACTCTTTGACACATAATATCATACACATTACACATGACACATCAAAATATACAAAATTTCCTTTTCATTACTGCAAACAAAGAGAGAAAGAGTTTTACCAACGGAGCTGCTGTAACAGTTTCTTTTTTTCTTTGTTCTCTGATCTATGTGTGCCACACAGCAGTGCTCACTGACAGTGTTTTTTTATGATCCCCCTCGCTTTCTCGAGTGGATGCAGTATGTCTCTCTGCTTAAAATGTTTCCATCTTTAACAGAAACTGTTAACCCTTTTGTAGACATTAAATATGTACTCTTCTCTGTGCATTATTATCTATCAGCAAATCCCATTCCTCAACACAATAATAGCAACAATAATAAAATGCATAGCCACTTAATATTTTCTAAGCACAGCACAATTTTATATCAATAAAAAGCACATAAGCAAAGCAAAGCATCAGATATAAAACATTAGATCCAAGTGGGTAACAAAATTCTATCATGGGAATGGATATGGAAAACTTAAACACACGTGAGACTCAAACTCACTGTCACATGGCCATGCCACCTTGCATGCCAATTATTATCTTGCACGCTTACCAGACAGGACTGTAATACCTATCTTAAACCTAGCCCAGGACTGTATACCTGGCTAGAGGGATTATCACACGTGCCAACAGGACTGAAACCTTCACACAAAACCCTGCTTCTCTCTTTACTGCAGGAATCCCTTTTAACTCTTTATCATATATTACCAACACCTATTACAAGACTAAATTTAGGTTCAGATTCACAGAGGGAAAGTAGAGTAAAAACACTCATACTTACTGACTGCGAATGCCACGAGCTGACACCAGAAACTGTAAGGTGTTGGTTTCAGGGGGGGAGTGTCAGGTCAGGCCGAAGCCGCGGGCCCACTGTACCACCTGAAGCAGATGTAGATTATCTGATAAGGATAGCCTTAGAATAAACTCATACCACGCAGCAATGATCCAAAAACTATTCTCCTTTATTGAAAGACATTCAACATGTCTTATAGGCACCAATTACCGTGTACAGGGTTAACTTGATGACACGTTATGGTCGCGTCATTTTACACAGTTATACACAGTGTTATTCTGGAAAGTTACTAGCTCTAAACAATCTATATAGTCATAACAATAAATGCATCTGCGAGAACGACAAGGTCGTTCGTTTGACCATCTTATTGAGATAATACCCTCCTGGGCATAGTGCCATGGACATCTACAAGGTTAGCTGGCTTAGCAGAGTAAAATAACAAGCCTATATTTCTCACTACAGAATAACCCATTATAATAAAGTTTAATCATTACAAGATGGATGCTAAGAACAAGATGGCTCTAGTCAGGTTCACATTAACCCTTAACACTGATGGATACACTATCTGCATGTAAAAGTTTATCATGACAACTATTACAAATGACATTCGGCGAAATAATTTCAGCAATTTTACAACAAATGCACTTAGCTTTGGTAGAACCGATGTCAGGCAGCAATGTTCCAGCAGAAACTTCGGAGGCAGGATCAGATTGAGATATCTTGCAAAATGTAAGAGAAAAAACAACATATAAAGCAAAATTATCTATTTCCTTATATGACAGTTTCAGGAATGGGAAAAAATGCAAATAGCATAGGCCTCTGAAAGAGGAAAAAGCAAGAGGCAAACATCAATGGGGTATTGAAATAATGAAAACGTTTGACGCCAAGTATGACGCACAAAGTAACGTAAACTTTTTTGGCGCCAAAAATAACCGGAAATGACACACTTGTGTCAGTAATGATGCAACCGTGTGAAAGGTCTTGGCGTCAAGTATGACGCCGGAAATAACGAAGTTGCGTCATAGACGTATTTTTCCACGCCAAAAAATGGCACAATAAAGTTTAACATTGGACGCACCTGCGAGCCTAATGCCGCCCGCAATTTGCAATAAGTAGTCAATTGAAAAAAGACTAAACCCCAGGTAAGAAAAAAAAAATTTCTTTAAAAGATGTTAATATTTCCCAAATATGAAACTGACAGTCTGCAGAAGGAAATATATGAACCTGACTCAAGGCAAATATACAGTGGGGCAAAAAAGTATTTAGAATAATATATGATAGTGATTGCCTATTCAGTGGGCAGAACTATGCTCACCTTAAAAAACTTATCCCAACGGTTTTGTGTACAATTAGTTCAACAAAATAGGTGGCGCAAGTTAATGCTGTTCTGACTAATAGTGGTGTAAATGTGTATCAGGTTACCTGTGTGTCTGATAATATTCTCACCATACATAGGCTGTGTGTAAAATTAAAAGATAAATGCTGTCTCTCCAGGACAATAAAGCTTCCAGATTCAAATTCTATAGTACAAATATATATATATTTATTAAATAAAAGTTTCTAATATATGAAATAAAAAAAATGACGATTTATTCACATATAGTGATCAGTTGACAATTTTTAAAACATTGGATAAAATATGGTAATACAATATTAAAAACACCGGTGTTTTTTCATACACAAAAAACTATAAAAACTCAAATTGAGATAATATAAGCAAGCAGGTATACTCAGAAGATAAAACCAAAACTTAAACAGAGAGGACTCATATACCTCTAAGCGTATGACTAGCAAAAGACATATGTAAATGCATAAATGAGTATATGAACCATGTGTCTGGTATCCGTTAAATCAGCGTGTACATATGTAATTCACAGATATTTAAGGGTTAAGCAAATCTTATACAGTTCCTTATTGCTTAATGTTCTGGCAAACATGTGGTGACTATCCTTTCGTCAAAAAATATATTGAAGCAAATGTATATTGAAACGAGTGTGGCAAAATGTAGCCAATACTATGTAGCTGATGTGTTAGTTTTTAGATTTCAGCGTCTCTGTTATTAAACCAGAGGTGGGTTACATGCGGTTTCTTGCTGGGTGTGGGGATTCCTTCCTTCAAACAGTGCACTGTTGACGTCTTTCTTCTGCTGTGCAGAAAAAGCCGGTGGAGTACTAAGTCCCTTAGCCTCCGTTTACCAGCGGTGTTGGTAGTTGTTCCCTTGAATTTGTTGTTTACCCAGTAGCAGGCCTTGATGGTAGTTTCGTGAGCTCCGGTCACAACTTGCTTTTGTCTTTGTGAGTGTATAACCCAGACTCGGTCTTTATTTTCACCGGTCTCCTTGTTGTTATCACAGCCGACAAAGTTCTCCTCTGGAGCTGAGTTGTTTTTGCTCACTTCTTAATTTCAAGTGATCAGGTTTCTACGCGTTTCGGCGTTTTGCCTTTCTCAAGAAACTACCATCAAGGCCCGCTACTGGGTAAACAACAAATTCAAGGGAACAACTACCAACACCGCTGGTAAACGGAGGCTAAGGGACTTAGTACTCCACCGGCTTTTTCTGCACAGCAGAAGAAAGACGTCAACAGTGCACTGTTTGAAGGAAGGAATCCCCACACCCAGCAAGAAACCGTATGTAACCCACCTCTGGTTTAATAACAGAGACGCTGAAATCTAAAAACTAACACATCAGCTACATAGTATTGGCTACATTTTGCCACACTCGTTTCAATATACATTTGCTTCAATATATTTTTTGACGGAAGGATAGTCACCACATGTTTGCCAGAACATTAAGCAATAAGGAACTGTATAAGATTTGCTTAACCCTTAAATATCTGTGAATTACATATGTACACGCTGATTTAACGGATACCAGACACATGGTTCATATACTCATTTATGCATTTACATATGTCTTTTGCTAGTCATACGCTTAGAGGTATATGAGTCCTCTCTGTTTAAGTTTTGGTTTTATCTTCTGAGTATACCTGCTTGCTTATATTATCTCAATTTAAATTTTTATAGTTTTTTGTGTATGAAAAAACACTGGTGTTTTTAATATTGTATTACCATATTTTATCCAATGTTTTAAAAATTGTCAACTGATCACTATATGTGAATAAATCGTCATTTTTTTTATTTCATATATTAGAAACTTTTATTTAATAAATATATATATATTTGTACTATAGAATTTGAATCTGGAAGCTTTATTGTCCTGGAGAGACAGCATTTATCTTTTAATTTTACACACAGCCTATGTATGGTGAGAATATTATCAGACACACAGGTAACCTGATACACATTTACACCACTATTAGTCAGAACAGCATTAACTTGCGCCACCTATTTTGTTAATCAAAAAAGTATTTAGTCAGCCACCAATTGTGCAAGTTCTCCCACTTAAGAAGATGAGAGAGGCCTGTAATTTTCATCATAAGTATACCTCAACTATGAGAGACAAAATGTGGAAACAAATCCAAACAATCACATTGTCTGATTTGGAAAGAATGTATTTGCATATTATGGCTGAAAATAAGTATCACCTACAAACAAGCAAGATTTCTGGCTCTCACAGACCTGTATCTTCTTCTTTAAGAGGCTCCTCTGTCCTCCACTCATTACCTATATTAATGGCACCTGTTTGAGCTTGTTATCAGTATAAAAGACATCTGTCCACAACCTCAAACAGTCACACTCCAAACTCCACTATGGTGAAGACCAAAGAGCTGTCGAAGGACACCAGAAACAAAATTGTAGACCTGCACCAGGCTGGGAAGACTGCATCTGCAATAGATAAGCAGCTTGGTGTGAAGAAATCAACTGTGGGAGCAATAATTAGAAAATGGAAGACATACAAGACCACTGATAATCTCCCTCGATCTGGGGCTACACGCAAGATCTCACCCCGTGGGGTCAAAATGATCACAAGAACGGTGAGCAAACATCCCAGAACCACACGGGGGGACCTAGTGAATGACCTGCAGAGAGCAGGGACCAACGTAACAAAGTCTACCATCAGTAACACACTACGCCGTCAGGGACTCCTGCAGTGCCAGACGTGTCCCCCTACTTAAGCCAGTACATGTCCGGGCCCGTCTGAAGTATGCTAGAGAGTGGATTGGGAGAATGTCATATGGTCAGAGGAAACCAAAGTAGAACTGTTTGGTAGAAACACAACTCGTCGTGTTTGGAGGAGAGAGAATGCTGAGATGCAACCAAAGAACACCATACCTACTGTGAAGCATGGGGGAGGCAACATCATGCTTTGGGGCTGTTTCTCTGCAAAGGGAACATGACGACTGATCCGTGTACATGAAAGAATGAATGGGGCCATGTATCATTAGATTTTGAGTGCAAACCTCCTTCCATCAGCAAGGGCATTGAAGATGAAACGTGGCTGTGTCTTTCAGCATGACAATGATCCCAAACACACCGCCCGGGTAACGAAGGAGTGGCTTCGTAAGAAGCATTTCAAGGTCCTGGAGTGGCCTAGCCAGTCTCCAGATCTCAACCCCATAGAAAACCTTTGGAGGGAGTTGAAAGTCTGTGTTGCCCAGCGACAGCCTCAAAACATCACTGCTCTAGAGGAGATCTGCATGCAGGAATGGGCCAACATACCAGCAACAGTGTGTGACAACCTTGTGAAGACTTACAGAAAATGTTTGACCTCTGTCATTGCCAACAAAGGGTATATAACAAAGTATTGAGATGAACTTTTGATATTGACCAAATACTTATTTTCCACCATAATTTTCAAATAAATTCTTTCCAAATCAGACAATGTGATTGTCTGGATTTGTTTCCACATTTTGTCTCTCATTTTCAGGGTTTCTTGTCGCTCATCACCTCTGTCCCTTTAAGGATTCTCTGGAGTCAGATTCCAAGCTTATATTAACCTGGTCACGCCCCTTCCACCTTGCTTCAGTATTGTTTTGAGGTTCCTATTCTCTGCAGTTGAACCTTTCCAGGCTCTCTGTATTACTCGAATTCACGGACTACCACCATTTCCCACAGAACAGAATTGTTTGTGATTGAAGGGATTTCCCCCACTGGTTCTTCACTTGACCGCTACAGAAATCAAATACCTCTTACCACAGCACCTCCAAACAACAAGTGAGACCGGAGCCATAAACTACCTACTTCATCTACACTCTGAGGATTCCTTCCTCCTTGTCTCGGACCTCCGGATTATTAAACAAGCCTCCTGAACCCATTTCAACAAGTACCCAGCACATGAGCTCTCCTTACCTGCTCTCCTCTAATCACCTCTGCCAGTTTCAGAACGCAGCTCCTACACGCTGCACTCACAGCGTCTCCATTACTCTGCAGCACACGCGCCTGTCAGCACAGGCTGAACTGACACTCCATTAACACAGACTTGCACTGAGCTCAGATTACACAGGTGCCTGTTACTTTGTATCAGAAGGCAAGTTAGGCTCTGCCAATAATTATTATTCCAAGTTAAGCAAATATCTCAGGGAACTTCAATATTCAAATTTTTATCCTGATTCAGAAATACTGATCAGGATAGACACTTAATAGAAACTTTCTTTTGCCTTGTTGGGAATACTCAGCAACAATTAGCTTTGTATTTAACCCTCACTGGCATACATTTAACGTATTAGCTCCGCAGCTGAGATCCACAATCTACCTAACTGTGATCCTTACACTCATAGTTGAGGTATACCTATGATGAAAATTACAGGCCTCTCTCATCTTCTTAAGTGGGAGAACTTGCACAATTAGTGGCTGACTAAACACTTTTTTGCCCCACTGTAAGTACAATACATATATTTAGAACTTTATATAAATGCATAAAGTGCCAAACCATAGCTGAGGTGTCTTAAGTAATAAAAAACATACTTACCAAAAGACACCCATCCACATATAGCAGATAGCCAAACCAGTACTGAAACAGTTATCAGTAGAGGTAATGGTAAATTGAGAGTATAGCGTCGATCTGAAAAGGGAGTTAGGAGATGAATCTCTATGACCGATAATAGAGAACCTATGAAATAGACCCCCATTAGGGAAATCATCGTATTCAATAAGTGATACTCCCTTCACGTCCCTCTGACATTCGCTGTACTCTGAGAGGAATCGGGCTTCAACAATGCTGAGAAGCACATATCAACGTAGAAATCTTAGCACAAACTTACTTCACCACCTCCATAGGAGGCAAAGTTTGTAAAACTGAACTGTGGGTGTGGTGAGGGGTGTATTTATAGGCATTTTGAGGTTTGGGAAACTTTGTCCCTCCTGGAAGGATTGTATATCCCATATGTCACTAGCTCATGGACTCTTGCCAATTACATGAAAGAAAGGGCCTTTTGTGGGCCCTTAAAACGGCCTTTTGTAGGGCATTGCCCTAAAAATATCAGCTCTTTTTCTACAAAAGAAAAACCCCCACCCCCAACAAAAAAACACTGCAAAATAAAAAAAACACCCCAAAATAAAAGAAACCTAATCTATAATAAACTACCAATAGCCCTTAACCATTTGAGTGCTAAGTACTTTCCCACCTGGGTGCTAAGCTGTTCAAAATGTTTTTTTTTTTGTTTTTGTTTTTACTTTTTTGTTTTTTTTTCCATTTTCCAGATCTTACACCACACTGTTGGGAAGGTTATGCGATTACCTTTCCAACGGTGGGTCTTGGGGGATCTGTAGCTGCTTAGATGCCTGAGATACAGGTTTCTAAGCAGCATGCCCCATTTTCCTATACTTAACATTGTTAAGTTTAAATAAAGTTGTGCGGTGATGTCATCACGTCTTTGCACGTGACGTCACCGCGCATAACATGATCTATACAGGCCCGATTGCCCCAGATCTCCCTCAAGGTGGGAGAGTGCTAGCGACAGCCCTGAGTGGGAAACTCTGTGATGGCTCAGAGCCGTCGTTAGCACTGAAAATGTTAAAAGTGCCTTTTGTAGGGCATTGCCCTAAGTTAAACAGCTCTTTTACCTGAAAAAAAAATACAAAGACCAACTAACATTACAAACCCCCACCCCCCAAACCCACAAAATAAAAAAAACTATCTGAAAAAAAACTAATCTACCCATTGCCCTGAAAAGGGCATTTGTATGGCCATTGCCCTGAAAAGGGCATTCAGCTCTTTTAAGAGTGCCCACCCTAATCTAAAAAAAAAACCACAACAGAAAACCTAACACTAACCCCTCTTTAGGTACTCACAGTTGTTGAAGTCCCGCTTGAACAATCTTCATCACGGCGGCTTTATCTTCATCCAGGCAGCATCTTCATCCAGGCGACTCCATCTTCATCCATCGCGGGACCGGCATCAATGCTCGGTGGTTCAGGCGAAGGTCTAAGGCGGAGGTCCAGATGGAGGTCAAAGGTGGAGGTCCAGGCGGAGGTCCATCAATCCGATGTGGAGGTCCTCTTCATGCGATCGTCCGCCGCACACTGAGGATTGAAATGCAAGGTACCCCTTTTATACTGGGGGTACCATTGCATTCCTATTGGCTGAAAAATTTGGACCAGCCAATAGGAATTAGGGCTGTTAAAATCCTATTAGCTGTTCAAATCAGCCAATAGGATTTAAGCAGCTCTCATTCTATTGGCTTATTCAAATCAGCCAATAGGATTTTAGCAGCCCTAATTCCTATTAGCTGATTCAAATAAAACCACTAGTCCGTTCTTATTGCTGCTTTTGATCCATTATCTATAGTTAGTGGTTAGTAAGTGTATGTATGTACAAATGCTGTACTAGTTAATAGCATTTAGAGTATATGGGGGAAGTAATGATGTGCAATGCCCTTATATATAAGTTGGGAGATGCCCTACACTTATATCTGGGTTGAAGGAGAGATGCCCAAGGGGCAAGAGATTTACAATTAAATTAACCCTCCAATACCTATATGTTTATATGAGACAGGTTAAAAATATTAAGGTACTCAGCCCAGATATTCCAAACTATATTTATAAAGATGCGAGGTAATAGCAGCTATAATCTATGTATTACCTGGGTAATCAATAGGTTAGCATTAGACATTCATCTAATTACTCTTAAATAGTTACATCTAGTTACTCCTAAATAGTAGTGGAGCAAGATATCGCTCAATGTATAGAGTTAGACAGTGGGAAACTATTCTAGCTGTCCCATGCTATCCTCTAACTCCTTCACCGGCTGAGGGAGAGATATGAGTTATACCTTCTATGAATGAGTAGAAGGAAATAAACCCTTCCTCTGACTATATCTATATATATATATATATATATATATATATATATATATATATATTTATATATATATATATATATATATATATATATATATAAAGGTGCAACTTATTTGATGTATCACGTAATCTCTAACTATATAAACTCCCACATAAGAGAAACATAACAGCAACAAACAAAATGCCATTGTACAGAATAAAAAGTCCAGACACAATCAGTGAGCAACAAAGACTGTGGTGTAGAAATAAACAGGCATGATAGAAACATCAACACTGTTATCTGAGGACTGCAACTTTCCTCCAGTCTCATTACTGCTCTTTTAGGCAATGTGTCTTCTGCTGTAGACCAGTAGATGTTCCACGTTTCATAGGATACAACTGACCAGGGTTGAGCAACTTCCCAAGGAGGCATTTCCATGACTTGCCGGGAGACCTCAGACATATGCCCACTTATATTTTCTCTCAGCTTGTTGTAAGTGCCAGAGAAATTGCTACTCATGAGTGGATTCACAATGTTTGGTGGGTTTATACCACTAGAGCTGATTACAATGTGATCTTTCCTGTTTTCTTCCAATATGTTCTGAGCTGGATAACAGGCATACCTTAGCTCCTGTAGTAGCGTGTGTTGATAGCTGTTGAGCCTATTGTTCAGATTGCGTAGTGCATTAATAATCTCCATTCTAAGTGGCTATATGACTGTCAATAAGTTTCACATCCATACGTAAAAAGAGTAGCAATAAACTTTACTACCTCGTTACCCAGGCAAACTGGTAAAGGGGTGCTTTACCTTATGGACCTTAATGACTGAGACAATATCTGGAATGGTACGATAGCTTACTTTAGGTGCTGCGTCATCATTGTAGTATGCAGGTAAGGGATCTCTGTCCAGTCCGATTGACTGTTATGTAGGCAGTAACCTCAGTGGTTTTGCACGACTGCTGTTTCTTCAAACTGCTGATGTAGAACTCTGGCGCTGTTAGCAGCAGCGCAGGCTTTACTGTCAAAGTGAAGTGCTGGTCGCACTGTTATGGAGCTCCTAATAGAAGGCCTCACCATCGAAAAGATGTGTAGGCTATCCTGAGCCTCAATCTGTTAACACGGGGTCAGTGCCTTCATTAGCTGGGTTTTATGTTCCTTTTGGACAGCCTTAATGTACATGGAAGGCTAGGGTAACAGCTTTTTAGGCTTAATAGTGACGGAACTTCAAGTAAAAGCCGCCATCTCGTCTCTGCGCTAGACCCGCCCCCTTATTCATGTTTTTAAATTTTATTATGTAAGATGATGCCCAGATTAGTGTAAGAGGAGCTGTGCTGTCTCAAAATAGTTTAGAGGAAAAGTAGAAAAAAATCCTGGTTAATGGTCTCCTAATACATTACAATTATTTTTTAACTTGATTATCTTCCCCAAATCATTCCTAACATTACTACTCATTTTAGTTTGAATAGGAAAATTGGACCAATTCTCTAAAAGTCATTGGCATGAAGTAAAAATTATTATGCAACTTCTGCATGGGCAAACTTCCCTCAAATAGCTACAACAAAAGGACTGAACCTGGAAGTCCCAATGAGTGAAGAACGGCCTCCTAATGAAGATAATGAAGCTTTCTGGAAAAATCTCACAGGGGGTAGCTAATGTAGCAGTTAGTACCTTATAGCAATTTAAATTTGAAGCAAATACAAACCAATTTGCAGTATTTTAATATACTTTAACTTGTATCTTCAAGTTTGGCAATGCAAGTCTTTTTATATAAAAGTAAGTGCATTTCATATTTTTAGACAAATTTGCCAGCATGTATTTGGTAATATAAATGAGAAAATGCTTAGAGAATACAACAGTGAGAGAACTTCAGATACACTTTAAAGGGTCGTGACACCCAAATGTTGAAGCACTTGAAACTGATGCAGCACAGCTGTACAAAGCTGATTAGAAAATATCACCTGATAATCTCTATGTAAAAAAGGAAGATATTTTACCTCAAATTTCCTAAGTATTCACAACCCTGCTTTAAAGAGACTTTAAGAAGCTAGTTAGAATGCTTGTCCTAGGACAAGCTAGGGAGTGTGCATGTGGTATGCGAAGGCACAATCATGTTATTTTCCTATTCAGTTTAAAGGGACATTCCAGACAAAAGTGTAATCCATGTGGATGCATTTCAGTTTTAAATAAAATAATTTTTGTAACATACATGTATTAGCAAAAAGGCTTCTAATAAAAGCTATAGCTGTTTCAAAAGTGTATTTAAGTATGCACCGTGCCCCAGCATTTTAAACACAGCACTTGCTCAGAGAGCCTAAGGTGCTTGTACCATCTGGTAATTACTCAATTTGTTAATTGCTGACATGATACAATCCCTACTGATGCTCTGAGCAGCTGCAGTATATAAAATACTGATGCACTGGAAATATCTCGCTATGATTCACATGTACATGCAGAGAAAAATGTTAAAGGGACACTGTACCCAAAATTTTTCTTTTGTGATTCAGATTGAGCATGAATTTTTAAGCAACTTTCTAATTTACTCCTATTATCAAATGTTCTTCATTCTCTTGGTATCTTTATTTGAAATGCAAGAATCTAAGTTTAGATGCCGGCCCATTTTTGGTGAACAACCTGGGTTGTCCTTGCTGATTGGTGGATAAATTCATCTACCAATAAAAAAGTGCTGTCCAGAGTACTGAAACAAAAAAAAGCTTAGATGCCTTCTTTTTCAAATAATGATAGCAAGAGAACGAAGAAAAATTGATAATAGGAATAAATTACAAAGTTGCTTAAAATTGAATGATCTTTCTGAATTACAAAAGAAAAAAAATTTGGGTTCAGTGTCCCTTTAACACTAAAACAGTGAGGGGCGTGGCCTGACCGGGCTGAGTAATGGCAGCTTAGTTACAGAGCTCCGCTCAGCACACCGACCAAATAAGCTATATAGAGTCCTAACTAACAATAAAAAGATGCCCTGGATGATGGGGTTACCCTAGACACAACCAAGAATCGGCAGCAAGTTAACCCGAAAACCCTTAGATATAAAAAAAGAGTCTTAGAGCCTGGAGGAGTTGCGGCGATAAAGAAGCAACGGAGGAGACACACGGAGCCGGCTGCTAGCCGCAATACACCGCAACCAGACCACGAAAGCACAAAGACAGACCAGCGACAGGGGCGCAAAATATTACAGTGAAACTTGGCAACGGATACAGACCGGAGGAGTCTTACAGCGCTACCGCTGTCCTTGAGCTGGATCACATCCAAGATGGCGCCGACGGAGTGAGGAGCTGGAGAACAGAGCTTCCCATGCGGCTGTCGAAAACGAAAGTGCTCAGAGGTGAGACTTGTAACCGGAGGGGCAGAATTGCTTTTACCCTAACACCTAAGTAAAACGCTAGTTAGAGGGTGGACTTCCAAGTCCAACAGAAAGGGGGAGTTAGCTGCCCATTAACACTAGGCCTGATTAACTGCAGGGATAGCAGTCCTCAAAAGAGATAACTGCCTCATGTGACAAGTGGCAGAGAACCCAACAGAAAGGACAATTTTGATAATAAGAGGGGATACCCTTGAGCTGACTGCCCCTGGAATTGATTAACTAAACCCAAAACAGATAAGGCAGAGAGTGTAAACTGCCCACATCATACACTAGCAAAGTGAACATTAGCTGACCCTGTAGAAATTTATAACCCTAGAAAATCAGCTTGATAGTGGCAAAACAAGACATCAAACTAACTCTTTTGTGATTACTGCTTAGCAGATCTATGAAGAACAACTAAACTAGAAAACTGTATACACATACCGGAGAAAGTAGTCCCCCTGACTCTGTGCGCCATTATTATCACAGATAGGGCAGCGAGTGAGATCTAGCCACTGACTCCAGATAGCTGAACATTCTTTTGTCTATCCTTAGAAGCTCAGTTAGCAATCCAACAACAGGCCATAGCATGCAGTACGCTCCATCTTGACAATGTCCGCCAGAAGGCTAATAAAAGGTGATAAGATGCCAAAATCTAGTTCAGTAAACGCTTTTTTTAAAATGGCGACAAACCCCAAAATGAATACAACAGATGACCTAGAAGGGAGAGACCATGAAGTGTCAGATGTAGAGAGCATTGATACCAATGAAGATTCCACCCCAGCGACTAAAGCAGACCTGAGAGACCTAGTCTCCAAACAAGATATAACAACAAAATCAGAAAAACTTTGGAACAAAATAGACAACATGCACACAGCAATGTCCAATAGCCTTTCTGAAATCAAAACAGACCTAGCTGAACTTGGAGGCCGAATAGACTCTTTGGAGGAACATACAGATACCCTAGTCGAAGATATTACAAAAGTAACCCAATCAGTGACCTCCCATCAACAAGAACTAGCCGAAATCCAAGAGAAAAGATCTGGAAAATAGGAGTAGGAGGAATAATATCAGACTGAAAGGAGTGCCAGAAAGCATCCTTAATAAAGATCTCCTCTCCTACATAGCGCAGCTCTTTCATCAGATAACAGCGGGGTCTGAAGACTTCAACATGGGCATCGAGAGAGCGCATAGAGCCCTCAAACCCAGGCCTAAGGATGGTATGCCTCCCAGGGATGTGATCATAAGGATGGCGCTATATCAAGATAGAGACAAAATCCTACAAGCCGCAAGGAAAAACCCCACCCTCAAATTTCAAGGGAACGTAATACAATTTTATCAGGATCTAAGTGTAAAAACTTTGCAACGTAGGGGTTCACTGAGACCATTGATGCAACTACTACGAAAACATCAGATCCCATATAAGTGGGGCTTCCCCTTTGCTCTCTATATCAATAAAGACTCTAAAATGATAACTCTTAAGGAGCCTTCGGATATCCCGGAGGTATGTCAAATACTAGGCTTGGAAACGTCTAAGCTCACGCCTGCTACCACCTCAACACAACAGGCGAGGCCAATCGACCAGGTATCCAAACCACAGTGGACCAAATTGTCCAGGAAAAAGCAGAAGACATAAACTTTCCTCTTGCAATCCCAAAAATAGGACTTTTTGGACTCTTATACGTGCCCTCGGGGTAGACCTTGGTTCCTCCTAGATCGGATCTACTGTCTCCTAGAAACATACAGATCTGACTACTGCCAAGACTTAGAAGCTCTAGTAAAAACAATGGAAGTTGAATGATCATTTACTGCAAACCCAGCTTCTCTCTACACCAGACTTATAATGAGGCAGAGACCAAGGACTTGCTCATAGACTCAAACCGTTATGCAGAACTTAAAAGTTTATTAATTCTTAGTTCGGTGTAGCTGTAGCGACACCCCCAATTTAACTATACCTATTTCTAGAGTACATTGTGCTATATATGTTTGCTTTCTATCTTGTTGTTTTCTTTCTCCTTTTTTCCCTCCTCCCTTTGAAAGAGAGAATGTCATTATGCCTGACAGGTGGCTCAGATGTTTTGTTATATGTTACGGTTGTTACATATTTTATTATATATTTAGGGGTTCCGGGATTGGGACCCCACAGCTGACAGGGCTCTTTGTGAGAGCAGGCGTGAAGCCCACACTAAGATGGAACAGATTCATGGTGGGTGGTATATACGAGAATGCCCTGCTGAGACAAGGTAAGCACACACACCACAACCAACACACAAATGACGGGTGATTTGAACATTATCACACATAATGTAAGGGGCTTGAATACAGACACCAAAAGGAGAATAGCCTTTAAACAATATGCAGCTCTTAAAGCCAATATATTGTTTCTACAAGAAACACACTTTGTTGCCCCTCAGCTCCCTTATTATTGGTCTAAAAAATTCCCCATCTACCACCACGCGACAGCTAAGACAAAAAAGGGGGGTCTCAACCCTTATTCAATCCTCAGTAAACTACGTGCACGAATCAACTATAGCAGATGAGGAAGGTAGATATTTAATTTTAAAGGGCCAGTTAGACAACATAGACACTATACTATGCAATGTATACAAGCAACAGCATGCCTTCTTTACAAAGATATCGCAGCTCATGACACAATGGTCTCAAACGAGAATAATCCTAGCGGGTGACTTTAACATACCTATGACCCCGATAGATAGCAAGACGACAGGGGCAACATCAAATAAACAGATGAGGCGCAACAGTATAGTCAAGAAAATACAAACCTTACTCAACTCGCACTCATTAATAGACTCATGGACCACATTGAATGGTAAAACCGCTGAAACCACATTTTATTCAGAGGCTCACAATATGTATTCCAGACTGGATTATATCTATACTAGTGAAATATTACAACCAACCCTAAACTCCTCAACCATATGCCCATGTGTGTGGTCAGACCACTCAGTGGTGACACTTAACATTCACGGACTGGTCGACCCCAACAGGACCAAATCGTGGACTTACGATCCTACACTGCACAAAAATCCACATATTCACTCCTCCACACTACAACACCTAACTGAGTTCTGGAACATAAATACCGATTCTACTGATAACCCCACATATGTTTGGGCAGCTCATAAATCGGTAATCAGGGGTATGCACACTAAGGTGACAAGAAGGGAATTACTGCAGACACATGAAGAAATTGCACAATTAGAGACGCAACATAGGTTGACGGGAAGCCCCTCTATATTGAATTAAACTGCAAGGCAAAAGAGACTCCGTAGCTAAGATCTTAAACTCACAAGCTAATAGAGCCATTCTAAAATTGAAGTCTCAGTACTTAATTTATGTGAACAAACCGGACAAATATTTAGCCCACAAACTAAGAGAGAAATTCGGAACAGCCAACATACCATGTATTGAAAAACGAGACAACACAATCACATCCCACCCCCAAGAAATAGTGGATACCTTTGGGGCATTCTATGCAAACTTATATGATGGACGCAAAGTTACACATAGTCCTGAGATAGAAGCACTCACTCGCAACTTCTTAGAAACGACACCATTAGAAACACTAACAGAGGAAGATAAAAAAACATTAAATAACTCCATCACGACATTAGAAGTGATCCTCGTGATTAGGGCCTTAAAACCAGGCAAGGCCGAAGGCCCAGATGGGTTCCCCGCGGAACTAGTCCCGCACCTGACCAAATTCTGTAATTACATAATGGACGGACACCCGATCCCCCCAGAGTTATTACAAGCAAAGATCATAGTAATACTTAAACCAGGCAAAGACCCAAAAAAATGCCCCAGCAACCGCCCCATTTCCTTGATCAATCAAGATTTGAAAATCTTTACCAAAATTCTAGCTAACAGATTGACACAGATTCTACCTAAACTGATACATAAAGACCAGGTGGGTTTTATTAAAGACAGAGAAGCCCCGGACAACGTTAGACGCCTTATAAACACACTCCACTACCTTCATGAGACACAGACGCCTTCTCTGCTCCTCTCGTTGGATGCAGAGAAGGCGTTCGACAGGGTGGACTGGGGATACATGGTGAGGATCCTAACACAAATGAATTTTGCAGGCCCCTTTGTAGACGCAATAAAGGCTATATATACTGGCCCCTCAGCCCAGGTATCCTCTAATGGGTATAGATCTCAATCTTTCCCAATCTTGAATGGTACCCGCCAGGGGTGCCCCCTGTCCCCCTTACTGTTCGCGTTGTGTATCGAACCTTTAGCGGCCAAAATAAGAGCTAGCCCTAGCATATCGGGAGTCAGGGTGGGTAACGTAGAATATAAATTAAATCTCTTCGCAGACGATATATTTCTTACATTGACCAGACCCATGATCTCGCTCACTAATCTATATGAAACACTCGGAGACTTCTCATTAATCTCGGGCTATCGAATTAACACAGATAAATGCGAGATGTTACCGATAGCAATTCCACCTCATGCAAAGAAGCTGATAGAGATAAACTTTGAGTTAAGAGAGTCTAAACAGTCAATGAAATACTTAGGGGTACACTTGACAGCCCAGACACAACATTTATATAAAGCTAACTACCTACCAATATTTAAATCCATAAGGAAATACCTACAGACTTGGAGAACACATAATTTCTCCTGGATGGGGAGGCTGTCAGCAGTGAAGATGAATATCTTGCCCAGACTGCTCTACCTTTTTAGATCCCTACCTATACGGATTGTTTACCCCGATATAGAAAACATTCAAAGGGAAATTTTGGCATTTATAAGGGGTAAGAAGCAAGTGAGAATAGCGGGGAAAACCATGACTACACATAAAAAGTTGGGAGGGTTGGGAGTGCCTAATCTGGTCAATTACTACAAAGCAGCCAGACTGGCCCAAGACACGTTAATACTAAGAGCCAAAGAGGAAGCTTTGTGGATACAATTAGAATCTGACTTAGGAAAATGGGATGCAACAGACGCAGTTCTGTGGGAACACACACGCACTCCACGAGAGGTGAAACACCGCCAGCCAGTAACTAACGACACCATGATACACATTTGGACGGACCTAGCAAACAAAAAGGGGATGTGCCCCGGGAAATCAATACTGCGACCCATTAGATATCTACTACACGGAGACTCAGAAACAGTAATTAAAAAATGGGAGAACAAGGGTTTATACAGAGTAGCAGACCTCTTGGTACAAAACAAAATGATGACCTACACCCAAATAAAAGACAAATTATTCCCAATTACAGTACATTGGTACCTTTACCTCCAACTGTCATCAGCTGTACACACATTTTTACAGACAACACAGTCTAGGGGAAACACTGTCTTAGAAACCATATGTAACATACCAAATAGACCAAAACACTCTATATCCAAACTATACTTGGAAATACAAAAGCCTAAGACCAATAACAAAACAACACTCATACTCAAGTGGGAATCAGACTTACAAAAAGCTCTGGAACCCGATGTGTGGCACGAGACTTTTGCAAAAGATACTAGGGGCTTACTGAGCGCAGACCTCAGGGAAAATACTCTGAAGACAATATTTAGATGGTATCTAACACCACTCAGAACCTCACACATAGCACAGCCTAATTCAGGGTTATGTTACAGGGGATGCGGGGAACGGGGTACATTTCGACACATGATTTGGGACTGTACAGGGGTCCAGGATGTATGGAAGTCACTCTCCTCTCTAGTTAGCCATTTATTAGAAGAACCAGTACAAATTACCATGACACAAACACTACTCCATGACAAAAATCCAAAGTACAGTAAGCCAGTGAACACCCTAATCAGAATATTATGCACGGTCGTGAGAACATGCATAGTGAAGTATTGGAAAATAGGCGTGCCGACATGGCACGAAATTAGCTGTAAGATCCAACACATATACAATATGTATGACCAAGCAGCATGGTCAATGGGTACCAAGGATAAGAATGATGAAGTGTGGTTCTACTGGATTTATAGAAATGGCTTCAACTATTCACCCGTCCGGCTGTGGGGCCGATCTCAGACATCCAACCCTTAATGCTGATATGAGTTAAGAAATCTGCTGGTGGTTAACAGATTTTATCCGCATAGATTGCGATGATTCTCTTCCTTCTCTATTAGTTGTGGGAAATATACAACCCATACCTGTATATCAGAAGTTCAGGCCTTGATAGATGTACGACATTCATAAATAGTACAGAGATGTGAGGGCGATGCCCGTATATCTTTCCTTCTTTTTTCAGACTGTTTCTTCACATCTCACCCAAGATGCTGCTTGACACCTCTGGGCAACACCCTTCCCTTTTACTTTCTCTGTTATGTTAAGTGATGTAACTAGGGGATTATTATCACCGTTACCCCCTCTTGGAAGGGGCTTGAATAATCTACTATTGATAACAGTTTGTTTTTGTTTTGTTCTATAAAAGCTGTAAAATTCTAATAAAAAATATTTAAACATAACACTAAAACAGTGATAACTTTTACTGGAAGTATTTTTGCCAGTACATGTATATAGCTAATATATTTCTATTCAAAGATGTAATTCATCTATGTCCAATTAAATTTTGACTGGAATGTACCTTTAAGGAAGCTCTATGAAATCTAATGAGATTTCAGTGAAATCTCATGAGAACACAGCAAAGACAAAGCATTACCTCAGCACTGCTGATGCTGATTGACTATTTTTTTTTCCAACTTGCAGATGGACAGCAGTTTAAGTATAACTGTTTACACAGCACTTACTCTGGTGAGCTGAATAAATTTTGAGGTAAAATATCTTCCTTGACCTTATTTACATAGAGATACTCAGGTGATATTTTCTTGTCAGCTTTTTACAATTATGCTGCACCACTTTGAAGTGATTTAGCATGAGTATTATGTCCCTTTAAGAACTACTGTACTTATTCAGCCTACCCCCTGAGACATTCAAAAATATGAGGTACAATTTCATCTTTGTACATAAAAGATAGAATTTGTACTTTGTACACAAAATATTAATTGTGTGCAAGACTTTGTTTTTTCATTCCAAAAGGTATATGTTTCGTTTTCATTTTCCAATTTGTAGGGAGGGATCAATTCTCTAGCATGATATACTTCTGCAAGTCATGACAAATCATTTTAACCCCTTAATGACCGAGGACGTGCAGGGTACGTCCTCAAAAAAAAGGCAGTTAACGCCTGACATACCCTGCACGTCCTCGGTGTGGAAAGCAGCTGGAAGCAATCCTGCTCGCTTCCAGCTGCTTTCTGGTTATTGCAGTGATGCCTCGATATGGAGGCATCCTGCAATAACCATGTATGGCCATCCGATGCAGAGAGAGCCACTCTGTGGCCCTCTTTGCACCGGACATCGATGGTATCGTTGGTGGGTGGGAGCCGACGTGGGAGGCGGGTGGCGGCCATCGATGGGCCCAGTGATGTGGAGGGGGTGGGATCGTGGGTGGGGATGACCGGGGGTGCGCACGGATGTGCGCGCGTGCACGATAGGGAGGGGCAGGCGCACGCAGGGGGAGGGAGCGGGTGGGAACCGCTACACTACAGAAAATATGCACCATAGGATTTAGTAATCAGGGCTTATAAAATCTTTAAAAATACAAATAAAAAGCTAAATCAGGGAGTGTTGGGTTGGGTTGGTATGTGGGAGGGAAGCTACACTACAGAAAAAAAACTGGGAAAAAATAAAAAAAAAAAATTGTATATTTCATTAAAAAAAACATTTATGCCATAATTGCACAAGTTGTTTGTAAATAATTTAAGTGAGAAACCTAAAGTTTGTGAAAAAAATTGTGAAAAAGTGAACAATTTTTTTTATTTGATTGTATTTGGCGATGAAATGGTGGCATGAAATATACCAAAATGGGCCTAGATCAATACTTTGGGGTGTCTTCTAAAAAAAATATATATACATGTCAAGGGATATTCAGGGATTCCTGAAAGATATCAGTGTTCCAATGTAACTAGCGCTAATTTTGAAAAAAAGGGGTTTGGAAATAGCAAAGTGCTACTTGTATTTATGGCCCTATAACTTGCAAAAAAAGCAAAGAACCTGTAAACATTGGGTATTTCTAAACTCAGGACAAAATTTAGAAACTATTTAGCATGGGTGTTTTTTGGTGGTTGTAGATGTGTAACAGATTTTGGGGGTCAAAGTTAAAATAAGTGTGTTTTTCCAATTTTTTCCTCATATTATATAATTTTTTTATAGTAAATTATAAGATATGATGAAAATAATGGTATCTTTAGAAAGTCCACTTAATGGCGAGAAAAAACATAATTTATGTAAGAACTTACCTGATAAATTAATTTCTTTCATATTAGCAAGAGTCCATGAGCTAGTGACGTATGGGATATACATTCCTACCAGGAGGGGCAAAGTTTCCCAAACCTCAAAATGCCTATAAATACACCCCTCACCACACCCACAATTCAGTTTAACGAATAGCCAAGAAGTGGGGTGATAAAAAAGTGCGAAAGCATATAAAATAAGGAATTGGAATAATTGTGCTTTATACAAAATCATAACCACCACAAAAAAAGGGCGGGCCTCATGGACTCTTGCTAATATGAAAGAAATGAATTTATCAGGTAAGTTCTTACATAAATTATGTTTTCTTTCATGTAATTAGCAAGAGTCCATGAGCTAGTGACGTATGGGATAATGATTACCCAAGATGTGGATCTTTCCACACAAGAGTCACTAGAGAGGGAGGGATAAAATAAAGACAGCCAATTCCTGCTGAAAATAATCCACACCCAAAATAAAGTTTAATGAAAAACATAAGCAGAAGATTCAAACTGAAACCGCTGCCTGAAGTACTTTTCTACCAAAAACTGCTTCAGAAGAAGAAAATACATCGAAATGGTAGAATTTAGTAAAATTATGCAAAGAGGACCAAGTTGCTGCTTTGCAAATCTGATCAACCGAAGCTTCATTCCTAAACACCCAGGAAGTAGAAACTGACCTAGTAGAATGAGCTGTAATCCTCTGAGGCGGAGTTTTACCCGACTCAACATAGGCAAGATGAATTAAAGATTTCAACCAAGATGCCAAAGAAATGGCAGAAGCTTTCTGGCCTTTTCTAGCACCGGAAAAAATAACAAATAGACTAGAAGTCTTTCGGAAAGACTTAGTAGCTTCAACATAATATTTCAAAGCTCTAACAACATCCAAAGAATGCAACGATTTCTCCTTAGAATTCTTAGGATTAGGACATAATGAAGGAACCACAATTTCTCTACTAATGTTGTTGGAATTCACAACTTTAGGTAAAAATTCAAAAGAAGTTCGCAACACCGCCTTATCCTGATGAAAAATCAGAAAAGGAGACTCACAAGAAAGAGCAGATAATTCAGAAACTCTTCTGGCAGAAGAGATGGCCAAAAGGAACAAAACTTTCCAAGAAAGTAATTTAATGTCCAATGAATGCTTAGGTTCAAACGGAGGAGCTTGAAGAGCTTCCAGAACCAAATTCAAACTCCAAGGAGGAGAAATTGACTTAATGACAGGTTTTATACGAACCAAAGCTTGTACAAAACAATGAATATCAGGAAGAATAGCAATCTTTCTGTGAAAAAAGAACAGAAAGAGCAGAGATTTGACCTTTCAAGGAACTTGCGGACAAACCCTTATCTAAACCATCCTGAAGAAACTGTAAAATTCTCGGTATTCTAAAAGAATGCCAAGAAAAATGATGAGAAAGACACCAAGAAATATAAGTCTTCCAGACTCTATAATATATCTCTCTAGATACAGATTTACGAGCCTGTAACATAGTATTAATCACAGAGTCAGAGAAACCTCTTTGACCAAGAATCAAGCGTTCAATCTCCATACCTTTAAATTTAAGGATTTCAGATCCTGATGGAAAAAAGGACCTTGAGACAGAAGGTCTGGTCTTAACGGAAGAGTCCACGGTTGGCAAGAGGCCATCCGGACAAGATCCGCATACCAAAACCTGTGAGGCCATGCCGGAGCTACAAGCAGAACAAACGAGCATTCCTTCAGAATCTTGGAGATTACTCTTGTAAGAAGAACTAGAGGCGGAAAGATATAAGCAGGATGATACTTCCAAGGAAGTGATAATGCATCCACTGCCTCCGCCTGAGGATCCCGGGATCTGGACAGAAACCTGGGAAGTTTCTTGTTTAGATGAGACGCCATCAGATCTATTTCTGGAAGTTCCCACATTTGAACAATCTGAAGAAATACCTCTGGGTGAAGGGACCATTCGCCCGGATGCAACGTTTGGCGACTGAGATAATCCGCTTCCCAATTGTCTATACCTGGGATATGAACCACAGAGATTAGACAGGAGCTGGATTCCGCCCAAACCAAAATTCGAGATACTTCTTTCATAGCCAGAGGACTGTGAGTCCCTCCTTGATGATTGATGTATGCCACAGTTGTGACATTGTCTGTCTGAAAACAAATGAAAGATTCTCTCTTCAGAAGAGGCCAAAACTGAAGAGCTCTGAAAATTGCACGGAGTTCCAAAATATTGATCGGTAATCTCACCTCCTGAGATTCCCAAACTTCTTGTGCCGTCAGAGATCCCCACACAGCTCCCCAACCTGTGAGACTTGCATCTGTTGAAATTACAGTCCAGGTCGGAAGCACAAAAGAAGCCCCCTGAATTAAACGATGGTGATCTGTCCACCACGTTAGAGAGTGTCGAACAATCGGTTTTAAAGATATTAATTGAGATATCTTTGTGTAATCCTTGCACCATTGATTCAGCATACAGAGCTGAAGAGGTCGCATGTGAAAACGAGCAAAGGGGATCGCGTCCGATGCAGCAGTCATAAGACCTAGAATTTCCATGCATAAGGCTACAGAAGGGAATGATTGTGACTGAAGGTTTCGACAAGCTGAAATCAATTTTAGACGTCTCTTGTCTGTTAAAGACAGAGTCATGTACACTGAATCTATCTGGAAACCCAGAAAAGTTACCCTTGTCTGAGGAATCAATGAACTTTTTGGTAAATTGATCCTCCAACCATGATCTTGAAGAAACAACACAAGTCGATTCGTATGAGATTCTGCTAAATGTAAAGACTGAGCAAGTACCAAGATATCGTCCAAATAAGGAAATACCACAATACCCTGTTCTCTGATTACAGACAGAAGGGCACCGAGAACCTTTGTAAAAATTCTTGGAGCTGTAGCTAGGCCAAACGGCAGAGCCACAAACTGGTAATGCTTGTCCAGAAAAGAGAATCTCAGGAACTGATAATGATCTGGATGAATCGGAATATGCAGATATGCATCCTGTAAATCTATTGTGGACATATAATGCCCTTGCTGAACAAAAGGCAAGATAGTCCTTACAGTTACCATCTTGAACGTTGGTATCCTTACATAACGATTCAATATTTTTAGATCCAGAACTGGTCTGAAGGAATTCTCCTTCTTTGGTACAATGAAGAGATTTGAATAAAACCCCATCCCCTGTTCCGGAACTGGAACTGGCATAATTACTCCAGCCAACTCTAGATCTGAAACACAATTCAGAAATGCTTGAGCTTTCACTGGATTTACTGGGACACGGGAAAGAAAAAATCTCTTTGCAGGAGGTCTCATCTTGAAACCAATTCTGTACCCTTCTGAAACAATGTTCTGAATCCAAAGATTGTGAACAGAATTGATCCAAATTTCTTTGAAAAAACGTAACCTGCCCCCTACCAGCTGAGCTGGAATGAGGGCCGCACCTTCATGTGGACTTAGAAGCAGGCTTTGCCTTTCTAGCAGGCTTGGATTTATTCCAGACCGGAGATGGTTTCCAAACTGAAACTGCTCCTGAGGATGAAGGATTAGGCTTTTGTTCTTTGTTGAAACGAAAGGAACGAAAACGATTATTAGCCCTGTTTTTGACCTTAGATTTTTTATCCTGTGGTAAAAAAGTTCCTTTCCCACCAGTAACAGTTGAGATAATAGAATCCAACTGAGAACCAAATAATTTGTTACCCTGGAAAGAAATGGAAAGTAGAGTTGATTTAGAAGCCATATCAGCATTCCAAGTCTTAAGCCATAAAGCTCTTCTAGCTAAAATAGCTAGAGACATAAACCTGACATCAACTCTGATAATATCAAAAATGGCATCACAGATAAAATTATTAGCATGCTGAAGAAGAAGAATAATATCATGAGAATCATGATCTGTTACTTGTTGGGCTAAAGTTTCCAACCAAAAAGTTGAAGCTGCAGCAACATCAGCCAATGATATAGCAGGTCTAAGAAGATTACCTGAACACAGATAAGCTTTTCTTAGAAAGGATTCAATTTTCCTATCTAAAGGATCCTTAAACGAAGTACCATCTGACGTAGGAATAGTAGTACGTTTAGCAAGGGTAGAAATAGCCCCATCAACTTTAGGGATTTTGTCCCAAAATTCTAATCTGTTAGACGGCACAGGATATAATTGCTTAAAACGTTTAGAAGGAGTAAATGAATTACCCAATTTATCCCATTCTTTGGAAATTACTGCAGAAATAGCATTAGGAACAGGAAAAACTTCTGGAATAACCACAGGAGATTTAAATACCTTATCTAAACGTTTAGAATTAGTATCAAGAGGACCAGAATCCTCTATTTCTAAAGCAATTAGTACTTCTTTAAGTAAAGAACGAATAAATTCCATTTTAAATAAATATGAAGATTTATCAGCATCAATCTCTGAGACAGAATCTTCTGAACCAGAAGAGTCATCAGAATCAGAATGATGATGTTCATTTAAAAATTCATCTGTAGGGAGAGAAGTTTTAAAAGATTTTTTTACGTTTACTAGAAGGAGAAATAACAGACATAGCCTTCTTTATGGATTCAGAAACAAAATCTCTTATGTTATCAGGAACATTCTGCACCTTAGATGTTGAAGGAACTGCAACAGGCAATGGTACTTTACTAAAGGAAATATTATCTGCATTAACAAGTTTGTCATGACAATTAATACTAACAACAGCCGGAGGAATAGCTACCAAAAGTTTACAGCAGATACACTTAGCTTTGGTAGATCCAGCACTAGACAGCGATTTTCCTGTAGTATCTTCTGACTCAGATGCAACGTGAGACATCTTGCAATATGTAAGAGAAAAAACAACATATAAAGCAAAATTGATCAAATTCCTTAAATGACAGTTTCAGGAATGGGAAAAAATGCCAAAGAACAAGCTTCTAGCAACCAGAAGCAATGAAAAAAATGAGACTGAAATAATGTGGAGACAAAAGCGACGCCCATATTTTTTAGTGCCAAATCAGACGCCCACATTATTTGGCGCCTAAATGCTTTTGGCGCCAAAAATGACGCCACATCCGGAACGCCGACATTTTTTGCGCAAAATAACGTCAAAAAATGACGCAACTTCCGGCGACACGTATGACGCCGGAAACGGAAAAAAAAATTTTGCGCCAAAAAAGTCAGCGCCAAGAATGACGCAATAAAATGAAGCATTTTCAGCCCCCGCGAGCCTAACAGCCCACAGGGAAAAAAGAGTCAAATTTTTGAAGGTAAGAAAAAAATGATTAATTCAAGTGCATTATCCCAAATATGAAACTGACTGTCTGAAAAATAAGGAATGTTGAACATTCTGAGTCAAGGCAAATAAATGTTTGAATACATATATTTAGAACTTTATAAACAAAGTGCCCAACCATAGCTTAGAGTGTCACAGAAAATAAGATTTACTTACCCCAGGACACTCATCTACATGTTTGTAGAAAGCCAAACCAGTACTGAAACGAGAATCAGTAGAGGTAATGGTATATATAAGAGTATATCGTCGATCTGAAAAGGGAGGTAAGAGATGAATCTCTACGACCGATAACAGAGAACCTATGAAATAGACCCCGTAGAAGGAGATCACTGCATTCAAATAGGCAATACTCTCCTCACATCCCTCTGACATTCACTGCACGCTGAGAGGAAAACCGGGCTCCAACTTGCTGCGGAGCGCATATCAACGAAGAATCTAGCACAAACTTACTTCACCACCTCCATCGGAGGCAAAGTTTGTAAAACTGAATTGTGGGTGTGGTGAGGGGTGTATTTATAGGCATTTTGAGGTTTGGGAAACTTTGCCCCTCCTGGTAGGAATGTATATCCCATACGTCACTAGCTCATGGACTCTTGCTAATTACATGAAAGAAACGGTATATAATATGTGTGGGTACAGTAAATGAATAAGCGGAAAATTACAGTTAAACACAAACACAGCAGAAATGTAAAAATAGCCTTGGTCCCAAACGGACAGAAAATGGAAAAGTGCTGTGGTCATTAAAGGGTTAAAGTTTATACCTGAGGATGAGAGAGTTCCAACTACTTACAGTTAGTGACAAAGCTTTGTAATATACTTTTATTAGCAAACAGAGCATGCTGAGACTTTCCAATATGCTTACATTTCCAAACTGTGCACAGTAGTTTTATATGCACACCATCTAAGCACAAGCTACCACTGAGCATGTACAAGATTCCCCCACCAAAAAAAACAAAACAAAACAGTGGACTGTAAAAGAAAAACACCCTGGCGTTCTTTCATATGAGCCCGGCTTACCTGGAATTATGCCGGATTGAAACAATTGTCTTCACAACCAACCCACTGTACCTGCTTGTATTCGCACCAATTTGCGACTTTGCAACTTGCTTACCGTGAAAAAAAAAAAATAGTAAAAAATGTTGCAATTATTGCATCACAGGTAAGTTGGTTGATCCCTTTTAAAAGTGTATAGTAGACTTGTGCAACTGGCAAATATCTGTTTCGTATACATTTTTTGTAACAAATATTTGGGGAAATTCGTTTATCTTATATTAGTTGGTTGTACTATTTGGTAATTAATTAGATTAAAACTAAATGAATACTGAATATTCCTTAAAGGGACATGAAACCCAAATCTTTTCTTTCATGATTTAGAAAGAGCATACAATTTTAAAGCGCTTTCTAATTTACTTCTATTATCTAATATGCTTCATTCTCTTGATATTGTTGAATGAAAAGGATATCTAGATAGGCTCAGTAGCTGCTGATTGGTGGCTGCACATAGATGCCTCGTGTGATTAGCTCACCTGTGTGCATTGTTATTTCTTCAATAAAGGATATCTAAAGAATGAAGCAAATTAGTTAATAGAAGTAAATTAGAATGTTGTTTAAAATTGTATTCTCTACCTGAATCACGAAAGAAATATTTTGGGTTTAGTGTTACTTTAAACATTTTACAAATGTAAATGTTTAAAAGCTACAAGTGAAAAAGTTCACCTATAGCTAATACCTTCAGCAAGCTGGAGAGCCATACTAACCTAGTCGTCTTCACAGAGCGATAATAGGAGGCTTAGCACAGCCGGTCCCAGGGCCCACACTAAAGTGGGCATGTGTGTTCGTTGGGTTATGGATTTTGCTAAATTTTATTAGTGTAAAAGAGCTCATTATTAAAGGGACACTGAACCCAAAATTTTTCTTTCGCGATTCAGTTAGAGCATGAAATTTTAAGCAACTTTCTAATTTACTCCTTTCGTCAAATTGTCTTCATTCTCTTGGTATCTTTATTTGAAATGCAAGAATGTAAGTTTAGATGCCGGCACATTTTTGGTGAACAACCTGGGTTGTCCTTGCTGATTGGTGGATAAATTCATCCACCAATAAAAAAGTGCTGTCCAGAGGTCTGAACAAAATAAAAGCTTAGATGCCTTCTTTTCCAAATAAAAATAGCAAGAAAACGAAGAAAAATTGATAACAGGAGTAAATTAGAAAATTTTGGGTTCAGTGTCCCTTTAACTTTTTTATGTTTATTGGTTAATCAGGTAGGATTTGTATCTAAATGGGAATGTTGCTTTCTATCATCATCTAAAAAATGGGGTCAGTTACCAGACATTAGAAAAATAAATCTATCAAACGATTTATCTACAGAAATACCCATAGAATTTAATGGTTATTTTCTGTAGAAAATCATTAGATATATTTTTCTAAAGGATTGGAATCAACCCCGATATTAGTGTGTTTTGCACATACATAAAACCAATATTCTATTCTGAAACTTTTTGCAGTGTTTATTAATTTTTAAAAGTATTCTCCAGGGTTTATCAAGTCATCGCAGGGCTGCACCTAGGAGACAGGAGGAGGAGAATGAAGATGTGGTCCCACCGACACCTACAAAGGACAGGCTTGTATCCTCTATCCTTGGCCCTAGGCCTACCCTACCCCACCCCCTGGTCCCCCACCCCCTGGTCCCCCAGCTGCAGCTGGGTCCGCCGGGCCTGTTGCTGATATGGCTCCAGGCCGGGTGGATACAGCAGGAGTGGGGATTGCTCCTAGCTTGGAGCAGGCCTTAGAGGCCGGTGTTGGGGCCCTTACGGCCTCCGGTATGACACCGGAGACCGCAGCTGCTGTGGTGGGCCTGTTCAAGGCCCTGTCAGCAGCCATATTGCTGTCGGCGGCCTTGCCGCCGGGGGTTGAGGGTCAAGTTCATCTGGCCCCAGGGCTGGGTGGGTCGGATCCAAGTAGTGCATTGATGGCTCAAATGGGTCCTGCCATGGCAAGGCCTGGCTTAGTTTGCGGCCTAGCGCACCTAGGGCATCATTGGTGTCTCAGTCGGTCCCCTCTACTTCTGGGGCAGGTTCCGATTGCGGCCTACCGCTAGCCACGCCCACTTCCGGTCCCACGCCTCCAACGTCTGTAGCGTATGACGTCACTTCTGGGAGTGATGCGCACAGGTGAGGAGCGTTGGGAGCGGCAAGGGGGCAATTACTGCTGAGGAAGAGGTCAAGCTGGGTACTTACCGCAGGTGAGTGGGGAGTACCTGGGCAGGCCAGCTCCACTGCGCAGCGCTCTGCAAAGACTGTGAGGGGTGCGAGAGCGGCGCTGATGCACAGGGGGTGTGACTTAACAAGAGGGTGTCTCAGAGGGTCCAGGTCCATCAGGGCAAGTGGTGGGAGTATGCGTGGTACCCACAGGGGGCAGTTTGGAGCGGACCACCACGGACTGCATGAGGGCCGCAGGAGCCTAGTAGGGACAAGTGTATCAAGGGCAGACATAAGTGGTGAGACTGCCCAGGGCACGTCTGCAGTGGATGCTGGGGGTTCTGTTAGCGTGGCTGGTGATGTTGTGACTGTGTCTGAATGGGGGATGGAAAGCGATATAGCAGACATGAGGCCCAAGGGTGTCTACCCTCTACAGGTGGCACGGCAGGGGTGCAGCTGTGGCCAGCCTGGGTACTCCCCTCTCTTTTCTCTCTCCTTCACAGGGTGCTGGAACTTCCACTTCGTCTGTGGCAATGGCCAGTGTACAGGACCCCTCAACATCCATGCAGGCAGGAGAAGGACCGTCAGGAGCTGTGTCAGCAACTGTGGCCCCTTCCACTTCTGCGGCTGGTGAGACTCAATTAGCACAGACTCTAGCACTGACTCAGATTCTGATGGGGGTAGGAAGCTGGGGATGAACAGCAAAGGGCAGAGGCGTATGTTTAAAATGCTGAAGCTGTTAGTGGCAGAGCATTCACAGAGTAGGGGCGTAGGCCAGGCTGGGCAGTCGTGGGCGGCGGCAGAGCAGGGTGAATTTGCCGCCGGGGGGAACATGACCCCAGGGGCGGTAGGTGCCGCGCAGCCATGGGGGAATTTAGCTAGTGCTAGGCAAGTGGCTCTACAGGGGGACTCCTACCCCTTTAAGATCCATTGCCTTCATGCTCACTTGAAGGCTAAGACTGTTCAAAAAATTAAGGCGCACAAATATGTGAATATGTTTGAACTGTCATTGGAGGCCCAGAGAGAGAGAGAGAGCGGAGCGAGGACGGTACAAGGACCAAAAAATACCAGCGGCCAGACACGTTTGAGGAATGGAGGCGTTGCTTCCGGGTTTTCTCATCCTGCTATATAGAGCAGAGGCCTGAGGCCACAGGGGATGTAATCAAGTATGCAGAGATCATCGAACAGATCTATAATAGGTTCGGCAAGGGTATGTGGCAGACCTATGATAGCGAGTTTCGTAGGAAGATGGTAGGCAATCCGGTCCTGAACTTCGGGGTTAAGGACCTGGACTTGTGGTCCATGCTCACCCCCGAAAAGGGTGGCGGCTTTCCAATCCACGCGGGAACATCAAAACCACAGAGCTTAGTCAAGCGTCCTGGCAGGGAGTGCTGGCGTTTCAATGAGAAGCAATGCGATAAAGGGGCATCTTGTTCCTTTCGCCACAACTGTATGTATTGCGGCGGGCAGCATCCAGGCTCTGACTGCCCAAAAAGAAAGAAAAGGGGAGTCAACCGTGCAGCTAAAGGGGGCATTGGACAAAAGAGTGCCAACGCCTCTGAGGCTGGACGCAATTAGGCGTTGGTTGGCGGCCTACCCTGATAGGGAGGCCATCGGCCTTCTCCTCGGGGGGATCTTGGAGGGGTTCTGAATCCCAACACAGAGGCTAATGGTGGGGTCCTTATCCCACAGGAACTTGAAGTCGGCTTATGAGATGCTGTGGGAGGTTAGGGCTAAACTAGAGAAGGAAATTTCCCTGGGCCGGTTTGCTGGCCCATTTGAAAAGTTACCCATTCCTGGGCTGGTGATATCACCGCTTGGGGTAGTCCCCAAGAAGGACCCAGGGAAGTTTTGCCTCATTCAACATTTGTCATATCCAAAAGGTGGGTCGGTTAACGACGTGATTGACCCGACGATCAGTTCGGTGTCCTATCAGTCGTTCGACTAGGCCCTGGAACTGGTCAGGGTGGCTGGGCCGGCCGCCCTACTGGCCAAGTTGAACATAGAGTCCGCCATCCCACGTTGTCCAGACTGATGGGGTGCAAATTTGAAGGCGGTATTATGTGGACAAATGCCTCCCCATGGGCTGCTCAATGTCTTGCGCATATTTTGAAGCATTTAGCACGTTTCTGCATTGGGCAATTGCAACACCAGCATGTAGCGGGGCGGTGGCGCATTTCCTCAATGATTTCCTGCTGGTTGGCAGGGCCGACACTCGGGAATGCGCTCAACTCATGGGAGTAATGCGGGGGTTGATGGCCGAATTCGGGGTACCGCTTGCTGAGGACAAGACCCAGGGGCCCTGTACCAGGCTCACATTCCTTGGCATTGAGATAGACACTGCTGCAAGGCTATGTCGTCTCCCTGCCGACAAGGTGGGAGCCATGCTTGCGGCGGTCCATAAGGCAGTGGGGGCATCAACCATGCACTTAAAGGAGCTGCAATCGATGTTGGGTCTCCTCAATTTCGCATTTAAGGTGATACCTATGCGTCGCACGTTCAATAGGAGGATGGAGGCCAAGTTGGCCGCTCCTCTGCGCTCGCGGGCCATCAAAGTATCGGAGGAAATGTGAGAGGACCTCCTGGTCTGGGAGAGATTTCTCATAGACTTTAATGGGACGCTGTTATGGAAGGCACCACTAGCTTCTAGCCAGGCAGTCCACCTCTTCACTGACGCAGCTGGGGCGTTCGGCTATGGGGCTTACCTAGATGGTCAGTGGAGTGCCGAACCATGGCCGTTGTCATGGGTACAGGCAGGCCTGACTAGGAACCTAACACTGTTGGATCTCTTTCCCATAGTTGTGGCAATGGAGCTTTGGGGTCCGGTCTTAAGAGATCAGTTCATTGTGTTTTGGACGGACAACGCTAGCGTCGTGTTCACCATTAATAGGTTATCCGCTTCCTCACCGGTGGTTGTTAGGTATATACTGCACTTGGTACTCAGATGCTTACAGTATAACATGCAATTTGTGGCACGGCATGTCCTGGGGGTGAATAACACCCTGGCGGATGCGCTATCTAGGTTTCAGTAGGAACAGTTACGTAGGCTGGTGCCTAATGCAGCAGCGCATGGCTTACCCTGTCCCCCCTCTGTTTGACAGGTGGCGGGGCTTGGAATTCCATTCAGCACTTAGTGCAGGTGTCGCTGGCTCCAAACACCTGGAGGGCTTACTCACAACATTGGGGTGAGTGGGTAGAGTATTGCTCGGCGCATAGCGTAGGCTTAAGGGGAGTCCCATGGGAATTGTTTCTTTGTTAGCTTGCCCACTGGCAGCAGCTAGGGATATCAAAGGGGGCATTCTCTATTAAAATAGCTGCTATATGCTTTCTCAGCAACCTGCTAGAATACCCCAATGTTACTAAAGGGTTTTTAGTGAAGCAGATAGTCAAGGGTTGGGGCAGGCTGTAAGGAAGAGTACGAGATGCAAGAGAGCCTGTGACGTTGCACAGGCTGCTTGGGCTGATCAGGGCTTTAGATTCCGTTTGCATAGACGCCTATGAGAAGGCCTTGTTTGAATGCGCCTTCTCGTTGGAATTTTTTGCTGCACTAAGGCCCGGGGAGTTGGTCTCTGCCTCTAAGCAGGCAGCTAAGTCTGGGATACAGATGGCTCATGTTAAGTGGGCTGGGGATAATCTGATCTTGTTCATCCCGCATTCCAAGACAGACCAGGATGGAAAGGGGGCTTGGGTGACCCTGACCCCTTTGATTTCGGAAGCTTGCCCGGTGCAAGCAACTAGGGCTTACGTAGCGCATCGTACGCACGACCTTCTGCAGTTCCTGGTACACACTGGCAGGTCCAACCTGTCTAGGTACCAGTTTGCCGCAGTCCTAAAGCGAGCGGCGATCACGGCTGGTCTGGGGAACTGCAAGATTACCCCCCACTCGTTCCGCATAGGGGCGGCAACTAGCATGGCTGCGTTGGGATGGGAGGCGCAAAACATTCAGAGATTGGATAGATGGAAATCAAATTGCTACAAGGGATACGTGCGCCCTCCAACTGAGGCATAGTAGAGAAGGAGGGGAGGACTAATTGCTAGTTAACGTGTTGTCTGGTTTCATTTGGCATTACAGTTATTAATCATTGTAATCCATTTTAGGTGTGGCGGGGGACCCTACCCGCGCTTGGATCATAGGGCACTCATACGTTCACTGGGCTACCCTGCGGGCTCTCTCCCATCCCGACGGGCAGCAGCTGGGGCTAGCTGTGTCAAAGGTCTCAGTGAGATGGTTGGGTCATAGAGGCTTACAGTGGAACTGTTTGCCTGCCCTCCTTCAAGATGCCAGGCACAGATGGGGACAGCCTCATATCATTATCCTGCACATGGGGGGCAATGACTTAGGTTGCGCACCGGCGCTGGATCTCATCAACATCATGAGATAAGACATGTGGTAGATTTGTGCAACATTTCCGGGGGTACGGTAGGCATGGTCCAACATAATCCCCCGGTTGTGTTGGCGTTTCTTTCCCACGCCCAAACAGCTTATAGAGTGAGGAAGAAGGTGAACAGGGAGCTGGGCAGAGCAGTTGTGGCTGTAGGTGGTTTTGTGGTTCACCATGAACAGATTTCAGCCGATAAGAAGCAGCTATATCGCCCAGATGGCGTGCACTTGACCGACGAGGGGCTGTTGATCTTCATGGCGGACCTCAAAAGAGCCTTAGTTACACATATTTAGCTGGTGGCGGCAAGAGTCCATTTTTCAGAGAAAGCCTGTCTCTTGTGGCGGAAGGTCGCGGCCATAAACACCTAAGGGCAGAGTCTAGAGGAGTGACAGTCGGGTTAATGGGTGGGGGAGATGTCCTCAGGTCGTGACCTGGGGGCCCCCGCCCTGCGGGTCTGCTGGCTGAAGATCCTTTAGGACGTCTGTGCCTCCTAGAAGGAATGGGGTGGAGCAACGTTTGCGGCCCCCCTTTGCAATTTCCAATTCCATAATACCTGGTTTGCGACCTTTAGTCATATGGAGCTGTTATACTATTTTACTAGGCCTCGAATGCCGCCAGGAGTTAAACGTTTAGTTATTACTTCCGTTGAAGTCAGGTTTATTTAAGGTTAAATAAACGTGACCATGATATGTTCTTATACCCAGCTCTCTGTGTCCGTGTGTTTATTATTATTAGAAGAGTAAATAAATAAGTGTAGTTTAAAAGGGGTTGTAACTACCAAATTGGAGCATCAGCCCTTAGTAAAAAATGGCCTTGTAAAGGGATCCTTAATTATTATGATCATCCCCTAAATAATATATTGGTCCCTAGAATTGCACTGCATACTCAAGGTAATGTCTTGCCAGGGATTTACACAGTGAAAGAAATATGCTTTTGACATCCCTTTCATTCATAGCCCACTGTGCTATTGTTTAGGTGCAACCGTGCAAAGGTGGCATTCAATAGCAATACACTTTGGGAAAATAGGCACATATTGTGATTAGACAGAATTTCTATGCAAAGTGCTTTGTATTGCTTTTTGCAGGGTCTTCATATTTTACATTATTCTAATTAATTAAAAAAGCTATAAAACACATATACATTTTTCAAATGCATTTGCTGCATAACAACACCATCTAAAGTATGCAAGGGCAAATGTTCCTGCTTCAAGAGTAAAACCAGGGAGTCTTCTGCTTCTGTCCATGACTCTCCCCCTTTTCAAAGTCCCCCTAACTTCCCCCATAATAATACTGGAATACTTTCTACTGTATACAACACATACATATAGATTCTTTTTTAATATTGAAATAAAAATGGTGTGTTTGTTTAAACTAACATTTAAAACGTATGAGTTTTGTATTCATCTATAGACAGGAATACTTTAGTACTCAGTGCTCAGTACTTCATTCTTCAAGAAATATGCAGGCAGAGTAAAAGATTTCACTTACAATACATTTGAATAAATACACTGAAAACAGAATTGCTGTAATATCTGAAACAAATCAGACATGATTGATAAAGAAAATGTATTTGCAAAATAATTTAGCTAATTATAAATATAGTATTGCTAGAGAATATATCTACTAATACAAGTTCTTATAGTCTAAAATGATTAAAACTGAGATAATACACAATCTATAATCAAAACTAACTAAATCAATTTACAGCTTAATCTCTTTTATTCTAGATAGTTTAATAAAATACCAATATAAATACATTGAACATAAAAAATAATCAAATACTGAATAAAGTGTAAGAGGATTGGAAATTTTAAGCCAAATACTTAAATTATATAAATTATTTTAATTATTCTTGAACAGTGGGGTTTTAATTACATTCAAATAATAGTGAGAATATATTCCCCTTTAGGCATTTGCCTACTATACACTGTGTGAACAATTATTAGGAAAGTTGTGTTTTTGAGGATTAATTTCATTATTGAACAACTGCAGTGCTCTTGGTCAATCCAAAATATTAATAAACCTCAAACCTGAATATTTAAGAAAGAAAAGTGAGGCTTTCTTAGATGAATATCTATGTGTGTACAATTATTGGGCAACTATTAGTGTGCAGAATTATTATGCAAATTAAATTATTATTATTGTTATTATGCAAATGAAAAACAAAAATTATCCCATCTCACTTTCATCTGTTAAAGTGAGAATAATAAACAAACAACAAAAAATTTGCAAATAAACATTTCTGACATTTCCAAAAAAAATCAGTGACCAATATAGCCACCCTTCTTTTCAATAACAGTCATAAGCCTTCCATCCATGGAGTCTGTCAGTTTCTTGAACTGTTTGGGAAGCAACAGCAGCAACCATAACCTCCCAGACACTGTTCAGAGAGGTGTACTGTTTTCCTTCACCATAAATCTCCCATTTAAGAAGGGCTCACAAGTTCTCAATAGGGTTTATGTCAGGTGAGAAAGGGGACCATGTCATTATTCTTTCATCTTTACGGCTTGTACTGGCTAGCCACGCAGTGGAGTCCTTTGATGCATGTGATGGAGCATTGTCCTGCATGAATATCATGGTCTTCTTGAAAGATGCAGTTTTCCTGTACCACTGCTTGAAAAAAGTGTCTTTTAAGAACTGGCAGTAGGTTTGGGAGTTGATTTTGAGTCCATCTTCAAACCAAAAAGGTCCAACTAGCTCATCTTTAATAATACCAGCCCATACCAGTACCCCACCTCCACATTGATGGCATCTGAGTTAAAGTGGAGCTCTGTGCCGTTACTGATCCAGCCACGGACCCATCTATCTGGTCCATAAAGAGTCACTCACATTTCATCAGTCCATAAAACCTTTGAAATATCTGTCTTTAGATATTTCTTGGCCCAGTCTTGACATTTCAACTTATGTGTCTTGTTCAGTGGTGGTCGGGTTTCAGCCTTCCTTACCTTGGCTATGTCTCTGAACACTGAACACCTTGTACTTCTGGGCACTCCAGGTAGGTTGCAGTTCTGGAATATGACAGCACTGGAGGATAATGGGTTCCTGGTAACTTCACGTTTGATTCTTCTCAAATCTTTGGCAGTTAATTTGCGTCTGTTCTTAACACGTTTCTTGCGACCCTGTTGACTATTTGCAACAAAACGTTTGATGGTTCTGTGATCACGCCACAATATCTTATCAATTTCAAGAGTGCTGCATCCCTCTTAAAGACATTTTACAATTTTTTACTTTTCAGGGTCATTTAAATCTATTTGTTGGCCCATTTTGCTGTATACTAGCTTCTCAAAACAGCCAATTAGCAAAGTCTGTTAGTACAATCCTAATGCCCATATCTCCCCCCCTGGTAGTTCTGAGACCCCAACAAACATGTCCCAGCTCACCCTTCACTGCACAGCCACTGCCCCCGGAGTCCCGTCCGTCCACCAAACGTGGATTGAGCGTATTCCGTGCCCTTGTGTTCTCAGTGATGTCACTGGACTGACGACCGTACTTGCTGCTTATGGTAGGTCTATGGGAAGCGGGGTCTCAAGGAACCCCATTCTCAGCGGCTCGGATAGCTCACAACGATGGTAGCCGCAGCTCCGATGGCTCACATTGAGAGTATCATGTTGCCTTGACTTGACAGATACTGCGTATGTCCTTGGCTTAGCTTAACTTGACAGGTACTAAGTATTCCAATGTTCTCTCCTAGCGGTCTTGCTGAATACAGAGGATAATTATAGTGAGATAGAGGTATTAATATCCAGATAGCAGTACAGCTATAGTACTGGCTTACTGGCAAAATACTTCCCATATTAAGAGCAGGTCATCGATGAAACAATGGTATAGTCTAATGGCTGACCTGAACGTGTTACTATCTGCATATATGTGGTTGGCGTAGTTGGGAGCAAATTTAGTGCCCATCGTGGTCTCACATCTCTGCAGATAGAACTCGTTCTCAAACTTTGATTGAAAAAATGTTACATAAAATTGTTCATCACTATTGTTCAACACTATTGTTATTGTGTAAAGGGACCTTAAGTCCCAGGCTTGTGAAAGAATGTCAAAGCTTAAGGCAAGCAATTTTGTAATGACTTCCCCTGTATTTTTAAATATTTGTAAAATAATTCTGCCAATCAGAACCCAGGGAGGGGTTCTTAAGTTTGAGTGAGTGAGTTGATTTTATGGACTATGAGTACGGCTCTCATCCGAAACGTGTTAGTCTGCTGTTCTAAGGGGTACAGTACCTTTATGTTTTTATTGTAAACAATAATAAAAGTCAAATTTTACTTTTTAGTTACTGGCAACTTTTATTCATTTTCAGCCTAATTATCAACCAGATTACGAGTTAACTTGCAAGTTATTGTCACAGCTCACCTCCCTATAGTGCTGCTATTACAGGTTTGCAAAAACCCGGTGTTAGCGTGCAATTTGGCAGCGTTGCGCTCCATACCACACACAAATACCAGCGCTGCTTTGAGCTGGTTTTACATGCTCGTGCACGATTTCCCCATAGATATCAAAGGGGAGAGCTGGCTAAAAAAAAAGCCTAACACCTGCAATAAAGGAACGTAAAGCTCCGTAATGCAGCCCCATTAATTCCTATGGGGAAAGAAAAGTTATGTTTAAACCTAACACCCTAACATAAACCCTAAGTCTAAACACCCCTAATCTGCTGCCCCCGACATTGCCGACACCTACATTACACTTATTAACCTTTAATCTGCCACCCCCGACATCACCGCCACCTACCTACACTTATTAACCCATAATCTGCTGCCCCCAATGTCGTCGCTAGCTACAGTACACTTATTAACCCTTAATCTGCCGCCCCAATGTTGTTGCTACCTACATTACACTTATTAACCCCTAATCTGCCGCCCCCCAATGTCACTTCCACTATATTAAAGTTATTAACCACTAAACTTAACCCTTTGTCTAACCCTAACCCTAACACCCACTAACTTTAACATAATTAAAATAAATCTAAATAAAAATTACAATTAATACCTAAATAATTCCTATTTAAAACCAAATACTTACCTGTAAAATAAACCCTAAGATAGCTACAATATAACTAATAGTTACATTGTAGCTAACCTAGGTTTTATTTTTATTTTTCAGCTAAGTTTGTATTTATTTTAACTAGGTAGACGAATTAGTAAATAGTTATTAACTATTTACTAACTACCTAGTTAAAATAAATACAAATTTAACTAAAATAAAACCTAACCTAAGTTACACTAACACCTAACCTTACACTACAATTAAATAAATTACATTAATTAAAAAAAATTAACTAAATTACAAAAAAAATAAACACTAAATTACACAAAATAAAAAACAAATTACAGATATGTAAACTAATTACACCTAATCTAATAACCCTATCAAAATAAAAAATCCCCCCCAAATAAAAAAACCCTAGCCTAAACTGAACTACCAATAGCCCTTAAAAGGGCCTTTTGCGGGGCATTGCCCCAAAGAAATCAGCTCTTTTACCTGCAGCATAGTTGATGGCTTGATAGAAAGACCTCAAGGAGTGCAGAGCATAATTTTATGCAAAGTTTAATGTATGGTAGCATATTGCATTGAAGAAAGTAATCAATAAACACCCCAAAAAAAACCTCACTAAAACCTAGTAGGCTAAAATTAACCATTCAAAAGCAAAAAAAGGGTTTCAAGGCATTTTTTCTTTCTGCCAGTGAAAACATTAAATGCAGATACTAATACATCTTTTCAAATCCATTGTAAACACTCTATATACCTAGGACTTTACATCTAGACAGTAAAGGAATTATGTTAGTGTAAATTATGGAACAGCCAGGATAAAGCAAAGATTTGATGAAGTACTAGAGTCATCTGTGTGTGGGGACTTGAATAAGGGATCAATGAAATAATACAGGGTGTGCTGCAAATTGCTTTTACCTCTTGACTAGAAGATGAAAGTATAGATTAAAAGCTTTTTGTTTATTTTCCCACTGTTTAAATTCAGGTTAATAATGGATAGATGATGAGGGATTAACCACTTATCTACTATCTTGCACCTAGAAAAAAATAGCTATTTTGTCTACAAGTCATGCACACATCATAATATCTAATGTATTATGCTGATACCCTAATAGTATAGGTATGTTGTATGTATCAATAGAAATGACACGTCATAACAAAATGTACTAAATACATTAGAAAATATCCACTAATGAGATACCTATAATACATCTTTATTCACTAAATACTGTTATATTCAGAGCTCAGATAGGTTTCCCAAATTATGGTACAATCTTCACATTCTTCACCAAGTAGTAATCAGGACTTATTTTAGAGTTCCATGGCACATGGGACAGAAAATAGAGGAATAGTTTTAGTAAAAATACTTTATTACATACAAAATAAATATCTCCTCTTAGATTTAAACCTATTGCATACTTTATGTAATACTTAATACAATCCTTTTTACTGCTATTTCTTCTGCTCATTTAAACTGCTTCTTTCTTCTCTGCCATCTCAAAGGTGGCAAGATAAATCATCCTAACTCTCACTTTTTCAGGGTGATTAACATGCTCTGCTCTCACACAATTGGTTGCGAGATAGCAGGGAGCAGCATTCCACAAGAGAGCTCTTGTGTAATGGTAAATTTTGCTATGCATTGTTGCATTGCAAGTGGCAATAGCAGGTGGACAGGTTCTGTACTTACAAACTTGTCCTCCTGAAATCTTGATATATTTTCCCTATAAAAAAAAGTTTAAGCTCTGAGTTCCAACTAGACAACAATGATACAAACTGCATCAACCTACATAATGAGTTTAAAAAAGCATTTAAGAGACATTAAAATAAAATATATATATATACTGCTTTCTTATATTAAAGGAGTTCATTTTTTTTATGAATTCCCTATTACACTATGGGGTAGATTTATTATAGAGCGAATGGACATGATACAATGTAGTGTATCATGTCCGCTGCACATCGATAAATGCTGACAGCATACGATGTTGGCATTTATCATTGCACCAGCAGTTCTTGTGAACTGCTGGTGCAATGCCACCTCCTGCAGATTCGTGACCAATTGGCTGACAGCAGGGGGTGTCAATCAACCCGATCGTATTTGATTGGGTTGATTTCTGTCCGCCGCCTCAAAACAGGCACACAAGTTATGGAGCAGCGGTCGCGCAGAAACAGGGGCATCAAGTTCCATACGGAGCTTGATAAATCGGCCCCTATGAGTTAGTTATATGAGACTAAAGTTATATTAATCTTAGATGCAATCGATCTGAACTTTCTAAGTACAATTAAAGGGTCATTAAACACTTAACAAATGCTAGGGAAAATGATGCATTTAAATAAAGAAAAGATTAGTCTGAGAATAACATGAAGATGTATTTTTTAAAGTTTCATTACCTATTTAAATATTGACAAAATAAGTGTAAAGTTTTAGTGTCTATAAAACAATGGGAGCAGCCATGTTGTAACTTAGGGACATTTATAAACAGGTCACTAGAGTGTGCAGCCAATGGCTGTGTGGAATATAACAGTGTTCTGCACTACCATTTCTAACAGGAACTGAAAAGTTCACAATTTTAAAATGGAATTACAGGAAATAGGGACAAAATAATAACCAAATGATATCACAGAGCTGTTTTATATATACTATTTATCATTTCATATTACCATCTCGAAGTGTTTAATGTCCCTTTAACTGTATATGCAAACATCCCCCCCCCCCGAGCCCTGAACCACAAACACCCTCCACATTTAACCACATACAATTTTTTTAACCACATGTGACCACCCACTACAACTCCCGTCTGTATATTCCCTCGTTCACTGTTAAGTCCTAGGCCACTTAAATAAAACTGCCCATCACTTGCTCCATGCTCTGCAGCTTCTGCTACTCAGGCTGCATCTCAGACTGCTGATTAACCTTCACACATCAGCCAACGAGCATCTCTTAACCCACAAATTGGACAGCTCCCGTAGGTTTTCACCAGCTTGATATCAGTATTACATGACCATTGCTTTATATGTAGGTTTCACCAGCTTGATATCAGTATTACATGACCATTGCTTTATATGTAGGTTTTCACCAGCTTGATATCAGTATTACATGACCATTGCTTTATATGTAGTTTTTCACCAGCTTGATATCAGTATTACATGACCATTGCTTTATATGTAGGTTTTCACCAGCTTGATATCAGTATTACATGACCATTGCTTTATATGTAGGTTTCACCAGCTTGATATCAGTATTACATGACCATTGCTTTATATGTAGGTTTTCACCAGCTTGATATCAGTATTACATGACCATTGCTTTATATGTAGGTTTTCACCAGCTTGATATCAGTATTACATGACCATTGCTTTATATGTAGGTTTCACCAGCTTGATATCAGTATTACATGACCATTGCTTTATATGTAGGTTTCACCAGCTTGATATCAGTATTACATGACCATTGCTTTATATGTAGGTTTCACCAGCTTGATATCAGTATTACATGACCATTGCTTTATATGTAGGTTTCACCAGCTTGATATCAGTATTACATGACCATTGCTTTATATGTAGTTTTTCACCAGCTTGATATCAGTATTACATGACCATTGCTTTATATGTAGTTTTTCACCAGCTTGATATCAGTATTACATGACCATTGCTTTATATGTAGGTTTCACCAGCTTGATATCAGTATTACATGACCATTGCTTTATATGTAGGTTTTCACCAGCTTGATATCAGTATTACATGACCATTGCTTTATATGTAGGTTTTCACCAGCTTGATATCAGTATTACATGACCATTGCTTTATATGTAGGTTTCACCAGCTTGATATCAGTATTACATGACCATTGCTTTATATGTAGGTTTTCACCAGCTTGATATCAGTATTACATGACCATTGCTTTATATGTAGGTTTTCACCAGCTTGATATCAGTATTACATGACCATTGCTTTATATGTAGGTTTTCACCAGCTTGATATCAGTATTACATGACCATTGCTTTATATGTAGGTTTTCACCAGCTTGATATCAGTATTACATGACCATTGCTTTATATGTAGGTTTCACCAGCTTGATATCAGTATTACATGACCATTGCTTTATATGTAGGTTTTCACCAGCTTGATATCAGTATTACATGACCATTGCTTTATATGTAGGTTTCACCAGCTTGATATCAGTATTACATGACCATTGCTTTATATGTAGGTTTTCACCAGCTTGATATCAGTATTACATGACCATTGCTTTATATGTAGGTTTTCACCAGCTTGATATCAGTATTACATGACCATTGCTTTATATGTAGGTTTCACCAGCTTGATATCAGTATTACATGACCATTGCTTTATATGTAGGTTTTCACCAGCTTGATATCAGTATTACATGACCATTGCTTTATATGTAGGTTTCACCAGCTTGATATCAGTATTACATGACCATTGCTTTATATGTAGGTTTCACCAGCTTGATATCAGTATTACATGACCATTGCTTTATATGTAGGTTTCACGTTTCATTCCTTAAAATTGTGCTACGGAATCAGTAACAAAGTATTGCTTGGCAGTGCCTGTTTTGGCAGAATTGTTCTCTCTACCATATTTAATATTTCATATTTATTTATCATAACATGCAGCATCCATAGAAGAAAGAGCCCTCGTTTTCAGTGAAGTCGTGCCCATAATCCAGAATCTTTCACCCAGTATCTCATGTGATTTTTTATCTAATGCAATATATTTGTTCATTGTGAGAAAACTGTTTCTTCTGGTTATATCAAATAAGCAATTCAGGACAAGAAGCAGCACAATAATTGGATCTTTGGGCAGCCACAGACCCCAGGCCCCATTTCACATGGGGAGAATGACAGTTTACAGTAATCCCTGAGTGTGCCAGGCAGTGTGCTTCTCAATACCCCTGTGCTGTAAGGCTCCAGGGCCAGTAAGCCTTTTTCAGGCACTTTCTATAGAATGCATAGTACATAGCAGCATGATAGTCTTTTAAATAAGGGGTTTCTAGTCCCTGTAATAAGCAGGTAATCAACAGAGAACTGCAATAACCTGAAAAGGCATTGTGTCCAAAGATTTTTGTGATGGAAATAATTAGCTATTTTTTTTTATATTCTTTGCAATATCTACGTAAAATCAGCGTATTTTGTGAGATGTTAAATTTGCACAAAGAATTTTCATAAGGCCCCCAGAGTGTTGTGTATGAACTTATAAAATTATATCATATAAGAAGTCATGAAAAAGTATAATAAGTACTTAAATATTATTTTCTTTTTATAACTTTTACAGTGAGATATAGGTGCAAATGTTACACTTTTTTTGTTTTTTTTTTTACAGATTTTCTATAAAAGATTGTGTTAATTGGTCATAAAGATATATTTTGATTACTGATGATTTTATTACAATGATAGTTTATATTCAGAATAAAATTTTCTTTATATTGCTCTGAAGACCGAATTTCACCTTGTTGTAAAGGGCATTTAGATACTTTACATGTAGGAGAGGCAGTCAAAAATAGGACAAGCTGAAAGCTGTTAATGCTCAATGTAAACTGCATGCAAATTATAAGTATTTTTCAGCACTCATACAATCAAATAGGAGCAGAAGAAAGAAATGGCTAGATCTATCAGCCAATCGGAATTAAAGGGTAAAAAATCCTATTGGCTGATGCAATCAGCCAATAGGATTGAGCTTCATTATATTGGCTGATTGGAACAGCTAATAGAATGCGAGCTCAATCCTATTGGCTGATTGGATCAGCCAATAGAATTGAAGTTCAATCCTATTGGCTGATTGCATCAGCCAATAGGATTTTTTATCCTTTAATTCCGATTGGCTAACAGAATTCTATCAGCCAATTGGAATTCAAGGGACGCCATCTTGGATGACGTCATTTAAAGGAACCTTCAGTGCAGTAGTATGAAGAGGATGCTCCGCGCTTGATGTCTTTAAGATGGAGCCGCTCCGCGTCAGAAGGATGAAGATAGAAGATGTCGTCTGGATGAGGACTTCTGTCTGCCTTGAGGAAGACTTCTTGCCGCTTGGATGAAGACTTCTCCCGGCTTCGTTGAGGACTTCTTGCCGCTTGGATGAAGACTTCTCCCGGCTTGATGAGGATGGATATCCGTTCTTCAAAAACTGTAAATGGATCTTCGGGGGTTAGTGTTAGGTTTTATTAAGGGTTTATTGGGTGGGTTTTATTTTTAGATTAGGGGTTTGGGCAACAAAAAAGAGCTAAATGCCCTTTTAAGGGCAATGCCCATCCAAATGCCCTTTTCAGGGCAATGGGGAGCTTAGATTTTTTTAGATAGGATTTTATTTGGGGCGATTGTTTGTGTGGGTGGTGAGTTTTACTGTTGGGGGGTTGTTTGTATTTTTTTTTACAGGTAAAAGAACTGATTTCTTTGGGGCAATGCCCAGCAAAAGGCCCTTTTAAGGGCTATTGGCAGTTTAGTTTAGGCTAGGGTTTTTTTTTATTTTGGGGGGCTTTTTTATTTTGATAGGGCTATTAGATTAGGTGTAATTAGTTTAAATATTTGATCATTTCTTTTTTATTTCTTGTAATTTAGTGTTTATTTTTTTTGTAATTTAGTTAATTGTATTTAATTAATGTAATTTATTTAAATTTAGTGTAATATTAGGTGTTAGTGTAACTCAGGTTAGGTTTTATTTTACAGGAAAATTTGTATTTATTTTAACTAGATAGTTAGTAAATAGTTAATAACTATTTACTAACTAGTCTACCTAGTTAAAATAAATACAAACTTAGCTGTGAAATAAAAATAAAATGTAAGCTAGATACAATATAACTATTAGTTATATTGTAGCTAGCTTAGGGTTTATTTTACAGGTAAGTATTTAGTTTTAAATAGGAATTAGTTAGGTAATAATATAAGTTTTATTTAGATTTATTTTAATTATATTAAAGTTAGGGGTGTTAAGGTTAGACTTAGGGTTAGGGGTTAATATATTTATTTAGTGTTAGTGATGTGGGAGGCCAGAGGTTTAGGGGTTAATAACTTTAGTATAGTGGTGGCGGCGACGTTGGGGCAGCAGATTAGAGGTTAATAACTGTAATGTAGGTGGAGAAAATGTTAGGGGTGGCAGATTAGGGGTTAATAAGTATAATGTAGGTGGCAGTGACATTGGGGGCAGCAGATTAGGGGTTAATAACTGTAATGTAGGTGGCGGCGATGTTAGGGGTGGCAGATTAGGGATTAATAAGTATAATGTAGGTGGCGGTGACATTGGGGGCAGCAGATTAGGGGTTTATAACTGTAATGTAGGTGGCGGGGATGTTAGGGGCGGCAGATTTGGGGTAAATAAGTATAATGTAGATGGCAGCGACATTGGGGGCAGCAGATTAGGGGTTAATAACTGTAATGTAGGTGGTGGCAATGTTAGGGGCGGCAGATTAGGGGTTAATAAGTATAATGTAGGTGGTGGCGACATTGGGGGCGGCAGATAAGGGGTTAATAAGTGTAGGTAGGTGGCGGCAATGTCGGGGCGTCAGATTAGGGGTTAATAAGTATAATGTAGGTGTCGGTGATGTTGGGGGTGGCAGATTAGGGGTGTTTAGACTTTATTGCAGGTGTTAGACTTTTTTTTAGCCGGCTCTCCCCATTGATGTCTATTGGGAAATCGTGCACAAGCACATAAAACCAGCTCAAAGCAGCGCTGGTATTTGTGTGCGGTATGGAGCTCAACACTGCCATATTGCCTGCTATTGTAGAATTTTGGAAAACCTGTAATAGCAGCGCTATTAAAGGTGAGCGGTGGAAATAACTTGCAAGTTATTACCGAACCAGCCATAACGCAAAACTCGTAATCTCGTAAAAGTAGTGAATCAGGTCCAGCCTCAGAAATCAAATAACAGCTTTTATTTTCTCATTAGGTCAAGGTACAAAAACAGACAACATCAAGCCTAAAGGCATGTAATGGGAGCAGAAAACAGCCATTCTTTTCCATAGTTCGGCAAAAAAACAAAAAACCTGACAGCTTTATCTACTGCAGGAAGGTGTTATCCTGTCCGCTGCACATCGCTACACATCGATAAATGCCGACTGCATACGCCCTCGGCTTTTATCAGTGCACCAGCAGTTCTTGTGAACTGCTTGTGCAAGGCCGCCCCCTGCAGATTTGCGGCCATTCGGCAGCAAGCAGGGAGTGTCAATCAACCCGATCGTATTCGATCGGATTGATATCTGTCCGCCGCCTCAGAGCAGGAGAACAAGTTATGGAGCAGCGGTCTTAGGCTTGCGGGAAACAAGAGGCCTCAAGCTCCATATGGAGATTGATAAATATGCCCCAATATCATAATAATACAGTTTATTTATTATAAGCAATGTCTTACAATGTGTCTTTTTCTATTGTGCCTTTTCCAGTAATGCTGCATTTTTTCATTCTTGTATCTAGTTACCCATGTGATATGTATTTTTTTCTTGTCAGATTGGTTTTAATGTTTATGTAGTCTGATGTTTTGCAGATTGTTCCACATAACCTTGTAGCCATATAATCCATTAAAAAAGTTACATCAGCCACAAAGTTGTGGGGTAAATTTTTGATCTACAAACTTTCCTAACCAACTTTTGAGTTTATTTGTTTTGGAGCATTTATCCTTAATTTAAATGTTTTATTTTCCTTATAAGGATTTTCTGATCTTGTAAGATTTGTTGAAAAAATATTTTATAACAAATAACACCTTACAGTTTTATATCTAGAACTAGTTCTAGATAGTATGGTTGTGGACATGGTATATGATTTTTGTCAGTGGGTCCATAAGGGGACCATCATGTAGTTACTGGTTTAACTTATGATATTTTAATACATTGAAAGTAAAGTATCTCTTCTACTTTTCTACTATATTTAAACTAATAAAAACATGGTGTGTGTATTTTATGATTCCATCAGTTTTTACCTTTTTGCTTAAATAAAGGATCTAGCACCAGGACATATCTCTAACATTTGTATTACCACCTTTTTGGCGTGTAGAAAAATAACTCACATCTAAGGACCATAACTAACACTCTAACACACACCAAAGGCGAGTAGAGGGGTGTGAGAGTTGTGAATGCTAGATTGGTAGAGTATCATTCATCACCTTAGATTCTACCTCATTACCTGGATTGCTTTATGTATATCTGATCCAGAAGAATTTCTGTTACATTTCTCTAGCAAGGGTTTAGTGATCTTCATTATAAATACTGAAAAAAGTCAGTACTGGTATTTTGCACAGCTATGTCTATCTATCTATCTATCTATCTATCTATCTATCTATCTATTGGGTACTTGCAAAGTGCAAACTAATCACCCGTGAGGATCTCAAGGCGCTATGGGAGGAGGGGAGAGGGGGGCTAAGGGAAGACGATTCAGTCGAAGAGCCAGGTCTTGAGGTCCTTCCTGAAGTTTGTAAGGGAGGTGGATTGTCTGAGGTGTAACGGGAGGGAGTTCCATGACCTTGCTGCCATATAGGAGAAGGATTTTTCTCCAGCTGTTTTTTTCTTGATGCCGGGGATGACTGCGAGTGCTTGGTCGGCAGAGCGGAGTTGTCTGGAGGGGGTGTAGAAATTGACACGGTGGTTGATGTATTCAGGACCGATATTGTGGAGGGCCTTGAATGCATGGGTTAGGAGCTTGAAGGTGATTCTCTTGTTGACGGGGAGCCAGTGTAGGTTCCTTAGGTGTTCGGTGATGTGGTTTTGGTAAGGGATGTTGAGGATGAGACTGGCCGAGGTGTTCTGGATGCGTTGGAGTTGTTTCTGGAGCTTGATGGTGGACCCGGAGTAGAGTGCATTGCCGTAGTCCAGTCGACTACTGACAAGGGCGTGGGTGACAGATTTTCTAGTTTCGGTGGGGATCCACTTGAAGATTTCTCGCAGTAGGTGGAGTATGTGAAAACAAGTCGAAGAGACGGTATTGACTTGGCAGTCCATGGAAAGTGATGAGTCGAGGATGATGCCTAGATTTCGTGCATGGTGTGTTGGAGTTGGAGGGTGTCCGAGGGCTGTGGGCCACCAGGAGTCATCCCATGCAGGTGGGTGCGAGGAGGAGGATTTCGGTCTTGTTAGTGTTGAGTTTGAGACGGTTGTTGTTCATCCAGGTGGCGATTGCTGTAAGTCCTTCGTGGACGTTTTTCTTGGCGGTGGCGGGGTCTTGGGTGAGTGAGATGATTAACTGGGTGTGGTAGGTGTAGGAGACGATGTTGAGGTTGTGTTGTCGGACAATGGCGGCAAGGGAGGCCATATAGATGTTGAAGAGGGTGGGGCTAAGAGAAGAGCTATGCACTGATTAAAATGTATTTCTATCGCACTATGCACTGATTAAAATGGATTTCTATTGCACTATGCACTGATTAAAATTTATTTCTATTGCCACCCAGCTGTGTTAGTCAGAATGTTTTACAGAAGAAGGCACTGGTTCACCATCAATTCCTGACTGTTCACTGAGATATGGTCCAAAACCCTTTCAGACATTCATCTGGAGATTTGCGCTCCTAATTTTGATTAAGAAGATTGCACTTAAATGTTGCATCCATACACCATATAATAAAGTGTAGATACTCACAGTATATATTTAGAATAAACAGCTCCTTGTGTGTTCAAAGAAAACTTCACCAGCTTTTACATATAAACGCAGTTTTATTTTTCCCAACGCGTTTCAACGGCCCAAGCAGTCTTTTTCAAGAGCATTCACTGATAAAAAAGGGCTTTACAAACCAAGCATACCTTTCCGCAACACAGGCGGTCTTTAAATACACAATCAGAGATGCTACCCGTTACCTCACTGGTGGAGGCCGGGTTTACATTTGTTAAAAATAAAAAATAAAATCTAACTTAAAATAAAATAAAACATTTATATAATATAACTAACATCACCTTACTTCACATTATTTAATACATACATAAAATGTCACTATTTGTTAAGGATACAAAATATTATATTCACTTTGATTATATATGAGCGACCAATCGCCTTCTATATATTTAAATTGTGCTTAGTCAATCCTTAACGTTGAACTGTTGTAGTTTCCTTTCGAGACATTTTTTCTATACCAGTCTCCAGCCAGGGCCGCTTTGTTGTTTAGTGATCACGTGTCAGACATCTAAGGACATAACAATGTTGTTTATTAAGGAGTCTAAGGACATCACAATGTTGTTTATTAATATATGATGGATTCAAAATATATAATTTGCTAAGGTTTCCCATATAGTGTCTCAACAAGTGTTGAAATATGAGAACCTCTGTTAGAATACAGACTAACCACATCTTGTCATCTGTCACCGGTTTTTCTTTTAATCTTGGAATTTAAAGATACAGATACTACAATATTTCTCATTGTAATCCGAGTCTATAAATAATAATTTTCTAATGTGGGCTATTTATGACAATTTTCATTTAAATCAAACAAAGATCACTTAATCACACTTTTTTTTCTCTCTTTCCCATTCGCTACTTAGTTTGTATCGGCACATACAGCCAATGATAAATTTATATTGTTTTCAATGGGATGCTCCGGATTGGACAAAAAGTAACACATGATCACTAAACATCAAAGTGACTTGGCTGGCGACTGGTAAAGAAAAAACGTCTCGAAAGGGAACTACAACAGTTCAACGATTGGCTAAGCACGATTTAAATATATAGATGGTTGCTCATATATAATCAAAGTATATATAATATTTTGTATCCTTAACAAATAGTGAAATTTTATGTATGTATTTAATAATGTGAAATAAGTTGATGTTAATTATATTATATAAATGTTTTATATTATTTTAAGTTAGATCTTATTTTTTATTTTTAACGAGTGTAAGCCCGGCCTCCACCAATGAGGTAACGGGTAGCATTTCTGATTGTGTATTTAAAGACCGACGGTGTTACGGAAAGGTATGCTTAGTTTGTAAATGCTCTTGAAAAAGACGGCTTGGACCGCTAAAATGCGTTGGGAAAAATAAAACTGCTTTTATATGTAAAAGCTGGTATGAAGTTTTCTTTGAACACACAAGGAGCCGTTTATTCTAAATATATGCTGTGAGTATCTACACTTTATTACAGGGTGTATGGATGCAACATTTCAGCGCAATCTTCTTAAAGGGACATAATACTCATATGCTAAATCACTTGAAACTGATGCAGTATAACTGTAAAAAGCTGACAGGAAAATATCACCTGAGCATCTCTATGTAAAAATGGAAGATATTTTACCTCACAATCTCCTCAGCTCAGCAGAGTAAGTTCTGTGTAAAAAAGTTATACTCAGCTGCTCCCAGCTGCAGGTAAAAAAAAATAAATGAAGAAATGAACAGCAACCAATCAGCATCAGCAGTGCTGAGGTCATGAACTCTTTTACTGTGATCTCATGAGATTTGACTTAACTCTCATGAGATTTCATTGTAAACTTCCCTAATCTGAATAGGGAAATAATATGAGAGTGCATGAGGCTCATCCTTTCAGCTGTCCCAGGACAGACATACTAATATGCTGCTTAGAAATCCTTTACAATGGGATGTGGCTACTGAGAAACTTTTGAGGTAAAATATCTTTCTTTTTTACATAGAGATGTCCAGGTGATATTTTCTAGTCAGCTTTTTACAGCTATGCTGCAGCACTTTCAAGTGTTTAAAAATTTGGGTATTATGGCCCTTTAAAGGGACACTGTACCCAAATTTTTTCTTTTGTGATTCAGATAAAGCATGTAATTTTAAACAACTTTCTAATTTACTCCTATTATCAATTTTTCTTAGTTCTCTTGCTTTCTTTATTTGAAAAAGAAGGCATTTAAGGTATTTTTTTGGTTCAGGACCATGGAAAGCACTTGTTTATTGGTAGGTGAATTTACCCACCAATTAGCAAGAACAACACAGTGTGTTCACCAAAAATGGTCCGGCATCTAAACTTACATTCTTGCATTTCAAATAAAGATACCAAGAGAATAAAAATAATTTGATAATAGGAGTAAATTAGAAAGTTGCTTAAAATTACATGCTGTATCTGAATCACGATAGAAAATTTTTGGGTTCAGTGTCCCTTTAATCAAAATTTGAAACGCAAATCTCCAGATAAATGTCTGAAAGGGTTTAGGACCATATCTCAGTGAACAGTCAGGAATCCATTGTAAACCAGTGCCTCCTTCTGTAAAACCTATCGACTCAACAGGCTTCGGGAGAGACTGTGGGAAAGCAGTGGTTCTGAGATTAAAGGGGAGTAACAATCCTGCAGCCAATATAAATCACATTGCACTGATTTCTGCGTATAACATATTACATTCTCCTATATTTTCATATGCATGAGTTTTTCTATTAGGATAATAAAGGGACAGTCTACTCCAAAATGTTATTGTTTAAATAGATAGATAATCCCTTTATTACCCATACCCCAATTTTGCATGACCAACATGGTTATATTAATATATTTTTACCTCTGTGATTACCTTGTATCTAAGCCTCTTTTGACAGCACCCTGATCACATGGCTATTTATTTATTATCTATTGACTTGCATTTTAGCCATAGTCATACACAACTCTATATCTATATGGCCCAAATGGATTAGCAGTCTCTTGTAGTGAAAAGCTAATTCAAAAGCATATGATAAGAGGCTGTCTGTATTGACTTAGAAACAGGCAGAAATTTAGAGGTTTAAATGTTATATAGTATATTAATATATCATTGTTGGTTGTGCAAAGCTGGGGACTGGGTAGTAAAGGTGTTATCCATATTTTAAACAATAACAATTTTGGTGTTAACTGTCCCTTTAAGTATTTTAAGTGTTTTAAGAAAAGCTTGCCACCCTTTAGTTGATGAGAAAAAACAGTGAGATCTGCATTGCGAAAATCTTTACAGAATTACTCTAGAATTAGAAAGACATATATGCCCATGGAACGCCCATGTTCAGTCCATTTTACAACAATTACGCTTTGCATTTTTTATTTATAAGTACAAATTTCTGCGTGTTTTTGCACATCCAGTGTACTTAAATTACAATTTACACTGAATATTTCATTCCTGTGGAATTACATACAAATTTTACGTTTTTGGTAAAATATAATTTTTAGTGAAGAATTTCTTAAAATTTTTGTTGCACCTTAACAATACAATTTTTCCCTGCTTATTTTTGTGTGAATGGTTCAATTATTCATTTTGTATATTGTTTAAAATTCAAACTTTATAGTGCAGTTTTCATACGAAAATGCAGTATACTCCCATTGGCGAGACACCCTGTTTTCAGGGTAAAAAGAGGCTTTAGATCATTCCACCAGGGAAATAGGACTGGTGATCATTATTTAATCATTTTGCCTATGAAGGCAAAATGTTGTAGTGTTATCACCAGTCAGCATTGGGACATCCTTTAAGTTGGTGAGTAGCTAAGCAGAATATGGCCATATTGTGTAACTAAGATCATAATTTTAATGTAAAAGCATAGGTGATTTTGCAGGCAATTTTTAAAGCATTTAGAAAATTATTAAATCTAATTTGAATGCATTTGACAGTTTTACAAAGCTATAGGGCATAAGTTCATGTGTTTCATATAGATAACATAATATATATATACACACACACACCCCTTTGTGCCCTACCCAATCCAGCAGCTTGCCCTATACCATATCCCTTTAAATCAGTATTAAAGGGACAATCAAGCCAAAAATTACTATTACTGATTTAGATTAGTTAATTAACAATTTGTACAGATAACTGTAGCCCAATTTTCATCTAAATAAACTTTGCCAGTAAATACACTTACTAGTTCTCATCTGGCCATTTTGAAATGGCCGCCTGACCCCTCCTTCTCTGACGTCTCCCAAAGCTTCCACTACAAGATCATGTCGTTACTGCGTGATCCAATTTCTCCCACATGAGCAATGCTCCGGAAGAGGGGTATGTTACTGTTAAATGTAACAGCCACATATAAACTATTCTCAAATGCCACAATAACGTTACTCCATCTCCTAGAAACATGCAGACGCTTTATCTGTGGCTCTACCAACCCTCCCTCAGCACTACCCACTCTATTTTTGAGTGGCCGTTGCTACTATCAATAGTTCACGTTTGACTATCGACAAACAAGGTTTTGGGTTTAGGCTGAAAATATCCCTCTCATAGAACTGATCAATATTATTCCTTTATTGTATATCTGGATGTACTTCACAGAAGAACGGCCTAAATAACACAATTGTCTCCAAACTTATTTCTGTATGCTGTAAACACTTTAACACAGGAGTGTCTCTTGTCACAATCAGTGCGGTATTCAATCCGCCTTTAACACATAGTCCCAGGGTAAAATTGTCAGGTAAGCTATTCCCCAGTACCCATCTGGCATGTATAAATATACATGACAAGGTAATCCTTCTTACCTAATCTCGCCGGTTTCTCAATTCTATTGACGAACCACCAGACTCCTAAGTGCTTGTCTTCACAAAGCTGCCCGGACATAAGCCATATGACATCTTCTCTCCATTGGAGCAGGTCCGTGCTGATAGGATAACCCGGTAGATGGGTGTGTGGGTTCCTCCAGAACTGTAGAACACTGGATTTTATCCTATCAGCATGCGGACCGGCTCCAACGAATAGAAGATGTCATATGGCTTATGTCCGGGCAGCTTTGTGAAGACAAGCGCTTAGGAGTCTGGAGGTCCGTCAATAGAAACCGGCGAGATTGAGTATTGAGAAATAGAATTTAGAAACCGGCGAGATTGTTTTTTTAACAAAACAAACCCAGTGAGTTTCTCCTGCAAGAAGAGCTGATTTAGCCCTGCACATTGTTAAATAACTTTACGTGCATGAGCACAATGTTAGCTATATGAAACACATGAACTAACACCCTCTAGCTGTGTAAAACTGTCAAATGCATTCAAATTAGAGGCGGCCTTCAAGGTCTTAGAAATTAGCATATGAGCCTACCTAGCATTAGCCTTCAACTGAGAATAACAAGAGAACAAAGAAAATTTGATGATAAAAGTAAATTAGAACGTTGTTTAAAATGATGTGCCCTATCTGAATCATGAAAGTTTAATTTAGGCTTTACTATCCCTTTAATGCTGTGTACAATTCACCTAAGGTAAGAGAATTGCTGGTGAATTGTATGCAGCATTAACTATGCATTGTGCAGGGCTAACTCAGCTCTTCTTGCAGGATATACTCGCTGGGTTTGGCCCTTGATAATGCATAATCCCCTACACTTCACCTGCAAATGTGAATAGAGCCCTGATGTTTCAATTGTATCCTCTAACACTCTAGTCATGAAGATATTGCAGGTAGGTACCCCAACCTCTGCTTATTTTCAGTATTCAGCTGCAGAAGCTTGTAGAGGTTATGTAAAGAGTTCAGATATTGATACTGGCAAATAGGTTATACATGGGACAATGGAGTTTTGTATCACATTACATAATCAATTGTGGTTTAAGTCTCTAAACCATAAATATCTATTGTTTCTTTTTTTTTAATTTATATTTTTATTGAGGTGAAAAACAGGTCAATTCAAAATGCCACAGACATAGGATCTTATACGGTGAAAGGCAATGTACATCCATGAATAAGAGTGTTGTTAGACATATTATGTTAGCATACAATATTTAAAGGGACACTGAACCCAATTTTTTACTTTCGTGATTCAGATAGAACAGCAATTTTAAGCAACTTTCTAGATTACTCCTATTATCATTTTTTCTTCGTTCTCTTGCTATCTTAATTTGAAAAGAAGGCATCTAAGCTATTGTTTGGTTCAGACACTGGACAGCACTTGTTTATTGGTCGGTTAAATTAATCCACCAATCAGCAAGAACAACCCAGGTTGTTCACCAAAAATGGGCCGGCATCTAAACTTACATTCTTGTTTGCAAATAAAGATACCAAGAGAATGAAGAAAATTTTATAATAGGAGTAAATTAGAAAGTTGCTTAAAATTGCATGCACTATCTGAATCACGAAAGAAAAAAAAAATTGGGTTCAGTATCCCTTTAAGGGCATCATTTGTATGATATCAACTGACATTGACATAACTGAGATATAGTTAACACTAAAGTGGTCTAACATGGCAATCTCCCAAATGGTTAAGATCCCTATCTGTTTTTAGTACTTTATAAATCAATATTACAGGTACATGAACCCCAATTTTTTTCTTTCATGAGTTAGATAGAGCATACATTTTTTAACAACTTTCCAGGTTGCTTTTCCTTTACTAGAGGAATAGCAATTCACAACTGAGAGCTAGCTGAACACAATGGTAAGCCAATGACAAGTTACATATCTATGCAGTCACCAATCAGCAGTCATGAGCCTACCTAGGTATGCTTTTCAACAAAGGATACCAAGAGAAGAAAGCAAATTAGATAATAAAAGTAAAATAAAAAGTTGTTTAAAATTGTATGGTCTGTCTGAATTATGAAATACAATTTTTGGGTTTCATGTCTCTTTAAAGCAAATAAAAAATATTTGTATATTCATAAATGGGTTAAAGGTCACTGGCGAGGGGAGCTTTGGGCAATGCTTGTTCTTTGTTTTGGTTGTCAATTCAAACTACTAGGGCAGTTTGTTCAACTGAGGTGTAAATTGCTACATGCACATTGTCATGGAAGGTATGTGACTTTACAGCATGTGCAAACACTGAACCTACTGCAATTCTGTGAGCTACAAAATGATAATAAAGGGACAGTATTTTTGTAGTGATTTAATTATGTTTAGTAAAACAACTTTGAAATGTATTTTTATTATTTATTTTACACAATTTTCCTGTAATTTAATTCTGAAAATGATGTTTTCTAATTCTGAATTAACAAGTATCTTTATTAAAGTCTATGGAGAGGTTTATGTTACCACCAGTTTACAACAGCAATGAAAACTAGGCTTTTTTTTAATTAATTTATTGCAAGACTACAGAAAAATCTGAGGTTATAAGGTTTTTACCCGCTGACGATATTTTAAGTAATTCTCTTTAGACACGCGCACGCGTAATGATTTTGTTTTCCAATAATTAGCTGATCGGCAACCATTGTTATTAATCTGCTCTCACTCAAGGTAACCTGAAATCTGTAGTAGTAGTCACATGAGCATTTACTGATCACATGATCACATGCAGTAGTAGTCACATTAGCATTTACTGATCACATGATCACATGCAGTAGTAGTCACATGAGCATTTACTGATCACATGATCACATGCAGTAGTAGTCACATTAGCATTTACTGATCACATGATCACATGATCACATGCAGTAGTAGTCACATGAGCATTTACTGATCGCATGATCACATGCAGTAGTAGTCACATGAGCATTTATTGATCACATGATCACATGCAGTAGTAGTCACATGAACATTTACTGATCACATGATATGCAGCTCACTCCTTCCTTCATTTGCATTCATAGTGTGTATCAATAACCCTGGAGTGTACAATGAGGAGGTTTAGGTTGGCAGTTTTTTTTTTTGCCTTATGCTATTTAGTCTTATTTTTTTCTAAGTTGTTTGCATTTCAGGAAATCTATTAAATCTACTTTTTTGTGATCCACAGAAGGGTTTATATATTGCACTAAAATGTCATTAATCACTTTCTCATCCAATTTATCTGTCAAAATTCCTTTCTACATACAGTATAATATGCTGCCAATTATCATTCTCTTTATTTTGCTTGTTTTTAGTTCTGTTTTAAACATTTGGCAGAGTAAAAGGTTGATGCAATTGATCCAAACTTAATCATATATTTTACTGCTGGGGACAGCTTTCTTGGATTGTGACTTTGTCAGGCTGTCTGGTTACCCTGACTACAAATGTACCCACATCTGGTATAAAGCACCATAGAAACTGTGTTTTATATTAAAAAGTATAACCATATCTGCAATGTTCTTCAGTGAGAGTCTAGACTTATTAAATCTATAAGAAAGTCAATAGTACGCTTGGGCTCTGCAACAATCACAAGCAAAAATGAAACCCAAATGATTTATTTCATGATTCAGATAGTGTATGCAATTTTAAACAACTTTCCAATTTACTTCTATTATCTAATTTGCTTCGATCTCTTGATATCCTTTGTTGAAAAGCATATCTAGATAGGTTCAGTAGCTGCTTATTGGTGGCTGCACATCAATGCCTTGTATGATTGTTATTTCTTTAACAAATGATATCTAAAGAATGAAGCAAATTAGATAATAGAAGTAAATTGGAATGTTGTTTAAAAATGTATTCTCTATCTGAATCATGAAAGAAAATTGTGGGGTTTCATGTCCCTTTAATAAAGCTACTTCAGCCTTTGTTAAACACTAGATCACATACAAATTGCTAAAATGGTGCTAGTACATTAAAAACTAGAGATACTTTTTGGTAGCAACTTAATTTTAGTGAAAAGGTCCCAAATAGGCCACTAATATTTATTTTTGAAATAGGTTATGGTTGTTGCTATACAAAGTATAGAAGGTCTCTTACAAGCTGACACTGACCGTTGTGCACTATTTGTAACCAGATTAATCTACCACTATATGACAGACCTTTCCTTTAAACAACAGTTGTTTACCAGGTGAGGAATCAAGGAGTGAGTCACATGACATGTAGCCCTATTTTGGCACTGCTAAAACACCCCAGGTGACAATATGAGAGCATACTTAGGGCTGCCTTTATCAAACACAGGTGAACAGGGGCGTACATATTTTCCCCTGGCCGCCGATCTCTCCACTGGGGGGTAGCAATCCGCTGCCATAATTTAACATTGCACACGAGCAATCCTTTGTGCTCACGTGCAACCCCCACCCCCTGCCTGTGCACAGCCAATCATGCACAGGCAGGAGCTGTCAATCTACACAGTCGGACGTGACCGTGTAGAACAGGGTAGGGAAGCAGGTCTGATGACCCCTGCTTGATAAATAGTGACTGCAGGTTCTCTTGTTCAAACCTGCAGTCAAAGATAGTAGAAAGTCTTGATAAATCAAGCCCTTATTAGAGATGTGGATTTGTTCGGAAATTAGTTCAAATTTTTTGTTGCATTTGTTTATGAGCTAATAAATAAATCACCATATGAATGAATAAATGAATGTTTAAACAAATTTATTTCATTAATACATTTGTTCATATCTATTCATATGAAAAATACAGTCTGAAGAGAAGCCAATCACAAGAGATCAGAAAGCCCAGAATTGACTAACTGCTTAAAGGGACACAAAACACAATTTTATTTATTTCATGATTCAGATAGAGAATTTTAAGCAACTTTCCAATTTACTTCTATTATCTAATTTGCTTAATTCTCTTGGTTTTCTTTGTTGAAGAAGCAGCAATGCACTACTGAGAGCTAGCTAACATATTGGGTGACCCAATAACATGAGGCATATACATGCAGACACCAATCAGCAGCTCCTGAGCCTACCTAGGTATCTTTTTCAATAAAGGATACCAAGAGATTTTTTGTTAGATAATAGAAGAAATTGGATAGTTGTTTATAATTGCATACTCTGTCTGAATCATAATAGAAAAAAAAAATGGGTTTTTCTTTAAGCAGCCTGTTGGTGTCAAACCTGACCATGAACTAAGATTGATATGTGCAATTTCTTACTAAATCCTGACTATCCATTTGCCAGGCTAAAAAATACACATTTAAACCCCTACCTGAGCTAGCTCTGATCACAACCAGGTTGAGATTCAGTATGTGAGCTTGGTTAATACACTGGGCCTAACTGACCCAAGAGTGAGAGTGATTCTTGTCATCTTGACAGTTACTTAAAGGGACACTGAACCTACATTTTTTCTTTCATGATTCAGATAGAGCATTCAATTTTAAGCAACTTTCTAATTTACTTCTATTTTCCATTTTTCTTTGTTAATTTTGCTATCTTTATTTTAAAAAGAAGGCACCTTAGCTAAGGAGCCAGCAATGTTTTGGTTCAGAACCATGGACAGCATTTTTTTATTGGTGCTGTCCAATCAGCAAGGACAACCCAGGTTGTTCACCAAAAATGGGCCGGCATCTAAACTTACATTCTTGCTTTTCAAATAAACATACCAAGAGAATGAAGAAAATTTGTTAATAGGAGTAAATTAGAAAGTTGCTTAAAATTGCATGCTCTATCTGAATCACGAAAGAAAAAATTTGGGTTTAGTGTCCCTTTAATTAAATGTAGTAGGGGGCTGGAATGCAACACTGCTGCATATCAGTTTACTTGTACTTTTTTAAAGGGACAGTCTAGTCAGATAGGGGATGTAATTCTAAACAACTTTCCAATTTACTTTTCTCATCAAATTTGATTTGATCTCTTGGTATTCATTTTTAAAAGCTAAACCTAGGTAGACTCAAACTGATTTCTAAACCCTTGAAAACCGCCTCTTATCTCAGTGCATTTTGGCAGTTTTACATAGTTATGATTAGAATAGCCAATAGAATTACAGTAGCTCTTATTCTATTGGCTATTCAAATCAGCCAATAGAATTAAAGTAGCTCTCATCCGATTGGCTGATTTGAATTTGAAGGCTCAAATCTGCCAATAGGAATTCAAGGGACACCATTTTTAATCTCGTACCTTGAATTCCTATTCAGTGTACGGCTGAAATCGTATGAAGAGGATCCTCCACACTCCATGGCTCCGGTCTGCAGTTCCAGAGTCGCCGATCTTCAGTTCCAGCATCGCCAGTCTTCAGTTCCAGAGTGGACGGTCTTCAGCTCCGCGGTCATCGGTCTTCAACTCCTCCGCTCCGCGCTGGCTGGTTCCTGGAAGAAGAAGAGGTCGCCGCTTGGAAGAAGACTTCTCCGCCTAGAACAGGACCTTCTCCGCCGGTCTTCAGGACAGGTAAGGACCACTTGGGGGTTAGACTTAGGTTTTTTTAAGGGGGGATCGGGTAATTTAGTTTAAGGTAGGGAAATTTTATTATTTTGGGGGGCTTTTTTATTTTATTAGGGGTCTTAGATTAGGTGTAATTAGCTTAAAATTCTTGTAATCTTTTTTTATTTTTTGTACTTTAGTGTTTGTTTGTTTTTGTAATATAGCTAAGTGTATTTAATTGTATTTTAGTTGAGATAATTGTAGTTTATTTAATTAATTTATTGATAGGGTAGTGTTAGGTGTAATGGTAACTTAGGTTAGGATTTATTTTACAGGTAATTTGGTAATTATTTTAACTAGGTAGCTATTAAATATTTATTAACTATTTAATAGCTATTGTACCTAGTTAAAATAAATACAAAGTTACCTGTAAAATAAATATAATCCCAAAAATAGCTACAATGTAATTATTAATTATATTGTAGCTATCTTAGGGTTTATTTTATAGGTAAGTATTTAGTTTTACATAAGAATAATTTAGTTAATAATATTAATATTATTTAGATTTATTTCAATAATAATTAAGTTAGGGGGTGTTAGGGTTAGACTTAGGTTTAGTGGTTAATATATTTAATATAGGTGGCGGCGGTGTAGGGGGATTAGATTAGGGGTTAATAAATTTAATATAGGTGGCGGCGGTGTAGGGGGATCATATTAGGGGTTAATATATTTAAAATAGGTGTCGGCTATGTAGGGGGATCATATTAGGGGGTAATATATTTAAAATAGGTGGCGGCGGGGTAGGGGGCTCAGATTAGGGGTTAATATAGTTAATGTAGGTGGCGGCGGGGTAGGGGGCTCAGATTAGGGGTTAATATAGTTAATGTAGGTGGCGGGCGGGGTAGGGGGCTCACATTAGGGGGCAATACATATAATATAGGTGGCGGCGGTGTTAGGGGGTAATAGATTTAATATAGCTGGCGGCGGTGTAGGGGGATCAGATTAGGGGGTAATACATATAATGTAGGTGGCGGCGGTGTAGGGGGATCAGATTAGGGGGTAATATATCTAATGTAGGTGGCGGCAGGGTCCGGGAGCGGCGGTTTAGGGGTTAAACACTTTATTAGGGATTGCGGCGGGGGATTGCGGTTGACAGGTAGATAGACATTGCGCATGCGTTAGGTGTTAGGTTTTATTTTGCAGGCAGCTTAGGGAGTTATGGGGCTCCAATTCTCAGCGTAAGGCTTACTACGCCTGCATTTTGTGGCGAGGTGAAAATGGAGTAAGATTTCTCAATTTTTGCCACGTAAGTCCTTACGCTGTATATTGGATACCAAACTGCGCAGGTTTGGTATATCACTCTATGGGCCAAAAAACTACGGCCTAAGGGTGAAATATACGAGTGTAACTTCTATGTTACGCCGTATATGTGATACCAAACCAGCGCAAAGTTTGGCGTCGACGGCTTTTGCGGGCAACGCTGCATATCAGATCGAGCCCCTGCTGAGAAAAAAATGTGTAAACATGCTCAGTAGTGATTTGGCTGCAAAGGTTTGAGGGAGTAGTCTCAGACATTGGTCTGTATGGTACTGTGATCAATAATAAAAGTCCAGCATTGCATGAATTAAACCACAAACTCCATTATTTCAATAAAGATTGAAACAGCACATCCAATTTTCATAAATTGCTTTTCATTATAAGAAATCAGACAAATATATGACAGTGTTTTGGATGTTACACCTTTTGTCATGTCAAAAAATAAAAGTGAAGATATTTTAGATTTTATTAAACTGTATACTATTGTAGCCTGGAAACTGGTGAGCACCTGTAGTGGTTTGCTATATTTTACAACTGAAGAAATATATTCAGGCTTCAGCTGTATTTGGCAATTGGTAAATAAGGTTTGCATAAAATATTAATTCTGTAGGACTGGTATCTGACATTAGTCCTATTAAACAGAAATTTAACAGATTACAAAGCATATGCTTTTCTACAGACAACATGCATGTACAAAAACTCTCTTTTCATTAGATATTTACTCTTATCCCAGTGGATCATAATTGAGACAGATTTTTAGATAATGTTAAAAACCTAAAATCACAAACAAAGGACATAGATATGTCTTTTTTTTCCTTCCTAGTGATCTTTTCATGAGTAACAGCTAGTATGAAGTTATTTTTACATCTACAACTTAAAAATTGGATAGAAGTACAACCAGGTTTAAAATAACAAGATTAAACTGTAGTAAACACTTTCTGTGACTTATTACAGGTAATAGCTGTTTATTCCTGACTGGTGTATTATGGCTACTGCTAATTTGTCTGTTTTTGTTTTTGTTTTACATTTTGACACCTGATTTTGATTGCATTAGAAATGCAATTCATAATGTCAGGTTGACCCTGTTGCTAGAAATAGTATCTTAATTGGGATTTTACTCATTGTATCCAAAGAATCCATAACCCAATGAAGAGATTGGAAAATGTTTTAATAAAGACTGAATGAAGCAAAAGATATCTATACTCTGCAATGCTGCGGCACAGTCAAGTTACAGTATAGCTACTGATGAGTCATTATTTCAATCTCTCTTGATCAGCTGGAAATAATTTAAAGGGACATGAAACTCAACAAATTTATTTCATGATACAGATAGAGAATACAATTTTAAACGACTTTCCAATTTACTTCTATTATCTAATTTGCTTCATTCTTTAGATATCCCTTGTTGAAGAAATAACAATGCACATGGGTGAGCCAATCACACGAGACATCTATGTGCAGCCACCAATCAGCAGATACTGAGCTTATCTAGATATGCATTTCAACAAAGACTATCAAGGGAATGAAGCAAATTAGATAATTAAACTAAATTGGAAAGTTGTTTAAAATCGCATGCTCTTTCTAAATCATGAAAGAAAAAATGTGGGTTCCATGTCCCTTTAAACTCAAACCCTTGACAACAACTGCTACTTCATAAGTCCCAAACCATTTTACAAAAAGTCATAGTGAAACTGTAAGGTGTTGATTTCAGAGGGGGAGTGTCAGTCAAGACTTGGGCCCACCGTACCACCTGGAGATGAATAGATTATTTGACGTCCAGAGAACAGTAATTCAGACCACGCAGCAATGATCTAACACTATTCTGTTTATTGAAAGACACACAACATGTCTTATAGCCAACAATTACAGCATACAGGGTTAACATGATGACACGTTATGACCGCGTCCTATCATACCATATTTCATGAACAAAAGAAGCTTATTAAAATATATGAGAGAAAGAGGAGTATGAAGGAATGTTTTTTATAACAGTACCGAAAATACATCTGTGCGCATATATCAGCTTAAAGCAAGGTCGTTTGGCCATCTTACCTAGATAACGGACTTCCAGGCGCCTTGCCAAGAACATTTACAAGGCCAATAAAACTACTACAATTCTTACTAACATCAGCATATTTCTCACTACATAATAAATGCTATAATAAAAGATTCATTAGATAAGATGGATGCCAAAGACAAAATGGTGGCCAAGAACAAGATGGCGCTAGTCATGCTAACAATTCCTAACATACCACCCTTTTATTCTAACAGAATAACACAAAAATAGAAAAGTACAGAAAACGGGAAAAGCCTTTAACAACAATATAAGTCTAATACTACAGTAATGTGAATCTGTTCCGATCAGCCAATAGAATGCAAGCTCAATCTGATTGGCTGATTGGATCAGTCAATCCGATGGAACTTGAATCTGATTGGCTGATTCAATCAGACAATCAGATTTTTCCTACCTTAATTCCGATTGGCTGATAGAATCCTATCAGCCAATCAGAATTCGAGGGACGCCATTTTGGATGACGTCATTTAAAGGAACCTTCATTCTGCGAGTAGGCGTTGTGGAAGAAGGATGGATCCGCGTTGGCTGGAAGAAGATGGCTCCACTCCGGATGGATGAAGATAGAAGAGGCCGCTTGGATGAAGATGTCTGCCGGTCCGGATGTCCTCTTCTGCCTGGATAGGATGAAGCCTTCTGCCGCTCTGGATGTCCTCTTTTGGTCCATCGGTGCCCGGCTGGGTGAACACGACTCAAGGTAGGGAGATCTTTAGGGGGGTAGTGTTAGGTTTATTTAAGGGGGGTTTGGGTTAGAGTAGGGGTATGTGGGTGGGGGGTTGTAATGTTGGGGGGTGGTATTGTGTTTTTTTTTTACAGGCAAAAGAGCTGATTTCTTTGGGGCATGCCCAGCAAAAAGCCCTTTTAAGGGCTGGTAATAGAGCTGTTAACTTTTTAAATTTAAATTAGGGTAGGGAATTTTTTTTATTTTGGGGGCTTTGTTATTTTATTAGGGGGCTTAGAGTAGGTGTAATTAGCTTAAAATTCTTGTAATCTTTTTTTATTTTTGTAATTTAGTGGGGGTTTTTTTTAATTTAGTTTAGTTTATTTAATTGTAGATAATTGTAGGTACTTGTAGTTAATTGATTTAACTTATTTATTGATAGTGTAGTGTTAGGTTTAATTGTAACTTAGGTTAGGATTTATTTTACAGGTAATTTTGTAATTATTTTAACTAGGTAGCTATTAAATAACTATTTAATAGCTATTGTACCTAGTTAAAATAAATACAAAGTTGCCTGTAAAATAAATATAAATCCTAAAATAGCTACAATATAATTATTCGTTATATTGTAGCTATATTAGGGTTTATTTTACAGGTAAGTATTTAGCTTTAAATAGGAAGACTTTAGTTAATAATATTTAATTTATTTCGTTAGATTAAAATTATATTTAATTTAGGGGGTGTTGGGGTTAGGGTTAGACTTAGCTTTAGGGGTTAATACATTTATTAGAGTAGTGGCGAGGTCCGGTCGGCAGATTAGGGGTTAATAAGTGTAGGTAGGTAGCAGCAGCGTTGGGGGGGGGCAGATTAGGGGTTAATAAATATTATGTAGGTGTCGGCGATGTTAGGGGCAGCAGATTAGGGGTTCATAGGGATAATGTAGATGGCGACAGTGTGTGGTTGGCAGATTAGGGGTTAAAAATATTTATTATAGTGGCGGCGATGTGGGGAGACCTCGGTTTAGGGGTACATAGGTAGTTTATGGGTGTTAGTGTACTTTAGAGCACAGTAGTTAAGAGCTTTATAAACTGGCGTTAGCCCATAAAGCTCTTAACTACTGACTTTTTTCTGCGGCTGGAGTCTTGTCGGTAGAGGGTCTACTGCTCACTTCAGCCAACACTCTAAATACCGGCATTAGGAAGATCCCATTGAAAAGATAGGATACGCAATTGGCGTAAGGGGATCTGCGGTATGGAAAAGTTGCGGCTTGAAAGTGAGCGTTAGACCCTTTCCTGGCTGACTCTAAATACCAGCGGCGGCCAAAAGCAGCGTTAGGAGCCCTTAACGCTGCTTTTGACGGCTACCGCAGAACTCTAAATCTAGGCGTTATTTTCTATACTCAGTGGGCCATTCAATAGGTTACAATACTGCAAGGTTTAGAGTTACGCTTATCTAAAGGGTTACTTTGTTAAGTACATAAACCACAATGTGCACTAATACCAATAAGGCATACTTTTCTGTGGACAAAACTATATGACTTCTTATAACTAATATGATCAACAAAAATAACACAAATACAAGAGCATACAAAACAAGCAATATTAGCAAACAAGTTAAAACAATACTCCCTTAATTTAATTGGTTGACCCTGTAACAGCATAACAGGTCCTCAATATCAACCGGCAAGGCACAGTCCAGAGAAGGATAGTCTTTATGTTTTGAAGACACACATTATAGGAAACAGTCATAGATTACCCAGAGTCCAGTTCTGGGACTGGTACCAGCATGCAAAGCAAAGAATGGATCCAATGATTGTTCAGCAACTTTTACTGCAGTATGGTGGTTAAAACAAGCTTGACAAAAGGTCTTTTATCTTAATTTTTTCTCCCTTTTAAAGGTTTACTTGCATTCAATCTTCAATCTTTTGGAGAGTGCACTATCGAATTGTATCTGTACAGATTTTACCTAAATATGAAAAACTCAAAAATAATTCAGTTAGGCCTAGATTTAGAGTTGGGTGGTAGCCGTCAAAACCAGCGTTAGAGACTCCTAACGCTGGTTTTTACCGCCCGCTGGTATTTGGAGTCAGTCAGGAAAGGGTCTAACGCTCACGTTGCAGCCGCGACTTTTCCATACCGCAGATCCCCCTACGCCATTTGCGTATCCTATCTTTTCAATGGGATCTTCCTAACGCTGGTCTTTAGAGTCTTGGCTGAAGTGAGCGTTAGAAATCTAACGACAAAACTCCAGCCGCAGAAAAAGTCAGTAGTTAAGAGCTTTCTGGGCTAACGCCGGTTTATAAAGCTCTTAACTACTGTGCTCTAAAGTACACTAACACCCATAAACTACCTATGTACCCCTAAACCGAGGTCCCCCCACATCGCTGCCACTCTATTAAAATTTTTTAACCCCTAATCTGCCGACCGCACACCGCTGCCACCTACGTTATCCCTATGAACCCCTAATCTGCTGCCCCTAACACTGCCGACCCCTATATTATATTTATTAACCCCTAATATGCCGCCCCCAACGTCGCCGCTACCTACCTACACTTATTAACCCCTAATCTGCCGACCGGACCGCACCGCTACTATAATAAATGTATTAACCCCTAATCCGCCTCACTCCCGCCTCAATAACCCTATAATAAATAGTATTAAACCCTAATCTGCTCTCCCTAACATCGCCGACACCTAACTTCAAGTATTAACCCCTAATCTGCCGACCGGAGCTCACCGCTACTCTAATAAAAATTTTTAACCCCTAAAGCTAATTCTAACCCTAACCCTAACACCCCCCTAAGTTAAATATAATTTTATTCTAACAAAATAAATTAACTCTTATTAAATAAATTATTCCTATTTAAATCTAAATACTTACCTGTAAAATAAACCCTAATATAGCTACAATATAAATAATAATTATATTGTAGCTATTTTAGGAATAATATTTATTTTACAAGCAACTTTGTATTTATTTTAACCAGATACAATAGCTATTAAATAGTTAATAACTATTTAATAGTTACCTAGTTCAAATAATTACAAAATTGCCTGTAAAATAAATCCTAACCTAAGTTACAATTAAACCTAACATTACACTATCAATAAATTAATTAAATACAATACCTACAAATATATACAATTAAATAAACTAACTAAAGTACAAAAAATAAAAAAGAACTAAGTTACAAAAAATAAAAAAATATTTACAAACATTAGAAAAATATTACAACAATGTTAAACTAATTACACCTACTCTAAGCCCCATAATAAAATAACAAAGCCCCCCAAAATAAAAAAATGCCCTACCCTATTCTAAAATTAAAATAGAAAAGCTCTTTTACCTTACCAGCCCTGAAAAGGACCCTTTGCGCGGCATGCCCCAAAGAATTCAGCTCTTTTAGCTGTAAAAAAAAACATACAATACCCCCCCCAACATTACAACCCACCACCCACATACCCCTAATCTAACCCAAACCCCCCTTAAATAAACCTAACACTAAGCCCCTGAAGATCTCCCTACCTTGTCTTCACCACACCGGGTCCCGATCTGTCCAGAAGAGCCTCCGAAATCTTCATCCAAGCCCAAGCGGGGGCTGAAGAGTGACGTCCATCCTCCGGCTGAAGTCTGGATCCAAGCGGCGGCTGAAGAAATCCATCATCGGGCTGAAGTCTTGATCCAAGCGGGCGCTGAAGAAGTCCATCATCGGGATGAAGTCTTCTACGAAGCGGCATCTTCAATCTTCTTTCTTCCGGAGCCATCATCTTCCAGCCGACGTGGATCCATCCTCTTATACCGACGCCTACTCGCCGAATGACGGTTCCTTTAAATGACGTCATCCAAGATGGCGTCCGTCGAATTCCGATTGGCTGATAGGATTCTATCAGCCAATCGGAATTAAGGTAGGAAAATTCTGATTGGCTGATGGAATAAGCCAATCAGATTCAAGTTCAATCCGATTGGCTGATCCGATCAGCCAATCAGATTGAGCTCGCATTCTATTGGCTGATCGGAACAGCCAATATAATAAAATTATATTTAATTTAGGGGGGTGTTAGGGTTAGGGTTAGAACTAGCTTTAGGGGTTAAAAAATTTATTAGAGTAGCGGTGAGCTTTGGTCAGCAGATTAGGGGTTAATACTTGAAGTTAGGTGTCGGCGATGTTAGGGAGAGCAGATTAGGGGTTAATACTATTTATTATAGGGTTATTGAGGCGGGAGTGAGGCGGATTAGGGGTTAATACATTTATTATAGTAGCGGTGCGGTCCGGTCGGCAGATTAGGGGTTAATAAGTGTAGGTAGGTAGCGGCGACGTTGGGGTGGCATATTAGGGGTTAATAAATATAATATAGGGTCAGCGGTGTTAGGGGCAGCAGATTAAGGGTACATAGGGATAACGTAGGTTGCGGCGGTGTACAGAGCGGCAGATTAGGGGTTAATAATAATATGCAGGGGTCAGCGATAGCGGGGGCGGCAGATTAGGGGTTAATAAGTGTAAGGTTAGGGGTGTTTAGACTTGGGGTTCATGTTAGGGTGTTAGGTGCAGACTTAGGAAGTGTTTCCCCATAGGAAACAATGTAGCTGCGTTAGGAGCTGAACGCTGCTTTTTTGCAGGTGTTAGGTTTTTTTTCAGCTCAAACAGCCCCATTGTTTCCTATGGGGAAATCGTGCACAAGCACGTTTTTTAAGCTGGCCGCGTCCGTAAGCACCGCTGGTATTTAGAGTTGCAGTGACGGTAAATATGCTCTATGCTCCCTTTTTGTAGCCTAACGCAGCCCTTCTGTGAACTCTAAATACCAGCAGTATTTAAAAGGTGCGGGAGAAAAAAAGCCAGCGTAGCTAACGCACCCCTTTGGCCGCAGAACTCTAAATCTAGCCGTTAGTGTCTTTAATCTCAGGATACAGCTTCATGATCTCATCCTGCAAATACAAATATTATGTTAAGAACAAAATAGAAAAAAAAAACATTTTAGGTTCACTTTCTTACTTAAAATAATAATCTAAGTTTCAAGCAAATTCACAGTTCCAGAGTAGAAAGGAGAGAGAGGAGAGATATCGGTATAAGAAAACATGTACTTTATTGATGTTTCTTAAAACAAACCGGCACAGCAAACAGTGAGATCCTTCTGCTGACGCGTTTCCTGCCTCACTGGCAGTTCATCAGAGCATACGGATAGTAATTTACACAGCTGTTAAATCACTTGCAACAATGTATATCAGACCAATCAAAAACATCAGAGTAAACTTACACACCTTAACGGGATGCTCGCTTAACCCTTGATGGTTCAGGACTAAGTAGTTATAAAATAACGATAAGTCAAAGAAAAAATATATACACTATTAATTGAAAAACAGTCTTCAAATTAGAAAAAATTATAAAAAACCTTGAATTGGGATATGATCATATGATGTTTACATAGTAACAAAGAAAAAGTTGATTTTATTATCAAACATTTGCATATCTGTATATCATGCCAAGTTTGTCTGCACGCTTAAAAAGACAGAAAGAAATATAGCCCATTATAATGATATACGAAAAAAATATATAGAATCAACATGTGTGCAGACCAATCCATAAGTATAAAAGATAAATACTAACTATAATAGAGAGTCTGCAAACATATCAATTAGGGCATAGTCATGAATATAGCGTGACGTGGAAAAAAAAGACAAACTTAGCAGAAATACCCTATTTGTAAATTTAGGTGGATAAATATTTATATATGCACAGAATATATTCCTAAACAATGATGTTGTACAAAGATAAATTAGAATTTAGTCTCTCATACGTGCAGACAGGTATTTTTAAGAATGAACTTAGAATAAAGTTTTCTTATCAATAATAAGACACCTTTAGTCATTACGTATGTGTAGAAATAATTGTAATTATTCTACAACAAAATGAGATGAGCATAAATTTAAGAAATATACAAGGGACACACGTGATTATGATTTGAATATCGTATACAGTTGGAATACTGAAAAGAGGTCACAGAAAAAGAACGACAAAAACAAAGGGAGTCACAAGAATAACAAAAGCAGTAAAAAGTGTCATTCTCAAGTTTTGAAAGTACAGTTATGACCAGTGATAATAACTCTGCTTTGGCTTCAACATCGACTACCTCTGAGGCTTCAGCTCCAATCACTTCAACACCAATTAAAGCTAATGAGGACTCAGATTCAGCTTTAGGAGCAAGGCCAAAAAACGGGGTAACCACTGTGGAACACACAAAAGAAAAAAACAAAGACAAAGTGGAAGATCAACAGGGGAAAAATCCAGCTGTCCCAAGATATCCCAGCCGCAGAACACAGTGGAAGAAGAACATCACAAGCGGCAAATAATCAATCTTTCTTCTACTATATTCTGTCCTCACCAAGGGACTGGGCTTCTCACCAGCAAGAGACTTTAACTTATTCGACACAATTTTAGATATTAATAAATTTGTGCGTAAGATAACATTGAGAAAGCACTTTAAAAATTTGAATGTGTCAGATTTACCTTTTGACACGCAAAGGGCCAATATCAATTTGAGTGATAATTGCAATTTCAATGATCTGTGTGATATAGTGTCCCTATGCGAGTTACAAAGTAATACTGTAAACATTGGTAATAGAGTCAATAAACAGCAATTGATTAAAGAACATAAACCTAGTGATTTTTATCCTGTTCAGGCAAGGAATGATACTATAGAATTGTTTCATTCTATCTTAGAGCAAGACCTGGTGTCATTGCATAAAAAAGTAAATACAACTGACAATGCTGATTCACACAGGTATAAGAATCTGAGCAACAAAGAATTACATGCATTAAAACGTCTTAAAAATAATCATGATATAATAATTGTTGATTCTGATAAGGGTGGCTCCATTGTTGTCCTAAATGTAAAGGATTACCTCACTGAGGCCTATAGACAATTAGGAGATAGTGATACTTACAAAAAACTAACATTTAACCCTACAACCAAGTTTCAAAGGGAATTGAAACATTTTTTAGATCAGGGACTTGAAAATTCTATTCTGTCAATTAAAACTAGTGAATTCATTTTTGAAGAGAACCCAAGGGTACCTGTTTTTAAATACTTACCCGAGGTACACAAATCCCTTGAGACTCCCCCACGGAGACCAATAATTTCTGCTATTGGTTCCCTGGGAGAAAGGTTGGGCCAATGGGTTGATGCACAACTACAACCCATTGTGCAAACATTACCAGGGTTTCTTAGAGACACTAAACATCTTATTAGATTAATTCAAGATGTACAGTGGAGTGAAGGCTATCATCTTGTGACTATAGATGTAGTCTCACTCTACTCTTGCATCCCACATACTTTGGGTATTGCAGCTATACAAAATATGCTTGTAAGATACTCAGGCTATGACGATGAGCTTATAGATTACATCTTACAGGCTATTAACTTTCTATTGAATAGAAATTATTTCATATTCAATGGTGAGTTCTTCCTACAGCTGAGGGGGACAGCGATGGGGGCGAAATTCGCCCCCTCGTATGCGAACCTATACTTAGCTAATTTTGAAGTGATGAAAATTTTTGATGTCTGCAATCCCTTTCAGAGGAACATGGTAATGTACACACGTTACATAGATGATGTTCTTCTGATTTGGGATGGCGACATTAGACTACTTGAGAAATTTGTAGAGTTCATTAATCATAATGACCAGAATTTAAGGTTTACCTATAGTACATCAGATACTAGTATACCTTACCTGGATGTACTCTTAAAGAACAGTGGCAATGAGCTAATTACAGAATTATATTGGAAGGAGATCAGCGGAAATACCATACTGAGAGCTGACTCTTCTCACCCAGGTCACCTTAAGAAAGGGATACCTAAGGGACAATACATCAGGCTCAGACGCAACTGCACCAATCTATATGACTACTGGAAACATGCGGACAGCCTAACAAAACGGCTGGTAGATAGAGGATATGATGCAATTAAATTGCAAGAAATATCGACATTGGTGTCCACTTTTAATAGAAATATTGAAAGATAAGTTAATCAACAAGACTGGGACATACAATAAAAAGAGAGAAGGCATCAACTTTATCACTAGATATAGCAAGCAGTTCAGTGAAGTATGCAATATAATAAAAACTAGACTGCCACTACTGGAAAGAGATATAGATCTTCAAGATATTTCTAAGAATTGTAATTTTATCGCTAGCAGATCAGACACTATTGGAGATAACTTAAGAAAAAACTTTGGACCTAAATTAGGTTCTAGAGGAGTAATATCTAGTCAATGGTTACCCACTAATGTGGGGTTTCACAAATGTGGAGTAAAACCATGTAAATGTTGTGACTATGTTATTATAGGAGACAACTTCAAATCTACCAACACAGGCATGACATACAAAATAAGGGACAAGATCAACTGTAATTCAACTTTTGTAGTTTATCTTGTAACATGTATGTTTTGTAAGCTTCAGTATGTGGGTCTCACCTCTAGGAATCTGAAAGACAGAATTAGAGAACATCTACTGTCCCTAGAGGCTGAGACCCCTAAGACGCCAGTTGCTAAGCATTTTTTCCAACATGAAAATCGACTAAAGCATTTTAAATTCCAAGGCATAGAACAGGTTACTCTTGGTGTCAGAGGGGGTGATAGGTACCATGCTCTTAGTAAAAGAGAGATCTTTTGGATCTATACACTTAAGACTGGTCACCCCTGTGGAATAAACAAAATCAGTGATGTAAAACTTTTTATTGATAAATAAAGTATTATATTTTCATCGGGAATATTGATATTGGATGGGGCTATGATTATTTCATTTCCATCTACTAATATCATCTCATTTTGTTGTAGAATAATTACAATTATTTCTACACATATGTAATGACTAAAGGTGTCTTATTATTGATAAGAAAACTTTATTCTAAGTTCATTCTTAAAAATACCTGTCTGCACGTATGAGAGACTAAATTCTAATTTATCTTTGTACAACATCATTGTTTAGGAATATATTCTGTGCATATATAAATATTTATCCACCTAAATTTACAAATAGGGTATTTCTGCTAAGTTTGTCTTTTTTTTCTACATGTCACGCTATATTTATGACTATGCCCTAATTGATATGTTTGCAGACTCTCTATTATAGTTAGTATTTATCTTTTATACTTATGGATTGGTCTGCACACATGTTGATTCTATATATTTTTTTCGTATATCATTATAATGGGCTATATTTCTTTCTGTCTTTTTAAGCGTGCAGACAAACTTGGCATGATATACAGATATGCAAATGTTTGATAATAAAATCAACTTTTTCTTTGTTACTATGTAAACATCATATGATCATATCCCAATTCAAGGTTTTTTCTAATTTTTTCTAATTTTAAGACTGTTTTTCAATTAATAGTGTATATATTTTTTCTTTGACTTATCGTTATTTTATAACTACTTAGTCCTGAACCATCAAGGGTTAAGCGAGCATCCCGTTAAGGTGTGTAAGTTTACTCTGATGTTTTTGATTGGTCTGATATACATTGTTGCAAGTGATTTAACAGCTGTGTAAATTACTATCGTATGCTCTGATGAACTGCCAGTGAGGCAGGAAACGCGTCAGCAGAAGGATCTCACTGTTTGCTGTGCCGGTTTGTTTTAAGAAACATCAATAAAGTACATGTTTTATTATACCGATATCTCTCCTCTCTCTCCTTTCTACTCTGGAACTGTGAATTTGCTTGAAACTTATATTTTTGTCTTGTTACGGGTTCAGGAGAGCCCGAATGGTTCCGAAGTTCAGACACGAACACCGCTACGGATAAGGAGGGTGAGTGAAATGATACTTACTCGGCTTTTTACCACTGTGTATTATTACGTATACCTTACAACTGTTACTTTTATGAGTTGTTGATGCGGCATGGATAGCCTCTGTACTCCCACTCAGGAGTGAACAGTTACACTAGCTGAATTTTTGGTTCACCAATCACCTGATCATATATATCTGCACTAATTTGTAAATTTCATTAAAATAATAATCACCCAAATCACATAAAGATACTCATCAATCAATACTCATCAATATTTCCCCCTTGTTTGCGTGAAACATCCCATGTGGCACGCAAACTCGAGATAACACGAAACTAAAAGACAAATCATGCACTCCACTCATGCATGCAGAATACTAATTTCAATAGCAAGCAAAATCGAATACACTATTCACTATTTAAGATGCCATTCATACAGCACGCTTCCACATGCAGTCACGAAAGAGAAAAACATAACAATCTCTTAGAAAACATTAAAAACCACTTGTCCATTCCACAAAACAAAACATTAGCAGCCGACACAATCTTTAAACAACCACAATTAACCTGAAATTCAACACATATACTTACATTCACTGAAACACAGCCCTCACAAAACACTACAAATAATTAAAATCCTATAGCAACCAGCAATCTAGTTCTGCAAATTCTATCATGCACAATACTATGAGATCATACTAATAAGGCAATCACTGCAGATGATCAATAGTGATGTCGCAAATTGTTCGCCGGCGAATAGTTCCCGGCGAACATAGCTTGTTCGCGTTCACAGCGGCGGGCAAACATATGCAATGTTCGATCTGCCCCCTATTTGTCATCATTGAGTAAACTTTGACCCTGTATCTCACAGTCTGCAGACACATTACAGCCAATCAGCAGCAGACACTCCCTCCCAGACCCTCCCAGCTCCTGGGCGGCAGCCATTTTAGATTCATTGTTAGTGAGAGGAGCGACAGTGTAGCTGCTGCTGATTTTTTAGTTAAATTGATAGCTAGGCTAGTGTATTCAGTATCCACTACAGTCCTGAAGGACTCATCTGATCTCTGCTGTTTGGATAGCACCCCAAAAAGCCCTTTTTAGGGCTAGAACATCAGTCGTTTTTTTTTTTTGCCTGTGTAATTTTGACTGTGAAACATCAGTCTGCTAGTGTAATCTAATTGCAGTTGCCTGCCTGCAGTGCCACCACTCATATCTGTTGTAACAGTAGTGTAAATTTAAAAAAAAAAACTTTTTTGACTGTGAGACATCAGTCTGCTAGTGTAATCTAATTGCAGTTGCCAGCCTGCCAGCGTATGAGTCAGTCCCACTTGCCAACTAGTTCCACCACTCATATCTGTTGTAACAGTAGTGTAAATATTTAAAAAAAAAACTTTTTTGACTGTGAAACATCAGTCTGCTAGTGTAATCAAATAGCAGTTGCCTGCCTGCCAGTGTGTGTGCCAGGCACACTTGCCAACTAGTGCCACCACTCATATTTGTTGTAACAGTAGTGTAAATATTTTTAAAAAAACTTTTTTGACTGTGAAACATCAGTCTGCTAGTGTAACCTAATTGCAGTTGCCTGCCTGCCAGCGTGTGTGCCAGGCCCACTTGCCTTCTAGTGGCACCACTCATATCTGTTGTAACAGTAGTGTAAATATTTAAAAAAAAAACTTTTTTGACTGTGAAACATCAGTCTGCTAGTGTAATCTAATTGCAGTTGTCTGCCTGCCAGCATGTGTGCCAGGCCTACTTGCCAACTAGTGCCACCACTCATATTTGTTGTAAGAGTAGTGTAAATATTTTTTTAAAAAACTTTTTTGACTGTGAAACATCAGTCTGCTAGTGTAATCTAATAGCAGTTGCCAGCCTGCCAGCGTGTGTGCCAGGCCCACTTGCCAACTAGTGCCACCACTCATATTTGTTGTAACAGTAGTGTAAATATTTTAAAAAAAACTTTTTTGACTGTGAAACATCAGTCTGCTAGTGTAATCTAATAGCAGTTGCCTGCCTGCCAGTGTGTGTGCCAGGCCCACTGCCAACTAGTGCCACCACTCATATCTGTTGTAACAGTAGTGTAAATATTTTTTTAAAAAACTTTTTTGACTGTGAAACATCAGTCTGCTAGTGTAATCTAATAGCAGTTGCCTGCCTGCCAGCGTGTGTGCTAGGCCCACTTGCCAACTAGTGCCACCACTCATATCTGTTGTAACAGTAGTGTAAATATTTAAAAAAAAAAAACTTTTTTGACTGTGAAACATCAGTCTGCTAGTGTAATCTAATTGCAGTTGCCTGCCTGCCAGCGTGTGTGCCAGTCCCACTTGCCAACTAGTGGCACCACTCATATTTGTTGTAACAGTAGTGTAAATATTAAAAAAAAAACTTTTTTGACTGTGAAACATCAGTCTGCTAGTGTAATCTAATTGCAGTTGTCTGCCTGCCAGTGTGTGTGGCAGGCCCACTTGCCAACTAGTGCCACCACTCATATCTGTTGTAACAGTAGTGTAAATATTTAAAAAAAAAACTTTTTGACTGTGAAACATGAGTCTGCTAGTGTAATCTAATAGCAGTTGCCTGCCTGCCAGCGTGTGTGCTAGGCCCACTTGCCAACTAGTGCCACCACTCATATCTGTTGTAACAGTAGTGTAAATATTTAAAAAAAAAACTTTTTTGACTGTGAAACATCAGTCTGCTAGTGTAATCTAATTGCAGTTGTTTACCTGCCAGCATGTGTGCCAGGCCAACTTGCCAACTAGTGCCACCACTCATATTTGTTGTAACAGTAGTGTAAATATTTTTAAAAAAAAACTTTTTTGACTGTGAAACATCAGTCTGCTAGTGTAATCTAATAGCAGTTGCCTGCCTTCCAGCGTGTGTGCCAGGCCCACTTGCCAACTAGTGCCACCACTCATATCTGTTGTAACAGTAGTGTAAATATTTTTTTTTTCAAAATTTGACAGTGAAACATCAGTCTGCTAGTGTAATCTAATAGCAGTTGCCTGCCTGCCAGCGTGTGTGCCAGGCCCACTTGCCAACTAGTGCCACCACTCATATCTGTTGTAACAGTAGTGTAAATATTTTTTTTTCAAAATTTGACAGTGAAACATCAGTCTGCTAGTGTAATCTAATAGCAGTTGCCTGCCTTCCAGCGTGTGTGCCAGGCCCACTTGCCAACTAGTGCCACCACTCATATCTGTTGTAACAGTAGTGTAAATATTTTAAAAAAAAACTTTTTGACTGTGAAACATCAGTCTGCTAGTGTAATCTAATAGCAGTTGCCTGCCTGCCAGCGTGTGTGCCAGGCCCACTTGCCAACTAGTGCCACCACTCATATTTGTTGTAACAGTAGTGTAAATATTTAAAAAAAAAACATTTTTGACTGTGACACATCAGTCTGCAAGTGTAATCTAATAGCAGTTTCCTGCCTGCCAGCGTGTGTGCCAGGCCCACTTGCCAACTAGTGCCACCACTCATATTTGTTGTAACAGTCGTGTAAATATTTAAAAAAAAACTTTTTTGACTGTGAAACATCAGTCTGCTAGTGTAATCTAATAGCAGTTGCCTGTCTGCCAGTGTGTGTGCCAGGCCCACTTGCCAACTAGTGCCACCACTCATATCTGTTGTAACAGTAGTGTAAATATTTAAAAAAAAAACTTTTTTGACTGTGAAACATCAGTCTGCTAGTGTAATCTAATAGCAGTTGCCTGCCTGCCAGCGTGTGTGCTAGGCCCACTTGCCAACTAGTGCCACCAGTCATATCTGTTGTAACAGTAGTGTAAATATTTAAAAAAAAAAAATCTTTGACTGTGAAACATCAGTCTGCTAGTGTAATCTAATTGCAGTTGCCTGCCTGCCAGCGTGTGTGCCAGTCCCACTTGCCAACTAGTGGCACCACTCATATTTGTTGTAACAGTAGTGTAAAAAAAAAAAAACTTTTTTGACTGTGAAACATCAGTCTGCTAGTGTAATCTAATTGCAGTTGTCTGCCTGCCAGCGTGTGTGGCAGGCCCACTTGCCAACTAGTGCCACCACTCATATCTGTTGTAACAGTAGTGTAAATATTTTAAAAAAAAACTTTTTGACTGTGAAACATCAGTCTGCTAGTGTAATCTAATAGCAGTTGCCTGCCTGCCAGTGTGTGTGCCAGGCCCACTTGCCAACTAGTGCCACCACTCATATCTGTTGTAACAGTAGTGTAAATATTTTTTTAAAAAACTTTTTGACTGTGAAACATCAGTCTGCTAGTGTAATCTAATAGCAGTTGCCTGCCTGCCAGCGTGTGTGCCAGGCCCACTTGCCAACTAGTGCCACCACTCATATTTGTTGTAACAGTAGTGTAAATATTTTTTTTTTTCAAAATTTGACAGTGAAACATCAGTCTGCTAGTGTAATCTAATAGCAGTTGCCTGCCTGCCAGCGTGTGTGCCAGGCCCACTTGCCAACTAGTGCCACCACTCATATCTGTTGTAACAGTAGTGTAAATATTTTTTTTTTCAAAATTTGACAGTGAAACATCAGTCTGCTAGTGTAATCTAATAGCAGTTGCCTGCCTTCCAGCGTGTGTGCCAGGCCCACTTGCCAACTAGTGCCACCACTCATATCTGTTGTAACAGTAGTGTAAATATTTAAAAAAAAAACTTTTTGACTGTGAAACATCAGTCTGCTAGTGTAATCTAATAGCAGTTGCCTGCCTGCCAGCGTGTGTGCCAGGCCCACTTGCCAACTAGTGCCACCACTCATATTTGTTGTAACAGTAGTGTAAATATTTTAAAAAAAAACATTTTTGACTGTGACACATCAGTCTGCAAGTGTAATCTAATAGCAGTTTCCTGCCTGCCAGCGTGTGTGCCAGGCCCACTTGTCAACTAGTGCCACCACTCATATTTGTTGTAACAGTCGTGTAAATATTTTAAAAAAAAACTTTTTTGACTGTGAAACATCAGTCTGCTAGTGTAATCTAATAGCAGTTGCCTGTCTGCCAGTGTGTGTGCCAGGCCCACTTGCCAACTAGTGCCACCAGTCATATCTGTTGTAACAGTAGTGTAAATATTTAAAAAAAAAAAAATTTTTGACTGTGAAACATCAGTCTGCTAGTGTAATCTAATTGCAGTTGCCTGCCTGCCAGCGTGTGTGCCAGTCCCACTTGCCAACTAGTGGCACCACTCATATTTGTTGTAACAGTAGTGTAAAAAAAAAAAAACTGTTTTGACTGTGAAACATCAGTCTGCTAGTGTAATCTAATTGCAGTTGTCTGCCTGCCAGCGTGTGTGGCAGGCCCACTTGCCAACTAGTGCCACCACTCATATCTGTTGTAACAGTAGTGTAAATATTTAAAAAAAAAAACTTTTTTGACTGTGAAACATCAGTCTGCTAGTGTAATCTAATTGCAGTTGTTTGCCTGCCAGCATGTGTGCCAGGCCCACTTGCCAACTAGTGCCACCACTCATATTTGTTGTAACAGTAGTGTAAATATTTTAAAAAAAACTTTTTTTACTGTGAAACATCAGTCTGCTAGTGTAATCTAATAGCAGTTGCCTGCCTTCCAGCGTGTGTGCCAGGCCCACTTGCCAACTAGTGCCACCACTCATATCTGGTGTAACAGTAGTGTAAATATTTTTTTTTTCAAAATTTGACAGTGAAACATCAGTCTGCTAGTGTAATCTAACAGCAGTTGCCTGCCTGCCAGCGTGTGTGCCAGGCCCACTTGCCAATTAGTGCCACCACTCATATCTGGTGTAACAGTAGTGTAAATATTTAAAAAAATAACCTTTTTTTGACTGTGAAACATCAGTCTGCTTTTTTGTGTCAGGCTCACAGCGTATACTGTTGCCACTTCCCCAGTGCCACCACTCATATCTTGTTTAATAGTAGTGTAAGTGTACATTTAAAAAAATAAACTTTTTGGATTGTGAAACATCAGTCTGCTTTTTTGTGTCAGGCTCACAGTGTATACTGTGCCCACTTGCCCAGTGGCACCACTCATATTTTGTTTTAATAGTAGTGTAAGTGTACATTTAAAAAAAAAATGACAGGCAGAGGCAGGCCACCCCGCAGGTGCCGTCGTGGTGCTGTGATTCCCTTTGACCCTACAATAATGCCCAGTGTTCAGAGGCCACGTACTATGAACGCGAAAAGTTCTGAGGAGGACCTAGTTGACTGGCTAACATAGGACACCCAATATTCTAAATCTTCCGCTCGGAACCTTGACGCACCATCCACCTCCAGCTTAGCTTCGGGCACCTGTCAAATGACCACTCGCCCGCCTGCCGCCACCACCAACACTAGCACCACAGCCGCTTCACTTGATCTGTCAGAGGAATTATTGGCACATCAGTTTGAAGAAATGAGTGATGCGCAACCATCATTGACAGAGGATAACAGTGATATGTCTCAGTCAGGCAGCATTACAGACATGGACGTACGGTGTGATGATGATGATGTTGTACCCGCTGCTGCTTCCTTTGTTGATTTGTCAGATTCAAGTGAAGTGGTTGAGGATGATGTGTCCGTGGATGTCACGTGGGTGCCCGCTAGAAGAGAAGAAGAAGAGGTGGAAAGTTCAGATGGGGAGACAGAGAGGAGGAGGAGGAGGAGACGAGTTGGAAGCAGGGGAAGGTCATCGCAAGGAGCTAGTGGCACAGTCAGACAGCATGCATTGGCACCCAGGGACAGCCAGACAGCACGCCAATCAACGCATGCTGTTGCCACCACCAGAATGCTGTCATCGCAGAGCTCAGCAGTGTGGCATTTTTTTTGTGTGTCTGCCTCTGACAACAGCGATGCCATTTGCAACCTGTGCCAAAAGAAACTGAGTTGTGGGAAGTCCAACCCCCACCTAGGTACAACTGCTTTGCGACGGCACATTATCTCACATCACAAACGCCGATGGGATGAACACATGAGTAGAAGCAGCACACAAACTCAAAGCCGCCATCCTCCTCCTGGTCCAGCATCTTCAGCCACGTCAACCACTGCTGTCCTCCTTGCCCCCTCTCAACCATCCGCCACTCCGTCTCTCTTCCGTAGCAGATCCTGCTCATCTGCCCACAGTCAGGTGTCTGTCAAGGACATATTTGAGCGTAAGAAGCCAATGTCCCAAAGTCACCCCCTTTCCCGGTGTCTGACAGCTGGCTTGTCTGAACTCTTAGCCCACCAGCTTTTACCATACAAGCTGGTGGAGTCGGAGGCGTTCAAAAAATTTGTAGCTATTGGGACACCGCAGTGGAAGGTACCCGGACGAAATTTCTTTGCACAAAAGGCAATCCCCAACCTGTACTCGATTGTGCGAAAGGAAGTAATGGCATGTCTGGCACACAGTGTTGGGGCAAGGGTCCATCTGACCACTGATACCTGGTCTGCAAAGCATGGTCAGGGCAGGTATATCACCTACACTGCGCATTGGGTAAACCTGCTGATGGCTGCCAAGCATGGAATGAGTGGCTCTGCAGAGGAGTTGGTGACACCGCCACGACTTGCAGGCAGGCCTGCTGCCACCTCCTCTACTCCTCCTACTCCATCCTCTTCCATAACCTCTTCCTCAACTGAGTCCTCTTCTGCTGCTGCGTCTTGCTCCACATCAATGGAACTCCCCCAGCTCCGCAGGTACTATTCCACATCCCGGATATGGCAGTGTCACGCCGTCTTGGGGTTGACTTGCCTGAAAGCAGAGAATCACACCGGAACAGCACTCCTGTCAGCCCTGAATGCACAGGTGGATCAGTGGCTGACTACGAAACAACTGGAGATCGGCAAAGTGGTTTCTGACAATGGAAGTAATTTGTTGGCGGCATTGAAATTGGGCAAGTTGACACATGTGCCGTGCATGGCACTTGTGTGTAATCTGATCGTACAACGCTTTGTGCATAAGTACCCAGGCTTACAGGACGTCCTGAAGCAGGCCAGGAAGGTGTGTGGCCATTTCAGGCGTTCCTACACGGCCATGGCAAATTTTGCAGATATCCAGAGGCGAAACAACATGCCAGTGAGGTGCTTGATTTGCGACAGCCCGACATGTTGGAATTCAAAACTCCTAATGTTCGACCGCCTGCTCCAACAAGAAAAATCCATTAACGAGTATTTGTATGACCGGGGTGCTAGGACAGCCTCTGCGGAGTTGGGGACTTTTTTGCCATGTTACTGGACGCTCATGCGCAATGCCTGTAGGCTCATGCGTCCTTTTGAGGTGACAAACCTAGTCAGTCACACCGAAGGCACCATCAGTGACATCATACCATTTGTTTTCTTCCTGGAGCGTGCCCTGCGAAGAGTGCTGGATCAGGCCGTAGATGAGCGTGAAGAGGAAGAGGAAGAGTTGTGGTCACCATCACCACCAGAAACAGCCTTATCAGCATCGCTTGCTGGACCAGCGGCAACACTGGAAGAGGATTGTGAGGAAGAGGAGTCAGAGGAGGAATGTGGCTTTGAGAAGGAGGAGGAGGAAGACCAACCACAGCATGCATCCCAGGGTGCTTGTTGTCACCTATCTGGTACCCGTGGTGTTGTACGTGGCTGGGGGCAAGAAGATACCTTCAGTGAGATCACTGAGGGCGAGGAACAGGACATGAGTAGCTCGGCATCCAAACTTGTGCAAATGGGGTCTTTCATGCTGTCGTGCCTGTTGAGTGACCCTCGTATAAAAAAAGGTGAAGGAGAAGGACCTGTACTGGGTGTCCACGCTACTAGACCCCGGGTATAAGCATAAAGTGCATGAAATGTTACCGAATTACCGCAAGTCGGAAAGGATGCAGCAGTTCCAAAATAAATTAAAAAGTATGCTTTACACAGCATATAAGGGTAATGTCACAGCACAACGGGAATCTAACAGCGGAAGAGGTGAAATTAATCCTCCAACTCACACAACCACGCCGGCAAGGACAGGATGCTTAACATACGTGTTGTTGATGGAGGACATGCAGAGCTTTTTAACTCCTATGCATTGCCACACCCCTTCGGGGTCCACCCTCAGAGAACGACTCGACCGACAGGTAGCAGACTATCTCGCCTAAACTGCAGATCTCGACACTCTGAGGAGCGATGAACCCCTTGACTACTGGGTGTGCAGGCTTGACCTGTGGCCTGAGCTATCCCAATTTGCGATAGAACTTCTGGCCTGCCCCGCTTCAAGTGTCCTGTCAGAAAGGACCTTCAGTGCTGCAGGAGATATTGTCACTGAGAAGAGAAGTCGCCTAGGTTAAAAAAGTCTAGATTACCTCACCTTTATTAAGATGAATGAGGGATGGATCCCGAAGGGACTGACATTGGGCGATACATTCGAGTAAAAAAGGCCTAATGAGATGATCTGCCTTGGGCTATAAATGGTCCACAAGCTGCTGTATGTTATCTTCGAATGCCGGATGACTTGCGTGACTTATCTGCACACCAACTAGGGTTCAAGCCGCAATGTTTTAGGGCACTTTCTGCCAGGGAAACAAACATCAATTTTTCTGGCCGCTGCTACAGCAGCGGCTGCAACAATACCTAATTTTTCAGGCATGTTTACATGCCAAATTTTTCTGGCCTCTGGTGCTGCACTGTGGCTTCAAAAAACAAAACAAAAAAAAGGCACGCAACAGGGATTAAAGTGATAGGAATAGTATTACTTAACACACCACTCATATCTGGTGGCACAGTAGATTGCACGCGCAGTGCCCCAAATTTGAAGTAGGAGGACCGCAAATGGGGAGTTTGCGGTTGTGCAAATGGACTGTTTGCGGTGCGTTAAACGGGGAGTTTGGTCTGTCACTGTGAAGCGGGCGTAACCCTTACACTACCCGATCGATACAACATCATACCTGATGTTTTAAAGCACGTTATTCCAAACAATTTAGGAATGTTAGGTGATTTCTGCCCTTTATGGATTTAAAACAGACTCTGCATCAACTATGTAATTTTCCGTGGGAGTTTTGCCATGGATCCCCCTCCGGCATGCCACAGTCCAGGTGTTAGTACCCTTGAAACAACTTTTCCATCACTATTGTGGCCAGAAAGAGTCCCTGTGTGTTTTAAAATTCGCCTGCCTATTGAAGTCAATGGCGGTTCGCCCGGTTCGTCCGTTGCTGAAGTTCGCGTCTGCCATTCGCGAACCGAAATTTTTAGGTTCGCGACATCACTAATGATCAATAAACTCCAGTTGCATATTTACAAATAAAATCCCGAACCATACATTTACAAAGGAACATACAAACACCGAAGTACCCTATTTTGGGAAAGATCAGATAATAATGGTACAGCCACTGTTCTATATAGCCCCTGCCCGCATGCACAGTGCAAATCCACTGTTAACCCCTCAACGACACGAGTCATACAGGGTACGTCGCACACAACCTGGTCTTTAAAGACCAGCGACATACCCTGTACGACTTTGGGGATTAAAGCGGCTGGAAGCAATCCTGATCGCTTCCAGCCGCTTTACAGTTATTGCAGTGATGCCTTGATATCGAGGCATCCTGCAATAACATTTTTTCCCCATCCGATGCAGAGAGAGCCACTCTGTGGCCCTCTCTGCACCGGCATCGATGGCCGCAATCATTGGTGGGTGGGAGCCGACATGCGAAGCGGGTGGGCAGCCATCAATGTAAGATTGAAGAGAGAGGGGGGCGGGATCGGGGGCGGGTTGTCGGGCGTGCACAAGGAGTGGTGGGCGGGCGTGTGCACGGGGAGGGAGCGGGTGGGAACCGCTATACTACAGAAAAAAAGATGATTAATAAGTGGGAGACAGGGGGGGGGCAGCAGACAATGTTAATTGTAAGGGATCTGGGAGGGGGTGGTGGTTTGTCTATTGGGGGGGAAGCTACACTACAAAAAAAAACTGGGTACTGGCAGACAGCTGCCAGTGCCCAAGATGGCTCCCAGTAAGGTAGAGGGGGAGGGTTAGAGAGCTGTTTTGGGGGGATCAGGGAGGTTGGGGGCTAAGGGGGGATCCTACACAGCAGCATATGTAAATATGCTATACATTATTATTATTTTTTTTTAAATATACCTTTTATTTTAGTACTGACAGACTTTCTGCCAGTACTTAAGATGGTGGGGACAATTGTGGGATGGGGGAGGGAAGAGAGCTGTTTGGGAGGGATCCTGGGGTGTGATGTGTCAGGTGGGAGGCTGATCTCTATGCTAAAGCTAAAATTAACCTTGCAAGCTCCCTACAAGCTACCTAATTAACCAATGCACTGCTGGGCATAATACATGTGTGGTGTGCATTTAGCGGCCTTATAATTACCAAAAAGCAACGCCAAAGCTATATATGTCTGCTATTTCTAAACAAAGGGAATCCCAGAGAAGCATTTACAATCATTTATGCCATACTTGCAAAAGTTGTTTGTAAATAATTTCAGTGAGAAACCTAAAATTGTGAAATATTTTACGTTTTTTTTTATTTGATCGCATTTAGTGGTGACATGGTAGCATGAAATATACCAAGATGGGCCTAGATCAATACTTGGGGTTGTCTACTACACTACACTAAAGCTAAAATTAACTCTAGACGCTCCCTACATCCTCCCTAATTAACCCCTTCACTGCTGGGCATAATACACGTGTGATGTGCAGTGGCATTTAGCAGCCTTCTAATTACCAAAAAGCAATGCCAAAGCCATATAAGTCTGCTATTTCTGAACAAAGGGGATCCCAGAGAAGCATTTGCAACCATTTATGCCATCATTGCACAAGTTGTTTGTAAATAATTTCTGTGAGAAACCTAAAGTTTGTGAAACAATTTGTGAAAAAGTGAACATTTTTTTTTTATTTGATCGCATTTGGCGGTGAAATGGTGGCATGAAATATACCAAAATGGGCCTAGATCAATACTTTGGGATGTCTTCTAAAAAAATATATATACATGTCAAGGGATATTCAGGTATTCCTGACAGATATCAGGGTTCCAATGTAACTAGCGCTCATTTTGAAAAAAAGTGGTTTTGAAATAGCAAAGTGCTACTTGTATTTATTGCCCTATAACATTGGGTATTTCTAAACTCAGGGCAAAATTTAGAAACTATTTAGTATGGTTGTTTTTTGGTGGTTGTAGATGTGTAACAGATTTTGGGGGTCAAAGTTAGAAAAACTGTGTTTTTTTCCATTTTTTCCTCATATTTTATAATATTTTTAATATTAAATTATAAGATATGATGAAAATAATGGTATCTTTAGAAAGTCCATTTAGTGGCGAGAAAAACGGTATATAATATGTGGCGGTACAGTAAATGAGTAAGAGGAAAATTACAGCTAAACACAAACACCGCAGAAATGTAAAAATAGCCCTGGTCCTTAAGGGAAAGAAATTGAAAAATGGCCTTGGTCCTTAAGGGGTTAAATAAATCAGGTGTGGCACAAATAATTTGTGAAAAGCTCTGGAATCCAATCTATACTTTTACATAACCAAAATTTTAATAAATACACAATTATTTGATTCAACTTTGTTTTATAATTTGATATTCACCATTTTGCAGCTCTCTAGCTAAATATAACAATTGCATATAACAAAAAATAAGCTTTCTACTAAAGAATAATAATAATAATTTACACAAATAGATTAAAAAGGATAGTTTGTCTAAAAAAAATAAAAATCCCCCTTTAAATTGTTCCCAATGATCCATTTGGCCTTACTTATAATAAAAAAATGTTCATTAAATAGCCTAAGCAAACACAGCCAGCATAAAAAACACACTCACAGTGGGGTGCAGGCTAGTTAAAGGGACATTTTACCCAACTTAACAAAATATCTTTAATTGAAACTGCTGACATAGTTAAATATGGCTTACAGTAAACCTCATTTCCTCTCTCTGTAAATATTTCTATAAAATCTCAGATTTTATATCAGTTTGCCTGTATCCCTTTAAATATTTTCTCTCCTCTTTTTTCCGCTTGTATCACAGATTGCAACGCCAAGATTGCAGGCAATTTATCTTTTCAGCTTGCATTACAGAGAGAATTAAGTTACACTGTGTAAATATCTGCTATCTAAATGGCAGATTTAAAAAGAATAAATACAAGGAAAGGTCTCAAAAAATATATTTTGCAAACTGCTAATACAGTGTTATTGCTGCTCATGAACTCCTTTTACATGAGTGAACTGGTCCTTTAAATAATAAAATGACAATTTTCCATTGCTCTATCTAAGCCCTAAGCTCCGGTTTTACAGACAAATATAAGATAAGGAACACAATAAAATATACTTATTATCTGAAATTCAACCCATTGCAATTTACTTCATATATACACAAATAAACTCACAAATGCAACTTCTCCTACATTTTAAACTATTCAGCTTGTATAACAAGCCATTGAAAATACCTTAATATCAAAACTATGTTACAGTGTATTGTCCCTTTAAGGACTAACCATTTATCACGTAAATTACATACGTATACCCTATCCATGATTTAGGAAACATGTATTATTTACCACAAAAATTCTACTTCTTTACTGTATCATGACCTGCATATTTAAATGAGAGCCATCACAGCATACGTAATACCCATTTCTATTAAAACTTCTACTGCATTAATTTACTTGCAACAGAAACGGACCAAAATACTTTTAGATAAATTTAATGATATACAGCCTATAACCATATTTTATCTTTTCCACTAACGCCGTGCACAAATCTTGCAAATACAACATACTTGAATCAACCTGTTAATCCTTTTTTTTTTTACCAGAACATGACCAAAGGTCACTCAATCATCCACACATTCACAAATCCCTTAATTTGTTCACTTGAAAAAACAATATATTTATATGCCGCAACAGGTGGACAGTTTTTTTATTTGCATACAACAATTATCACTTAAAACTAAAAACTGCTATTAATAACACACATACTTACAAACATGCTTATGACTTTAAAATAAAGCTATAACAATCAAACTTCAAATATCTCACTTAACGTCTGATTTCTTAGCTAAGAAACTAGCTTAAATAATTACCATACAGAAAGAAAAATGCACCAAGGTCATTTTTACAGCAATACACACGCTCATCTCGCATACCAGAAATTCACTCTCTTTTTTTTTCCTTTCCTTCTCAGGAAAACATATATTTCATAACATACCAAAGACATATAAAAATACAATAAGATTAACTTTCCACCAAATATAAAATGTATTTGAAAGTGTCCGAATTTGCAAGGAATGGCCATTTTCCCCACAAATTGAGAAAAACACATTTCAAACAGAATAAAACATCCTCTTTTTTTTTTTCTTTTTTTTTTCTTTCTCTGAATATGTGCTCTTGTGTGTGCGCTCAGTGGCCCCCCCTTTATGCCCACAACATTCTTTAACACAGAGGAAGTTTTCTCGTTGAATCTACAAAGCTGACAGGTTTATAATCCCCCTCCCTTTCTAGAGTGGATATCTTTCTGCTCCTGTTAACCCCTTTGTAGACATTAAAAATGCAATAACCTACATATTTTCTGTATGCATTATTATCAATATTTTGCTATGAGCAGACCCCATTTTTACATGCACAATAAGAGCAGCAATGCTAAAATGCACAGTCACTTAATATTTTCTAAGCACAGGCACAGCACAACACAATTATATAGCAATAAAAAATAAGCAAGCACCAAATAGTTTACCCATCTCCAGTGATAGGTAACAAAAAATCTACTATAGGACATGTATAAGGATACTTCAACACAGATGAGACTCACTCATCACAACACAGTGATGCCAACTTGCCCGGGGGACTGATAACCTCCCGTCAACTGCATGCTAACTTTTATCTTGCACGCTTCACCAGACAGGACTGCAATACCTGTCTTAAACTAGCACAGGACTATTAACCTGTCTAGAGGGATTATCACAAGTGCCGGCAGGACTAAGAACCTCCACACAAACCCTGCTTCTTTCTTTACTGCAGGAATCCCTTAACCCTTTATCATATATTACCAACACCTATTACAAAAATAAAACCAACTAAATTTAGGTTCAGATTCACAGAAGGAAAGTAGAGTAAAAAACACTCATCTACTTACCCAGTGCAAATCCCACGAGCTGACACCAGAAACTGTAAGGTGTTGGTTTCAGAGGGGGAGTATCAATCAGGACTTGGGCCCACCGTACCACCTGGAGATAAATAGATTATTTGATAAGGACGTCCAGAGAACAGTAATTCAGACCATGTAGCAATAATCTAACACTATTCTGTTTATTGAAAAACACACAACATGTCTTATAGCCAACAATTAAAGCATACAGGGTTAACATAATGACACGTTATGACCGCGTCATATCATACCATATTTCATGAACAAAAGAAGCTTATTAAAATATATAAGAGAAAGAGGAGTATGAAGGAGTGTGTCTTATAACAGTAGCAAAAATACATCTGTGCGCATATTTCAGCTTAAAGCAAGGTCGTTTCGCCATCTAACCTAGATAACGGACTTCTAGGCGCCTTGCCAGGAACATTTACAAGGCCAATAAAACTACTACAATTCTTACTAACATCAGCATATTTCTCACTACATAATAACTGCTATAATAAAAGATTCATTAGACAAGATGGATGCCAAAGACAAAATGGCGGCCAAGAACAAGATGGCACTAGTCATGCTAACAATTCCTAACAGTAATCTTAAATACAGCTCTAAGATCCCACCTATTCCAGGCTGATAAAGGTGACTACATATGTAATAAATGTCAGCTGAACAAGGAATGTTAAGAATTTTTTTTTTATTTTGTTCTAATAGATTAAGGTAGTTATTTTTCTATATCTCGGTAATGCAAGGTATGGCCCAGTGTACATTTTCACAGACAAACATCACTCATCTACCTCTCTATGGCCTAGATTTAGAGTTTGGCATTAGCCGTCAAAACCAGTTTTAGAGGCTCCTAACGCTGGTTTTGGGCTACCGCTGGTATTTAGAGTCGTGTAGGTAAGGGTCTAACGCTCACTTTCCAGCCGCGACTTTTCCATACCGCAGATCCCCTTACGTCAATTGCGTATCCTATCTTTTCAATGGGATATTTCTAACGCCGGTATTTAGAGTCGTGGCTGAAGTGAGCGTTAGAAATCTAACGACAAAACTCCAGCCGCAGCAAAAAGGCAGGAGTTAAGAGCTTTCTGGGCTAACACCGGTTCATAAAGCTCTTCACTACTGTGCTCTAAAGTACACTAACACCCATAAACTAGCTATGTACCCCTAAACCGAGGTCCCCCCACATTGCCGCCACTCTATTAAAATTTTTTAACTCCTAATCTGCCGGCCACACACCGCCGCCACCTACGTTATCCCTATGTACCCCTAATCTGCTGCCCCTAACACCGCCGACCCCTGTATTATATTTATTAACCCCTAATCTGCCGCCCCAACGTCGCCTCCACCTACCTACACTTATTAACCCCTAATTTGCCGACCGGACCTCACCGCTACTATAATAAATGTATTAACCCCTAATCCGCCTCAATAACCCTATAATAAATAGTATTAACCCCTAATCTTCCCTCCCTAACATCGCCGACACCTAACTTCAAGCATTAACCCCTAATCTGCCAACCGGACCTCACCGCTATTATAATAATTGTATTAACCCCTAAAGCTAAGTCTAACCCTAACCCTAACACCCCCCTAAGTTAAATATAATTTAAATCTAACAAAATAAATTAACTCTTATTGAATAAATTATTCCTATTTAAAGCTAAATACTTACCTGTAAAATAAACCCTAAGGCCTAGATTTGGAGTTTGGCGTTAGCCGTGAAAACCAGCGTTAGAGGCTCCTAACGCTGGTTTTAGGCTACCGCCGGTATTTGGAGTCACTCAAAATAGGGTCTAACGCTCACTTTTCAGCCGCGACTTTTCCATACCGCAGATCACCTTACGTAAATTGCGTATCCTATCTTTTCAATGGGATTTTTCTAACTCCGGTATTTAGAGTCGTGTCTGAAGTGAGCGTTAGAACTCTAACAACAAAACTCCAGCCGCAGGAAAAAAGTCAGTAGTTAAGAGCTTTCTGGGCTAACGCCGGTTTATAAAGCTCTTAACTACTGTACTCTAAAGTACACTAACACCCATAAACTACCTATGTACCCTTAAACCGAGGTCCCCCCACATCGCCGACACTCGATTAAATTTTTTAACCCCTAATCTGCCGACCGCCACCTACGTTATACTTATGTACCCCTAATCTGCTGCCCCTAACACCGCCGACCCCTATATTATATTTATTAACCCCTAATCTGCCCCCCTCAATGTCGCCTCCACCTGCCTACACTTTTTAACCTCTAATCTGCTGAGCGGACCGCACCGCTATTATTATAAAGTTATTAACCCCTAATCCGCCTCACTAACCCTATAATAAATAGTATTAACCCCTAATCTGCCCTCCCTAACATCGCCGACACCTAACTTCAAACATTAACCCCTAATCTGCTGACTGGAGCTCACCGCTATTCTAATAAATGTATTAACCCCTAAAGCTAAGTCTAACCCTAACACTAACACCCCCCTAAGTTAAATATAATTTAAATCTAATGAAATAAATTAACTCTTATTAAATAAATTATTCCTATTTAAAGCTAAATACTTACCTGTAAAATAAATCCTAATATAGCTACAATATAAATTATAATTATATTATAGCTATTTTAGGATTAATATTTATTTTACAGGTAACTTTGTATTTATTTTAACCAGGTACAATAACTATTAAATAGTTAAGAACTATTTAATAGCTAAAATAGTTCAAATAATTACAAAATTACCTGTAAAATAAATCCTAACCTAAGTTACAATTAAACCTAACACTACACTATCAATAAATTAATTAAATAAACTACCTACAATTACCTACAATTAACCTAATACTACACTATCAATAAATTAATTAAATAAAATACTTACAATTACCTACAATTAACCTAACACTACACTATCAATAAATTAATTAAATACAATTCCTACAAATAAATACAATTAAATAAACTAGCTAAAGTAGAAAAAATAAAAAAGAACTAAGTTACAAAAAATAAAAAAATATTTACAAACATAAGAAAAATATTACAACAATTTTAAACTAATTACACCTACTCTAAGCCCCCTAATAAAATAACAAAGCCCCCCAAAATAAAAAAATGCCCTACCCTATTCTAAATTACTAAAGTTCAAAGCTCTTTTACCTTACCAGCCCTGAACAGGGCCCTTTGCGGGGCATGCCCCAAGAAGTTCAGCTCTTTTGCCTGTAAAAAAAAACATACAATACCCAAGCCCCCCAACATTACAACCCACCACCCACATACCACTAATCTAACCCAAACCCCCCTTAAATAAACCTAACACTAAGCCCCTGAAGATCTTCCTACCTTGTCTTCACCTCACCGGGTTCACCGATCTGTCCAGAAGAGCTCCTCCGATGTCCTGATCCAAGCCAAAGCGGGGGGCTGAAGAGGTCCATGATCCGGCTGAAGTCTTCATCCAAGCGGGGCAGAAGAGGTCTTCCATCCGATTGAAGTCTTCATCCAAGCGGGATCTTCTATGGTCATCCATCCGGAGCGGAGCGGCAGGATCCTGAAGACCTCCGACGCGGAACATCCATCCTGGTAGACGACTGAACGACGAATGATGGTTCCTTTAAATGACATCATCCAAGATGGCGTCCCTCGAATTCCGATTGGCTGATAGGATTCTATCAGCCAATCGGAATTAAGGTAGGAATATTCTGATTGGCTGATGGAGTCAGCCAATCAGAATCAAGTTCAATCCGATTGGCTGATCCGATCAGCCAATCAGATTGAGCTCGCATTCTATTTTAATATGCAGGGGTCAGCGATAGCGGGGGCGGCAGAATAGGGGTTAATAAGTGTAAGGTTAGGGGTGTTTAGACTCGGGGTACATGTTAGAGTGTTAGGTGCAGACGTAGGAAGTGTTTCCGCATAGCAAACAATGGGGCTGCGTTAGGAGCTGAACGCGGCTTTTTTGCAGGTGTTAGGGTTTTTTTCAGCTCAAACAGCTCCATTGTTTCCTATGGGGGAATCGTGCACGAGCACGTTTTTGAGGCTGGCCGCTTGCGTAAGCAACTCTGGTATCGAGAGTTGAAGCTGCGTTAAATATGCTCTACGCTCCTTTTTTGGAGCCTAACGCAGCCTTTATGTGGACTCTCAATACCAGAGTTATTTTTATGGTGCGGCCAGAAAAAAGCCGGCGTTAGCTACGCGGGTCGTTACCGACAAAACTCCAAATCTAGGCCAGAGTTATTTTTATGGTGCGGCCAGAAAAAAGCCGGCGTTAGCTACGCGGGTCGTTACCGACAAAACTCCAAATCTAGGCCTAATATAGCTACAATATAAATTATAATTATATTGTAGCTATTTTAGGATTTATATTTATTTTACAGGCAACTTTGTAATTATTTTAACCAGGTACAATAGCTATTAAATAGTTAATAACTATTTAATAGTTACCTAGTTAAAATAATTACAAAATTACCTGTAAATTAAATCCTAACCTAAGTTACAATTAAACCTAACACTACACTATCAATAAATTAATTAAATAAAATACCTACAATTACCTACAATTAAACCTAACACTACACTATCAATAAATTAATTAAATACAATACCTACAAATAAATACAATTAAATAAACTAACTAAAGTACAAAAAATAAAAAAGTACTAAGATAAAAAAATAAAAAAAATATTTACAAACATTAGAAAAATATTACAACAATTTTAAACTAATTACACCTACTCTAAGCCCCTAATAAAATAACAAAGACCCCCAAATTAAAAAAATGCCCTACCCTATTCTAAAATTAAAATAGAAAAGCTCTTTTACCTTACCAGCCCTGAAAAGGGCCTTTTGCGGGGCATGCCCCAAAGAATTCAACTCTTTTGCCTGTAAAAAAAAAACATACAATACCCCCCCAACATTACAACCCTCCACCCACATACCCCTAATCTAACCCAAACCCCCCTTAAAATAACCTAACACTAATCCCCTGAAGATCATCCTACCTTTAGTCGTCTTCACTCAGCCGAGCCACCGATGGAACTGAAGAGGAGATCCGGAGCAGCAGAAGTGATCCTCCAAGGGGCGCTGAAGAAATATTCCATCCGATGAAGTCTTCCATCCGGGCGATGTCATCTTCCAAGCGGCGCTGAAGAAGTCTTCTATCCGGGCGATGTCATCTTCCAAACGGGGTCTTCAATCTTCTTTCTTCAGGATCGATCTTCATCCCGCCGACGCGGAACATCCTTCTTTCCCGACGGACTACCGACGAATGAAGGCTCCTTTAAGGGACGTCATCCAAGATGGCCTCCCTTCAATTCCAATTGGCTGATAGGATTCTATCAGCCAATCGGAATTAAGGTAGGAAAAATCTGATTGGCTGATTGAATCAGCCAATCAGATTGAGCTCGCATTCTATTGGCTGATCGGAACAGCCAATAGAATGCGAGCTCAATTTGATTGGCTGATTGGATCAGCCGATCGTATTGAACTTGAATCTGATTGGCTGATTCCATCAGCCAATCAGATTTTTCCTACCTTAATTCCGATTGGCTGATAGAATCCTATCAGCCAATCGGAATTCGAGGGACGCCATCTTGGTCCCTTAAAGGAACCGTCATTCGTCGGGAAGTCGTCGGTGAAGATGGATGTTCCGCATCGGCGGGATGAACATGGATCCGGAAGAAAGAAGATTGAAGATGCCGCTTGATAGAAGACTTCAGCCGGATCATGGACATCTTCAGCTCCCGCTTGGATGAAGACTTCAGTCGGATCATGGACCTCTTCAGCTCCCGCTTGGATGAAGACTTCAGCCGGATCATGGACATCTTCAGCCCCCCGCTTGGGCTTGGATCAAGACATCGGAGGCTCTTCTGGACCGATCGGGACCCGGTGTGGTGAAGACAAGTTAGGGAGATCTTCAGGGGCTTAGTGTTAGGTTTATTTAAGGGGGGTTCGGGTTAGATTAGGGGTATGTGGGTGGTGGGTTGTTATGTGGGGGGGGTATTGTATGTTTTTTTTTTACAGGCAAAAGAGCTGAATTCTTTGGGGCATGCCCCGCAAAAGGCCCTTTTCAGGGCTGGTAAGGTAAAAGAGCTTTTCTATTTTAATTTTAGAATAGGGTAGGGCATTTTCTTATTTTGGGGGTCTTTGTTATTTTATTAGGGGGCTTAGAGTAGGTGTAATTAGTTTAAAATTGTTGTAATATTTTTGTAATGTTTGTAAATATTTTTTTATTTTTTGTACTTTAGTTAGTTTATTTAATTGTATTTATTTGTAGGTATTGTATTTAATTAATTTATTGATAGTGTAGTGTTAGGTTTAATTGTAGGTAATTGTAGGTATTGTATTTAATTAATTTATTGATAGTGTAGTGTTAGGTTTAATTGTAGGTAATTGTAGGTATTGTATTTAATTAATTTATTGATAGTGTAGTGTTAGGTTTAATTGTAACTTAGGTTAGGATTTATTTTACAGGTAATTTTGTAATTATTTTAACTAGGTAACTATTAAATAGTTATTAACTATTTAATAGCTATTGTACCTGGTTAAAATAATTACAAAGTTGCCTGTAAAATAAATATTAATCCTAAAATAGCTACAATATAATTATAATTTATATTGTAGCTATATTAGGGTTTATTTTACAGGTAAGTATTTAGCTTTAAATAGGAATAATTTATTTAATAAGAGTTAATTTATTTCGTTAGATTTAAATTATATTTAATTTAGGGGGGTGTTAGTGTTAGGGTTAGATTTAGCTTTAGGGGTTAATACATTTATTAGAGTAACGGTGAGGTCCGGTCGGCAGATTAGGGGTTAATACTTGAAGTTAGGTGTCGGCGATGTTAGGGAGGGCAGATTAGGGGTTAATACTATTTATTATAGGGTTATTGAGGCGGGAGTGAGGCGGATTAGGGGTTAATACATGTATCATAGTAGCGGTGAGGTCCGGTCGGCAGATTAGGGGTTAATTATTTTAGGTAGCTGGCGGCGACATTGTGGGGGGCAGATTAGGGGTTAATAAATATAATATAGGGTCGGCGGTGTTATGGGCAGCAGATTAGGGGTACATAAGTATAATGTAGGTTGCGGCGGTGTACAGAGCGGCAGATTAGGGGTTAAAAAAAATATGCATGGGTCAGCGATAGCGGGGGCGGCAGATTAGGTTTTAATAAGTGTAAGGTTAGGGGTGTTTAGACTCGGGGTACATGTTAGAGTGTTAGTGCAGACATAGGAAGTGTTTCCCCATAGGAAACAATGGGGCTGCGTTGGGAGCTTAACGCTGCTTTTTTGCAGGTGTTAGGTTTTTTTCATCCCAAACTGCCCCATTGTTTCCTATGGGGGAATCGTGCACGAGCACATTTTTGAAGCTGGCCGCGTCCGTAAGCACCGCTGGTATTGAGAGTTGCAGTGGCGGTAAATTATGCTCTACGCTCCTTTTTTGGAGCCTAACGCAGCCATTCTGTGAACTCTAAATACCAGTGGTATTTACAAGGTGCGGGAAAAAAAGCATGTGTTAGCTGCGAGGGTCGTTACCGACAAAACTCTAAATCTAGGCGTATGTTTGTAACATATAATATTGTCCTTACAACACTGTCAATTTGAATCAATAGTGTTTGTTTATGGGTCTTTGCGTATATAAAATTGCACATTGAAGTTTGGTTATACAGAAATTAATATTGTTTTAATAACATTTCTTACATTTGCTTCCTGGTCCTGTGAGTAAAAAAACAAAATCAATTGTAGCAACCAGTGTTTAAAGATTAATAGTTAGTGAAAATAATTGCAATTATAACCTACCCTCATAAAAAACAACAGAGTTTTACTTCTCAGCTTATGATAGCAGAGCATGGCTACTCATGTGCACCAATGTTTGTAAGGCATATCAGGGGTGGTTTGAGCTACAGATTAAGCCATGTCTACAGCAAACCTGTTAACCTGCTTTTAGCCACTTCTACCCAGGTACCCAGACTACAATGAAGACCATAGATGCCATAGATAACAAAACTGGACCTCTGCTATACTCATTACCAGGTTAAATGACCTAGAAAATGGCTTCCCATATAGACTAATTGTAAGGCATATCAGCATTGGCTCCAGTCACAAGGATGTTCATCTAGCGCTATAGAAAAACTATTATCCCACACCAACCTTTGAGTCTGTCCAACCCTCAAAGTCACTTCCACCCAAGAACAAGTCCGACTTCAATAGAAAACAAAACTGGATATCTGCCATTCTCACTACTAGGTTAGTGGGATATAATACAGATATTAAAACAAAACATGACTTTAATGTATTACAAAACTATTCAATTTTAAAAGCTGTGCACAGATCATGAATGATAAAGGGTAAAAACATAGCTAATCTTTTTTATATTAACATATCAAATACATGGTATTGGACAGGTAAGTGGAGCATTCATACTCAATCAAATTGAAATTAAAATGAGGTACCTCTGTTTTCCCCCAAAAAAAATATTTTGTATTTTTGAGGATGCTCATGTCTTCCCCTTCATGGCTACTGGTCCAGTACAAACACAAGGACATGTGACAATAAATTGGAGTACTATGAAATAGAGCCCCCCTTTTCCAATGATATATGAAAAAAGATTTCCAAATAGTGTCTCCCAATAAATTGTTAAAAGCACAAAACGTTTTATTTTACAGATAAAAAAAACAAATATGACTATAATTTATTACAAAACTATTCAATTTTAAAAGCTATTCACAGATAATTAATGATAAATGGTAAAGAACATAGCTCATTCTTATTAGATTAAATCCTCAAATACATGGAGTTGGATTGGTAAACTGAGTATTCCTACTCAAACTCTTTTCTTCATTTAAAAATCAATATATTTTATATTTACATATAATCCTAAGAAAATATTCTTAAAGGTTTATAATCATCTTCTATAGCTGACCAACTATAAGTAATCATTTGCAGATGATGAACATTTATAAAATGCCTTAAAAAAGAGCTGAGCATAGGTGATTATCAAATATGTCCCTTTAAACAGCACTCAAGAGTTGCATACATTGATGTATCAAGTTGCCAATTATTAACCCTGAATAAATATAGAAGAAAACTTGAGACAGCATTTCTTAACTGACTATCAATATTAAGAGAAAATAATTATTTCTATAGCACAAACATAAAGTTTCTTGGAATACTGAAATCACCTGGTCTGGATGACTTTAGTGGCAAGTTGTTATAAAACATTCGAACAGCACCACTTATCACACCTTCAAACCTTATTCCAAGATATTGAAATTGGTGCACATTTCTATGACACCATGCTCCCTTAATTAAATTACCCCAACCAGGCAGGCTTTGTATAGTGAAGAAAGGCCAGCATCAACACTGTAAAAATACTTCATCTTAAAGAACATATAAAAAAAATTCCAGAACCCTGACTGTGCTTTTTTTGAGCAGTAGCTGAAAAAAGCATTCAATAGGTTGGGCTGGACATTCCTAAGACAGACAATACACCAATTTAACATTCAGCTTTTGTCTTTATCCAAAAGGCAATGGCTCTATATGCCACTCCCTTAGCCCAAATAAGAGTTAATGGTGTTCTATCCAACAGGACTAGACAAAGCTGCCCTCTTTCTCCCTTTCTGTTAATTATATCTCTAGTATCTCTGTCTCCCTGTATCTAACAAAACCATGGTGTATGAGGAATTTTCATAACACAATCAACATACTGTATATGTTAACTATGTTTGCTGACAACATTCTATTGACATTGACTTCCTCTTTGGGTTCTCTCTTCATGGTGCAGGAACAGTCAGAATGGTATGGTGGAGTCTCCTTGTCATCTCTCATAAATTGGAGTTATATCCTGTAAATCTTAAGCCAAATAAAATCCAACATCCCTGTCCCTATAACATTGAGTATAAGCATCTAAAATATACATGAGTGTACCATACCAAGGGCAAGTCACAACCCCTAGACCTCAATTATGGCAAACTGATAAGTGAATTTTAACATCATTCGCTGGCTTGAATGGCCAATAATATTTCTTGGGTTGGAAAAATTCATGCTATAAAAAAGTTCCTTCTACCTAAAGTCCTATACATTTTACAGAACCTTTTCATTCCTGTATCAGTTCCTTACCTGCTTTGTCTACAAAAACTTTCTAATTCCTATGTTTTGGAAACGCAAGTCTCCCAGAATAGAAAAGTCTACCATGAATCTCCCTGTTTCCACTTGTTGACTAGGAATACCAAATTTACTGTGCTATAGATAAACTGTTGTAGATGACGGCTTGATAACTAGAGGCCTATGTGTAAAAGAATGGGAATTCAGCACTCTTTAAATATTCAATTTTATTAATAATAAATGAACTGAAAGGACAGCCTGTCGTTACGGCAGGTACATACACATCTAATAACCTAAAAGTGCAAAAATACTTGTAGTCTAAGAAATTATACATTTTATACCCTCAGCACAGTCCAATATATTACTAAATATCTGTTAGACTCAGGGAAAATGATATCTAAAGCAGGGGTCACCAACCTTTTGGACCTCAGGGACCACTAAACTCACCATTTTGAATCCTGTGGATCACTAACATGAATTTTGTTATAAAGGTACAAACCTCTATGTGTGTGTGTGTATATATATATATATATATATATATATATATATATATATATATATATATATATATATATATACATACACACACACATACTGTACATAAGTAGTATAACCATAGCTAAGTTTACATTATGTATATATTTAAACATTTTTTAAGAATTATTTTTTGACAGATGAGTGGCAAGTTTTGAGCTGGAAACAGAGAAGCAGAAAGTTTGGAAAAAAGAATCATGTTTAAAAGGACCACAAGACTTCCAAGTTACAACCCCAGTTAGTAATTATTCAAAACTAATTATGATCATGGACAGACATTTGAGTCACAAATTAAGTTTATATCAGAAAGCTCTCAATATGGATGTGAGCTAACCACAACTGATGTTACTGGCAATTACTATAATACTGGTGGGATATGGCTGATCTGCTGGATGGCAATTACGGGAATTCAGGTGGAATGGCTTTGCGTGCAGGAAAATTATTACAATGAAAAATAATTAATTTTAAAAAAAAAGAAGAAAGGGAGGAAGACAAACAGCGATGTAAGTCCATCTGAAGGAATTAGGAAAACTACTACAAAGAGACAGGTAAAGGGAAGAAAATAAATTAAATATAAGAGAGTAGTGATGTCGCGAACCTAAAAAATTGGGTTCACGAACGGCGAACGCAAACTTCCACAAAAGTTCGCGAACAGAGCGAACCAGGCAAACCGCCATAGACTTCAATAGGCAGGCGAATTTTAAAACCCACAGGGACTCTTTCTGGCCACAATAGTGATGGAAAAGTTGTTTCAAGAGCACTAACACCTGGACTGTGGCATGCCGGAGGGGGATCCATGGCAAAACTCCCATGGGAAATGTAATAGTTGATGCAGAGTCTTGTTTTAATCCATAATGGGCATAAATCACCAAACATTCCTAAATTGTTTGGAATAACGTGCTTTAAAACATCAGGTATGATGTTGTATCAATCAGGTAGTGTGTGTAATGGTTACGCCCGCTTCACAGTGCGCAGTGTAGGTGATATACCTGCCCTGACCATGCTTTGTAGACCAGGTATCAGTGGTCAGATGGACCCTTGCCCCAACATTGTGTGCCACACATGCCATTATAGCAGAATTATATGGCTTTGGAGTTGCTTTTTGGTAATTAGAAGGCTGCTAAATGCCACTGCGCACCACATGTGTTTTATGCCCAGCAGTGAAGGGGTTAATTAGGGAGCATGTAGGCAGCTTGTAGAGTTAATTTTAGCTTAAGTGTAGTGTAGTAGACAACCCAAAGTATTGATCTAGGCCCATTTTGGTATATTTCATGCCACCATTTCACCACCAAATGCGATCAAATAAAAAAAAATTGTTCACTTTTTCACAAACTTTAGGTTTCTCACAGAAATTATTTACAAACAACTTATGCAATTATGGCGTAAATGGTTGTAAATGCTTCTCTGGGATCCCCTTTGTTCAGAAATAGCAGACTTATATGGCTTTGGCGTTGCTTTTTGGCAATTAGAAGGCTGCTAAATGCCACTGCGCACCACATGTGTTTTATGCCTAGCAGTGAAGGGGTTAATTAGGGAGCATGTAGGCAGCTTGTAGAGTTAATTTTAGCTTAAGTGTAGTGTAGTAGACAACCCAAAGTATTGATCTAGGCCCATTTTGGTATATTTCATGCCACCATTTCACCGCCAAATGCGATCAAATAAAAAAAAATTGTTCACTTTTTCACAAACTTTAGGTTTCTCAAAGAAATTATTTACAAACAACTTATGCAATTATGGCATAAATGGTTGTAAATGCTTCTCTGGGATCCCCTTTGTTCAGAAATAGCAGACTTATATGGCTTTGGCGTTGCTTTTTGGTAATTAGAAGGCTGCTAAATGCCACTGCGCACAACACGTGTTTTATGCCCAGCAGTGAAGGGGTTAATTAGGGAGCATGTAGGGAGCTTGTAGAGTTAATTTTAGCTTAAGTGTAGTGTAGTAGACAACCCAAAGTATTGATCTATTCCCATTTTGGTATATTTCATGCCACCATTTCACCGCCAAATGCGATCAAATAAAAAATAAATTGTTCACTTTTTCACAAACTTTAGGTTTCTCACAGAAATTATTTACAAACAACTTATGCAATTATGGCATAAATGGTTGTAAATGCTTCTCTGGGATCCCCTTTGTTCAGAAATAGCAGACTTATATGGCTTTGGCGTTGCTTTTTGGTAATTAGAAGGCTGCTAAATGCCACTGCGCACCACACGTGTTTTATGCCCAGCAGTGAAGGGGTTAATTAGGGAGCATGTAGGCAGCTTGTAGAGTTAATTTTTGCTTAAGTGTAGTGTAGTAGACAACCCAAAGTATTGATCTAGGCCCATTTTGGTATATTTCATGCCACCATTTCACCGCCAAATGCGATCAAATAAAAAATAAATTGTTCACTTTTTCACAAACTTTAGGTTTCTCACAGAAATTATTTACAAACAAGTTATGCAATTATGGCATAAATGGTTGTAAATGCTTCTCTGGGATCCCCTTTGTTCAGAAATAGCAGACTTATATGGCTTTGGCGTTGCTTTTTGGTAATTAGAAGGCTGCTAAATGCCACTGCGCACCACACGTGTTTTATGCCCAGCAGTGAAGGGGTTAATTAGGGAGCATGTAGGCAGCTTGTAGAGTAAATTTTTAGCTTAAGTGTAGTGTAGTAGACAACCCAAAGTATTGATCTAGGCCCATTTTGGTATATTTAATGCCACAATTTCACCGCCAAATGTGATCAAATTTAAAAAAAACGTAATTTTTTTCGCAATTTTAGGTTTCTCACTGAAATTATTTACAAACAGCTTGTGCAATTATGGCACAAATGGTTGTAAATGCTTCTCTGGGATCCCCTTTGTTGAGAAATAGCAGAGATATATGACTTTGGTGTTGCTTTCTGGTAATTAGAAGGCCGCAAAATGCTGCTGCGCATCACACGTGTATTATGGCTAGCAGTGAAGGGGTTAATTAGGTAGTTTGTAGGGAGCTTGCAGGGTTAATTTTAGCTTTAGTGTAGAGATCAGCCTCCCACCTGACACATCAGACCCCCTGATCCCTCCCAAACAGCTCCCTTCCCTCCCCCACCCCACAATTGTCCCCGCCATCTTAAGTACTGGCAGAAAGTCTGCCAGTACTGAAATAAAAGGTTTTTAATTTTTTTTAATTTTTTTAGCATATTTACATATGCTGTGGTGTAGCATCCCCCCTTAGCCCCAAACCTCCCTGATCCCCCTCAAAACAGCTCTCTAACCCTCCCTTATTGGCGGCAATCTTGGGTACTGGCAGCTGTCTGCTATTATTTCACAATCATAAAAGTGTTGTTTTTTTTAAATGTACACTACTGTTACACCAGATATGAGTGGTGGCACTGGGCAAGTGGGCACAGTATACGCTGTGAGCCTGACACACACGCTGGCAGTCAGGCAACTGCAATTAGATTACACAGGGAAAAAAAAAAGCAGACTGATGTTCTAGTCCTAAAAAGGGTTTTTTAGGGTGCTGTCCTTACAGCAGAGATCAGATGAGTCCTTCAGGACTGTAGTGGACACTGAATACACTAGCCTAGCTATCGATTTCCCTATTAAATCAGCAGCAGCTACACTGTCCCTCCTCTCACTAAGAATGCAGCTTCCAAATGAATCTAAAATGGATGCTGTCCAGGAGGTGGGAGGGTCTGGGAGGGAGGGTCTGCTGCTGATTGGCTGTAATGTGTATTCTGACTGTGAGGTACAGGGTCAAAGTTTACTCAATGATGACGAATAGGGGGCGTATCGAACATTGCATATGTTCGCCCGCCGAGGCGAACGCGAACATGCTATGTTCGCCGGGAACTATTCGCCGGCGAACTATTCGCGACATCACTATAAGAGAGATTTTTTTTTAAGATTTTCATTTTTTATATACTTTAATTCCACTATTTCAAGCCAAGACTATACCAACCTCTGCTGGCTTTAGCAACTTACAACTAGTTAAACTAATTGTAAAAGAGATACAATAAAGTTTGAAAGAAAAGCAGTTCCACAATGTATTTTATAGGTTAACTCTGAAAATGCAAACACTTTTTAAAGAGAAATATTAAAAATGTTCCATATCATTCACACAATTACTCTTTAATAAATTCAACTAGGAACATGCACACATACTGTAGCTTAAGCTAAATTAAAAACACTTGAGCTCTGTGGATTGCATATAAGCAATCAATTATAGTAGCAATAATGAATAATGTCTTACAGCCTAGGTCTTAAAATTATATAGTAAGCTAAGCCCTTACAATCCGAGGGCTGTATTAACTTTTAATCTACAGTTTATGAAGGACCAAAGGCTCTATCAGTAAGTATCAACTTATATATATTTTTACACCACAAGAGTCAGCATATTAAAAGAAACGAGCAGGAGAGACCAAGCTACTCCTACCGGACCCCTGACACGCGTTTCACGAACGCTTCCTCAGAGGGGGTGCGGGCCACTGAGAAAGCCCACAATCAGGGTGAAACGCGTAGAAGCTGTGTGTATTTTCGAATAGCCGGGTGTTCTGATGCTGTCCATTGAAGCTGTGCAATTGGGAATCGTGTCTCTGAAAGAAGATTGTTTGAGACGGTGCACACACGGAGGTGAGAACCGACACCTGTGAGATGTAAGGACATAAAGACTACAACGTTTTTTCCTGTGTACATTAAGTACTAAGTGCAGGAGAGGAGTCCGGTTTGTGAAAGACACTTGCGCAAGTTTGAAGATACCGGAGAGAGGTAAAAGTTAACCGCTTGTTTGCTAAAGTTGCCTAACAGGAATCAGTCTCCTGGAAGAAGCCGTACACAGGAAAGGGTAAGATCACCTGCGCAGCAGGAGTACACAAAGTCTTCCCAAGGTACGGATTCACCATCTAAGACTTTTTTTTGCTTGAAGCACCCACTGTTTGAGTCTTTCCCCTGATAGCGTGTCTAAAGGGAAATCAAAAGTTATTATGTAGTTGGCCGCTACTGTTTCATAGATTCCATGTACCGCATTAGGAGAGACTTTTTCTTTGAATGAACTGACATCATATCTGCTTGAAAAGGGTGTATATAACAATACTGCCATAACCACTTGGGACTCTAAATTATAAAATCACCTACCGAGGAGTATCTGAGATTGTATAGGAGTACATTTTGTACATGGGGAACGCAAGATTGTATTTCATATGCTATGTTTTTATTTGTATTTTAACTATAGATATATGTATTCTACATATTTTTGCCTTTTTTAAGATCCAAAGTAAAAACTTTTTATATAACACATTTGGTTCACTCGTCTCATTGAGATTTATAGAAAGTGGTTATTAATCCAGGTTATCTAAAAATAATATTACTGATATATATACAAAGTATACAATTGTTTAACACAATACCTATTGTTACAATAGCACAATTTTATACTGGGAATTTTTATCTGTTTATCACAAATAGAATCCTATTGATACCATTTAGGTAGAACTAACTGCAACATTGTTACAATAGCACAATTTTATACTGGGAATTTTTATCTGTTTATCACAAATAGAATCCTATTGATACCATTTAGGCAATCTTCTAATATTTAAACACTCTCCTTTTTCTCTAACACTTAGAGCTTTTTTAGTGCCTTCTTATAATTTAATATATTTATCCTACATTTTTTGTCTAGGAGGAGGACAGTATTAGGGAGACATGTGTTTTTAGGTCCAGCGCTATACACTATATTTTTTGTAAACTCTACTAATGTTCTTAACATAGCAGAATATATTTTATTTATTCATAAATACATATTTGTACATATATCTTATGTTTTTTTGCACAAATATATATTTATACTTTTTTTTTTTTAGCAAAACAGTTAACCAGAGCTCTGAGGTTGCACTCTTCTGACGAGCGTTAAATTTAATTGTGCTCAAGCGATCACATTTACTTTAAACTTGTAATACGACCAATAAAACCTGATGCACATAAACACCCGTGATAAACCCCTTTTTGCTTGTGTGTGAAAGCTGACCAATTTAACACAAGCAGTCATGCCCCTGAATTCTGTTTCTAGCCAGAAATGTATCTAAACCATTTTTTAAATGTATCTAAGGTATTGACATTTACTACCTCCTAAGGATAATGAGTTCCACAATTTTGGTTAAAAATTTATTTCCTTGATCTGTCTGTAAACTTATCCTTGCAGGATAAATACATTTTGCCTTCCTTCCCTCTTGGATTAACCTTGGGGGCATTTCTCATCTTATTAGAGGTTTCTACTGAGATGTCATGAAAAAATAGCAGTTTTGTGTCTTTGTACTGTAAGTTTCTGTTAATTCCACTATACAGTGCATTCAGAAAGTTTTCAAACCCCTTCATTTTTCCCATTTTGTTATGTTGAGTCCTTGGAAACAGTCTCCATCTAATGCAAACAGTGCCAATGAAAAGTGATCATTTGCTATTATTGATTTATTATGCCGCTACCAAAGATATCATTCGCTAAAAACAGAAAATATTTTTTTAATAACTTCTTATACTACAAAATTAGGAATAGACATTTCTAGGAAGTCAATTTTTCATGTTCGTTTCACACTGTTAGCCAATGTCATCGTATGCAGCTCAAAAGTTTCATTTTTTGTCGCCAATTTTCCATACAATTTAGCTTAGAGTTCTCCAGTGGAGGTGTTTGTAGAAAACTTTGAGATCCCCTTGCTAGAGTTGTAAACCGAGCCCCTTTTAATTCAGTAGATGAGAGAAATGTAGGTTTCTGAGTCCTTGGAAACAGTCTCCATCTAATGCAAACAGTGCCAATGATCAGTACACAACTATAAATCCAGCACCTGTGCATCTGAAGGGTAGAGTCTGTATATCTGAAGCAGAGGATATTCAAGCAACTATTTTGAAGCAGAACCTAGATTAGATAAAGAAAGAAAGAAAGAAATATGTAAAGGACAATTCTGTTCATTTCAGAACACAAAAGCTATTCTGTAGATTTAGTACATAATTATATTATCTTTTATCCTTTTTCAATTTTGTACCTGGCAGACATATCATATTTTATATTATGTTTTTATAAGCAATGTGATATGATTTGTACACATATTAAATATACAATTTAATCAGTTGAGACTTTTTACCCATTTTTGTAAACAATGTAATTTTAATGGTGTTTTGTTAAGAAACGCTATACATTTTTTTTCCTGCTAAATTCAGTTTTTTTTATTTTAAACATTAAACCTAGATAATAACATTGTAGCTCAGACAGGAGGGGGCTTACAGAGGAAGATGACGTCTGTCAGACAGTAATAATGATATGCACACCAACATTTTTATTATGCAGCATTTCAGTACCAAGAAAGAAATTGTTACCAGAGGTCTTGATTTCACTGTTAGAATACAATATCATCCTTCTCAACTCAGCAGTTTTTTTTTTTTTACTTTCTTAATGATATTTTGACCCATGGGGAGGACAGCTGTAAGAATTTATTAGCCCAATCAAGACATATCTGTGAAATTTCTGGAACATATGGATTTCCATCTTTTGGAAGACCTATATTATTATTATTATTGTCATCAATATTTGTAATGCACCAATATATTCTGCGGCAGATAATACAGGGATACATTAAATACCAACAAGGCAGAGAAGACAGACTGGCACAGGATAATTAAAGGGACTTGCATGTAGAAATTATTTTCACTGTTTTTTTATGACCAGTTATGATAAAGGATTATGGCTAACCCAGCCCTCACAGTTAACCACCACATCTCAATCCCCCATCAACTAAAGCATACACAAAATGTGTTATGTCTTTTTAAAAAAATAAAAAAAAATAAAAGTAAAATAAAATACAAACTTTAATTAAAATACATAATAGTAATGGCTGTGTTGAGAGATCAACATGTCAGCATGAAACAGAGATGCTCCTTGAAATTCCTAGCTCTCTAATTTTGGCACTGTATGCCTGACTGTAGTCTTAAAAGAAAATAATGTTGTAAAAAAAGTGTCACGAATTAAATATTATAAGTAGCAAAACGTGCATCAGGAGCAGTGTTCTCTCTGGCCAAATATCGTGATCAGCCCAGCAGTGAAACAGTTAATTAGGGAACCACACCCTGCAGCTAGCAAACACTACACAATGCAGACAGTAAGGTATGGTCCCCTTATTAATTATTTCATTGCTAAGCCACTAACAAAATGTGGCCTTAGAGGGAACTCTTCACATCATTTTAACAATAGGGGCTCAATGGCATCAAAAAGTGACTCAAGAGGGGGCTTATGGTAGGATATGAAAAGCAAAAATTCACAGAAGGCATTTGCCCTTCTTTTTTGTTTTTATTTTTCTGTAAAAAAGCAACAGGAAAAAAATATATAGCACAAAAATTGAATGGTCATTAATATTTAAATTTGATTGTATCAGTTTCCCTTAAACCTGGTCGAAAAATTACATTTTGGGGACTATTTATCAAAGCGTCAACTGAAAATACGCTGGAATTCTGCATCGTAATTGTCACAAGATTGATCCGCTGTAGTTATCAAAGCGGCAAGATCAGCAAATGTTGAAATTTGTGACATAAAATACGATCCCGTGATCTCAATCCAACGCAGATCGATGCGAGTTGAAAACCCGTGGTATTCGAGCGGAATTGTGTTCATTCGCCCTCCTATTCGACTCTATTTGAATCTCTCACTAAGTTATCAAAAATTAAACATTTACGCTCGAGTCTTTTCCGACTCAGCGTACCTAGTTTTCAATCTGCCACCCTTGAGGTCACGGATGCCATAGAACTCAATGGGAGTCTGAAAACACAGAAAGCTTATGTTCGATGCTGCAAGAGAATGAAGTATATTACATAATAAAAGTATTACATGGCTTAAACATGGTGCACAAAGATTTTTCAACAAATAAAAAAGGAAGTTAGCTATATTTTGTTGTGTATTTATTTTATTTTTATCTCTATATCTATTAGTGCAACAAGTTTGGTGCAAAACTTTGCAGTTGAAAAATAAAAGATTAGCTTTAGAGAAATGTGCTTGTTCATGGACAGTAATGAAATGGTATAAATAAAGTTGGGAAAAACTTGAATAACTGCGACATCGATGACTGTTAGTTAACACCAGTCTGATGCTCTTCGCACCATACTTGACGCGCATGTTTTTGATGGCTTTTTTGATAAATAAGGAGATCGTATTCAGGTCCGCGTCAGCGATGTCTGGCGAGCGTATTGACGCTGGCGAATGCAACATAGTTGACGCTTTGATAAATAGGCCCCTTTAAGTTTAGATCTAACTGCAGTACATCAGGTTGGATTCACAAACAAACTGTAAAGCCTCCAATTTTTATGTTATGCTCTGGAGCCTTTTCATTAGAGACGATTCAGGGTCGATTTATTAAGCAGCGGATGCTACATCGACGCCCCATAATTTTTGGTCTGCCAGAAGCGGAAATTAAGAAGCAGCGGTCGTAAGACCGCTGCTCCTTAACTTCTCTGCCACCTAAAAGGTATGAACGGGGATGACTGAAGGCCCCTGCTACTTCTATTTCTAACAGTAAGTAACTGAATAGTTTACAATTTCACTAGGGAATTACAGGAAAAGTGGACAAAATAAATAATGAAAGTATATTGCAGAGTTTTTTTATACTGTATATATATAATTTATCTTTTTATATTACCATCTCAAAGTGTTTAATGTCCCTTTAACAATTATCAAACAAAACAAGATATTTTCTTCAATGTTTAGTTGAAATATTTTTTTATTGAGCACAAAACAAACAAATATCCATGGCAATACCACATTCATCTATCTAGAACATAGGCAACACATTTCAATAATCTCACATTATTCTTACAATGTCCCATGAATAAAGTAGATATGTGGTTATTCTTCAAATTGCAGCACATATTTTAAACTTTTACATCCATTACAACTATTGAAAGTAAGGTACAACTAATCCTATATGATAAAAGGCCAAGTGTGTTTGTCCGAAGCTGAAATGCGCAGTAGAGACTGCATGCGTGGACAAACACACCTGGCCTTCTAACTGACCTGGCATTGTGTGGTGGAGTGGGCGTGGCCGGCCAGGTGCGACGTGGGCATGGCCAGGCATGACGCGGGCGCGGGCGGGCGTGATGCAGGCGGGGCTGGGCGGGGCCAGGTTGGGACAGATGCTGGGGCTGCCGAGAGACAGAGAGCTCTAAAGAGGGGGGATAGAGAGAACAGAAGAGGGTGAATAGAGAGAGCAGATGAGGGGGAATAGAAAGAGGGAGAGAGAGACAGCAAAAGAGGGAGGGGGAGAGAGACAGCAAAAGAGGGAGGGGGAGAGAGACAGCAAAAGAGAGGGGGGAGAGAGACAGCAAAAGAGAGGGGGGAGAGAGACAGCAAAAGAGAGAGGGGGAGAGAGACAACAAAAGAGAGAGGGAGAGAGACAGCAAAAGAGAGGGGCGAGAGAGACAGCAAAAGAGAGAGGGGGAGAGAAACAGCAAAAGAGAGGGGGAGAGAGACAGCAAAAGAGAGAGGGGGAGAGAGGCAGCAAAAGAGAGGGGGAGAGAGACAGCAAAAGAGAGGGGGGAGAGAGACAGCAAAAGAGAGGGGGAGAGAGACAGCAAAAGAGAGGGGGAGAGAGACAGCAAAAGAGAAGGGGGAGAGAGACAGCAAAAGAGAGGGGGGAGGGAGACAGCAAAAGAGAGGGGGGAGAGAGACAGCAAAAGAGAGGGGGGAGAGAGACAGCAAAAGAGAGGGGGAGAGAGCGCAAAAGAGATGGGGAGAGAGAGCAAAAGAGAGGGAGAGAGACAGCAAAAGAGAGGAGAGAGAGAGCAAATGAGAGGGGTAGAGAGCGCAAAAGAGAGGGGTAGAGAGCGCAAAAGAGAGGGGGGGAGAGCACAAAAGAGAGGGGGAGAGAGCGCAAAAGAGAGGGGGAGAGAGCGCAAAAGAGATGGGGAGAGAGAGCAAAAGAGAGGGAGAGAGACAGCAAAAGAGAGGAGAGAGAGAGCAAATGAGAGGAGAGAGAGAGCAAACAAGAGGAGAGAGAGCAAACGAGAGGGGGGAAGAGAGAGGGCAAAAGAGAGGAGAGAGACAGCAAAAGAGGGGGAGAGAGAGAGCAAAAGAGAGGGAGAGAGACAGCAAAAGAGGGGGAGAGAAAGGAAAGAGAGGGGGAAGAGAGCAAAATAGAGGGGGAGAAAGAGAGAGCAAAAGAGAGGGGGAGAGAGAGAGCAAAAGAGAGGGGGGAGAGACAGAGCAAAATAGAGGGGGGAGAGAGAGAGTAAAAGAGAGGGAGAGAGACAGCAAAAGAGAGGGGGAGAGAGAGAGCAAAAGAGAGGGGGAAGAGAGCAAAATAGAGGGGGAGAGAGAGAGAGCAAATGAGAGGGGGGAGAGAGAGAGCAAAAGAGAGGGGGGAGAGACAGAGCAAAATAGAGGGGGGAGAGAGAGAGTAAAAGAGAGGGGGGAGAGAGAGAGTAAAAGAGAGAGCAAGGGGTGGGACTGCTGTACTGCAAAAAATGGCCCATACACACGGGCTTTAGGACTAGTATAGAATAAACAAGAAAATAAAACAATAACAAACAAGATAAGTCACTGTGTTCGCAACATCCCCCCATCTCCTCTTATTTTAGCTCGTGTATACCTCAGTCCTTGTAAGGTGTCACATAGAGTCTAGTCCCCTGATCTCTCCAGTCTGTGAGTTTTAGTCAATGTCTCTATTACATCCCTCCAGCATCCAGAAGAACCAAATCTTACTTAAGGAGTCCACTATGTTCTGCAAGTGTGCTGCGGACTCATACAGCGCATAAGTGTTTTTAACTTTGGTCAAAATCTCAGACCACTCCAGAACCCCCGTCTTCCAGTACTTAGCTATGGAAGTCCTGACAATAGTGTATATGATACTAAAAAAAAATGTTAATATGTGCATTATAGTTTCTGTAATTTGGTCTCCTAATAGTCCGGACAAAAAGTGCAACGTCCTTGTCCAAATTTCCTTGACTTTGGGACATTCCCACCACATATGTATATGCGTTCCTCTAGTCTGGTATCCTCTTGTCAGGGTTGTTTCCCTGCTTTGTTTGCCATGTGCTGCTGGCAGCCATTTTACTCACCTCTTACTGAATCTGGTGCAGAGTGTCTGATGCTGCTCATTTCCTGCACGCCCTCTTATGGCCGGACTGATGTACATCATCCGTGTGAGACAGGTTGCAGTCTCAGTATTGTGATGTCATCACTTATTATTTAAAGGTCCTCTGTTCAGTATGCTTTGCCCTTGAGTTGTCTCAGACCTGTTTGTGAGTTCCTGTGTATTACCTGGCTAGTCTGACGTCTCTTCTGGTTCCTGATCCCTGGCTTGTTCCTGACTTTGCTGTTCTCCTTGTTCCCGATTCCGGCTCGTCTGACTACTCACTTTGACTCCTGACTCGGCTTACCTGACTACCAGCTCTGGTTTTTACTCCTGGCTTGTTATTTGACTTATGGACTTTTTATTATTTTTGTTATTAATAAAGGTGTGATTATTTTTGCACTTCTCGTCTCAGTCTGATTCCTGGCACCCTGACACCTCTGTAGCAATTATGTGAGCTCCCTTTATCAGAGTGTGCTGTCTGCACCGGGGTCAGGTACCATCTGAACACCGATTTGATGCAATTTTCCCTTGAGTCAGCGCTGGTAGCCTTCTCCCAAATTCTGTTTCCATCTACTAACAATAGAAGGCTTGTTCTTAGCTTTTGCTGATTGAATAGCAAGGTACAGATGTGAAATTGCGTGTTTAGGTCTGTTGAATGTGCTACAATACCTTCCCAATGCTGTAGTCTGGCCCCCACTGCCATGTTGAATATATGCACGAATGGCAGACAGTATTTGTAAATATAACAACCAGTGCAGGGGAAGTAGACTTAATTTCTCTTGTAATTGAATGAATGTAAGTAGGGATCCTTTGTGTAGGAGGTCAGCCACTCTGTATAGACCCTTATTCTCCCACTTGTCCACAAGTGAATGACTATCCCTTGGAATGATGTATTTTAATGGTCATATTCTAGTGTAGTCTGAAATTAGTTTGTCTGTGTGAATGGTCTTATTCCACTGCTGGTATGAAATTCTTGCGTGTTTGTTACCCCTTAAAAAACTGAGAATTGCTGATTGTAAGGCCTCTAGGTCCCGTCTATTTACCTTGATCGGCAACACTCTAAAGAGATATAATAACCTAGGAACCAAGTTTATTTTTATAGAGGAGAGCCTACTATACCAGGAAAAGTTATATTTCTGCCATTTAGAGATTTCATTTTTCATGGTTTTAAATAGAGCAAGATAGTTAGCCTGATAAAGATTGTCATAGTCAGATGTCAACTTCACCCCCAAATACTGGATATGGTCTTTTGCCCATCTGAAGTCAAAATTAGTTTCAGTAAGCTTAATAGTATGTCTTGGAATGTCAATGGGGAGGGCATCACATTTGCCTATATTAATCTTATATCCCTAAATAATTGAAAATGTGTTTACAATATCATATACAATTGGCAGGGAAACCAAAGGCCTAGTCAGGGTCAGGACAACATCATCCGCGAACAAGGATTTTTTGTAAGATATCCCTCCCACCTCCAAACCCCCTAAACCTGCCTCCTTACGAATGGATTCAGCAAGTGGTTCTATGCATGTTACAAAGAGCCTAGAGTGACAGTGGGCATCCCTGTCTTGTACCATTTAGTATGTCTAATGTATGTGACTGATGACCGATCGCTCTAACATAAGCCGCGGGGGAAGAGTATAATGTTTTAATTGCAGAGATAAAGGGCCCACTAAATCCTATGCTGCCCAACAAGAGAAGCAGAGAAGGCACTCCATGAGCTTTAAGATATTCCAACACCGACACCATTCTCCTTACATTATCTGGGGCTTCCCTGTCCTTAATGAATCCCACTTGATCGGCGTGTATAATATCTGGTAGAATCTGTTTTAATCTATTGGCCAAAATTTTTGTCACTATTTTGATGTCTTGATTTATGAGGGAAATTGGTCTGTAGCTTGAGCATTGTTTTGGGTTCTTCCCTGGCTTTGGGATTACTACAATTTTTGCCTGAAGTAAGTCTTTGGGTAAAAGATTACCCTCCAAGATGTGGTTCGCGAATTGTGTGAGATGTGGGATAAGGGTACCTGCAAACAATTTGTACTATTCACCGGACAGACCATCAGGTCCCGGTGCCTTCCCTGGTGTAAGATCTTTAATGGCTTGGGCGACTTCGTTACAGGTAATTTTGGCATTCAGTTGTTCTCTATTTATTTCTGAGATTTTCCTCAAGCCGGCCTTATTGAGAAAGTAGATCTTGTGAAGATGGATTGTGAACTACTTTTTTACCATCATACAATATGCTGTAATATTGTTGCCTTACCGTCAATTTTGTGTATTGTGGGGATGGTCACGGCCAAGTAGTTGTCCCTAATTTTTTTGGCTAAATATTTGTCTGGTTTGTTGGCATACAGGAAATAATTTGTTTTCATTCTATGGGCATATTTTACAGATTGGTCATTAAGAATCGTATTTAGCTGTTGTCTTTTTTTGTTGTAGCAGTTTTAGGGTAGTTGCAGCTAGTGTCAGTCTATGTTGTTTTTCTAGACTTTTAGGCCTAGATTTAGAGTTCGGCGGTAGCCGTCAAAACCAGCGTTAGAGGCTCCTAACGCTGGTTTTGGCCGCCCGCTGGTATTTGGAGTCAGTGATTAAAGGGTCTAACGCTCACTTTACAGCCGCGACTTTTCCATACCGCAGATCCCCCTACGCCATTTGCGTAGCCTATCTTTTCAATGGGATCTTTCTAACGCTGGTATTTAGAGTCGTTTCTGCAGTGAGCGTTAGAGCTCTAACGACAAGATTCCAGCCGCCTGAAAAAAGCAGGAGTTAAGAGCTTTCTGGCTAACGCCGGTTTCTAAAGCTCTTAACTACTGTACCCTAAAGTACACTAACACCCATAAACTACCTATGTACCCCTAAACCGAGGTCCCCCCACATCGCCGCCACTCGATTAAAATTTTTAACCCCTAATCTGCCGACCGCCACCTACGTTATACTTATGTACCCCTAATCTGCTGCCCCTAACCCCGCCGACCCCTATATTATATTTATTAACCCCTAACTTGCCCCACACAACGTCGCCGCCAGCTACTTAAAATAATTAACCCCTAATCTTCCGACCGCAAATCGCCGCCACCTACGTTATCCCTATGTACCCCTAATCTTCTGCCCCTAACATCGCCGACCCCTATGTTATATTTATTAACCCCTAATCTGCCCCCCACAACGTCGCCGACACCTACCTACACTTATTAACCCCTAATCTGCCGAGCGGACCTGAGCGCTACTATAATAAAGTTATTAACCCCTAATCCGCCTCACTAACCCTATCATAAATAGTATTAACCCCTAATCTGCCCTCCCTAACATCGCCGACACCTAACTTCAATTATTAACCCCTAATCTGCCGACCGGAGCTCACCGCTATTCTAATAAATGTATTAACCCCTAAAGCTAAGTCTAACCCTAACACTAACACCCCCCTAAGTTAAATATAATTTTTATCTAACGAAATAAATTAACTCTTATTAAATAAATGATTCCTATTTAAAGCTAAATACTTACCTGTAAAATAAATCCTAATATAGCTACAATATAAATTACATTTATATTATAGCTATTTTAGGATTAATATTTATTTTACAGGTAACTTTGTATTTATTTTAACCAGGTACAATAGCTATTAAATAGTTAAGAACTATTTAATAGTTACCTAGTTAAAATAATTACAAATTTACCTGTAAAATAAATCCTAACCTAAGATATAATTAAACCTAACACTACCCTATCAATAAAATAATTAAATAAACTACCTACAATTACCTACAATTAACCTAACACTACACTATCAATAAATTAATTAAACACAATTGCTACAAATAAATACAATTAAATAAACTATCTAAAGTACAAAAAATAAAAAAGAACTAAGTTACAGAAAATAAAAAAATATTTACAAACATAAGAAAAATATTACAACAATTTTAAACTAATTACACCTACTCTAAGCCCCCTAATAAAATAACAAAGACCCCCAAAATAAAAAATTCCCTACACTATTCTAAATTTAAAAAATTACAAGCTCTTTTACCTTACCAGCCCTGAACAGGGCCCTTTGCGGGGCATGCCCCAAGAAGTTCAGCTCTTTTGCCTGTAAAAGAAAACATACAATACCCCCCCCCCCCAACATTACAACCCACCACCCACATACCCCTAATCTAACCCAAACCCCCCTTAAATAAACCTAACACTAAGCCCCTGATGATCTTCCTACCTTGTCTTCACCATGCCAGGTTCACCGATCCGTCCTGGCTCCAAGATCTTCATCCAACCCAAGCGGGGGTTGGCGATCCATAATCCGGTGCTCCAAAGTCTTCCTCCTATCCGGCAAGAAGAGGACATCCGGACCGGCAAACATCTTCTCCAAGCGGCATCTTCTATGTTCTTCCATCCGATGACGACCGGCTCCATCTTGAAGACCTCCAGCGCGGATCCATCCTCTTCTTCCGACGACTAGACGACGAATGACGGTTCCTTTAAGGGACGTCATCCAAGATGGCGTCCCTCGAATTCCGATTGGCTGATAGGATTCTATCAGCCAATCGGAATTAAGGTAGGAATTTTCTGATTGGCTGATGGAATCAGCCAATCAGAATCAAGTTCAATCCGATTGGCTGATCCAATCAGCCAATCAGATTGAGCTCGCATTCTATTGGCTGTTCCGATCAGCCAATAGAATGCGAGCTCAATCTGATTGGCTGATTGGATCAGCCAATCGGATTGATCTTGATTCTGATTGGCTGATTCCATCAGCCAATCAGAAAATTCCTACCTTAATTCCGATTGGCTGATAGAATCCTATCAGCCAATCGGAATTCGAGGGACGCCATCTTGGATGACGTCCCTTAAAGGAACCGTCATTCGTCGTCTAGTCGTCGGAAGAAGAGGATGGATCCGCGCTGGAGGTCTTCAAGATGGAGCCGGTCGTCATCGGATGGAAGAACATAGAAGATGCCGCTTGGAGAAGATGTTTGCCGGTCCGGATGTCCTCTTCTTGCCGGATAGGAGGAAGACTTTGGAGCACCGGATTATGGATCGCCAACCCCCGCTTGGGTTGGATGAAGATCTTGGAGCCAGGACGGATCGGTGAACCTGGCATGGTGAAGACAAGGTAGGAAGATCATCAGGGGCTTAGTGTTAGGTTTATTTAAGGGGGGTTTGGGTTAGATTAGGGGTATGTGGGTGGTGGGTTGTAATGTTGGGGGGGGTATTGTATGTTTTTTTTTACAGGCAAAAGAGCTGAAATTCTTGGGGCATGCCCCGCAAAGGGCCCTGTTCAGGGCTGGTAAGGTAAAAGAGCTTGTAATTTTTGTATTTTAGAATAGGGTAGGGAATTTTTTATTTTGGGGGTCTTTGTTATTTTATTAGGGGGCTTAGAGTAGGTGTAATTAGTTTAAAATTGTTGTAATATTTTTCTTATGTTTGTAAATATTTTTTTATTTTCTGTAACTTAGTTCTTTTTTATTTTTTGTACTTTAGATAGTTTATTTAATTGTATTTATTTGTAGCAATTGTGTTTAATTAATTTATTGATAGTGTAGTGTTAGGTTAATTGTAGGTAATTGTAGGTAGTTTATTTAATTATTTTATTGATAGGGTAGTGTTAGGTTTAATTATAACTTAGGTTAGGATTTATTTTACAGGTAAATTTGTAATTATTTTAACTAGGTAACTATTAAATAGTTCTTAACTATTTAATAGCTATTGTACCTGGTTAAAATAAATACAAAGTTACCTGTAAAATAAATATTAATCCTAAAATAGCTATAATATAAATGTAATTTATATTGTAGCTATATTAGGATTTATTTTACAGGTAAGTATTTAGCTTTAAATAGGAATCATTTATTTAATAAGAGTTAATTTATTTCGTTAGATAAAAATTATATTTAACTTAGGGGGGTGTTAGTGTTAGGGTTAGACTTAGCTTTAGGGGTTAATACATTTATTAGAATAGCGGTGAGCTCCGGTCGGCAGATTAGGGGTTAATAATTGAAGGTAGGTGTCGGCGATGTTAGGGAGGGCAGATTAGGGGTTAATACTATTTATGATAGGGTTAGTGAGGCGGATTAGGGGTTAATAACTTTATTATAGTAGCGGTGCGGTCCGCTCGGCAGATTAGGGGTTAATAAGTGTAGGTAGGTGTCGGCGACGTTGTGGGGGGCAGATTAGGGGTTAATAAATATAACATAGGGGTCGGCGATGTTAGGGCAGCAGATTAGGGGTACATAGGGATAACGTAGGTGGCGGCGGTTTACGGAGCGGCAGATTAGGGGTTAAAAGTGTAATGCAGGGGTCAGCGATAGCGGGGGCGGCAGATTAGGGGTTAATAAGTGTAAGGCTAGGGGTGTTTAGACTCGGGGTACATGTTAGAGTGTTAGGTGCAGACATAAAAAGTATTTCCCCATAGGAAACAATGGGGCTGCGTTAGGAGCTGAACGCTGCTTTTTTGCAGGTGTTAGGTTTTTTTTCAGCTCAAACAGCCCCATTGTTTCCTATGGGAGAATCGTGCACGAGCACGTTTTTGAGGCCGGCCGCGTCCGTAAGCAACTCTGGTATCGAGAGTTGTATTTGCGGTAAAAATGCTCTACGCTCCTTTTTTGGAGCCTAACGCAGCATTTGTTTGAACTCTCGATACCAGAGTTAAATTTATGGTGCGGCCAGAAAAAAACCCGCGGAGCGTTAACAGCCCTTTTACCGCCAAACTCCAAATCTAGCCGTTAATGTCCTTATTAAGGCTAGCAACAATGGAGTTAGTTTTATTTTTAATGTGGATTTTGCTTTGATTAGTATTCCCCTGAGAATCGTTTTGTGAGCAGCCCACACAGAAATTGGATTTTCCGTGGTATCTAAGTTTATATTTGATTATTCCCCCATAGCCTGTATCGTATTTGTTTTAGTTTGTGGGTCTCAAAGGCATGATGGGTCAAAAGTCCACGCCTGAATTCTATTAATGTCTCTTATACCTTTAAGAAAAAAATCGGTGTGATAGAATGGTCTGACCATGTACAAATATGAATGTTAGCTAATAATAATAGTGGGCAGAGTATCTGACTAATCAGGATATAGTCAATCTTAGAGTAGCTGTTATGAGCTGCTGAGAAATATGTTGTTTCAGTTGTAGCCTTGTATAAAGATTTCCATGTGTCAGTGAGTGTATGTGGGGAGAGCAAATTTAAGATGATATTAGCTGTTGTTCTCATCCTAGCCTGCTTTTGGTAAGATGTATATTTGATGTATATTTAAGTGCTTGGAGGTCAATGTTAAAATCTCCAGCCAGTATGATCCTCATTTGCGACCAACCGGTAAGGAGATGTGAAATATCACGGAAGAATATGTCCTGCTCTCATTCGGGGCATAGAGATTACAAAACAAAATATCTACTCCCCGAATTTGGCCCTGAACTAATAATTATCTACCTTCCTTATCCAAAATTGTTTTGGTGTGCATAAAGTGCAGCGAGGAATGTAGCAGTATTGACACCCCTCTTTTCTTCGAAACAGCAGTGGAATGGAAGTTTTGTTGTAATTCTCTGGACCAGTACTTGGGGATATGTGGTCTAGTGAAGTGGGTTTCCTGCAAGAAGACCACATTCGTGTGAAGGTTTCTATAATGATTTAGTGCCGTGCACCTTTTAGTGTCTGTATTCAGGCCTCTAACATTCGGTGAGATTAAGTTAAGTGTTGGAAGAGCCATATCTATGTGTAGAGTTCCTGTGGAACTCTAATCTGTAATATCAATAGGCATTTCATGGCTAATTGTTGATGTTGGGACCTAGTGTAATCGCGGATCACTACCACGTAGTAATCTGCAACGTATCTTTATAAGTGGGTCAGTAATGTGATGGACTGGGCATTACCCCCACAGTGGCAATTGCATACACAGTAAAAAATAAATAACATAACACATATATAAGTTGAACAGTAACATGAATTTGGACATCTAGATGTCCATACATAGAACTGGATTAAATGCAGGTGAGTGCAGTATAGCTAATCTAAACATGCCAAATCTTAACTAGTGATGTCCCGAACTGTTCGCCCGCGAACGGTTCCCAGCGAACATAGCTTGTTCGTGTTCGCGTCTGCGGGCAAACACATGGTGATATTCGATCCGCCCCTATGTGTCATCATTAAGGAAACTTTGACCCTGTATGTCACAGCCGTCTGACACATTAGAGCCAATCAACATCAGACACTCCCTCACAGACACCCCCAGCTACTCGGAATCCGCCATTTTAGACTCATAACGACCTTGCTTTCTTAATGAGAGGACGTGTTGTGTTTTTGCTCCTGACATTAATAGGAAAAACATAGCTAGGCTAGTGTATTTAGTGTCGACTACAGTTTTTTCTTCGTATTTTTTTTATTAGCATTTGCCTTGTTTTCAGCCTGTGTGTTTAAGGCTCACAGCATATGCTATGATTACTGCCACCACTGATATCTCCCTAACAACATTAGTTTAAATTTAACTAACCAAAAATGTTAATTATTTTGCTAGTGTAATTTTTTTTTCATTTTCTATCAGGCCTGTGTCACACAGCTGCGTAGCAGCCAGCCAGTGCGACCACTCATATGTGCATTGCACTTCTTAACATTATTTTAATATTAAAATCTAAAATTTTAAAATATTTTGCTAGTGTAATCTAACTTAATTTTCTATCAGGCCTGTGTTTTTGTCACTTACACAGCATACTGTGTTAAATTGCTGCCCTACCTACCATCCACGACTCATATCTGCCAGCCTGTGTGCCAGGCCAACTAGCCAATTAGTGGCACAAATCATAATTCTTGTAACAGTATCAAAAAAATTAAAATTCATAATTGTTTGGAATTGCAGTTTCCTCCTGCAGTTTGCCACTGAATTGCAGTTTCCTCCTGCCTGTCAGCCTGTGTGCCAGTCACAAACTAGCTAATTAGTGCCACCAATTCTAGTTGTTGTAAAAGTATTGTTAATCTTTAAAATTCCAAATTGATCGCTTGTGATTCATCAGTTTGCTCATGCCATTGAATTGCACTTTCCTCCTGCCTGCCAGCGTGTTTTCCAGGCCCAACTAGCCAATTAGTGGCACCAATCATAATTCTTGTAACAGTATCTAAAAATTTAAAAATCTCCTAGTGCCATTGAATTGCATTTTCCTCCTGCCTGCCAGCCTGTGTGCCAGGCCGACTTTCAAAATATTTACACCAATCATATTTGTTGTCACAGTATTTTTAATAATTAAAAATTAAAAATTTTTGGTAACTGTTCTGAATCCTCAGTTTGCTCGTGCCATTGAATTGCACTTTCCTCCTGCCTTGCAGCCTGTGTGCCAGGCCCACCTAACCAATTATTGCCAGCAATCATATTTCTTTTAACAGTATTGCAAAAATTCTCAATCATCACTGTTTTGACTGTCAGTATTCAGTCTCCTAGTGTCCTTGAATTGCATTTACCTCCTGCCTGCCAGCCTGTGTGCCAGGCCGTCTTGCCAACTATTTACACCAATCATAATAGTTGTCACAGTATTGTTACTAATAAAAATTAAAACATTTTGGATTGTTGTTCTTAATCCTCCTATTGCTCATGCCACTGAATTGCACTTTTCTCCTGCCTGCCAGCCTGTGTGCCAGGCTGACTTTCAAAATATTTACACCAATCATATTTGTTGTCACAGTATTCCTAATAATTAAAAATTTAAATTTTTGGTAATTGTTTTTCTGAATCCTCAGTTTGCTCGTGCCATTGAATTGCACTTTTCTCCTGCCTGCCAGCCTGTGTGCCAGGCCTACTTTCAAAATATTTACACCAATCATATATGTTGTCACAGTATTCTTAATAATTAAAAATTAAAAATTTTGTTAATTGTTGTTCTGAATCCTCAGTTTGCTCGTGCCATTGAATTGCACTTTCCTCCTGCTTTTCAGCCTGTGTGCCAGGCCCACCTAGCCAATTATTGCCAGCAATCATATTTCTTTTAACAGTATTGCAAAAATTGTCAATCATCACTGTTTTGAGTGTCAATCTGCATTCTACTAGTGCCCTTTAATTGCATTTACCTCCTGCCTGCCAGCCTGTGTGCCAGGCCGTCTTGCCAACTATTTACACCAATCATAATTGTTGTCACAGTATTGTTACTAATTAAAATTAAAAGTTTTTGGATTGTTGTTTCTAATCCTCAGTTTGTTCGTGCCATTGAATTGCACTTTTCTCCTGCCTGCCAGCCTGTGTGCCAGCCAGGCCGACTTTCAAAATATTTACACCAATCATATATGTTGTCACAGTATTCTTAATAATTAAAAATTTAAATTTTTGCTAATTGTTGTTCTGAATCCTCAGTTTGCTCGTGCCATTGAACTGCACTTTCCTCCTGCCTGCCAGCCTGTTTTCCAGGCCCAACTAGCCAATTAGTGGCACCAATCATAATTCTTGTAACAGTATATATTGATTCGATAACATTCGTATCTATCAAATGTATATTGCATCTATTGATTGATGTAATTCGTATCTATTGAATGTATATTGCATCTATTGAGCTATGTACAGTGTATTGATCATATGTATATTGCATCGATTGAGCTATGTAATCTATGTATCTATCTATCAAATCTATCTCGTGGTTGTGCAAGTGGACTGTTTGCGGTTGATTGCGGTGCGTAACACTTGGAGTTTGCTCTGTCACTGTGATGCGGCCGTAACCCTTACACTACCTGATAGATACGACATCATAACTGATGTTTTAAAGCACGTTATTGCAAACAATTTGGGAATGTTAGTTGATTTAGGCCCTTTATGGGTTAAAAGCAGACTCTGCATAAACTATGTAATTTTCCATGGGAGTTTTGCCATGGATCCCCCTCCAGCATGCCACAGTCCAGGTGTTAGTACCCTTGAAACAACTTTTCCATCACTATTGTGGCCAGAAAGAGTCCTTGTAGGTTTTAAAGTTCGCCTGCCTATTGAAGTCAATAGCGGTTCGCGCGGTTCGCGCGGTTCGCGGGTTCACAAACAAAACCGGAAGTTCGAGTCCGTCGTTCGCGAACCGAAATTTTTAGGTTTGCGACATCACTAATCTTAACGACATACTAACATCAAAGATATAAACAATGTTGAATCTATAAGAAGGTCAGACTCAGGCCACCAACGGGCTTCTCATCTCACAATGAAACATTCACAACATTACCCAAATGTTCAGTTCAGGTTTTGAATTTTTTCTTTTTCGTTACCCTGGTCCACCTTTTCGAGCGGAGACCTGCAGATCATTTGGTCCAGACTGTTGAAGGGAAGGAGAGTTTTGTTGCATCTCTGGTTCCTCAATGTTTAAGTACTTGCAGATCTCTGGTATATCTTGTTCCGATTTGAGAGTAAACAATTTGCTGTCGTGAAAGATGTGTAGGGCAAAGGGATAACCCCATCTGTATAAGATTTTGTGTTTTCTCAAGAGAGAAGTTAGAGGGTGCAGGGTATACCTATGCTGGAGAGTGCGTATACATAAATCTTGATATAATTGAATGACATTTCCTTGAAATCGTAGCATCTTGACAATGACATCTCTAGGTGGGAGGCCTTCCTTTGGTTTGGGCCTCACAACCCTATGAGCCCTTTCCATTAAGAAATCTGTATCTCCTTCATCCCCGGTGATAGCTCTAAAGAGCTGTGTCATATAAGATAGCAATTTAGAGGCCCCCACACTCTCCGGGATAGCTTTGAGTCTGATGTTGTTCCTCCTATTCCTATTTTCAAGATCCTCCATCTTGTCTTGGAGGTCTAGAAGTTGTTTCTGTTGATTTAAGATGGATTCATTTGCTGTAGTGACATCCTCTACTAATGCATCTTGGTTATTCTTCACCGCCTCGACTCTGTCTCCCAATTTAGATATGTCTTGTTTGATCTCTGCAAGACTAGATGTGACTGAGGAGTGGAGGTTATCAATTTTATTTATTAGCTTTTCAAAACTGGCAGCCATATTATGTTTGGATACTAATGTCTGTAGATCAGCCTTTGTCACAGCAGATAGATCTCCCAAAGCATCTTGAGAATTATTAGACAAAACAGATTCTGCACCATTTGTATTCTCTAAAGTCTCTGTTATGACAAGTCCTTTAGCTGGCTTTAAGAAGGTATCCATAGCTGTGGATTTGAAAGATTTATCATATTTAATGTTCTTTCTAGCTGCCATGACTATTTTATATGACTTCCAGACTCTAAAATAGCAAAAGATTAGCAGAAATGCCTTAGCTTTTATATGGCTCCTATTTTAAGAAACATTGCTGGGCAGTCTGATGCAGCAGTACCGTGTTTTTGGACATAGCATCAGAGAGATATAGTTTAAGAGGCTTAAGGTATCTGTTACTGAATCTCTCTCCTCTACCTATGAATTGTTGCTGCGTCACATGAGGCCTACCTTCCCATCAGAGTCGGTTGCCGCATCAAATAGCTCACCAGCCTGTGATCTCTTCTACCTGTCATAGTTTCTCCACTACATCTGTATGTGACCTCAGGTGAGATAAGTAGCTGCAGGCTGGGAACCACTCCCAGAGTTGCGTGGACTCTTTTTTCTAATTTTTCTTTGCGGCCGTTTAGGTGCTGGGCCGGTTGGTCCGCAACTCCGTAGTTCACTGCCAAAATTGACCTGGCAATGTTTCCTCTACTTTCCGGGAAGTATCTGCTTCAGTGTGCGGTGTGTTGGCAGCTTAATATGACATGTTTCACCAGTTATATATCAGGCACTGCACGGAGCTCCCAAGTTAAGCTACCGTCTCAGAGCTTGGTCAGGTTCCACTCCTTCTTCAATGTTTAAAGGGACACTCAAGTCAAAATTAAACTTTCATGATTCAAATAGAGTATGACATTTTAAATAACTTTCCAATTTACTTCCATTAACAAAATGTGTACAGTCTTTTCATATTTACAGTTATTGTATAATTGTAAAAAAGAGCATACAACTGAAAAAGCATAGCTCACCCCTGGGTAAAAGGGTTAAGGATTACTGTTCCAATATCAATTGGAATAATGTATTGATATTTACTATTTACTACTAAAATGCATTCATACCATATCTTTATTAGTACACAAAACCATTCATACCAGCAACGTTATTTAAAAACACTTAAACCTGATTAATCAATTAAAATCACAGCTACAGCAGGCAGAAAATAGATAAAGGCTAAGCCCCTTCAATCCAGGAGCTGCTTTAATTTTAATTTATATAGAAAATATCAGCACTGCCGAGTATCCACAAATTAGGTAGTGATATAGGTTAAATCAAGGAGTCAGGCACCACCAGAAGGGGTACAGGCCACCACTGTTTCAAGCTATTTGAAAGTATACAGAAACCTCCCCCAATTACCATACGTGCCGAGGTTATTGTCACTCTGCATTTTCAACCCGTCAATTTACAGCTATTCATGACGGTGCAGTGTCAAATGAGCCATCGTATGTAAGCCAATCCTAGCTCAATTACGTGTCCTGATCCAAAGTAACTGGATGATCATTGTTTACATTCGGCATCTGGGCATCAATGGTGTCTGGTGACTACAATTAGATGACATTGTATACTTTGCACATATTAGATGTTTATTATGAATCTTCAAAAATCTGAATATAAGATTGACAATTGTGAATCTATATTGGAAATAGTAATCACTGTCATAATTATTCAAAGTGCTAATTTATCGATGTTAGTGTGATTTATTATGGTTCTGGATCAACATGGTAATTATCACAATAATGTTTTTTTTGCGGTATTATAGTTACAAATAATATAGTGATAATCAAATATGATAATATTAAATTAAATATGCTGCTCAGCATATTGGATTTAATCCGATGACTATAATATGCATCGTGATGTGAGCTTTTAAATTATTCAGTTATCCAGTATGCAGAAATACTGCATAATGACAATATAATGTGACTTAGAAAATAAATGCATGATGAATGCAAGAAGTGGGTATAAATGACCAAAAAAAATATTTGTATAATAAAAATATTTATGGATAATAAAATAAATATGTATTATTTTAATTTGTGAAAATGACATTGTGTAAGTGATCAAATTCTAAGGGTAATTAAACATGATATGTGTAAGAAGTGGACATACGCAGATAAAATTGCTGAGGAGCACGTGGTGTGTATTCGCTAGCAGTACTTAGAAGCTTCATGAGCACTTACTATCTCTTTGAGCTATCACCATCCTTGACGCCTATATTCTTAACATGGAGATCAATCTCTCTTGAGCAATTAGCACCCTTCTTGACAACTTCCAAACGGCACTTACCGACACCCTTCACGCTGCATTCAGTTGCCTCTCTGGTGCTCCGCCTTTGGAGGTCTCCCGGACCGATTCCATGGCTCAGCAATATGTGGGTGGTAATGCCTTAGTATAATGTAGGTGGCGGTGGTGTCGGGGCAGCAGATTAGGGGTGTTTAGACTTGGGGTATATGTTAGGGTGTTAGGTGTAAACATAACTTTATTCTCCCATAGCTATCATTGGGATATCGGGCAGCAGCGAACATAAGCTTTCGCTGCTTTCAGACTCCCATTGATTCATATGGCATCCGCCGCCTCCAGGGCGACGGATTGAAAACCAGGTACGCTGTGCCGAGCGTACCTGGTAGAAATTTGTTAACTTGCAAAAGTAGTCAGATAGTGCCGAATTTGCATTCGGAACATCTGTAATGATGTAAGCATCGATCTGTGTCGGACTTTGACCGGCGGATCGTATGTTACGTCACAAATTTCTACTTTTGCCGGTCTGTATGGTTTGATAAATAAGGGGAATCAGGCTCGCCACAATTACACTGCGGAATTCCAGCGTATTTGCAATTGACAATTGACTGACTGAGTGACTGATATACTTTCATAAGGGCAAATTATTTATCTATCTATCATTAGGATTAAACGTATAAAGGGATATCTTCAATGTTATAATTCAAAAATGAAGTTTTTCCAATGTACCCATACATTTCAACTGTACATGTTTATATTGATATTTTGTCCATTCTTGGGTATGTACAATTGATGTGCTTCGGATTATTTAAATTGGTGATCACTGATTTGTTTGTTAAACTTTTACATGCACACTATCCAATAATAATCCAGCAATGCCCTTGTCAGTTGATTCTTGTGTCAGTTGGTAAGCCTGCAATGTTTACTTTTATTTTTGGCCATAAGGGGCTGGCTCAAAACATGGTAAAGTCCCTGTCTGTTAGTTTTCTTTCACTTAATGCTTGGTTAGCTTGATGCTTGCTTGCCTTGCCAGTGTCATTACACACACACACACAATTACACACAGAGGGGCCGAATTATCAAGCTTGATGCCCCTGTTTCCACGCGAGCCTTCAGGCTGACCGGAAATAGCAGTTATGAAGCAGCGGTCTAAGGCTGCAGACATCAATCCGCCAGATCCTATACGATAGGACTGATTGACACCCCCTGCTAGTGGCTGATTGGCCGTGAATCCACAGGGGGTGGCATTACACAAGCAGTTTACCAGAACTGCTTGTGCAATGATAAATGCCGACAGCGTATTCTGTCGGCATTTATCGATGTGCGGCGGACATGATACGCTACATCATATCACGTCTACTTACACTTTCATAAATCGGCCCCAGAGAGTGGTGCCAAAAAGAGACAGGGGGGGTAATATGGTAGACATAGAGGAAAAAGAATAGAGAGAATAGCAGAAAAGAGGAAGAGATTAAACAAATTAAAAACCATTGCTTTTTGTGCTGCTTTTGGTTTCTAGCAATACCTCTAACATAAATTTAAAACTTTATATAAATTTAAGCTGCTATTTGCAGTTTGGTCAAACGACTGCAAGAACTAATCTTAGAGGAAATGAAAGATTTATTTTTTATTGGTTTTTTTTTATTAATGATTTAACTGAACAAATAATATATTTTTTTATTTATTTTTTATAAAAATATTATAGCTATATGAATAATTATGTTGTGGCCAATATTATCACAAAATAAAAATCTATTTTATAGGGTTACTAGTTGGTAAACCTGCCCAGAGGGCAGTCTATGTGTTGTAAATACAAAAAATAAAAAATAGAACTACAGAAAAAAATAAACACATTATCCAAAATATCCAAAATGAAAAAATTCAACCTAATCCCTATGAAAATAAAAAAGTCCCCCAAAAATAAAAACACTAATCTAATGCTAAACTACCCAATGCCCTGAAAAGGGCATTTGTATGGGCATTGCCCTTAAAAGGGCATTCTGCTTTTTTGCTGTCCTTAAATGGGCATTCAGCTCTTTTAAGAAGTGCCCATAACCCTAATTTAAAAAAACAAAAAAACAAACCCCTAAGAATTAAAAAATTAAACCTAAGTTTTAATTAAACTAAAATTACAGAAAATAAAAAAATCTAATATTACAGAAAATAAAAAACAAAATTATCAAACATTAAAAAAAATTAAACCTAATCCCTATCACAAAGGGGCCTAGTTATCAATCCGTCAACCTCAAATACGCTGGAATTCCGCAGCGTATTTGTGGCGAGGCTGATTCGCCTTAGTTATCAAAGGCTTCAGACCGGCAAAAGTAGAATTTTGTGACGTAAACTTCGATCCGCCGGACTCCGTCCGACACAGATCGATTCTTATGTCACTCCAGATGTTCCGCACACAAGTGCGGCACAATCTGACTACTTTTGCTAGTTATCAAAAAACTAGCAGGTACACTCGGCACTTTTACGGCCCAGCGTACCTGGTTTTCAAACTGCCAGCCTGGAGGCGGCGGATCCCATAGGAATCAATGGGAGTCTGACCATAGCGAAAGTACAAGTTCGCTGCTGACAGACATCCCATTGATTTCTATGGGAGCTGTCTACACCTAACACCCTAACACGTACCCCAAGTCTAAACACCACTAATCTGCCCCCCTACACCGCCGCAACTAAATAAAGTTATTACCCCCTAAACCGCCGCTCCCGGAGCCCACCGCAAGCTACTCTATCCCTATTAACCCCTAAACCGCCGCTCCCGGAGCCCACCGCAACTATAATAAATGTCTTAACCCCTAAACCGCCGCTCCCGGAACCCACCGCCACCTACATTATACCTATTAACCCCTATCCTGCCCCCCCCATACCGCCGCCCTCTGTAATAAAGTTATTAACCCCTATCCTGCCGATCCCGCACCTCGCCGCAAATAAATAAATAGTTTAACCCCTAAACCGCCGCTCCCTGAACCTGCCGCAACCTATCTTACATTTATTAACCCCTATCCTGCCCCCCCCACACCGTTGCCACCTATAATACATTTATTAACCCCTATCCTGCCCCCCACTACACCGCCGCCACTGTAATAAAATTATTAACCCCTAAACCTAAGTCTAACACTAACCCTAACACCCCCCTAACTTAAATATTAATTAAATAAATCTAAATAATATTTATATTATTAACTAAGTTAATCCTATTTAAAACTAAATACTTACCTATAAAATAAACTCTAATATAGCTACAATATAAATAATAATTATATTGTAGCTATCTTAGGATTTATTTTTATTTTACAGGTACCTTTCAATTTATTTTAACTAGGTACAATAGCTATTAAATAGTTATTAACTATTTAATAGCTACCTAGCTAAAATGAAGAGAAATTTACCTGTAAAATAAAAACTAACCTAAGTTACAATTACACCTAACACTACACTATACTTTAATAAATTATTCCTATTTAAAACTAAATACTTACCTGTAAAATAAACCCTAAGATAGCTACAATGTAATTCATAATTACATTGTAGCTATTTTAGGATTTATATTTATTTTACAGGTAACTTTGTATTTATTTTAGCTAGTTAGAATAGTTATTAAATAGTTATTAACTATTTAATAACTACCTAGCTAAAAGAAATACAAAATTACCTGTAAAATAAATCCTAACCTAAGTTACAATTAAACCTAACACTACACTATAATTAAATTAATTAATTAAACTACCTACAAATAACTACAATTAAATACAATTACATAAACTAACTAAAGTACAAAAAAATAAAAAAAGCTAAGTTACAAAAAATAAAAAAAAAGTTACAAACATTTAAAAACATATTACAACAATTTTAAGCTACTTACACCTAATCTAAGCCCCCTAATAAAATGACAAACCCCCCAAAATAAAAAAATGCCCTACCCTATTCTACATTAAAAAAGTTCAAAGCTCTTTTACCTTACCAGCCCTTAAAAGGGCCTTTTGTGGGGGCATGCCCCAAAGTTCAGCTCTTTTGCCTGTAAAAGAAAAATACAACCCCCCCAACATTAAAACCCACCACCCACATACCCCTAATCTAACCCAAACCCCCTTAAAATAACCTAACACTAATCCCCTGAAGATCATCCTACCTTTAGTTGTCTTCACTCAGCCGAGCCACCGATGGAACTGAAGAGGACATCCGGACCGGCAGAAGTTATCCTCCAAGGGGCTGATCGGAACAGCCAATAGAATGCGAGCTCAATCTGATTGGCTGATTGGATCAGCCAATCGGATTGAACTTGAATCTGATTGGCTGATTCCATCAGCCAATCAGATTTTTCCTACCTTAATTCCGATTGGCTGATAGAATCAGCCAATCGGAATTGAAGGGACGCCATCTTGGATGACGTCCCTTAAAGGAGCCTTCATTCGTCTGTAGTTCGTCGGGAAAGGAGGATGTTTCGCGTCGGCGGGATGAAGATTCAAGACCCGGCTTCGACGATGACCTCGCCCGGATAGAAGACTTCTTCAGCACCGCTTGGAGGATCACTTCATCGGATGGAAGATTTCTTCAGCGCCCCTTGGAGGATAACTTCTGCCGGTCCGGATGTCCTCTTCAGTTCCATTGGTGGCTCGGCTGTGAAGACAACTAAAGGTAGGATGATCTTCAGGGGATTAGTGTTAGGTTATTTTAAGGGGGGTTTGGGTTAGATTAGGGGTATGTGGGTGGTGGGTTTTAATGTTGGGGGGGGTTGTATTTTTCTTTTACAGGCAAAAGAGCTGAACTTTGGGGCATGCCCCCACAAAAGGCCCTTTTAAGGGCTGGTAAGGTAAAAGAGCTTTGAACTTTTTTAATGTAGAATAGGGTAGGGCATTTTTTTATTTTGGGTGGTTTGTTATTTTATTAGGGGGCTTAGATTAGGTGTAAGTATCTTAAAATTGTTGTAATATGTTTTTAAATGTTTGTAACTTTTTTTTTTTTTTTTGTAACTTAGCTTTTTTTATTTTTTTGTACTTTAGTTAGTTTATGTAATTGTATTTAATTGTAGTTATTTGTAGGTAGTTTAATTAATTAATTTAATGATAGTGTAGTGTTAGATTTAATTGTAACTTAGGTTAGGATTTATTTTACAGGTAATTTTGTATTTCTTTTAGCTAGGTAGTTATTAAATAGTTAATAACTATTTAATAACTATTCTAACTAGCTAAAATAAATACAAAGTTACCTGTAAAATAAATATAAATCCTAAAATAGCTACAATGTAATTATGAATTACATTGTAGCTATCTTAGGGTTTATTTTACAGGTAAGTATTTAGTTTTAAATAGGAATAATTTATTAAAGTATAGTGTAGTGTTAGGTGTAATTGTAACTTAGGTTAGTTTTTATTTTACAGGTAAATTTCTCTTCATTTTAGCTAGGTAGCTATTAAATAGTTAATAACTATTTAATAGCTATTGTACCTAGTTAAAATAAATTGAAAGGTACCTGTAAAATAAAAATAAATCCTTAGATAGCTACAATATAATTATTATTTATATTGTAGCTATATTAGAGTTTATTTTATAGGTAAGTATTTAGTTTTAAATAGGATTAACTTAGTTAATAATATAAATATTATTTAGATTTATTTAATTAATATTTAAGTTAGGGGGGTGTTAGGGTTAGTGTTAGACTTAGGTTTAGGGGTTAATAATTTTATTACAGTGGCGGCGGTGTAGTGGGGGGCAGGATAGGGGTTAATAAATTTATTATAGGTGCCGACGGTGTAGGGGGGGCAGGATAGGGGTTAATAAATTTAATATAGGTTGCGGCGGGTTCAGGGAGCGGCGGTTTAGGGGTTAAACAATTTTTTTATTTGCGGCGAGGTGCGGGATCAGCAGGATAGGGGTTAATAACTTTATTACAGAGGGCGGCGGTATAGGGGGGGCAGGATAGGAGTTACTAGGTATAATGTAGGTGGCAGCGGTGTCCGGGAGCGGCGGTTTAGGGGTTAATACATTTATAAGACTTGCGGCGGGGTCTGGGAGCGGAGGTTTAGGGGTTAATACATTTTTAATAGTTGCGGCAGGGTCTAGGAGCGGCGGTTTAGGGGTTAGTAACTTTATTTAGTTGCGGGGGGCTCTGGGGGCGCCGGTATAGGGGGTAGAACAGTGTAGTTTACTGTGAGTGCTTAGTGACAGGCTAGCAAGAAAGCTGTCAAACAGCCGAAGAGCAGCGAGATCGGATGAGTGATAACTCTCACAGTCCGCTGCTCATCGCCCCGCGGCTTTTTGACAGCTTTTTTTGATAACTTAGGTGTATTTTTTCAGGTCAGCGGCGGCGAAGGTAGGCGAGCTTAGGCGGGCGTATTGGGCCGTGGAAGTCAGAAAAGTTGACGGCTTGATAACTACCCCCAAAGACCGCTGCTCCATAACCTGTCCGCCTGCTCTGAGCAGGCGGACACACATCGCCGGAAATCAACCCGATCGAGTACGATCGGGTTGATTGACACCCCGATTGACTCCCCTATTGGCCGCGAGTCTGCAGGGGGCGGCATTGCACCAGCAGCTCTTGTGAGCTGCTGGTGCAATGCTGAATACGGCGAGCGTATTGCTCGCCGTATTCAGCGAGGTCTGTCGGACCTGATCCGCACTGTCGGATCAGGTACGCCAGACCATGATAACTAGAGGCCGTGGTGTTTGAATACTGGTACACGGTCCCTCTAGGGCATGTGCCTATGCCACAGAAAAGTAGTAATATATTTTACTAGAAGCATTTATATAGTGCAAAGATGCTTATATTTCAAATTGAAATGCACCCATGCACATTTCATTTTTGACCTTTCTATCCCTTTAAGGAAGTTTACTTTAAAATTTTCTGAGATTCCAGTGAAATCCCAATAAAGCAAAGTGATAAGCTAATTTTTTCAACAAGTAGCTGACAGTAGCTGAAGGATAACTGTTTACAGGGCTCTTACTATTGTAAGCTTAAGAAATTTTTTTTTTTTTTTACATAGATATGTTCAGTCCTCTTTTCCTTTCAGCTTTTTAAGTTATGCTGCATCCCTTTCAAGTAATTTAGCATATGGGTGTTGTGACCCTTTAAATAAGAAGTACAATCAGCTATTTCTCATAGTTTGTTGTTTACTTCTTATTGGGGCATTTCTTTAAAACCGGTTTTGAGGTAACAATTTCCTTGGTTTTATATAAATATTTGGGATAAATGCAATTTCTATTGATAAAAAGTATAAAGGTTATAAGACTGGCAAGGCTCAACAATGGGCAGATGATGGCATTATTAAAGTGGTGTAGATTCTTGAGTCACTGGTATTTAGGATGTTGTTTTACCAGGCACAGTAAACTAGACAAAAAAAAGGTCACATTTGTGTTCTATGTAGGTTACTTCAATTTGGCATTATTAAACTATGCATGAAACATACATACTAAAAATGATGTGGTTCTTACAGCTGTCACACTGTGCCACCCACCTGTAACCATGCCAAGTATTTCTTCTGTCTCCTTTCCTGAAACAAGAAGCTGTCTGTAATAGAGAAAGGCCCAACCTGATGATAGAAAAAATGGAAACCAAAGAGTGATTGAGATGAGAAAACTATTATTATTTTAATTTTATAATGCTAATTATATGTATTATCCTAACAATTGTTTTGTTGTTACACAAATAAAGCTGGCTCTATCATTTGTAAATGCCATTGGCATCATTTCAGGCCTACCTATGCAATGTTGAATATCTTGTTTCACTGACTGATGAATCAACTTTTATTTTTTTTTATTTTTTTTTAACCACTGCAATTTTTTTCTTCCTAGAATGCTGGAGACAGGCGGGACTCGTCTGGGTTTGAGATGGGATGGTGGAAGATTTTTTCATAACTATTTTTGATGTATCCTTCTCCACCCCAAAACATGCAGTTTCTACAGGAGGAATCTGTCTTTGTATAATCTACTGTCTACTGTATGTCAAACCTTCTTTACCTACATATCAGACTGGCACCTAAATTAATGAAAATAATTATTTCTATAATTCAAGCATACTAGAAAGTAAAATGGAAATCCAAATAAGCAAAAAATTGAAAGAAAATAAGAAAAACATTCTTATTTCCACATGTGGGCCCTGAATTTACTGAGCAATATTGTAATTGTGAACTGTTTTTAGTGTGTTATAGTTGAGTAATACGTAATAGTATGGCCTAATGTTGTAAGCTTAGTCTGACCATATTTTTTGTGACTTTTAAGCTTATTCATTATTAGGGTAGCTTCATTCATATCCCAGGCATTCTTGAATTCCCTTTGAGGATTTGTTTCTTGTAACCTTTATTAGAAATATATACCATGAATCAACCACCCTTTCTGTGTGAAAGTGCTTCCCCGTATTACTCCTAAAGCCATTAACCTCCAGATTGAGATCATGAGACATAGTTATGGGGGCTGATTTATCAAAGCGTCAATCTCGGTGCATTCGCTGGAGTCAATAAGCTCGCCAGACATCGCAAACTTTGCTGCTGCAAATCCACATACGCCATTATTTATTAAAAAGTCTGTCAAAAACACGTGTGTCAAGTACGGATCGATGAGCATCGGGCTGATGATAAATAAGAGTCATCGATGTTGCGGATATTCTGTTTTTTTCCAACTTTATTGAAACCATATCATTACTGTCCATGAACAAGCACATTTCTCTAAAGCTAATCTTTTATTTTTCATCTGTTAATGTCCAAGAAATAGCTAGATTTATACCCAAACAAACAATAATATCTCATAGAAAGTAATTTTTGTTTTATTTATTTGTTATACAACAAATCTGATATATAATATTTTCACACTAGTCCTAAAGCCCGTGTACATGGGCCATTTTTTGCAGTACAGTGGTTCCACCCCTTGCTCTCTCTCTATCCCCCCTCTTTTGCTCTCTCTGCCCCCTCTCTTTTGCTCTCTCCCTCCCCCTCTCTCTATTTTGCTCTCTCTCTCCCCCTCTCTTTATTTTGCTCTCTCTCTCCCCCTCTCTTTTGCTCTTTCTCGCCCCTCTCTTTTGCTCTCTCTCTCCCCCCTCTCTTTTGCTCTCTTTCTCCCCCTCTCTTTTGCTCTCTCCCCTCTCTTTTCCTCCCTCTCTTTTGCGCGCTCTCTCACTCTCTCTTTTTGGAGCTTTCCCCCCTCTCTTTTGCTCTCTCTCTCCCCCTCTCTTTTGCTCTCTCTCCCCCTCTCTATTGCTGTCTCTAACCCCCCTCTTTTACTCTCTCTCTCACCCCTTTCTTTTTCTCTTGCCCCCCTCTCTTTTGCTGTCTCTCCCCCTCTTTTTGCTCTCTCTCTCCCCCCTCTTTTGCTCTGTCTATCCCCCTCTCTTACTCTCTCTCCCCCTCTCTTTTGCTCCCCCCCCCCTCTTTTGCTCTCTCTATCCCCCCTCTTTTGCTCTCTCTCTCTCCCTCTTTTTTGCTTTCTCTATCCCCCCTCTTTTGCTCTCTCTGTCCCCCTCTTTTGCTCTCTCTCCCCTTTCTTTTGCTGTCTCTCTCCTCCTCCCTTTTGCTCTCTCTATCCCCCCTCTCTTATGCTTTCTCTCAGTCTCTCCCCCTCTCTTTTGCTCTCTCTCTCTCCCTCTCTTTCCTCCCTCTCTTTTGCTCTCTCTCTCTCCCCTCTCTTTTGCGCTCTCTCCCCTCTCTTTTGCTCTCTCTCTCCCCTCTCTTTTGCTCTCTCTCTCCCCCATCTCTTCCCCCTATCTTTTGCTTCCTCTCCCCCCTCTCTTTTGCTCTCTCTCTCCCTCTCTTTTGCTCTCTCTATCTCCCCTCTTTTTCTCTCTCTCCCCCCTCTCTTATGCTCTCTCTCCCCCTCTCTTTTTCTCTCTCTCTCTCCCCCTCTCTTTTGCTCTCTCTCTCCCCCCTCTCCCCCCTCTTTTCCCCTGTCTCTTTTGTGCTTTCTCTCTCTCCTCTCTCATTTGCACTCTCCCCCTCTCTTTTGCTCTCTCCCCCTCTCTTTTGCTTTCTCTCAGACTCTCCCCCTCTCTTTTGCTCTCTCTCTCTCCCTCTCTTTTGCGCATTCAGCGATGTCTGTCGGAAACAATCCGCTGATCGGATCATGTCGGACAGACACATAATAAATAGGCCCCATTGAATCGACATATTTTATGTTCCCCTATTGCTTGTATCGATACGTTGAGATTTTTTAATCATTTTAGAATTGTTAAAACTTTTCTCAAACAAGAGATCCTGCAATAATAACATATGGTATTGAGTGATTAGTGAACCCCACATTGATTTGATTTTACTGACAGGCAGATATATCGATATTCATTGTGTATTTTATAGATTCTTTCACTGATTGTTAGTCATTTTAACCCTTTGAGTGCTAAGCACATTCCCACCTGGGTGCTAAGCACATTTGAGGGGTTTTTAATTTAAATTTTTTAAAATATATATTTTTTTAACTTTTTTTTTCTGATCCCCAAGACTTATACCGTTGGATTACCTTTCCAACGGTGGGTCTTGGGGGTCTGTAGCTGCTTAGATTCTTGAGATACAGGCTTATAAGCAGCATGCCCCCTTTCCCTATATTGTCCATTGTCTTTTTTTAATAAAGTTGCGCTGTGACGTCATCACGTCATTGCGGGTGACGTCACCATACAAAACGTGAAGCCCCGACGATGCCTATCAATATACAGGCCCGATCGCCGGGGTAGGAGTGGGTGGGAGCCCCCAGATCTCCCTCAAGGTGGGAGAGTGCTAGCGACGGCTCTGAGCCAACATTAGTACCTAAGTGGGAAACTCTGCGATGGCTCAGAGCCGTCGTTAGCACTCAAGGGGTTAATCTGGAAATAAATATTTTGTATATATGATTTTATAGCAAGACAGGAGGCTTTATATTTTGCATCAAATCTTTACTGATTACAAAACAGCAGCAAAGAAAACTGAACAGAAAGAAAAAATAACAGTAACAATGCATAACCAGAATACAGCAGCACAATAAACTGTACAGGACAATATTAGCACTTCATCTTTTCTTTGCTGCTTCCAGAACAGCAGGTCATCATGTATTGTCCCTCTATATATTTCTCTTTATTTTTCTCTTGTATTTAAATGTATTGGTATTTTATTAGCTAGTATTTGGGTAGTTATTTGTATCTAACCTATCTGATATACGTTTGTGTTTTCTATAATAAATTTCTGTATTTTATTAGTTTATTTTATAGGTAGTTTTTCATTGGTAGTCAGTGTTTTATAAAGCTTGTTTCTTTTTCTTTCCTACCAAGTGCCTTCTACTCGATCTCCTGTACACTTTGGAACAGATTGCGGTCTCTCCGGTCCACATCGCTGCCGTCACGTGACCGCATCACAGTCGTCACGTGACCACATTGTGGCCTTGTTCCCAGTCCGGTACCATTCTGAATGATCGCGGACACGCATCTGACCAATGATTTTCATCCCGTCGCATGTGTGAGCCGCTGCTCAGGACGATACTGGATTTGTAGGTAGTAATAATAATTTTGGCACGTGCGGCCTTCTTAAATTTGGCGCTTGCGGCCTTCTGTAGGCCTCTCTCTTCAGCTTGGCCTCTCACAGCTCTGGCCTTTAATCCTATTTTGTTGTAATACACCAATAGTCTACTGAATCCTCATATATGTATATCTAATATGTGAGTGGTCCCTATTTTATTCTTAATTCTGTGAGGAATATTAGAGTTGTGGTATCAGCTCCATCTTAAGAACTTTTAAACATTTTATTTTATATACTTTTGTCTATCTGGTATTTTAGAAGTCATGATGGCTCAGAGGTTCATTCTGAGTTTAACATAGTTGGGCCTATATTATTTTATATTCTTTATTTTATTTTTATACAAAACAAACACTTTTATTTTTATTTATTTATTTTCTTTTCTTGTTTTTTTCTTCTATTTCAGACTGAGTCTTTTATTAAACTGAGGTTCATTATGGAATCTGCTGCCCCTGTCAATGACCCTTCCCTGCCCTCCCAATCTAACGAGGAGATTTTTGCATACATGAATTCCGCCATAGCTCTGGCGCTCAAACATAATCAACCCTCCCCCTCTCCTGAGGTGGTTTCTGAACTCACTCAATCCCGTCTCTCCTTTTGATAATCATCATCCTCAGATACGGAACCTCCTGTTTCCCATAAACGGCATTGGAAGGCCCAATCCCGACCAGCTCCTCAAAAAGGCAAAGCTCCAGCCCTTAATTCTCAAGCCCCTCCCCTGGGCATTTCACATAGGGTTGTCAGAACCTCCTCCCCGGAGGCTAAATGGGGTAAAAGAACCCTTCCCCCACAGTGTGTGCAAGTGGGACTTCAGAGCTCAGACTCTGATAGATGATGTTTTCGGACTCAGAGAAAGGTTTCCTCAGCAACCTTTTCCTTGTCAAGAAAAAGACAGGAGGTTTTCACCCTGTCATCAACTTGAGAGACTTAAATCTACTTTAAGTCTAAATAAATATACTTTGTGGTATATCGCCATTTCAAAATGGAGGGTATACACATGCTCAGAGACCTTCTCCATATAGGAGATTAGTTCGCACGTCTAGACTTGATGGACGCTTACCTCACGGTCCCAGTATCTCCGGAGCATCGAAAAAAAGAGGATAAGGACCATCCAAGCTGTTATCAGCATCAGGTCCAAAAGCCAGCGTCTGTAATGGTACGGGGAGGGGGGGTCAGTGCCCATGGTATGGGTAACTTGCACATCTGTGAAGGCACCATTAATTCAGAAAGATATGTATACATTTTGGTGCAACATATGCTGCCATTCAGATGTCGTATTTTCCAGGGACGTCCCTGCATTTTCCAGCAGGACAACACTAAACCACATTCTGCCTGGATTACAAGCACATTGTTGCATAAACAGAGAGTGCAGGTGCTAGCATGGCCTGCCTGCAGTCCTGACTTGTCTCAGATTGAGAATGTGTGGTGCATTATGAAGCGCAAAATAAGGCAACAAAGGCCCAGTACAATTGCGCAGCTGAAAACATGCATAATGGAGGAATAGAAGAAAATTCTGCTTGTGAAAGTTAACCAACTGGTGTCTTCTGTGCCCAAACTTTTAAAACAAATGTTATTAAAAGAAAAGGTGATGTTACACAGTGTTAAACAGTGGACTGTCCCAACTTTTTTGGAGTGTGTTGCAGTCATCAGATTTGAAATAAGTGTATATTTTCCAAAATGCATTCAATTGACAAAGTAAAACATCAAACAATTGGGCCTATCTATCAAAGCTCTATGGAGCTTTAGGCACAGTGTATCTGGTGAGCCACCAGAAACACCTGTTATGAAGCAGCGGTGATGAGGCGGACAGGAATCGCCGGAATTCAACCCGATTGAGTACGATCGGGTTGATTGATACCCCCCTCTTGGCGGCTAATTGGCCGTGAGTCTGCAGGGGGCGGCGTTGCACCAGCAGCTCTTGTGAGATGCTGGTGCAATGCTGAATATGGAGAGCATATTGTTCTCCGCATTCAGCTATGTCTGTCGGACCTGATCCGCACTGTCGGATCAGGTCCGACAGACATATAATAAATAGGCCTCAATGTGTTAATAATGCGTTTTCAATATATTAATTATATATTATATATTAATTATATATTGAATTTTCAAATGACTCTTTTATTAGTTTTTATATTTTTATGCTTGTTAGGAATTGGGGTTGTATGTACACACACACACACACACACACATATATATATATATATATATATATATATATATATATATATATATATATACATAAATATATATATACTTATACATATTTAGACATGTATATATATATATATATATATATATGTTAAAGCCCTTTGCATGTCTTTTTTGTTCTAAGACCTCATATCTTTGAGTACTTAGAACTTTTTATTGCAATTTTATTAAAACAATTTTTATTAGTGTTATTATGAGTGTAACTGTACTTTTAAATGTATTTTTAATTATTTTTTTGTGCAACTTTAGTTTAGATTAACAGTTAGCCAGAGCTATCCTGATGCTCGTTAAATTAAATTGACCTCAAACAAATGCATTAACTTTCAACTTGCAATACGTAATCTACGTCTGACACGCACAAAGAGCCGCAATAAATCCCTTTTCACTTGCGCACAACGGTTAGACCCCCAGTTGTAATCTTGCCCTACAGCACACCTGTTATTTATCATTGCATTGCCATAAAAAAGTGAATGGTAAAAGTAAGACCCTAACCACCCAACCAAATCCCTTAACCATGTGGCTTTAAGGAAGCTGACAATCTGAAGGAAGACACTGATATATTGGCTTCAGAAGAGCAAAGTTTTTTATATATTAAAACTATATAAAATAGTTCCTCCAATTTTTCCATTTTTCCAAGCTTGCACAACTCCAAAATCATCAAACACATTAGCCTTGATGTCATGCCGCTGCTTACCGGCAATTATGTCATCACTGCAAGCCCTCTCTTCCTGATGCCGGTCCGGATCCTTCCTGTGACGCGAATCCTACCCTATGTAAGTACCTCAGTCACTCTCACCTATGCCCAAGTATAGGTGTTACTGTGTGTGCTCCTGGGTGCTGTGTTACTTATATTGCTGAATTGCCATACCATTACTGAACACTGACTGTCTGACCACTCTGCTTGCTTAACTCTTGAACGGCTGGATCGCCATATCGTTACTGAACTCTGCCTGTCTGACCACTCTGTTTGCTTAACCCTTGAACTGCTTGATCACCATATCGTTACTGAACTCTGCCTGTATGACCACTCTGCTTGCTTAACCCTTATATTTCTGGATTGCCTTACCATTGCTGAACTCTGCCTGTCTGACCATTCTATTGGTTTGCCCCTGAAGTATTATACTACTGGATTTCCTTTATTGCTGATACCTGCCCATTCCTGACTATTCTATTGTTAGAAACGAGTTTGAGCAATGGCACTACACTTAGACACACTCCCCAGTATATCTATAGTGGTCAATGATAATTGGTTATTGTGAAATCATTCTATGCTGTTGGAGGGAGGGGTGCTACCGCACAACAATAGCATTCATACAAGGAGTGGAGGTGATAAAGTCACTTCCACGAAAGAATGCGGTTCTAGCACTCACTGTCTTAACCTCTTATGCGGCGTTAACTTCCAGAGTATAAAACTTAACTTTTATTTATTTAGCTAAAATAATTGGAGAAGGGGGGAAAAAAGGGAAACATAAACAATTAAAAACCTAGGATAGAGTAGTCCTGTATAGATTCTGTTATATGCAATAATTTGTGTAAATAGGCCTTTGGGGTATGATAGCCCAAATAATAATATTACAGTATAATCTATACAGAAATCGGTGTGGCACACCGGCTCAATTAAATAAAGCTATGTTGATGTTGTGTAGATTATTATAACGCTACCCAGTGGGGGATTACTTAAGCTCAGCTTAGTTAGAGATTGTGGGTTTTAAGCCATAGCAAGGATGTCCAATACAATAAGTAGTCAGTTTAATGCTGATATAATATGTTTATGTATACATATTGCTGTCATCCATACTGTGAGGCTATTATTTATTTGAAGTGATCACTCACATATAGGATAATCTACACAAAAAATGCTGGATTTATATGGGTTGTCCAGTGGGGGAAACAATACATGTGTTATAGTGCTGGGCTACTTCTATTCTCTAAGATACCTGAGATAAGGCAACTGCCAGTTTTATCGTTCAGTTATTCATTATTGTATCAATATAAATCGCTTGATACCGACAGTGTTATTACTGCTGTTGTCTATCCATTCACTCACTTTTATGTTTACTTATCGTAGGGTTAATGTCAAGTAAATTGGTTTATATGCATTATAATGTCCTAATACCACTTATGTAATTGCGTTTGACCCTCTGGTCTGGGATGGTTTTGTGTTAAGAGTAAACTAGGATTTAGTGTTATCAAGTTATTATTATTTCAGGTTTAAATGTAACTTGCTCAATCTATATTCTCATCCTGTTTCATAATAGCTGAGTGTGCATTGAAGAAGTCCTAGGTATTCTGTATTACCACGTCAGAATAGTGGTGTGGTATTAAACATAAAAAGGTAACTTTATTTTTGTGCAGCAGAGGTTTTGTTACTGTGCTGTTCCTATGCAAGCCCCAATAAAATGTTAAATACTGTTACTGGTTATTGGTATAATTAGATCAGAATATTGTGGTGCAGTAGTACCACTATACAGTGTTAAGTATTTGGGTACAATTATGTGCACCAGTTGTAATTCCTAAACTTCATTAAGTATTAACAGTACTGCTTGCAGTGTTGTACAGCACCTGTAATGAGTGTTATAGTGAGTTAGGATTCACTGAGTTAGAATTCACTGAGCATAGGTAGTACCACTTTAATGCAATCACGGTTAGTATTCAGATGTAAAGTTTTATTACACAAGTAAATCGTAATATAGTTACTTTTAATTTTTTAGGCAGAAATAGTGTACCTGCAGAAAGATCGCTACATATAACTCGATACCCTGTTAATGTGTACCCTTTAGCACACTTATGTAATATAATTAGATTCTATTGTGAATACTGTTTTTTTATACACAAAATAGTATCGAGCTGCCGGCAGGCAGTATATTATGTTAGTCTGCTGTTGTGAATCTATCTCTCTATTACTTGCCTGAGTTGGCAGTAATTTATACTGTTACTGGTTTTGCTTGTAATCTAAATTAGCCCAGTTACCCATGTAAATACCCCATACCAGTTATAGCCGTATTGTAACATTCAACCGTAAACATATTAGTGATTACGCTATAAGGAGGTCATAAATTTAAGCTTCTGGTATAAGCGATATTAGTCAGTGGATATCCCTCTAAGTATAGTTTCCTAAGTAGTGTACCACGCTGACACCCTATTGATGCCGGTGAGCCACAGTAAAACGTAGCAGACTACTTTCTCCTAATTTTAAAAAAAGAGCTTAACAGTGCTCTGTCTCTACACCTAACGCGTTTCGCCCGTATAGGGCTTATCAAAGCCCTATACGGGCGAAACGCGTTAGGTGTAGAGACAGAGCACTGTTAAGCTCTTTTTTTAAAATTAGGAGAAAGTAGTCTGCTACGTTTTACTGTGGCTCACCGGCATCAATAGGGTGTCAGCGTGGTACACTACTTAGGAAACTATACTTAGAGGGATATCCACTGACTAATATCGCTTATACCAGAAGCTTAAATTTATGACCTCCTTATAGCGTAATCACTAATATGTTTACGGTTGAATGTTACAATACGGCTATAACTGGTATGGGGTATTTACATGGGTAACTGGGCTAATTTAGATTACAAGCAAAACCAGTAACAGTATAAATTACTGCCAACTCAGGCAAGTAATAGAGAGATAGATTCACAGCCTATACGGGCGAAACGCGTTAGGTGTAGAGACAGAGCACTGTTAAGCTCTTTTTTTAAAATTAGGAGAAAGTAGTCTGCTACGTTTTACTGTGGCTCACCGGCATCAATAGGGTGTCAGCGCGGTACACTACTTAGGAAACTATACTTAGAGGGATATCCACTGACTAATATCGCTTATACCAGAAGCTTAAATTTATGACCTCCTTATAGCGTAATCACTAATATGTTTACGGTTGAATGTTACAATACGGCTATAACTGGTATGGGGTATTTACATGGGTAACTGGGCTAATTTAGATTACAAGCAAAACCAGTAACAGTATAAATTACTGCCAACTCAGGCAAGTAATAGAGAGATAGATTCACAACAGCAGACTAACATAATATACTGCCTGCCGGCAGCTCGATACTATTTTGTGTATAAAAAAACAGTATTCACAATAGAATCTAATTATATTACATAAGTGTGCTAAAGGGTACACATTAACAGGGTATCGAGTTATATGTAGCGATCTTTCTGCAGGTACACTATTGCTGCCTAAAAAATTAAAAGTAACTATATTACGGTTTACTTGTGTAATAAAACTTTACATCTGAATACTAACCGTGATTGCATTAAAGTGGTACTACCTATGCTCAGTGAATTCTAACTCAGTGAATCCTAACTCACTATAACACTCATTACAGGTGCTGTACAACACTGCAAGCAGTACTGTTAATACTTAATGAAGTTTAGGAATTACAACTGGTGCACATAATTGTACCCAAATACTTAACACTGTATAGTGGTACTACTGCACCACAATATTCTGATCTAATTATACCAATAACCAGTAACAGTATTTAACATTTTATTGGGGCTTGCATAGGAACAGCACAGTAACAAAACCTCTGCTGCACAAAAATAAAGTTACCTTTTTATGTTTAATACCACACCACTATTCTGACGTGGTAATACAGAATACCTAGGACTTCTTCAATGCACACTCAGCTATTATGAAACAGGATGAGAATATAGATTGAGCAAGTTACATTTAAACCTGAAATAATAATAACTTGATAACACTAAATCCTAGTTTACTCTTAACACAAAACCATCCCAGACCAGAGGGTCAAACGCAATTACATAAGTGGTATTAGGACATTATAATGCATATAAACCAATTTACTTGACATTAACCCTACGATAAGTAAACATAAAAGTGAGTGAATGGATAGACAACAGCAGTAATAACACTGTCGGTATCAAGCGATTTATATTGATACAATAATGAATAACTGAACGATAAAACTGGCAGTTGCCTTATCTCAGGTATCTTAGAGAATAGAAGTAGCCCAGCACTATAACACATGTATTGTTTCCCCCACTGGACAACCCATATAAATCCAGCATTTTTTGTGTAGATTATCCTATATGTGAGTGATCACTTCAAATAAATAATAGCCTCACAGTATGGATGACAGCAATATGTATACATAAACATATTATATCAGCATTAAACTGACTACTTATTGTATTGGACATCCTTGCTATGGCTTAAAACCCACAATCTCTAACTAAGCTGAGTTTAAGTAATCCCCCACTGGGTAGCGTTATAATAATCTACACAACATCAACATAGCTTTATTTAATTGAGCCGGTGTGCCACACCGATTTCTGTATAGATTATACTGTAATATTATTATTTGGGCTATCATACCCCAAAGGCCTATTTACACAAATTATTGCATATAACAGAATCTATACAGGACTACTCTATCCTAGGTTTTTAATTGTTTATGTTTCCCTTTTTTTCCCCCTTCTCCAATTATTTTAGCTAAATAAATAAAAGTTAAGTTTTATACTCTGGAAGTTAACGCCGCATAAGAGGTTAAGACAGTGAGTGCTAGAACCGCATTCTTTCGTGGAAGTGACTTTATCACCTCCACTCCTTGTATGAATGCTGACTATTCTATTGGTTTAACCCTGAACTATTTTACTGCTGGATTTCCTTTTTTGCTGACACCTGCCTGTTCCTGTTCATTCTATTGGTTTACCCCTGAACTTTATGCTGCTGGATTGCCTTCCTGTTGCCGGACTCTGCCTGTCTTAACCATTCTCTCCCTTCATCTTATTGCCGTGGAAGTCTACCCTGTCTACCATGAGTACTGCTTACCTAATTTCATTAGCTCACTCTGCTCTGGGATATTTCCTATCATTCCACTTGATGTCGGGATAAGAAGACTACTGGCCAAGTTTGGTCTGATAGAGGAATATCCCATGAGCATTACACTTGAGATGACTTGCCCCATGGAATTATTCATAAAACACAAGACTTGTAGTATTGCAATAGATTAACCCACCAGTGCTGCAAACATTTTACAAGGACCAAACTGCGCACACCGCTTGCTTTATTTTGAGGTGCCAATATGGGCTTGTTACTTGAGTTAACAATGCTTGCTGCTTTTATTTTGTTAGCAGAATGTTTTGTTTTAAAGTGTCTTTATCTTATTACCTCTACTGATGCTAGTTAGGGACAGACACATGAGTGTTAGGCTTGTGAAATATGCAGGGTGCCCTTTTAGTTCTTGAAAACCAACAATTTCAGAGTAAATTTACCTAAAAAGGATAAATAAAAAAATGAAAGTATATTTCAAAACTTTTACTACTCATATTTAACCCCTTAAGGACCAGCGACGTACCCTGTATGTCACTGGCTTTTTTTTTGGACTTGATTGTTTTATAGAGCGGTCTTGCCATCAGCGTTGAGACTGCTCTATTCCACAAAGTCTGCTAGAGGGAGGGCATTAATAGCGTGTTCTTGCTAGACTTGTGCTATTATGTCCTGAAAAAACCCTTAATGACCAGTGACATACAGGGTACATTGTGGTCATTAAGGGGTTAAATATTTTACATTACAATCTCAAAGTGTTCCATACCAAAACTGTTATGTCTAAACACTTTAAAGACACCAAGGCAATATTCTCTATTCTATGACACTATGACACAGCCAATACCAACAATAATACTCTACTTGACTGGTTCAAGCTCACATTCTACCTTTTATTTAACTTGCTCAGCATCTTTCCCCTTCCCACTACACCCAGTGAACCACTAGTTCTGTAAACCTCAGTACCCCATAAATACCCTTTAACTAGTAAAAGTCTCAAGAGATGGCTTAGAGCATGCTAAATATATATTATTTAATGAACAATCTCCTAATTTCTGTTTATAGCAGGTTAATAATCCAGGAGGATAACAGTAGATTTCAGTACCGGTTTATTCTTGGGAAACTACCTCCAATGTCTGGCAATTCAAAAATGAATATAAATAATGATCCATGAGAGATGTTAGCTTATTGGTAACCCTGCAAGCACACAACTTTCAACACCAGAAAATTTGCTTGATGTACAAAACTAAAAGTAATATAAGAGAATAGTGCAGTGACAGAAGAAACAACATACCACTGATCTGTCATTTCACTGTATAATTTATCTGTGACAGTAGGTTCCAGTTGCTAATGCTTCGTATAATTACTGTCAAAACCAATAATACACATCTGATTTAGTGCTCTTCAGCAGCACAAAAAATTTGTAGTTAACAATTTTGGTGTTATAGTGTTTTGAGTATTTGGCAAGAGCTGCGTGTCTGTCTTCTAGATGGGAGGAGAAGAGAATGGATGGTAACAGGAATAGCCAGAGGTGATGCAATGTAGGATCTGAGGTAAAAGAGCAGAGCTTGCTGCAGGCTTTAGAATTGTGTGATGCCGTGTAGGTATGCTTCACAGATTGTGTGCTTGGAAGTGGTTAAAGGGACAGTCTACGCCAAAATTGTTATTGTTTAACCTCTTAGTGACCAGACCATTTTTCAATTTTCTTACCGTTAAGGACCAGGGCTATTTTTACATTTCTGCGGTGTTTGTGTTTAGCTGTAATTCTCCTCTTACTCATTTACTGTACCCACACATATTATATAAAGTTTTTCTCGCCATTAATTGGAATTTCTAAAGATACCATTATTTTCATCATATCTAATAATTTACTATAAAAAAAATACAAAATATGATGAAAAAAATAAAAAAAAACTTTTTCTAACTTTAACCCCCAAATTATGTCACATATCTACAGCCACTATATCTACAGCCACGTTTTTTCCTGAGTTTAGAAATACCAAATGTTTACATGTTCTTTGCTTTTTTTTGCAAGTTATAGGGCAATAAATACAAGTAGCACTTTGCTATTTCAAAATTAGCAATAGTTACATTGTAACACTGATATCTGTCAGGAATCCCTGAATAACCCTTCACATGAATATATTTTTTAGTAGACAATCCAAAGTATTGATCTAGACCCATTTTGGTATATATCATGCCACCATTTCACCGCCAAATGCGATCAAATAAATATAATCGTTAACTTTTTCACAAACTTTAGGTTTCTCACTGAAATTATTTACAAACAGATTGTGCAATTATGACACAAATGGTTGTAAATGCGTCTCTGGGATCGCCTTTGTTCAGAAATAGCAGACATATATGGTGTTGGCATTACTTTTTGGTAATTAGAAGGCCGCTAAATGCCACTGTTCACCACACTTGTATTATGCCCAGCAGTGAAAAGGTTAATTAGGTAACTTGTAGGGTTAATGTTAGCTTTAATGCAGTGTAGTAGACAACCCAAAGTATTGATCTAGACCCATTTTGGTATATTTCATGCCACCATTTCACCGCCAAATGCGATCAAATAAAAATAATCGTTAACTTTTTCACAAACTTTAGGTTTCTCACTGAAATTATTTACAAACATCTTGTTAAATTATGGCACACATGATTGTAAATGCTTCTCTGGGATTCCCTTTGTTCAGAAATAGCAGACATATATGGCTTTGGCATTGCTTTTTGGAATTAGAAGGCTACTAAATGCCACTGTGCATCACACTTGTATTATGCCCAGCAGTTAAGGGGTTAATTAGGTAGCTTGTAGGTTTAATTTTAGCTTTAATGTAGAGATCAGCCTCCCACCTTAGACATCCCACCCCTGATCCCTCCCTGACCCCCTCAAACAGCTTTCTTCCCTCCCCCACCTCACAATTGTCACCACCATCTTAAGTACTGGCAGAAAGTATGCCAGTACTAAAATAAAAGGCATTTTTTTTATTCTACAGTGTTGGATCCCCCCTTAGCCCCAAACTCCCTGATCCCCCTCAAACAGCTCTCTAACCCTCCCCCCTCTACCTATTTTCCACTATCTTGGGTACTGACAGCTGTCTGTCAGTACCCAGCTTGCTAGAAATGTGCTTTATTAAAAAAAAAATAAAAAAAAAGACCCAATTTTCTATAGTGTAGCTACCCCCTCCCCTCCCAGAGCCCTTTCCCAACACTAATTAGTTCTTATTCCCCCTCCCTCTCTCTCCCTCCTTCCCATAGAAAGCAATGATCGCTTTAATAGAGCGTCCGCGCACTCCCGCCCCCCTTGTGTGCGCTCACCAGACCTCAAACTGGAATTGATCCAGCGATGAGCTGCCCACCCGCCTCCCTCCTATACCTCCCACCCACCAATGATCGGCATCATCGCTGGCCGATGCTGAGAGGGCCACAGAATGGCCCTCTCTGCATTGGTGGCTAAAAAAAGGGTATTGCAGGATGCCTTAATATCGAGGCATAACTGCAATACCCTGAAAGTGTCTGGAAGGGATCACGATCACTTCCAGCACTTAAAAACCCAGAGGATGTGCAGGGTATGTTCTTGGTCATTAAAGGGACAGTCAACCTTGACAATAATGTGTTCCCTATCATTAGTTTGAGCCTTAATAAGGTCTCCTACCTGTGTGCCAGTACGCTGCTCACAACGGTCTGAAAGTTATTTTCATACTGTGATCACCTGTACGGTCCCTCCCCTCGTCCCCCAGGTTATTCCTCTATCCATACCATAGGTCATGCACAGACATTCTGCTGAGCCAAAACTACTCACCCTGTCTCTTTTTCTATCCCACTGATAATGATATATTGCCTTTACCTTGTTCCCAGGTTAATCCTTCATCTATAAAAAGAAAGGCTATGTCTGTTTACAGCAAGATTCTCATTTCCTTATTTTGTATTTATCTAAATGCTGTAGTAATTCCATCCTTTATTAGCACAAGGTCATAACAAACCTGTCTTGCTCACTTACCAAACTCACCCACACACGTTTCTCCCTGTACCAGCAGCATAAACATAATTGTGCCCGTCCTTTCTCCTGTAAATTGAGCGCCCTTACCTAACCCTCCTTGCTTGCCTTCTTCTATGTGACACTATTATTCTTTCAGTTTCCTGTAAACTGGTGTTTAAAGTGTCAATTAAAACTCACATCCCACAAGGGTCTGAAATCGCACATCTGTATAACAAAATGGTGCCAGGGGGAAGCAAAAGAGGGGACATGCAGAGGCACAGAACAGATATTTATAGATAAAGAGTCTCATTTTATTGTCAAATTGTCTCAAAGTCGGGTGATTTATATACTTTGTGTCTCCAAGTCATACCTATTGTTACTAGTGTAATGTAAAGGGTTTATGTGTTGCGAGTCCGTCTAACAGCTGGCCCAATTGGCATCTATATTTATTGTACTATTCCCAAGCACACAATTCCCACAGCACTGACATCCTCAACTACAAAACCCTTATATCTGGCTAACTACACCTTCTATGAACAAGGGAGGGATTACTTCCTGTTACCCAAACTCTGGTCTCTCTTCACCTTCAAACCACTCCCATCTGCCACTGCAACCTCCCCAATTCTGTTCTAGTTACCACTTCTCTACAGGTGCCCTAAGCCCTTGTTATCTCTTCTTTATTACACACCATCACCAGCCTCTCCTCCAGTCCTTTCCTCTTCTACTGCAAGGATCTTCACTTCTCTTTTCCCACAATGTCTGGACCTTCCCTCACTACCTCTCCCTTACAGCACCTTTATTAGTATGACTATGTATTTATATATGTACAGCTCTGTTAGAGGAACAGTAGTTCCACCTTGTTGTGATGTAATTTAGAGGTCAGAGCAGAGTTTTGAGAGGATTAGGGTTGCTTTTAGCAGATCTTCATTAGTTAAGTGAGCCCCATCACCAGATCATGTTTGCCAAAAATGTTTATTGATTAATAATTTATTACTGATAGCTAGGAAAATAATATTATCACTTTGGCTATAACCCCCGAAATTTACATGTCTGAGGAATAGGATTTATAATCAGTTGAGGATAGAGTAGGTGGATGTCAAGGGGAGATCTCCAAACGAATAGAAAAAATCTCTCAAATGGGAAATATTAATACACTACCTATTCCATTTCAACATCAAATAGTAACCCCTGTCTATTCCTCTGAGTTCATTTTGTAAGAGTTACTTTGTGAGAAGTGGAGTTTTTTGACTGAGACAATGGGAAATAGAGAGAGAAATATTAACTCCTAGGAAATTTACACTAGTCTGAGTCTGGAACACATATCTTTTACAAACAAGCATAAAATGATGCAATTCAACTCTCTGCACACTACAGTCTAAACACAAGTCAGCTGTCTCAGAGATTATAGTTCAGCAGATTAAAAATCCACATGAGAACATCCAGATGGGCATTATATCAGATTAATTTATTTTAAAGCACTATTATTCAGAATATGCTCTCCCTGTGTGCTGCCTGGTCCAATTATAGAGCCATATAAACAGTCATAAGAGACGTCAGGATACAAGCTTATGTCAGGAGCCAGGGAATAGTCTGCAGATTTATAAACAGTCAGGAAACAGGTGACAGGTGACAATACTAGAGGAAGATGCAAGAGAGATGTCAGGATACAAGCTTATGTCAGGAGCCAGGGAGGTCTGTAGCTGTATAAACAGTCAGGAACCAGGTGACACTACTAGAGGAAGATGCAAGAGAGATGTCAGGAGCCAGGGAATAGTCTGCAGTCATATATAGTGTCTTTGCGTGTGTATGAGTGTGAGTGTCTTTGCGTGTGTGTGAGAGAGAGAGAGAGAGAGAGAGAGAGAGAGTAAGAATGTACATCTGAGTGTGTGAGATATTGGGGCCTAGTTATCAAGCTGTCAACCTCAAATACGCTGTAATTCCGCAGTGTATTTGTGGCGAGGCTGATTCGCCTTAGTTATCAAGCCCTAGATACCGGCAAAAGTAGAAATTTGAGACATAAGCTTCGATCCGCCGGACACAGTCCGACACAGATCGATTCTTACGTCACTCCAGATGTTCCGCACACAAGTGCGGCACAATCTGACTACTTTTGCTAGTTATCAAAAAACTAGCAGGTACGCTCGGCACTTTTCCGGCCCAGCGTACCTGGTTTTCAATCCGCCGCCCTGGAGGCGGCGGATCCCATAGGAATCAATGGGAGTCTGACAATAGCGAAAGTTCATGTTCGCTGCTGCCTGACATCCCATTGATTCCTATGGGAGCTGTCTACACCTAACACCCTAACATGTACCCCAAGTCTAAACACCCCTAATCTGCCCCCCCTACACCGCTGCAACTAAATAAATGTATTACCCCCTAAACCGCCGCTCCCGGAGCCCACCACCACTATAATAAATATGTTAACCCCTAAACCGCCGCTCCCGATCCCCGCCGCAACTATAATATATGTATTAACCCCTAAACCGCCGCTCCCGGAGCCCACCGCAAGCTATAATAAATATGTTAACCCCTAAACTGCCGTTCCCAGACCCCACCGCCACCTACATGATACCTATTAACCCCTATCCTGCCCCCCCTATACCGCCGCCACCTATAATAAAGTTATTAACCCCTTTTCCAATAGTTATTAACTATTTACTAGCTACCTAGTTAAAATAAATACAAATTTACCTGGAAAATAAAACCTAACCTGCCTTACACTAAAACCTAACATTACAATAAAATAAAATACATTAAATTAATAAAATACAATTATCTAAATTACAACAAAAAAAACAAACACTAAATTACACAAAATAAAAAAGGAATTTTTATAAAAAAAAAAAAACGAATTACTCCGATGGGCATTGCCTTTGTGGGCATTGCTCTTTTACCTGTTAAAAAAATACAAACACCCCCCAACAGTAAAAACCACCACCCACCCAACCAACCCCCCCAAATAAAAACCTATCTAAATAAACCAAATTAACCATTGCCCTGAAAAGGGCATTTGGATGGGCATTGTCCTTAAAAGGGCATTTTACATTGCCCAAACCCTAAGCTAAAAATAAAACCCACCCAATAAACCCTTAAAAAAACCTAACACTAACCCCCGACGATCCACTTACAGTTTTCGAAGACCGGACATCCATCCTCATCCAGGCAGCAGAAGTCTTCATCTAAGCGGGCAGAAGTCCTCATCGAAGCCAGCAGAAGTCTTCATCCAAGCAGGCAGAAGTCTTCATCCCCACGGCATCTTCTATCTTCATCCAGACGGCATCTTCTATCTTCATCCATCCGGAGTGGAGCGGGTCCATCCTCAAGAGATCCGGCGCGGAGCATCCTCTTCTTCTGGTCGCTGCTGAAGAATAAAGTTTCCCTTTAAGTGACATCATCCAAGATGGCATCCCTTACATTCTGATTGGCTGATAGAATTCTAGGGGTTAATAGGTTTATTATAGTGGCGACGATGTCGGGAAGCGGCAGAATAGGGGTTAATACATTTTTTAAGTGGCAGAGGTGTCTGGAGCGGCAGATTAGAGGTTAATATTTTTATTATAGTGTTTGCAATGCGGTAGGGCCTCGGTTTAGGGGTTAATAGGTAGTTTATGGGTGTTAGTGTACTTTTTAACAATTTAGTTATGAGTTTTATGTTACAGCTTTGTAAGGTAAAACTCATAACTACTGACTTTAGATGGCGGTACGGATCTTGTCATTTTAGGCTGTACCGCTCACTTTTTGGCCTCACAGCAAAACTTGTAATACCGGCGCTATGAAAGTCCCATTGAAAAAGGACTTTTTTAAAAGTGCGGTACTGACGTTGCATGACTGATGACCAAAAAGGGGTGCGGTACACCTATTCTGACAAGACTTGTAATAGCGGCGTTAGGGAAAAAGCATTGTTATAAAGCATAACACTGCTTTTTCACTCGTAACGCCAAACTCATAATCTAGCTGATAGTGTAAGTATGTGTGTGTGTGTATTTATATGTATGTATCTATCTATCTACTATATGTCTGTCTAAAGTTTAAAGTGCTATAAAAAATTGCCTGCATAAAATCAAACCCTCAAAACAGATGTATTTTTTGAGTTAAGACCAGTACTGAGACATCTAGTTAAACAGATACTAAGATCTTAGTTTCTTCAGTATCTCAGTTTAATAATAACAACATAAGTAATTTTATACCAGCAATATTTTGAAGTACTTTAAACTTTCAAGTGTGCTCTCTATGTCTTGTTTTCTGTAGTTTTATTCTTATTAGCAAAACCAAAAGTCCCAAGAATACATTTAAATTCATCCGAATAAATCCGAAACGAATTCATTCAAATTTTGCCGAATTCTATTCAATCCGAACCGAAATTCGAAAAGTCTGAATCGATCCGAACCGAAAAAGAACCGAATTTTTTAGCCATGCACATGTCTAGTTGTAAGTTTTTTTAGTAGCACTTTCGTTATATATAGACTTCAGTGATAAGTCTGTAAATTGTATATTTTTATGTTTTATATGTTTTTTATATGTAAACGATTTTATTAATAAGTAAAAGCTTTTTGTTTTAAAATTGGCACATATCTCCATGTTTCTTTTACTCTAAATATAAGCCAGAGAATATATACCAAGTTTAACAATATTACAAATATAGAGGCTTCAAATTGGAAGTCCGGGAGTGTTTCAATTTGATACTATTTGAATTAATTTAGGAGCAGTAAAAATTGATAAACATTAGAATTCATATTCATTGTTTCATATGTTCTAAATCCGTAAAGCACATAATAACAACTATGTTAATTTATAGCAAGTACGAATAAATACATAGAGGTCTCTCATTAAAAAACATATAAGAAGAGTGAATTTATCCCTTAACTTTTTTAAAAAATAAGTAAAGGAGTCTAAATCTATATAACAATTTTGGAATACCTTTATTAAGGTCCCCATTATTTTTGTGATCCTACCCATATCTTTAACGGTTTGAGCTTACTGAGCACCCCCGAAAACATTTTTCTGTTCTATTCACATTTATCTGTCCAGGAGGAGGACAGCATTTCGGGTGGGCAAAAACGTTTTAAGTCCAGCACTATATACACTATAAACCCCTTAAAGGGACAGTTTACTCAAAAATTTTCTCCCCTTTAATTTGTTCCCAATGATCCACTTTACCTGCTGGAGTGTATTAAATTGTTTACAAGTAGCTCCTTTACCCTTATATTGGCATTTGAAATTGTTGATTTAGCATGTGGTATCCCCACCTATTCTGAAAGTTTGTGGCCGCGCGTACCAGCTATAGATAAGCTTTGTAAACACAGCCAGCAGAAGAAATTACACTCCCAGTGCGATATAGCAGAGATAAGGTAATAAAATGTTGATTTTCCTTTGTTCTCTCAAAGTACTGGTGATTGTTTTAAGGACAGATATAAGATAAAGAAGCAGGTATATGTGCACAATGTGATACAGTAATGAGATCATATTATACCTACAAGCTCAACCCATTTTATTAGGTTGTGGCTTCAAAACTTAAAATCAGAGCTTTAATATACACAAATAAGCCTTAAAAAGCTAATTTTCAAACATTTTTTACTCTGCAGTTGGTAAAAAAAGCAATTGTAAACACATTAAGGGAAAAACTATTTTACAGTATACTGTCCCTTTAAGCATATGAATGATGAGCTTACAAGGTATATTTATTTTAGTGTTTGGATCAGTAACAGTTCTAGAGAGATGCCGGGGGTTCTATGTACCCCACTCATTGCTGTAGTGCTCTTAAAACTCTATTGCCACTAGCTGCCCTGAATATGCATATCCCATAATATATACATAATTAGTTGATAGTACACCGGCCTGCTGTTGTGCCTGTTAAGACACTATAAAAAGGCTAAATTAAATAGACATGTCAATTCTCACTTTCTCTCTGCAAATACACCTGCTCTAATCCTAGGGGACCTCAACATCCCCATTGATAACCCATCTACCCCTGCTGCCTCTAAACTTCTCTCACTCACAAACTCCTTTAGTCTTTCACAATCCACCCTATTCCCTACTCACCGTGACGGACACTCTCTTGATCTGGTATTCTCCTACCTCTGCTCCCCTTCGGATGTCACCTGTCACCCATTTCCCATCTCAGACCACCATCTGCTCACCTATAATCTCAATGTACAGGCTAAACCTATTTCTACCCCCCGCCTCCGCACCTGTAGAAATCTGCACACTGTGGATCCTCTCCAACTTTCTAACCTTATTCAAAAACGCCTTCCCCACACTTCCACAGTATCCTGCCCTGACCTTGCTACAAGCCACTATAACAATACTCTCTCCTCTGCACTTGACACCTTTGCTCCTCCACAAATACGCAAAACCCAACGTCATCAGCTCCAGCCCTGGCACTCTCAGCAAACACGCTATCTACAAAAATGCTCCCGTGCTGCTGAACGTGCCTGGAGGAAATCCCGCTCTGAACCCGATTTCCTACATTATAAGTTCATTCTTTATTCTTACTCCTCTGCCCTTAACTTAGCCAAGCAAAACTACTTCTCTTCTCTCATATCTTCTCACTCCTCAAACCCTAAACGTCTCTTCTCCACTTTCAACACTCTCCTCTAGCCACCTGTACCACCCCCCTCATCTGACTTTAGTATTCAAGACTTGACAAACTACTTTTTCAACCAAAAACACTTACCATCAGAGGTAACATCCCACCACAAGACTGCAACCTTTCATCTCCGCCCCCGGTCACCCCCTCCAACACTCTCAGTACCTTCCCCCCAACCACTGAGAATGAAGTGAGTTCCCTATTATCTTCCTCACACCTCACAACCTGCCCCCTTGACCCTATCCCTTCACATCTAATACCTTCTCTGTCCTCTATCCTCACCCCAGCTCTTACTCTCATATTCAACCGATCCCTTACTACTGGTTCATTTCCATCATCCTTCAAACATGCAAAGGTCACCCCCATCATCAAAAAACCCTCCCTCGACCCCAATTCTCCTGCAAACTACCGCCCCATATCACTACTTCCGCTAGCTTCTAAAGTCCTGGAAAAACTAGTTTTCGATTGACTAACACACTTCCTATCCTCCAACTCATTGCTTGACCCCCTGCAATCTGGCTTCCGTCCCCAACACTCAACTGAGACTGCCCTCACCAAGGTTACTAACGATCTTCTTTCTGCTAAAAACAATTGCCACTATTCTATACTTATCTTACTTGACCTGTCTGCTGCCTTTGACACTGTTGACCATCCCCACCTCCTCCGGACTCTCAGCTCCCTTGGGCTCTGTGACATTGCCCTCTCCTGGATCCACTCTTATCTCTCTAATAGGTCCTTTTTTTGTCTCATTTGCTGGTGACTCATCCTCTCCATTGCCTCTGTCTGTTAGAGTACCTGAAGGCTCTGTTCTAGGCCCTCTACTCTTCTCTATTTATACTTCCTCACTGGGTAAACTTATTAGTAGCCATGGCTTCAACTATCACCTCTATGCTGATGATACTCAGATCTACCTATCCACCCCTGCACTCTCTCCTTCAGTCCTTTTCCACATCAGTGACTGCTTATTTGGCATTTCTTCCTGGATGGCCTCTCACCACCTAAAAATCAACATTTCCAAGACAGAGCTTCTTCTAATCCCCCCAACTAATTCTACTCCAGTTTCTAACTTTACTATCACTGTCGGTGACACCACTATCTCCCCATCACCCCAAGTCTGCTGCCTAGGAGTTACACTTGACTCCAATCTGTCCTTCATACCCCACATCCAATCGCTCTCTTCATCCTGTCCCAACCACCTACGCAATATCTCCAAAATTCGTCCATTTCTGAGTGCTGAAACTACTAAACAGCTAATCCATTCCCTAGTAATTTCCCGGCTTGACTACTGTAACAACCTACTAACTGGCCTTCCTCTCTCCCGCCTCTCCCCCCTTCAATCCATCCTAAATGCCTCTGCTAGGCTAATCCACCTCTCCCGATGCTCTGTATCTGCCGCACCCCTCTGTGAGTCCCTTCACTGGCTCCCCATTCACAGCAGAATTAAATTCAAAATTCTCACTCTGACCTACAAAGCCCTTACCAATGCAGCCCCCCCATACCTGTCCTCACTCATCAACAAATATACTCCAGCCCGTCCCCTAAGATCCAACAACGATCTACTCCTTGCCTCTTCTACCATCACCTCCTCTCATGCTAGACTACAAGACTTCTCTCGTGCGGCACCAACCCTCTGGAACTCACTTCCTCGAGCTGTCAGACTTTCCCCCAACCTCTCCTCCTTTAAACCCTCCCTAAAGACCTTCTTGTTCAGGGAAGCCTATAACCAAATCAGTAACTAATGAATTCCACTTGCCTAATAGTTGCCCTCATCTAACTTCACACTAACATCATTCCCACCTTTGCAGTCCCCATCTCCTGTTTCTCACCCTCCTACCCATTTAGATTGTAAGTTCCCACAGAAACAGGGCTCCCAATTCCTCCTGTATTTGTTTGTTAAATTTTGTCTGGTGTCTCATATTTTACTGTCCTTTTATCTTTGTTACCTATGAACAGCACTGCGGAATCTGTTGGCTCTTTATAAATAAAGAATAATAATAATTCCAAGATTGATCCAGCTATGCTTGAATACTGTGTATTTTTGTGGAAAATGTGCCAAAATGTGATATTGGCTGGGCAACAGAGATGGGTTATGTGTAACAGGACAAGAAGTTTTCATTTTAAGAGGTGTCAGTATCTGGGCCAGAGAGATGGTGGAGTGAGTGAGATAAGCTTGTAATAAAGGCTTGGCTAGTGCAACCGAGATGATTTGTTTCAAGTAAGTGCAACGGGAGGTGTCTGGAGAATTAGCAGACTGATAGTGGGTTGGCCTGTGGCAGTAGCTGGCTCTCAAGAAGTGTAGAGAAAGGGTTTCAATTAGTAACACTGTTTGGGCCAGAATGAGAGTAGTTCAGTCATATCTAGAGGCTGTGATAGTAAGAGGAAGAATAAGGAGGTCTATCTTCTGGCAGAGGCTAGACAAGAACAAGATAGGGGGTGAAAGGATCCCAATTTATGAGAAGGTTTTGATAAGGATGTAGTCATGGAGGAAGGGTGTATGGCCATGCTGGGGTAGAACACAGAAAAGTAGATATTGTAGGTCCATAATGTCATGCCAACTTATAATGCTGTGTCAAAGGGTTTTGTATTAGGGATTGAGGGATTTGTAAACAGGGGAATGACCTTGAACCTTCGCCTCAGGCTAATATGGCAATACTTACATTGGCTAGGGTCTTGACATGTACACTATGGGGCATATCTATCAAGCTCCGTATGGAGCTTGACGCCTCGTGTTTCTGGCGACCGCTGCTCCATAACCTGTCCACCTGCTCTGAGGAGGCAGACAGAGATCCCCACATTTCAACCCGATCGAGTAGATCGGGTTGATTGACACCTCCCTGCTGGCTGCGAATCTGGAGGGGGCGGCGTTGCACCAGCAGCTCACAAGTGTTGCTGGTGCAATGCTGAATACGGAGAGCGTATTGCTCTCCGCATTCAGCGAGGTCTGTCGGACCTGTTCCGCACTGTCGGATCAGGTCCGACAGACCTTTAATAAATAGGCCTCTATTTCTTGTGGCAAAGAAACAAGAGCCCAATGGCACTACTGAGAAATATAATAGGGAATATAGTTATAGGCAATAATCAGAAGGGAAGATTGGATAACAATTTTATCCCTTCTAATAAGATAATATCAGATATTATTGTGGCTAGGTGCTCTGTACACAATTTATGAACAAAGAAAGGAGGTATAAACCTCCAATAGATTGTACATTTGAGTAGCACTCTAATTCCCTATAGCCAATGAAATGAAGACAGAGTACTATGTAACAGGTGACACTGGGTAAAATAAAATTTAACTTTTATTGGGATTTGTTAAAATCAATGGTGAGACAATACATTTAAAAATTACAAGAACTGAATTAACTTATGTCCTGGACGGGAGAGGCAGTATACTAGGTATAAGTTAGAAAATCAGCATAAGCTGACAAATAAAATGGTGAGGGGATAATAAATATCCAAATATACAAAATATACACTAGTCTGCTAACCAATATAAGGATAAAGATCCTTAAAAAATAGAGCCCCTGTATGGGCAGGTTGAATGTGGAGTGGGTATATCACAATGCTGTATTATTACTTAATAGTTGTAAACAATCTAGTAAGATATAGTATATGTACCCATTCTCAACAGATGTCTTGTAGGTAGGTATCCTACTGTTGTGAAGTGATTTATGGTATAGTGGGGTATACCATGTACGTATAATAGGGTATTTGCATCAAGTGTTTTGATACTGCAATTCACTTTGCCATAAATAAAGCTGCTTGTGTCGATATTGTTAGATTACCCAAAACCGCGATATTGCCACAGTAACTGCACAATTAGCTTAATTGCTTTCATTCCAATAATAATTTAGGGGTAATATTTGTATCCCACTAGAATTATAATAAGACATAAATTATATTATGTCCATATGATTGGTACTGTCTTATCTAGTGTAAGGGACTGCAGTTCCCTTATGGAATGGCTAAGCAACTTGTTATTGTAAAAATGGCTAATTAACTTGTTATTGTAGTATAGGTAACCCCAGGTTAGTGACAGTTCGTCTGTGTGATGGTTAACTTCTGAGATCACAACTGTTATACTAATGTACCTCTAGAATTAACATTGGTTTGTCCTTAAATAAATACTTAAAGGCAACTATGTGCCAATAAAACTTATCAACATCCACTCATAGATTTTGTACCAGTAATTATTACTACAATAACTGTCTTATTAGACTATAATCAAAGTAGATTATTTATCAAACTCTTTCTACATTCAACCAGTATAAACAGATTGTTTTACTACCCGTCCGTTTAGAAATAATGTAGCTATTAGCTACCCACAACCATCTAAGCTAATAACTGTATGCGGCTCAATACCGCTTGCTGGATAGTGGGGAGGTGGGGAGTTGATGGGCTCCTATTTTGTGTAATTTTAATCTCAGCAAGAACTTAACTTAAAATGTGATACTAATTCAGTTAGTTTACTCACTATCCAGCAAGTGGTATTGAGCCGCATACAGTTATTAGCTTAGATGGTTGTGGGTAGCTAATAGCTACATTATTTCTAAACGGACGGGTAGTAAAACAATCTGTTTATACTGGTTGAATGTAGAAAGATTGATAAATAATCTACTTTGATTATAGTCTAATAAGACAGTTATTGTAGTAATAATTACTGGTACAAAATCTATGAGTGGATGTTGATAAGTTTTATTGGCACATAGTTGCCTTTAAGTATTTATTTAAGGACAAACCAATGTTAATTCTAGTGGTACATTAGTATAACAGTTGTGATCTCAGAAGTTAACCATCACACAGACGAACTATCACTAACCTGGGGTTACCTATACTACAATAACAAGTTACTTAGCCATTTTTACAATAACAAGTTGCTTAGCCATTCCATAAGGGAACTGCAGTCCCTTACACTAGATAAGACAGTACCAATCATATGGACATAATATAATTTATGTCTTATTATAATTCTAGTGGGATACAAATATTACCCCTAAATTATTATTGGAATGAAAGCAATTAAGCTAATTGTGCAGTTACTGTGGCAATATCGCGGTTTTGGGTAATCTAACAATATCGACACAAGAAGCTTTATTTATGGCAAAGTGAATTGCAGTATCAAAACACTTGATGCAAATACCCTATTATACGTACATGGTATACCCCACTATACCATAAATCACTTCACAACAGTAGGATACCTACCTACAAGACATCTGTTAAGAATGGGTACATATACTATATCTTACTAGATTGTTTACAACTATTAAGTAATAATACAGCATTGTGATATACCCACTCCACATTCAACCTGCCCATACAGGGGCTCTATTTTTTAAGGATCTTTATCCTTATATTGGTTAGCAGACTAGTGTATATTTTGTATATTTGGATATTTATTATCCCCTCACCATTTTATTTGTCAGCTTATGCTGATTTTCTAACTTATACCTAGTATACTGCCTCTCCCGTCCAGGACATAAGTTAATTCAGTTCTTGTAATTTTTAAATGTATTGTCTCACCATTGATTTTAACAAGTCCCAATAAAAGTTAAATTTTATTTTACCCAGTGTCACCCGTTACATAGTACTCTGTCTTCATTTCATTGGATATAGGGAATTAGAGTGCTACTCAAATGTACAATCTATTGGAGGTTTATACCTCCTTTCTCTATTTCTTGTCTCTGACAGTTTTCATTTGTTCCAGAGACAAAGGCTTGTCTAATGTATTTGGAGCAAAAAATTGAGCCATTGTGGAATTCAGGGCACCACAAGACTAAAAGATGATTTATAAAACTGGCAAGCTATTTCACTGTGTAATTGTGAAAGAAATTTACAACCATTCCATGCACCTAATGAACATTTATGCAGCATTTCTTGAAAGTACTCATAATTCATAAATCCTGCAACACTCTTGCCTCTTTAAATAGACTTAAAGCAGGTGAATTACTTTAAGCATAGTTGCAGGACCTGGCTAAATGGTGTTCAGAGAAATCTAGCTTGTCATGTGCACTCTTTTGTAATTTAATAAATTAACATAAAAAAATGCTTCAGATGAATTATATACGTTAAGCCATCTTTAATATGTAAGCATTACAGTTAACTTAATTTTTCACAAAACCGTTCTCTCTTTGACAAATCAGAATCTTTATGGAATTACAAACTTAAAGGGCCACTAAACCCAAAATCTTTCTTTCATGATTCAGATAGAGAATAGAAATTTAAACAACATTACAATTTACTTCCATTATTTATTTTGCTTCATTTTTTAAATATCCTTAGTTGAAGAAAAAGCAATGCACATGGTGAGCCAATCACACGAGGCTTCTATGTGCAGCAACCAATCAGCAGCTAGTGAGCATATCTAGATATGCTTTTCATCAAAGAATATCAAGAGAATAAAACAAATTAGATAATATAAGTAAATTAGAAAGATGTTTAAAATTGCATTCTCTTTCTAAATCATAAAAGAAAAAATGTGGGTGGCATGTCCCTTTAACTGGGAGCTTAAACTAAAGTATTTGTAAATTACACATGCACACTGAGGTTCAAGATATCTGATAGAGAGTAAATTAATTGATATATATTGCAAAAAAAGCAAATCTTATAATTGTTTGATCTAATAATACTTGCTTTATAAATGCTGAATCCCATACTTTAATTTTAGAAATTTAAATAAATGTACTGAATAAAGCTATAATTTTGTAGAATGCTGAATACTCATAAAATCACATAACATTTTTTTTTTATGTTGGCAAAGTGAGATGTATGCCATAGTGATAGATATTATAGCATTTGCTCTTTTAATGCCATGCACATTTGAGTGTACTCAGATCGTGGCTTGGGGTCTTGGACCACTGTAGTAGGGTTATAACATGCTCTCGCCATATATTTTTTATGTTGCTCAAATAACCCAAAATAGTGTTTCTCAACCGCAGTCCTCAAATACCCACAACAGGTCATGTTTTCATTATAGCTGAATTAGATCACAGGTGAAATAATCAGCTTTATGTCACCTGTGCTCTAGTTCAGTTATAATGAAAATGTGGCATGTTAGGGTTACTTGAGGACCGCCGTTGAGAAACACTGACCTAGAACAATTAAGGTTCCTTAGACCCTGATTATAAGAATAGGATGGAACGTACAGTCATGTAGAGAAGATTTTTCAGGCTTACATCCCTTAAATATGTTTATAATTGGATGATCATGAACTTTGGATCTATCATGTTTTTACTTTGGCTGCCAAATAGAGTTAATTGGGTTTTACATTAGGTACATGAGTGGATAAAAAATGCTTGAGCGGTAACTAAGTGACTTTTGTCTAAGTATAACAGATATGAAAGTTCAGTGCTAGATTCCAGAATTCTTACAAAACAATAAAACCATAACATATGCATCTCTCTCTGAAAGCCAATGGCTGATATCAATAGTTAAGTAAGCTTCCTTGTGGTAAACTGTCACCCAAAATTTAAAATTTAAAATAGACATTATAAGGTGAACATTTTATGTAGTTTAACTGCAATTCTCATATTTTAAAACATTTATTTTTTATATTGGATGTGGTATTCCTAATTGCTATGTTGTATGTGCAAAAATAAAGTCTCTCATGGAAAATATATATTTTAAATTACAGAATTTTTATCAATACCCTATTGGTTAAGAAAGTAACCAATGATAGATAAAAGGTGGTGGCCTAAATGAAAAATTAAGGGATCCTACTCCTCAACCAATCAGAGGTGTGGGAGAACTGATTTCTAATATTTAAATTGCCCCTTTTAACAATTTGTTAATTCCTTAAGAATAATTTTATAACTCAAGATGTATTTCCCATGGGGGTCAGTCTGCTTTTCGGACAATTGTTGATGGATTAAGGTTGGAAGAGACAAATTATGAAGCGGGTCAAATGATCAAGTGAGAAATGCTCTGTTTTTGACCATTAACATGAAAATGTGTTGCTTTAAGCAACAATGAAGAAGCAATTGATCACTTCTTGAACAAAGCTTATGTTAACTTTTGTGTGTAGATCCAGGGATCTTAGACCTGGTAGGGGTTAATGTAGTAGTTTTTTTCACGTGGGTATATGCCTTAAATGATAAGGTTCCTTTGGTGTGCTTTGTTAATTAGAGGATCTCTTGAGTAAACTGGTATTATATTCTTTAGGTTGGGTGTTTATGTTGGGGTGTTGTAGAAGCTTTAGGTGGATAATGTTTGCAGTAATGATTTCATTCATAGAGAGGGGCTACTGCAATGTGAGATATTGTGTGGAATAAAGATGATAAAAATTATGGATTTTGTTAGAAGGAGTTAATTATAAGATGAGAATATTGCAGTTGGGTTATTCTGGCAAATTTTGTTGGTTCAGTTATTATTTCAGCAGCAAAAGGGTAAATAAAACAAAAGAGAATGAGACCTATTTTCTGGCATTCAGTAACCAAAATTCAATTCTGGGGATTAATGTGAAGTGGACCATTGATATGAAAATATTATAGTATAAACAGTTAAAGGGACACTCAGGTTAAATAAAATTTTCATGATTCAGATACAGCATGTAATTTTTTATTTTTATTTTTTTAAATATTTTTATTGAGGCAAAAAAAAAAGAAACAATACAGTGCATAACCATACAACCACAACCATATGCCCTTAGCCCGTAAGGACAGTTATCCAGAGTATACATCTCCTCCAATACATTAAGCATAACAAACCATACCTAAATCGGTACAAAAATATTGCATGGAGTGTAGTAATTTCTATGTGGTCAAAAGAAACGTAACAGCTGGCCTCAGGTTTTTTAGTTCTTTAACATATAGGACTCTTTTTGGGTCCTCAGGCTTATAGATAGATAAGTTATCAGATTGAAACCAAACATATAGGACTCTTTTTGGGTCCTCAGGCTTATAGATAGATAAGTTATCAGATTGAAACCAAATAGGGGGGGAAAATATCATTAGCCGCTGTCTTGTCACATCTTTAAGAATAATAAGTGGAAGGTTTTCAATGGAATCAGTGTTCCCATGTTTAATAATTAAACTACTACTAAGGGGAGACCCCTTAGGGGGGGAAAACCGGAGCCAGCCAGCCAGGCATTAAATAACAATTTACATATCTTAAGAGTTAATAAACTTAGGCCTAGATTTAGAGTTCGGCGGTAAAAGGGCTGTTAACGCCACGCGTGTTTTATGTCTAACGCACGGCATTGTTTGACTCCGGTATTTAGAGTTAAAATAAGACCATCTAACGATGCTCCTAACGCGTGTATGTCACACGCGTAATACTGGCCGCGTAAGACAGTCTCCCATAGAGATCAATGGGAAAGCAAAAAAATATCTTTTTTCACCTAACACTCGATCTCGCGAGAATACGCACAGCTCAGTCATATGACGCATACCACATCATGCACAACAATAACACGCCGCAAATGTCACAACAACAATCAATCAACAAAGCACACAAGCATTACACATTCACAAGCGGGGGATGTTTTAATAAAATTTTTATACGGGGAATACGCATATACTTTAAGATGCGGAAAATCGCTAAATAACAACAAGGATTAAAAATGATATACATACACTAGAAAAAAGATCGTATTCAATATCACTATATATTAGGACAAACATACATATACAACACTTCACTAATAACACACCATCGCAAATTCACATTTAAAATGAATACTATTGGACAATGTTAGAGAAAACGACCACTATGACATCATCGCATTCTGCACATTCCACAAATACCAACTCAAAATGAGCATGCGCAAATTCACACACCTAATACACATTGCAATAATATTAATTGCTAATAAAGCACACCTGAACACTATTTACAACGCAAATAGGTACATCATTAAACATTTACACAGGGTATATAAGCACCACACAAGCATGGCTTCTTTGACTGTGTTGCTGTTGGGTCTTTGGAGATTGGAGGTTTAAGAATAGAGAGTTTGCGAATTTTTGAGAGTTAGTGTTAGCGTGAGAGAGTCAGTTGGTAGTGTTAGCGTGAGAGAGTGAGTGAGTTAGTGGTAGTTAGTGGGAGTGGGAGAGAGTCTGTTAGTGGGAGCGTGAGTGAGTTAGTGGGAGTTATTAGTGAGAGTTGTTAGTGGGAGCGTCAGTTAGTGGTAGTTAGTGAGCGTTAGTGGGAGTGTTTGTTAGTGAGAATTAGAAGTAGTGTGAGTTAGCGAGCGAGTGATTTTTCTGTACACTTAACACATTTACACGCAAACACATTCAATACATACATACACTTATCAATAACACTACATACACTCCATACCCCCTACCCCCTCATACTACACTCCATACCCCATTCCTTGTAGTCCCATTCCCTTTCATCCTATTTACTCTTATCCCATACCCCATACCCATCCCATACCCATCCCCTAGTTACATTTAGTTTACATATCCTCCTTTTAGTCTTATTCTTTTCGTTTATTTAAAGACTCCTTACCCTCTTTGTTTTTTACATCCCTCTCACACTTTAAGCACCTTTTTTGTCTTTTTAGTTCTTTATTTTGACCCCCTTTAATTTCATCACACTCACTTTTTTTTTGATTATTTGGGGTTTAGTTTAGGGAAGAGATGGAGGCCAGGCAGGGGACAGGTAGAGGGGGGAGTAGAGGGAGGGGGAGAGGAACAGGGCAGGAAGGGGGGCAGGAAGCGGGGGTGGAAGCGGTGGGTGGACCCAGCCACTTGGTTCAAGATGACCAAGTGGCTGGGCCCAGTGGCGGTCAGAGTAGGGCTTCACAGTCCGGGAAACAGAGGGCATCATCACAGGGGAAGGCCAAGGCGACCAGGGAGGCGAGGTTTTCGATGGAGGAGAAGGAGGCCCTCGTAGAGGCCTATATGGCCAGGCATAGGATGCTGCAGCACCAGAAGACCACCCCGACTGACAGGAGGAGGCTCTGGAACGAGATTAGGAATGCAGTCAATGCAGTGGGTGGCCGGAACCGCGATATGGATTCTATCAAACATCGGTACCGGGACTGTAAACTTGAACTGAAAAAAAAGTTAAGCCTGGAGGCCCGACATGCCGCAGGGACCGGTGGCGGCCCTGCCATTGAAATGGACTACTGCCGATGGGAGGAAATGTTGCGTCCCAGCATCTCCGAGGTGGAAGTAGTCGGTATCGGAGGAATCGATACCGGGAACCTGCCACTCTCATCTGACGGTAAGCTTATTGAACAATAATTTCACATACAAATGTATTTCAAGGGACACTATACGCAAACATTTACTTTCATGATTGAGGCAGCGAATACAATTTGTCAAAACATTCAAATGTACTTATATTACCTCATTTGATTCATTCTTGAGATATATTTTAATGAAGAAATAGCCATGCACACGGTGAAACAATCACAGGAGGCAGCTATATTCAGCTAACAATCAGCATCTTATAAGCATATTTAGATATGCTTTTCAGCAAAGAATATCCAGAGAATGAAGCGAATTAGATAAGAAAAGTACATTCGAAAGTTGATACAAAATGTATGCTTCTAAATCATGAAAGATAAAACATTGGGTTTCATGTGTTAAGTATCCGATTAATGCTATAACGTTGTTTACACGCATTCAATTACTTTGCGGTTACATCAGTATCTAGGCTATAGGTTAGGTGTGCATTTAAACAGACTGAAAAAAAACGCAAAAACATTCACATTGACCAGATATCACAAACACGGTTTATGAAAAAGATGAAATCGTATTGATTGTTTGTTAGATTTCAAAGTGGATTAATGATTCTGCATTTGTAATTGTATCGTAAGCTAAGTCATTTAAACCTTTATTTGCAAATATGCTAATATATACTTTTTTATTTTTTCTTTTTTTTTTTTATATACAGAGTCTGGGGACGAGGCAGCACAGCCTCCTGCATCTCCCCGGGATGAGAGTGGTGGTGAGGAATTTCCACTTCGGAGGGAAGAGGCCCCCCGTGACGAACAGCGCACGGGAGATGATCAAGAGGCCCCGGAAGCACAGGAGGAACCCGCGGAACCCGAGGTCCCTCAAAGACCCGCACTCCGCCGTGCACGGGCACCCCGCCGTGCACGGGTTCAACATGCACAACAAGAGGAGATAGCGGAGGTGCGGGTTCTACTGGAGTACATAGACCAGATGCGTACCTCCCGGATAGAAAATATAGAAGGACGACACAGAATACTTGATGGCCAAAATCAGATTATTCAAGGCCAAAATGAAATCATAAACATACTGAATAGAATAGAAGAAGGCCAAACAAGAATATTTAATCTTCATCAACAAATGTTTACTTTTTTCCGGGAGGCGCATGCTGGTCTACCTCCTGTTGCTGTGCCTCTTGTTGCTGGGCCTCTTGCTGCTGGGCCATCTCCTTCTGCCGGCCCATCTCATCCTCCTCAGCCATCTACTCCTCCTACTCAGCCATCTACTCCTCCTCCTCCTCAGCCATCTACTCATCCTCCTCCTCAGCCATCTTCTCCTCCTCATCCATCTTCTCCTCCCCAGCCATCTACTCCTCACCTTGGTCGTCCCAGTACTCTTCCTTCCACTCCTCCCACAACAGCTCCAAGGAGGACTCTTCGGAGTCGGCAGTTGCCTCTCCCAGAGCCTCAGCCCCGTGGGAAGAGGGGAAGGAAGAGGAAGTAAGTATTTTTTTCATCTTCACTGCTTTTTTTAATTTAATGTGTAATGGATAGGTATGTGATGATGTGGTTTTCATACACTTGTGGACCACACTCTGTATATAATCGACTTCTATGGGGCCGGGTCCATGGAGGCAGATTGTTTGCAGAGTGTGGGTTATAAGTGTGTGAAAACCACATCATCACATACCTATCCTTGTTCATGATATTGATTGGTTTCTGTGATGTGATGTCCAAACTGTTTCCCCAATCGCTAACTCAATTACCATAACAATTTTCCATGATGGCATATTACTGTTTGAATGCCAATAACACAGCTTAAAGGGACAGTCAGAAAATTATTGATTACAAAGAAAACACTGTATTACGCATTATAAAGTTTGAAACAACAAAACATGGAGAAATACATGTGTGACTTATGTGCTTACCCTTGTATCTATGACTATGAAAAATGACCACTTATTTGTTGTTCTGACATAACAACATTTTAGATATCAATGATCAATACATGGTCAATAATATGCTGTATGAGCCCAAGGTTTTACATATACAAATGCTATCAAAATGCCCTCTAGTGCTCAAATTGTATAATGATTACAAGCACTCTTCAAGATGGAAGAAATGAGCACACCAACCTCATAAGTTTAGATAGCAAATTTAAATAAACCCAGACAAATGTTCAATTGTTGAGAAACATTTGATATCCTTGATATTACAGAATTGACTTTTAGAATAATGACAAACATTATATATTTTCTAAACTGTCCCTTTAACAACATTACATATGCTAACACATATTTTAAACTTGTTGGTATATCTACATGTACTTTGTCAAATTAAAAAAATTGAAATCACATTTATATTGACGTGTTAAATAAAGTCTATTTTCTTTAAGAGACATTATTGTGTTAATATTTTATTGTAAAGACATTTTTATTTAACAATGAATATGGTTTAAAGTCCTTTTAGGAGGGGGGGGGGGAGAAAATATGCTAACAATAATATATTTGAAGATTAAACAATGTGGATCTCATCATACATGATACAAAAAACAACATTTGCATTCAAGGGACAGTATCCTATATTTTTAACATAACTGTATGTAATAGACACTACTACAAACAACAAGATTAACATATACTGATATCAATCTTAAAAAGCTTCAAACAATTGAAAATAAAATAGGGTTAGCTATATTGAAAATATAGACGAAACCCCCATTACAACCGTAAAACAACACAATACACCATCATTAACATATGAAAAGACCCTTTACACAAACTGGAGAAAGCTGGAGAATGTACTCACATGAAACTCAGAGGCTTTGCGAGGAGTAAGAAAATTACTTACATTTTCTTAGAACAGAAGAAAAAATAAACGTATTGGTTAAACAATGGACTATCTAACTAGAGACAAAATCCAAGCTTTTGATTTATAATGTGAGTGTCTAATGAACCTTTAATAAAATATACAACGAAATTACATTTAGAAGAAGTCGGCATCATATATTTAGCATATGATAAAGATAAATGCATATTGATTAATTTATTCAAACACAATAGCGCTTATTTATTAATTAGATATATTCAACATTAAACACAACATTAATTTTTTAAGAAAAAGGAACATATTGTTGACAAACATATTAAACATGGACTGTAGAGATTTGCACTTGCCTAGAAATATCCTATGCATGAAAACATTTTTCTTTAGTTCGTTGATTCAACCAGACATACAGCAAAAGAGAATGTGGTGGTCTTTATCAGCTACGGGTCAACAATGTAACATGATGCAAATAATACATATTCGCAAGCTTTTTAAAATTGGATGCAGTCACAAACGTTTTTAACGTGCACAAATATTGCGGGACTACGTAATCCAATCAGACGTTTTTTTAAATTTACATGTGCCGTCTTAACATCGCGCTTCCTTGATCACGTAAGAACGCCATCCAATGAAAGGCACATTATTGATCACGTAAGAACGCCCAAAATAAAAGGCGCATGCTTGATCGCGTCAAAACGCAATCCAATAAAAGGCATATTCCTGATCACGTAAGAACGTCAGTCAATACAAGGAATCATTGGACAGCCTGGCAGGTGACGTCTTAAGCAACATGGCGCATCCGAGATCGCTGAAAAACCGCTGACAATACAAGGACTCAGTGACAGCTTGGCATATCACTAAGAAACGTATTTATATTTTAGGAACTAGTATGTGTGTAGATTGCTATCTAGGAATGACAACAAATCCTGATTCATCTTTTCGGACTTGACTGTACCTTGAACTATAGCTATGGTGTATATCTTTAACATTTAAAAGATACACATGAGAAATACATATGCCATTGATGTTTTAAGATATGTTTGGATTGTTGTTGAATAACAATAGTTATACATGTATTGATTAAACGTGTCATTTATTCAGGTTTAATTATTGTCAGCCTACCTATAGCCATATATGGGAGGAGATGTATTTTGTTAACATATTAGTTAACTAATATTCATCATCTAAATTATTTGCATTACACACAGAGATTTATTTGGTTACACCTTTACACTAATATAGATTTGAAAATGAAATACAGGTGCTGTCAACATTACAATAAGATTGTTTATTAATAAAATTATATGTCTTTGTTCTTGTAAAAAGGACAAAAACGCTTTACAAATGGAAAAACATTCATTAACAATTGTGATCAACATCACTTAAAGGGACATTATTTTGTTTTTAAAAAGAGCATACACATAGTCAATACTATTTCAATAAAATGAAGACTTTACAGGGATTATATCATTTTATCAATACTCAGATCATTTGGTAAAGGTGCATCAATTCATGCAGACTTTCTAAATACACACATGGATCTGAACATTTAAATATACATATATACACAAATACCAATCTATATATACATATATAAAGAAATTACTCTGCTAATCATAATCAGGCAATGATAGAGCTAAGAAAAAATAATATAAAGACAAATAATAAGATTACATTGGAGATGTTAATCTTAAAGTCATTTACTATTGTCTTACATATATGATTTCAGTATAACAAATATATTTGGTAGGTCCCTTTAAGGATCAACAACATAAACTAGAGCTTTCAAAAAATAACAGGAAGAATGAGGACAATTATTTGTGAAATAAAATGTATTTTATTAGTATGTAAGAAAACATACACAACGTTTATAAATAATCTTGTAAAAATAAGGAATCTATGAGCCATATGACAAGGTAACACAGTGCATCACAGTCCATGAAGAGAGTTGCCAAGGGCCAGCATAGACCCATTGGAGACACATGACAAGGTAACACAGTGCATCACAGTCCATGAAGAGAGTTGCCAAGGGCCAGCATAGCCCCATTGGAGACACATGACAAGGTAACACAGTGCATCACAGTCCATGAAGAGAGTTGCCAAGGGCCAGCATAGCCCCATTGGAGACACATGGAAAGGTAACACAGTGCATCACAGTCCATGAAGAGAGTTGCCAAGGGCCAGCATAGCCCCATTGGAGACACATGACAAGGTAACACAGTGCATCACAGTCCATGAAGAGAGTTGCCAAGGGCCAGCATAGCCCCATTGGAGACACATGACAAGGTAACACAGTGCATCACAGTCCATGAAGAGAGTTGCCAAGGGCCAGCATAGCCCCATTGGAGACACATGGCAAGGTAACACAGTGCATCACAGTCCATGAAGAGAGTTGCCAAGGGCCAGCATAGCCCCATTGGAGACACATGACAAGGTAACACAGTGCATCACAGTCCATGAAGAGAGTTGCCAAGGGCCAGCATAGCCCCATTGGAGACACATGACAAGGTAACACAGTGCATCACAGTCCATGAAGAGAGTTGCCAAGGGCCAGCATAGCCCCATTGGAGACACATGACAAGGTAACACAGTGCATCACAGTCCATGAAGAGAGTTGCCAAGGGCCAGCATAGCCCCATTGGAGACACATGACAAGGTAACACAGTGCATCACAGTCCATGAAGAGAGTTGCCAAGGGCCAGCATAGCCCCATTGGAGACACATGACAAGGTAACACAGTGCATCACAGTCCATGAAGAGAGTTGCCAAGGGCCAGCATAGCCCCATTGGAGACACATGACAAGGTAACACAGTGCATCACAGTCCATGAAGAGAGTTGCCAAGGGCCAGCATAGCCCCATTGGAGACACATGGCAAGGTAACACAGTGCATCACAGTCCATGAAGAGAGTTGCCAAGGGCCAGCATAGCCCCATTGGAGACACATGACAAGGTAACACAGTGCATCACAGTCCATGAAGAGAGTTGCCAAGGGCCAGCATAGCCCCATTGGAGACACATGACAAGGTAACACAGTGCATCACAGTCCATGAAGAGAGTTTCCAAGGGCCAGCATAGCCCCATTGGAGACACATGACAAGGTAACACAGTGCATCACAGTCCATGAAGAGAGTTGCCAAGGGCCAGCATAGCCCCATTGGAGACACATGACAAGGTAAAAGAGTGCAACAGGCACAACAATAAACAGAAAAAAAGGCCAAATGGCAACACTAACAATAAAAATTCAACATGTGGACGGAGGATTCTTATCTGCCACCATGGAGCATATCCAGATCCTCCACTTACTGGTCATCCTCTTCATTGTCCTGTGCATGTCCAGCTCCAGATTCAGGCCTTGAACGTAATTGCATAATTTCACGCAGAGTCAAGTCCTGAACCCGGAGCTGGGCCTGCATGGTGTCGTTCATCCCTCTCAGGACAGCTGCGTTCCTCAACACGGCCTGCTCTACTCTTGCTATCCCTTCTAGCATGAGCCATGCTGAGTCACAGCCTAAAATAAAATAAAATTCAAGATTAAGGATAATTACACAACAGACTAAAAATTTTAATACATACATTGTCATCATAAACACAAATAATTATTTACATTAATTAGTTTACATTTATTCTTTACACATGAATTAGGTTATTCAGACAGACAGAAATCATTAAAGGGACATGTTACTCAAACATGTTGTCCCCTTTAATTGGTTTTAGATGATCCACTTATACAGCTTGAGTGTATCAAATCTTGTTAAAGGATTTACATTGTACTTACATCAGAAATTTAAAAATTTAATTTAGACTGTGGTAGGCACACCTATCCTTAAACATTTTTGCATTGAGGACAAGCTGTGTAAGCATAGCAACCAGAAGAAATTACATTCCCACTGGGTTAGACAAGAGATAATGTATCCACATTTGTACATAAAATTTTGGATCCAAGTAGTGGTGATTGGTATATGTAGTGATATCCAATTAAAGGGACACTGAACCTAAATATTTAATGGACTCATTCAGATAGAGCATGACATGACAAATCTTTATAAATTACACATATTCATTATATGTTTTAATTCTCAAGCTATATTTTGAAATCAAGAATGTTGCTTTTTATGGAAGCAAATATTTGTTTATCAACTTTGTTTGTGCATGCTGGTTTATGGATACATTCATCCAACAATAAAGAAATGATGGCCAGATTTATTTTATTGTTTAAACTAATTATAGTAATTACTTTTTTTACAAAAATATATCAAGAGAATGACGAATAATTAATAAGAGTATGAAATTATAAATTTGATTAACATTGCATGCTGGATTTGATTCACAATTTAACTTCACTGTACCTTTAAGTATCTTATAAAGTGTATTTAGAATGATACTTACAGCTGTGCCTGGGAAGGACAATCTGACACCCAGGACAATGAAGGTTGAGACAGGGGGGAGGGATGGGATTGGCTTGGGGAGGGATGTGAATGGCTTGGGGAGGGGTGAGCTGCCGCTCCGGGGTAGGCCGTACAGCTGGGGAGTGGGGAGTTTGGGTCTGGGCAGCTGTACGGGCCAGAATACGGGGAGAGCGGCGAAGGGGGGTGTATGGGCGTTTTTTGGGAGGGACAGGATATGAAATATGGGAAGGGCTGGCAGTGGTCTGGGCATGGTCATGAGTTTGGTCATGGGAAGGGCTCTGGGTCTGTGCAGGGGTGTGGCCATGGTCATGGGTGTGTGCATGGGGAGGGGTCTGTGACTGGGCAGGGGCGGAAACCAGATGACCAGAAGTGGTGGATCCATCTGAAAATGTAAAGAAAATATATTAACATCTCATACATCCTGACATCAAATCAACGCATTTCAAATTGATTATGTTTTCAATATACTTCGAAGTGTGTTTGAATTTTTAAACAATTCTGAAATGAGGATATGGTATGTATATAGGCACTCCGATGAATATCAATGACTGTCTGTACAATTTGAACCTTATTATTGTTTTTTGGCATGGAATATGCATGTGACATAATGATGGCATGAATTAGAAATATTTCAAAATAAATATACAAGCAGAATTTCATGCTGCCTGATATAGAAAGGGGGCAGTAGTGTATTTGAACAGACAAATAATATTCATTTTTAAAGGGCAAAAGCTGTAGACTTTTAAGGTCTTCAATAAAATGATTTAAAAAAAAAAAACATGTTGGAAACATGATAGATATATTTCACATACCATCAGACTCCAAGGCAGCCTCTTCCTCCTCCGTCCCACATGTGACAGCAATCTCTGTAAAACATAACATGTTGTGTACACGTTAAGATCAGATATTATAACATATGTTACTGTTGCTCAAATACGCACATCAATGTTGCATTAAAGATATACACACACAAAGTTATGATTTTCATCATTTTGATGGAGCATACAAATGACAATAGATTTGTTATTGTCAATGAATATTAATTTTAATGTATTGTTTGTATTAATGTTCAATTCATAAAAGCATAGTACATAGAACATTTAAGATTTCTCATGTGTGTATAACTTGATGACTGTTGTCAAAAAATCTAATGGAAACAAACATATGTTATACATCTTATGAATAACAAATGTGTAGACTAATAAAGTAGAAATTATTAATCGTTCAATATGAAAAATAAATTAATATATAATCAGAAGATAAATATTTTGAATTTTTATAATGTTATGCTTCATCAGAATCATGATCATAGTATTGATTAGCAATACACCTTCAATTACATATAAATGAGTCAATGGACTTACCAGGAGACCGCAAAGGCGTCTCTATGTCACTGCTGGATTCCTGTGGGCTCACCACACCAACTCTCTCTATGAATGATATAGATATATATTATTAAACACATTTTGGATATCACTAAATCACATCTGTCTAGAATTTTAACATTAATCAACTTTAAAATGTGAAGAATAGAGCAGTCATTACACAAGAAAATGCTTGATTGAATCAAGGGGATTCTGTAAAAATATCTGTATTGAACATATGTTTAATGTCAGACTACATTAGACATCAAAGTCATCTCAGATGCTGCTATTGCATATCTAAATATACCCAATGATCAATGTTCTTAACCCTTTAAGGACACGCCTTTCACTTTGCTCAATTGTTTTATGACGGAATAATTCCGTCATATGTCCTTAAGAAGTTACAAGAATACACACAAACCACATATTGAGTAGCATCTGTTGACAAATCTAAACAAACACATGTGTCACATCGAGCCATTTTTGCAATGTACAGTAATCTTGTTTAGGACACAACACATATTTATCACAATACAAAACAAAATTGATTATTACAAATATGTAATCATGGTGCTGTTAGAGTATGCAGATATCTATAAAGTAACTCCAACAGAGAATGTGATTTATATATCAATAGTTTTTAATAAAAAGAATGTAAAGATGAATGAATCTATTTTGTCTTAAAGGGACACTGACATGATTAATTTAAATAATTGATTTCTATGTTCAAACTGTAAAAAATTATTTAACATTGACTCCTATTATAATTAGAATGTTGCTCGATATTAATCTTAAAGGCAGATAAGGAATATTGGATTCAATAAATATTGTTTGTTGAAGGTATCCACCAATCATCAATAAAAACCCAGATTGGTCAACCAAAATTTAGATGCACATCAACGTACTTTCTTTATTTTACAATACATTTAGCAATAGAATATGTCACATATGATGATAGTATTATATTTTTGTGTTTATTAATATTGCATACTGTATCTGAATGACAATATTAATAATTGTAGCTCAGTATCCCTTTAATGTAAAATTAAATTGATTCCACAATGTTGTTGTTAATGAATTATCTACTCCATATGTTGATGTCATGAATGGTATTGAGCATGCAATTAAAATGTAATATGTTATTTAAGGATATCCGAATAATTATTTAATTTTCATCTATTAAATAGACATTACATCTAAATATTGAACAATGTGTATTTAGTATGTAATGTTCAGTCCATGTTTCTAAGACAAATGTCAATTAAAAAGAGACATACCATACTGTGACAAGCCCTGGCTTGAGGATCCAGCAGCCACATCCATATCTGTAATATATTAAATGAGGATTGCATATCATTAATACTAATCATGCCATGTTTAAAATATTTACATTAATAACAAATCTATTGAAAAATATTAATCCTTTGGTAGTCCCATGAGTTAATAGTTTCCTCAATTAAATTAATTAAAAATATATCCTGGACTCTTATTTTCAATCAGTTGTGTTGTTTCCTGTATCTTTAAGAATATCTGCTTGTTATTACATAATCATCAATTGATGGCCATATGTTATAATTGTTTTGTATTATTGGTTTTTTATTAGCTATAATATTGAAAATAAGAATACTGTATTCTTCACTAATCTAAGAATTCCCATTTAATTTTTAACAACATGTATAAAGCAATGCCACTTTCCGCAAACCCATGTTAACGTGGATGAGAAATGCCATTTTCGCGATCATTGCGCAATGATTCCAAGCGGAATTACGCATCCGTCATTTCACCAATATGTATAAAGCAATGCCACTTTCCGCAAACCCATGTTAACGTGGATGAGAAATGCCATTTTCGCGATCATTGCGCAATGATTCCAAGCGGAATTACGCATCCGTCATTTCACCAATATGTATAAAGCAATGCCACTTTCCGCAAACCCATGTTAACGTGGATGAGAAATTACATTTCCGCTCTGTGACGCATATTCTGTAGAGCGCAAGAAACATCATTCCTATTTCATGTGTCAATAATCTAAAATCAGATATCTAAACATCATATGTAGTGTATGTTGTGAGATCTGTATAGGTTTAGTATCTGACTATATGCACATTTTCTAAAAGTCTAATAAAATATTAACATATTATATGAAGTTGGATAATTACCTGGTTCAGATTCTCTATCATCTCCTCCCAGGCCACCGGACGGAGAAGCATCTGCCCTGTCCCCCGCGTCAGGACTTTCAGATCCCGCAGCTGGGAGGGAAGAAGAGGAGGCCGAGGATGGCGAGGATCTAAATCTTTTGGGGACCCGGAGATTGAGGACCTCGCATAAAGTCACCTCATAAGGGAGTAGGTACAGTTTCCGCGGGGCCTCTCTTTTGCCACCTCTTTTACGGGCTTGTACCCAGTCCCTTATGAGGTTTACTTTTTTCGATAAACGCAACCTCATATCTCCGAATCTCCTCATGATCTGATCCTGGGTCCTCTGGACGTCACACACCAATCTAACCGCATTGGTGATAGACTCCCAGAGGGCCTTCTTAACGTGCGCATCTGTCAACCTCCTCTTGTTCCCAAACAGCTGGGGATAAAAGTCCTTGACGGCGTGGACCAGTGCAGCGCTCTCCTCCTTGGTGAACCTGGGAACTGACATGCCTGCTGGGTTGTCTTCTCAAATATATATATATATATATAAAAATATATCTAGTACGCCTGCAGGCATTAGAGAACTGACAAAGATGGCAACGTGTAATGGACTTTTATATGGTGAAGTAAACATGAGATGCACCATGGGACAAGTTATCTGTACATCTGATTGGATAAAAGTTTGAAATATTGTTATAATGTCTGTGAGACCATCCTGACTCAAGTTGTGTTTGTGTGATGAACTCTGATTGGCCGTTCCTTAATGTTTCATATCTTAGTAACTTCCTTACACATACCTCATGGTGGTGCTGTAACTTCATTTTTCATGTATACTTATTTGTAACTCATGGGCCTGTCATGCGGATATGTGTGACGCAGATTTAATATCCGTGATACGTTAAATATTAATGATTAAATACTCTTTAAAATCTAATACTGTCACATTATTAATGTTGTCGACATTTCTCGGTTTAATAACGGTCTGTTTCTTTAATACAAATACACATTTCATATTGTATGTCTTTATTGTTCTTTAAATACATTTATTGTGAAGTATTGACATTGCTCTATTAAATGCATTTCATAATGCACATTGATTGTGTGCTATTGCGTGACATTAGACTCTAATGTTTAAAGATGCTAATCTGGTGTTTCAAGATGCGTTTCCCACGCAATATTTATTAATGTTAAAATTCAGGTTAGAATGTCAGTAACTTGGATAATCTGTTTATAAATATTAAACTACAGCTTTGTTATTCGCAAATAAACCTCGAGCTTGTATTTGTCTGAAGTGCTCATATATGTTATTGTGCAATGGCGTCTTTAGTTTTAAAGAGACATTACAAACAATTGTATCAAATGATCTGTAGAGATAGAAGATTGTTTAGACTTTAAAATGTAAATCAATTTCTCTTAGTATTTAGATATCCTCAACATAAGAAATTTAAATGCACATGGTTGAGTCAATCACATAAGGCATCTCTGTGCATCCACCAATCTTCATCTACTGAGCCGATCTCGATATGCTTTTCAAGCAAAGTATGTGAAGATATCAAGATAAGTAAATACACTCTTTAAATCTCTTAAAGGGACACTGTCCCAACAAATTTAGCATTGGTGATTGAGCATGAAATGTTAATCAACTTTATTCTTTAATCAGATTATCAAATTTTAACAGTTATCTTGTTATGTTTCTTTGCAAATCAATAATGATATTTTATATTACGGACAATTGTTTTATAAAAACATGGGTTGTCCTTGACGATTGTTGCATCAATTATTCCAAACAATCAAGTTCTGTCCAGAGTACTGAAGCAAATAAATTAGCTATTTACTGCCTTAAATTTAAAGTAATGATAGCAACATCACAATGAGCATTCATAATATGAGACAAGTTTTAAAGTTGATTCCAATAGAATACTCATTCAGAATGTATAAATCATTAATTTAACTGTCTACCTTTAAGTATATTTTGAGTTCATGTCCCTTTAAATAAACATTTCACAATAATGGTTAAAATATCATAAACCTAGGCACCTTCCTTTTGCTAAATGAGTCTAACATATGAGTAAAGCAAATTAAGATTAAATTCTAGATTGTTTTACACACTGACTGAAATATATTTATTAAATTATGTCTTTTTTAGCCTTCAGTGTAGAGGGACATTAAGCTATATGTTATGTATGCATTTTGTATAATATTCTTATATTTGAACAACTTAATATGTTTTGTTATTCAATCATTATATTGTAATTATATATATTCTTGTATTAAATACATCTCTACATAGGCTATTTTGATGCTGATTGTTGTTTGCATATAGATGCCTTATATCATTGACTAAGATATGTGCATTTTTTTTTTTAGAAAACAAGTATATTTAAAGACTGAATGTAATTCTATAGTACTTTCTAAATATGTTTAAATTCTTGTATGATATTTTTTACAATCTATACAAAATATACTTTGTGATTGTCCCTTTAAGGACCCAAACATTTGGTATTTTTATTTAACATTGACAAAATAAACAAAAGGGGAATTTACATTCTATATAGATATTTGATGTCGAACCCAAGAGGTAAGATTGTAATAAATACATAATATTACTAAGTATAGTTAAATGACTCCACTAGAAAATTACATAGATTAACCTGGCATCCAATTACTAATTTTTAAAAATTATCAAGTTAAATGACCTACCATTCATAAATGTAATAATTTAAATAATTTCTATTAATTTTTTTAGATACCTAAGGAAGATACATGATCTTATACAATTATTTTTACATTCAACAACACTGTCACTTTCATGTAATTGAACCACTTCACCTTATTATATGTTAAACAAAAAATTATTTTAATACATATCCTAAATCATTGTAATATATACATTTTCAATATAAAAGCATTGAAGAATCTGACTCCCCAATTAATGTTATAAAATATATATTTATATTCTCGGAAGCATTTTATTTTCTAATATTAAAGCATTATTTTATCTTATGCATGTGCTTGTCAAATAGCCAACTACCAGTCATGGGAGTCCAAGTTTGATTTATTTACAGATTATATTGATATTTAGTAGAATCTGTTCAAAATAATGTATTTAATAATAAAATGTTTAGTATTAACATGTCAAAATATAATTAATCAAAAAAAATTAAATATTCCTGGAAGTCATCAGATGCCAATCTGAAAAGAAAAATAATAAAAATGGAACAAAGTTAATACACACGTTGTCAAATATTCATAAAATACATTTAAAATCATATGGTGTCTATGCTCTAACTTTGATCAACATTTTTTAAAGATAATCATTAAATTGATTTAAAATTCATGAAATACATACACCATTATATTGTTGATTAAAAATTCAATTTAAATATCCAAATTTCAAATTATACATAATAATGTATATCACATTTCAACAATATATGTATGCTGAACATAAATCTAATATTTCATGTCCATTCAAATACCTCTATATCAACTATAATATGTATTCCTTTTTCTGATTGTGATCCCTAAATATCTAATGATGAAATAAGTCTGACTAATGTATGTAAGCTAACAATAATCAACATTCTTCATGTGATTCTTAACTAGCATGCACCAACCTGGATAATGCATGGTCTTTGAAAGTCAATTCAGGGGTAAACAGTTGATCTTCAATAGGTGTCTTATTCATCAGTTCATTAAATAGAGGACTGGGAAATACCATCTACAAAATAGAAAATCATCTAAGTGTCTCCAATAGGATGTCTCCACAGCCTTATTCTATCAAATAGTTTGCACTTACCATGTGAACATGTCTTTGTATGGTTTTCAAGGTCAGCAGAATTGAAAGATAATGCCAGACATGATCCCATTGGTATACTTCAATTTCAATCTTGGCTTTTTCCCCACTGTCAGTCTGGGCAATCTTGACTGTCAGGCTTCAAATTGTTCCCTTTCAGTCTTTAGATTAAGTCATCTCCCTAATGTAATAAATTTAATAAAAAAAAAATCATACAAGTGTGTGAATCAGTTCAGTACCCCTCTCCCACCCCCCATTTCATAATAAATATCTGTCACTAGCTTACTAAGCCTGTGTATGAACCTGTGTTATTTTCTAGCAAGTGTGAAGATGAGTCATATTGAGCATAAAAAACCTCTGTGTGACATTGAACCATAGTCATTCTAGAGTATCCCTTTCTGATTATGTACATTTTAAGTAATGTGTAAACAAAAATCTATTTATTAAAATGTATGCCATATGATGTTTTTGTGTACAAATCATGCCAGCAACAGTCCAAACATTTCTACTTACCATCTGATGTCCTCTTTAAAAACCAGGTGGCAAAGACTCGCTATAGGACCCAATGCCCAGAGCATCACCTATATTATGAAAATTAAAATTTATTCTAACATTTGATCAATACTAACATGTTTGCACAATTCTCTACTTGTCATTTCCCTAGAGTTCACATCTATTGAAAATACTACACAGTCTAACTTCTATTCTTTACCGTCTAAAGTGGCGGTTGATGACGTCTGCTCTGACATCAAGTCCCTCGTCCTGGAATTCCCCCTCTAGAACAGGATCATCCTCCTCATCTCTGAGGAGGTCTCTGTCCACCGGGACGGCCTGCAGCATCCCAGCCCGCTGTGCAATATTATGCAGGACGCTACAGGCTACAACGATCTTCGCCACCTTCTTTGGGTTGTACTGGAGTGCTCCTCCAGAACGGTCCAGGCACCTGAACCTCATCTTCAGGAGCCCGAACATCCGTTCAACCACCGCCCTGGTTCTCTTATGAGCCCTATTGTAGCGCTCCTCAGACACATCAGTCGGGCTACGCAAGGGGGTAATGAGCCAAGGCCGGCTCATATACCCAGAATCACCTATAAATTTTGAACAGAACATAATTCAAACAGAATACTTAAACTAGTATATTGTTGTATAATTTATTTTAGTTAAAAACCATAATCCATATTAAAACTTTTCAGAAACATACCAATAAAAAAATTTCTATATTATTTTGTATCTTCCCATTTCAGCTAAGACATGCTACATATGCGTATTGTTCTGAAAACAAACCTTGTGTAAAATGCTAAATACATGGTTACATTGCATTCTCTATCTGAACACTTAAGGTAAGACATGCTACATATCTGCATTTAAATAAAACTAGACATTAGCAGAAAGAGACAATGACAGGGTTAAATTGCATGAGATAATAGCTTCCCATTTCAGCTAAGACATGCTACATATGCGTATTGTTCTGAAAACAAACCTTGTGTAAAATGCTAAATACATGGTTACATTGCATTCTCTATCTGAACACTTAAGGTAAGACATGCTACATATCTGCATTTAAATAAAACTAGACATTAGCAGAAAGAGACAATGACAGGGTTAAATTGCATGAGATAATAGCTTCCCATTTCAGCTAAGACATGCTACATATGCGTATTGTTCTGAAAACAAACCTTGTGTAAAATGCTAAATACATGGTTACATTGCATTCTCTATCTGAACACTTAAGGTAAGACATGCTACATATCTGCATTTAAATAAAACTAGACATTAGCAGAAAGAGACAATGACAGGGTTAAATTGCATGAGATAATAGCTTCCCATTTCAGCTAAGACATGCTACATATGCGTATTGTTCTGAAAACAAACCTTGTGTAAAATGCTAAATACATGGTTACATTGCATTCTCTATCTGAACACTTAAGGTAAGACATGCTACATATCTGCATTTAAATAAAACTAGACATTAGCAGAAAGAGACAATGACAGGGTTAAATTGCATGAGATAATAGCTTCCCATTTCAGCTAAGACATGCTACATATGCGTATTGTTCTGAAAACAAACCTTGTGTAAAATGCTAAATACATGGTTACATTGCATTCTCTATCTGAACACTTAAGGTAAGACATGCTACATATCTGCATTTAAATAAAACTAGACATTAGCAGAAAGAGACAATGACAGGGTTAAATTGCATGAGATAATAGCTTCCCATTTCAGCTAAGACATGCTACATATGCGTATTGTTCTGAAAACAAACCTTGTGTAAAATGCTAAATACATGGTTACATTGCATTCTCTATCTGAACACTTAAGGTAAGACATGCTACATATCTGCATTTAAATAAAACTAGACATTAGCAGAAAGAGACAATGACAGGGTTAAATTGCATGAGATAATAGCTTCCCATTTCAGCTAAGACATGCTACATATGCGTATTGTTCTGAAAACAAACCTTGTGTAAAATGCTAAATACATGGTTACATTGCATTCTCTATCTGAACACTTAAGGTAAGACATGCTACATATCTGCATTTAAATAAAAATAGACATTAGCGTCGGTAAATAACAAATGGTTAAATTTAATCCTATAGCTGAACATGACGCTAACAGTTAAAAAATACAGGGCCAATTGTCAACATTATTAACCATGTTGAGCACAAATACTCACCAACGAGATAACCAGGGGGCATTTGTCTTTCCTCAAACTGGCTCCACAGGGACGACAGAGAGAGGATGCGGGCATCATGACAAGCCCCTCCAAAATTCGCATACACATGCATAATCCTCATCCGTGCGTCACAAACATACTGCACGTTGAGGCTATGAAAATGTTTGCGATTTCTGAAGGGCAAGTCATCAATTGGAGCACGCAGCGCAATGTGGGTACAATCTATGGCTCCCAAGACATTGGGCAATTGAGCAATATCAAAGAATTCCCGCTTCAGGCGCCTCCAATCACCATCATTCTGTGGGAATCCTATGTATTGCTTACTGATACGTACCATGGCGTCCAGAAAGTTATCAAACACCACAGAGAATGTACCTTGAGCCAGGCCATGCATGTACAGTTCTCCGGATTGAAAACTCCCGGAGGCCAGGACGTATAGACAGCTTAGCATCTTACTCATGGGGGGAACAGCAGTCCTTATTTGTATACGTGGCTCCAAATGAGGTTTAAGAAGCTCGTAAAGGCCAATGAGCTGTTCGCGATCGAGCCGATACTTATCAAAAACCTCAAAGTCACTCATGTTTTCCAAGGTGGGTCTCACCCTGTAGACACGAGGACCTCGAACCAGACGACCCCTTCGTCTCGGTCTGAGCCGCCGAGGCTGCCTGATTCGACCAACAGCTAGTTCGCCAATAGCAGCACCAGCAGTGTCTACCATGTCATCGTCATCCATCTTTCAAAACAGCGTAACAAGGTAAGCACTTGATCTGATGTGGATCACAAGTGATGCATTGGCCATGTTGTTTGGGGGATTTATAGTACAATTAGTCCAATGGTATTGAGTTTGTAATGATTGCTAATTGTATTCACTTGTTTGTATGTGAGCGGCGCGAATGCTTTCACAGTGGGCGTTTATTTGTTGTTTGCTGAAATGTTGTTTTCCCCCAATGAATCTCAATGTGAAAGTGTCAAATATCACACATACAGTGCATGTTTGTAATGTTTGATCATATGCGTAATCAATATTTCTTAAACGCGATCTTATAGTAACAAGCACACGTCCAGGCTAACATTAATGAAAGTGCATAGTTGTGTATAATGTGCATCGAATGTGATCGATCAATGTTGCTGCAACATTGTTTGTAAACGATAAAGTAACATCTGTAGTATTGTATATATAAGTGATTTCAGAGCTGTCAATATTGTATGCGTCCCTTTAAAATCGCAATAATAATTCCGAACTTCCCGTCTGCCATCTGTAGTATTGTATATATAAGTGATTGCCGAGATGTCAATATTGTATGCGTCCCTTTCAAATCGCAATAATAATTCAGAACTTCCCGTCTGCCATCTGTAGTATTGTATATATAGTGATTGCCGAGATGTCAATATTGTATGCGTCCCTTTCAAATCGCACTAATGCTGAATAACTTCCGGCTGTCATCTGTAGTATTGTATATATAAGTGATTGCAGAGCTGTCAATATTGTATGCGTCCCTTTAAAATCGCAATAATAATTCCGAACTTCCCGTCTGCCATCTGTAGTATTGTATATATAAGTGATTGCCGAGCTGTAAATATTGTATGCGTCCCTTTCAAATCGCACTAATACTGAATAACTTCCGGCTGTCATCTGTAGTATTGTATATATAAGTGATTGCCGAGCTGTAAATATTGTATGCGTCCCTTTCAAATCGCAGTAATACTGAATAACTTCCGGCTGTCATCTGTAGTATTGTGTATATAAGTGATTGCCGAGCTGTCAATATTGTATGCGTCCCATTCAAATCGCACTAATACTGAATAACTTCCGGCTGTCATCTGTAGTATTGTGTATATAAGTGATTGCCGAGCTGTCAATATTGTATGCGTCCCATTCAAATCGCACTAATACTGAATAACTTCCGGCTGTCATCTGTAGTATTATATATATAAGTGATTTGCGATCTGACAATATTTCTTAATTGTCCCATTGAAATCTCCCTAATAATGCTGTTCCAAACAGTTGTTTACGTATATGTTGTATTGTAGTATTGAGTGTTAAAGTTCCTAAAGGGGCGGTACAGTGGTGAATCTGTGATGTGTATGGTTGAATCTTCTAATGACGTCATGATATTATTACCCTGCCTATGTAGTTCATAAATCCTCATTGTGTTGTTGTATTTGACTACATTGTTATTGTGTGCTGAATAAAATATAAATGTGTGCTTTGTGGTTGCGTGATGGGTGATGCGTGTTATGTACATCTACGTATATATTGTGATTGTGTCCCACATATGCTGACTTGTATATAGCGGTCTGGCATTGTTGTTCCTTCCCATAAAGTGACATCTGTAATCTGGTGTAATGATGTTCTTGTTGTACGTAATTCCTAATGGTTTATTGTGATGGAATCATGATGTTAAAAGTACAGTAAAATCCATATGTTGTGTTTTGTGATTCCTCTAGAGAATGTAATGTGTTTTTCCCCCATCATTTGAATGCACATGTATGAGTGAATGTTAAAAGTAATGTATGTGCATCCATGAGTGATCATGTGTTAAGCCTATGTAGATATGCTGTTGCTGCAAGCATATGAGTTGAATAACTGAAATGCAATAATAAAGGTAAATGAGAGGTGTTTCCCATTGTGTAGTGTTTGTGAATCCAGAAATGTGTCTAGAATTTTATTTTAATTTTAAATGTAATTTTATTGAAATAATAATGTGTTACTAGTGATGTGGATTTGTAGTTGATGTAATCTAAAAGTGTGAAACAAATTTATGGTGTTGTGAATATTTAATAATTAAAAACCATAAGTCCACCATAGGGAAATAGTCATTTCTTAATCTATTTATCATCGCTAGGTCTAACGCATAAAATCATGTCTTTTCTAGCGCTGGTATTTGGAGTTTTTCTGTCTACGCTATTTGCGTGCGTTAGGGAAATGAGGGTTTCGCGTGCACGAGCACGTCTTCCCAATGGAAGTCAATGGAGGCTCTAAAGATTTCTAATTTTTTTTTCTAAGACTGGTTTTCCTCGTAAAGTGAGTGACGTCATGAGCTTGTGTGAAAAAGTAAATAAATCGTGTTGTTTTTGTAATAAATAAAAATTTTGTGTATGTCATGTGGTGTATATTGTTTGTATGCATCGATGAGTGTATGTTTGTGATAATGTTATTAGTTAGATGTAGGTATATGAGGGTCTTTTCCCGTGTGTCAATGTAAGTCAATGGGAAAATGGATTTTTGTGGATTTATTTCAAACACCCGAGATCTCGCAACTTTAATCCTTTGTATTTTAACGAAAACAAAATAAATATGAAAAATAAAGATAGTGTAGTGTTTGTATGAGTGTAAGTGTACTTTGTGTAATATTTGTTTTGTGATTCGTGGATGTTTTTTTTGTCGGTATATGTTTACTACTGGGTCTGAGGTGGCGGTAGAAAGGTGAGCGTTAGGTGTATTTTGAGTCGCGGTAAATAAACTCTAAATACCGGAGTGCGTAAGAAACCAGCGTTAGGAGCCTTTAACGCTGGTTTTCACGGTTAACGCCGAACTCTAAATCTAGGCCATAGAGAGCTAAGAGTAATAAGATCATTGGGTATACATACATATTAACAATTAAACAGTCTAAGGAACTTGATGGGGGTACAACTGTAACATCCAATAAAACACATTTGCAGGGAAATTATAAATTCAGATACTATTGTGCTTGAGCTATGGTGAAGTATGTGAATGTTGTCTATACTTAAGTCAAACCCCCCCATCGCGTGGACATGGGCCCTATGCCACGCAACAAGGCGGTTCACGTGTTCAGACCTAGATAGAATTAACATTGTGTCACTTCACCTATCCTTCAGCAAATAAACTTCCACCATTAACACATGTATATGTTTCAGGGAGAAATAACACATTATTTTGAAAATGGCCTCTTAGGTATCGTGAGTTAGGCTGTGGTGACATCTAGAAAGCGTATTGGATCTCAAAAATGTACTGTCCTCTATCAGAGTAATCTGTATAAGCCAATAATATATATGAATATACTTTCCTATAACATCAACCATAATGCTCGTTAACTATAAAGTAATAAAAGGATACAATTAATATTGGAGCATAACAGGGCATTGTTCAATGCAAGGTATTGGCGCGTGCAATATATGAGCCCACAATCTGAGTTATCTAGAAGGCCAAAATATCAGACAAAATATAATGTACATTCAACAGGACCTATTTTTTATGAGAGAACTTAGTTATTAATAAGCCTAGCGGAATTCTCAGCAATTTTTGTATAGTAAAATAGACTGTATGCACAGATATTAATATGTTCACAAACAGAGAAGCAAACATTTTCTAACTAGGTAATACAGACATGTCGCCAATGATATATCAGAGCACCAATCAATATAAAGGTTATCATAGAATAGACTAGCAGCCTGCAGGACTGATAAACATAAAATAACCTGTGAAAAATTAGAGAAAAAGAACAACACCTGTAGTAAATCAATAATACGCATAACATAGAGGGGGGAACTGTCTGCAACTAGCAGTGTACCCTACACATTGAGCAGTCATTTTAACATGTCTTCCTGCTGGAATAATAAAGTTCACCTGACACGACCCAAAACTAGTGTCCGGTAAACTACATTCTGGAGCTCTATAGCCCACTCCGATTCTCCAGAGCCATAGGATGGACAAACTTGAATGTTTAACTAATCGAGGTTAGTCACAGAGTAGATTGCTGAGTGTGTAGCTTGAAATGACTGACATAAGCATGTCAGCAGAAGTTAAACCTTGAAAACAAAAAAAAAGAACAAAAACAGAGATAGGGCATCTGCATATTTATAAACTAGTATGTGCAGACTCTGTAGAATAACTGTGTAAGGGTTCCCATGCTGAGAGAGGATTTCACCATGCTTATTTTGTTTAGTCTGAGTCTTGTAATCGGGTGCTACTCTAGAACTTGAGGTAGAAAACATCTAACTAATAAAGGCATCGTTGACAGTAGTAAGCTTAGGTAGTTCAAACAACTGGCAGCAAGGATCAGATACAGTCAGAAATGTCCTTACCCGATGCCATATCTGTATTGTGACAATGATTGTGCCTTACACATTATCACACCTCCACAAGCTGCCCATTTTAGCGTAGAGACCACATTATGTTTCTGAATCACAGAACCGGAACAATACTGGAGAACACAGTCCAGGTGCATGGGGATTTCTGGCAGCGGCAAGTATAAGTCATCTTGCCCGCCGGGCTTCAGAATCAGCTTCCTTCCAGTTTGCTTCAGGCTACCTCCGTCGTCCCTCCGCCTTCTCTGAGCCTGGCCAGCCTCTATCTGGAGATCGCAAGGTATCGCACTATCTCCAGGCCCAGTAACGAAATTGACATCCATATGATTCAAGGTAACTGCTGCTCCTCCATCTTCTCTCACGCATATTTCCATCAGCTCCGGAGTATAGTTCTGGTACAGAGGTGTATAGCCATTCAATTTTTGTACATCCAGTAACCCCTCCGCTTGACCACCAAAGCTTGTCTCCTTTTTGTCTTCCACCATAGCGATCCCCTTATCAGCAGGTACAATGCAAGGCACCCCCTGGGAAGGAGTGTTAAGCTGCAATTCGGCGCCATCTTGGGATGTGTGGCGCACATTTATTTTCTCACGCCACTCCAAAAGCACTAGATGTAAGTCCAGTATATAATCCCCTAGTAAATTACAGAGTGTGTCTTCAAGTAACTCTTTCATTGTTGCCTTGAAAAAGGTATTCCACCACAAAGCTCTATAGCAATGGTATCGTCTGCTATCACAGCTTAGCTATCGCTGTCTCCCAATCAGTTCGGGCAGCGTTCAGGCTCACATATGTAAAGTGCCCTCTCCGCCTGTTTAGAAGTATGGAATGCGTTCTCAACTGGAGATCTGTATCTATGTTGACACAAATGTTGAGAATAATCCCCAAAGAGGCTCAATTTTCAGTATTAAAGCTCAATAATCAAATATAGAGCCAGGAGCTCACTGAATGTGCTGCTAGTCTCTTCGACGGCTGGCTCCGCCCCCCCACAGCATGTAATTTTAAACAACTTTCCAATTTACTTCGATTAAAAAAAAATATGCACAGTCTATTATATTTACAATTTTTGAGTCACCAGATCCTACTGAGCATGTGCAAGAATTCACAGACTATACGTATATGCATTTGTTATTGGCTGATTGCTATCACATGGTACAAGGGGAGTGGAAATATACATAACTTTGAAATTTGTTATAAAAAAATCTACTACTCATTTGAAGTTCAGGCTAAGGGGCCTATCTATCAAGCTCCAAAAGGAGCTTGACGGCTCGTTTTTCTGGCGAGTCTTCAGACTCGCCCGAAACAGCAGTTATAAAGCAGCGGTCGCAAAGATCGCTGCTCCATAACCTGTCCGTCTGCTCGGAGTACGATCGGGTTGATTGACACCCCCTGCTGGTGACCCATAGGCCGCGAGTCTGCAGGGGGCGGCGTTGCACCAGCAGCTCTTGTGAGCTGCTGGTGCAATGCTGAATACGGAGAGCGTATTGCTCTCTGTATTCAGCGAGGTCTGGCGGACCTGATCTGCACTGTCGGATCAGGTCCGCCAGACCTTGTTAAATAGGGGCCAATGTGCTATTGCATTGTCTTGTTATCTTGCATTTGTTGATTATGCAAATCTAATGTGTTGACTGGTCCTTTAAAAAAGGTATTATAAATAAATTTTATCAGTAAAGCAACGTGGTTTTTTTCACTAGTATTATGTTTTATATATATATGTGTGTGTGTGTGGGATTCAGCCGATTCTCACCATTTCTTGCAAACCTGTTCCTAAACTTGGTGGTTGGTTGATGCCATCTTTCTTAAAGGGATAGTATAAGTAAAATTGTTTCTCCCTTTGGGCCTGATATTCAAAACCTCGCCACTCCGGCAAGATATTCTAAAAACCTTGGGCACACATCCATTGAGCCATAATTAGGTGAGCCATAATTAGGTTTGAGATAAATATGCTGTAGGAAGCAATTTCGTTTATCGATTGCTTCCAATGGCACATTAAAATTCAATTTCGGCAGCCGGACTCCAGCTGCCAAAAACATTTTCATGTCCCTTAGAAAGTATGAGGCCATTAATCTATAAATTATACCAGGTTTCCAATGAAAGCGCAAACCGATAATACACTGTCGGAGGCTGTCAATACATTGACAAAAATTACACCCAGCTCAACTAGGTGTAAAAGAGAAAAAAAAAAGCTTTTTGATGCCGGGTTCCCTTTAAAATTTTATATCTTGCAAACAATGCAAGTGTTTCAATGTAGAAAATAACTGAAATATGTCATATTTATTGTTGTTCCATTATGGAAATATCAGTATGTATTTACATATAAAAATGTATGCAAGCATACAGTATATGCACAAAATTCAAACTAGACCTATGCCTAGGGCAGCAATATATATTACTTATATTCATAAAGTGGAAAATATAATTCTAATAAAAATAGTATTTGCTTCTATGTAAAACATATGTATTATAAATAAGTGTTTTTGTTTCTGTTTAGAGGTGATCACAGGTAAGGAGCACAGACATAAAACGCAAATTTTAAAGTGTAAGGTCGGATCACCATAGCAATTAATTAGTTTTCAAGAAATCCGACGTGGGATGGAAGCGTTAACACAACGTTAACTTACACCTACACGAAAAGATTGACTGCACACAATGCGCAAAATATTTTAATGGAAACCTGGTACTAAAATGGAGCCGTAAATTACTTTTAGCTGCCAGCAACTTCGTTAGCTTACGGCTCCATTTTTAACGACTCAATGGAAGCAAGCCTTATGTCTGTATGGCAAAGCCCTTACAAAAAATGTATAAACACAAATCTTACCTTAAAACTTGTTTATGTTGCAATGCAGTGTTTTTTATGTGATGCAGAGACTCCAACATTACAATACAATTACAATTATCTTAAAAAAATCCAAAAAATGTTGTGTGATTTCTCTCCATGCCGGCAAGGTTGTGAATATCAGACCCTTAATGTTTTTCCAATTTCTTGTTATACCAGCAACAGAGTATACAATGTATCAGAAATTGCTATTTTATGCTTATTCCAATAGAGGCATGCTACAGTCTTGTAATCTGTTATATGATTTAAACCAGTGAGGCTGAAAATGTAAAGGTTCTAGCATCACAGTACAAATTTCCTAACTTTTTGTATTATAGAGAAGTTAACCTCTTGCACAAATGTCTAAATCCCACCAATGTCTATCTATCTATCTATCTATCTATATATATTCAAAAATAGCAGGGAAGGCACTCTCCGTTTTTAATATTCTTTATTGGGTGAACGTTTTCGAGTGCCTTCCCTGCTATTTTTGAATATTACTATGATTAGAAGTGCACCCCGGAGGTTGATTTATATGGAGTGCTGGTTCCCTTCTACTATTTTTTATATATAGATAGATAGATCGATAGATAGATAGATAGATAGATAGATAGATGTATATAAATAAATAATACAAAAGTATATGTGTCATCTATTGTAATAGAGTTTGTTGATTTCATGCTAGGAGAATTTTGCTAATAATTTTAGGCAGAACACAAGTATGTTGTAGAATCATATATCACAAATAAAATAAGACAGATGTGAAATATTTAACAAGATTAGCTGATTATGGGCCAGATTACAAGTTGAGCGCTAATTATTGCTTACTCTAAAGCGATATTTGGGCTCAACTGAGTAATACCAGCGCATGCTAATGTGCGCTAGTTTTACAAGTGAGGTGCAATGCGAATGCAACCTCGCATTCTCATTGCACTGAAGCATTGCGCTCATGAGAGCCCGCTTCTATAGGCTCCAAAGGGAGCCTCGTTCTCATGCCATAAGACACGGCATGAGAACTAGCGCAGCGAGGGGTTAAGTTGCGCTATGGGAAGCAAATATAAATATATATGTATACAACCATATGCATATAAATTTACACACAGTACCCATAGACAGCAATGTAAAGGCACTTTTCAGTGCTGTTTTTTTTTTCTAACACCCCACAAACGCCACTTTTAACCCCTAGAAACTGCTCCATGCAGTATTTTTTTATGGAGAAAGAAATGCTATTTTTTTGTCATAAAAAAATAAAAGACTCTTTATTTTAGGGGCAAGTGGGGCACATTTAGAAAATTAACCAAAGATCTAATCTCTGGTTATTTTTCTGAGCACTAATTGCTACTGCAAGCTTGCGGTAGCAATAACAAGCCACTTTTAATGGCTGGTTATTTATTTGCCGTTTGTGGGCGCATGATAAATAAGTGCTCCACTTGTAACCTTGCCCTATTTTGTGTTGCATTATTTATTATGTGACTGCCCTGAATAACTTGTTTCTGACTTTAGACTCCCTCAAGTTCAGATAAGGAAAGCTCATCTTTTACGCCTCAAATGTTATGAATTGATTGCTACAGCTTTGTGTTAAATTGATTTTTTCAATTTATATTTAACCCTTTCATTTCCTGTTTTGTCATTATACCATTTTCTACTCCTAATTTGAATTTATACTCTAGTTGTTTCTGAAATATATTCATTGGGTCATTTGGTAAGACCCAATAATAATTGCTGTCATTTAAAATGTTATCTGCTTCCATAAGGTAGTCCTTCATATCTTGAAGGACTATGCCACCTCCTTTGTCAGCCTGGTGTATGACCAAATTGTGGTCCCCTGACAAGGCTTTTCATTCATTGGAGTTCAGATAATGAGGCCAAATTATCAAAGGTCTTGCGGACCTGATCCGACAGTGAGAATCAGGTCCACAAGACCTCCCTGAATGCGGAGAACAAAACGCTCTCCATATTCAGCATTGCACCAGCAGCTCACAAGAGCTGCTGGTGCAACGCCGCCCCCTGCAGACTCGCGGACAATCGGCCGCCAGCAGGGAGGTGTCAATCAACCCAATCGTACTTGATCCGGTTGAATTGTTGCGATTCCTGTCCGCCTGCTCAGAGCAGATGGACATGGTTATGGAGCAGCGGTCTTTAGACCGCTGCTTCATAACTGCTGTTTCTGGCGAGTCTGAGACTCGCCAGAAACACGGACCCACAAGCTCCATACGGAGCTTGATAAATGGGCCTCAATGTTTGTAGCATCATTTTTTTCACATCCTTTGCCAGTTTTTCAAAATCATTTAAAACAAGAGTACAAAAAATATCTATATGATTATTCAAACTTTTGGGAGGAATAAAAGAGGACTTTTAAAATTTGTCTGGATACATTTGTCAAATCCTCTACTAGATAATCAGTTGCATAAACATAAAATCCCCCCTTCACATTGGAATCCATATCATAAGTGGTAATGGCCATTCGCTTATCATTCTTAATTTTCTTATCTGCAAAGTATTTATGTAATGATAGTTTCCTAGTATGGCTGAGCTCTGTAGCAACCCAATGGTTGCAGGTTTGATCCCTGGCGAGGTCCACTCAGCCTTTCATCCTTCTGAGGACGATAAAATGAGCAGCGCCTTGAGACCCTTACAGGTGATTAGCTGCGCTTTACAAGTACCCAATAAATACATACATGCAATACATAGTATAATTATTGATATCCACTTAATTAATACAATCATAAATATTGATTTTATAGAGGGACTAAATGATAGGCCTCTTTCTAGAACTCTAACTTCATCGTTGGATAAATTATGTGATGAGAGATTATATATGCCTCTGCTTCATTTCTGTACGTGATTTACCTCTAGATCCCGACTTCCTAAGGGTATTTTTAGTCGCTGTGGCAATGGAATCTCCTTTGAGTGTTGCCACACTGGGGGTTCCTGATAATTTTGGGCTCTCCCTAAAAAAGTTGATTGCTGCTGCTAGTGAGGTTATGGTAATGGTCTATTCTCTCTAAGGACTAATACCTTTTTTATTTTCAAAAGTTATAGAACCTCTCTGATCAACATTATTTCTCCCTACAGAAGTATTAGTCGAACTACTATTACTCTGGTTGTACTAGTGGTGAACACGAGTATGTCCATGTTATTTTTCCTTTCATGATGATGATGTTTATTCCTATTATAATTTCTTACACTTTGCCACCCCTCGTGTGCAGGGGGCTAACTGGATTGAGGAGAGTGGGCATTGGATTTAAAGAAAGTGGTACCTGGACTGATATTCTTATTTCTATTCAGACAATTAAAAGAATATACAATATCTTTGGAATAGTCTTCATTATCTTCATTATCTCATCCAGATTCAAAAACATCCCCCTCCTCCTCACTGAATTCTGGAACATCACTGGTCTCCGGTCTTGTTGAGGACTCTTACTCATGTTCCGATTCTGAAACAAATTGTCATGATTAATTAATCTGATGAAACATATTACATTTGAAAATCAAATATATAGATATCTATATCTATATCTATATATATATATATATATATATATATATATAATTAGATAGATAGATAGATAGATAGATAGATAGATAGAATTGAGTAAAGAAAGGATGCACTCGCCAGGATTTTCAGTGATACCTTTTAATGTAATGTTTCGGGGTATTTCCCCCTTCGTCAGACAAACAAAATAACAGTGTCTATATAGATATATAGATAGAAAGAATTAAAATCTATACCCTTGCTTGTTTGAGCAGATAACAACTCCAGATATCATGATGAATGTATCCACTACAACTATGTTAAGAAGCACTTAAAGGGGCAGTAAAGTCAAAATTAAACTTTCATGATTCAGACAGAGCATGCAATTTTAGGCTACTTTCTAATTTACTCCTATTATAATATTTTTTCCTTCTCTTGGTATCTTTTTTTGAAAAGCAAGAATGTAAAGCTTAAGAGCCGGCCCATTTTTGGTTCAGAACCTGGGTTGCTCTTGCTTATTGGGTGGCTAAATGTAGCCACCAATCACGAGCGCTAGCCAGGGTGCTGAACCAAAAATACTCAGGCTCCTTAGCTTACATTCCTACTTTTTCAAATAAAGATTCCAAAAGAACAAAGAAATATTGATAATAGGAGTAAATCAGAAAGTTGCCTAAAATTGCTGCTCTATCTGAATCATGAAAGAAAAAAATTGGGTTTACTATCCCTTTAAGTTAATGTGCAAATCAGACTTTGCACCATGTAAAACATTTCCTCCACCCAAAACTCGGCCCCTAGACCTGCCCATACTACTTCTTATTTCCCCCTCCCCCTCTCTCTATCCCCCCTCTCCACTGCCCTCCCCCTAGCCACCCCCCCTCCCAACTCCACTAGGCCTATCCATCCCTTTCTCCTTCCTCACTAACTCAAACCTAACACTAAAGTCCCTAGCTTACCTACCTACACTAATTAAACCTAACTGACCCCTAAATTAAATATCCCCAAAACTAACTACCTAACCTGTCTAGATCCTAACTATCTCTATTCTATATCCCTGCAAATAAAAATAAAATTGTGGGGGTGAAATTAAACAAAAAGATGTAAATGAAAAAAGGGATGGGCTAAATAGTAAAAAAAAAAAAAAATTGATTAGAACAAAATTAAAGCAAAATAATAAGGGATGTAAATGAAAAAAGGGATGGGCTAAATAGTCAAATAAAAAAAATAAAATAAAAATAGAACATATATGAGATTAAAAAAAATATGGGATATAAATCAAAAAAGGGATGGGCGAAATGTATAAATGAATAAAAGGAAAATAAAGTAATATAGTAACATAGTAGATAAGGTTGAAAAAAGACTGAAGTCCATCGAGTTCAACCTATACAAATCTAAAATACTTTTAAAAAGCTCCAGTTAAGCTTAAATAACCCCATTAAAATGTGACCCATTTAATACTAGCAATCATATCCATGAATTTTATTTATATACAGAAATTTATCCAGACTATTTTTAAATGTATCTATGGTATTGGCATTCACTACCTCCTTTGGTAATGAGTTCCACAATTTTATTGCTCTTACAGTGAAAAAACGTTTCCGTTGCAGGAGATTAAATCTCCTTTCCTCCAACCTTAAATTATGACCTCTTGTCAGAAACAATTTTCTTGGAATAAACAGAGCTTCTGCCATCTCTGTATATGGGCCTTGAATATATTTATATAAAGTAATCATGTCACCTTTCAAGCGCCTTTTTTCTAAAGAAAACAGACCCAGTTTGGCTAGCCTCTCCTCATAGGTTAATTTCTCCAATCCCCTTATTAGCTTTGTGGCCCTTCTCTGAACTTTTTCTAGTTCTGCAATATCTTTTTTAGCAATCGTTCCCCAGAACTGCACTCCAAACTCAAGGTGAGGTCTTACCAGGGCTTTATATAATGACAGAATTATGCTTTTCTCCCTTGAATCAATGCCTCTTTTAATACATGCTAGTATCTTATTAGCCTTTGAAGCCGTTGCCCTGCATTGTGCACCCATCTTTAGCTTGTTATCTATTACTACTCCAAAATCCCTTTCCTCCTGTGTTTGGCTAAGTCTTGTCCCATTTAAAAAATACGTAGCCTGCTTATTTATACTTCCAAAATGTAGAACCTTGCATTTTTCCGTATTAAATCTCATTTTCCATTCCATAGTTCGAATTTTAGCAAATCCCTTTGAAAAGAGAGTTCATCCTGCTCTGACCTAATGACCTTACTTTACTTAGTATCATCTGCAAAAATAGAGATGTCGCTATTTAATCCTTGCTCCAAGTCATTTATAAAAATATTAAAAAGAACAGGGTCCAGTACTGATCCCTGGGGGACGCCACTGATTACCTTTGTCCAATCTGAGTATGATCCATTTACTACTACTCGTTGCTCCCTATCTTTTATCCAGTTATTTATCGATGAGCTAACATTTTCAGCTATTCCCAGTCCCTAATTGTGTGCATTAATCTCTCATGTGGCACTGTATCAAATGCCTTTGCAAAATCTAAGTATATCACATCAACTGATTCCCCTTTATCTATATTTTTATTTACTTCCTCGTAGAATCTAATTAGATTAGTTTGACATGATCTATTTCTCCTAAAGCCATGCTGATTAGAACTCATAATCTTGTTTACACGAATATGCTCATCAATATAATCCCTTATAATCCCTTCAAATATCTTCCCCACTATTGATGTCAGACTAACTGATCTATAGCTTCCTGGATCATCCCTGCTTCCCTTTTTAAAGAGTGGCACCACATCAGCTTTACACCAATCCTGGGGTACCATGCCTGAGGATAATGAGTCTTGAAAAATTAAGAGTAAAGGTTTGTCTATAACAGTGCTAAATTCCCTTAACACCCTTGGGTGTATTCCATCTGGTCCTGGAGTTTTATTTACCTTAATATTTTCCAGTTTTTTCCTGATATCGTCTAAACAAAACCCAGTTAGTGGTATGGACTGGCATGTTCTATTCTGTTCCAAAGTATCATTCAATGGTTCCTCTCTTGTGTATACTGAAGAAAAAAACTGGTTTAGTACCTCAGCCTTCTCCTTGTCATTATTTATCATGCTACCCTCCACGCATTTAATGTACCTATATTATCCTTCATAGATTTTTTGCTATTTATGTACTTAAAGAACCTTTTAGGGTTAGACTTAGAATCCTTGGCAATTAATTTTTCATTTTCAATTTTGGCTAATTTGATTGCTTTTTTGCATGCTTTGTTACATTCCTTATAAATATTGCATGTTGAGTCTGTACTATTTTCTTTTAATAATTTAAATGCCCTACGTTTTTTCCTAATTTCTCTTAACACATTTTTATTTAGCCATAACGGCTTTGTTTTTTTATTTTTATTTTTATAACCATATGGTATGTGTTGATATGTATATTTATTTAACACATTTTTAAATATTATCCATTTATCCTATGTATTTTTATTAGAAAATACATTGTCCCAATTTATATTATTTAATGATTTCCTTAAATCGTTGAATTTTGCTTTCTTGAAATTAAAAGTCTTAGTTAAACCTTTAAAACACTGCATATGAAAAGAGATTTCAAATGTGACCATGTTATGATCACTGTTACCCAAATGTTCTTTAACTTCTATGTTTGATATTATATCTGTATTGTTTGATAGCACTAAATCCAATATAGCTTTACTCCTAGTTGGCTCCTCTATTAATTGTGACAAGAAGTTATCCCTGAGAACATTTAAAAATATATCCCCCTTAGCTGAATTACTAGTTTCATAGGCCCAGTTTATATCAGGGTAGTTAAAATCTCCCATAATTACAGCACTGTTATTAGCAGCCTTACCTATTTGGATAAGTAGTTGAGTTTCCTCCGGGTCACTAATGTTGGGAGGCTTGTAGCATGTTCCTAGTAATATTTTTTTAGGATTTTTCCCCCCACTCTTTATTTCAACCCACAGGGTCTCTACATTGTCATAAATACACTCTACACTTGTATCATAAATATCTTCCCTTATTGTAGGTTTAAGGTTAGGTTTAATATACATGCAGATTCCTCCACCCCTTTTATTATTCCTGTCCCTCCTAAATAATGTATACTCCTCTAAGTTAACTGCCCAGTCATGTGAATCATCCCACCAAGTTTCAGTTATACTGATAACATCATTGTCCTCTTCTGCAACTAAGAGAGTCAGCTCCCCCATTTTACCTGTCATGCTTCTTGCATTTGTTGTCATACATTTAATTTTCATGTTCTTTCTGCTGCTACTTGGTGTGCTTTCCTCTATACTTTCTAATGTGACATTTCTTAAGCCATCCCTTCCTTGAGATATTAAGGGAGTGACATATTCACAGACTGATCTCTCTGTTCTATTTTGTTCTAACTGACCCTCCCCCCTTTGCCTAGTTTAAAAGGTTCTTTAAACGTGCTACCATCCTTTCCCCCAACACACCTGCACCCATGTCATTCAGGTGCAATCCATCCTTACTGTACAAATTGTACCCTAGTGAAAAATCAGCCCAGTGTTCTAAAAAGTCAAACCCCTCATTTTTACACCATGTGTTTAGCCATGAATTAACAGACCTTAGCTCCTTCTGCCTTAATGAGTTAACACACGGCACTGGTAATATCTCAGAAAATATTACTTTGGAGGTCCTTGCTTTAAGCTTGCTACCTAACTCCCTGAAGTCATTTTTAGGACTCTCCATCTCCCACCGATTCCTTCATTAGTACCAATATGCACCATGACTGCAGGATCAGACCCACATCCCTCTAACAATCTATCAATACGCTCCACAATATGCCTAACATGAGCCCCTGGAAGACAGCAAACTGTTCTATGTAAAGGGTCTGGATGACAAATTACCCTATCAACCTTCCTAATAATAGAGTCTCCTACCAATAACATCTGCCTCTGGCCCTGACTTGTATGCCCCTCTTCCATGACTGAAGGACTGCCCACCATAGTGTGCTCCTCTTCCACAGCTAAAGGACTGTTCACTATACTAGGCAACACAGCCCTCTCTGACACTGCCACCCCTGAACTGATATCCCCAACATCTTCACTTAATCTGGCAAATCTATTGGGGTGTACCAGCTCAGAACTGGCCTGTCTCTTCCGCTTACCTTTACTTCACCCTCTAACTGTGACCCAGCTACATCCTGGAGTCTCCTCATCTGAATCCTCCCCATTCCCACTGCTGAAACCATTAACAACCAGCTCAGTCCTATCCATTTCCGTTTCAAGTGTCTGAATTTCATGTAGTGTTGCAATTCGTTCCTCCAGATCCCCAATACGAGTTTCTAAAGAGACAATATGCTCACACTTGCCACAAACATATAATCCCAGAAGCGGCTGCTCCAGTGATGCAAACATGTGGCAAGCTGTACACTGAATGAGATTCTCACACATTCTGAATAAAAGGTTTAACTTAAAAGTATAAAATAAATATATTTCCCCTTGGTTACCCCAAAACCTTGTTTGCCTAACTACCTTGGTTAGCTAACTATTATACTTAAACAGACAATGTTACTTTAACAGAGAATCAATACAGCAACCCTGAAAGAGCAAGCTCACAGAGTAAATGTGCTAAATTTATAGGCTTGCAAGGCCCACACAGGAGAAAATAATCCCACCCCTAATTACCCACACAGACAGAAAAAAAATGGAATGCTAGAAATAAAGTTATTTAGTTATTTCCTTTTTTAAAAAAAAAAATGCAACCCTTGCAAAGCAAATAATTTATAAATTAGCTTGGTTAGCTATTATACTTAAACAGACAATGTTACTTTAACAGAGAATCAATACAGCAACCCTGAAAGAGCAAACTCACAGAGTAAATGTGCTAAATTTATAGGCTTGCAAGGCCCACACAGGTGAAAATAATCCCACCCCTAATTACTAGGGATGGGCGAATGTTTCTAAAAATTCAAAATTTAAAACGAATTTTGATACATTTGTTCGTTCGAATCGAATTCCTTCAATTTTTGAAATGCAATATTCGAATTCGAATGTGACATTTGAATTCGAATGTGACATTCAAATTTGAAATAGTATTTCTAGTCTACAACTGTGTTTAATAAATGTAATATTCGAATTTGAATGCTACATTTGAATTCGAAATAGTATTTCTAGTCTAATACTGTGTTTTAAATGTGATATTCGATTCGAATGTGATATTTGATTCGAATGTGACATTCAAATTCAAAATAGTATTTCTTGTCTAATACTGTGTTTTATAAATGTAATATTCGAATTTGAATGTAACATTCGATTCAAATGTGATATTCGATTCAAATGTGATATTCGATTCGAATGTGACATTCGAAATAGTGTTTCTAGTCTACAATTGTGTTTTATTAATGTAATATTCTAATTCGAAAGTGACATTCGAATGTAACATTCAAATTCGAATGTGACATTCGAAAACTGTAAATAACATTCGAAAATCGAATTTTTAAGAATATTCATTCTTATCAAGATTCTATTATGTAAATCGAATTTCTACAATAACATTCGTTCTAACATTCGAATTTGGATATAAACACATTCGCCCATCCCTACTAATTACCCACACAGACAGAAAAAAATAAAAATGGAATGCTAGAAATAAAGTTATTTAGTTATTTCCTTTTTTTTTTTTTTTAAATGCAACCCTTGCAAAGCAAATAATTTATAAATTAGCTTGGTTAGCTATTATACTTAAACAGACAATGTTACTTTAACATAGAATCAATACAGCAACCCTTAAAGAGCAAGCTCACAGAGTAAATGTGCTAAATTTATAGACTTGCAAGGCCCACACAGGTGAAAATAATCCCACCCCTAATTACCCACACAGACAGAAAAAAAAAATGGAATGCTAGAAATAAAGTTATTTAGTTATTTCCTTTTTTTTTTAAAAAAAAATGCAACCCTTGCAAAGCAAATAATTTATAAATTAGCTTGGTTAGCTATTATACTTAAACAGACAATGTTACTTTAACAGAGAATCAATACAGCAACCCTGAAAGAGGTTATGTAGTGGTTAAGGGAAGGGTAGTTAAAGGGGAGATGGGAAGTGGGATTGGGGGTTAATATAAGGGGTAATATAAGAAAATAGGGATATGGGGGTTAATAAAATAAAAAAAGTGAATATGTTTGTATCAAATAAAAGTGTGTGTGTGTGTGTGTTTGTGTGTTTAAACTAATGTGTGTTAATTAACTAATGTATGGATGTGTGTGTGTGTGTTCCTAATATTATATGAGGCCTACAATAAGAATATATGAAAATAAAATATCAAACTCTCCACTAATTCTCAAACAACTCTCAAAACCACCAAACTCCTACCAAGGTAACTAGCTCCCGTGTCTTTCTCTACAGAGGCAATCACAGGTAAAGAGCGCAGGAAACCGCTATTCTTATAGCCAGAGGTCGGGTTACCATGGCAATGCACTTGTTGTGGTGTGCTTTTAGTCGAATTCGACATCGGTTGGCAGCGCAAACTTACGTACAGTTGAAAAGAGCGACTACGCGCAACACGCTATCCTTTTAAATGGAACCTGGTACTAAAATGTAGCCGTAAATTACTTTTAGCTGTCTGCTGCTTCGGTAGCTTATGGCTCCATTTTTAATGGCTCAATGGTAGCGAGCCCTACTCCACTCCTATTATCTCTACGTCCCACTCCTGCCTCCAAGACTCACGTGCTGCTCCTGTCCTTTGGAACTCTCTACCCTGCTCCATCGCATGGTATCCAACCTTGTATAGCTTCAAACACTCCTTGAAAACACACCTATTTAGATAGGCTTACCATATCTTCTGTTTTTTTCATCCTACCCAAAATAATTCTTGAACTGCCTTGACTCACTGCTGCAACTACAATCCACAAGACAAGCTACCACAAACCTTATGTCTCTGCACCCTAAACCTCTAGACTGTAAGCTCTTTGAAGCAGGGCCCTCTTCCTCTTGTACTAGATCTGTATAGTCTGTTATGTTTTTATATCTTATCACAAAGCCTTGTCACTCTATACCGATATCTAAATACCCAGTGCTATGGAATATTGAAGTGCTATACAAATAAATGAGAATAATAATAAGGCTTCCAGGGGTGGAGCCACAGCAGCGCCAAGCTATCACACATCTCACTCCATGGTGTGGATTGATGCCAGGCCTCAGCGTATGTACAGCATATCTCATGCGAGTAATCCATCTGTTGCTGGCGTGAAATACCCTGGAGTAACGCTGTCAACTCCGCTTGTCATGTCTCAAGGCATATGGTCAGTGTCAGGACTTTGGGGTTAAGGACAAGCTTGCTTACTTCTAGCAGCAACCTGAAAATGCCACAGGGATGGAAGGGGGGCTGTGTCCCAAAGCCCAAACACACTCACGATGCAGATTGAAATTGTTGGATCCCAAGACCTCCTAGCCTAGCGTGAGTTACTAAGAGCAACTTTCTTACTTTGCTGTCTTGCCACTAATATATAGGAAGAAAATTCAGAAGGGCTAACCTACGTTGAATCTATATGAAAATGGCAGCTTTATTACATAAACTATGTTATGACTGGGAGAAACAAAAGGCAGGAAAGAAAAACTAGAGTTAGTATTGAATCTAGTTCAGATGTTCCTAATGAAGAGACTAATATTGCTATCTTGAGTGCTGAACTGATTAAACAATTAACTACTCTTTTATGCCTAAATTCGATATCATACAAACAAGTCTTGATAATATAACAGCAGAATTGAAACAATTTGCTACGAGAGTTACATTAGTGGAACAGTGAGTTTCTGATCTTGAGGATAGAGAATAGGAAAAGGAGAAAACAATTGACTCTCTTCTTACCCAGGTGCTCTAAAATTGAAGACTTAGAAAATAGATCAAGAAGAAATAACATTAGGGTCATAGGTCTCCCAGAAGGTTTAATTAATAAAAACTTACTACATTTTGCTGCTGTATAACTACCTGTCCTACTTGGTCTATATGATGGTAAATCCCCCTGTATAGTGGAAAGAGCTCATAGGATAGATATAGCTAGAGATTATGCCTTTAACCCTTCAAGACCTCACAATCTAATTATTAAATACCTAAACTATTAAGATAAATTTCAAATTATACAAGGCTATAAAAGACAAAAATACATAAATTATGAAGGGAAGAAAATATTACTCTTTCTGGATTTTCAGCCAAAATGGGTAGTTAAAGGACACAAATGTGCACCTTTTTTATACTAGATTAATCAATGAGGGTAGAAACGTAAAAATAATTTATCCTGCAAAATTTTTACTAGACACTAAAGAAGGCGTTAAAAAGTTTGTTAATTATCAAAATCTAGAAGATTTTTTAAAAGAAGAAAAGAATCTGAGAGGTTAGATAAAAGGAAGAAATAATGTGGGTGTGTTTTTTTTTCTCTCTATCCGTCTCTGTCCTTCCTCAACTGAGGGCAGAGTTATCTGGATGACAGGGGTTTAATGCAACAATAAAATTTTGAAGATTGGGACGGACAGATTCCTTTAGTAACAAAATAATTGTCTTATAAGATTGGATCATGGAATTACCTCCCTGATAAAAAGAAAAGCTATTTTGAAGCACTTAAATAAATTGAAAATTGATATAGGGATGATTCAGGAGACTTATCTAAGTGAAGATGAGAGCCAAAAATGTAAAGCAGGTTGGGTGGGTGAGACTGTATATGCACCTTGTGTTCAAAGGAAAAGGAGGGATGCCATATTGTTTAGGAAATCTTTAAAATACATTCTCAATAAAAAGATAATAGATGAACAGGGAATATAAATTATTTTGGAAATCTGCCTGAAGAGAAAGAGATTTATTTTATGTAATGTTTATAGTCCAAATTATAAAAATAAGATTTTTTGGAAATATATGCAAGCAAAACTGTTAGAGTTTTCAGCTCACAATATTATTCTAGGAGGTTATTTCAACTTAGTTCATATGTTTCCAATAGTCAGAGAAAAATGCAGACGGTCTGCTCCGCTAAAGAAACTAAGGCCTAGATTGCGAGTTTGGCGTTAGAGGCTATGCGGTACTAACGAGCAGTTTTGTCTCACTGCTCACTTACATGCAGCGCTGGTATTATGAGTTTTCAGAAACCCATCGTTAAAAGACAAGAAGTGAGCGTTGAGCAAAATTTTGCTCATTACCGCACTCCAATACCAGCGCTGCTTAAGTCAGCGGTGAGCTGGTCGTACGTGCTCATGCACGATTTCCCCATAGGAATCAACGGGGAGAGCCAGCTGAGAAAAAGTCTAACACCTGCAAAAAGCAGCGTAAAACTCACTAACGCAGCCCCATTGATTCCTATGGGGAAATAAAAGTTATGTCTACACCTAACACCCTAACATGAACCCTGAGTCTAAACACCCCTAATCTTACACTTATTAACCCTTAATCTGCTGCCCCCGACATCGTCGCCACCTACATTATATTTACTAATCCCTAATCTGCAGCCCCAACGCCGCCGCAACTATAATAAACATATTAACCCCTAAACTGCCGCACTCCCGCCTCGCAAACATTAGTTAAATATTATTAACCCCTAATCTGCCGTCCCTAACATCGCCGCCACCTACCTACATTTATTAACCCCTAATATGCCGTCCCCAATGTCGCCGCCACTATACTAAATGTATTAACCCCTAAATCTAAGTCTAACCCTAACCCTAACACCCCCTAACTTAAATATAATTTAAATAAATCTAAATAAAAATTAATATCATTAAGTAAATAATTCTTATGTAAAACTAAATACTTACCTATAAAATAAACCCTAAGATAGCTACAATATAACTAATAGTTACATTGTATCTAGCTTAGGGTTTATTTTTATTGTACAGGCATGTTTGTACTGTATTTATTTTAACTAGGTAGAATAGTTATTAACTAGTTATTAACTATTTAATAACTACCTAGCTAAAATTAATACAAAAGTACCTGTAAAATAAAACCTAACCTAAGTTACACTAACACCTAACACTACACTATAATTAAATAAATTAACTAAATTAAATACAATTACCTAAATTAAATTAGCTAAAGTACAAACCCCCCTAAATTACAGAAAATAATAAACAAATTACAGATATTTAAACTAATTACACCTAATCTAATAGCCCTATCAAAATAAAAAAGCCCCCCCAAAATAAAAAAACCTCCTAGCCTAAACTAAGCTACCAATAGCCCTTAAAAGGGCCTTTTGCGGGGCATTGCCCCAAAGTAATCAGCTCTTTTACCTGTAAAAAAAACACAAACAACCCCCCAACAGTAAAACCCACCACCCACACAACCAACCAACCCCCCAAATAAAATACTATCTAAAAAAAACTAAGCTTCCCATTGCCCTGAAAACGGCATTTGGATGGGCATTGCCCTTAAAAGGGCAGTTAGCTCTTTTGCAGGCCCAAACCCTAACCTAAAAATAAAAGCCACCCAATGCACCATTAAAAAAACCTAACACTAACCCCCTGAAGATCGACTTACCGGGAGAAGTCTTCATCCAAGCCGGGCCAAAGTCCTCAACGAAGCCGGGAGAAGTCTTCATCCAAGCCGGGCGAAGTGGTCCTCCAGACGGGCAGAAGTCTTCATCTAGACGGCATCTTCTATCTTCATCCATCCGGCGTGGAGCAGGTCCATCTTCAAGACATCTGACGCGGAGCATCCTTTTCATCCGACGACTAAAGCTGAATAAATGTACCTTAAGTGATGTCATCCAAGATGGCGTCCCTTAGATTCCGATTGGCTGATAGAATTCTATCAGCCAATCGGAATTAAGGTAGAAAAAATCCTATTGGCTGATGCAATCAGCCAATAGGATTGAAGTTCAATCCTATTGGCTGATCCAACTAGCCAATAGGATTGAGCTTGCATTCTATTGGCTGCAGGAGTTCCTCGGTTTAGGGGTTAATATGTAGTTTATGGTTGTTAGTGTACTTTTTAGCACTTTAGTTATGAGTTTTATGTTACAGAGTTGTACCATAAAATTCTTAACTACTGACTTCTAAATGCGTTAGGACTCTTGGAGGTAGATGGTGTACCACTCACTTTTTGGCCTCCCAGGACAGACTCGTAATATCAGCGCTATGGAAGTCCCATATAAAAAAGACTTTATGAAGTTTACGTAAGTCGTTTTGCGGTAAGGCCAAAGAAGTGTGCAGTGACCCTAAACCTTCAAGACTCGTAATACCAGCTGGCATAAAAAAGCAGTGTTAGGACCTCTTAACGCTGCTTTTTTACCCTAACGCACAACTCGTAATCTAGCCATTAGATTGTAAAATCTTTAATATATAACTTAGATGCTATAGATATTTGGAGAAATAATAACCCAGATAAACAAATGTATACCTGTTTAAAGGAATAGTCAAAATTAAACTTACATCTATCTATCTATCTATCTATCTATCTATTGGGTACTTGTAAAGCGCAAACTAATCACCCGTGAGGGTCTCAAGGTGCTACATGATTCAGATAGAGCAGGCAATTTTAAGCAAGTTTCAAATTTACTCCTATTATCAATTTTTCTTCATTCTCTTGGTATCTTTCTTTGAAAAAGCAAGAATGTAAGAATAGGAGCAGGCCATTTTTGGTTAATTACCTGGGTAACACTTTCTGATTGTTGTCTAAGAGTATCCACCAATCAGCAAGCGCTACCTAGGTTCTGAACCAAAAATGGTCCAGCTCCTAAGCACATAACACAATGTCTGTTAGGGGTACTCTTTAGGACTGGATACACCTTATGACAAATAAGTATTTGTTTATGTAAAAGGCAATAAAACCCAGACATTCGTCCTTGGTATAAGATAAGAAGAAATATGGCGAGACCATGTTGATACTAACAAATGCATAGTAGCGCTTGACAACCAGAAACAAATATTATTCTCTGAGAACAGATGTCAGCAGACTAAGTTGACAAATACAAAATAAGTTGAGAAAAACAATAGTTCAGTATTAGTTCAGAAATGCTGAATAGATACAAAATAGAAAAATAACAAGATGGAGGCAGATTGGTCATATATTCTTACAATGTCACAAATCAATTTCTTTTTGATAAGTAAACAATGGGTTTCAAATGCTCAGGAGGCTGAAATCTTACCCATAACAATTTCTGATCATGCCCCAATAATATTATTATTATTTAAAAATAACATATAAGTTTTAGAGACTAAGGGGCCTATCTATCATGCTCCGAATGGAGCTTGAGGCCTCGTGTTTCTTGCGAGGCTGCAGACTCGCCAGAAACAGCAGTTATATAGCAGCGGTCACAAAGACCGCTGCTCCATAACCTGTCCGTCTACTCTGAGCAGGCGGACAGACATTGCCGGAAATCAACCCGATCGAGTACAATCGGGTTGATTGACACCTCCCTGCAGGCGGCCTATTTGCCGCGAGTCTGCAGGGGGCGGCGTTGCACCAGCAGCTCTTGTGAGCTGCTGCTGCAATGCTGAATACGGAGTGCGTATTGCTCTTTGATAAATAGAGGCCATAATATTCTATATTACAGTATTACATTTCTGCATTTTTTTATATAAAGTCTGGACTGAAAATTATTTGATTAATTCTAAATTGGTGAATAACTTAGAGACAGTCTGGGAAACATTTAAAGAGGTCATTAGATTTGTGGCTTTTGTAGTCAAAGAAAATAAAAAGAAGGAACTACGTTTAAATCAACTCACTAATTATGTAGCCAACAATTATAATCAGTATATTCGACATAACCTATCCAATAATATAACAAATATATTTTGGCTAAAATGGAAAGAGATAATTATCTATTACAGAATGAAAGAAAATCAGAACTTAAAAAAATTCACAAATTATGAGATTTGGAAATAAATCTGGAACATTTCTCTAAATCATCCAAAAGTAATAAGTATATTACCCTAATCAAAGTGATAGATAAATATATGTATACCCAACAAGAAATTATGGAAGAATTTACTAAATATTTTTAAGTTTTTTATAAAAATATTCTAGTAGACAAAACACTCAAAGAAAAATTTTTGAATAGAATTAAGTTACCACAAGTTGACAACTTTATACTATATCTTATAAATAGCCCCAAATCAGCAAGTCAACGACTGCCATTAAGTAAGGTTCATCATCCAGACTCTCTACCTGCTGAAATGTATAAGATATTAGAAAAAAATATTATTCCATGTATTATTAAAGTTTTCAATAGATATTTTGTGAATAAAAATGAACTTTCTAAATTTTCTGCTGAGTCCAGGATAACTTTGATATTAAAACAGGGGAAACACCAAAATAGTATGGATTCTTATTGTCCTATATCTTTAATAAATATAGATTATAATCTATACACACAAATTTTAGTTATGCGACTACAGACAATGATTCTGGCCATTATTCATCGGGATTAAAGAAAAAACTAGAGTACAATGTCACTTCAAAGAGGCCGTAAAATATATCTTGTATTTGGGATTAAAATTTTCACTTAATCCATGTGCTTGGTATAACCTAACTATCTCTCCATTAATCTACTTATTAAAGCACGATCTAGATGTTTGGATGAAACTTCCAATCTCCCTGACTGGCAGAATAAATTTGATTAAAATTATATATCTGGGTTAAAATGATTTGGAAAGATACAGAGTTCCTTTATGGGGATTTACTGCTACGAGGAGAATTTTTAGTTTAGCACTTTTTTTGAGAAATATAATTTAGCAGCTGTTATCAAGTTTATCTTTAATTGGTTCTTAGAGATTGGTCATTAAGCTTTATTAGTCACCGTATTCACTTAGAGTTATTCGGCATTTTCAACTTAACGTGAATGTAAAGTTAGCTATATAAGCAAAATTGAAACAATAGTATTGAAAAAATTAATGAGAGTTTCCTAAATGTTTTAAGCCAAACATACTTTTTAAGGACTCCTGTATAGCATGGCATAAGGTATGTGATATTATGTGTATTAACTGTGCTATTTCTCCTTTTCTGTCAAACAAGAGGGACATGATTCTCATTGGTTCAATGTCTGGGAACAAAAAGATATAGGGGCCTATTAAGGAAAGTGCGAGTGGACATGATGCGCTGTCTGCATTTATTATTGCACCAGCTGTTCTTGTGAACTGCTGGTGCAACGCCGCCCCCTGCAGATTACCGGCCAATCGGCCACTAGCAGGGGATGTCAATCAACCCGATCTTATTGGATCAGGTTGATTTCTGGCGATGTCTGTCCGCTCCCTCAGAGCAGGCAGACAGGTTATGGAGCAGCGGTCTTTAGAAACATGGAGCTTGATAAATATTCCCCATTACCTTTATCTATCAACTAGCATTTACCACAATTTGGTTAAAACTTTTGATTACTGTAAAAAAGAATTTAATTTAGCTAATAAACCATTCTTTTCATACTTAAAGATTAGACATTATACTGAAACTTTACTTAAATTGAAAAAAACTGATTGGATAGGTGAAACTTTTAATATTAGTTACATTGTTGAAACCAATAACAATACAAAATAAAAGATACATGAAGTTAAGATGAAAAGTGTCAGATGACAAAAATATTGAATGGAAACTATTATTGAATTCCTGGAATAAAGTACTTAAAGGGACATTAAACTCAAAAATTGTCTTTCATGATTCAGATAGAGGATACAATTTTAAATACATTTCTAATTTACTTCTATTTTCTAATTTGTTTCATTCTCTTGGTATCATTTGTTGAAAGAGCAGCAATGCACTAATGGTTTCTAACTGAACACATGGGTGAGCCAATGACTATCAGTATATATATATATGCAGCCACCAATCAACAGCTAGAACCTAGGTTCTCTGCTGCTCCTGAGCTTGCCTCGATAAACCTTTCAGCAAAGGATAACAAGAGAAGAAAGCAAATTAATTAATAGAAGTAAATTGGAAAGTTGTTTAGAATTGTATTCTCTATCTGAATCATGAAAGAACATTTTTGGGTTTTATGTCCCTTTAAAGTTACAACTACAGAAAATCTCAGAGAGCAACATTTTAAGATTTTGTATCAAATTTATGTAACACCGGTATTTCTATCCCATTTCAGTTCAGACGTAAATAAAACATCGTGCCCTAAATGTAAGTTTCTTAAGGCTGCTATGTTCCACTGTTTTTGGTTATGTCCGTTAATCCAGAGATCTTGGAGAAAATCATTTATTGGTTATCTACCTTAAAAAAGAAAATAATTTTGTTAATTTTTTTATTTTTGACCTCATATCGGGAGTATGGGGTACATTCCCCATTATTTAATACAGCCATTCTTCTCCATAGTAGGCTGTTATTGAACTATTGGAATACAATCAAGGAACCAAATTTTTTTTTAAAAAATGAAGCAATTATTGTTAGAACAAATTGATACACTTTTTTGTTAACATTTGTTAATAAATGGGATCTGTTGATCAGTTAATTAGATATTCAACTATAAAGACAAATTCTTTATCACTTTAAAAATTATGCTTTTATGTTAGAAGCCAACCTCACAGGAGAATGGCTAGAAATTGTAATCAACTAACGCCTAGATTACAAGTGGCGCGCAAACTGTATCGCAAGTGCGCTGTTTCTTTTCCGCCTCCCTAGAGGATCTTCAACCTCTCTAGCCTCACCAGTCCTTATGTTATTAAATACTATTTAATAACATAAGGACTGGTGAGGCTAGAGTGGCTTAAAGGGACACTAACCCATGATTCAGAAAGAACATGCAATTTTAAGCAACTTTCTAATTTACTCCTATTGTCAATTTTTCTTCGTTCTCTTACTATCTTTATTTAAAAAGCAGGAATGTAAATCTTAAGAGCTGGCCCATTTTTGTTTAAGAACCTGGATTATGCTAATTGGTTTGCTAACTGTATCCACCAATAAGCAAGCGCTATCTATGGTGCTGAACCTAAAATAGGCCGGCTACTAAGCTTTAAATTCCTACTTTTTAAATAAAGATAGCAAGAGAACGAATAAAAATTGATAGTAGGAGTAAATTAGAAAGTTGCTTAAAATTGCATGTTCTATCTGAATCATTAAAGAAAAAAAAAATGTGTTTAGTGTCCCTTTAAGATGAGAATACTGTACTTTACAATCCTGAAAATAAATTTGCTAACCACCATTTCTCGATGTGGTTGTGATTTCTGTTTTTTCACGGTTTCTATAGATCCCGTTAGCTGTAGGCTCTCATTTGTTAGGGCGTTTTTATTTTAACCATGTTTTAATCAATTTCAAATGTAATTGAAACTATAATTAATGACTGAATTTGAAAAAAAAAAAAAAAAAATTTGAATTAGAAAACAATAAAATGTTCTTTTTAAAAAAACAGGAGAAACAGGCATATCAGGCTGTACAAGTAGGTTTCTGCAACGATTTTGAGACATTCATATGGTAAAAGACAGCAACAAAAGCAAAAGAAAAACGTGTCAGCTAATTATTTCAGTATTGATAATGGATTCCTAACATTTTTGTTTTTTTTTTTCACTTAACTAATATTATTTCATGATGTGTAAAAGGAAAATTTTAAATCAATATTGCAATCATAATTGAACAGATTATTGTATTTAAAGGGACAGGAAACCCCAACATTTTGTTTCATGATCTGGAGAGAACATACAATTTTAAACAACTTTCCAATTTACTTCCATTATCAAATTTGCTTTGTTCTCTTGTTATCCTTTGCATTGCACTACTGGCAGCTAGCTGAGCACATCTAGTCAGCCAATCACAAGAGACAAATGTGTGCAGGCACCAATTAGCAGCAGCTCCCACTAGTGTAGGATATGTGCGTATAATTTTTCAACAAGGGTTGCCAAGAGAACAAAGCACATTTGAAAACAGAAGTGAATTTAAAAGTGTCTTAAAATTACATGCTCTATCTGAATTATACAAATTTAATTTTGACTTTCCTATCCCTTTAACTTGTGTTCACATTTTACAGTTTAAAATTGTGCATTGAACTTTATTTTTAATGTCTCATTAAGATCTGGTTAAATGAACCGTTGACAAATTAATTTTTCATTATTGGAATATCAGTGTCAAATTTCTGCAGTGTAAGGTACAGAGGCTGTTTTTGCTATAAATGCATTTGAAAATAGTAAGTGAAAATATAATGCAAATAGGAATGGCTGCTAAAATAATATTAGTGTTTTAACCCCTTAACAACCAGCGCTGTACCCTGTACGACGCTGGTCGGATTTAAACTACCCGAAAATAAACTGACCAATGAAATTATCAAAATAGCTAAGGGTGAAATATTTTTAAATGCTCTCAAAGATAACTTCATGCCCCAATTAATAGAGGAGCCAACTTGAAATAAAGCTTTATTGGATTTAGTGCTATCAAACAATACAGAAATAATATCAAACATAGCAGTAAAACGTTTAAAGTACCTTTCCATAACTTTTAATTCTAAGAAAGCAAAATTCAATGATTTAAGGTAATAGTTAAATTGCATAAATTGTGACAAAGTATTCTCAAATAAAAACACAGAGGATACATTGTTATCCTTTAAAACTTTATACAATAAATATACACATAAACACAAACCACATGGTTAAACAAGTAAAAGTAGTAAATTCAAGCCAATGTGGCAAAATAAAAATGTGTTAAGAGTAATTAGGAGATAGCGTAGGGCATTTAAATTATTCAAAATAGTACAGACTCAACATTCCAAATATGGGATAGATTAATAGTAGCCCGTTATTGTTAGCGTGGGTTTGTGATAACCAATATTGCTACTGCGCTAACTTGCACGTGTATTACAAGTTGAAAGTAAATTAGTTTGCTTGAGTGGAATCTAATGGCTAGATTTAGAGTTCTGCGGCCAAAGGGGTGCGTTAGCTACGCATGCTTTTTTCCCCCGCACCTTTTAAATACTGCTGGTATTTAGAGTTCACAGAAGGGCTGCGTTAGGCTCCAAAAAAGGGAGCGTAGAGCATATTTAACGCCACTGCAACTCTCAATACCAGCGGTGCTTACGGACGAGGCCAGCTTCAAAAACGTGCTTGTGCACGATTCCCCCATAGGAAACAATGGGACAGTTTGAGCTGAAAAAAAACCTAACACCTGCAAAAAAGCAGCGTTCAGCTCCTAACGCAGCCCCATTGTTTCCTATGGGGAAACACTTCCTATGTCTGCACCTAACACTCTAACATGTACCCTGAGTCTAAACACCCCTAACATTACACTTATTAACCCCTAATCTGCCGCCCCCGCTATCGCTGACCCCTGCATATTATTATTAACCCCTAATCTGCCGCTCCGTACACCGCCGCAACCTACATTATACCTATGTACCACTAATCTGCTGCCCCTAACACCGTCGACCCCTATATTATATTTATTAACCCCTAATCTGCCGCCCTCAACGTCGCCTCCACCTACTGATAATTATTAACCCCTAATCTGCCGACCGGACCACACCGCTACTATAATAAATGTATTAACCCCTAAAGCTAAGTCTAACCCTAACCCTAACACCCCCCTAACTTAAATATAATTTAAATCTAACGAAATAAATTAACTATTATTAAATAAATTATTCCTATTTAAAGCTAAATACTTACCTGTAAAATAAATCCTAATATAGCTACAATATAAATTATAATTATATTGTAGCTTTTTTAGGATTAATATTTATTTTACAGGCAACTTTGTAATTATTTTAACCAGGTACAATAGCTATTAAATAGTTAATAACTATTTAATAGTTACCTAGTTAAAATAATTACAAAATTACCTGTAAAATAAATCCTAACCTAAGTTACAATTAAACCTAACACTACACTATCAATAAATTAATTAAATAAAATACCTACAATTATCTATAATTAAACCTAACACTACACTATCAATAAATTAATTAAATAAAATACCTACAATTATCTATAATTAAACCTAACACTACACTATCAATAAATTAATTAAATAAAATACCTACAATTACCTACAATTAAACCTAACACTACACTATCAATAAATAAATTAAATAAAATACCTACAATTATTTACAATTAAACCTAACACTACACTATCAATAAATAAATTAAATAAAATACCTACAAATAAATACAATGAAATAAACTAACTAAGTACAAAAAATAAAAAAGAACTAAGTTACAAAAAATAAATTTTTTTTTACAAACATTAGAAAAATATTACAACAATTTTAAACTAATTACACCTACTCTAAGCCCCCTAATAAAATAACAAAGACCCCCAAAATAAAAAAATGCCCTACCCTATTCTAAAATTAAAATAGAAAAGCTCTTTTACCTTACCAGCCCTGAAAAGGGCCCTTTGCGGGGCATGCCCCAAAGAATTCAGCTCTTTTGCCTGTAAAAAAAAACATACAATACCCCCCCAACATTACAACCCACCACCCAAATACCCCTAATCTAACCCAAACCCCCCTTAAATAAACCTAACACTAAGCCCCTGAAGATCTCCCTACCTTGTCTTCACCACGCCGGGTTCACCAATCGATCCAGAAGAGCCTCCGATGTCTTGATCCAAGCCCAAGCGGGGGGCTGAAGATGTCCATGATCCGGCTGAAGTCTTGATCCAAGCGGGAGCTGAAGAGGTCCATGATCCGACTGAAGTCTTCATCCAAGCAGGAGCTGAAGAGGTCCATGATCGGGCTGAAGTCTTCTATCAAGCGGCATCTTCAATCTTCTTTCTTCCGGATCCATGGTCATCCCGCCGACGCGGAACATCCATCTTCACCGATGACTTCCCGACAAATGACGGTTCCTTTAAGGGACGTCATCCAAGATGGCGTCCCTTGAATTCCGATTGGCTGATAGGATTCTATCAGCCAATCGGAATTAAGGTAGGAAAATTCTGATTGGCTGATGGAATCAGCTAATCAGAATCAAGTTCAATCCGATTGGCTGATCCGATCCAATCGGATTGAACTTGATTCTGATTGGCTGATTCCTTCAGCCAATTAGAATTTTCCTACCTTAATTCCGATTGGCTGATAGAATCCTATCAGCCAATCGGAATTTGAGGGACGCCATCTTGGATGACGTCATTTAAAGGAACCTTCATTCAGACTTAGGACGTCGCAAGAAGAGGATGAATCCGTGCCGGAGGTCTTCAAGATGGAGCCGGTCGTCATCGGCTGGAAAAACAGAGAAGATGTGGCTTGGATGAAGATGTTTGCCTGTCCGGATCAACTCTTCTGCCCGGATAGGATGAAGACTTCTGCCCGAAGATGGAATTCTTTAGCCGCCGCTTGGATCCAGACTTCAGCCGCAGGATGGACGTCACTCTTCAGCCCCCGCTTGGGCTTGGATGAAGATTTCAGAAGCTCTTCTGGACAGATCGGGACCCGGTGTGGTGAAGACAAGGTAGGGAGATCTTCAGGGGCTTAGTGTTAGGTTTATTTAAGGGGGGTTTGGGGGGGTGTATTGTATTTTTTTTTTTACAGGCAAAAGAGCTGAATTCTTTTGGGCATGCCCCACAAAGGTCCCTTTTCAGGGCTGGTAAGGTAAAAGAGCTTTTCTATTTTAATTTTAGAATAGGGTAGGGCATTTTTTATTTTGGGGGTCTTTGTTATTTTATTAGGGGGCTTAGAGTAGGTGTAATTAGTTTAAAATTGTTGTAATATTTTTCTAATGTTTGTAAATATTTTTTTATTTTTTGTAACTTAGTTCTTTTTTATTTTTTTGTACTTTAGTTAGCTTATTTAATTGTATTTATTTGTAGGTATTGTATTTAATTAATTTATTGATAGTGTAGTGTTAGGTTTAATTGTAGGTAATTGTAGGTATTTTAATTTATTTATTGATAGTGTAGTGTTAGGTTTAATTGTAGATAATTGTAGGTATTTTATTTAATTTATTTATTGATAGTGTAGTGTTAGGTTTAATTGTAACTTAGGTTAGGATTTATTTTACAGGTAATTTTGTAATTAATTTAACTAGGTAACTATTAAATAGTTATTAACTAATAATTACAAAGTTGCCTGTAAAATAAATATTAATCATAAAATAGCTACAATATAATTATAATTTATATTGTAGCTATATTAGGATTTATTTTACAGGTAAGTATTTAGCTTTAAATAGGAATAATTTATTTAATAATAGTTAATTTATTTTGTTAGATTTAAATTATATTTAAGTTAGGGGGGTGTTAGGGTTAGACTTAGCTTTAGGGGTTAATACATTTATTATAGTAGCGGTGTGGTCCGGTCGGCAGATTAGGGGTTAATAATTGTCGGTAGGTGGAGGCGACATTGGGGGCGGCAGATTAGGGGTTAATAAAAATAATATAGGGGTCGGATGTGTTAGGGGCAGCAGATTAGGGGTACATAGGGATAACATAGGTGGCGGCAGTGTACGGAGCGGCAGATTAGGGGTTAAAAAAATATGCAGGTGTCAGCGATAGCGGGGGCGGCAGATTAGGGGTTAATAAATATAATATAGGGGTCGGCCGTGTTAGGGGCAGCAGATTAGGGGTACATAGGGATAACGTAGGTGGCGGCGGTGTACGGAGCGGCAGATTAGGGGTTAAAAATGTTTAATAGAGTGGCAGCGATGTGGGGGGGCCTCGGTTTAGGGTTGCATAGGTAGTTTATGGGTGTTAGTGTACTTTAGAGCACAGTAGTTAAGAGTTTTATAAACCAGCGTTAGCCCAGAAAGCTCTTAACTACTGACTTTTTTCTGAGGCTGGAGTTTTGTCGTTAGATTTCTAACGCTCACTTCAGCCACAACTCTAAATACCAGCGTTAGAAAGATCCCATTGAAAAGATAGGATACGCAATTGACGTAAGGGATCTGCGGTATGGAAAAGTCGCGGCTGCAAAGTGAGCGTTAGACCCTTTCCTGACTTACTCTAAATACCAGCGGTAGCCCAAAACCAGCGTTAGGAGCCTCTAACGCTGGTTTTGACGGCTAACGCCAAACTCTAAATCTAGCCTTTAAGTTAGCACTCGACAGGTTTAAGACAGCATAAAATGTAAGGGTTAAAAAAAATATTAAGCACAATATACATGAACATGAAAATAAAGTATTACACTTATATATACACTATCTGATAAAAATTATTCATATAAAATAAACATTTTATAAGGGTTATATACATGCATATATACATATAAACACATTTTTAATCAATTGTAATATTTAATAATGTGTTTTTACTGTAAATATTTAACATTCCAATGTTCTTAAATCGAAGAAAATGTTCTCAGAATTGTTAAATATATATTTATATATATATTTGTATATATATATATATATATATATATATCATATATATTCATATAGATAGGTATAGATATATATATTTTACAAATAAAATAATCAGATCTAAAAATAAATATTTATTAATAAATAAAAAAACATTTTCTTCTATGTGAAGAACATTGGAATGTGAAGTGTTCATAATTACCTATGGGTTTAGCGCTGTAGGTCTAACGTGGTCAAGTTCGCATGAGCGATACTTTTTTTTGTTCTGCTCACTACATTGAAGTCTATGGGGAGAAGTTAACGTGGTTGCAGTATATGAAGTTAGCCTGCATTGTGTTTCACTCGAGCGAAAACAATTTATTTTCAGCTTGTAATACGCATACTAACCCGCTAGCATTTAAAAGTTTATTTTTCACAGTGTTTGCAGTGAGCAAAAATTGAAAAGGATTCTAAGTCAAACTCTAAAAGGTTTGTAAACTAAAGGAAATTATAGCTACATTAAAATGTGAGAAGGGTAGTACAATTAACAGTGACAGGGAGAAGGCTGAGGTTCTAAACCAGTTATTTTCTTCAATATACACAAGAGCAGAACCAATGGGAGATACATTGAAACAAACTAGAACATACATGCCCATGCCAATAACTGGGTTATCTCTAGATGATATCAGGGGGAAACATGGATAATATTAAGGTTAATAAGACTCTGGGTGGAGATATAATACACCCAAGGCTTTTAAGGGAATTTAGCACTTTTATAGCCAGGTGTTAGCTCGGCTAGGGGCTCTGGCAAGAAGAGGATCTGGTTAGAACACTCTCCAGAGCGCGTTAAGGTAAAGTATTTGTAGCTACAGATGAACTTTTCACCTGTAGCTTCAAAACATTTGCATTTGTTTAAAGAAAACCAATGTAATTGTTTAACAAAAATAGAATTTTCATTTTGTTTTAAACTTAAAGAAAACCGAATAGAGCAGGCAACAAATATTCAGAAAAAGGAATTTCCTCAAATATTCCAAAACAATAAGTTAGTCCAAGATGAAACTTTCTGGCCTGCACATGCCTAGATTAATTTGAATTTATATTGATAATTTAGTTATGTACAGATATTGGTGCTAAAAGGCAGATAATATAGACTTTAATTACCACTATGTCAGGACTCGTCACACATTAGATTCACAGATTTAAAAAAATTTGACACAAGATTTTTTTTAATGACCATTTGAGGTTGGTCACATTAATTTAGAAAAATGTATCTAATTATTTTCAACAGAATATAACCATTAAAGTCTATGGGGATTTTTTTGTAGATAAATCATTTGATAGGTTTTTTCTGAAGGATTGTGATCAACCACTTTGATAGATATGCTGGTAATAATAATGACTTGTGGCTGCAAAAAAAGGTAGCCAGTGAGGGTCAATCATTTTAACAGTGATTACATTTGGTAATGTTATTATGACAATACCTACTCAATGACTAAATTATATTACAATACATGGGGAAAATTACAAAAAGAGTAATTAAAAAATAAAAATGAGTTTAGCAATAAAAGATATTATCCTGAGTGTAAAAGTACCCACAGGCAGCCACATACTATTCATAGTAGTCAATAAGGCCCAAAAAAGTAATACAAAATGAACGAACTGAATGCTAAAATATTGTTTTCAAAATAAAATATAAATTATTCTCAAATTTTGTAACCATTTTAGATATACATTTATTATATAAAAATGTATTATCCCTTATTTTGCTCATCTTTTTAAGATTTGTGGATGGTTAAAAAGAATGTACATTTAAGCAGGTGTAAGGAACAGCTGTGAAACTACAGCTTAGTGAGATTGTACAATTAATAGAAATAGGAATGAGATGTCACAAATTGCCAATACACATACAAAATGACAATTCTTGTTATTAATCTCTTGCTACTAGTATGTTCCTGCCAGTAGTTTCATTGTTCATATTAAATTGATTATCTTCCAGTCACAATTATAAATTATATAGTTACTAGTATATCTACAGCTCCTGTCAATCATTACTGGGCAACAGATTGTCCTTAGTTAGGTCTCAACTCATGTCTCATGGACTCTGCACACATAGTTTAACTCTTATGCTGACTATAAGCTCTCAAAATTCTTCACCTCACAATAGCTTTTAACACAAGTCCTCCCTATATTTTCCTACATTTATTAATATCACTTGTCTATCTATAGCAGTAACGTAGCAAATTGCATTCTTCTAGAGTAAATATGGCTGTGGATAGCATTGTATCTTATATAAAAATCTTGCATAATTTAGTACCCTAATCCTATTTGTTTATGATGAAATGACTCACAAGTTATACAAAAGGGATGTTCCAAACACATCTTAAATCATTACTTGACTCTGAATTGGATCTCTGCCTTCTTATTAAAACAACCCTAATTGTAAGTGTAAATTGACTTCCTTCAGTAAATTATGTCTTTACAAACTTAAACCTATGTCAGATCTTTCCCATACCTGTTTTCAGCTTTTACACTACCCCTGCCAATAGCCAAGCCCAGAGCTTAGCTGTCCATACATTTATAGGTTTCTTTCTTTAAATTTATTTAATTTAGCAAAATAGTTTTTAAGAGGTTGGTTTTGTGATTGCTCCTCACCTTTATTATACAATATGTGAACATGAGTGTGTATATATCTATAAACTTAATATAGAGAGCATGTTTTGGAACTGTTCTTTATGGCAGGTTTGTAATTATATAACCTCTGTTGAATGCTATATTTATATATATTAATGTTGCTGAATATTGTGAGTACAATGGGATAGTAAATGGATTGTGTTTTATTCATTGCTTATTAACTACCACACAATAGACATTTTCTAATGTGTCGTCTGTGTTGTCCTGTGAACTTTTCAGAACAAAAACAAGTGAAGGCAGCACATACTATTTGGTAATCCAAGAAAGACAGACCAAGCAGATCATGAACTTTTTACCCTAGGAGAGAGAGTTACATTTGGATAAAAGTCATATTTCCCTCTTACTTAAAGCCTCTGATCTTTACCTCATTTCCTATTTAGTTTTATATGACTAAGTGGTCTATATTTGATGGGGAGGAGGCATGGCTGGGAGTCATATTTAAGAAATCGGTTTTACCTTACGTTATTCTGCCAGAATGTAATTCTTTCTGCGCTATTTTATCTAAAGTGTAATGTGGGGAGAGAGAAATATGCTAAAAACATTTGGCTGTAGAAAGATTGGTTATTTATAGGATGTTCCAGGAGGACAAGTTCATGCATTATATACAGTATTTACATCCGTTTTAATTTTTTCTTTCCTCAAAACATATGGACAATGAAAAAAGGTAATAAAAAGAAATATGGCATTATTTTTCCCAAAAAAAGACTAGTGAACTTTGCGTGTGGTAATGGAAAACACAAAAAAAAACTAAATTAACATTCGGTGAATAGTTTTATTGGCACTGAATATTGCTTCATATTAATTTCAACTATAATGTGGTCTTGTCCTAACTGTTCTATCATGCATGCACAATTTGATTCTTTAACCTAAATTTTAAACGTTTAGAGCTTTTGTGCAAAATCATAATTCTCAGCTAGGCTATTTATTGCTATGTCATGAAAAATATTCAAATCCATTAGATGCTTGTTTTTTTTGCTAGCGTGGGACGTAATAAGGAGTATCGCTGGACCATGCTGAAATTAGCTTAACTCGACCACCATCGCACACATTCTTTCTGCATAGGAGCAGTAACTAAAGCAGTGGAGCGGGTTAGGTCAGCGGATGAGATTTGGTGCTTAGGCAGATGGAGCTCTAACTGTTACAAACAACATATTCATCCTCCCCAATAGTTTCATGGTGTAGGGTTGGACTTTAATTATTTATTTATGGTTAGTCTTGGGCAGCCGTATTTTGCACAATGTTGAATTTGTTTGTGTTTCTCTTTTTTTTGGGATGCATCAGGGCCCTGTTAGGGTGTGGATAGTTGGTCATTCCTACATCCATTGGTCATCCATCAGTTTATTGGCAAGACCAGGTGGACAGAACCTTGGATTTACTCAGCTCAGGCCTCTATTCATTGGTTAGGAAGAGGGGGCATTAGGTGGAACAACCATCCACAAGACATTGAGGATGCGCTGCATAGATGGCATCATATCGTTGTCATTCACTTGGGTGGCAATGATGTGGGTACTGTTCCTGCGCTTGATCTTATCAATATTATGAAGTCCAACCTTAGATAGGTGAGCTCTATAATTCCTTGTGTTAGGTTGAGTTGGTCCTCCATGGAAGCAAGTAGGACTTGGAGTTCCCATACCGCCGCTAACAGAATTTGTAAGAGTATTAACAAAGAGCTGGGGAGGGCCATTGAAGTTGCTCAAGGTATTATAATGATGCATAAGAGGATTATAGGAGATGTGAGGCATCTTTACCGACAGGATGAAGAACACCTGTCTGATACTAGTAATGATATTCATTTGGATGATTTTAGAGTTGCCCTGTCTCATTATGTGACAGTGTAAGTTGTCGGCAAGAGCAATCCCTACCAATTTTTGGCAGAGCCTAGTGGAACAAAGGTCGAGCTAATGGGAGAGGCATGATACAGCAGGGTGGAGCCTGTTGCAATTCTCCATGCAAGTCTGCTGGTGCCATGTTCTGTCTGGGCAGTTGGTTGGTTCTTGAAGAGGCAGATCCCTTAGCAGGGGTTCAGCAGTTGCTGTGATGTAAATTCTGGGGTCCTGACATGCTGGCGCAATGATGTATAGTTTAGCTCTTGCACCACCAAATTTAGTGAAACTTTTTACTACTGAAAAAGTTTAGTTCTTACTGTTACAACCCCTATATCCAAAAAGTGGGGACAGTATAGAGAATGCAAAAAAACTAAACAAATAAAAAGGGTCATTCTAAAATTCATTTCACCCTGTACTATATTGAAAACACATTATTAACACATTATTTGATATTTTACTTTGTGAATTGAATGTATTTTTTAAAATATAAAAACATTTCAAATCTGATGACTGCAACGTGTTCCAAAAAAGTTGGGATGGGGCAATTTAGGACTAATATCGATTTGACAAGTTTAAATAAGGTGATGTGAAACAGGTGAAGCAAGTGTAATCATAGTATATAAGGAGCCTTTAAAAAAGGCCTAGTTCTTAAAGAGCAAATAAGGGTCTAGGCTTGCCAATCTGCCAACAGATGCGTCATGAAAAATCCAACACATTGTGGACAACATTCCCCAAAGACAAATCGGTAGGATTTGGGGCATTTCACCTTCAACAGTGCACAATTTAATTAAAAGATTCAAGGAATTTGGTCAAATCTTAGTGCTTGAAGGGCAAGACCAAAACCACTTCTGAATGTGTTTAATCTTTGATCCCTCAGATATCACTGTCTCAAAAACTGTCACGAGTCTGTAATGGATATCCTAACATGGGCTCGGGACTACTTTGGTAAACCTTTGTCAGTCAACACGATTCACTGCTGCATCCACAGATGCAAGTAAAGGCTTTACAATGCGAAGCAGAAGCCATACATCAACACTGTCCAGAAATGTCGCCAACTTCTCTGGGCTCTGTCTGATCTGAGAAGAACAGTAGCACATTGTAATCATGTTTTGTGGTCCGATGAGTCAACTAGTAAAACTACTTAAATAGTTTTGGGAAGAAACAGCCATCATGATCTCCAGGCCAAAGAGGAAAAGGACCGTCCAAGCTGTTATCAGTGTCAGGTCAAAAAGCGAGTGTCTGTCATGGCATGGGGGTGTGTCAGTGCCCATAGCATAGGTAACTTGCACATCTGTGAGGGCGCCATTAATGCAGAAAGCTATGTATACATTTTGAAGCAACATATGCTGCCATCCAGACGTGGTCTTTTCCAGGGATGTCCCTGCATTTCCAGTAGGACAATGCCAAACCATATTCTGCCCAGATAACAAGCGCATCGTTGCATAAGCAGAGAGTGCGGGTGCTAGCATGGCCTACCTGCAGTCCTGACCTGTCTCCTATTAAGAATGTGTGGCACATAATGAAACGCAAAATAAGGCAACGAAGACCCTGTACAGTTGTGCAGCTGAAGACATGCATAATGGATAAATGATGGGAAATTACGCTTGCCAAACTTAACCAACTTGTGTCTTCAGTGCCCAAAAAGCTTAATAAGTGTTATTAAAAGAATAGGTGATGTTACACAGTGGTAAACAGTCGACTGTCCCAACGTTTTTTGGAGTGTGTTGCCGTCATCAGATTTGAAATGAATGTATATTTTAAAAAATGCATTAAATTCACAAAGTAAAACATCAAATAATGTGTTAATAATGTGTTTTCAATATAGTACAGGGTGAATTTAATTTTTAAATTACTCTTTTTGGTTGTCCCAAATTTTTTGGAATTGGGGTTGTATTAAAATTGTTGGTGTTTTCCCTAACTCTTGTGTGTTATTATCAGTGGTGGATCCAGAGGGACAACAGAACCAGACCGCAGTGACAGTCATTGCTAGTAATAAGCAGTCAGAAAGGAAAAAGTGAGGCACACATTGCCCAGAGCTAAACTGAATTGTTCTGATAGATTTACATACCATTTTCTGTTAGGTGCCAGCAGATGGTGCTTTTCAATGTATGCGCCATTGCTTCACACTGGTATTTACTCTTTAAGCATCTTCCTGACTTCTCATGCAGTTGATGTATTGAGAATGGATGGGATTCTACTTCCATTCAAGGTTAGTGGAATTGGGAGGGCTGTGCTGTAGTGTTCAGGGTTAGGTAAATGAGGCTGTCATTGGAAAGGAAGCAATGTAAATTATTGTGTGCATGTATGTTCATGTGTGTGTGGGTGTATATGTGTGTCGGTGTTTGTAAATATGTGTGTATATATGGTATGTGTGTATATATGTGTGTGATATATGTGTGTGTTTGTATGTATGTGTGTGTATATGTATGCGTTTATATATACGTATGTGGGTGGGTGTATATGTGTATTTGTATATAGGTGTGTTTATATATATATGTATGTATGTGTGTGTGGGTGTGTATGTTTGTATATATGTGTCGATGGGTGCATATGTGTGTGTGGGTATATATGTGTTGGAGATTATATGTGTGTCTGTATATATAGTATGTATATGTGTAGGTGTATATACTGTATGTATGTGTGGGAGTTTATATATAGGGCTAGATTTATCAACGCTGAGGCACACAGGGGCGCGTATACGCGCCCCTGTACACCTCAGCTCGCCTGTGGCGGGGCGAAATTACACGCAGGTAATTAACATTGCACACAAGCGCAATTTTACGCTAGCGTGCAATCCCGCCCCCTGCCCGCGCACAGCCAATCACGCGCGGGCAGGAGCTGTCAATCCATCAATCCAACAGCCTGGTGCACTGCAATAAAAGTAAATACAGGCAATGTCCAGAACACAAACCTGGCTTAAGGGTATGTAGTGTATCCAGAAAAAAAGCAGGCAGCATAGGAACTTTTATAGCAAGCCTTTTAATCCACAAAGTGTGAAGTGGTAGGGCCTTAACCCATAACGTTTTGGTTCTGAAACTAATCTTTCTCAAATGGAGCCCATGGAAGACATATATATATATTGGCGCCCCTGCATTTCTGTCAGATAATACACCACTTTGCCCAGAAAATTATTGCAATTACAAATGTTTAGGCATTCTCATGTTTATTTATTTTGATGTTATTGGTATGACACACAAAAAGTGGAGAAAAAAAAAACAACTCAGACACATTCCACGCAAAACTCGCAAAAATGGACTGGACAGAATTATTGGCACCATCAATTTTATATCTGTGTGTATGTTTGTGTATATTTCCATGTGTGTGTGTTTGTGTTTATATGTCTGTAATTGTGAGTTTTTGTTTATGTGTGGGCGTGTGTATATATATATATATATATATATATAGATAGTAGTAGTAGATGGCGCTGGTCTATTGAGTGATTTTCTCTAGTAAGTGAAGAGAAAAAAGGCTTGATGCATATATTGAAGCCAATTAATATGGGTGCAGTATACTCACTCCATAAGATGAATCTTTACAGCTGAAAGGGAACGTAGCGTCAGATGGCAAGAGTCCACAGGTTCCTGGAGTCAAATACTGAATTTTCAGGTTTATCCAAAAATGAACTATAAATGAATAGAGACCCAAATGACAAAAGTATCCATTGTGTAATTGAAAAAAATGTAGTAACTTACTCCATAAATAAGGAGATTCCAGCTCAGCACAGCAAAACAAGATCTTGACAATCTTTCAACAAAGGATAAAAGGTTTTATTTTCTCAACGCGTTTCAACGTATTACACGTCTTTATCAAGAGCATACATTAAAACAAGTAAAACAGGTAAGTAAAACCAAGTATTGAGTGTGTTTTCTGTGGCTACAGAGCTGGTTTATATACAGGTGAACAATTAGTTCCAATTTCCTGTTGAGCACAGGAAATTGGACTCACAAAAACTTCATAAAGTGTTTAATACTATATATATGCATCAATAGTAAACTATTCCTGAGAATAAAAATGAAGAAAAATATATTTTAAAGAAAATCATTAAAAAACCATCAAAGTTTAAAAATAGAGGCTTAGTTTAGTATTGATACGTTATTTAACCAATCAAAACATTTCTTGAATATTTAGACCAATGAACAGACAGTGGTATAAAGTCCTCAATCAAGTAGTCCGTTGTGTAACAGTTCCTTTTCAGGTCCGATCTGTGGTCATATGCTTCTCTTGTCCAATCAGAGGACGGCTGTAATCCAAGGGTGAAAGCATCAATCCGGAAGAGTCAAAATTCTGTGTACTAATAGAGGGAGTGTCCTGAATGACATCAGACATACATCTCAGCCAATTAAACAAGATAAATAATTCTGAAACAAAAGCAGGAAAAACTTGACTAGTATTTGCTCTTCAGAATGGATCTGAAACATTTGTGACACACTACATTCATATTTCAAAAAGGGAATCCTTACTGCAAATATTTTGTTTAAGGAAATTTCATGGTGAGAGCCCACAGATCTAGTAACATGATTATAAATAAATATTTTGTTTAAGGAAATTTCATGGTGAGAGCCCACAGATCTAGTAACATGATTATAAATAAATATTTTGTTTAAGGAAATTTCATGGTGAGAGCCCACAGATCTAGTAACATGATTATAAATAAATATTTTGTTTAAGGAAATTTCATGGTGAGAGCCCACAAATCTAGTAACATGGTTGCGAATAAATATTTTGTTTAAGGAAATTTCATGGTGAGAGCCCACAGATCTAGTAACATGATTATAAATAAATATTTTGTTTAAGGAAATTTCATGGTGAGAGCCCACAAATCTAGTAACATGGTTGTGAACAAATATTTTGTTTAAGGAAATTTCATGGTGAGAGCCCACAGATCTAGTAACATGATTATAAATAAATATTTTGTTTAAGGATATTTTAAATATTGTCTCTAACATAAGAAATAATAAAAATAAATAGATATGTGCAACATTTGAATAGTGAAAATTTAATTGTGCTTATTTACTATAGAAAGTCCCTATGCTAATACATTATTATTAATAATGAAATTAATAAATAAAAATGAATGAATAAAAAAAAAAAAAAATGTGATATCTTGAAAGTGAATGTGATGTCTTAAATATTAATTTAATCCTAAAGTATAACATAAGTGTGAATGGTATGTGTGAAGTGTTGATGAGATACCTAAATGTACCTAATAGTTTATAAGTGTGGCATTAAATTAATAATGTGTCAAGAATAGTGTATTAAATTAATAGTAATATATTTGATATGTTAGATAAAGGCTGCTATCCTAATGTCCTTGTTTAGACCCCATTGGTTGTAGGTTCTCATAGTGTGAATCCACCAAAGTTCCCTTCTGTCTAGTTTTTTTTCCAGCTTCCCCCCCCCTCCAGTGGGTAGACACTCTTTCTATACCCAACCAGAGGAAATGATTTTTGTTGACATCTTGACAGAAATTACAATGTAGGGGTACACCGTGATCTTCATGCTTTTTCTCTATTTTATTGAGATGTTCTAGTATACGTGTTTTTAAAAACCTGGTTGTTTGGCCTAAGTATTGGATCTTACAATTGCACTGTAGAAGGTAAATGACATTAGTGGTTTTGCATGTTATGAAATGTTTAATAATAAATGTCTGTCCTGTAGTGGATGAAGTAAATGACTTGTGTACCCTTTTTGTGTATTTACAACCCTTACACCGACCACAGGTATAGAAGCCTTGTAGGTTCGCGATGGACAAAGGAATTTTTGGGGTTATTTTGAACATCTTTATGTATCGGCCAGTGGCGTGCTTGGGGCGAGCCTGGTGACATGGCGGAGATATATTGATGATGTTATTTGTATCTGGAATGGAAAGCTAGAAACCTTAAATCTTTTCATTTCCCACTTGAACAGCAATAATATGAACATTACACTTACCCCTGAAATTCATAAAACAGAGGCAACATTTTTAGATCTGTCCATTTCCATCAGAGAGGGAGTTATACACACTAAAACACATTTTAAAAAATGTGATACTAACACATATATCAGACACGACAGACAACACCACCCCAGTTGGCTTAAAGCCATCCCTAAAGGCCAATTTCAACGCCTCAGACGAAATTGTGACCAATTAGACGATTATGAGGAACAGTCCATCCTGCTAAAAAAAAGATTTTTACGAAAAGGATACAAGTCAGAGACATTAGAACTAGATAGACAGTATGCCAAAAATCTAGATCGAAGGGAGATATTTAAAGGACATAAACGTATACAATCACAAGAAAGCTCCTTCCCTAGGTTTATAACAACATTTAATTCAGGACATAATCAAATTAAAAACATCATAAACAAACACTGGCACGTGTTAAAGAGTGATGAAGTATTAGATAAAATTATTCCCTCCAAACAACAAATTACATTCCGAAAAGGCCACAATTTCAAACATAAATTAGCACCTTCATTAATTAAAGGGATGACCCCAAAAATTCCTTTGTCCATCGCGAACCTACAAGGCTTCTATACCTGTGGTCGGTGTAAGGGTTGTAACTACACAAAAAGGGTTCACAAGTCATTTACTTCATCCACAACAGGACAGACATTTATTATTAAACATTTCATAACATGCAAAACCACTAACGTCATTTACCTTCTACAGTGCAATTGTAAGATCCAATACTTAGGCCAAACACGTATACTAGAACATCTCAATAAAATAGAGAAAAAGCACGAAGATCACGGTGTACCCCTACATTGTAATTTCTGTCAAGATTTCAACAAAAATCATTTCCTCTGGTTGGGTATAGAAAGAGTGTCTACCCACTGGAGGGGGGTGAAGCTGGAAAAAGAACTAGACAGAAGGGAACTTTGGTGGATTCACACTATGAGAACCTACAACCAATGGGGTCTAAACAAGGACATTAGGATAGCAGCCTTTATCTAACATATCAAATATATTACTATTAATTTAATACACTATTCTTGACACATTATTAAATTAATGCCACACATAAACTATTAGGTACATTTAGGTATCTTATCAACACTTCACACATACCATTCACACTTATGTTATCCTTTAGGATTAAATTAATATTTAAGACATCACATTCACTTTCAAGATATCACATTTTTTTTTTTTTTATTCATTCATTTTTATTTATTCATTTCATTATTAATAATAATGTATTAGCATAGGGACTTTCTATATTAAATAAGCACAATTAAATTTTCACTATTCAAATGTTTTTTTTTAAATATTGTTAGAGACAATATTTAAAATTTCCTTAAACAAAATATTTATTTATAATCATGTTACTAGATCTGTGGGCTCTCACCATGAAATTTCCTTAAACAAAATATTTATTCACAACCATGTTACTAGATTTGTGGGCTCTCACCATGAAATTTCCTTAAACAAAATATTTATTTATAATCATGCTACTAGATCTGTGGGCTCTCACCTGCTTTTGTTTCAGAATTATTTATCTTGTTTTATTGGCTGAGATGTATGTCTGATGTCATTCAGGACACTCCCTCTATTAGTACACAGAATTTTGACTCTTCCGGATTGATGCTTTCACCCTTGGATTAGAGCCGTCCTCTGATTGGACAAGAGAAGCATATGACCACAGATCTGACCTGAAAAGGAACTGTTACACAACGGACTACTTGATTGAGGACTTTATACCACTGTCTGTTCATTGGTCTAAATATTCAAGAAATGTTTTGATTGGTTAAATAACGTATCAATACTAAACTAAGCCTCTATTTTTAAACTTTGATGTTTTTTTAATGATTTTCTTTAAAATATATTTTTCTGCATTTTTATTCTCAGGAATAGTTTACTATTGATGCATATATATATAGTATTAAACATTTTATGAAGTTTTTGTGAGTCCAATTTCCTGTGCTCAACAGGAAATTGGAACTAATTGTTCACCTGTATATAAACCAGCCCTGTAGCCACAGCAAACACACTCAATACTTGGTTTTACTTACCTGTTTTACTTGTTTTAATGTATGCTCTTGATAAAGACATGTAATATGTTGAAACGTGTTGAGCAAATAAAACCTTTTATCCTTTGTTGAAAGATTGTCAAGATCTTGTTTTGCTGTGCTGAGCTGGAATCTCCTTATTTATGGAGTAAGTTACTAAATTTTTTTCAATTACACACTGGATACTTTTGTCATTTGGGTCTCCATTCATTTATAGTCCACTTTTGGATAAATCTAAAAATTCAGTATTTGACTCCAGGAACCTGTGGACTCTTGCCATCTGACGCTACGTTCCCTTTCAGCTGTAAAGATTCATCTTATGGAGTGAGTATACTGCACCCATATTAATTGGCTTCAATATATGCATCAAGCCTTTTTTCTCTTCACTTACTAGAGAAAATCATTCAATAGACCAGCGCCATCTACTACTACTATATATCTATACACAGTCACAAGGGAGAGACTGCAAGAAGGCTGCGGTCTGACCTAAAGGAGAGTATCAGTTCTTAGTTCATTTGTACAGAATATTGTGTGTTTTTTTCCCATCTTGCACCTCTGTATATTGTTTTCCTTTTTATATATATATATATATATATATATATATATATATATATATATATGTCTGCAATTGTGTGTATGTATGTGCATGTGTGTGTATATGCGTTTGTGTATGTGTTTGGATGTGTATATGTGTATGTATCTGTGTTTGTGTATATGTAAGTATGGGCATATGTGTGAGTATGTGCATACAGTGGGGCAAAAAAGTATTTAGTCAGTCACCAATTGTGCAAGTTCTCCCACTTAAGAAAATGAGAGAGGCCTGTAATTTTCATCATAGGTATACCTCAACTATGAGAGACAAAATGTAGAAACAAATCCAGACAATCACATTGTCTGATTTGGAAATAATTTATTTGCAAATTATGGTGGAAAATAAGTATTTGATCAATATCAAAAGTTCATCTCAATACTTTGTTATATATCCTTTGTTGTCAATGACAGAGGTCAAACGTTTTCTGTAAGTCTTCACAAGGTTGTCACACACTGTTGCTGGTATCTTGGCCCATTCCTGCATGCAGATCTCTTCTAGAGCAGTGATGTTTTGGGGCCGTCGCTGGGCAACACAGACTTTCAACTCCCTCCAAAGGTTTTCTATGGGGTTGAGATCTGGAGACCGGCTAGGCCACTCCAGGACCTTGAAATGCTTCTTACGAAGCTACTCCTTTGTTGCCCGGGCGGTGTGTTTGGGATCATTTTCATGCTGAAAGACCCAGCCACGTTTCATCTTCAATGCCCTTGCTGATGGAAGGAGGTTTGCACTCAGAATCTCACAATACATGGCCCCATTCATTCTTTCATGTACACGGATCAGTCGTCCTGTTCCCTTTGCAGAGAAACAGCCCCAAAGCATGATGTTGCCACCCCCATGCTTAAAAGTAGGTATGGTGTTCTTTGGTTGCAACTCAGCATTCTCTCTCCTCCAAAAATGACGAGTTGTGTTTCTACCAAACAGTTCTACTTTGGTTTCATCTGACCATATGACATTCTCCCAATCCGCTTCTGTATCATCCAAATGCTCTCTAGCATACTTCAGGCGGGCCCGGACATGTACTGGCTTAAGCAGGGGGACACGTCTGCACTGCAGGATCTGAGTCCCTGGCGGCGTAGTGTGTTACTGATGGTAGCCTTTGTTATGTTGGTCCCAGCTCTCTGCAGGTCATTCACTAGGTCCCCCGTGTGGTTATTGGATGTTTGCTCACCATTCTTGTGATCATTTTGACCCCACAGGGTGAGATCTTGCGTGGAGCCCCAGATTGAGAGAGATTATCAGTGTTCTTGTATGTCTTCCATTTTCTAATAATTGCTCCCACAGTTGATTTCTTCACACCAAGCTGCTTGCCTATTGCAGATTCAGTCTTCCTAGCCTGGTGCAGGTCTACAATTTTGTTTCTGGTGTCCTTCAACAGCTCTTTGGTCTTCACCATAGTGGAGTTTGGAGTGTGACTGTTTGAGGTTGTGGACAGGTGTCTTTTATACTGATTTTTTTGTGGTTGTGGACAGGTGTCTTTTATACTGACTAACAAGTTCAAACAGGTTCCATTAATACAGGTAATGAGTGGAGGACAGAGGAGCCTCTTAAAGAAGAAGATACAGGTCTGTGAGAGCCAGAAATCTTGCTTGTTTGTAGGTGACCAAATGCTTATTTTCCACCATAATATGCAAATAAATTATTTCCAAATCAGACAATGTGATTGTCTGGATTTGTTTCCACATTTTATCTCTCATAGTTGAGGTATACATACGATGAAAATTACAGGCCTCTCTCATCTTCTTAAGTGGGAGAACTTGCACAATTGGTGGCTGACTAAATACTTTTTTGCCCCACTGTATGTGTTTGTGTGTATATATATATATATATATATATATATAGATAGATAGATAGATAGATAGATAGATATAGATATGTGTGTATGTATACGTGTGTCTATGTGCAAATGTGTCACACAATAATCTGGCACATTGCCCCTCCCAATATTGGGCTCTGGATCTACCCCTGGTTTGTATTATTTTTTTAATATTTAAGTAGCTGGCTGATGATGGAATGGATGGGTTTAACCCTTATGAAAAGCCCTTAACTGGAACGCCTTAAGGGTTAAGACACCCTGCAAGGCTTGGCCAAGTTTGGAAAGAGTAGCAACATTGTTGCTTGTTAAGGGAGAGGTTTTTTTCTTACTGGTTATATATTCCTCACTTCCATCTTCCTCACCCTCTTTCCTGCTGGATCTTCTGGTTATCCCACCTTCCATTCTCTTTTTGTATGTTTGTGTTAAGATCGCATTAGGTGGCACAATGGGGTAACCGTCTTTCTTCAGGTTGACGTAGATGCTGGTGGCAGGGGTATGTGCAAGTCCTAATTAATAGTAATTCCACTGGGTTTGTTTTTTGGCCCTTACAGGTGGATGTATGTGGCAGATTTAACATTGCATGGATCCCTACTGGGGTGGAGTGTACATCAGTCAATCTTACAGGCTATGTCAAGCCCTCCTTACATTTTTCCCAGAACCTAGTGGAACAGGGGTCAAGCTAAAAGGAAAGGGGCATCATGCAGCAAGTTCGGAGCCTTTTGCGCCTCCCCCTGCAGGCCTACTCGTCCCATGTTCCATCTGGGTGGCTGGTTGGTTCTTGAAGGGGCAGATTCCTTAGCAGAGGGTTTTGCAGTTTCTGTGATGTAAATTTTTGGGTCCTAATATGCTGGCGCATGGATGTATAGTTTAGATCTTGAGATGCCAAATTTAGTGAGCATTTTTTACTACTGAAAACTTTTAGTTCATGCCATTTGAATCATTGTAATTCATAATTGGTATTTTTCCAAACTCTTGTGTGTTTGTATTATTTCTTAATATTTAAGTAGCTGGCTGATAATGGAATGGAAGCATTTAACCCTTAAGTGTGTGTGTGTTAGTGTATATGTGTAAGTGTGTATGGGTGCTAGGGGTGGGCGAATGTGTTTATATTCGATTTTGAATCTTAGAACAAATGTTATTGTAGAAATTTGATTTACATAATAAAATGTTGATAAGAACGAATATTCTTAAAAATGCTATTTTCCAATGTTATTTAGTTTTCGAATGTCACATTCGAATTCGAATATTACATTTAAAAAATACAATATTAGTCTAGAAATACTATTTTGAATTTGAATGTTACATTCAAATTCGAATGTAGCATTCAAATTTGTAAACTAAAAATACCATTTTGAATTTGAATGTCACATTCAAATTCGAATATTACATTTAGAAAACACAGTATTAGACTAGAAATACTATTTTGAATTTGAATGTTACATTCAAATTCGAATGTAGCATTCAAATTCGAATATTACATTTATTAAACACAGTTGTAAACTAAAAATACCATTTCGAATTTGAATGTCACATTCAAATTCGAATATTACATTTAGAAAACACAGTATTAGACTAGAAATACTATTTTGAATTTGAATGTTACATTCAAATTCGAATGTAGCATTAAAATTTGAATATTACATTTATTAAACATAGTGTTAAACTAAAAATACCATTTCGAATTCGAATGTCCCATTCAAATTCGAACGTCATATTCGAATTCGAATATTACATTTAAAAAACACAGTATTAGACTAGAAATACTATTTTCAAATTCAAATGTGACATTCGAATTTGAATGTCACATTCAAATTTGAATATTACATTTAAAATACAGTATTAGACTACAAATAATATTTTGAATTTGAATGGTTGAATATTACATTTATTAAACACAGTTGTAGACTAGAAATACTATTTTGAATTTGAATGTCACATTCGAATTCAAATGTCACATTCAAATTCAAATATTACATTTCGAAATTGAATGAATACATAGCTACATAGCTAAACATCCTATTATTCGAACTAATATTTTCAAATTTTATTGAAAAATTCAAAAACGAAAATTTGAAAATAGAATGTTAGAATGTTATATAAACATTCTAAATTCGATTCGAATGAACGAATGTATCAAAATTCGTTTTACATTTCGAATTTTTAGAAACATTCGCCCATCCCTAATGGGTGCATGTGTGTATGTATGTGTGCATATGTGTGTGTATATGTGTGCGCGCATGTGTGTATGTGCGCGCGCATGTCTATGTGTCTTCATATGTCTATATGTGCACATATATGTGTGTGCATGTGTTTGTATGTATGTTTGAAGTGTTTTATACTAAACCTTTATTAAAATAGGTTAGCAGGTCTACATGTAGAACTCAGCTATAACTAATCTGGTTATCACTATCATTTTACTCCTTAAGTGATATTGGAAATAAATGTTATAATATTTACTATAAAAGATTGATAACCTTTAGTCAGCAATGATGTATTGATTGCTATTAAGACTAATCATCATCAATTGTTTGTTTGCTTCTATTCAAAATGAGATATTCAATTTATGGTTTTGCTGGGATAAAGAAAAAAACACAAGGATGAGCAGTACTTTGAGGTAATAAAAGATAAAGAAACATGATTAAAAATAATTTTAAAAAAGCAGAAAAAGTCATGTTTTGCACAGTAGCTTTACATAATCATGTGTTTATTAAAGAACAAGCAGCGTTTATATGAATAACTTATACAAAGCTTGAAATTGTATTATCAAAACAATGCTGTGTGAAACTTTTCCAACTGTCCCAAAGTTTTAAATGTATTTCAGGTGTAGTATACTATGCAGATTTCCCAGAACAAGTATAAAAATAGATTTCATTCAGGTTGTTAGCATTTAGAACTATAGCTAGCAGCGTCCAATAAGAATTAATAAGGGGAAATTGTCTTGCATGTGAAATTCATTCGCTGTGACTGTTAACTGAGGACTTGGCACTATGGATTCCTGCTGTGGTTACTTGGACTGCTGACAGATTGATTACCAAGGAAGAGGAATCCGTGTTCCCTGCCAAGATGAAGAGCACAGACACTCTGTCGGAGTCAGCAAAGTCTTGCAACACATCTTGGCAGACGATGCAGAAGACCATTGTCCTCTGCATTTTTTTTTTTTTTGGAAAGTCAATTCTAAGTAGCTAAATAAATTGTTGGCCTTTGATCTTGACTCTTGAACTGCAGGTTAAAGAAACATTTATATGAAGCGTTCTTTCTTTTTGCTCATGATTCCTTACAATACCATATATGAATAAAATGTATATTTCTCATGTATTCTGTGCGTTGTTAAAAAAAAAAAAGAAAAAAAAAAGCACTCCCTAAAAAGCAAATCTCCTACTACTATTCCCCAATAAAAATAAAACAAAAATAAATTAAGTAGCTTCCCATGTGTCTGTAACTAGTCTAAAAGGGACATTATACTCTAAATTATTATCCTTTTTAATGGGTCCCCAATTATCCATTTTACTTGCTGGAGTGTAATAAATTGTTTACAAATAGTTTGTTTGTCTTTATTTTGTCAGCTGAGATGGCTGCCTTTACCTATTAAAACTTCCACCTATATTGAAAATATGAATAATTTTGTATTATTTAAAGAAAAGTTATGTAAACAAGAGATAGTAGCAGTCATCCCAGTGGGGGGTGGGAGAGATAGATAGTAAATATACATTTTTCAATTGCTGTCTCTTAGGGCCCGATGATCTAAAGCTCTCCACTCAGGCAAGAGAAGTGTCTTCAGTACAGCTAAGTTCCTCAACAAAATGTTAGGAATGCAAATTTTAGCTTGATTGCTATTTATCTTGCAGTGCAGTGCTCTGGGATTGAAGGGAGACAATATAATACAAGGCCTAAAAAAATCCCATAGATTTTGCTTAATGTTGCCACCCAACCGGTATTTTACCAAGATGGTCAGTATTTTTAAAGGAACACTAAACCCACAATTTTTCTTTCCTGATTTAGAAAGAGTAAGCAATTTTAAACAAATGTCTAATGTACTTCTATTATCTAATTTGCTTCTTTCTTTAGATATCCTTTGTTGAGGAAATAGCAAGGCAATCACACACGGCATCAATGTGCAGCCACCAATCAGTAGCCACTGGGCATATTTAGATATGCTTTTCTTCAAAATATATCAAGAGAATGAAGCAAGTTAGATGATATAAGTTCATTAGACATTTGTTTAAAATTGCTTACTCTTTCTAAATCATGAAAGAAAAAAATGTGGGTTTCATGTCCCTTTAAGGTTTAGGTCAACATTGAAAATAAAGATTAAATAGAGAAATAAAGATGCTATGATGGTCAAACTTCTAATTGTATAGGACTATATTTATAAATTATAAACAAATGATCATTTAAAATCACTCCTAGCAGCTTAAGTAGCTGTATAATTATGTATTTTAATTTATGCCAATGAGCTTGGCCAGTATTTTTTACCAGAAAAAATGACAACCCTAATTCTGCTTAATTTCTCTTCATGCCGGCGAGGTTTTGAACATCGGGCCCTAAGTATTAAGATAATATAAGAAGGCCTTTGCATATCTAAAGGCTGCAAAATTATCTGAGTGATATTATTGAAGAGAATCCTTTATTAGATAATATTTATATAACTGTAGAATTAAAAAAAAAATTCTAACCAACCAATCGCAAGGCTTATATTACTTCCTGTATTTCAGATCACTGATTGGTAATCTAGGCTTTGAATCACACGATATATCTCAGGGGGGTCACTTTACTATATCTATTTTTGTACATAAATAATTTTTTATAATCCATGAACTGCTGAGCCATTTCTTCGCACAGTGAGACCCTCAGACTGCGCCACATCACAGTAATGCATTCTGTGACTCTTCCCATACTAGATTAACTAAAAACATTCCAACATAATGTATTATGTGACCCACCGGGGCAATAAACCCATAATCACAATTCCTCTAATTATTGACTCTTCCCCAAACAAAATTAACGGCTAGATTTAGAGTTTTGTCGGTAAAGACCCGCGTAGCTAACGCTGCTTTTTTTCCTACCGCTGCTTCCAAACAATGCTGGTATTGAGAGTTGTCTGAGGGGCTGCGTTAGGCTCCAAAAAGGGAGTGTTGAGCCGAACTTACTGCCACTTCAACCCTCAATACCAGCGTTGCTTACGGTAGCTGTAAGCTTGCAAAACGTGCTCGTGCATGATTCCCCATAGGAAACAATGGGGCAGTTTGGTATGAAAAAAAAAACCCTAACACCTGCAAAAAAGCAGCGTTAAGCTCCCAACGAAGCCCCCTTGTTTCCTATGGGGAAACACTTCCTAAGTCTGCACCTAACACCCTAACATGAACCCCGAGTCTAAACATCCCTAGCCCTACCCATAATCTGCCGCCCTGCTATCGCTGACACCTGCATTATATTATTAACCCCTAATCTGCTGCCCCTAACATCGCCGATCCCTATATTATATTTATTAACCCCGTAATCTGCCCACCCACCGTCGCTGCTACCTTACCTACACTTATTAACCCCTAATCTGCCGACCGGACTTCGCCGCTATTTTAATTAGTTATTAACCCCTAAACCGCTGCACTCCCTCCTCGCAAACCCTATAATAAATAGTATTAACCCCTAATCTGCCCCCCCCCAACGTCGCCGCCACCTAACTTCAAGTATTAACCCCTAATCTGCCGACCGGAACTTGCCGCTACTATAATAAATGTATTAACCCCTAAAGCTAAGTCTAACCCTAACCCTAACACCCCCCCCTAAATTAAATATAATTTTAATCTAACGAAATAAATTAAATCTTATTAACTAAAGTATTCCTATTTAAAACTAAATACTTACCTGTAAAATAAACCCTAATATAGCTACAATATAACAAATAATTATATTGTAGCTATTTTAGGATTTATATTTATTTTACAGGCAACTTTGTATTTATTTTAACTAGGTACAATAGCTATTAAAAAGTTATTAACTATTTAATAGCTACCTAGTTAAAATAATTGCAAAATTACCTGTAAAATAAATCCTAACCTAAGTTACAATTAAACCTAACACTACACTATCAATAAATTAATTAAATAAATTACCTACAATTACATACAATTAAATAAACTAAACTAAATTACAAAAAAAAAACCCACTAAATTACAAAAAATAAAAAAAGATTACAATAATATTAGGCTAATTACACCTACTCTAAGCCCCCTAATAAAATAAAAAGACCCCCAAAATAATAAAGGTCCCTACCCTATTCTAAATTAAAAAGTAACCAGCTCTTTTACCAGCCCTTAAAAGGGCTTTTTGCGGAACATGCCCTAAAGTAATCAGCTCTTTTGCCTGTAAAAAAAAATACAACCCCCCCAACATTAAAACCCAACACCCACATACCCCTACTCTAACACAACCCCCCCTTAAATAAACCTAACACTACCCCCCTGAAGATCTCCCTACCTTGAGTCGTCTTCACCCAGCCGGACCAAAGTCTTCATCTTCATCTGATCCGGGCAGAAGAGGACATCCAGACCGGCAGACATCTTCATCCAAGCGGCATCTTCTATCTTCATCCATCCAGAGCGGAGCCATCTTCTTCCAGCCGACACAGATCCATCCTCTTCAACCGACGCCTACTCGCCGAATGAAGGTTCCTTTAAATGACATCATCCAAGATGGCGTCCCTCGAATTCCGATTGGCTGATAGGATTCTATCAGCCAATCGGAATTAAGGTAGGAAAAATTTGATTGGCTGATTGAATCAGCCAATCAGATTCAAGTTCAATCCGATTGGCTGATCCAATCAGCCAATCAGATTGAGCTCGCATTCTATTGGCTGATCGGAACAGCTAATAGATTGCAAGCTCAATCTGATTGGCTGATTGGATCAGCCAATCAGATTGAACTTGAATCTGAATGGCTGATTTAATCAGCCATTCAGATTTTTCCTACCTTAATTTCGATTGGCTGATAGAATCCTATCAGCCCATCGGAATTCAAGGGACGCCATCTTGGATGACGTCATTTAAAGGAACCTTCATTCGGCGAGTAGGCGTCTGTTGAAGAGGATGGATCTGCGTCGGCTTGAAGAAGATGGCTCCGCTCCGGATGGATGAAGATAGAAGATGCCGTTTGGCTGAAGATGTCTGCCGGTCCAGATGTCCTCTTCTGCCCGGATAGGATGAAGACTTCTGCCGGTCTGGATGTCCTCTTCTGCCCCATCGGATGAAGACTTCGGTCCGGCTGGGTGAAGACGACTCAAGGTAGGGAGATCTTTAGGGGGGTAGTGTTAGGTTTATTTAAGGGGGGTTTGGGTTAGAGTAGGGGTATGTGGGTGGTGGGTTGTAATGTTGGGGGGTTGTATTTTTTTTACAGGCAAAAGAGCTGATTACTTTGGGGTTGCCCCGCAAAAAGCCCTTTTAAGGGCTGGTAAAAGAGCTGGTTACTTTTTAATTTAGAATAGTGTAGGGACCTTTAATATTTTGGGGGGCTTTTTATTTTATTAGGGGGCTTAGAGTAGGTGTAATTAGCCTAATATTCTGGTAATCTTTTTTTATTTTTTGTAATTTAGTGGGGGTTTTTTTTGTAATTTAGTTTAGTTTATTTAATTGTATGTAATTGTAGGTAATTTATTTAATTAATTTATTGATAGTGTAGTGTTAGGTTTAATTGTAACTTAGGTTAGGATTTATTTTACAGGTAATTTTGCAATTATTTTAACTAGGTAGCTAGTAAATAGTTAATAACTATTTAATAGCTATTGTACCTAGTTAAAATAAATACAAAGTTGCCTGTAAAATAAATATAAATCCTAAAATAGCTACAATATAATTATTCGTTATATTGTAGCTATATTAGGGTTTATTTTACAGGTAAGTATTTAGTTTTAAATAGGAATAGGGTTAGGGTTAGGGTTAGACTTAGCTTTAGGGGTTAATACATTTATTATAGTAGCAGCAAGGTCCGCGGTCGGCAGATTAGGGGTTAATACTTGAAGTTAGGTGGCCGCGATGTTAGGGAGGGTAGATTAAGGGTTAATACAATTTATTATAGTGTTTGCGAGGCGGGAGTGCGGCGGTTTAGGGGTTATACATTTATTATAGTAGCGGCGAAGTCCGGTCGGCAGATTAGGGGTTAATAAGTGTAGGTAAGGTAGCGGCGACGTTGGGGGGGCAGATTAGGGGTTAATAAATATTATGTAGGTGTCGGCGATGTTAGGGGCAGCAGATTAGGGGTTCATAGGGATAATGTAGGTTGCGGCGATGTGCGGTCGGCAGATTAGGGGTTAAAATATTTATTATAGTGGCGGCAATGTGGGGGGACCTCGGTTTAGGGGTACATAGGTAGTTTATGGGTGTTAGTGTACTTTAGAGCACTGTAGTTAAGTGCTTTATAAACCGGCGTTAGCCCATAAAGCTCTTAACTACTGACTTTTTTTGGCGGTAGGAGTCTTGTCGGTAGATGGTCTACCGCTCACTTCAGCCAAGACTCTAAATACCGGCGTTAGGAAGATCCCATTGAAAAGATAGGATACGCAATTGGTGTAAGGGGATCTGCGGTATGAAAAAGTCGCAGCTTGAAAGTGAGCGTTAGACCCTTTCCTGCCTGACTCTAAATACCAGCGGGCGGCCAAAAGCAGCGTTAGGACTCCTTAACGCTGCTTTTGACGGCTAACGCAGAACTCTAAATCTATTCGTAAGTTTCTACTGAAAAATATCCCCAATTATCCACTTTACCTGCTGGAGTGTATTACATTGTTTACAAACAGCTCAATTACATGTATTTTGTCATTTGAAATTTCTGCTTTTGCTGTTGAAACCACTACTCATACTAAAATGTTGAATACTGCAGTATCCTCTATAGGAAAGCTATGTACTAGAAGAAGCAAACATAAATCAAACTCTCAGTGGAGGTGGGAGAGACAAGTATTTACATTTTCATTTTCAATTGATCTCTATAAGTATTGGCCATTGTGCAGATAGATAGACAAGAAATTAGAACTTTGTTTTTATATAGAGATAAGATAATGTTGCCTTTGTGTATAGAGAGAAATATAAGATTAGTATTTGCTTGAAGCTCAGCCCACTTAAATATATATGTTCTTGAGAGGAATGGGTTGAGATTCCAAAGAGCAAAAACAGATATTTCATGTAAAAACAATTCCCAATATAGCCAGTATAACAACTCATTGGGTAGACATTAAGACAAAATCAATTGTATATTGCAGTTTCCCTTTAACCTCTTTCACCTCAGTTGTATTAGCTCTTTTCCTTTTCAGACTCCAAAAGAAGTTACAACTTCAGCAACACTCAGTGCATTAACCCTTTCTCCAACTTCACCCCCATAAGAGCACCTTTAAAGGGACATGAAACCTAAATAATTTATTTCATGATTCAGATAGAGAATACGATTTTAAACAGCTTTCTAATTTACTTCTATTATCTAATTTGTTTCATTCTTTTGGTATCATTTGTTGAAGGAGCAGCAATCCCCTAATGGTTTTTAACTGAACACATGGGTAAGCCAATTACAATCTATATATTTATGCAGCCACCAATCAACAGCTAGAACCTAGGTTCTCTGCTGCTCCCGAGCTTGCCTAGATAAACCTTTCAGCAAAGGATAACAAGAGAAGGAAGCACATTAAATAATAGAAGTAAATTGGAAAGTTGTTTAATAGTGTATGCTCTGGCTAAATCATGAAAGAAAATGTTTGAGTTTTATGTCCCTTTAAGCAATGTTGGGATATCTATAGGTGATGATCTAATGTATTCAAAAATAAATCCTACAGACCCTTCCTTAAAGGGACAGTCAACACCCGATATAACAGGATCCCATATTGTTTATACACAATAGAAGATCAGCCTGCACTGCATCCCTTATTTATTACCTTTTCACTCGTCCTAGTAATCGTTCACGTTATCTGTTATATTCAGCTCAAAATATGGCCGCCTAACTCCTCCCCTTCATCCTTCTTCCCCATCTTTATGCCATTACAGGCACGTTCATGTACGTATTGATGACGCTCATCATACGTCATCACACATGCGCATTTGTTGTTAGCAGTCAGATGATAGATGACTTAACAATGAATTTGAACCAATAGAATTAAAATAATTATATAGAATTTAACATTGAGAACAGCCAAAATAAAACTTTCAATGCCGGTGACAAATACCTCGTATTAGTGTAATAAGGTACTGTTACATATTAAATCCGGCAGAAACATATTTGCGCAATCAAGTTCTGCTTTTTGGTTCCTATGCAATCTCGCATGTGCTAAACTCCGTGAACGAGTTTGGAATTTATGACAGAGGATTGCATTCTGATTGGCGGATGCTTTCAAAAAGAAGGTAGCTACGTAACGGTGGGGGGAGTTAGGCGGCCATATTTCGATCAGATTATTGTTGCATGTATCGTCGATGATTAATAGAAGAAGGAAGTAGGTAAGACAGAAGGGGTGCGGTGCAGGCGGATCTTAGTTTGTGCTTAGAAAATATGGGATACTGTTATGTTGGGTGTTGACTGTTCCTTTAAAGGACTCACAGGCACCCATAAAAGTCTCCCTATGGAACCGCTCAGCACACGTGACTTCCAGCAGTCCTAATGTTCCAAGCACCTAAGGACAGTGCCCATAAAATACACCAGAGGACTCTCAGCATCTATGTGACCGTATTACTAATTTGTCAGGACTTCACATGTTAACTGGGGATGATGAGTTATCATTTAAAAATGTAAAAATGCCTCCTCACAGGCAAGACAAGTTACCTTATGATCACAGATTTATAATTACACACATACGGAGCTTGGTAAATATGCCCCATAGGGTTAAATTACGAGTGGAGAGCTATTTTATATGCGCCGTAAAGGGGCGTTAAATAAACAGCTATTGCAAGTGGCTGGTTAATGCTCCTGCGAGCTTGCGGTTTCACTTTGCGCTTAGGCCAATTAATCAGAGGTCAGACCTCTGGTTATGAAAAAATGTGCCCCAATTGCCCCCAAAATAAAGATGACAGTACTGTACAAATAAAAAAAAATATTATCATGTTTATTTTTGTTAAAAAAAACTGTACAAAGCAATTCTAAGGGGTTTAAGGAGGTGATGTGTGGTGTTTACATAGAGGTGAGGTGAATGAGGACTGTGTTTTTACTCTAAATATACCGTAATATGTATATGCTTATATACATATATATTTATGAGTTAAGATGTGTATATACACATATTAACGTATAAATATATGTAATTTGTATATATTCATATACATATATATTTTTATTTTGCTGCCCAACGTTGCACGAATTGCCCCCTGCGCTGCACTAGGTAGTTTGCCTTGTCTGACGGCATAAGAACGGGGCTCCCATTGGAGCCTATGGAAGCACGCTCTCGCCTCACTTATAATACCAGCGCAAATTTACGTGCATGGGTATTACTGAGTGGAGCAGCAATATTGCGCTCGCGTCAGCGCAATATTGCGCTCCACTAGTAACCTAGGCCATAATGAGGAAATAAAAGCAACTGTCCAAATTAGGATGTGTGGAATATAAGATTATCTAAAATGTTTTCGATACAGCCTTGTTAGCACAAACAGAGATAAGTAGAAAACTAGTTCAAACATGGCGGCACACATTACTTTATAGAAACTTAAAGAACTTTATAAAAACAAAACCTTTAAACTTAAATTTTCAATAGTTAAACGACTAATATAACTGTACAAAATACATTGATTCAATAATCAATGTTATTCTAAGGCTAATATTTTATTTGAATACACCACTATTTGCTATTAGCGAGGTGTCAGAAGTATTAATCATTCACCCTGTGCTCGATGCTGATTAGACGCGACAATTTTTTAGCTGTTTTTTAGTACGTATGGCTAGCGGCATCGTCTCGCTAACTGAGAGTTCTAGCGAGTAGATCAGACATGCTGTCGGCGAGCAAATTGACGCTTTACATGGAGCCCTGTGTGTAGCATTGCTTTACTATTTAATATACCTTTAAGCATGTTAAAACTATGCTTTACATGAAAAATTATTAAGTTAAAGAAGTTTATTTTTTTTAAAAATTTAAACTAAAAATAAATAGTTTGCGCATATGAAAGAGCAATAAGTATGTTAATAGTATGTTTTGCATGAAAAATGGTTAAAGTTAAAGAAGTTTTTTTTTTTTTTTAAATAACAGGAAGTTGAGCATTACAGGATGTAATGTTAGGACTATCAAGTCTTCACAGGGGTTAAATACAACCAGTAGCATGATTGGATCAGAGGCTGTTTCTGCTTGGGACCAGCAGGGCTCTGCGTGTCCTGAGTGGTATTTCTACTGTGTGTTTAAACCATTTGAGGGAGTTAAACACACAGTAATACAAGGTCCATAGTCTTAAAATTATGCGTGCTAATGAATTAGAGCTTGTCATTTCCGTCTATAATGGTTCTTTAAAGAGAAATTTTACACTAGATTTTTCTTTGCAAAATGTTTTGTAGATGATCCATTTATACAGCTCATCTGGGAGTGGTTTTGTAACAATGTATAGTTTTGCTTATTTTTTAATAACATTGTGCTGATTTTCAGACTCCTAACCAAGTCCCACAGTGTCAGATGTATACATGCGTTTACAGACTCCTGCTGCCTCCTATTTATGTTATCTATATTTTCATATGCAGGGGATTGTGAGGAGTTTCTGCCCTTCTTGTTTTCCCAGCCCCTTTCACTTTGTGTCCCAGCCTAACCTCATCCAAAATGCTAAACTGGGAGCTTCTAAGTAAGTTTTTAAAAGGTTTTATACTGGATTTTTAGATCAGTATATGTGCATGTTCTTCTTTATAGTAGTGTCTATTACATGCAGTTATGTGAAAATTCGTGTATACTGTCCCTTTACAGCTCAATTCCACTTCCTGTTGTTACAATATGAGTTTTATGCCAATGTGTTTTATGTAATGTATTTAATGTAACTCATATTAATGGTACCATATCAAGAAGCATACAATTTTGTATCGTGTGATCTAATATTTTGGGTGCTGTGACTAAATAAAAGTTGTTATATTAAGCTGTTTTTCTCACAAGCCAATCCTTTCATAAATAATAATAATAATAATTATTATTATTATTATTATTATTAATATAAATATTGTATTCCAAAATTAATAATTAATCTTCAATACTGTTAGCTTATAAAAATTTAAATAAACGTCTTTAACTTTAACCATTTTTCATGCAAAGTCCTTTAGGGACTGATTAATTATTGAATGGTAAACATATCTCCCACTGCTTTATTGCATAAATTGTTGTATTTTTATTCAGTACAGGAATGTCTGTTTAATAAAAAAAAATAAAAAAAAAATATCCTTTAAAAATACCCTTTATTAGTTGCAAGAAAGAAAAAAACATAATTTATGTAAGAATTTACCTGATAAACTAATTTCTTTCATATTGGCAAGAGTCCATGAGCTAGTGACGTATGGGATATACAATCCTACCAGGAGGGGCAAAGTTTCCCAAACCTCAAAATGCCTATAAATACACCCCTCACCTCACCCACAATTCAGTTTAATGAATAGCCAAGTAGTGGGGTGATAAAGAAAGGAGTAAAAAGCATCAACAAAGGAATCTGGAAATAATTTTGCTTTATACAAAAAAATCTTAACCACCATAAAAAAGGGTGGGCCTCATGGACTCTTGCCAATATGAAAGAAATGAATTTATCAGGTAAGTTCTTACATAAATTATGTTTTCTTTCATGTAATTAGCAAGAGACCATGAGCTAGTGACGTATGGGATATCAAATACCCAAGATGTGGAACTCCATGCAAGAGTCACTAGAAAAGGAGGGATAAAAATAAACAACAGCCATATGCTGAAAAATTAATCCACAACCCAAAATATAAGTTATTCTCATGAAGAAAAGAAAAACTTAAAACATCAGCAGAAGAATCAAACTGAAACAGCTGCCTGAAGAACTTTTCTACCAAAAATTGCTTCTGAAGAAGCAAATACATCAAAACGGTAGAATTTAGTAAATGTATGCAAAGAGGACCAAGTTGCCGCTTTGCAAATCTGATCAACTGAAGCTTCATTCTTAAAAGCCCACAATCTAGACTGATCTAGTAGAATGAGCTGTAATTCTCTGAGGCGGGGCCTGACCCGACTCTAAATAAGCTTGAAGAATCAAAAGCTTTAACCAAGAAGCCAAGGAAATAGCAGAAGCCTTCTGACCTTTCCTAGAACCAGAGAATATAACAAATAGACTAGAAGTCTTTCTGAAATCTTTAGTAGCTTCAACATAATATTTCAAAGCTCTCACCACATCCAAAGAATGTAAGGATTTTTCCAAAGTATTCTTAGGATTAGGACACAAGGAAGGGACAACAATTTCTCTACTAATGTTGTTAGAATTCACAACCTTAGGTAAGAACTTAAATGAAGTCCGCAAAACCGCCTTATCCTGATGAAAAATCAGAAAAGGAGATTCACAAGAAAGAGCAGAAAGCTCAGAAACTCTTCAAGCAGAAGAGATGGCCAAAAGGAACAACACTTTCCAAGAAAGTAGTTTAATGTCCAAAGAATGCATAGGCTCAAATGGAGGAGCCTGTAACGCCCTCAAAACCAAATTAAGACTCCAAGGAGGAGAAATTGATTTAATGACAGGCTTAATACAAACTAAAGCCTGTACAAAACAGTGAATATCAGGAAGATTAGCAATCTTTCTGTGAAATAAAACAGAAAGAGCCGAGATTTGTCCCTTCAAGGAACTTGCAGACAAACCCCTATCCAAACAATCCTGGAGTAACTGTAAAATTCTAGGAATTCTAAAAGAATTCCAAGAGAATTTATGAGAAGAACACCATGAAATGTAAGTCTTCCAAACTCGATAATAAATCTTCCTAGAGACAGATTTACAAGCTTGTAGCATGGTATTAATTACTGAGTCAGAGAAACCTCTATGACTTAGCACTAAGCATTCAATTTCCATACCTTAAAATTTAATGATTTGAGATCCTGATGGAAAAATGGACCTTGAGACAGTAGGTCCGGCCTTAACGGATGTGGCCAAGGTTGACAACTGGACATCCGAACAAGATCAGCATACCAAAACCTGTGGGGCATTGCTGGAGCCACCAGCAACACAAATGATTGTTCCATGATGATTTTGGAGATCACTCTTGGAAGAAGAACTAGAGGCGGGAAGATATAAGCAGGTTGATAACACCAAGGAAGTGTCAGCGCATCCACTGCTTCCGCCTGAGAATCCCTGGACCTGGGCAGGTATCTGGGAAGTTTCTTGTTTAGATGAGAAGCCATCAGATCTATTTCTCGAAGACCCCACATCTGAACAATCTGAGAAAACACATCCGGAGACCACTCCCCTGGATGTGAAGTCTGATGGCTGAGATAATCCACCTCCCAATTGTCTACACCTGGAATATGAACCACAGAAATTAGACAGGAGCTGGATTCCGCCCAAAAAAGTATCCAAGATACTTCTTTCATAGCTTGGGGACTGTGAGTCCCACCCTGATGATTGACATATGTCACTGTTGTAATATTGTCTGTCTGAAAACAAATGAACGGTTCTCTTTTCAACAGAGGCCAAAACTGAAGAGCTCTGAGAATTGCACGGAGTTCTAAAATATTGATTGGTAATCTCGCCTCTTGTGATTTACAAACCCCTTGTGCTGTCAGAGATCCCCAGATAGCTCCCCAACCTGAAAGACTCGCATCTGTTGTGATCACAGTCCAGGTTGGCCGAACAAAAGAGGCCCCTTGAACTAAACGCTGGTGATTTAACCACCACGTCAGAGAGTGTCGAACATTTAGATTTGGGATTTAAGGATATTAATTGTGATATCTTTGTATAATCCCAGCACCATTGACTCAGCATACAAAGCTGGAGAGGTCTCATGTGAAAACGAGCAAAAGGAATTGCGTCCGATGCTGCAGTCATGAGGCCTAAAACTTCCATGCACATAGCCACTGAAGGGAATGACTGAGACTGAAGGTACCGACATGCTGCAACCAATTTCAAATGTCTCTTGTCTGTTAGAGACAGAGTCATGGACACTGAATCTATCTGGAAACCTAAAAAGGTGACCCTTGTCTGATGAATCAAGAAACTTTTTGGTAAATTGATCCTCCAACCATGTTTTCGAAGAAACAACACTAGTTGATTCGTGTGAGTTTCTGCAGAACGTAAAGACTGAGGTAGTACCAAGATAGAAGAGATGGCCAAAAGGAACAACACTTTCCAAGAAAGTAGTTTAATGTCCAAAGAATGCATAGGCTCAAATGGAGGAGCCTGTAACGCCCTCAAAACCAAATTAAGACTCCAAGGAGGAGAAATTGATTTAATGACAGGCTTAATACAAACTAAAGCCTGTACAAAACAGTGAATATCAGGAAGATTAGCAATCTTTCTGTGAAATAAAACAGAAAGAGCCGAGATTTGTCCCTTCAAGGAACTTGCAGACAAACCCCTATCCAAACAATCCTGGAGTAACTGTAAAATTCTAGGAATTCTAAAAGAATGCCAAGAGAATTTATGAGAAGAACACCATGAAATGTAAGTCTTCCAAACTCGATAATAAATCTTCCTAGAGACAGATTTACGAGCTTGTAGCATGGTATTAATTACTGAGTCAGAGAAACCTCTATGACTTAGCACTAAGCATTCAATTTCCATACCTTCAAATTTAATGATTTGAGATCCTGATGGAAAAATGGACCTTGAGACAGTAGGTCCGGCCTTAACGGATGTGGCCAAGGTTGACAACTGGACATCCGAACAAGATCCGCATACCAAAACCTGTGGGGCATTGCTGGAGCCACCAGCAACACAAATGATTGTTCCATGATGATTTTGGAGATCACTCTTGGAAGAAGAACTAGAGGCGGGAAGATATAAGCAGGTTGATAACACCAAGGAAGTGTCAGCGCATCCACTGCTTCCGCCTGAGAATCCCTGGACCTGGGCAGGTATCTGGGAAGTTTCTTGTTTAGATGAGAAGCCATCAGATCTATTTCTCAAAGACCCCACATCTGAACAATCTGAGAAAACACATCCGGAGACCACTCCCCTGGATGTGAAGTCTGATGGCTGAGATAATCCACCTCCCAATTGTCTACACCTGGAATATGAACCGCAGAAATTAGACAGGAGCTGGATTCCGCCCAAAAAAGTATCCAAGATACTTCTTTCATAGCTTGGGGACTGTGAGTCCCACCCTGATGATTGACATATGTCACTGTTGTAATATTGTCTGTCTGAAAACAAATGAACGGTTCTCTTTTCAACAGAGGCCAAAACTGAAGAGCTCTGAGAATTGCACAGAGTTATAAAATATTGATTGGTAATCTCGCCTCTTGTGATTTACAAACCCCTTGTGCTGTCAGAGATCCCCAGATAGCTCCCCAACCTGAAAGACTCGCATCTGTTGTGATCACAGTCCAGGTTGGCCGAACAAAAGAGGCCCCTTGAACTAAACGCTGGTGATTTAACCACCACGTCAGAGAGTGTCGAACATTTAGATTTGGGATTTAAGGATATTAATTGTGATATCTTTGTATAATCCCAGCACCATTGACTCAGCATACAAAGCTGGAGAGGTCTCATGTGAAAACGAGCAAAAGGAATTGCGTCCGATGCTGCAGTCATGAGGCCTAAAACTTCCATGCACATAGCCACTGAAGGGAATGACTGAGACTGAAGGTACCGACATGCTGCAACCAATTTCAAATGTCTCTTGTCTGTTAGAGACAGAGTCATGGACACTGAATCTATCTGGAAACCTAAAAAGGTGACCCTTGTCTGAGGAATCAAGAAACTTTTTGGTAAATTGATCCTCCAACCATGTTTTCGAAGAAACAACACTAGTTGATTTGTGTGAGATTCTGCAGAACGTAAAGACTGAGGTAGTACCAAGATATCTTTCAAATAAGGAAACACTGCAATACCCTGTCCTCTGATTACAGAGAGTAGGGCACCCAGAACCTTTGAAAAGATTCTTGGAGCTGTTGCTAGGCCAAATGGAAGATCAACTAATTGGTAATGATTGCCTAGAAAAGAGAATCTCAGGAACTGATAATGTTCTGGATGAATCGGAATATGAAGGTAAGCATCCTGCAAGTCTATTGTAGACATATAATGTCCTTGCTGAACAAAAGGCAGAATAGTCCTTATAGTCACCATCTTGAAAGTTGGTACTCTTACATAACGATTCAAAATTTTCAGATCCAGAACTGGTCTGAATGAATTTTCTTTATTTGGGACAATGAATAGATTTGAATAAAACCCCAGACCTTGTTCCTGAAAAGGAACCGGCATGATTACCCCTGAAACCTCCAAGTCTGAAACACATTTCAGGAAAGCCTGAGCTTTTACTGGATTTACTGGGATGCGTGAGAGAAAAAATCTTCTCACAGGAGATCTTACTCTGAATCCTATTCGGTAACCCTGAGAGACAATGCTCTGAATCCATTGATTGTGGACAGAATTTGCCAAAACATCCTTGAAAAACCTTAATATGCCCCCTACCAGCTGAGCTGGAATGAGGGCCGCACCTTCATGTGGACTTAGGGGCTGACTTTGGTTTCTTAAAAGGATTGGATTTATTCCAATTTGAGGAAGGCTTCCAATTGGAAACAGTTTCCTTGGGGGAAGGATTAGGTTTTTGTTCTTTATTTTGACGAAAGGAACGAAAACAATTAGAAGCCTTAGATTTACCCTTAGGTTTTTTATCCTGAGGCAAAAAAACTCCCTTCCCCCCAGTAACAGTTGAAATAATAGAATCCAAATGAGAACCAAATAAATTATTACCTTGGAAAGAAAGAGATAGTAATCTAGACATAGATGTCATATCAGCATTCCAAGATTTAAGCCACAAAGGTCTTCTAGCTAAAATAGCTAAAGACATGGATCTAACATCAATTTTGATAATATCAAAAATTGCATCACAAATAAAATGATTAGCATGTTGTAGTAAACGAACAATGCTATATAAGTCAGAATCCAATTCTTGTTGCGGTAAATTCTCCAACCAAAAATTTGAAGCAGCTGCAACATCAGCCAAATAAATTGCAGGCCTAAGAAGATGACCTGAATATAAATAGGCTTTCCTTAGATAAGATTCAAGTTTCCTATCTAAAGGATCTTTAAAGGGAGTACTATCTTCCATAGGAATAGTGGTTAATTTAGCAAGAGTAGAAATAGCCCCATCAACTTTGGGGATCTTTTCCCAAAACTCTATTGAAATTGCTGGTAAAGGATACAATTTTTTAAACCTTGCAGAAGGATTAAAAGGAGTAGTCGGCTTATTCCATTCCTTAGAAATCATATCAGAAATAGCATCAGGAATAGGAAAAACCTCTGGAGTAACCACAGGAGGTTTAAAAACAGAATTTAAACGTTTACTGGTTTTAATATCAAGAGGACTAGCTTCCTCAATATCCAAAGTAATTAACACTTCTTTTAACAAAGAACGCATATGCTCCATTTTAAATAAATAAGTAGATTTGTCAGTGTCAATATCTGAGGAAGGATCTTCTGAATCAGATAGATCCTCATCAGAGGTGGATAATTCATTATGCTGTCGGTCATTTGAAATATCATCAACTTTATGAGAAGTTTTAAAAGACCTCTTACGCTTATTAGAAGGCGGAAATGCAGACAAAGCCTTCTGAATAGAATCAGTAACAAATTCTTTAAAATTCATAGGTATATCATGTACATTAGAAGTTGAAGGAACTGCAACTGGCAATCTGCTATTACTGATGGACACACTATCTGCATGTAAAAGTTTATCATGGCAACTAATACAAATGACATTAGGAGATATAATATCCACAATTTTACAACAAATGCACTTAGCTTTGGTAGAACCGATGTCAGGCAACAAAGTTCCAACAGATACTCTGAGGCAGGATCAGATTGAGACATCTTGCAGAATGTAAAAGAAAAAACAACATATAAAGCAAGATTATCAATTTCCTTATATGACAGTTTCAGGAATGGGAAAAAATGCAAATTGCATAGCTCTCTGACATAGAAAAAGGCAAGGGGCAAACAGCAATGGGGCAAATAAATAATGAAAAAAGTTTGGCGCCAAGTATGACGCACAACGTAACTGACAATTTTTTGGCTCCAACCATGTTCGGAAATGAAACACTTGCGTCACTAACAACGCAACCCTGTGTGAAACCTCAGCGTCAATTACGACACTGGAAATTACAAACTTGTGTCAATGGACGTGCCTTTCGCGACAAAAAATTATTGCGCCAAGAATGACGCAATAAAGTGTAGCATTTGGCGCACCCACGAGCCTAAGTCAGCCCGCAATTTGAAACAAAGTAGTCAATTGAAAAAAAGACTAAAGCCCAGGTAAGAAAAATATTTCTTAATATTAACTTTCCCCAAATATGAAACTGACAATCGGCAAAAGGAAATACATGAACCTGACTCATGGCAAATATAAGTACAATACATATATTTAGAACTTTATATAAATGCATAAAGTGCCAAAACCATAGCTGAGGTGTGTTAAGTAATAAAAACATACTTTCCCAAAGACACCCATCCACATATAGCAGATAGCCAAACCAGTACTGAAACAGTTATCAGTAGGTAATGGTATATGAGAGTATATCGTCGATCTGAAAAGGGAGGTAGGAGATGAATGTCTACGACCGATAACAGAGAACCTATAAAAAAGACCCTCGTTAGGAAAATCATTGCATTCAATAGGTGATACTCTCCACGTCCCTCTGACATTCGCTGTACTTTGAGAGGAATCGGGCTTCAAAATGCTGAGAAGCGCATGTCAACGTAGAAATCTTAGCACAAACTTACTTCACCACCTCCATAGTAGGATTGTATATCCCATACGTCACTAGCTCATGGACTCTTGCCAATTACATGAAAGAAAAAAACATTTGTACCCCTTTAATAGTGTATGGCTGTATTTCAAATTCCGTTCCAATTTAACACCTAGTTGATGATTTGTTGCAAAAATGATGGCATGTTCAGTTCACTGGCTTAGTTTACTATAGAGTTTTACCACAGAGTGGCTGAAGTTAATCCTCTCTAGAGCTCCCTCAACAGGTAGTTTGCATAACACTGCTTGAAACACTGCTGGCACAAGGTGCTCAAGTTGTGGACACTTTTCGAGCATACCTCAGTATTTTATCATTGAATCAAACTGGAAAGTTTATTAAATTGCATAATCTATAATAAAGAGACAGTGAAGAAAAAAATTAAACTTTCATAATTCAGAGCATGCAATTTTAAACAACTTCCAGTTTACTACTACTATCTAATTTGCTATGTTCTCTAGTTTAAATGTGATATATAGCTGGTTTCTCTTTTTACCTTTAAAAAATTATTCAAGATATAAAGGTACATTAATTAATGATAGTCTGCCCTTTATGATTCAGATGCAATATATAATTTTAAGCAACTTTTCTAATGTACTTTTATTATGAAATTTGTTTTAAAGTTGTCATCCTTTGTTGAAAGAACAAAAATGAGAGAGATCTGAACAAACCAGTGGAGACAGTGACAAGAGACATATATGTGCAGCCACATATCAGCATCTAGTTCCCAGTAGTGCATTGCTGTTCCTGAGGCTACCTAGGTATGCTTTTTTTTAGCAAAGACATCAAGAGAACTAAGCAAATTATTTAATAATAGTAAAATGGAAAGATGTTTAAAATGACATGCTCTAGACCAGACATCCTCAAACTTGGCCCTCCAGAGGTTTATCATGGGAAATGTAGTTCCAAAACCTCTGGAGGGCCAAGTTTGAGGATGTCTGCTCTAGGCCATGAAAGCTTAATTTTGTTTGTACTGTCCTTTTAAAGATTGTCAATAATCAATAGGGCAAATTCATTCTAAGAGGCATATTTAATACAATAATAAAAACATACTACTCTGAAATAAAAAAAAATGTCCTTAACTTATATAATTTATTATTATTTACCCCCTAAAATGCAAAAGATGAAATGCAGTTATCCTCTGTATATTGCCCTGAGTGTGAAGGACACCTATGGGTTGACCTCCTGGAAGAAGGTGCTTTGAAGCAGATAAGGCAACCAACGTGCTAGGCTGTGCGGCGGGAATTCAGATATGGTGGTGATGTCATCACTAGTGGGTGTGATAGCATCACTTAGAAGTGCTAAGCTATTGCTGTTGAAGCCTAGAAAACCCCTCAATCTTCCCTTAAGTAATGCAAACCCCAAGACCCACAGTTTAAAAGGAAGTTACCTGCTCAAAGGCTACTTTTTGTAATACTAAGGGGTAGATTTATCAAATCTTCAACTGATAATACACTGTAATCCTGCATCAAATTAGACGCAAGATTGATCCGCTGTAGTTAACAAAGCATCAAGTTAGTCAAATGTTGAAATGTGTGACATAATATACGCTCCGGTGATATCAATCCGACGCAGATCCATGCTTATGTCATTATTATTATTATTATTATTATTATTATTATCAGTTATTTGTAGAGCACCAACAGATTCTGCAGGCCTATAAACATAGGCAGAATACAAGGAAACATTTAAAGGGATCAGACGGCTAGAGGGCCCTGCCAAGTGTCGCACTATTGTAGTCAGCTCTAAAGAAGGTGATCTACAAATAGTATGGCTTTTAGGCTTACATGCTAAGGGGGTTCAAGGGGATAGCAATGGAGGAGAGGAAACAGTATAAAGAAAGGTTAGTGTAGGTTGTATGCATCCCTGAACAGTAGAGTCTTTAGGGAGCACTTGAAGCTTTTAAAACTAGGGTAGAGTCTTGTGGAGCGAGGCAGAGAGTTCCACAAGATGTGAGCCGGTCTGGAGAAGTCGTGTACGCGGGAGTGTGAGGAGGTAACAAGAGAGGAGGAGAGTAGGAGGTCATGAGCAGAGCAAAGGGGACGGGAGGGAGAGTATCTGGAGGCAAGGTCTGAGATATAAGGGAGAGCAGTGCAGTTGAGAGCTTTGTGTGTCAGAGTGAGAATTTTGTGTTTAATCCTGGAGGCAAGAGGAAGCCAGTGAAGGGATTGGCAGAGAGGTGCAGCAGGTGAAGAGCAACATGTAAGGAAGATGAGCCTGGCAGAGGCATTCATTATTGATTGTAATGGAGCTAGGCAGCAGCTGGGGAGACCAGAGAGGACAGAGCTGCAGTAATTGAGGAGGGAAAGGATGAGAGTAGATTAAAATCTTAGTTGTGTCTTAGTTGTGTCTTGTGTAAGGAAATGTCTAATTTCAGAGATGATTTTAAGGTAGAAGCGGCAGGATTTAGCCAAGGACTGAATGTGAGGAGTGAAAGAAAGATCTGAGTCAAGACATCGGGCATGCCGGGTAGGGGTAATGATGGAGTTGTCGACAGTAATAAAGAGATTGGGGGTGGGGATTTTGGAAGAAGGAGGGAAAATAAAGAGCTCAGTTTTGGAGAGATTTAGCTTGAGGTAGTGAGAGGACATCCAGGAAGAGATGTGAGAAACACAGGTTAGCAAGGAAGGAGATGGGTCTAGTGCAGAGAAGTAGATTTGGGTGTCATCTGCATACAAATGATATTGGAACCCATGGGACTTTATTAGGGAACCTAATGATGATGTGTAGATTGATAAGAGAAGGGGACCGAAGACAGAGCCTTGCGGTACCCCAACAGAAAGTGGTGACAGGGCAGAGGAGACCCCAGAGAAGGCTACACTAAAGGTACGGTTTGACAGGTAGGAAAGAACCACGAGAGGGCTGTGTCACAAATGCCGAAGGAGTGGAGGGTTTGGAGCAAAAGAGGGTGGTCAACAGTATCAAAGGCTGTGGACAGATCAAGGAGGATACGCAGAGAAAAGTGGCCTTTTGATTTTGCTATAAGTAGGTTGTTAGTAACCTTAACGATTGTTGTCTCTGTGGAGTGATTGCAGTGGGTCGAGGGGGGAGTTTAATGTAAGGAAATAGGATAGCTGTGCATACACTAGCTTTTCGAGAAGCATTGAGGCAAGAGGGAGTAGGGAAATAGGGTGCTAATTGGATGGGGAGGTTGGATTGAGAGGTTTTTTGAAGATAGGTGTGACCAGTGCATGTTTCAGAGATGAGGGAAATATACCGGTGCTGAGGGAGAGGTTGAAAATGTGCGTGAGTATTGGGGTAAGGGTAGAAGAGAGGGAGGGGAGCAGCTTTGAGGGGATAGGGTCAAGAGGACAGGTAGTGAGGTGAGAGCTCAGTATAAGTGCCGGAACTTCTTCCTCAATAACAGGGAGAAAGAGCTAAATTTATGGCTATGTGGGTTGTGGTTGATTGCGAGCGGGGTGAGAGAATGGAAGTATGTTAAGAACTTATTTTGTTTCTGATGGAGTCAATTTTGTTATTGAAGTGGCTGGCAAAAGTCTTAAGCTGACAGAGAAGTTGTATTAGGGGGTGGGGTTGGCGGAGAAGAATATTGAAAGTGGAGAATATATGTTTTGGGTTTGAAGAAAGATTAGAGATAAGAGTATAGAAGTAACGTTTCAAAATGAACTTGTAATGAAGGAAATCCGCTGAACTCCGAGATTTTCTCCAGTGCCACTCAGCAGTATGGGGACATCTGCGTAGGTACCATGTCAGAGGAGTATGCCAGGGCTGAGGATGAGTGTGTGATTTCCAAGCAATGGTAAGAGAGCCCAGATTGTTAAGGACCAATGTAAGGGTAGAATTATAGTGGCAGATAGATTGGTCAGGGCAGGAGAAGGAGGAGATGGATGAGAGGAGTGGTTAGAGGGAATTAGCAAGCTGCTGCTGATCTAATGACATTATGCTTCTGTGAAGTTTGGTGTGATGAGTAGAAGGAGGGAGAGTTGTAGGGAGGGATGAGATGTTGCAAGTGAGGAGATGGTGGTCAGAAAGAGGAAAAGGGGAGTTTGTGAAGTTTTAAATAGTGCATCAATAGCTAAAGGTCAAGGGAGTGACCATCTTTGTGAGTGGGAGAGTCAGGCCATTGTGACAAACCGAAAGAGGAAGTGAGTTGCAGAAGTTGTTTTGCAGAGGAGGCAATGGGATTGTCGAGAGGGATGTTGAAATCGCTAAGAATGATGGCAGGGGTGCCTGAGGTAGCCAGGCTGCCAAGTGATCTAGAAATTGAGTTGAGGAGCCAGGGGGTTGGTATATGACTGCAACACGTATATAGTGGGGAGAGAATAAGCGAATCATGTGGGTTTTGAATGAGGAAAATGTGAGGGAAGAGATGGGATGTATTTGTTGGAAGGTGCAAAGAGAGGAAAGTAAAATACCTACACCACCTCCTTGTTTATTATCAGATCTAGGAGTGTGGCTGAAGTGAAGATCACCACTTATTCCAGATGTTTCAAATTCACATTCGACTCTATTTGACTCTCTTCCCAATTTATCAAACATTCAACAGGTACGCTTGTGTCAATTCCAACGCAGTGTACCTATCATTTAAACCGCCACCCTTGAGGCCGCTATTGCCATAGAAATTAATGAGAGTCTGAAAACACAGAAAGGTTATGTTTGATGCTGCAAGACAATGAAGCATATTAGATAATAAAAGTAAATTAGAAACTTTTTTAAAATTGTATACTCTTTATAAATCAAACAATATTATTGCTCTAAATTTGGTGCAAAGTATTGCTCCAAATTTGGTACACTAGTAGATATAGGGATACAAATGATACATTACTACTTATTGATTATGTTACATCTTTGTCTCTCATTACAAAGCAAGGGGACAATATTATTGCTCCAAATTTGGTGCAAAGTATTGCTCCAAAATTAGTGCGAAGTATTTCTCCAAAATTGATGCAGTAATAGATATAGAGATAAAAAAATAAATACAAAACATAATATAGCTAACTTCCTTTTTTTTTATATATATATCTATTTGCACTATGTTTAAGGCATGTAATTCAAGTCCCACTCTCCACTTCACACCAAATTTGACGCAACACTTTTCGTATCAAATTTGACGCAATACTACTAAAAAACCCACAAACTAGTGACATTTTTCAATACTTTTGATTGGGATATGCATAATCACATGATTAATGACATCATCTAATCTGATTTAAATATCAAATTGCTTAATACTTGTGTCATTGATCACTCGTCAGAACTTGTAAGTGCCATTTGTTACATTGTGTATATACATTGAAAGTATGTATATGTGAAATTAGTATTAAAGTTAAACATTGATGATGACATTAGGACACACAGTGTAATATTTTAGACAATGATTTTAAAATTTGAATGATGTTTGATTCAATATAATCTTAAACTGATAGCTCAAAGGAATAGTTTACCTAACATATAACTGTCATGATTCAGATAAAGCAGAAACTAAAATCACCTCTTTACTGTCATGCTATTTTCAGTGTTTTTCTTCCTTCTCTTGAATTTAATTTTCAGGAAGAACCATCTTATATGCCAGCCCATTTTATAACACCTGTGTAGGGGTGGTGTTTAAAACTAGACTGCAATCAGGAGGAGTTACACAGGTGCAGAGAGAAAACTTAAAATATCTATTGATTGCAAATAAGTACATGATACTCTGATTACTTTATATTCGCAATTTCTCCTGCTCAGAATAATAATAAATTTAAACTATATACATATAGTGGTATAAATAAACACGGAGATATGAAAGACAACATTGATTAGAACAAAAAAAGGAATTTAGGGACATGTAAATATGTTTGCAAAAGTTTTATATATATATATATATATATATATATATATGAATTTATATATATATATATATATATATATATATATATATATATATATATATAGTATCCAGAGGAGTAGGAGCACTCACGGTAACAATTTCATAAACTTCAGCCTGCCAGGGGTGCTTTAAAATGATACTACAAACATCCAAAAAGAAAAGCACTCACCGGGTCTTTTTTGCAAATAACAACTTTAATCCGTGACGTTTCGGGGTTGCCCCCGTCTTCAGACAACTAATTACAGGTAGAAACCATAACTCACCCTTTATAACAAGCCGACCCGCTCCCAAGTGTAATCCCGCCGGTGGCGTTCCGTAAGTCAACAGCCGCGCGCAGATCCCTACGTCATCGGTTGTCATAACAACCAGGACGCCACCCGGCAGAGTCCCTATAGCCATTAAAAACATTTAAAAATTAGATGTGCAATGAACCAACATAATTTACAAACGACTGAGCAAAAGAATATAACATTTCAAATGTACAGGCACCAGATAGTACAGTCTTAAACCTATAGATGGTAAACTATCCCAATACCGCTAGGCTTATATATTTAAATAGGCATCTATGGAATCCTACAATTATAACAATACGGATGACAAGCATAGGAACATCATTCATAAACGGGGATAAATTAAATCCTTACACCGTAACTTATATGATAAACAAGGCAAAACAGATTTAAATATGTGACACATTAATGTCAATCAAATAGACTCCAAAATTATATATTAACAATACTAACCAAGTATCCATAATCATAACAACTGTGATCCAAGAATGTTAACTAAAATAAAATAGAGTACCATAACAGTAAAGGAAACAAAATAATAAATAAATAAATAATAAACCATAAAAAAACATAATAAATAAAAATAAAGAAATAAGCAATAATAAGAAATACAAAGAATAATAAACTGAAAAAGAGAGAAAAAAGAGAAGAATGTTAAAGAAAAGACAAAAAGCAAAAAGGCAAACAGAAAATAGTAAGTATAAATAAAATGAAAATAAAAATAAATAATACAAGAAAATAACATAAAAAGACCAAGAATCATGTATTATAATCAGTATGGAAGGAGATATATCATAGGAAGCAATGCCAATCTAGATTGACATTCAGGCCTCGTGGAGCCATGGTGCCCAAAGTAAAAATCCATTTGGATTCCCGCTGTAACAATATTGTTCCTCTGTCACCCCCTCTTGTAAGTGGGGGCACATGATCAATAATGATATATTTCAGATCGGCAACTGAATGTTTTAATAGAGCAAAATGTCGGGCCACCGGTTGTTCAGAGTCCCCTCGATCAATAGCCGTTCTTATGGCTGATCTATGGTTGGCCATTCTTGTTCGGAGGTCGTCCACCGTTTTACCCACATAAAACAAACCGCATACACAGTGTAACAAGTACACTATGTACTTGGTAGTGCATGTGACCCGATGCTTGATACTGTACATCCTATTTTTATAGGGATGTCTAAACATTTTGCCTGTTGTTAGTCCATTACATGTTGTACATCCCAAGCAACGGTAACAACCAGGTTTAGATTGCAACCAAGTCTCCTTCATGTAACAACTTCTAGGATCAGTCTTGACAAGTTGGTCTCTTAAGGACCTCGCTCTCCGGTATCCAATTCTAGGAGGAGCTGTCCCCTCAAAAGGCAAATCTGGGTCTGAAGCTATTAGAGACCAATGTTTGCGTATACTCTCCGCAATAGCTGGTTTGTCAACATCAAAAGTTGTTGAAAACGTCATCCTGTTGTCTCCAGTCGCTGTTTCCCTATGAATTAATAGATCCCCTTGTTGCAACTTCAATGTATCCATCTTCTGTACTGCTAGATCCTGCTTATTGTATCCCCTCTGGATAAAGCGTGACTCCATATCATGCATTTGTTGTTCACGGAGGCTGGCTATAGTATTGTTCCTTGCTGTTCTCTTGAATTGTGATATGGGTAGAGCACGTTTGAGGGCTGGGGGGTGGCAGCTGTGGGCATGTAGTAGAGAATTACGGTCTGTCTCCTTTGTGTACAAGGTCGTGCACAATTGACCTCCTTTTTAAAAAATTCTCAGGTCAAGAAAATCCACACACGAGCTGTTATATGTCAGTTTGAACTTGATGGTGGGATGAGCCTCATTGACACCTGCAAACCATGATAGTAAATCCTCCTCTGTGCCCTTCCATATAAAAAAGAGGTCATCTATGTATCTTTTGTACTGGGTGACCCTGACATCCTGGAATAATGTCGTCCCTCTTGTTTCGAATTCTGCCATAAATAGGTTGGCATACGTGGGCGCCACGTTTGACCCCATGGCCGTCCCTGCAATTTGCAGGTAGAATTCTTTCTCAAACCGAAAGTAATTCATCTCCAAGCATGCAGTTAGAAGTTCTTGGATTACATCAACAGGTGGACCCACATATGGGTATCTAGCCAATTGCCTACATACCACCACTACTCCCTCATTATGAGGTATTACAGTATATAAGCTGGTCACATCCATAGTGACCAGCAAATCATCTTCTTTTATATCATTGACGGTACTGAGTATTCTTATCATAGAACTTGAATCCAGAAGGAAAGAATCCATATTCCTGACCAATGGTTGAAGTATGTTGTCCAAATAGATAGCAATTGGCTGGAGCAATGAGCCTATAGCCGACACTATAAGCCTCCCCGGAGGGGTTACCATATCCTTATGGATCTTGGGTAGCGTGTAGATCACTGGGACCCTTGGATACTGTACTATGATAAAGCCCAGGGCATCCTTATCTATACCTTCAATCTCATGCAGATGTTGTAGCATGCTGTCAAGTTTCTTCTTATACACGCTAGTAGGATCACCTCTTAATTTTTTATAGGTATCCTTATCCAACAGCTGGCGCATCACTTCAGCCCTGTAATCGGTATAATTTTGGATGACGATCGCACCCCCTTTGTCCGCTTCCCTCAATACTATGGATGTGTCTTCCTGTAGGTCAATGAGAGCGCTTCTTTCATCCTTCGTCAGATTGTGTCTATACTGACCCCTCCTTTGATGATGATTCAATGTATCCTGTTGTACCATCCTGGAGAAAGTTTTAATAGAAGGGTTATAGCTTATGGGGTCAAATTTACTCTTCCCCTTCTTGGTTGTTCTTGATAATCCATGAAGTGTTCTTTCAGTCTCAAATTTCTAGAGAACTTCTGGATATCTATAAACAGTTCAAAATCATCACACTTGACAGTCGGTATAAATGACAAACCCTTATTTAAAACCTTTCTCTCATTCTCAGTCAGTACATGGTTACTTAAGTTGACAACTAGGTCCTCCTCGGCCGACCTCTCCTGGGGGGTCTGGGTGGTAGACTTGAACCCCCCCCCCCACCTTGTGTGGTTCCTCGTCCTTCCCCGTTTTTTGATCTTGTTGTCATACCGCTTCTATAGTCAGTATGTATCTGTGCAGGGATAGCGGTCGTGGTATTACCATCTGAGTCAGTACTATTGCCCGAGCTGTCCACTGAGTCCATGGGTCTTCTTCTATTATACCTGTGGCGCCATGGTCTATTTAAACGATATTGCGCTCTTTCCTCCGGGCCCAATTGCCATCTATAGACACTTTTGTTTTTATAGTCGTTAGTCACGTCCTCCAATTTACGGTTTTTAAAGGTAATTAGCTCATCCTCATACTTTTTTATGTCATCTTTTAATTTGCCAAGCCAGTTTTGCTCCTTCTCAGCTTCCAATGTGGGTAAGTGTTGGCCCTCATATTTAGATATTTCCATTTTATTCAAATCCAGTAATCTGGAAACTTCCTGTATTACAAGTAATATCAGGTCCAGGGAGCATTTATTTAGTATATTACACCACTTTAGGCAAAAATCAGGATTATTCCTGCCTATTGTGGGGACATTCCTGATACGAAAGCCCCTAGGTATGAATTTTTTGCGGTGATACTCGGATAAATATGCTCCATGCAATGCAAAGTCAATTTCTTTTTTCTTCATTTTTGCCAGTTTCTCATAGATGCTTTTAGTTTGTTCAATAATAGCCCTCTGGGGTATTGCCGCAAAACGTATGCGGGATGCGTCCTCTTCAGTAAAAAAGAATTCATCTGCACCTTTTATTTCATCCCCCAGCTCCAGATCCTGTGCCACTTCAATCCCCTCAGCCATAATGTAACAAAAATGAATACCCAATGCATAATGCCACAATAAAAACAGTGAAAAATATGCAGGAGTCCTCAGGAGTCACAGTCTGTTTATCAATACATGCCGGGTGCTGATACAAAAATAATATAGTATCCAGAGGAGTAGGAGCACTCACGGTAACAATTTCATAAACTTCCGCCTGCCCGGGGTGCTTTAAAATGATACTACAAACATCCAAAAAGAAAAGCACTCACCGGGTCTTTTTTGCAAATAACAACTTTAATCCGTGATGTTTCGGGATTGCCCCCGTCTTCAGACAACTAATTACAGGTAGAAACCATAACTCACCCTTTATAACAAGCCGACCCGCTCCCAAGTGTAATCCCGCCGGTGGCGTTCCGGAAGTCAACAGCCGCGCGCAGATCCCTACGTCATCGGTTGTCATAACAACCAGGACACCACCCGGCAGAGTCCCTATAGCCATTAAAAACATTTAAAAATTAGATGTGCAATGAACCAACATAATTTACAAACGACTGAGCAAAAGAATATAACATTTCAAATGTACAGGCACCAGATAGTACAGTCTTAAACCTATAGATGGTAAACTATCCCAATACCGCTAGGCTTATATATTTAAATAGGCATCTATGGAATCCTACAATTATAACAATACGGATGACAAGCATAGGAACATCATTCATAAACGGGGATAAATTAAATCCTTACACCGTAACTTATATGATAAACAAGGCAAAACAGATTTAAATATGTGACACATTAATGTCAATCAAATAGACTCCAAAATTATATATTAACAATACTAACCAAGTATCCATAATCATGACAACTGTGATCCAAGAATATTAACTAAAATAAAATAGAGTACCATAACAGTAAAGGAAACAAAATAATAAATAAATAAATAATAAACCATAAAAAAACATAATAAATAAAAATAAAGAAATAAGCAATAATAAGAAATACAAAGAATAATAAACTGAAAAAGAGAGAAAAAAGAGAAGAATGTTAAAGAAAAGACAAAAAGCAAAAAGGCAAACAGAAAATAGTAAGTATAAATAAAATGAAAATAAAAATAAATAATACAAGAAAATAACATAAAAAGACCAAGAATCATGTATTATAATCAGTATGGAAGGAGATATATCATAGGAAGCAATGCCAATCTAGATTGACATTCAGGCCTTTTGATGTTGACAAACCAGCTATTGCGGAGAGTATACACAAACATTGGTCTCTAATAGCTTCAGACCCAGATTTGCCTTTTGAGGGGACAGCTCCTCCTAGAATCGGATACCGGAGAGCGAGGTCCTTAAGAGACCAACTTGTCAAGACTGATCCTAGAAGTTGTTACATGAAGGAGACTTGGTTGCAATCTAAACCTGGTTGTTACCGTTGCTTGGGATGTACAACATGTAATGGACTAACAACAGGCAAAATGTTTAGACATCCCTATAAAAATAGGATGTACAGTATCAAGCATCGGGTCACATGCACTACCAAGTACATAGTGTACTTGTTACACTGTGTATGCGGTTTGTTTTATGTGGGTAAAACGGTGGACGACCTCCGAACAAGAATGGCCAACCATAGATCAGCCATAAGAACGGCTATTGATCGAGGGGACTCTGAACAACCGGTGGCCCGACATTTTGCTCTATTAAAACATTCAGTTGCCGATCTGAAATATATCATTATTGATCATGTGCCCCCACTTACAAGAGGGGGTGACAGAGGAACAATATTGTTACAGCGGGAATCCAAATGGATTTTTACTTTGGGCACCATGGCTCCACGAGGCCTGAATGTCAATCTAGATTGGCATTGCTTCCTATGATATATCTCCTTCCATACTGATTATAATACATGATTCTTGGTCTTTTTATGTTATTTTCTTGTATTATTTATTTTTATTTTCATTTTATTTATACTTACTATTTTCTGTTTGCCTTTTTGCTTTTTGTCTTTTCTTTAACATTCTTCTCTTTTTTCTCACTTTTTCAGTTTATTATTCTTTGTATTTCTTATTATTGCTTATTTCTTTATTTGTATTTATTATGTTTTTTTATGGTTTATTATTTATTTATTTATTATTTTGTTTCCTTTACTGTTATGGTACTCTATTTTATTTTAGTTAATATTCTTGGATCACAGTTGTCATGATTATGGATACTTGGTTAGTATTGTTAATATATAATTTTGGAGTCTATTTGATTGACATTAATGTGTCACATATTTAAATCTGTTTTGCCTTGTTTATCATATAAGTTACGGTGTAAGGATTTAATTTATCCCCGTTTATGAATGATGTTCCTATGCTTGTCATCCGTATTGTTATAATTGTAGGATTCCATAGATGCCTATTTAAATATATAAGCCTAGCGGTATTGGGATAGTTTACCATCTATAGGTTTAAGACTGTACTATCTGGTGCCTGTACATTTGAAATGTTATATTCTTTTGCTCAGTCGTTTGTAAATTATGTTGGTTCATTGCACATCTAATTTTTAAATGTTTTTAATGGCTATAGGGACTCTGCCGGGTGGCGTCCTGGTTGTTATGACAACCGATGTCGTAGGGATCTGCGCGCGGCTGTTGACTTCCGGAACGCCACCGGCGGGATTACACTTGGGAGCGCGTCGGCTTGTTATAAAGGGTGAGTTATGGTTTCTACCTGTAATTAGTTGTCTGAAGACGGGGGCAACCCCGAAACGTCACGGATTAAAGTTGTTATTTGCAAAAAAGACCCGGTGAGTACTTTTCTTTTTTGATGTTTATATATATATATATATATATATATATATATATATACACAAGTATGTGCAAAGATATATGTACAAATTCTAGAATTAATAATCATTTTAAAAACAAAAAAAACGAGATAGGCATATCATGATTTATAGAAATACAAATACACATTAATTTATGTGAAAATATCATATATCAGTTTTTTGTATAACAAATACATAGAAAAATACTTTCTAAGAGATATTATTGTTTTTTCAGATATAAATCTATCTATTTCTTGGACATTAACAAATGAAAAATAAAATATTAGTTTTAAAGAAATGTGCTTGTTCATGAACAGTAATGAAATTGTATAAAGTTGGAAAAAAAAGAATATCAGTGACATTGATGACTCTTACCAAAAGTCCGATGCTCATCGCTTCGTACTTAACGTGCATGTTTTTGACAGACTTTTTAATAAATAGGTCCGTCGTAAGTAGATTCGCGACAGCGATGTCTGGCGAGCATATTGACTCCAGCTAATGTGTCGAGATTGACAATACAATCATAACTTTTTTTCCAATGAGTTATTCACAAACATTATGTATTGCATTTTCAGGAAGCCGAGTTTCCCAAGAGATCTATATAGTTATTAATTATGCGTTATTTTTGTCACTGACCTAAATGTTTGCAGAAAATAGGTAGGTTAAAATATCTAACCATATAAATGTAAAACACATTTTAAAATTACACAATATTTCATTAGGGGCAACTTAGCAAATCTTAAAGGGACAGGAAAATCATAATTACACATTCATGATTTAGATAGAGCATGCAATTTTGAACAAATTTCCTATTTACTTCTATTATCTACTTAATTTGCTTCCTTCTCTTTATATATTTGTTGATAAGCATACCTAGGTAGTCTCAGGAGCAGCAATGCACTACATGGAGCTAGCTGCTGATTGGTTGCTGTACATGTATGCAACACCAAGAGAATGAAGCAAAGTCTCTATCTGAACCATGAAAGAAAAATCTAGGGTTTTGTGTCCCTTTCATAGCTGATACGTACTATAAATATATAGAATTGCTCTATCGAAAACGATGACAGAAAAAGTTGGGGTTTCATGTCCCTTTGACAATGAATGCATGTTCCTACCCATGTCCAACCAAACTCACCCACATAACAAAAATATTAATACAACCATTAAATGATTCCATTAAAAATCCTCCTATATTGTATTTCACAAAATTCCATCTACTTTTACACAAACCAAATTCTCTAATTTATTTAGATATTTACAATTGTACTTGTTATCAAAATCAGCTGACAGCTTTACGGTCACATGAAAGATGAGGATGGCTAATTTCATATAAAGGTCTCAAGTTGGCATTGTATATTGTTGTGTTCGATATAAGGGGTCTCATATGCCCATGGTTCTGTCAGGTGGTCACTATTGCTATGGTGATCAGCTGATAGCCACCTGGGCATGTGCACTTGTGTAGTGCTAATTGTGGGCTTCTCTTGTAAAGCCCAGAGCACAGTAAACATCACCTAGTAGACTAGTGCAGTGATTTAAATTTCAACCAAAATGGGCATGAAATCCCTTATTTTAAAACGGATATCCCCCTCTTACATGTGAAGGACATTTTGTGTGTGTTATATCTGCTGTCTTTTTGGCATAGAGACCCCTTTAGAGCCACTGCCAAAGACAAATTAAATACATTAAGCAGGTGACTGGAATTTTTATGTCAGTCAGCTACTAATGACAGGATTGTGGTTTACTTGTCTCTTTTGTACAAGCAGTGGGGCAGATTGGGTCTTCTTTAGAGCCCCTCCCCCCGCAGGTAGCACAGTACTGCTGCAGGTTATTGAAAAGACTCCCTCTTGCCCTTGTAAGTGGTCTGTGGGCTAAAATATAGGCCTTTAAATACCTGCACATGCCCAGCTGCAATTCCTTGTAACCTGTGATATGGCCACTGATGGTAAAAGAGACTTCTCTTTTGGCTACAGTGTGAGGGGTTAACAGAATCTGCATTGGAAAAGGGACCCCCTAGGAGGATGATGTTGTCCTCTGCATTGAAAGCTTAGGATTAAAATGATAAATAGGGACACTAAAGTAAAAATGATATTTTCATGATTCAGACAGACCATGCAATTAAAAAATAAAATAAAAAACGTACTAATTTACTTCCATTATTAAAATGTGCACAATCTTTTTAATTGTGCACTCTCTGAGGGTTCTCCTCCTCAGCATGTGCAAGAGTTCACAGTGTATATGTAAATGCTTTTGTGGCTGATGGCTGTCAAATGGTACAGAGAAAATGCAAGTAACTATGAAATTTGTCCCAAAAAAATGACTACTCATTTGCACTAATGGTTGCCAGCTATTCGCCACATAAATACTGAACAATTTCTAGGTGATTGGGAAATATGGCAAGTGGAGTAACACAATGCTCCTCCCAAAAAAAAAATACTTTGATCCAACAATGTATATTTTTTTTCACAACAGAGCAGTCATTTTACCCTATGGCTGCCAGCAACATACAAATCAGCCAATTCATCTCTGCTGTTGCACCATACATAAACAGTGGTGATTTGACCCACATGATAGTCACTAATTTCTTTCTGCTCCATATTTTTAATGCAATGAGTCGACATAATAGAACTTTTACATTTGACCAAAACTTTAAATAAAAAACTGAACAGTTAAATGCCCACTGTTTTTTTGAAGATTTTACTGGACAACCTGCTAAAATACTAGATTTTATGCAACCCTATTTGCATTGCCTTTTTGTTATGAATTTGTTGTACAAAAGGTATCGCATAAGTCTACAACAGAAGGAACAGTGTTTCATAGAATAACGATACATTACAATCTTATAGGCAGGACTTTTCTGCTCCTCATTTTGTATTTAAACCTTTGTGTGACCTCAATGACAACCCGATCCTCTGGCGGGATCACACTCTCCAAGGCACAGAGAGGACACCGCTAGTAATCATAGTCAGCAGTAATTAACATCAGATAATGTAATATTAATACAAGTGTTGTGACAGAACAGGCTTTAGATATCCTTATATACCTAGTAGAATAACAACAATTAACATTTTTTTTTTATAATAAAGATAATACTGAAAAAACTGTTAGTTAAACAATCATCAAACATCGTGAAGAACACAGCGGATCCATAAGAATATGCTGATCATAGATATCATAAAACATATAAAGAAAACAGAGTAAATTACGCCATGTTATGACCCCAAGAGCCTTTTTACCTGATTTAGGGAAAAACTTAATCAGAAATTCTTCGGGCAGGGCAGAGACTACTTAACTCTGCCAAAGCAAAACAATGTGGAGGATAAATCCCTTATCCCTAACCGGGGAATGGGGGGGCGGAGGTTACACTAGTGGTAAAGTTACCCATCGTTACTAACAGAAATAATAAACAAGTGAACAGAACTTGCGATTATCGATATATAACAGATACCTGGTATAGACACATTATACTTAGTGGAGCACCAGAAGTGAATGGGGAGAAAGTGAGTCCATGGGGAGTACTAATCACAAGAACAGTAGAAAACGTGTAACATTTAGAATTCGTGCAGGTTTGTCATTCATAATCAGCCCTGTAAGCCAAACAATCCTTCTAAAAACTATTAGGTATCTAAGGAAGACATTCTAGCGCAAAGTGTTTAAACATACGTGTAGCTAAATCTGAAACATCTAACTGTATTGAGGCCACACAGTAAGTGCGGTAGTTGTGTGAAATTATAGAGGCATAGGTCTCTCCCTGGAGATACAAAATAATGTTATCTAAATGTTGAACAGGCTTAGTTCAGACAGGAAGTGATAATCTGAGAGACCTATATATACACAGCCGTTACCTGATTGATATAAAAGATATACAGACAATATAATACTGCACCAGCCAAATATACCCCCTCCAAAATCCTTACATGATTAGATACAGGTCAGGTCCGCAAGACCTCCCTCAATGCGGAGAGCAATGCGCTCTCCATATTCAGCATTGCACCAGCAGCTCACAAGAGCTGCTGGTGCAACGCCGCCCCCTGCAGACTTGCGGCCAATCGGCCGCCAGCAGGGAGGTGTCAATCAACCCGATCGTACTCGATCGGGTTGATTTCCGGCGATGTCTGTCCGCCTGCTCAGAGCAGGAGGACAGGTTATGGAGCAGCGGTCTTTGTGATCGCTGCTTCATAACTGCTGTTTCTGGCGAGTCTGAAGACACGCCAGAAACACCGGCCATCAAGCTCCTTTCGGAGCTTGATAGATAGGCCACCAGGTGTTAAATGTTACCTTATGCTGCAATTTGCACTGCCTACCCTTAACCTTGCACTTATGTTCAAACTACATAATGGCCATAGTAAGCTAGCATGTAATAAATAGGACTGTCATTCCTTACTAAACAGAGGAATGCTAGAGAGAGACACAAGCCGTATGGGTTTGTATAGGCATACCCTAGAACAGAAAAAACCTTAACCAAAATATTAATTAAACTGGTACTAATGGGTATGTGCTAAACCATGTTCTGACTTGGTAAGGGAGACCTGCTCTACTTTAGGTCACATGACTTCATATATGAAATGTTCCCCCCAAAAGCAAAATTTAGTACTTTCTCCATGTATACCTATGTCAGGGCTACAAATAATATAAACACACACACGGAAAAAGTTATAGGTGTAAAATCTATACAGTTTTAGGCAGCATTTTTCACAAGAGTAGAATCCTCAGATTAAGACGTAATAATCATGGCACATTGAACAAAAAACATAGTACACACATAGGGGGACACATTGGTATAGGTGTTAGGGAATCAGGCACCTCCCAATGTTATGTAATAGTATGTTGCCAAGGTTAAATACGTGGAAATTAATTAATCAGAATATCTTTTTATATCCTGGACTAAAATACTGCCTAATAACAGTGTGCACAAACTATAATACCAAAGGAAGAAAGGCAACTATTTTATGTAAGGGCACAAGACCACCTGTAGCAAAGGTCTCAATAGCAAGTATGGTGTATTAGTGATGGGGTACATGTGGAAATATATCAGAGGCAGCAAGAACGGTTATATGATGGATATAAACTATTAGCTATTTTGACAATTATTCCACATAGAGACCAAAAACGTTCTCTAAATCAGAAACTAAACTCTACTAATAAACATTTCTTAAATTAATATATACAGTGGAGTGTGGAGTTGTGACTATGATATTTATAGGGGCCTGCTTAAAATCAGAACATGTGGCTTCATAGATACAGACTCCCCACACACAGGTAAGAACTAGAGCACAACTAACCACAATCCATTTTAGGACCATAAATAGGAAAAACATAGATAAGTTACAGAAGGAAAACCACATATTTTCAGGCATTTTTCTGGTCATGAGTGCAGAGTCTTCAATTTCACCTATAGTAATTTTTCTGAAAGCGTCAATATTCAAGACTCAATGCAGGGCGTACGTTAGAGTCAGTGTATCTTACTGGGCCTAACCTTCTGCATCTATCTCAGTTCTTGAAAAATCACCAACTCCAGCCCTTGCATGTGTGCCAGAATGCCAAGTACCCTCACGCGGTGAGGTCATTGTTTACAAAGTTACGCCCAGGGGGAGAACTTTTGGGCAAAACATCCTCAAGTCCCAATTTATGGTAATGTCATGCTTGCGGGAGTCAGCCATGCTCCTACACACATCTCCGCCAGAAATAGTAAATAGCAGAGCCCTCCAGAAGTGGCCATCCGTAGCTCCCTCAGGCTCACATCCGTTAGCGAGGACCTCACTGTACCCACAAGCATTCATCTCAGATAGCTGTAAGTAGCGATCTGGTGCAGCGAGCAAAGCACTGGTGTTACCGGAAATATCCCTGACAGTTATGTCTTGTGTTCGCTCTCTCTTAGATTGAGCATATACAGGAAGAATAACTCTTGTAGAAGGCTGCATGGTGCCGAGCTGCACACTGAAGGCCGTCTCTTCTTTCTTAACAAGCTCAAGTCGCTAATTATTTGAGCATTCTGCTTCCACATTTGCTATGAGGCAGTTGAATTTGTTAAGTATCAGTAGTTCATGATCTGCAAGCAGGGCCTGTATCTCACTGCAGATGCTGTCTTCCATACTGGCAATAGGATAGTCAATGCAGATAATTGATCTAAACTCTTTTAATTAGGTTCACAACTGAAGTTCTCTGTAATATTTCGTTGCAGGATGCAATTACCTAGAAAGTCCCTGTATTATTCTTCAAAAAAAATACTAATACAGGTAGCCCTCAGTTTACGCCGGGGTTAGGTTCCAGAAGGAATGGTTGTAAATCGAAACCGTTGTAAATTGAAACCCAGTTTATAATGTAAGTCAATGGGAAGTGAAGGAGATAGGTTCCAGGCCCCTCTCAAAATTGTCATAAGTAACACCTAATACATTATTTTTAAAGCTTTGAAATGAAGACTTTAAATGCTAAACAGCATTATAAACCTAATAAAATAATCACACAACACAGAATATATAATTTAACTAAGTTAAATGAACAAAAACATTTGCTAAACAGCATTATAAACCTAATAAAATAATCACACAACACAGACTTCACTTGCATTTTTCTGCAAACAGTTCTTTCTATGCATTCCAATATGGACTGATTTATAGACAGGAAGATCTTGTTCCTTTGAAATCTGCTTAATAGCTCATGTCTGGTTAAACTGATTAATTTCAGCTTGCTTGGCTTTGCTGCAACACAAGCGGACAGCTCCACCTACTGGCTATTTTAATAAATGCACTGCTTCTCAATGCTTTTCAAAAGCAGTCACATGACTAGAAAAAAGGTTGTTATTCTGAAACGGTGTAAATTGAACCGTTGTAAAACGAGGGCCACCTGTAAATATAAAATAGAGTGAAATATTGTCAGGAGCCTCTTCAATACACGTCCTGCTGCCTCGGCTCTAGGCTCCGCCCCCCAGAGCATGCAATTTTATGCAACTTTCTGGGCTGGCTCCTAAGCCATTCCTGCTTTTCAAATAAAGATACCAAGAGAACAAAGAAAAAATTATAATATGAGTAAATTAGAACGTTGCTTAATATTGCATGCTCTATCTGAGTCATGAAAGAAAAAAAATTAGTTTCATATCCCTTTAAAATGTTTTAATTTGATTTTAAAGCCCTCAAGAAGTTCAACTAACTGGGCCTTAAGGCCTGATTATTCAGTGACTGACAGTCACATCTCCTTGTGTTTTACTGTGGACAGTTGCATGCTCCTTAAGCATAAAAAAGTATGTCTTTCTCAGTACAGGAAAGTCTCTTTTACAGAAAAAAAACTGAAATATATTTTAAAATTCTCTCTTTTAGCTTTAAACTAACAGAAAAATAACTTTTGTGTCCCATTTATAATGCGACAAAGAACATGGCAAGTGGAAGGGCCGGGGAGTGGGTGGAAACAGCTGCAGCAGGGTTCTCATGCTTTAACTTCGGACTCACAGTATGTTGTACTAAACTAGGAGCAGCAGTCAGAGGAGTGGGGCGGCAAAATAGCCTGGATCTCTGGGACAGTTCCCCAGTAAAATAAATACACAGTACAAAAAGCAAAACTTCAGGATTGTCCTGGGACGTTCGGGACTGTTGGCACCTATGCTATTATATATTTATTATTTTTTCACAGCACACTTGCAAATGTTTATTTAGAAAGCATTCCAGTTTTAAAGATAAAGTAACATTGTAGTAGTTTTTCTTTGTTTTATCTAAAATAAATAATTTCCAAATGTATCATAAAAAATGCTGCTAGATACAGGTCAGCAGCCTGGGCCGTTGTTTTCATGTCAGGAATGTAGAAGTACCTTTAAACAAATGCTGTGATAGATTTCTATATCAACCTGCAGGGAGTGTATTTATGGATTGTGTAGTCTAAACACCAAAAGATTCTACTCCACCCCCCAACACGCATGTTTTAGAACTTTTTTTGAGAGACAAAGCTGTAAGCTGGGTTTCTGATTTGTATATGTGGCAACCTAAAATTTGCAATGATTTCTGTTGGCATAAAACATGTATGTGAGGAATTGGAGGAGTAGAAAAAGGGTGCAAGCTAAGGTAGAGCTTTGGGTTGAGCCTTTTGATTGACCCCACCTACCAACCATGCCCAGACAACTGCAGTTTGTCCAGCACTTTAAGGAGGAAAGATGACAACCCTAGTACCAATCAATGAGCAAGCCCACCCTCGGTCAGTTTATAAGTGATGGCCATGGGGGGTTCAACTTAGTGCAACACATCCAGAGACTTACAGTAAGGGGAGGATATGTGCTTTTGTTTCAGCCCTCAGACCTACAGATACCTGGGAATACACATATTGCCACCCTTCATGTTAACCAGCAAGCATTAATATGAAGTATCAAGTTGAAACTATTATTATTATTATTATTGTACTTCCTTAATTTTCAAAGGGAATAGGATTTAGTCCAGAGCATCAATGAACAATGCAATATGACACTTTTACAACAATCATTTTAAACAATTTCTATAATCTATGGCTAAAATTACTAGAAGACATAAGCAGTTTGCTCGGGTCAGGTACTGCTCCTATTAAAAGCTAAACTTATAATATTGCGATTGTGTTAACGTATTCCCCAAAGAAGTCAATGGAGCACGAAAAGTGGAAAAACCTAACACCCTACTTGTGCGCAAACCCAACAAGAAAATATTAATATTTCACATTAGAGTACAATGTTCTTCACATAGAAGAATATGTTCTATTTATTCATAAATACATATTTCTACATACATATAATATTAATGCTGACAGCATACGCTAGCAGGGGTTGTCAATCAACCCGATCGTATGAGATTGGGCAGATTGATGTCCGCAGCCTCAGAGGCAGCGGGCGAGTTAAGGAGCAGCGGTCTTCAGATCACTGCTTCTTAACTCCTGTTTCCGGCGAGCCTGAAGGCCTGCGCAGAAAAAGCAGCATTAGGGGCCATTCGGCCCCTATATCTTTACAAACAATACATATTGCCATAACACTGAAGTCATTTGTAAAATGTCAAATACATTTGTGTTCAATCTGCCTTAAGCCACGATTACATACAAAAACAAAAAAGTAAATGATAAATATAAAACACAGATGTCTGTAAAAATATGGTTAGAATATAATTTATTTTGGACCTAATAAGCCCTCTGTTTCCGCTTAGGATTGCGTGTAAAGCAATTCTGTATTTCAGATTTTACTTATGATCTTCCAGATCTAAGCAGCTCCTTTCTGCTTACAGCCCATATTGTCTTACAAGCTTCAAACACTTCAGAATCTGGTAAGTAGGTGTGTAGAAGTCTTTGATGCTGATTTACTGTTTTTATAGTAAGATAGGGTATAATTGAAACCTGTTAGCATTTCCACGCATTCAGTATTGAAAGTACCATTTAATTTGGTACACAGAAACAATAAAACACACCCGTCTTTAAAATTGTTCAATGAGACTGAAAAACATGCATAAATTTAAATTTAAGGGACAATAAAGTATATATATTTTTTTAAATGGATAGCACATATCAGGTACAAACACCATAGTGAAATATTATCTGGCAAAATTAACATTTACTCGTGAGTGATAAGGTGTTTATCGCGGCTGTCTGCTCGTATTACAAGTTAAAAGTAATCACTTGAGCGCAATTGAAGCTAATGCGGCCTATTTAACAAAGGTCTGTCGGACCTGATCCTACAGTGCGGATCAGGTCCGACAGACCTCGCTGAATGCGGAGAGCAATACGCTCTTCGTATTCAGGATTGCACCAGCAGCTCTTGTGTGCTGCTGGTGAAATGCCGCCCCCTGCAGATTCACGGCCAATCGGCCGCCAGAAGGGGGGTGTCAATCAACCCAATCGTACTCGATCGGGTTGAATTGCGGCGATGTCTGTCCCCCTGCTAAGAGCAGGCGGATAGAGTTATGGAGCAGTGGTCTTTAGACCGCTGCTTCATAACTGCTGTTTCTGGCGAGGCTGCAGGCTTGCCAGAAACACGGGCCTTTAAGCTCCATCCGGAGTTTGATAAATGGGCCCCAATGTGCGTTGGGTTAGCGCAACCTCAGAGCTCTGCTTAACTGTTTCCCAAAACAAAAAAAGTCTCACAAAACACATCAAAAATACATTACAAAGTACAGTTACACTCTATAATAACATCATCTAATAAAAATTATTACAAAAGTGCTGCACAAAAAAGCTGTAAGGGCTCAAAGATATGATGTCTCAGGTGTAAGAAAAAAAAAAAGCAGGCAAAGGGCATTAACAGTGAGATACATACATATACATGTTTAATATGTGTGTGTGTGTATATATATATATATATATATATATATATATATATATGTGTGTGTGTGTGTGTGTGTGTTTATATGTGTGTACATATGTGTTTATATGTGTATATATGTATTTACAGACATATATACACATACAGTATATACATATATACACTTATATACACATATATTTAAGTGTATTGGAGCCCTTTGTTGTCAAGTTGATGAAAACATGAAAAACATATTTATGCAATATTCATATTTAATAATGGTTTTAACTATGTACTTACTATAAATATTTCACATTCCAATGTTCTGCACATAGCAGAATATGTTCTAAGTATTTATAAATAGATATTCATATATATATATATATATATATATATATATATATATATATATATATATATATATATATAACTGTATATAGCTATACCTATATATAATCATGTATATATGTATGTATAGATATATATTTTACCAAAATACCATCATATATATGGTATTATATATTATATATATAAATGTGTATTTATGAATAAATAGAACATATTCTTCTATATGAAGAACTTTGAAATTTGAAATATTCATATTTTCATGTTGGGTTAGAGCACTTGAGAATATACGATCTGCATAGCGCATGAGTAGGGTTTTTTCCCACTTTTTTGCTCCAATGACTTCTATTGGGAATAGGTTATTGCACAAGGGAAATTCTAAGTTCAGCTTTTTTCGTGCATCAGGTTAGCGTACCAGCAAAAACAGTTTACAGTTTACCCAACTCGTGCAAAAAGCTTACTTCTAGTGCAGTTAACAACATATTGCCACAATTGGACCTGTCAAGGGGTGGGATAAATTAGGCCCCAAGTGAACAGTCAGTTCTTGAATTTCATATGTTGGAAGCAGGAAAAATGGACAAGCGAAAAGATCTGAGTGACTTTGACAAGGGCCAAATAGTGATAGCTAGATGACTGAGTCAGAGCATCTCCAAAATGGCAAGTCTTGTGGGATGTTCCTAGTATGCAGTGGTTAGTACCTACCAAAAGTGGTGCAAGGAAGTACAACTGATGAACCGGTGTCAGGGTCATGGGAGCTCAAGGCTCACTGATACACGTGGGGAGTGAAGGATGATCACAGAGAAGAGCTCCTGTAGCTGAAATTTCTGAAATAAAATGAATGCTGGCCGTGATAGAAAGGTGGTAGAACACACAGTGCATCACAGTTTGATGTGTATAGGGGCTGCATAGCCACAGACCAGTCAGAGTGCCCATGATAACCCCTATCCACCCCCGAAAGCACTGGGGAAGTGAGCATAAGAACTGGACCATGGAGCAATGGAAGAATGCTGCCTGTTCTGATGAATCCCGTTTTCTTTTAGATCAGGTGGATGGCCGGGTGTGTGCATTATTGACCTGGGGAAGATATGGCAGCAGGATGCACTATGCGAAGAAGGCAGGCCGGCAGAAGCAGTGTTATGTTCTGGGCAATGCTCTGCTGGGAAACCTTAGGTCCTGGCATTCATGTAGATGTTTCTTTGACATGTACCACCTACCTAGAGGATGTTGCAGACCATGTACGCCCCTTCATGGCAATGGTGTTCCCTGATGGCAGGATAATGCCCCCTGCCACACTGCAAACATTGTTCATATACACACATATATATTTAGAGATGTATATGTACGTATCTCTATGTTACCTCATATCTTTGAGCCCTTATAACTTTTTAATGTAATTTTGTTTTAATATTTCTTATCAAACAGTGTTATTATGAGTATAACTGTACTTTTCATGTGTTTTTGTTGTTTTTTTGTACAACTTTTTTGTCTCGCGTAACAGTTAACCAGCTCTAAAGTTGCGCTAACCCGACGTGCTTTAAATTTGATTGTGCTCACACCAACACGTTTACCTTTAACTTGTAATACACGTGCTACTTCCAACCTGCAAAGAGCCACAATATACCCCTTATCGCTCACGCGCCACTCATAATCTAGCCCTTAAATAGAAAGGGAGATCATGTGACAATGAAATATGACTGTATAGATCCTAATTGTTTTGACATAATGAAACTTGTTTGTCAGGATTCCTAAAAAGCAACTGTGGCTTGTATGGGTAGAACCACCATTATTTGACAAAATGGCTGTATTCCTTCTTAAAGGTGTATTTAGATTTTGTGCTGCCATAGGCACTGGGAAATCTGCTGTCCCTATAACCTGCCATGAGTCCTTACAAACTGTGCTCATATATTTCTCAAAACTGAAAGCCAGAGAAACATTGAGTTGTTATTCAACCCCTCTAGACAAACAGGTATTTGGTGATTTGCAATAATATTAACAAATAAAAAACATATTTGTTTGTAGATATCATGCAGTAAAACTACCCCTTTGAAATTGCTCCCCCTATGTAATCCTACTGCCCTAGGCCTGGCCAAATTTAAGTTAATGTAGGTAAAAAATAATACATAGATAATCCTGACTGTTAAAGAGGAATTTTTAAAAAATGTGAGGCAATCTGCTTTCTAATACATAGCCATTGTAAATCAGAAATAAAAGCTTTAGTTACTGGGATATGTCACATAATTATATATGTTAATCGGCTTGCTCTGTATATTTTCCAAGAAAGGAAGCTTTACTGTGTACGTGTTGCAGGATAAGTTAGATGCCTAAATTTTTGGTCACTTGCTTTTATTATAGACAATCATACATAAACCTAAAAATCCAACAGTAAATCACTTATTTCACATGATCACTGTGTGATGAAGCTGCACTGCAAGCAAATACTATTAATGAAGAAAAATCATGTAAATACTTTATAAATTGTAGCTTCATGATGAGCAGCCATCTTGAAAGTCAACTGTGAGATTCAGTTTTCCCCTTTTGTTTTTCATTTTTGATAAATCTCCTCATAATTGTTTTAATTGCTAGCATCATCCATATTTGCCAAGTTATTATTCAACTAACTTGTCAAACAATGTGTCAGTAAAGTGAGTTTTCTGGCCTTTTGCCCAAGTAAGGCCTTTTTATGATTTTGCGCTTTTTGTGCACAAGCGATATTGTGTGTTTTTTTACTTTTTGCGTGCATCAGAAATAGTGCGCATATTACAAGGCAATTTGCGCTCATCCAGTTAGTGTGAGCAAAATATTTGCATAAAAGGTAGTAAGTTAAAAGAAGGTGAATAAAACACAACATAAATACATTTAAAAGTATAGTTAAATTCATATAAACACTATACGATAAAAATGATTGAAATTAAAAATAAAAAAAATTCTAAAAAAGTTATAATGTATGAGGTGTTTCACAAAAAACTTCTCTAATCTGTGTGTACAGATGTATTTATAGACGTATAAGTGTACATATGCATTTACATACATATATACATATGTATACATAAATAAATATATATATATATATATATATATAGTAATAACAGCAAAAAGAGCACTCACCGGGACTATCACTGATATATCATAATGAGCTTTTTATTTATACAGGTAACGTTTCGGGGATTCCAACCCCGTCCTCAGACCTTACATAACACACAATAAGTCTTACCTTAAATACCCTCCACCGACTGAGCATATCGCTGTACCGGAAGTCAACCGGCGTTCTGCCCGCACCACTGCGCATGCCCAGAGCGTCGGCATGACAACCGGACCCAGCGTCATGCTTGAAAAAATATACACATAACACCGTGGTTAAAAACATGAACATGGAGTAAGTGGAACACAATGCAGCCTCACGTGCTATATCAGTGATAGTCCCGGTGAGTGCTCTTTTTGCTGTTATTACTGAATGTTGTTTGGATGCACCCTGGGCGGCTGTAACATAAAGTGAGTGCAGAGTTCACCAGAGACTGTTATATATATATATATATATATATATATATATATATACACACACACACTGGAGCCCTTTGCAGTCAATTACCTGAAAACATGAAAAATCCTTTTTACTCAATATTAATATTATATAATGTGTTTAACTGTTTATTTACTGTAAATATGTTACATTCCAATATTTTTCACATAACTAAATGTTGTATGTATAGTTCAATAGATATTTATATATATATCCACAGAGGCTGGTGCACTCGCACAAACAGGTGTCCAGTTGCCAGGGTGCTTAATGCAGGTAGAGATAAAGGTAATAGAAGACAGCACTCGCTGGGCTTAAGGATAAGCAATAGAAGCTTTTATTTACGTGACGTTTCGGGGACAGCTCTCCTTCATATACCTTTGCCTATATATAATCACTATAGATATATATTTTACCAAAATTTTATATATATAATTTTATATATATATATATATATATATATATATATATATATATATACAGTATATATATATATAAATATCTATTTAACAATACATAGAACATATCTTTCTATGTGAAGAACATTGCAATGTGAAATATGCATAATTCATCTTGGATTTAGAGCGTGAGTATAAGTGTTAGGCTTTTTTCCGTTTGCGCGCTCTATTGAAGTCTATTGGGAGAAAAAGTTAAGTCAATCATGATATCCGAAGTTCAACTCTTTGCACGTGTTGGGTTTTGCTTGAGTGCAAAGTTTTTACTTTCAACTTGTAATATGCGCGCTACCCAATGCGTGCAAAAAGTTAACCCTCTAGCAGCAGCGCTAAATCGTGCAGAACTTGTAGCTCTTAATAATTATTTATCCAACGTCAAAACGACATCACACAACATATAATACCAACTATAGATAGACCACTGTTTTGATTACTATTTTGACCAAGTATTATATCTATTTTGTTTGGAAGCACCCAGCATAGGCCCAGATTACAAGGGATGTGCTATTGATAGTGCGGGCCGCGACAAGCAGTATCACTGGACCACACTAACATTAGCACACAACTTGATATTACAAGTCCATTGTAAATCACATTTACCAGAAATGGCTTAGCGTTGTCGACGTCGCTTTAGCACAACCTATACTTTCAATGGATATCGCAAATGCGCTAACTTGCGCTCATATTACAAGTTGAAAGTTATAGCTTACGTTCGAGTGAAAGCCAAAACTGTACTAAAATATTAAGCACAACTTAAAATGTGAAGTAAACAGCTTAGTCAAAATTAAACTTTCATGATTCAGATAGAGCAGCCAATTTTAATCAACTTTCTAATTTACTCCTATTATCAATTTTTCTTCGTTCTCTTGGTATCTTTATTTGAAAAATCAAGAATAAAAGCATAGGAGCCGGACCATTTTTGGTTCAGTATCTGGGTAGCACTTTCTGATTGGTGTTTAAATTTAGCCACCAATCAGCAAGCGCTACCCAGGTGCTGAACAAAAAATGGGCTTGCTCCTATGCTTACATTCAAATAAAGATACATATATATATATATCACAATTGACACAAGTCGAGTGAGTGCGGATCTTTACTATATTTTTTTATATATATATATATATATATATATATATATATATATATATAAATATATATGTGTGTATTGATATATAGATATAAATCTGTATATATTCTTTTTTTTTTAAATAATCAACTATAGACATAAATATTTAAAAATAAAAAGAGCATGTTACAACATAGGAATTTGAAGTATTCCTAATTAGTGATGTCGCGAACATAAAAATTTGGGTTTGCGGACGGCAAACGCGAACTTCCGCAACTGTTCGCGAACGGGCGAACCGGGCAAACCGCCATAGACTTCAATTGGCAGGCGAACTTTAAAACCCACAGGGACTCTTTCTGGCCACAATAGTGATGGAAAAGTTGTTTCAAGGAAACTAACACCTGGACTGTGGCATGCGGGAGGGGGATCCATGGCAAAACTCCCATGGAAAATTACATAGTTGATGCAGAGTCTGGTTTTAAGCCATAAAGGGCATAAATCACCTAACATTCCTAAATAGTTTGGAATAACGTGCTTTAAAACATCAGGTATGATGTTGTATCGATCAGGTAGTGTAAGGGTTACGCCCGCTTCACAGTGACAGACCAAACTCCCCGTTTAAAGGGACAGTCTACACCAGAATTTTTATTGGTTTAAAAGATAGATAATCCCTTTATTACCCATTTCCCAGTTTTGCATAACTAACACATTTATAATAATATAATTTTAACCTCTGTGATTATCTTGTATCTAAGCCTCTGCAAACTGCCCCTTTTTTCAGTTCTTTTGACAGACTTGCAGTCAAGCCAATCAGTGCCTGCTCCCAGATAACTTCTCATGCACGAGCACAGTGTTATCTATATGAAATACGTGAACTAACACCCTCTAGTGGTGAAAAACTGTTAAAATGCAATCTGAAAGAGGTGGGCTTCAAGGTCTAAGAAATTAGCATATGAACCTCCTAAGTTAAGCTTTCAACTAAGAATACCAAGAGAACAAAGCAAAATTGGTGATAAAAGTAAATTGGAAAATTGTTTAAAATTACATGCTCTATCTGAATCATGAAAGTTTATTTTGGCCTAGACTGTCCCTTTAACGCACCGCAAAGAACCGCAAACAGTCCATTTGCACAACCGCAAACACCCCATTTGCACAAGGTTGGATACCAAGCTAGCCATGTCCCGTTCCTTGTCCTCACTGATCCGTCATTGAAGGTCTCTTCCTCCACCCAGCCACGTACAACACCAAGGGTCCCCGGAAGGTGACAACAAGCCCCCTGGGACGCCTGCTATGTTTGGTCTTCCACCTCCTCAAAGCCACCTTCCTCCTCTGACTCCTTTTCTTCAGACTCCTCTCTCTGCGTTATTATAAGGTGTGTTAAGTAGTACTATTCCTATCAGTTTAATCCCTGTTACGTCCCCTATCAGGGGACGTGTATATGGCATCGATTTTAGGAACCGGGAGATGGAAAAAGATGCTTGGTCGGTCCTCCTACTTCAAATTTGGGGCACTGCGCGTGCAATCTAATGTGCCACCAGATATGAGTGGTGCTTTAAGTAGTTCTATTCTTATCAGTTTAATCCCTGTTACGTCCCCTATCAGGGGACGTGTATATGGCATCGATTTTAGGAACCGGGAGATGGAAAAAGATGCTTGGTCGGTCCTCCTACTTCAAATTTGGGGCACTGCGCGTGCAATCTAATGTGCCACCAGATATGAGTGGTGTGTTAAGTAGTTCTATTCTTATCAGTTTAATCCCTGTTACGTGCCTTTTTTTGGCTTGTTTTTTGAAGCCACAGTGCAGCACCAGAGGCCAGAAAAATTAGGCATGTACACATGCCAGAAAAATTTATGTTTGTTTCACAGGCAGAAAGTGCCCTAAAACATTGCGGCTTGAACCCTAGTTGGTGGCGGATAAGTCACGCAAGTCATCCGGCATTCAGAGATCAAATACAGCAGCGTGTGGACCATTTTTAGCCCAAGGCTGCTCATCTCATCAGGCCTTTTTTAGTCGAATGTATCGCCCACTGTCAGTCCCTTCGGGATCCATCCCTCATTCATCTTAATAAAGGTGAGGTAATCTAGACATGTTTGACCTAGGTGTCGGCGACTTCTCTTCTCAGTGACAATACCTCTTGCTGCACTGAAGGTCCTTTCTGACAGGACACTTGAAGCGGGGCAGGCCAGAAGTTCTATCGCAAATTGGGATAGCTCAGACCACAGGTCAAGCCTGCACACCCAGTAGTCAAGGGGTTCATCGCTCCTCAGAGTGTCGATATCTGCAGTTAAGGCGAGGTAGTCTGCTACCTGTCGGTCGAGTCGTTCTCTGAGCGTGGACCCCGAAGGGCTGTGGCGATGCGTAGGACTTAAAAAGCTCTGCATGTCCTCCATCAACAACACGTCTGTAAAGCGTCCTGTCCTTGCCGGCGTGGTCTTGGGAGGAGGAGGATTACTTTCACCTCTTCCCCTGTTAGATTCTCATTGTGCTGTGACATCACCCTTATACGCTGTGTAAAGCATACTTTTTAATTTATTTTGGAACTGCTGCATCCTTTCCGACTTGCGGTAATTCGGTAACATTTCAGGCACTTTATGCTTACACCGGGGGTCTAGTAGTGTGGACACCCAGTACAGGTCGTTCTCCTTCAGCCTTTTTATACGAGGGTCCCTCAACAGGCACGACAGCATGAAAGACCCCATTTGCACAAGGTTGGATGCCGAGCTACTCATGTCCCGTTCCTCGTCCTCAGTGATCTCACTGAAGGTATGTTCTTCCCCCCAGCCACGTACAACACCACGGGTACCAGATAGGTGACAACGAGCACCCTGGGATGCTTGTTGTGGTTGGTCTTCCTCCTCCTCCTCAAAGCCACATTCCTCCTCTGACTCCTCTTCCTCACAATCCTCTTCCTGCGTTGCCGCTGGTCCAGCAAGCGATGCTGATAAGGCTGTTTCTGGTGGTGATGGAGACCACAACTCTTCCTCTTCACGCTCATGCCAGCGTGGTCGTGGGAGGAGGAGGATTACTTTCCCCTCTTCCCCTGTTAGATTCCCGTTGTGCCTTTTCAGAATTTCTTCCTATTCAGGGTAACCCTCTCTTTTTACCAGGTATTAACCAGAAGGTTTTCAAGGTATGGGCAGAAAAAGGATTAAATCGGGTTTGCCAATTATTAGGTTCGGATGAGTTAGTACTTCAAGGGGAAACCTTGTTTGCTGCATTTAATCTGCCCAGATCCGATTTATTTGCATTTTTTCAGATCAGACACTTTATCTCTGCTCAAAAATGGAGGTTACCTTTGTCCATTGCATGGTCTGAGGTTAGGATTCTCCTACAAAGATTTACCGCCGGCATTACATCAATCTCACTAATATATGACATAATGTTGTCAAAACAATCTCAAGACATGATGGATAAGATTTGTAACTTTTGGTTACCGCTAATTCCAGATATAGATCAGGATAAAATTTGCCTGAGCTTTAACAATTTAGATAAGTGCTTAATACCTTCAAATTGGAAGGAATCACATATGAAATTCATAAATGATTTTTACCTATATCCAGCGAAAATTGCCAAGTACTATCAGGGTGGATCCGCTGAGTGTCCAAGATGTCATTACCAAAATGCTGATCTGTTTCATATGTTTTGGGCTTGCCCTAAGATAAGACAGTTATGGCAAAAAATCACATACTGGTTTAATAAGGTTCACAACTCATCTATCTCCCTCACATTCCGGGATATTGTCTTATTATTTAATACCCTTAATAGTCAAGTTTGTCGCTGGATATACCCCTTAAATATTACAATATTAGTCGTAAGACAATGCATATTAAAAAGTTGGAAAGCCAGAAGAGCGCCCTCGCTCACAGTAGTCATTCAAATGATACAGGAACAGATTATCTTTGAATCTTACCATCTCCAGTCTCTGTCTGAAAAAAGAATTAAGAAATTTTTATATGGTTGGTACTCTATCATTAAGACATATTCTCTAGCTATTCAAAAACAGATATTAGCACCCTTTCTATCCTCTCTTAGTTTCATTGAGATGGTAGTATTAGAATTGTTTCCGTATACTTGGATTAGAAATCCAACTGAGATATAAACGTAGAGAGTAATAAGATCAATTCAAGAAAATATCTTATTATAACTCATTATTCCCCCCCCCCCCCTTTCCCTTTTTTTTTTTTTTTTTTTTTTTTTTCTTTTTCCCCCCTCCCTTGTCCCCTCATGGCCTAGTGCCATGAGGAGTCAAATATAAAAATAAAAATAAAAAGCCGACAAAAGATTATTATATGTTTTTTAGACTCAGGTGTCGAGTATTATTTAATTTGTTTAAGATTGAAAAATTATGTAAATGACAATACGACAAGATTTTTTGTACATTGTATTGTATATCCTTTTTATTTTTGTTGTATTATTAATCACTGTTTCTTGTTATTTTGAATGGTTCGGCAAATAATAAAGAGATTTAAAAAAAAAAAAAAAAAAAGATTCCCGTTGTGCTGTGACATCACCCTTATACGCTGTGTAAAGCATACTTTTTAATTTATTTTGGAACTGCTGCATCCTTTCCGACTTGCGGTAATTCGGTAACATTTCAGGCACTTTATGCTTATACCGGGGGTCTAGTAGCGTGGACACCCAGTACAGGTCGTTCTCCTTCAGCCTTTTTATACGAGGGTCCCTCAACAGGCATGACAGCATGAAAGACCCCATTTGCACAAGGTTGGATGCCGAGCTACTCATGTCCCGTTCCTCTTCCTCAGTGATCTCACTGAAGGTATGTTCTTCCCCCCAGCCACGTACAACACCACGGGTACCAGATAGGTGACAACGAGCACCCTGGGATGCCTGTTGTGGTTGGTCTTCCTCCTCCTCCTCAAAGCCACATTCCTCCTCTGAGTCCTCTTCCTCACAATCCTCTTCCAGCGTTGCCGCAGGTCCAGCAAGCGATGCTGATAAGGCTGTTTCTAGTGGTGATGGTGACCACAACTCTTCCTCTTCACGCTCATCTACGGCCTGATCCAGCACTCTTCGCAGGGCACGCTCCAGGAAGAAAACAAATGGTATGATGTCGCTGATGGTGCCTTCAATGCGACTGACTAGGTTTGTCACCACCTCAAAAGGACACATGAGCCTACAGGCATTGCCCATGAGCGTCCAGTAAAGTGGCAAAAAAATTCCCAGCTCCGCAGAGGCTGTCCTAGCACCCCGGTCATACAAATAGTCGTTAGCGGCTTTTTATTGTTGGATCAGGCGGTTGAACATTAGGAGTGTTGAATTTCAATGTGTCGGGCTGTCGGAAATCAAGTGCCTCACTGGCATGTTGTTTCGCCGCTGGATATCTGAAAAGTGCGCCATGGCCGTGTAGGAACGCCTGAAATGGCCACACACCTTCCTGGCCTGCTTCAGGACGTCCTGTAAGCCTGGGTACTTATGCACAAAGCGTTGTACGATCAGATTACACACATGTGTCATGCACGGCACATGTGTCAACTTGCCCAAATTCAATGCCGCCACCAAATTTCTTCCGTTGTCACAAACCACTTTGCCGATCTCCAGTTGGTGCGGAGTCAGCCACTGATCCACCTGTGCGTTCAGGGTGGACAGGAGTGCTGGTCCGGTGTGACTCTCTGCTTTCAGGCAAGTCAACCCCAAGACGGCGTGACACTGCCATATCCGGGATGTGGAATAGTTCCTGGGGAGCTGGGGGGGTGCCGTTGATGTGGAGCAAGATGCAGCAGCAGAACAAGACTCAGCCGAGGAGGTTATGGAAGAGGATGGAGTAGGAGGAGTAGAGGAGGTGGCAGCAGGCCTGCCTGCAAGTCGTGGTGGTGTCACCAACTCCTCTGCAGAGCCACGCATTCCATGCTTGGCAGCCGTCAGCAGGTTTACCCAATGCGCAGTGAAGGTGATATACCTGCCCTGACCATGCTTTGCAGACCAGCTATCAGTGGTCAGATGGACCCTTGCCCCAACACTGTGTGCCAGACATGCCATTACTTTCTTTTGCACAATCGAGTACAGGTTGGGGATTGCCTTTTGTGCAAAGAAATTTCGGCCGGGAAACTTCCACTGCGGTGTCGCAATAGCTAAAAAAAATTTGAATGCCTCAGACTCCACCAGCTTGTATGGTAAAAGCTGGCGGGCTAAGAGTTCAGTCAAGCCAGCTGGGAAAGGGGGTGACTTTATGACATTGGCTTCTTACGCTCAAACACCTGACTGAGGGCAGATGAGCAGGAACTGCTCAAGGCGAGACACAGAGTGGCGGATGGTTGAGAGGGGGCAAGGAGGACAGCAGTGGTTGACGTGGCTGAAGATGCTGGACCAGGAGGAGGATGGCGGCTTTGAGTTTGTGTGCTGCTTGTACTCATGTGTTGATCCCATAGGCATTTGTGATGTGCGATCATCTGCCTTCGCAAAGCAGTTGTACCTAGGTGGGTGTTGGACATCCCACAACTCAGTTTCTTTTGGCACAGGTTGCAAATGGCATCTCTGTTGTCAGAGGCAGACACACAAAAAAAAGGCCACACTGCTGAGCTCTGCAATGACGGCATTCTGGTGGTGGCAACAGCATGCGTTGATTGGCGTGCTTTCTGGCTGACCCCGGGTGCTGATGCATGCTGTCTGACTGTGCCACTAGCTCCCCCTCCTTCCAACTCGTCTCCTCCTCCTCTCTGTCTCCCCAACTGAGCTTTCCCCCTCTTCTTCTCTTCTAGCGGGCACCCACGTGAAATCCACGGACGCATCGTCATCATCAACCGCTTCTCTTGTATCGGACAACTCAACAAAGGAAGCAGCAGCGGGTACAACATCATCATCCTCACACTGTACATCCATGTGTGTAATTCTGCCTGACTGAGACATATCCCTGTTATCTACATCCTCTGGCAATAATGGTTGCGCATCACTATCAATCGTTTATCCAAATGATGTGTAAATAACTCCTCTGACAGATCAAGTGAAGCGGCTGTGGTGCTAGTGTTTGTGGTGGTGGCAGGCGGGCGAGTGGTAACTTGAGAGGTGCCCGAAGATAAGCTGGAGGAGGATGGTGCGTCAATTTTCCGAGCGGAAGCTGTAGAAGATTGGGTGTCCTGTGTTACCCAGTCAACTATGTCCTCAGAAATGTTTGATTTCGGGGTACGTGGCCTCTGAACACTGGGCATTATTCTAGGGCCAAAGGGAATCACAGCACCATGAACACAACGGACCATGCGGGGTGGCCTGCCTCTGTCTGTCATTTTTTTTTCGATTAGTGGTACTATGCATGCAAGCTACTGTGACAACAGATATGAGTGGCACTGTGCACTGGCAGAAGTTGGCAGAGTAGACGCTGTAGGCCTGACACACACGCTTGCAGACAACTAACTGCTATTCAATCTATTACAGTCAAAAAAAAATTTATATTTAAATGTACACTACTGTTACATCAGATATGAGTTGCACTGCGGTGACACTGTGCCCTGGCAGGCACTGACACGCACACGTGTGAAGGAAACTGACTGCTATTATTTAACACAGTCAAAAAAGTATTGTTTTTTTTAAATGTACACTACTGTTACACCAGATATGAGTTGCACTGGGGTGATACTGTGCCCTGGCAAGCAGGCACTGAAACGCACACGTGTGAAGGAAACTGACTACTATTATTTAACACAGTCAAAAAAGTGTTGTTTTTTTTAAATCTACACTACTGTTACACCAGATATGAGTTGCACTGGGGTGACACTGTGCCCTGGCAGGCAGGCACTGAAACGCACAGGTGTGAAGGAAACTGACTGCTATTATTTAACACAGTCAAAAAAGTGTTGTTTTTTTTAAATCTACACTACTGTTACACCAGATATGAGTTGCACTGGGGTGACACTGTGCCCTGGCAGGCAGGCACTGAAACGCACACGTGTGAAGGAAACTGACTGCTATTATTTAACACAGTCAAAAAAGTGTTTTTTTTTTTTTAAATCTACACTACTGTTACACCAGATATGAGTTGCACTGGGGTGACATTGTGCCCTGGCAGGCAGGCACTGAAACGCACACGTGTGAAGGAAACTGACTGCTATTATTTAACACAGTCAAAAAAGTGTTGTTTTTTTTAAATGTACACTACTGTTACACCAGATATGAGTTGCACTGGGGTGATACTGTGCCCTGGCAAGCAGGCACTGAAACGCACACGTGTGAAGGAAACTGACTACTATTATTTAACACAATCAAAAAAGTGTTGTTTTTTTTAAATCTACACTACTGTTACACCAGATATGAGTTGCACTGGGGTGACACTGTGCCCTGGCAGGCAGGCACTGAAACGCACAGGTGTGAAGGAAACTAACTGCTATTATTTAACACAGTCAAAAAAGTGTTGTTTGTTTTTTAAATCTACACTACTGTTACACCAGATATGAGTTGCACTGGGGTGACACTGTGCCCTGGCAGGCAGGCAGGCAGGCACTGAAACGCACACGTGTGAAGGAAACTGACTGCTATTATATAACACAGTCAAAAAAGTTTTTTTTTTTTTTTTAAATCTACAATACTGTTACACCAGATATGAGTTGCATTGGGGTGACATTGTGCCCTGGCAGGCAGGCACTGAAACGCACACGTGTGAAGGAAACTGACTGCTATTATTTAACACAGTCAAAAAAGTGTTTTTTTTTTAAATCTACACTACTGTTACACCAGATATGAGTTGCACTGGGGTGACACTGTGCCCTGGTAGGCAGGCACTGAAACACACACGTGTGAAGGAAACTGACTGCTATTATATAACACTGTCAAAAAAGTGTTGTTGTTTTTTTAAATCTACACTACTGTTACACAAGATATGAGTTGCACTGGGGTGACACTGTGCCCTGGCAGGCAGGCACTGAAACGCACACGTGTGAAGGAAACTGACTGCTATTATTTAACACAGTCAAAAAAGTGTTGTTTTTTTTTAAATCTACACTACTGTTACACCAGATATGAGTTGCACTGGGGTGACACTGTGCCCTGGTAGGCAGGCACTGAAACACACACGTGTGAAGGAAACTGACTGCTATTATATAACACTGTCAAAAAAGTGTTTTGTTTTTTTAAATCTACACTACTGTTACACAAGATATGAGTTGCACTGGGGTGACACTGTGCCCTGGCAGGCAGGCACTGAAACGCACACGTGTGAAGGAAACTGACTGCTATTATTTAACACAGTCAAAAAAGTGTTGTTTTTTTTTAAATCTACACTACTGTTACACCAGATATGAGTTGCACAGGGGTGACACTGTGCCCTGGCAGGCAGGCACTGAAACGCACACGTGTGAAGGAAACTGACTGCTATTATTTAACACAGTCAAAAAAGTGTTGTTTTTTTTAAATCTACACTACTGTTACACCAGATATGAGTTGCACTGGGGTGACACTGTGCCCTGGCAGGCAGGCACTGAAACGCACACGTGTGAAGGAAACTGACTGCTATTATTTAACACAGTCAAAAAAGTGTTTTTTTTTTTTTAAATCTACACTACTGTTACACAAGATATGAGTTGCACTGGGGTGACACTGTGCCCTGGCAGGCAGGCACTGAAACGCACACGTGTGAAGGAAACTGACTGCTATTATTTAACACAGTCAAAAAAGTGTTGTTTTTTTTTTAAATCTACACTACTGTTACACCAGATATGAGTTGCACTGGGGTGACATTGTGCCCTGGCAGGCAGGCACTGAAACGCACACGTGTGAAGGAAACTGACTGCTATTATTTAACACAGTCAAAAAAGTGTTTTTTTTTTAAATCTACACTACTGTTACACCAGATATGAGTTGCACTGGGGTGACACTGTGCCCTGGTAGGCAGGCACTGAAACACACACGTGTGAAGGAAACTGACTGCTATTATATAACACTGTCAAAAAAGTGTTGTTGTTTTTTTAAATCTACACTACTGTTACACAAGATATGAGTTGCACTGGGGTGACACTGTGCCCTGGTAGGCAGGCACTGAAACACACACGTGTGAAGGAAACTGACTGCTATTATATAACACTGTCAAAAAAGTGTTGTTGTTTTTTTAAATCTACACTACTGTTACACAAGATATGAGTTGCACTGGGGTGACACTGTGCCCTGGCAGGCAGGCACTGAAACGCACACGTGTGAAGGAAACTGACTGCTATTATTTAACACAGTCAAAAAAGTGTTGTTTTTTTTTAAATCTACACTACTGTTACACCAGATATGAGTTGCACTGGGGTGACACTGTGCCCTGGTAGGCAGGCACTGAAACACACACGTGTGAAGGAAACTGACTGCTATTATATAACACTGTCAAAAAAGTGTTTTGTTTTTTTAAATCTACACTACTGTTACACAAGATATGAGTTGCACTGGGGTGACACTGTGCCCTGGCAGGCAGGCACTGAAACGCACACGTGTGAAGGAAACTGACTGCTATTATTTAACACAGTCAAAAAAGTGTTGTTTTTTTTTAAATCTACACTACTGTTACACCAGATATGAGTTGCACAGGGGTGACACTGTGCCCTGGCAGGCAGGCACTGAAACGCACACGTGTGAAGGAAACTGACTGCTATTATTTAACACAGTCAAAAAAGTGTTGTTTTTTTTAAATCTACACTACTGTTACACCAGATATGAGTTGCACTGGGGTGACACTGTGCCCTGGCAGGCAGGCACTGAAACGCACACGTGTGAAGGAAACTGACTGCTATTATTTAACACAGTCAAAAAAGTGTTTTTTTTTTTTTAAATCTACACTACTGTTACACAAGATATGAGTTGCACTGGGGTGACACTGTGCCCTGGCAGGCAGGCACTGAAACGCACACGTGTGAAGGAAACTGACTGCTATTATTTAACACAGTCAAAAAAGTGTTGTTTTTTTTTTAAATCTACACTACTGTTACACCAGATATGAGTTGCACTGGGGTGACATTGTGCCCTGGCAGGCAGGCACTGAAACGCACACGTGTGAAGGAAACTGACTGCTATTATTTAACACAGTCAAAAAAGTGTTTTTTTTTTAAATCTACACTACTGTTACACCAGATATGAGTTGCACTGGGGTGACACTGTGCCCTGGTAGGCAGGCACTGAAACACACACGTGTGAAGGAAACTGACTGCTATTATATAACACTGTCAAAAAAGTGTTGTTGTTTTTTTAAATCTACACTACTGTTACACAAGATATGAGTTGCACTGGGGTGACACTGTGCCCTGGCAGGCAGGCACTGAAACGCACACGTGTGAAGGAAACTGACTGCTATTATTTAACACAGTCAAAAAAGTGTTGTTTTTTTTTAAATCTACACTACTGTTACACCAGATATGAGTTGCACTGGGGTGACACTGTGCCCTGGTAGGCAGGCACTGAAACACACACGTGTGAAGGAAACTGACTGCTATTATATAACACTGTCAAAAAAGTGTTGTTGTTTTTTTAAATCTACACTACTGTTACACAAGATATGAGTTGCACTGGGGTGACACTGTGCCCTGGCAGGCAGGCACTGAAACGCACACGTGTGAAGGAAACTGACTGCTATTATTTAACACAGTCAAAAAAGTGTTGTTTTTTTTTTAAATCTACACTACTGTTACACCAGATATGAGTTGCACAGGGGTGACACTGTGCCCTGGCAGGCAGGCACTGAAACGCACACGTGTGAAGGAAACTGACTGCTATTATTTAACACAGTCAAAAAAGTGTTGTTTTTTTTAAATCTACACTACTGTTACACCAGATATGAGTTGCACTGGGGTGACACTGTGCCCTGGCAGGCAGGCACTGAAACGCACACGTGTGAAGGAAACTGACTGCTATTATTTAACACAGTCAAAAAAGTGTTTTGTTTTTTTTAAATCTACACTACTGTTACACAAGATATGAGTTGCACTGGGGTGACACTGTGCCCTGGCAGGCAGGCACTGAAACGCACACGTGTGAAGGAAACTGACTGCTATTATTTAACACAGTCAAAAAAGTGTTGTTTTTTTTTTAAATCTACACTACTGTTACACCAGATATGAGTTGCACTGGGGTGACATTGTGCCCTGGCAGGCAGGCACTGAAACGCACACGTGTGAAGGAAACTGACTGCTATTATTTAACACAGTCAAAAAAGTGTTTTTTTTTTTAAATCTACACTACTGTTACACCAGATATGAGTGGTGGCACTGGGCAAGTGGGCACAGTATACGCTGTGAGCCTGACACACACGCTGGCAGGCAGGAAACTGCAATTAGATTACACAGGGGAAAAAAAGCAGATGTTCTAGCCCTAAAAAGGGCTTTTTGGGGTGCTGTCCTTACAGCACAGATCAGATGAGTCCTTCAGGACTGTAGTGGACACTGAATACACTAACCTAGCTATCGATTTCCCTATTCAATCAGCAGCAGCTACACTGTCCCTCCTCTCTCTAACAATGCAGCTTCCGAATGAATCTAAAATGGATGCTGTCCAGGAGGTAGCAGGGTCTGGGAGGGAGGGTCTGCTGCTGATTGGCTGGAATGTGCCTGCTGACTGTGAGGTACAGGGTCAAAGTATTACTCAATGATGACGAATAGGGGGCGGATCGAATATCGCATATGTTCGCCCGCCGCGGCGAACGCGAACATGCTATGTTCTCCGGCGAACTATTCACAACATCACTATTCCTAATGCATCTTTGGGTTTAGCACAGTTAATATAGCGCAGTACTGGGTAAGGAAGCAAGTGATAAATAATATTTTTTTGTAGTGAAGTCCTGAAGATAGTGTGCCTGAGTGTTTCCTTTGCGTGCTAACTTTTTACTTTCACCTTGTAGCCCTACTAATTTTTTACTTTGAGCGCAGTTAGTGTGTGAGTAAAAAAATAGGGCGCCACTTGTAATTTTGTCCATAGTGCCTTAGCATGGCAATGCATTGTGGTGTTGGTTAAGTGGTGTAATATTGTCAACCAAGGAATTGTCCATTACTATTTGATCCAATTTATACAAAATTAACTGTTTTATTGCAGAGTTGGTATTCTATCAGGTGGTGTGTGCTTTGATATAGTTGAGTCATGCCTTTCTCCTAGTTAGGATCTTGGTAGGGCAGTGGATCTTTAAGTCAAAGTGTCTGCACTTTGCTTTCACACTTTTAAGCTGCAACTATGGACATAGACAGTTGGTTACATTCTCCGTGTGGCAAATGGAACTGCGCCACATTCCACTGTATTTTGTCAGTTGTACTAATGTGCCACCTGGTTCTGTTAGGCTAATGCCTTAGATGTTTGCTCCTTCCTAGTTGGTGACTGTTAAGATTTGTGATGCAATACTTAAATGGAGGACCCTAATTACATACTTTTTCACAGTTTTTCTTACAACAATGTTTCATATCCTGATATTATCCACTACTCAATACTTATCTTACTTGATCTGTCTACTACCTTTGACACCGTTGACTATACACTTTTCCTACAGACTCTCAGCTCCCTTGGGCTCTCTGACACTGCCCTTTCCTGGATCCACTCTTATCTCTCTAATTGGTCCTTTTCTGTCTCCTTTGCTGGCGACTCCTCCTCTCCATTGCCCCTGTCTGTTGGAGTACATCAAGGCTCTGTTCTGGGTCCTCTACTCTTCTCCATTTATACTTCCTCACTGGGTATACTTATCAGTAGCTATGGCTTCAACTACCACCTTTATGCTGATGATACTCAGATCTACCTATCCACCCCTTCACTCTCTCCTTCTGTCCTTTCTCACATCAGTGTCTGCTTATCTGGCATTTCTTCTTGGATGGTCTCTCACCACCTAAAAATCAATATGTCCAAGACTGAGCTCCTTCCAATCCCCCCCTCTAATTCTACCCCGGTTTCTAACTTTTCAATCACCGTTGGTGGCACCACTATTTCCCCATCACCCCAAGTCTGCCGCCTAGGAGTTATACTTGACTCCAATCTATCCTTCATACCCCACATCCAATTGCTCTTTTCCTCCTGTCGCCAACCACCTACGCAATATCTCCAAAATTCGTCCGTTTCTTAATGCTGAAACTACTAAACAGCTAATTCACTCCCTGGTAATCTCCCGACTTGACTACTGTAATAACCTACTAACTGGCCTCCTCTCTCCCGCCTCTCCCCTCTTCAATCCATCCTAAATGCCTCTGCTAGGCTAATCCACCTCTCCCGACGCTCTGTATCTGCTGCACCTCTCTGCGACTCCCTTCACTGGCTACCCATCCACAGTAGAATTAAATTCAAAATTCTCATCCTGACCTACAAATCCCTTATCAACGCAGCCCCCCCCCCACCTGTCCTCACTCATCAACAAATACACTCCAGCCCGCCGCCTAAGATCCAACAATGACCTGCTCCTTGCATCTTCTACCATCACCTCCTCCCATGCTAGGTTACAGAACTTCTCTTGTGCAGCACTAACCATCTGGAATGGACTTCCTAGAGCTGTCAGACTCTCCCCTAACCTTTCCTCCTTTAAACGCTCCCTAAAGACCTTTCTGTTCATGGAAGGCTATCTCCAAATCAGTAACAAATTAATTCCACTTGCCTAATTGCTGCCCCCATCTAACTCCACACTAACATCATTCTCATCTTTGCAGTCCCCACCTCCTGTTTCTCACCCTCCTACCCATCTAGATTGTAAGTTCCCACGGGAACAGGGCCCTCAATTCCCCCTGTATTTGTTTGTTAAATTTTGTCTGGTGTATTTTATATTGTATTGTACTGTACTATTATTTTTGTACCCATGGACAGCGCTGCGGAATCTGTTGGCGCTTTATAAATAAAGAATAATAATAATAATAATAAATTAGGACTTGAAACAAATATATGTAGACTTGTGACACTGGCTTTATCATATTTTAGATGAGTTGTGGACATTGGACCTTCTATAATGGAATTTTACAAGATAGGGAGCAATGTGTTGTAGCACATGGATGATACTCAGATTGCAAGTAGTGGTGTTCCCCAGGGATTTAGGCCCTATTCTTTTTAATATTTTTATAAATGACTTGGAGGATGGATTAAATAGCAACATCTCTAGTTTTGCAGATGATACAAAGTTATGTAAGGTAATTAGGTCAGTGCAGGATGTAATTGTAATTAGTAAATGTAAGGTTCTACACAGGGCCGCCATCAGGGGGTGACAGGGGTGACTCCTGTCAGGGGCCCAATGGGCTAGGGGGGCCCCATGAGGCAAGAAGTAAAAAAAAAAAAAAAAAAAAAAATTTTAAATTTTGGCAGCCACCAGTGGGCACTACAGAAGAGTGCTAATTGAGCTTGGGAAATGTTTTTACAAGGATTAAAGTATTAGCATTTGTGAGGATTTCTGAGTGTGCACTAAACCACTATGCACAGTGTGAGAAAGACTTGGCACTTTGTTTGTAGAGTGTGTGCCTGAGTCAGACGGCTGATCACTTTCATTTGCAGAGGAGGTAGGAATTACTTAGCAAATGTTTTTTATTTCTTTGTGCAATTTAAGATTGTAACTTCAGTGTGGTAGTAGTTGTGTGGTGGGGCCAGGGGTCCATAAAAACAAATTTTTTGACAGCAGTGTATTTATGATTATTTGACAATGCTCTAGAAATTCTATATTTAAAACCATGCAGAAATGTTTCCTCCTCAATACACAAATTATATATATTGCATTCCAGTTTACTGCCCCTTTATGCAAGGACTTTTCAGATACAAGGAGGCATTTTATCTAAGATTTTTACATCTGCATAACATTTTATACTCTCAGACTAAGATTGCTCAGTGTTGGAAATGAGTCAGGTTAACTTAAAACTGTTCAGTTTACTCTACAGCTGACTTAATTTTGAAATGCATACCAACAAGCTTAAATCCTGCATTTAACCAGATCTAATGGTATGAGTACCACAGCTTATGGTTCCACCAAGACCATATAGAGTACAGCATTTTCAAAATCCACAAGTACAGCTGACAGATGGGAACATTTGAACACTATATTTGAAGTCATGCTCTTGGTTGGGGAAAATATCAAACAAACAAAGAAAGTACTTTTCTTCATCTAGCCATCTACCCAGATCATTAATGTACAATTTTGAATTCACAGAATTATTTTTGTTTGCACATTTACAAATATGATTCTTTAAAAAGTGATCTCTTAATTTCATTTTTTTATCATGCATGTCACACACTGTTGATTTAGGGGATGCAAGGTGCATAAATGTTTCCTCCTGTGAGTGTTTCTGTTGGTGTATGTGTTTATGTCTTTTTGCTTTGGTTTGTGTCTCTATAAGTGTGTATGTATTTTTTTTCTGTTGGTATCTCTGTGAGGGTGGGTGTGTATGTCTTTGTGCATTTTCTGTGGATGTCTGTGATGGTGTGTGCATATGTCTTTGAGCTTTTTCTATGGGTGTCTCTGTGAGGGTGTGCGTGTGTTCGTCTTTGTGTATTTTCTCTGGATGCCTCTGTGAGGGTGGGTGTGTATGTCTGTGTTTTATGTGGATGTCTCTGTGAGGGTGTGTGTGTGTGTGTGTATGTCTGTGGATGTCTCTGTGATGGTGTGTATTTTCTGTGGGTGTCTCTGTGAGGGTGTGTATGTCTTTGTGTGTTTTCTGTGGATGTCTCCGTGAGGGTGTGTATGTATGTCTTTATGTGTTGTCTGTGGGTGTCTGTGTGTGTGTGTATGTCTGTGTGTTTTCTGAGGCTGTCTCTGTTGGTGTTTCCTTGGGTGTATGTGCAAGTTTGAGTTTGTTTATGGGTGTCCATTGTATGTTCCTTTTTAGGACATTTTGACCTTACTACTATTCACATCTTTCTACAGACTTTGTGACTTATGAGACCTTTCTGGAAGTCACCAATCTACCATTTAACCTTTAAAATTATTGTTTAGGCAGTTCAGGGCCCTTCGTTTCAGCCACTGAAAAGCTGTTGTCATCATTTAGTTGGCACCTTCCTTTACAAAAAGATAATCAGAACTCCATATTTTGTTTTCTAAATCTCCTTTTTTTACAAAACTGTAGTTTACCTCATTACTTGTCAGGGCAATGTAAACAAGTGCTAAGTGTCTGTTTGGGTGTCTGTGTCTGAGTTTCTTTGCGTGTTTGCTAGAGTGTCTGTATGTGAATCCTTATGTGTGAGTGTGTGTGTGTGTTTCAGTGTATGTTTCTACCTTTAAAACATTTCCAAGTTTAAATAGACAATTAAGAATAAAGTGCATATACGTTTTAGTCACTTGGTCAAAAATTGCACATGTCAAATGGGGGGGGCCTGATCAATGGTTAAGTCAGGGGCCCCAAAATTTCCAGTGGCGGCCCTGGTTCTACATTTTGGATGAAAAAAGATGCAGGCTACCTATTATTTAAATGGGACTAGACTTAGCAAAACAGAGTAGGAAAAGGATTTAGGCATACTTATAGATAACAAGCTAAAAATGTGGGTGCAATGCAAGGAAGCTTCTTATAAGGCTAATAAGATACTAACGTATTAAAAGAGGCACAAATGCAAGGGAAAAAGCATAATTATGTCACTGTATAAATCCCTTGTAAAACCTTGCCTTGAGTATGGAGTGCAGTTCTAGAGACCAGTTTTCAAAAAGGACATTGCAGAATTTGAAAAAGTTCTGAGAAGGGTCACAGAACTAAATTCTTTTGAATGGACTCATCGTACTGACAAGACTTCTGAGATCACCTCGACTGAGTGAAGAGCTATATCATCAGTAGCTTGTGCGCACACAAGGACATCATTAGAATATGTCTGTCTCCAAACCTCAGGGAGAAATGTTGGACACCCCTGGTACAATTTTATTTTTCCTTTGTGTAACACAATTTTTTGTTACATATCTGTGTATTTTCAGCAGTTACTAATTCAAGTGGCAACTAAGGGATTGGAATGGCTTAAAAAAAGAAAAATGTTTGTCTACGGAAATTCTGAACGATTCAAACGGAGGACAATGATCTGTGGTGTTTATAGCTTCCAACTGCTTGCAATATAATAAATAGTTCATTCTTGACAGTTTATTTTGTTTCTCAGATGAACATAAAAATGCTGTAGAATTTTTACCTGTTCATAATAATGTTTTATAACTTCTTTGAAGCGCCAGCTTCAGCCTAATGTTTTTTTGGATCATCTCCTACTATTGATCCACAAAGATACTCTGCTTATAACTTGCTGACCCATGCAGAACATTGATACATTGAATATAAGAAGTGAGCATTCTTAATTAATCTCTTGGCATCATTTTGGTTTCATCACAGGAGTGTGCCATTAAGAAAAAACTTTGGACATCACTTTGCAGTTAGAACCTAATTGACGTTGCAGCCTAAACTTACAAAAAGTGACGTTAGATATTGGTAGAACAGTTTAAGCCAAAGGTACCAAAACTGAGTGCAAGAAAATGCTAAAATTCTTAAAGTGATATGAAACCCAAAATTTTTCTTAATTGATTCAAATAGAGTATACGATTTTAAACTACTTTCTAATTTACTTCAAATTATCAATTGATCTTGTACTCTTGGTATCTTTTGCTGAAAAGCATTGACATAACACTATAATGCAGCAGTTTTGCAATAACGTTTTCCATTTGCAAGAGCATTAGATGTCCGCACTATTTCCTACCATGTAGTGCTTCAAACACCTACATAAGTATCTCTTCAACAAAGAATATCATGGGAACAAAGAGAATTTGATAATAGAAGTAAATTGAAAACTTTTTAAAATTATGTGCTCTGTCTGAATCACAAAAGAACATTTTTGGGTTTCCTATCCCTTTAAATTATAACAAGTTTTGTTAAAAGCCCTACTTGGTCATATGGTCATAGATAGGTAGGTTTGCTTGCTACCGATAAACCACTGGTGTAAAACTGCTTTCATAAGATGTATTTCAGCAACACTTTTAAGAAAGATGTGATCTATTCCCTGGAAGGAAAATTCAAATCATATTTTATGAATGTTTTGCTGTGCAGCAATAGGGAAGTTAATATTCTCTCCCTATGGGCCTGAAAATCTAAAGTTCTCTTGGCTTGAGAGATTTAAAAAGAAAGGTACAGTACTATGAAGCCACTTTGTGAAGGCCGGACTGGGAAATCTGACCGGCCCTGGAAATGTTTAAAGACCTGCCCAGCCGGTTAAAGTTTAGCCAGACTGATAACCCAACAAACACACAAGTCATAATAATAGTGTCCTTGTTCAAATCACTTAAAAAGAAATACACACATAACTCTATGGGTTTTGAGCACAAGAAGTTAATGGGACATTAAATACTTTGAGATGGTAATATAAAATTATAAATTGTATATATACAGTATATATATTGGAGTGCTATTTAGCACCCAGGGCTGGATGTTACTGAGTCACAGGATGTGTACCTGATCCGGTCTTGGAGTGCAGTTCCCTTCCATGTTTTGTATTTTCTATGGGTGATTACAGCCACCTGTGCACCCCTTCTTTGTTCTCAGTTTGTTTAGCTTTGTGAGCTCGCATGATGGTGTGCCTGTGTTAGGGACTCAGGCTAAGGAAAGGACCTTGACGTGGTGCCTGAGCTTTCCCATTTGGCCAGATGCGGTGACTAACCTTTCCAGTTGTGATTTTATCTTAGCTGTGAGCTAGCTGGTGAGTGCTGGGTGTTTCTATGTGTTGTATTACTTTTTATTTGTAATCTCCCTTGGTTCTTGCACCCATTCCGGACTGGGGTTAACTGCCTGTGGCTCTGGTGACATCACAGCTTTTTTGGAGTGCTATTTAGCACCCAGGGCTGGATGTTACTGAGTCACAGGATGTGTACCTGATCCGGTCTTGGAGTGCAGTTCCCTTCCATGTTTTGTATTTTCTATGGGTGATTACAGCCACCTGTGCACCCCTTCTTTGTTCTCAGTTTGTTTAGCTTTGTGAGCTCGCATGATGGTGTGCCTGTGCTAGGGACTCAGGCTAAGGAAAGGACCTTGACGTGGTGCCTGAGCTTTCCCATTTGGCCAGATGCGGTGACTAACCTTTCCAGTTGTGATTTTATCTTAGCTGTGAGCTAGCTGGTGAGTGCTGGGTGTTTCTATGTGTTGTATTACTTTTTATTTGTAATCTCCCTTGGTTCTTGCACCCATTCCGGACTGGGGTTAACTGCCTGTGGCTCTGGTGACATCACAGCTTTTTTGGAGTGCTATTTAGCACCCAGGGCTGGATGTTACTGAGTCACAGGATGTGTACCTGATCCGGTCTTGGAGTGCAGTTCCCTTCCATGTTTTGTATTTTCTATGGGTGATTACAGCCACCTGTGCACCCCTTCTTTGTTCTCAGTTTGTTTAGCTTTGTGAGCTCGTATGATGGTGTGCCTGTGTTAGGGACTCAGGCTAAGGAAAGGACCTTGACGTGGTGCCTGAGCTTTCCCATTTGGCCAGATGCGGTGACTAACCTTTCCAGTTGTGATTTTATCTTAGCTGTGAGCTAGCTGGTGAGTGCTGGGTGTTTCTATGTGTTGTATTACTTTTTATTTGTAATCTCCCTTGGTTCTTGCACCCATTCCGGACTGGGGTTAACTGCCTGTGGCTCTGGTGACATCACAGCTTTTTTGGAGTGCTATTTAGCACCCAGGGCTGGATGTTACTGAGTCACAGGATGTGTACCTGATCCGGTCTTGGAGTGCAGTTCCCTTCCATGTTTTGTATTTTCTATGGGTGATTACAGCCACCTGTGTACCCCTTCTTTGTTCTCAGTTTGTTTAGCTTTGTGAGCTCGCATGATGGTGTGCCTGTGTTAGGGACTCAGGCTAAGGAAAGGACCTTGACGTGGTGCCTGAGCTTTCCCATTTGGCCAGATGCGGTGACTAACCTTTCCAGTTGTGATTTTATCTTAGCTGTGAGCTAGCTGGTGAGTGCTGGGTGTTTCTATGTGTTGTATTACTTTTTATTTGTAATCTCCCTTGGTTCTTGCACCCATTCCGGACTGGGGTTAACTGCCTGTGGCTCTGGTGACATCACAGCTTTTTTGGAGTGCTATTTAGCACCCAGGGCTGGATGTTACTGAGTCACAGGATGTGTACCTGATCCGGTCTTGGAGTGCAGTTCCCTTCCATGTTTTGTATTTTCTATGGGTGATTACAGCCACCTGTGCACCCCTTCTTTGTTCTCAGTTTGTTTAGCTTTGTGAGCTCGCATGATGGTGTGCCTGTGTTAGGGACTCAGGCTAAGGAAAGGACCTTGACGTGGTGCCTGAGCTTTCCCATTTGGCCAGATGCGGTGACTAACCTTTCCAGTTGTGATTTTATCTTAGCTGTGAGCTAGCTGGTGAGTGCTGGGTGTTTCTATGTGTTGTATTACTTTTTATTTGTAATCTCCCTTGGTTCTTGCACCCATTCCGGACTGGGGTTAACTGCCTGTGGCTCTGGTGACATCACAGCTTTTTTGGAGTGCTATTTAGCACCCAGGGCTGGATGTTACTGAGTCACAGGATGTGTACCTGATCCGGTCTTGGAGTGCAGTTCCCTTCCATGTTTTGTATTTTCTATGGGTGATTACAGCCACCTGTGCACCCCTTCTTTGTTCTCAGTTTGTTTAGCTTTGTGAGCTCGCATGATGGTGTGCCTGTGTTTGGGACTCAGGCTAAGGAAAGGACCTTGACGTGGTGCCTGAGCTTTCCCATTTGGCCAGATGCGGTGACTAACCTTTCCAGTTGTGATTTTATCTTAGCTGTGAGCTAGCTGGTGAGTGCTGGGTGTTTCTATGTGTTGTATTACTTTTTATTTGTAATCTCCCTTGGTTCTTGCACCCATTCCGGACTGGGGTTAACTGCCTGTGGCTCTGGTGACATCACAGCTTTTTTGGAGTGCTATTTAGCACCCAGGGCTGGATGTTACTGAGTCACAGGATGTGTACCTGATCCGGTCTTGGAGTGCAGTTCCCTTCCATGTTTTGTATTTTCTATGGGTGATTACAGCCACCTGTGCACCCCTTCTTTGTTCTCAGTTTGTTTAGCTTTGTGAGCTCGCATGATGGTGTGCCTGTGTTAGGGACTCAGGCTAAGGAAAGGACCTTGACGTGGTGCCTGAGCTTTCCCATTTGGCCAGATGCGGTGACTAACCTTTCCAGTTGTGATTTTATCTTAGCTGTGAGCTAGCTGGTGAGTGCTGGGTGTTTCTATGTGTTGTATTACTTTTTATTTGTAATCTCCCTTGGTTCTTGCACCCATTCCGGACTGGGGTTAACTGCCTGTGGCTCTGGTGACATCACAGCTTTTTTGGAGTGCTATTTAGCACCCAGGGCTGGATGTTACTGAGTCACAGGATGTGTACCTGATCCGGTCTTGGAGTGCAGTTCCCTTCCATGTTTTGTATTTTCTATGGGTGATTACAGCCACCTGTGCACCCCTTCTTTGTTCTCAGTTTGTTTAGCTTTGTGAGCTCGCATGATGGTGTGCCTGTGTTAGGGACTCAGGCTAAGGAAAGGACCTTGACGTGGTGCCTGAGCTTTCCCATTTGGCCAGATGCGGTGACTAACCTTTCCAGTTGTGATTTTATCTTAGCTGTGAGCTAGCTGGTGAGTGCTGGGTGTTTCTATGTGTTGTATTACTTTTTATTTGTAATCTCCCTTGGTTCTTGCACCCATTCCGGACTGGGGTTAACTGCCTGTGGCTCTGGTGACATCACAGCTTTTTTGGAGTGCTATTTAGCACCCAGGGCTGGATGTTACTGAGTCACAGGATGTGTACCTGATCCGGTCTTGGAGTGCAGTTCCCTTCCATGTTTTGTATTTTCTATGGGTGATTACAGCCACCTGTGCACCCCTTCTTTGTTCTCAGTTTGTTTAGCTTTGTGAGCTCGCATGATGGTGTGCCTGTGTTAGGGACTCAGGCTAAGGAAAGGACCTTGACGTGGTGCCTGAGCTTTCCCATTTGGCCAGATGCGGTGACTAACCTTTCCAGTTGTGATTTTATCTTAGCTGTGAGCTAGCTGGTGAGTGCTGGGTGTTTCTATGTGTTGTATTACTTTTTATTTGTAATCTCCCTTGGTTCTTGCACCCATTCCGGACTGGGGTTAACTGCCTGTGGCTCTGGTGACATCACAGCTTTTTTGGAGTGCTATTTAGCACCCAGGGCTGGATGTTACTGAGTCACAGGATGTGTACCTGATCCGGTCTTGGAGTGCAGTTCCCTTCCATGTTTTGTATTTTCTATGGGTGATTACAGCCACCTGTGCACCCCTTCTTTGTTCTCAGTTTGTTTAGCTTTGTGAGCTCGCATGATGGTGTGCCTGTGTTAGGGACTCAGGCTAAGGAAAGGACCTTGACGTGGTGCCTGAGCTTTCCCATTTGGCCAGATGCGGTGACTAACCTTTCCAGTTGTGATTTTATCTTAGCTGTGAGCTAGCTGGTGAGTGCTGGGTGTTTCTATGTGTTGTATTACTTTTTATTTGTAATCTCCCTTGGTTCTTGCACCCATTCCGGACTGGGGTTAACTGCCTGTGGCTCTGGTGACATCACAGCTTTTTTGGAGTGCTATTTAGCACCCAGGGCTGGATGTTACTGAGTCACAGGATGTGTACCTGATCCGGTCTTGGAGTGCAGTTCCCTTCCATGTTTTGTATTTTCTATGGGTGATTACAGCCACCTGTGCACCCCTTCTTTGTTCTCAGTTTGTTTAGCTTTGTGAGCTCGCATGATGGTGTGCCTGTGTTAGGGACTCAGGCTAAGGAAAGGACCTTGACGTGGTGCCTGAGCTTTCCCATTTGGCCAGATGCGGTGACTAACCTTTCCAGTTGTGATTTTATCTTAGCTGTGAGCTAGCTGGTGAGTGCTGGGTGTTTCTATGTGTTATATATATATATATATATATATATATATATATATATATATAAAGTCTATAATATACTTGCATTATTTATTTTGTCCCCTTTTCCTGTAACTCCATTCTGAAATTGTGAGCTTTTCAGTTCCAGTTAAAATAAAAGTGCAGAACACTGTTATTTTCCCACACAGTTACAACATGGCAGCTCCCATTGTTTTATAGACACTAAAATTTTAAACTTATTTTTTCAATATTTAAACAGCTAATGAAGCTTTCAAAACTGCACCTACATGTTATTCTCAGGCTAATCGTTTTCATTGAATGCATCATTCTATCTAGATTTTATTTAGTGTTGAATGTCCCTTTAATTGCACTAATGTCACCTACTAGCACCAGTAAACATTATTATAAAGGAAGAATCACCATACAGGCCCTTCAACTTACGATGTAACCACAAGAAATCAGCATTTTGTTTGTCTATAATGCTGTACGTTCGATTTTTGATTTATGAATTTGAGAAATGAATGATGCAGATAACGATTGTTTTTTTTGTGAGGTAACAATTCCGACCTTCAGGGGTATTTACCAGCAGGAGGATTTTGGGATTGTAATAATTGGAAAAATACATTAACAATACCGCCCAATATTTAGAAATCATTTATCTGCCTGAAACAAGCAGAGGTTTGTGAACAATCCATTTTTCATTTATTCCTATCTGTTTGATGGACTTTAACACATTGATTAAAGCAGTATAAAAAGGCTTTTTCAGGTTTTAAGCCAAAGAAAAACAGTTTCCCTATAGTTTTCAAATTACCTTTTAACTATATTAATTCATATTTTTCAATGAGAACTGTTACAGTTCCCATATTTCTTTTAAATGTTAAAATAGTGTAAAAGAAAATAAATAAATTGTGCTTTCATGTCAGTTTCCAAAAAGCTTGAGAACATGACTTCTCCATATAGGTTGACAATGATTATCTTGTGCATAAAACCCAAACATTTTAACTCTTTGCTCTAGGTTTGAATCTGGAAATATAAAGCATTAAAGGGGCATGGGGGTAAAATAGTTAAAACTTTTCATAATTGAGATAGCGAGTATGATTTTAAAGGGACACTGAACCCAAATCTTTTCTTTTGTGATTCAGATAGAGCATGCGATTTTAAGCAACTTTCTAATTTACTTCTATTAGCAAATGTTCTTCATTCTCTTGGTATCTTTTTTTTTTTTTTAATAATTTTTTATTGAGGTTTTGCGATAAAGAATAACATACAATAGCCTTATAATGGTAAAGATAGGTATATCATTATGCAATAAACATTGTCATATATAAAACAAAAAATAAGAAAACTCATAAATGAAAAAGAGACATAACAATGTATGACAACAAATAGGCTTCTCAAACCTCAATTTTCTGAATATAATAGCTTAATTGGTTGGCAAGTTGGATGGCCACTTATGGGACATGTAATCACGGGAAACTGAAAAACATATGGTAACCAAATTGGCAGCCGCTTATGGGCTTTGGAATAGCCAATAACAATAAGCGGGTAAGCACCGCTTAAAATATGGGTTATTGGACTAAAGTATATAGTGAGGGGAAAGGGAAAAATCAACGGGCGATAGCCGCTCGGAGTAAAGTGGGGGTAGGGTGCAGGGTGGAGGGCAGAGCCTCTTAAGCTGATGGAGCGTTATGACACAGGAAGCAAGTTAAGGTCATATTCAATGGAGTGAGTTCTAGGAGGAATGACTTTTTGTTTGCATAACAGGGAGGGGAGAAACATAGTCCAATCCGGGAGTCAAAGACAGTATATTACTTGTCCTCCAAATGTAATGAGTATAAAGAGCTGAGTATCTAATAGTATTACAGCAACTGTTTGATAGCAGTAAAATGCTGAAATTAATACTCTTTATCACATGCAATGACTACACTATTGCCCTGTCAGAGGTAACAAAGAGTGGGCCATGTAAGGTTAATATTCATTAAAATGTACATATTATATTATCTCCCTTCAAGCAATTGTCCACTACAATAAGAGATGTTTTGAGCATATATATGTGAATGCACACCCCAAAATTGAAATATTCGGATCTACATGGTCAGATCTGAAGCTTATTAGTAATAGTTTAAACATTAAAAGATACACTCTCGTTAAATCTCTAGCGCCATAGCGATGTGTAATATGAGCAAAATTGGAGCTTATATTGTAATAGTATACCCTTTTTAGTAGAAAGCATCAAATATATAAAGAAGAAAAATAATGCATAATAATGCAGCTAAAAATGCTAAAGATGAAGCAGATTAGTTAACCTGCGATACATCTATGCATAAATATAGCAGTAAATAGAATGTAATAGTAGAAACTACCTGAAAAATGTTGATTAGTATAAGGGGTGTAGGCCACCTGTGTTAAATATGAAGTAGCAGTAGTAAATATACAATAGTTATGCGGTTATAATAATGGGGCATTTTAAAACAACATAAAATATAGATGCAAATGTTATGAACTTGTCACCAGGTTACTAAGACTAGCTTCAGACTCTTGAGTCCTCATTAGTCTACAAAAGAAACTGTGAAGAAAAAAAAAAACTGTATCGCATAGGATATGTCAGTTAAACAAATGAATTGACTATTAATGTATATATACCAAATAAAGGAAAAAACATAACATAATGTCTTGCTAGAATAAGTAGTGGGTTATGGTGGGGAAGGGACAAGTAAGGTGGCGACCAATATATAGTGGAATGTGCGAACCTGGCAGTAGAAGTAACCTGCAACTGTATAAGTAGCTTAAGGAAAGATAACTCTCAGCGATAATAACATACTATATATATGCAGGGGGTGGAATGTGAGTTATGGCCTAGCGTATATATATCCTCCAATACTTGGGTTAGAAGTAATAACAAAACTGCACAAGTATTTCAGATTGTAGGTTTGTCATTTAAGTATGAGCAACAGGAGTATTATTGTGGTACAGCCCTTTTAAAGTTAAAGTGGAAATAAAATTTGCATCATCTAATCTTACATCTGGTGTCTGAGATAGTCCTGCTCACACAGTTGAAAGCCGCCTAAAATGAGATATAGTATAGCAGGCACCTCTATATCCTGAGTAGAATTGGTGCCTAATGAAATGCATATCTATAGAAACAAAGGGGCATATTCTTTATTCTAACTATAAATTAAATATATAGCATGCACAAGCTATGATAACTCTTTTACGTGATCTCTAAGCAGGGAGATTTGATGTGTGGTTAGCTTCAGAGGTATTTTATTTTCCCTGCTATATTGATGTACATCATCTGATAAGTTATACCTACTCAGAAACCGAAATAAGTAGGAGTGAATGATACAGATAGGCAGGGTCCCCCCTTAAGTATCAAACTAAACAGTCATCATTGACAAATAGATAGCTGTAAGGTAAAACATGACAGGCTACATATATGAATTGAAATAGGTCATAAGGTCTATAGCAATGTGACTGCCTGTAATAAGTCCTAAGGGGTTAAAACCTCCATTTGAGCAGGGTGTGTGGCTTCCAATAACTCATTCATATATCAAGAGCTTAAATCAGAGAGTCAATGTTATCTTACAGGGATCTATAAAACAACTTTGATACTGATCACATCTAGATGAGATCATCCAATCCCACTTTGGATGGCACTAAGCTTGTCGGTAGTATAATGAGGACCCAGGATAGGGGATAAGATGAAAGGGTGCTGTCACCACCGGATCACTGAATGAACTCATGTGGCTTGTCGGGTGTTCGGCTGCATCTACCCATGTAAGTAACTGCTTCCCCAGTGTGTTGCGGATCGATGTGTCATGCGAGCCTCCACTTCTTACGTGCAGGGTATTAACCTCCAGCAGCTCCACGACCGGTATCTCCCGTGGAGCTAGGGCAAGCAAAGCAGTTTCAACCATGTTGGGAGGAGGTTGTGAGTAGCGAAGTTGGCAGTCATGTTCTAGTGCAGTCGCCATTTGCAGATCCATAGACAGCTGTGTGTGAGGATGAGCTTTCGTTGCAAACAATAGTTGTGCAAAATTACTGTCCATTTTCTGGGCTAAAGCATTCAAGAGTGCTTGAATTTTGTTGTGCAATATTTCATCCATGCTGACTAGTGCCTGTGCCCCCTCTTATTAGAAGTGAAATGATTCTGCTTCACCCGGCAGACCGGGGGGGGGGGGATATGCTGTTGGTAAAAGGCCTATGCCGTGCCTGTCCAGACATCCAGTAAGACGGTTACTTAGTTACGATCTTCACAAAACAAGTATAAGTCGGTTCAGCTTTGTTTCATATATCCAATTCCACAGGAAATAATTCTGATTTTCTGGTTAAAGAGCGAATATTTAGTATGCTGACTGTATAAGGCCTAGAGCTTCAGGTTTTTGGGTCTGGACATGGCGGCTGTTAGGACACGCCCTTCTCTTGGTATCTTTATTTGAAATGCAAGAATATAAGTTTAGATGCCAGACCATTTTTGGTGAACAACCTGGGTTGTTCTTGCTGATTGGTGGATAAATTCATTCACCAATAAACAAGTGCAGTCCAGGGTTCTGGACTTTCTTTTTCAAATAAAGAGGTATTTTATTTTCCCTGCTATATTGATGTACATCATCTGATAAATTATATCTACTCAGAAATCGAAATAAGTAGAGTGATTGATACAGATAGGCAGGGTCCCCCCTTAAGTATCAAATTAAACAGTCTTCATTGACAAACGGATAGCTGTAAGGTAAATCATGACAGGCTACATATATGAATTGAAATAGGCCATAAGGTCTATAGCAATGTGACTGCCTGTAATAAGTCCTAAGGGGTTAAAACCTCCATTTGAGCAGGGTGTGTGGCTTCCAATAACTCATTCATATATCAAGAGCTTAAATCAGAGAGTCAATGTTATCTTAACGGGATCTGTAAAACAACTTTGATACTGATCACATCTAGATGAGATCATCCAATCCCACTTTGCATGGCACTAAGCTTGTCGGTAGTATAATGAGGACCAGGGATAGGGGATAAGATGAAAGTGTGCTGTCACCACCGGATCACTGAATGAACTCATGCGGCTTGTCGGGTGTTCGGCTGCATCTACCCATGTAAGTAACTGCTTCCCCAGTGTTTTGCGGACGGATGTGTCATCCGAGCCTCCACTTCTTAGGTGCAGGTTATTAACCTCCAGCAGCTCCACGGCCGGTATCTCCCGTGGAGCTAGGGCAAGCAAAGCAGTTTCAACCATGCTGGGAGGAGGTTGTGAGTAGCGAAGTTGGCAGTCATGTTCTAGTGCAGTTGCCATTTGCAGATCCATAGACGGCTGTGTGTGAGGATGAGCTTTCGTTGTAAACAATAGTTGTGCAAAATTACTGTCCATTTTCTGGGCTAAAACATTCAAGAGTGCTTGAATTTCGTTGTGCAATATTTCATCCATGCTGACTAGTGACTGTGCCCCCTCTTATTAGAAGTGAAATGATTCTACTTCACCTGGCAGACCGGGGGGGGGGGATATGCTGTTGGTAAAAGGCCTATGCCGTGCCTGTCCAGACATCCAGTAAGACGGTTACTTAGTTACGATCTTCACAAAACAAATATAAGTCGGTTCAGCTTTGTTTCATATAGCCAATTCCACAGGAAATAATTCTGATTTTCTGGTTAAAGAGTGAATATTTAGTATGCTGACTGTATAAGGCCTAGAGCTTCAGTTTTTTGCGTCTGGACATGGCGGCTGTTAGGACACGCCCTTCTCTTGGTATCTTTATTTGAAAAGCAAGAATGTAAGTTTAGATACTTGCGTTGTTCTTGCTGATTGGTGGATAAATTCATTCACCAATAAACAAGTGCTGTCCAGGGTACTGGACTTTCTTTATCAAATAAAGATAGCAAGAGAACGAAGACAAATTGATAATAAGAGTAAATTAGAAAGTTGCTTAAAATGACATGCTCTATCTGAATCACGAAAGAAAAATTTGGATTCAGTATCCCTTTAAGTAATTTTCCAATTTACTTCTAGTTTCAAATAAACCTATTTTCCTTTGTTGTAACGTATCTTCTCTCCATGAGATTATACTGAGTACACTGCTAGCTTAAAAGCTAAATGAAGAGCTAGTTACAGAATGTGGCCAAATGATAAGTGCATAGTGAGCAGAGAGAGCTCTGGGCATGTAAGTGTTTGATATTCTGTGTTATATGTGTGTAATATAGTTACATATTGTATATGGTTTTTCTTTCTTGTCTGAGGTTAACTGTCTGATTCACTCATTGTATGTAAAGTATAGGCAAGTTATCCAGCTCTGGTGTATTGCAGTGCAAGGCTCCTAGGCCCTGCATTATGGTCAAAAGCCAAGAAATTCCCTAGTGCATCAGCACTCCCATACAATAGAAATCATTTATACCATAATCAAGGTAAAATACAAAACAGATAAGGTTATGGCCCAACATGTCTTTAATGATGTTTATCATGATTTATGACATGCTGATCCTAATAGTCTGTGTTATATTTATAATTTGGTTATGGAATAAATGCCTTCTATTGAACTAGATTGCTCCTGCATTAGGGATTTTTACATCATATGTAAATTCAGATGTCAATGTGTACTGGGGAGCATCAAAAGCTCTGAGGTTTGCCAGTATCATGGTTTGTGTAATCGTATCCAGTTTAAAAGTGCATGTTTTGTATGAGTCAAAGGAACATAAGGGATTACCCTCCCTATTTGCCCTTTCATTACCCGAAAACTAGAACTAACAACTATAACTGAAATAACACACAGACATAAAAGCTTGGAAGAAACACCGGTCTCGGTCACATTTATTAAACAATTTTATTATTAGGCAAAAATTGAAACTAAACTTGCATAACTTGAAACCAGGTGGCACCAACTTGAGTATCTAACAATACCTAACAATACCCCTACCAGCAGATGATCAAGGCGCATTTTTTACCTGCAGCAGAGCACTCGCTACTCATTAGCAGAGAGAAATAGATCCTTGTGGAGCTAATCAGCCCTGTGTGGTAGGGAGAAGAATCTCTCGCCGGCCCCTAGAGGGCGTCACCCCTCCCTGTATCTCTGGGCCATCACTCTGCACTTACTATACACACTCCCAGAACCATGGCCAGCCGGCAGCTAGGGTGTAACAGATTCTAGTAAGGGAATCCCCAGTGAGCTGGTCGTACAACAGGCAATGCATAGGGTGGAAATAAATTACAGCTCAGGCTGAAAGAGCTAGCTCGGTTAAATCTACTCCTGCTGAGGCTGACTAACCGAGACTCTAACGAAGCTACACTATTTAAAGCCGCCACCTAACCACAATATTCAGGATGGGAGGGTGGGAAAAACTCTCAGATGGAAACTTTGTAATTAGTCCCAAAAGGAAAGTCCCAAACGATGTCCTTCCCAAGCTTTCCACAAAAGCACAATGCACGATGATAGGCAAGAAAAAACTTCTGATTCCTCCCAGCTGGTCCTGAGCAGCGTCTAGGTGAGAGACAGAAGCGTCCACTTGAAATTGGTGTATATAGTTTATACAACAAACAAATATCGGTACTTACACATAGGTACCGAAAGATCAGCGCCACGCCCGGCTCTCATCAAACACAGGTGTCCCGGTGTGTATAGGATCCACACAGGCTCTTCTCACAGCCTTAACACCAGCTCACTAAAGAGAGTAGCCCAGGATGATGTAAAAATCAAGGCGCCAAACAGGATACACCTGTGAAAGGTGGATAAAAACTACAAGAAAGCAGCAAAAAAGTTGTTTTAAAATTCAAATTCAAGTTCATAAATTCAAATTCATAGAGTGACCAATGTTCAATATTAATATAGTTCAACTGAGCAACGCGTTTCAATTCCTTTTTCAAGCTCAGTTTGTGAGTCTCAGATGCCGGCTTTTTATACCCTCAGGAAATCTTCAAATTCTTAAAGGCATAGCCATTCCATTTGTTTTTGTCTAAGAAGTGCACAATTTCTTATTTCTGCATCAACAGTCTTACTTGATACATCTCTATAATGATTGTCCTTATATATAAACTTATATTCACGACTAAAAACCCCCCAAAAAATTAAAGTTAAAAAAGAGCACATTACAAAAAACCTTTTTCAAAAAATTGAGGAAATAGAGAAATAAATAAAGAAATAAATAACAGAACAACTGTATATCTACTGAGTAAAACAGTATCTAAAAATTGAATGATAAATAATAATTCATTAATTCATAAAAATATTTCTAAGAATATTTAAAACCACATTTAAAATGTCATATACATATTTTTTGTTCCATGCTCATATTCACCCTCAATATCTATAGGAATGAATAAAAGAAACCTCCCCAAAGTATGAAACCCCAAAAAAACTTTTTCTCAATTACTAAATATATTAAAATAATAAAGATTAGAGTAATAAAAATTAAAAATGAATGCACATAAACAATCCATTCAAAAATCAGTAATAATATATTTAAAAAATACTAAAAAGTATTTCTTGAAAAGCTATAAAATGTATTATTATTATAGAGATTCATAAAACTTATAAAAATTATTTCATAAAAACACCCAAATCGAAATCTAAGTTCAATCCATCTGGGTGTAGAGTTTTTAAGTCAAAAATCCATTTGGCCTCTAATTTTAAAAGCTCATCCTTCACATTGCCCCCTCTCCAGTTTGGCCTCACTTTATCTATGATAGTATATTTAAAATGATTTAAGTTTCCTCCTTTGCATGTTTTAAAATGTTTAGGAACTGGTAAGTCCTGATTCCTTATATTATTCATATTTTCGATTGAATTTAAATGCTCTCTTATTCTGTCTTTTGCAGTCCTTTCGGACTCACCAATGTATTGGGCCCCACACGAACATTCTATCAGATAAATAATATTGGTGTCTGTACATCTAAAAACCCCATTGATTTTATACTCTTTTTTTTGTTCTAGTAGAAATAAAACTTTTTATTTTATTAGCATGTTGACAGGACTTACATTTTAAACACGGATAAAATCCATTGAGGCTATTCCCTCTTAGATCTAAATCTGTCTTTGAGGCAGTATTTTTCTTCCTCTTCAAATCTGTGGGGGCTAAAATATTCTTCAAATTTTTATTTTTCTTATATACAAATTGTGTTTTTTTTGGTAAAACAGAACCTAGAACTTCATCTTCTAATAGGATCGGCCAGTGCCTATATAGAATTTTCTCAATATTATGAACTTCACTGTTATATTTAGTGATAAATGGAATAAAAACATCTTTATTTTCTACATTAGTATCTCTCTTTTTGGGTTTCACAGCTAATAGATTATCTCTACTTGTTTCTAGGGCCTCTTTCTTAGATTGATTGAGGTCAGTACTATATCCCCTTTCTAAAAACTTATTTTCCAAAATTTCTGATTGACATAAGAAATCAACCTCTTCTTGACAGTTTTTTCTTATTCTTTTAAACTGATTCCTTGGAATATTTGTTTTCCATGTATTATGATGGCAACTAGTGGCGTGGATGTAGCTGTTAGCATCCACTTCTTTAAAATTGGTTTTACTAATAAAATTGCCATCTTTTACCTTAATTTCCAAATCTAAGAATATAATTTTTTCTTTACTTATATCATATGTAAACTTTAAGTTTTTCTCATTATTGTTCATCCTGGAGAAAAACCATTCTAAATCTTCAACTGACCCTCGCCAAACAATTATAATATCATCTATATAACGTTTAAAGAGGACCAGATTTGCCCCCAGATCTGTAGAATCTAAAACGATCCTTTCCCATAAACCCATAAAAAGGTTTGCATAACTGGGGGCAAATCTGGTCCCCATTGCCGTTCCACATTTTTGCAAATAAAATTTGCTTTCATAGTAGAAATAATTATGATTAAGGATAAATTTTATCCCATCTAAAATAAACTGTTTCTGTACTACTTCAAGTTTGGAATCTGAGTCTAAAAAGAACTTCACTGCCTCTAAACCGTCAACATGCCTAATGCTGGTGTATAGGGCAGAGACGTCACAGGTGGCTAAAAGCATATTATCCTCCCATGTCAGATCTTTAAAAATTCTTAAGACATCTGTAGAGTTTTTAAGGAAACTAGGTAAATTCCTTACATAACTTTTGGGACTCCCTGGTGGGTCTAGTACTGACTTGTGTATTTTTGGTAAACAATATAATAGAGGGATACGTGGAGTGTTTTGATTAGATAATCAGCTTCTTTTTCATTTAAAATATTAGTATCTTTAGCCTTATCGATTAAATTTCTTATTTCAGATTTAAACTTCTCTGTAGGATCCCTTAATAGTACTTCATATGTATCACTGTCTTGGAGTAACTTATTACCCATATTTACATAATTTGCCTTATCCATTAGAACCATTCCACCACCCTTATCTGCAGGTTTCACCACTATTTCACCCAGATGGATTGAACTTAGATTTCGATTTGGGTGTTTTTATGAAATAATTTTTATAAGTTTTATGAATCTCTATAATAATAATACATTTTATAGCTTTTCAATAAATACTTTTTAGTATTTTTTAAATATATTATTACTGATTTTTGAATGAATTGTTTATGTGCATTAATTTTTAATTTTTATTACTCTAATCTTTATTATTTTAATATATTTAGTAATTGAGAAAAAGGTTTTTTGGGGTTTCATACTTTGGGGAGGTTTCTTTTATTCATTCCTATAGATATTGAGGGTGAATATGAGCATGAAACAAAAAATATGTAAATGACATTTTAAATGTGGTTTTAAATATTCTTAGAAATATTTTTATGAATTAATAAATTATTATTTATCATTCAATTTTTAGATACTGTTTTTACTCAGTAGATATACAGTTGTTCTGTTATTTATTTCTTTATTTATTTCTCTATTTCCTCAATTTTTTGAAAAAGGTTTCTTGTAATGTGCTCTTTTTTAACTTTAATTTTTTTGGGGTTTTTTTAGTCGTGAATATAAGTTTATATATAAGGACAATCATTATAGAGAGGTATCAAGTAAGACTGTTGATGCAGAAATAAGAAATTGTGCACTTTTTAGACAAAAACAAATGGAATGGCTATGCCTTTAAGAATTTGAAGATTTCCTGAGGGTATAAAAAGCCGGCATCTGAGACTCACAAACTGAGCTTGAAAAAGGAATTGAAACGCGTTGCTCAGTTGAACTATATTAATATTGAACATTGGTCACTCTATGAATTTGAATTTATGAACTTGAATTTGAATTTTAAAACAACTTTTTTGCTGCTTTCTTGTAGTTTTTATCCACCATTCACAGGTGTATCCTGTTTGGCGCCTTGATTTTGACATCATCCTGGGCTACTCTCTGTAGTGAGCTGGTGTTAAGGCTGTGAGAAGAGCCTGTGTGGATCCTATACACACCGGGACACCTGTGTTTGATGAGAGCCGGGCGCGGCGCTAATCTTTCGGTACCTATGTGTAAGTACCGATATTTGTTTGTTGTATAAACTATATACACCAATTTCAAGTGGACGCTTCTGTCTCCCACCTAGACGCTGCTCAGGACCAGCTGGGAGGAATCAGAAGTTTTTTCTTGCCTATCATCGTGCATTGTGCTTTTGTGGAAAGCTTGGGAAGGACATCGTTTGGGACTTTCCTTTTGGGACTAATTACAAAGTTTCCATCTGAGTCCTAAAAACTTACACTTTATTTTGTGATCATATTTGTCCTTTTATCAATTTATGTGGTATTAATTTAGATGTGTTATTAATTTAGATGTGTTTTTAAGTTAGGGCCGGTCACTATCAATTGTATTAAATAAATAAATGTTAGATTCATAATTTTAGAAAGAGTATTTTCAAATTGTTTATTTCATTTTTAAGCATTAAAAAATACAATATATATTTTAATCATATGTGGTTTGTTTCATGTTTGTATTCACCATTAATTTAATTTAATCGAAGTATATGGGAATTAATTTTAACCCTTTGGTGTGAGGACCCATAAAAGCCTCTCTGCATTTTGAATATATTAGATTTGAATTTTTGCACATGGTCAAACATTCAGAATTCTGAGTTTATTTTTAAAAAAAACCCTTTTTAATTGTATACTTTAGCATCCACTTTGCGCACTTATATTTTGTATTATATTTAAATTTTTGTCCTTTTGGAAGTAATATTGGGAATCTTCCTTATATATAGGTGTTTGTATTCAATTCATTTTGCGCTGGTCTCTAATTGTTTTATTTTCTTCTAGTGTTATTCCCATTTGAAGACTTCAGCTGCATTATGGAGGGGGAAGGTAGTATTTTCAACCTCAGGTCAAATTTTTATGAGGATATTGTATCTAGTATCAAAGAAAGAGTTAGGAATGGAAATGTTCCAAATGAAACTGTACAGAATTTATTGGCTGAACTAGAAAAATATTTACAATTGGAAATGAAATATAAATTAGATTGTGCTTTTTTTGAAATTTATACAAATGAAAAGAAAGTTCCTAGGGGATTACGTATCAAAAAGGAATGTGCTTTTAAAACAGAAGATTGCGAATTTAAAGCAAGATGGAGAGAAATTCTAGAAGAAGCCTCCATAAAATTAATTGCACTAATTAAAGAATATAGACAAAAAAAATTGGAAGAATTAAATGATAAAATCAAGACTCTAGAAATAAAATTAAACCCCTTTAAAAACCATAGGGAGTATGAAGAGAAAGAAGCCCAAATGAAAGTGGCCCTTAAGAATAACAAGGAGGAACTAATTCAAATGAAAGTTAAAAAATTGCAGAGGGATAGGGAAGATTATAAAGCCTTTCAAAAAGAACCAAATAATGAATTATACATCACACACTCTTGGAGGTACAATAAGGTCCAAAATGAAGGGAACACTAACAATATACAAAATCAAAATGCTGGCTCCAGTCAGAGTGAGGTAAAATATGAACACACTAAGGACAGATTTTATCAGAATACCCAACATACAGATAGGCCATTTTATAATAATCAGAACACAAATAGATTTCGATATAATCAACAAAGGAGGTTTACAGCCCAAGAAAGACAAATGCATTGGAAACAGAATGATAGAAACACTAATTGGAATAGGGGATATCTCCCATATAGGTCAGATTCGTACTTTAATCCAAATGTATATCAAAATCAAAATTACAATTCACAACTAGACAATAGATGGAGAAGAGTTGAACAAAACTCTAACAATAGATTTCAGAATTCTCAAAATCAAAATTATTATAAGCAACAACAACAAAAAGCAAATATAGCTTATGAACAGGGTAGGGATTCCCCTTATAAGATCCCAATGAGGAATCGTTTTAACCCCTTGTATAATGAAGTAGAAGAAATGACCACTACCCATAAAAAGCAGGGACAGGATCAAAATAGAGAAAGTGCTTCTAACACTCATTTTTTAGGCGAAGGCAATCAGCAAAGAGGTCATACACCACACAGGGGGGAAAGCAATCAAAGAAAAAGAAGAGCTTCAGAAGAAGGGGGAATAGAGGAAGAGGTTTACAGACGAGTAAAAAATCAAAGGTTTTAACAAATAAACATAAGGAAAGTAAAGAAGGAATGAGTAATAATAAAAAAAGTGGAATTTATAACCTCAGCAAGATTGAATTGACAGAGAAGCAGATAGAAGTTTTAAACAAAGGCTTATCTTTTGCACCTTCCAAAAGAATGAATAAATTCAAAGTTTTTATTGATGCACATAAATATATTAAAAATCTAAAAAGGAAGTCAAATTTCTATCCTAAACATATTAAGGGATGCCATTTAGAAACATTTGAAAAGTTAGTAACTAGAGATATTCAAAATATTAATGTTAACAAACTAGGTAAAATTAAATGGAATCTATCTAAAAAACAACTAGCTGAAATTAAGGAATTGGAAAATAATGAAATAGTGGTGAAACCTGCGGATAAGGGTGGTGGAATTGTTCTAATGGATAAGGCAAATTATATAAATATGGGTAATAAGTTACTCCAAGACAGTGATACATATGAAGTACTATTAAGGGATCCTACAGAGAAGTTTAAATCTGAAATAAGAAATTGAATCGATAAGGCTAAAGATACTAATATTTTAAATGAAAAAGAAGCTGATTATCTAATACAAAACACTCCACGTATCCCTCTATTATATTGTTTACCAAAAATACACAAGTCAGTACTAGACCCACCAGGGAGGCCTATCATATCAGGCATTGAATCTATCACCTCTAATTTGTCTGAATACATAGATTTTTATTTACAAAGTTATGTAAGGAATTTACCTAGTTTCCTTAAAAACTCTACAGATGTCTTAAGAATTTTTAAAGATCTGACATGGGAGGATAATATGCTTTTAGCCACCTGTGACGTCTCTGCCCTATACACCAGCATTAGGCATGATGACGGTTTAGAGGCAGTGAAGTTCTTTTTAGACTCAGATTCCAAACTTGAAGTAGTACAGAAACAGTTTATTTTAGATGGGATAAAATTTATCCTTAATCATAATTATTTCTACTATGAAAGCAAATTTTATTTGCAAAAATGTGGAACGGCAATGGGGACCAGATTTGCCCCCAGTTATGCAAACCTTTTTATGGGTTTATGGGAAAGGATCTTTTTAGATTCTACAGATCTGGGGGCAAATCTGGTCCTCTTTAAACGTTATATAGATGATATTATAATTGTTTGGCGAGGGTCAGTTGAAGATTTAGAATGGTTTTTCTCCAGGATGAACAATAATGAGAAAAACTTAAAGTTTACATATGATATAAGTAAAGAAAAAATTATATTCTTAGATTTGGAAATTAAGGTAAAAGATGGCAATTTTATTAGTAAAACCAATTTTAAAGAAGTGGATGCCAACAGCTACATCCACGCCACTAGTTGCCATCATAATACATGTAAAACAAATATTCCAAGGAATCAGTTTAAAAGAATAAGAAAAAATTGTCAAGAAGAGGTTGATTTCTTATGTCAATCAGAAATTTTGGAAAATAAGTTTTTAGAAAGGGGATATAGTACTGACCTCATCAATCAATCTAAGAAAGAGGCCCTAGAAACAAGTAGAGATAATCTATTAGCTGTGAAACCCAAAAAGAGAGATACTAATGTAGAAAATAAAGATGTTTTTATTCCATTTATCACTAAATATAACAGTGAAGTTCATAATATTGAGAAAATTCTATATAGGCACTGGCCGATCCTATTAGAAGATGAAGTTCTAGGTTCTGTTTTACCAAAAAAAACACAATTTGTATATAAGAAAAATAAAAATTTGAAGAATATTTTAGCCCCCACAGATTTGAAGAGGAAGAAAAATACTGCCTCAAAGACAGATTTAGATCTAAGAGGGAATAGCCTCAATGGATTTTATCCGTGTTTAAAATGTAAGTCCTGTCAGCATGCTAATAAAAGAAAATGTTTTATTTCTACTAGAACAAAAAAAAGAGTATAAAATCAATGGGGTTTTTAGATGTACAGACACCAATATTATTTATCTGATAGAATGTTCGTGTGGGGCCCAATACATTGGTGAGTCCGAAAGGACTGCAAAAGACAGAATAAGAGAGCATTTAAATTCAATCGAAAATATGAATAATATAAGGAATCAGGACTTACCAGTTCCTAAACATTTTAAAACATGCAAAGGAGGAAACTTAAATCATTTTAAATATACTATCATAGATAAAGTGAGGCCAAACTGGAGAGGGGGCAATGTGAGGGATGAGCTTTTAAAATTAGAGGCCAAATGGATTTTTGACTTAAAAACTCTACACCCAGATGGATTGAACTTAGATTTCGATTTGGGTGTTTTTATGAAATAATTTTTATAAGTTTTATGAATCTCTATAATAATAATAAATTTTATAGCTTTTCAAGAAATACTTTTTAGTATTTTTTAAATATATTATTACTGATTTTTGAATGGATTGTTTATGTGCATTAATTTTTAATTTTTATTACTCTAATCTTTATTATTTTAATATATTTAGTAATTGAGAAAAAGGTTTTTTGGGGTTTCATACTTTGGGGAGGTTTCTTTTATTCATTCCTATAGATATTGAGGGGGAATATGAGCATGAAACAAAAAATATGTAAATTACATTTTAAATGTGGTTTTAAATATTCTTAGAAATATTTTTATGAATTAATGAATTATTATTTATCATTCAATTTTTAGATATTGTTTTTACTCAGTAGATATACAGTTGTTCTGTTATTTATTTATTTCTCTATTTCCTCAATTTTTTGAAAAAGGTTTCTTGTAATGTGCTCTTTTTTAACTTTAATTTTTTGGGGGGTTTTTAGTCGTGAATATAAGTTTATATATAAGGACAATCATTATAGAGAGGTATCAAGTAAGACTGTTGATGCAGAAATAAGAAATTGTGCACTTCTTAGACAAAAACAAATGGAATGGCTATGCCTTTAAGAATTTGAAGATTTCCTGAGGGTATAAAAAGCCGGCATCTGAGACTCACAAACTGAGCTTGAAAAAGGAATTGAAACGCGTTGCTCTGTTGAACTATATTAATATTGAACATTGGTCACTCTATGAATTTGAATTTATGAACTTGAATTTTAAAACAACTTTTTTGCTGCTTTCTTGTAGTTTTTATCCACCTTTCACAGGTGTATCCTGTTTGGCGCCTTGATTTTGACATCATCCTGGGCTACTCTCTGTAGTGAGCTGGTGTTAAGGCTGTGAGAAGAGCCTGTGTGGATCCTATACACACCGGGACACCTGTGTTTGATGAGAGCCGGGCGCGGCGCTGATCTTTCGGTACCTATGTGTAAGTACCGATATTTGTTTGTTGTATAAACTATATACACCAATTTCAAGTGGACGCTTCTGTCTCCCACCTAGACGCTGCTCAGGACCAGCTGGAAGGAATCAGAAGTTTTTTCTTGCCTATCATTGTGCATTGTGCTTTTGTGGAAAGCTTGGGAAGGACATCGTTTGGGACTTTCCTTTTGGGACTAATTACAAAGTTTCCATCTGAGTCCTAAAAACTTACACTTTATTTTGTGATCATATTTGTCCTTTTATCAATTTATGTGGTATTAATTTAGATGTGTTATTAATTTAGATGTGTTTTTAAGTTAGGGCCGGTCACTATCAATTGTATTAAATAAATAAATGTTAGATTCATAATTTTAGAAAGAGTATTTTCAAATTGTTTATTTCATTTTTAAGCATTAAAAAATACAATATATATTTTAATCATATGTGGTTTGTTTCATGTTTGTATTCACCATTAATTTAATTTAATCGAAGTATATGGGAATTAATTTTAACCCTTTGGTGTGAGGACCCATAAAAGCCTCTCTGCATTTTGAATATATTAGATTTGAATTTTTGCACATGGTCAAACATTCAGAATTCTGAGTTTATTTTTAAAAAAACCCTTTTTAATTGTATACTTTAGCATCCACTTTGCGCACTTATATTTTGTATTATATTTAAATTTTTGTCCTTTTGGAAGTAATATTGGGAATCTTCCTCATATATAGGTGTTTGTATTCAATTCATTTTGCGCAGG